>NC_067250.2:278123680-279373680 GCF_019359855.2 Lolium perenne
CTGGTAGGATGGTGAGGCATGAGTTACGAACATCCTTCTTCTCCTCTCACCCCCATTTGAGAGAGAGAGAGAGTGTGTGTGTGTGGGGGGGGAGGGGGGGTGGGGTAGAAAGCCATGTTAATAAATTAACTCATACATGAAAGCAAGAAATCAAACTTGATTTATATAAATCACTCTTAGGATTGTAGTTTGTTATTTTTATACCATCTATATCTCATATGACGACACAAGCTAGTCCACATTTTTAATTTCATTGAAGTTCTTTTTGTTGCACTCAAATTACTTCAACTTTTTGGACCCACCATCCGTACAAGGGTAATGGAAATTTCTATGATCTTAGTGCAAGGCTTCACACAGAGACACTCAAAGTATTTCAATATTTTAAAATTCATTTTCTTCCCTCAAAATTGCCGACCGTCCATTCGTAACATGTAGTTCAATTTTGAGTAACATCACACATATGTCAAACATCAATCTATTTTTTTTTGATATTTCGAGAAAATCTTCATATCCCATTTTTGGCCATCATATAAGGTGTACTTTGCGTGTGAAAAGATAGACAAAGTGAAACTTTCAGCGTCACCTTTTTTAGGGCCCTTTTGTTGTGGTTTTTTTTTGGCTTTTTGGCTTTGGCAAAAGCCAAAAAAAGCACCTAAATAGGTGCTTTTTTGGATTTTGGATTTTGGAAGCCAAAAACAAAGATCCTATTTTTTTGGCTTCCAAAATCCAAAAGCCAAAAAAGCACCTATTTAGGTGTTTTTTTGGCTTTTGCCAAAGCCAAAAAGCCAAAAAAAGCCACAACAAAAGGGCCCTTAGCCAAGCTGGTGGGACGGTGAGGCCCGAATTAATAAAGCCACCACCATCCTTCTTCTCCACTCGCCCCTCCCCTCCCCATCAATATCCTCTTCCAAGCAGAGTAAAGAGGATGGAGTGCCCCACTGACGGGTGCGGGAGCGTGGTCGCCTACAACGAGCTCCACGAGCACGAGCTCGCGAGCCCGAACGGAGCGTGCGACTGCACAGAGGCCGGCTGCGACTTCTCCGCCTCGCCAGCAGCGCTCATCGCCCACCTCAGAGAAATCCATTCGATTTGTGTGGACATGATCCCGTACGGCACCGCGATGGCGTTCATCATCCCGGTGCTGGCACCGCCAGAGCCAAGACGTCCGGTCATCTTCTACGGGAACGATGGTACCGTGTTCGTCTGGCACACATATACGCAAGTCCAGCCGAAAAATGGATGCGTGCTGGCCAGCCTATCCGTTGAGTGCGTTAGGTCGGCGGCGTGCGTGTGGCCGGAGTACAAGGTGAGTATGTCGTCGCACGGCAAGCCATTACTTAATCGCTCTGAGATTGGTTTAATGCTCCCCAACTATACGGCCACTATTCTGGCGAACAGCACGACCACGCCGGGCGCCGCCAAATGGTCGGAACTAGAGCGGTCGTTGCAATGGTATCAACCGTGCACGGAGCTGACTATCTGGGTTCGCATCGACAGGTGATACATGCGCCTATCTTAATCTTCGTGTTTATCTAATTGAAATTGCGGTTTATGCAGTACTGAATTAATTAATTTTTGTTGTCAGAAAGTTCTCATCGGACGGAAGTTCCTATTCGGAGCGGCGGGTTTAGGTTGCCAACTATGGGCTTTTTTCATTCAGAGGATTCACCAGGGCGGCCCTAACGACGATATATGATCTTATTTGGCGGAGAGGGACTTGCTTGCGTTTCCTATCTTCAGTTAGGGCCCTTTATGTAAACACTAAGCGCTTGATTGTATTCTGTGTTTATGTTCACATACTCTATGGTGTAAAATACTATAATGCACCTCTGGACCCTGCCAGGCATTTCCCTTGTTATCTTTTCTTTTTACACATACTGTAACCATTGTTTAACGCGCAGTCCATCGGCTTGGGTGCTAGATGCTTCCTCGGGAAGGTACCCTATCTTGCCCATTTGAGAACACACGTCCCTATAATTGCTCAGAAGCCCCGTGAGGGCACGATGGTCTTTTCTGGGTGTATGTAAGATTTAGCCTTGACCAGCCCTCCGCCCTTCTTCTCTTTCTGTTCTGCTGGTAGCTTAGTAACTAGCCTTCACCAGCCCTCCACCCTAACTACTGAGTAGTAAAGTACTACGTACCTCGCAAGCCATGGCTCCATTGAGCCGGGCGGCCCGGCGGCAGGATATCCTAGGGAAGACGATGAGGACTAGGACCGCCGAGAAAAACTCATCTAGCCAGCTAGCGCGTCGTTGTATGGCCACTTATGATCGCCTGAGCATTCTCGCAGAGCAGTCTATCCTCTATTCGATGGAGAGCGAGCCAGTGGGCGAGGGTTCGTCCGGATAGGTTTCTAGTGCCGTGTCCTCCAGTTCATTCTTATTTTCTAATAACTGTTTTTTCCATTTATTTACATCTCACAGGGCCGGCGGTTCAAACGTCTACCCGGTAACCCCCACGACGGTGGCGCCCCAAGTCCGGTCGTCGGAAGCTGAGTTCGGCCCCGTTTCACGGCCAAGCCAGGTAGGCTGTATGCCTCTATCCACTTTTTTTTATACTCCCTCCAATCCATTTTAATAGACTCAGATTTAGTACTCCCTCCGATCCATTTTATTTGACTCAAATTTAGTACAACTTTGTACTAAATCCGAGTCAACTAAAAGGGATCATAGGGAGAATACAACTTTACTAAATCCGTGTTTACTACTACTACTAAAAGGGATAGGATGGAGTAGTTTATGTAATCACGGCTTTCCTTTTAATTATGTGTTGATGAACACTGTGATATTTGTGGAGCGTCCAAGTGATGTCCATTCCTGTATCAAGATCTGTGCTAGAAATTAGTAGTACTCCTATTTTTTTGCGTGTAATTACTCATATATGAATTGGTTGGATTCTTTTTTGTTCCATACAATGATCGTGCCAGCAAATGGAGGTGAACATGGCCCACATAGGCAGCCAGCTGGGGAATGAACTCTCCCTCACCCCAGAGTTTGAGCCTGTTCACGTAGATTTGGCGTCCGAGAACAAGATCTGCCATAATCTTCAGCAAGGCATCAATACCTTTACTGCCGAGCTCGACAGGCTTAATGAGCAGAACCGCGTTTGTGTGGAACTGCATAACCAGAGCGTCACATTGATGAATGATGATGATGCAAACACCACCATCAAGGGCGAGGGTTCGTCCAGGTAAGTTTCTAGCGGGGTGTCCTTCAGTTGATTCTTATTTTCTAACCATTTTTACATTTATTTACATCTCACAGGGCCGGCGGTTCAAATGTCTCCCCGGTAACCACAACGACGGTGGCGCCCCAAGTCCGGCCGTCCGAAGCTAAGTTCGGCCCCGTTTCCCGGCCAAGCCAGGTAGGCTGTATGCCTCTGTCCACTTGTTTTTTTATAGTTTATGTAATCACTGCTTTCCGATTATTATGTGTTGATGAACCCTGTGGTATTTGTGGAGCGTCCGAGTGTTGTCCATTCCTTTATCAATATCCATGCTAGAAATTAGTAGTCCTATTGTTTGCGGGTAATTAATACTCATATATGAATGGGTTGATTTCTTTTTTTTTCATACAATGATTGTTGTAGCAAAAGGAGGAGAACAAGGCCCACATAGGCAGCCAGCTGGAGAATGAACACTCCCTCACCCTGGAGTGTGATCGTCTTCACAGAGTTTTGGCGTCTGAGAAGGAGATCTCCTTTCATCTTGCGCAATGCGTCGACATGCTTAAGCAGCAGAACGCCTCTTTGGGTGGAACTGAACAACAAGAGCGTCACATGGATGGATACTGGAAGCAACCTCATCAAGTATCTCATGGAACAGAAGTTGAAATTAAAGCTCAAGAGGCAGATCTCGAGGGTGCTAATGCGCGGACAAACCGCCGTCCTTAAGGCGATTATCAAGGAGAAGGAGGATCTCCGTGCACAGCTAGCGACCTATATCTCGGCGTCCACCAAGAGCGTCCCTGAGTAGGAGATCTTGTTCTGCTAGTTAACTGCTTCATCACCTTAATATCGCCATGTGCTCGTAAAACTGCTAGTTAACTTTCTGTTGGTATGTTGCACATTTGATCTGAACTTTGTGTTTTGCAATGCACAATTGATCAACTACTAGTAAGTGTATATTAAAATGGCGGGATACTCTTTTTAGCGGCGAAAATTTTCCATTTGTTGCTATTGTAGCGAATCTAAGCCCTTCAGAATCTTCCCTATCGTCAAGAAAACTTTCCAAAAACATAAGCATTTTGGAGGGAAACCTTGATGATATAGGCTATGAGGATGATCCTGGGTTGTGGTTCTTAGCGTGATCTGTAGATGGCAATATGCTTCTTGTTCATACCTGAGGCTTTACTGAGGCTGCAAGATGTTCTCTAAGGACACTGTCAGTTATGTTCAGATAAGCTAGGGAAGAGATTACTGGTCTTGGAGCATATTGTCTTTCCGTGGGATTGAATTATCCGCTCACATTGCAATAAATCATGCATATTTCGATTTATATTTTGGTGGAGTTTCATTCGATTTGAATCATAGGTTTGTGAGAAAATATATATTTAGTTTAAACTAGTGCTCGAATACGTAAGAAGCTATTTAATCACAAGCTAGTCATCCGAATGGGATGAAATATTCATAGATTTTAAAACAAGGCATCTACATATT
Source organism: Lolium perenne (assembly GCF_019359855.2). NCBI lineage: Eukaryota > Viridiplantae > Streptophyta > Magnoliopsida > Poales > Poaceae > Lolium > Lolium perenne. The sequence continues at coordinate 278,128,337 of NC_067250.2, forward strand.
ACTGGATTTTTTTCAAAATTTTCTAAATAGTTTTTTCTTTTTTAGCTTCGAAATAACAGATAGTTTGGAACGTTGGATCTCGAATGATGGTAGATGGTGGCACCTAGTCACAATGAGACTTGGAAGCATCAAGTCACTGAAGCTCCGTCCGGTTTCCAAACCAAGCTAGGAAAGGCATTGAAAATGAAGTTCTGCTCTAAAACATCTCTCATTTCATTTTGGTGCTCGCGCGGTTGCATGCTGCCCACGTGTTAAGGTACGTGTCTCTGGCATAGAGTACTACGATTATCGGCGAAAAATATATCGTAATGGAAACTGTAAAAAAAAAACCCTCTCTGCTCAAGCTGATGTGACGAGACATCACTGCACCAAACGTCGTCGCAAATTTATAGATGGGTGGCGTGCTAGTCTACCATCTACCAACTGTCAAATCGGCGCCCAGTCGCAGCAGCAGCCTAGAGTACTGCCTAGGTTTTGCCCCTTGCATGTCTATCATCTTTTTCTTCACCCTCCCAGAATCACGCGCACGCGCAGGATCTCGATCCCCACCACGCCGCATCGTTCCTTCCATAGCGCTCGCCCTCTCCCCCGAAAACCCCAGGCGCAGTTGCATCCGCCATCCACCTAAATCCATCTTCACGTGATGGAATATTCTAGGCTTTGCCGGGGTGGCGGGGACGGCCACTTGGAGGCTCTCACCGGCGACAACATCGACCTCATCGCTGCGCATCTGGACGTTACCTACACCGTCCGACTTGCCGCATGTTCCAGGGAGCTCTACGACCAGATCAGCAAGGATGAAGGTAAGATGCACCATTGGGATGAACCCTGCCTGCTGATGCCTCCGCCTGCTTATTGGTTCGATGAACACTGGGACGTGGTGACAGCATCTCGTCTGCATGATACCGTGTACGACCTGGTGCCCCTCGACCATCCTCGCCGTTCTGTCACCCTGCCGTTCATGCACGACAGAAAATGGCTTGGCGCGAACGGCGACTGGATCGCCGCCGCCGATCATCGTGGGTGCCAGTGGTGCCTTGCGAACGTCTACACCGAGCGACATATCCCCCTTCTATCCCCACCTGATCCAAAGATTGGTCATGGTGTTACATATCAACCTGCTACTAAAGATTGGTTATACTATCTTTGCTGGAGTCGAGCAATTAATTTGTTGAAGATTGTAATCTGCCAAGTGCCCACAAAAGGTGGGAGGTACGCAGATTACAAGCTCATCGCCTTGTTCGACAAAAGGATTTTCTATCTTGAAAGGGGTGGCGACTGGAGAATGCTGAAAACCCTACTCCTGAACAAATTTTGCCGGCGTTCTGTGATGCCATTGAACTCGGTGGCCAAATTTTTGCGGTGGACGAAATTAGGGGCTGGGTGTACTGCTGGGACACCGCAAATGGTATTTTTTCAGTCCTTATGTTGCATTGCATGATACACTGCCTTAATCAATGAAGTTATTCATGAACTACCTTGTTTATATTTTACCATTCATAAATTACTTAATGATCACACCACCTTTTGCTGAATATGAATGAACCGTTGCTTGCAATGAATTAGTACTAATTAGTCACCAACAAACATAGTATGCCCAGTATGTGATTGCATTCCCGAATTAGTAATTCTACGCCACTGCAGAATATGGATGTAATTAACCAGTATCTCAAAAGATAAGGTAGCACTATGAAGGCACCCTTTTTGATAACCTTTTACACCCATTGTTTCATATATAACTAATTGATTTTTGCTCCAAAAGGAGGACGAGAGACCCCCGCCATCTGCATCAGAGAGATGCATAAGGACTTTCATAAGTATATGACTTAACGATCACATCCTTTATCTGAATATGAATGAACCGTTGCTTGCAACGAATTAGTACTAATCAGTCATCAGCAAACATAGTATACTCCGTATGTGAATGCAATCCTGAATTAGTAACTCTATCCACTGCAGAATATGGATGTAATTAACAAGTATCTCAAATGTTAATGTAGCACAATGAAGGCACCCTTCTTGATTAACTTTTACACCCATTGTTTCATATAACTAGTTGATTTTTGCTCGAAATAGAGGGCGAGGTACCATGGCCTCTGTATCGAAGAGATGCATATGGCCGTTATTTAGTACTCCATCTCATGAAACATGTTATAACTTTTTCTTACTTTTGATTTACTCCCTCCGTCCCACCAAAAGTGTCTTGAATATCTGCCTTCTCCTTTTTTCCTTTAGAAAAGTAACTCAATCAAAATCCAATTATTTACTAAACAAAATGCTGGAAAATATGTCAGATTTTTTTGTTGTTGGAAAACCTTAAATATAAGATATTTTGATTTGGACATTTGAATGTTGGTAGAACACAACATTGTTGACACCCGTATTTAATCTCCGTTTTCTTTGGAACTTCAAAATGCAGCTCTCAAATTTTCAAAAACCATGCTACATGTAGCTCGAGCTATATTCATGGTTTTCGAAAGAAAATATTGCCAACAATGCATATATAAAATACGAAAACAAGAGTGGTCCTACAAAAAATGATGTTTCTTCCCATCAGTCGACAAACGAAGGGAACAAATAAATAATTAAAAATATGTGTACATCTAACACTCACTCGTTTCTTATCTACCTTTTCCTTTGATGTTTCCTTGAGAGTTGAGACCATAAGAACCTTCCATTGATCCATGCAGCAGTGCTGAATAGCGATTTCTTTGAACGGGGTTATTCCTATGCTTCAGGGGTTTCAGATATTTGGTCATTTTTTGGGGTAGACCCAAGGCTCACGTGATGGTTCTAAAATATTGTAGAGTTAGCTATGTGCACTCTTCACAGAGAATCCTGCTGTTGTGCACCGTTAGATCTAGCACTCCAAGGGTCATGATTGAAGCTCTATACTCAGTTTAAAACTGGACCAACTGGTAGATTGTCTGTACTCCTATATTGTATACAAATATCTAATCATATACACCGTTGGATCACTTAAGACAAAGGGAATTAACTACAACACAGGACTTAAACTTAAGATGATATATTTGTCAAAATTTGAATGTATCTATATGCTTTCACTGTCTAGATACATCTGAATTTGGACAAATCTCAGACACTTTCGGTGGGACAGAGGTAGTATATAACTGTCTATACACTAACTAGTGTCTAGTTTTGGCGAAGTTAAGACTAGTTTCGTGGGATGGATGCAGTATAACTGATATATTAGACACTCGATTTGAACACATGAATGACCAATGTCCTTAGCTTACATAGTCGTATTTATACTGTGAGCATGAACGATGAACAGTGCTGCTGTTTGAATATGGTTGCCAGTAACACCCTATTCGTCTCCATTTCTAATATTGCAGAAAACCCGATGTCCCTGTTCGTAATCCCGCCACCGGTGGTGGATGATCAGCAGTACGCGTGGTTCCTCGCTCCAACTGCTGATGGCAAGCGATTGATGATCATCCTTACAGTAAACAACATTGGGATTGCCAATGCTGAAGTACCTCCTGACATTCCCTATGCTGCTAATGGGCTTCAGCTACGGCAGTATCCTCCTGTTGCCACCTACGTCTTTGAGCAGGATCCCATATCTCTGTTCGTTGCAGCACGTGCAGGGGACTTTCATTGGAGGCAGGTTAACAGCCTCGGCGACCACTCTCTGTTCCTCGGACTCAATTACCCGATCATTGCCAACCTGAAGAAGCGTGAATCCAAAGCTCCTGATGGCACATTGGTTCCATTCATGAGGAAAAACTGCGTCTACACAGCATACCGGAAGTATCTTCATAATCAATACCCTAAAATTTTGCGCTGCAACCTCCAGCCAGATGAAGGTGAGACTGTGGGAGTTATCAGCCTTCCCAGAGATAGTTGGGGTAGTGTCCGACAAGCGGCTATGTGGTTTAAGCCTGCTTTAAACATTGCCCGTTCGGTGTTACCTTAAAAAAAACACTGACACACTTTTTTATTATGCTTGAAGTGTTGAGAAGTAGTACACTGTTTTTAGTATGTACTAGTTTGAATCAGTTTATTTAAACACTGCCCTGCTTTTGTATTTCGTGTTGCCTTCATATTATAACACATGCATGGCTGTTTTAGGATTGACTTTATTTCAGCACTATAATTACAATGTGTGTACGTTTCAAAGATGGCATGAGATCGAAAGAAAAAGGCAAGTGACCAAATATCAGGAGCGAAAAATAATCCAAGAAAAGAAACTTTCATTGTACATAGAGGATGTCATATGGGTCCCATGTTGTAGCAGCGGTCTGAACGTTTCAAAGATGGCATGAGAACGAAAGAAAAATGCAAGTGACCAAATATCAGGAGCCAAATATAATCCAAGAAAAGAAAATTTATTGTACATAGTTAATGACATGCGGGTCCCATGAGCCAGCAGCTTACTCAACGTTTGAGAGGCGGCATGAGATTGAAAGAAAAAGGCAAGTCACCAAATATCAGGAGCCAAAAATAACCCAAAAAAAGAAAATTATATTGTACATAGAGTATGACATGCGGGTCCCATTAGGCAGCAGCATCCTCACCGTTTCCAAGGCGGCATGGGATCAAAAGAAAAAGGAAATAGCCAAAAAGCAGAGGGTGAAAAAATCGAAGAGAAGAAACTTTTATTGTTCATAGTGGATAACATGTGGGACCCATGAGGCAGCAGCATCCTCAACGTTTCCAAGGCAGCAGGGGATCGAAACAAAAAAGAAAATAGCCAAAAATCAGAGGGTGAAAATAATCCAAGAAAAGAAACTTTTATTTTACATTGAGGATGACATGTGGGTCCTATTTTGCGCAGCGGTCTCAACGTTTCAAATGCGGCTTGAGATCAAAAGAAAAAGAAAGTAGCCACGAAAAGAAAGTTGATTGTACATTGAGGATGACATGCGGGTCCCATTTTGCAGCAGCTTACTCGACGTTTCCAAGGCGGCAGGGGATCAAAAGAAAAAGGAAATAGCCAAAAATCAGAGGGTGAAAAAAACCAAGAAAATAAACTTTTATAGCACATAGAGGATGACATGTGGGTCCCATGAGCCAGCAGGTTCCTCAACGTTTCAAACGTGGCATGAGATCGAAAGAAAAAGACAAGTGACCAAATATCAGGGGCCAAAAATAATAATCCAAGAATTTTTTTTATTGTACATAGAGGATGACATGTGGGTCCTATTTTGCAGCAGCGTTCTCAACGTTTCCAAAAAAAAAGGAAGTAGCCAGAAATCAGGGGCTAAAAAAATCCAAGAAAAGAAAGATTTCAATTGGGCTGCATCTGGCCGTCTGGGCTTTCGAACTATCCTGCTGGACGCTTTTGGACTCGTACAATTTGAGCCCACTCCAAAACAGGAAAGTCCTATGCTTCGCGAAAACAAAAAACAAGGAGATTCAACATATAAGTTTGTTTATTTAAATGTATAGATTTTGTTTTCCGTTTGCAATAGCTCAGAGCGAAATACACTGTTTATTGTCTGCAAAATAATCAAGATATCACATGTTTCTTGTACGGGTAGGCTGACATTGGGTACCCATGAGCCAGCAGCGTCGTCAACGTTTTAAAGGCAATGGAGAGGATCGAAAAAAACAAAAAATCAGTTGGTAAAAAAATCCAAAAAAAAGAAACATTTATCGTTCTGAGAGGATGACATGCAGGACCCATGAGGCAGCAGCATCCTCAACGTTTCGAAGGCGACACAGGATTTTAAAAAAGGCGAAATAGCCAGAAATTATAGGTCAAAATAACTCCAAGAAAGGAAAGGTTTATTGTTCATAGAGGCTGACATGTGGGACCCATGAGCCAGCAGAATCCTCAACATTTCAAAGGCGGCAGGGGATCAAAAGAAAAAGGAAGTAGCCAAAAATTAGGGGTAAAAAATAACTCCAAGAAAGGAAACTTTTATTGTTCGTAGATGATGACATGCGGGACCCATGAGCCAGCAGCTTACTCAACGTTTCAAAGGCGGCATGCGATCAAAAGAAAAAGGCAAGTGACAAAATATCAGGAGCCAAAGATAATCCAAGAAAAGAAAGTTTATTGTGCATAGAGGATGACATGCGGGTCCCATTTAGCAGCAGCGGTCTCAACGTTTCAAATGCGGCTTGAGATCAAAAGAAAAAGAAAGTTGATTGGACATAGAGGATGACATGCGGGTCCCATGAGTCAGCAGCTTACTCAACGTTTCCAAGGTGGTAGGGGATCAAAAGAAAAAGGCAAGTGACCAAAAATGAGGGTGAAAAATAATCCAAGAAAATAAACTTTTATTGTACATGGAGAATTACATGCGGGTCCCATTTTGCAGCAGCGGTCTGATACGTCTCCGACGTATCGATAATTTCTTATGTTCCATGCCACATTATTGATGTTATCTACATGTTTTATGCACACTTTATGTCATATTCGTGCATTTTCTGGAACTAACCTATTAACAAGATGCCGAAGTGCCAGTTCCTGTTTTCTGCTGTTTTTGGTTTCAGAAATCCTAGTAACGAAATATTCTCGGAATCAGACGAAATCAACGCCCAAGTTCCTATTTTACCCGGAAGCATCCAGAACACACGAGAACCGCCAGAGAAGGGGGACAGGGCCACCAAACCACACCCCGGCGCGGCCAGGGGGGGTGCGCCCCCCCTATGGTTTGGGCAGCCCGTGGCCCCTCCGACTCCGACTCTTCGCCTATTTAAGCCGTCGTGACCTAAAACTTCGACACCAATTGACGAAACTCCAGAAAGACTCCAGGGGCGCCGCCGCCATCGCGAAACTCCAATTCGGGGGACAGAACTCTGTTTTGGCACCCTGCCGGGACGGGGAATTGCCCCCGGAGCCATCTCCACCGCCGTCTTCACCGCCATCTTCACCGCCATCGCTGCCTCCATGATGAGGAGGGAGTAATCCACCCCTGAGGCTGAGGGCTTCGCTGTAGCTATGTGGTTCATCTCTCTCCCATGTACCTCAATACAATAATCTCATGAGCTGCTTTACATGATTGAGATTCATATGAGTTTTGTATCACAATTCATCTATGTGCTACTCTAGTAATGTTATTAAAGTATTCTATTCCTCCTGCATTGGTGTAAAGGTGACTAGTGTGTGCACCATGTGGTTCTTGTCGTAGGCTATGATCATGATCTCTTGTGGATTGTGAAGTTAACTATTACTATGATGGTATTGATGTGATCTATTTGGTTATATTGATCTATCTTGCACTATAAGGTTACTAAAATATGAACATTAATTGTGGAGCTTGTTAACTCCGGCATTGAGGTTTCGTGTAATCCTACGCAATGTGTTCATCATCCAACAAAAGTGTAGAGTATGCATTTATCTATTCTGTTATGTGATCAATGTTGAGAGTGTCCACTAGTGAAAGTGTAATCCCTAGGCCTTGTTCCTAAATACTGCTATCGCTGTTTGTTTACTGTTTTACTGTGTTACTACTGCTGCAATACTAGCACCATCAACTACACGCCAGCAAGGTATTTTCTGGCACCGTTGCTACTGCTCATATATATTCATACCACCTGTATTTCACTATCTCTTCGCCGAACTAGTGCACCTATTAGGTGTGTTGGGGACACAAGAGACTTCTTGCTTTGTGGTTGCAGGGTTGCATAAGAGGGATATCTTTGACCTCTTCCTCCCTGAGTTCGATAAACCTTGGGTGATCCACTTAAGGGAAAACTTGCTGCTGTTCTACAAACCTCTGCTCTTGGAGGCCCAACACTGTCTACAGGAAAAGGAGGGGGATGTAGACATCAAGCTATTTTCTGGCGCCGTTGCCGGGGAGGAAAGGTAAAAGGTACTCACACTCCGGACCTCGGCTACTAAGCTATTTTCCGCCGTCGTAAGTACTCGAAGCTATTTCCTTTAGATCCTGCAATTGCATCTTTTTGTTTCTTGTTTACACTAGTTAGGCATAATGGAAAACAACAAAAAAATTGGTGAGCTTTTTAATCTATTTCCTGATTTAGAATTATTTGATGCAAAAATTAAAAAACCTATGAAACCTTATTTGCATGCTAGTAGCGATGTTATTAGTATGAATGCAATTACTGCTAATGCTATGAAGAAGTCTAAGCTTGGGGAAGCTAGTTTTTGTGATCTTTTTAGCTTCCCATCTTTAGGGGAGAAAATTTGTTCTGATAATGCTTTATCTCCCATATGCGATAACTCTAATGATGCTTCTGATATTTTAAATCCACCTGCTGAAAGTATTCCGTACAAAATACCTATGAAAATTATTGAACGTGTTATGGACAACCACTATAAAGGGGATGGAACTGTCCATCCTAGAGATCATTTACTGTTTTTGCACGAATTATGCGGGTTATTCAAGTGTGCAGGTATCTCTATGGATGAAGTGAGGAAGAGGCTATTCTCTGTTTCGCTGTCTGGTAAAGCGGCGCATTGGTATAAATTGTTGGAGAATAGTCATTCTCTTGGTTGGGAGGAAATTGCATCTCTCTTTTATTCTAAATTTTATCCTCCTCATGAAGTGCATATTGATAGGAATTATATTTATAACTTTTATCCTCGTGATGGAGAGAGTATTTCTCAAGCGTGGGGGAGATTGAAGTCACTAATGCTCAAATGTCCCATTCATGAGCTCCCCCGTAATGTTATTGTTAACAATTTTTATGCGAGACTTTCAGGGCAACACAAGGACTATCTGGATGCCTGTTCGGAAGGATCTTTCACAAGCAAGGAGATTGAAGCTAGGTGGGATCTTCTTGATCGGATTGAGGACAACGCTGAAGGATGGGAGAACAATGAAGGTAAAGAGTCAGGTATAAATTATGATTATGAATGCATTGAAGCTTTTATGGATACCGATAAATTTCGAAATATGAGTGCTACTTATGGTCTTGACTCTCAAGTTGCTGCAAATCTTTATAAAGCCTTTGCTTCTCATTTTGAATTGCCTAAAAATAATTTTGATAAGCATCATGAACCTTTTAAAGAGGCTTGCATGAAGAATGAAATTGTTGTTAATTATTGCAATAAGCATGCTCAAACTCCTAAAAATGCTATTTCTTATAAGCATGTTAATTTTTGTGGAATGCATAGACCTTGTGGAATTAATCAAGTCAAAGATGAATATTGCATCCATCATATTAATGAAAAAACTAGGAAGTGGCTTAGGGCTCTAGATGATCTTGGTAAAAAAGTTTGTGCCCTCTATCCTTTTATTTGTGAAGTTTGCCATGAAGTGGGTCATTTTAATTTTCAATGCTCCTCCAATGATAATTTGAACCCAATGAGTGCTGCAAATTTGTATTGTGATGATGAAATTACTCCTAATCAGCATGATGAACTTACTTTATTTTTGGGGTGTGAAGAATTGTCGAGAAAAATCTCTTTGTTACATATGAGTGATCTTGATATTGATGATGTCCTGCATGGGTGTTTTTCTTATTGCATTGATAATAGCCATACAAATACTTACATACAAAATATTTTAGAAGATGACACCTTGCCAAAATATGATAGGACCGCCATGTGTTTTGAACTAATTAATGAAAAGGAGGAATCCTTCCAAGTTTCTTCTATTATTTCTGAAAGTAAATCAGGTTATGCGGATAAGCTACCCTTCAAGCCTCTTCCTCCTAAAGAAGGAAATGAGGAGAAGGAAGAGAAGAAGAAGAAGGGAACGAAGAAGAAGAAGAAGAAGAATAAAAAGAAAGAGGTAACGGTGTATCCCCCGTGAATGAGATAACGCTAAGTAACCGTAAGTATGTTGCTCCTAATGATTATTGTGATAATGAATCTAAATATGATGATCTTCCTATGCCCTTTACATACATTAGTGATCATGATTTGAATGAGCACACTACTTTTGATATTGCAAATCTCTGGGAAACTAATTCTGAAAATGATGATAATAATTGCCATAGTGCCAGTGCTATCCATGCTTCCTCCCATAATAATATAGAAAGCTGTAAGCTTGGGGAAGAGGTGTTTGAAAATCCTTTTGCTACTGATCATTATGTGTTTGATACATCTCCTTCTAATAACAATGATGGTATGGTCATAGATAAACCGACTGTGAAAGATAACTATTCTATTTCTTATGATGACACTGTGCCTCCGATCTTTGATGATTATTATAAAGAATGCTATGATATAGGTTATAATTATCCTTATGAAACTTGTCATAGTCATGATTGGATTACCAAAAACAATTCTTTTAATATGCAACTTGTTTACCATGTTCAAATTCTTGATAATAATCTTGCTCCAATTACTATTAACGAGAATAACTCTTCTTATGCCAAAATTAATGATACTTCTATGCATATGAACCATGATAAGAATGTTTTAAGTGATGGGTATATTGTGGATTTCATCAATGATGCTACTGAAAGTTATTATGAGAGAGGGAAATATGGTTATATGCATCTTAATAATATTAAGTTTCCCCTCTTTATGTTGAGAATCTTGAAGTTACTCGTGTTTTATCCTCTTATGCTTGTCACTTTGTTCTTCATGAATTCATTTGTGTACAAGATTCCTCTTCATAGGAAGCATGTTAGACTTAAAATTTGTTTTGAATTTGCCTCTTGAAGCTCTCTTTTGCTTCAAATACTATTTCCCGCGAATGGATTATTAAAACTGCTGAGCCCATCTTAATGGCTATAAAGAAAGAACTTCTTGGGAGATAACCCATGTGCTATTTTTCTACAGTAATTTGTTTTTATTTTGTGTCTTGGAAGTTGTTTACTACTGTAGCAACCTCTCCTTATCTTAGTTTTGTGTTTTGTTGTGCCAAGTAAAGCCTCTAATCGAAGGTTGATACTAGATTTGGATTTCTGCGCAGAAACAGATTTCTATCTGTCATGAATCTGGGCTGTTTTCTCTGTAGAAAAATCAGAAAAATATGCCAATTTACGTGCGTGTTCCTCAGATATGTACGCAACTTTCATTAGTTTTGAGTTTTCTGATCTGAGCAATGGAAGTATTTATTAGAAATTCGTCTTTACGGACTGTTCTGTTTTGACAGATTCTGCCTTTTATTTCGCATTGCTTCTTTCGCTGTGTTGGGTGGATTTCTTTGTTCCATTACCTTCCAGTAGCTTTGGGCAATGTCCAGAGGTGTTAAGAATGATTGTGTCACCTCTGAACATGTGAGTTTTTGATTATGTACTAACCCCTCTAATGAAGTTTATGAGAAGTTTGGTGTGAAGGAAGTTTTCAAGGGTCAAGAGAGGAGGATGATATACTATGATCAAGAAGAGTGAAAGCTCTAAGCTTGGGGATGCCCCGGTGGTTCATCCCTGCATATTTCAAGAAGACTCAAGCATCTAAGCTTGGGGATGCCCAAGGCATCCCCTTCTTCATCGACAACATTATCAGGTTCCTCCCCTGAAACTATATTTTTATTCGGTCACATCTTATGTGCTTTACTTGGAGCGTCTGTGTGCTTTTGTTTTTGTTTTTGTTTGAATAAATGCTTGTGTGGGAGAGAGACACGCTCCGCTGGTTCGTATGAACACATGTGTTCTTAGCTCATAATATTCATGGCGAAGTTTCTCTTCGTTAAATTGTTATATGGTTGGAATTGGAAAATGATACATGTAGTAATTGCTATAATGTCTTGGGTAATGTGATACTTGGCAATTGTTGAGCTCATGTTTAAGCTCTTGCATCATATACTTTGCACCCATTAATGAAGAAATACATAGAGCTTGCTAAAATTTGGTTTGCATATTTGGTCTCTCTAAGGTCTAGATAATTTCTAGTATTGAGTTTGAACAACAAGGAAGACAGTGTAGAGTCTTATAATGTTTTCAATATGTCTTTTATGTGAGTTTTTCTGCACCGGTTCATCCTTGTGTTTGTTTCAAATAAGCCTTGCTAGCCTAAACCTTGTATCGAGAGGGAATACTTCTCATGCATCCAAATACTTGAGCCAACCACTATGCCATTTGTGTCCACCATACATACCTACTACATGGTATTTTCCGCCATTCCAAAGTAAATTGCTTGAGTGCTACCTTTAAAACTCCATCATTCACCTTTGCAATATATAGCTCATGGGACAAATAGCTTAAAAACTATTGTGGTATTGAATATGTAATTATGCACTTTATCTCTTATTAAGTTGCTTGTTGTGCGATAACCATGTTCACTGGGGACGCCATCAACTACTCTTTGTTGAATTTCATGTGAGTTGCTATGCATGTCCGTCTTGTCTGAAGTAAGAGAGATCTACCACCTTATGGTTAAGCATGCATATTGTTAGAGAAGAACATTGGGCCGCTAACTAAAGCCATGATCCATGGTGGAAGTTTCAGTTTTGGACATACATCCTCAATCTCATACGAGAAAATTATTAATTGTTGTTACATGCTTATGCATAAAAGAGGAGTCCATTATCTGTTGTCTATGTTGTCCCGGTATGGATGTCTAAGTTGAGAATAATCAATAGCGAGAAATCCAATGCGAGCTTTCTCCTTAGACCTTTGTACAGGCGGCATAGAGGTACCCCTTTGTGACACTTGGTTAAAACATGTGCATTGTGATGATCCGGTAGTCCAAGCTAATTAGGACAAGGTGCGGGCACTATTAGTATACTATGCATGAGGCTTGCAACTTGTAAGATATAATTTACATGATACATATGCTTTATTACTACCGTTGACAAAATTGTTTCATGTTTTCAAAATAAAAGCTCTAGCACAAATATAGCAATCGATGCTTTCCTCTTTGAAGGACCATTCTTTTACTTTCAATGTTGAGTCAGTTCACCTATTTCTCTCCACCTCAAGAAGCAAACACTTGTGTGAACTGTGCATTGATTCCTACATACTTGCATATTGCACTTGTTATATTGCTTTGCATTGACAACTATCCATGAGATATACATGTTATAAGTTGAAAGCAACCGCTGAAACTTAATCTTCTTTTGTGTTGCTTCAATGTCTCTACTATGAATTTATTGCTTTATGAGTTAACTTTTATGCAAGACTTATTGATGCTTGTCTCGAAGTACTATTCATGAAAAGTCTTTGCTTTATGATTCAGTTGTTTACTCATGTCATATACATTGTTTTGATCGCTGCATTCACTACATATGCTTTACAAATAGTATGATCAAGGTTATGATGGCATGTCACTCCAGAAATTATCTGTGTTATCGTTTTACCTGCTCGGGATGAGCAGAACTAAGCTTGGGGATGCTGATACGTCTCCGACGTATCGATAATTTCTTATGTTCCATGCCACATTATTGATGTTATCTACATGTTTTATGCACACTTTATGTCATATTCGTGCATTTTCTGGAACTAACCTATTAACAAGATGCCGAAGTGCCAGTTCCTGTTTTCTGCTGTTTTTGGTTTCAGAAATCCTAGTAACGAAATATTCTCGGAATCGGACGAAATCAACGCCCAAGTTCCTATTTTACCCGGAAGCATCTAGAACACACGAGAACCGCCAGAGAAGGGGGACAGGGCCACCAAACCACACCCCGGCGCGGCCAGGGGGGGGGGGCGCCCCCTTATGGTTTGGGCAGCCCGTGGCCCCTCCGACTCCGACTCTTCGCCTATTTAAGCCATCGTGACCTAAAACTTCGACACCAATTGACGAAACTCCAGAAAGACTCCAGGGGCGCCGCCGCCATCGCGAAACTCCAATTCGGGGGACAGAACTCTGTTTCGGCACCCTGCCGGGACGGGGAATTGCCCCCGGAGCCATCTCCACCGCCGTCTTCACCGCCATCTTCACCGCCATCGCTGCCTCCATGATGAGGAGGGAGTAATCCACCCCTGAGGCTGAGGGCTTCGCTGTAGCTATGTGGTTCATCTCTCTCCCATGTACCTCAATACAATAATCTCATGAGCTGCTTTACATGATTGAGATTCATATGAGTTTTGTATCACAATTCATCTATGTGCTACTCTAGTAATGTTATTAAAGTATTCTATTCCTCCTGCATTGGTGTAAAGGTGACTAGTGTGTGCACCATGTGGTTCTTATCGTAGGCTATGATCATGATCTCTTGTGGATTGTGAAGTTAACTATTACTATGATGGTATTGATGTGATCTATTTGGTTATATTGATCTATCTTGCACTATAAGGTTACTAAAATATGAACATTAATTGTGGAGCTTGTTAACTCCGGCATTGAGGGTTCGTGTAATCCTACGCAATGTGTTCATCATCCAACAAAAGTGTAGAGTATGCATTTATCTATTCTGTTATGTGATCAATGTTGAGAGTGTCCACTAGTGAAAGTGTAATCCCTAGGCCTTGTTCCTAAATACTGCTATCGCTGTTTGTTTACTATTTTACTGTGTTACTACTGCTGCAATACTACCACCATCAACTACACGCCAGCAAGGTATTTTCTGGCACCGTTGCTACTGCTCATATATATTCATACCACCTGTATTTCACTATCTCTTCGCCGAACTAGTGCACCTATTAGGTGTGTTGGGGACACAAGAGACTTCTTGCTTTGTGGTTGCAGGGTTGCATAAGAGGGATATCTTTGACCTCTTCCTCCCTGAGTTCGATTAACCTTGGGTGATCCACTTAAGGGAAAACTTGCTGCTGTTCTACAAACCTCTGCTCTTGGAGGCCCAACACTGTCTACAGGAAAAGGAGGGGGAAGTAGACATCACGGTCCCAACATTTCAAATGCGGCTTGAGATCAAAAGAAAAAGAAAGTAGCCAGAAATTAGGGGGTAAAAAAAACTCCAAGAAAAGAAAGTTGATGGACATAGAGGATGGCATGCAGGTCCCATGAGCCAGCAGATTAGTCAACGTTTCCAAGGCGGCAGGGGATCAAAAGAAAAACGAAATAGCCAAAAATCAGAGGGTGAAAAAAATCCAAGAAAAGAAACTTTTATAGTACATAGAGGATGACATGCGGGTTCCTCAACGTTTTCAAAGGCGGCATGAGATCGAAAGAAAAAGGCAAGTGACCAAAAATCAGAGGGTGAAACATAATCCAAGAAAAGAAACTTTTATTGTACATAGAGGATGACATGCGGGTCCCATTTTGCAGCAGCTGTCCCAACGTTTCAAATGCGGCTTGAGATCAAAAGAAAAAGAAAGTAGCCCGAAATTAGGGGGTAAAAAAAACTCCAAGAAAGGAAAGCTTTATCGTTCATACAGGCTAACATGTGGGACCTATGAGGCAGCAGAGTCCTCAACTTTGAAAGCCGGCAGGGGATCAAAAGAAAAAGGAAATAGCCAAAAATCAGAGGGTGAAAAAAAACCAAGAAAATGAACTTTTGTAGTACATAGAGGATGACATGCGTGTCCCATGAGCCTGCAGGTTCCTCAACGTTTCGAACGTGGCATGAGATCGAAAGAAATAGGCAAGTGACCAAATATCAGGATCCAAAAATAATTCAAGAAAAGAAACTTGATTGTACATAGAGTATGACATGCGGGTCCCATTTAGCAGCAGCGGTATCACCGTTTGAGAGGCTGCATGGGATCGAAAGAAAAAGGCAAGTGACCAAATATCAGGAGCCAAAAATAATCCAAGAAAAGAAATTTTATTGTACATAGAGGATGACATGCGGGTCCCATTTTGCAGCAGCGGTCTCAACGTTTCCAAGGCGGCACAGGACCAAAAGAAAAATGAAGTAGCTAGAAATCAGGGGGTGAAAAAAACCAAGAAAAGAAAGATTTCAATTGGGCTCCATCTGGACATCTGGGCCTTCGAACTATCCTGCTGGGCGTTTTGACTCGTACAATTTCAGCCCACTCCAAAGCAGGAAAGTTCGGATTTTTCTTAAAAAACAGGAAAGTCCTATGCTTCGCAAAAACAAAAAACAAGGAGATTCAACATATAAGTTTGTTTATGTAAAAATAAAGATTTAATTTATCCGTTTGAAATAGCTCAGAGCGCAATACACTGTTTATTGTCTGCAAAATAATCATGATATCACATGTTTCTTGTACGGGGAGGCTGACATCGTGGACCCATGAGCCAGCAGCGTCGTCAACGTTTTAAAGGCGGCAGGGGATGGAAAGAAAAAAGAAACCAAAAATCTGTTGGTAAAAAATCCAAGAAAAGAAACATTTTCGTTTTGAGAGGATGACATGCGGGACCCATGAGGCAGCAGCATCCTCAGCGTTTATTGTTCATAGAGGCTGACATGTGGGACCCGTGAGCCAGCAGCGTCCTCAAAGTTTTAAAGGCGGCAGGATATCGAAAGAAAAAATAAGTCAAAAATCGTTTGGTAAACAAAATCCAAGAAAAGAAACATTTACCGTTCTGAGAGGATGACATGCGGGACCCATGAGGCAGCAGCATCCTCAACGATTCCAAGGCGGCAGGGGATCAAAAGAAAAAAAAGAAATATCCAGAAATTAATTAGGGGTTCAAAATAAATCCATCAAAGGAAACTTTTAATGTTCATAGAGGATGACATTTGGGACCGACCTGCCAACAGCGTCCTCATCGTTTCAAAGGGGGCAGGAGATCAAAAGAAAAAGGAAAAAAGCCAGAAATTAGGGGTCAAAAATAACTCCAAGAAAGAAAACTTTTATTATTCGTAGAGGATGACATGCGGGACCCATGAGCCAGCAGCTTACTCAACGTTTCAAAGGCGGCATGAGATCGAAAGAAAAAGGCAAGTGACAAAATATCAGGAGCCAAAGATAATCCAAGAAAAGAAATTTTATTGTACGTAGAGGATGACATGCGGGTCCCATTTAGCAGCAGCGGTCTCAATGTTTCAAATGCGGCTTGAGATCAAAAGAAAAAGAAAGTTGATTGTACATAGAGGATGACATGTGGGTCCCATGAGTCAGCAGCTTACCCAACGTTTCCAAGGCGGCAGGGGATCGAAAGAAAAAGGAAATAGCCAAAAATAAGAGGGTGAAAAAAAATAAAGAAAATAAACTTTTATAGCACATAGAGGATGACATGCGGGTCCCATGAGCCAGCAGGTTGCTCAACGTTTCAAACGTGGCATGAGATCGAAAGAAAAAGGCAAGTGACCAAATATCAGGATCCAAAAATAATTCAAGAAAAGAAACTTGATTGTACATAGAGGATGACATGCGGGTCCCATGAGTCAGCAGCTTACTCAACGTTTCCAAGGCGGCAGGGGATCAAAAGAAAAAGGAAATAGCCAAAAATCAGAGGGTGAAAAAAAATCCAAGAAAATAAACTTTTATAGCACATAGAGGATGACATGCGGGTCCCATGAGCCAGCAGGTTCCTCAACGTTTCAAACGTGGCATGAGATCGAAAGAAAAAGGCAAGTGACAAAATATCAGGAGCCAAAGATAATTCAAGAAAAGAAACTTGATTGTACATAGAGGATGACATGCGGGTCCCATTTAGCAGCAGCGGTCTCAACGTTTCAAATGCGGCTTGAGATCAAAAGAAAAAGAAAGTTGATTGTACATAGAGGATGACATGCGGGTCCCATGAGTCAGCAGCTTACCCAACATTTCCAAGGCGGCAGGGGATCAAAAGAAAAAGGAAATAGCCAAAAATCAGAGGGTGGCCAAAAATTAAAGAAAATAAACTTTTATAGCACATAGAGGATGACATGCGGGTCCCATGAGCCAGCAGGTTCCTCAACGTTTCAAACGTGGCATGAGATCGAAAGAAAAAGGCAAGTGACCAAATATGAGGAGCCAAAAATAATTCAAGAAAAGAAAGTTTTATAGTACATAGAGGATGACATGCGGGTCCCATTTAGCAGCAGCGATATCACCGTTTGAGAGGCGGCAGGGGATCAAAAGAAAAAAGAAATTGCCAAAAATCAGAGGGTGAAAAAAAACCAAGAAAATGAACTTTTATAGTACATAGAGGATGACATGCGGGTCCCATGAGCCTGCAGGTTCCTCAACGTTTCAAACGTGGCATGAGATCGAAAGAAAAAGGCAAGTGAAAAAAAATATCAGGAGCAAAAAATAATTCAAGAAAAGAAAGTTTTATAGTACATAGAGGATGACATGCGGGTCCCATTTAGCAGCAGCGGTATCACCGTTTGAGAGGCGGCAGGGGATCGAAAGAAAAAGGCAAGTGAAAAAAATATGAGGAGCCAAAAATAATTCAAGAAAAGAAAGTTTTATAGTACATAGAGGATGACATGCGGGTCCCATTTAGCAGCAGCGGTATCTGATACGTCTCCGACGTATCGATAATTTCTTGTGTTCCATGCCACATTATTGATGTTATCTACATGTTTTATGCACACTTTATGTCATATTCGTGCATTTTCTGGAACTAACCTATTAACAAGATGCCGAAGTGCCAGTTCCTGTTTTCTGCTGTTTTTGGTTTCAGAAATCCTAGTAACGAAATATTCTCGGAATCGGACGAAATCAACGCCAAAGATCTTAGAATCCCCGGAAGCATCCAGAACACACGAGAGGGACCAGAGGGGGGCACAGGCCCACCACACCATACCCTGGCGCGGACTAGGGGGCCGCGCCCCCTATGGTTTGGCCAGCCCTTCGACCCCACAGCGCCGCCTCTTCGCCTATATAAAGCCCCCTGGATCGAAAACCCTGATGCGTTCGACGAAAACCACGTAAACCTTCCGAGCCGCCGCCATCGCGAGGCCAAGATCTCGGGGACAGGAGTCTCTGTTCCGGCACGCTGCCGGAGCGGGAAGTGCCCCGGAAGGCTTCTCCATCGACACCGCTGCCATCTCCACCGCCATCTTCATCACCGCTGCTACTCCCATGAGGAGGGAGTAGTTCTCCATCGAGGCTCGGGGCTGTACCGGTAGCTATGTGGTTAATCTCTCTCCATGTACTTCAATACAATGATCTCATGAGCTGCTTTACATGATTGAGATTCATATGAGTTTTGTATCACAATTCATCTATGTGCTACTCTAGTGATGTTATTAAAGTAGTTCTATTCCTCCTGCACGTGTGTAAAGGTGACTAGTGTGTGCACCGTGTGGTTCTTGTCGTAGGCTATGATCATGATCTCTTGTAGATTATGGAGTTAATTATCATTATAATGGTATTGATGTGATCTATCTGGTTATGTTGATCTATCTTACACTATAAGGTTACTTAAATATGAACAAATTGTGGAGCTTGTTAACTCCGGCATTGAGGGTTCGTGTAATCCTACGCAATGCGTTCATCATCCAACAAAAGTGTAGAGTATGCATTTATCTATTCTGTTATGTGATCAATGTTGAGAGTGTCCACTAGTGAAAGTGTAATCCCTAGGCCTTGTTCTTAAATACTGCTATCGCTACTTGTTTACTACTGCTGCGTTACTACTGCTTGTTTGCTATTTCAACGTATTCTTGCTGCTGCAATACTACCACCATCAACTACACGCCAGCAAGCTATTTTCTGGCACCGTTATTCATACCACCTGTATTTCACTATCTCTTCGCCGAACTAGTGCACCTATTAGGTGTGTTGGGGACACAAGAGACTTCTTGCTTTGTGGTTGCAGGGTTGCATGAGAGGGATATCTTTGACCTCTTCCTCCCTGAGTTCGATAAACCTTGGGTGATCCACTTAAGGGAAAACTTGCTGCTGTTCTACAAACCTCTGCTCTTGGAGGCCCAACACTGTCTGAGGAAAGGAGGGGAACGTAGACATCAAGCACTTTTCTGGCGCCGTTGCCGGGGAGGAAAGGTAAAAAGGCACTCATACTTCGGTTCCAGGTAAAGTACTTTTCTGGCGCCATTGTGTTTGTGCTCGAAGCTATTTCCTTTAGATCCTGCAATTGCAACTTTTTGTTTCTTGTTTACACTAGTTTGGCATAATGGAAAACATCTGTGAGCTTTTTATTCTATTTCCTGAGTCAAGGCATGAATGGTTTAATGCGAAAATTAAAAAACCTATGGAATCTTATTTGCATGCTAGTAGCAATGATATTAGTATGAACGCTTTGAACACCATTGTTGATAATGATATAGAAAGTTGTAAGCTTGGGGAAGCTGGTTTTGATGAGCATGATCTTTTTAGTCCCCCAAGCATTGAGGAGAAAATTTACTTTGATGATACTTTACCTCCTATTTATGATGATTATAATGATAGAAGTCTTTTGTTGCCACCTGTTATGGAGGATAAATTTGATTATGATTACAATATGCCTCCTATATTTGATGATGAGAATAATAATGATAGCTACTTTGTTGAATTTGCTCCTACTACAATTAATAAGAATAACTATGCTTATGTTGGGAGTAGTACTAATTTTATGCATGAGACTCATGATAAGAATGCTTTGTGTGATAGTTATATTGTTGAGTTTGCTCATGATGCTACTGAAAGTTATTATGAGAGAGGAAAATATGGCTGTAGAAATTTCATGTTACTAAAATGCCTCTCTATGTGCTGAAATTTTTGAAGCTATACTTGTTTTATCTTCCTATGCTTGTTACTTTGCTTTTCATGAACTTGTTTATTTACAAGATTCCTATGCATAGGAAGCATGTTAGACTTAAATGTGTTTTGAATTTGCTTCTTGATGCTCTCTTTTGCTTCAAATACTATTTCTTGCGAGTGCATCATTAAAACTACTGAGCCCATCTTAATGGCTATAAAGAAAGAACTTC
The DNA here is from genome assembly GCF_019359855.2 of Lolium perenne. Classification (NCBI taxonomy): domain Eukaryota; kingdom Viridiplantae; phylum Streptophyta; class Magnoliopsida; order Poales; family Poaceae; genus Lolium; species Lolium perenne. The sequence continues at coordinate 278,148,850 of NC_067250.2, forward strand.
TTAGGAGAAAACCCATGTGTTATTTTGCTACAGTACTTTGTTTTATATTTGTGTCTTGGAAGTTGTTTACTACTGTAGCAACCTCTCCTTATCTTAGTTTTGTGTTTGGTTGTGCCAAGTGAAGCCTCTAATCGAAGGTTGATACTAGATTTGGATTTCTGCGCAGAAACAGATTTCTATCTGTCACGAATCTGGGATTTTCTCTCTGTAAAAAAATCATAAAAATATGCCAATTTACGTGCGTGTTCCGCAGATATGTACGCAACTTTCATTAGTTTTGAGTTTTCTGATTTGAGCAACGGAAGTATTTATTAGAAATTCGTCTTTACGGACTGTTCTGTTTTGACAGATTCTGCCTTTTATTTCGCATTGCCTCTTTTGCTATGTGGGATGGATTTCTTTGTTCCATTAAACTCCAGTAACTTTGAGCAATGTCCAGAAGTGTTAAGAATGATTGTGTCACCTCTGAACATGTGAGTTTTTGATTATGTACTAACCCCTCTAATGAAGTTTATGAGAAGTTTGGTGTGAAGGAAGTTTTCAAGGGTCAAGAGAGGAGGATGATATACTATGATCAAGAAGAGTGAAAGCTCTAAGCTTGGGGATGCCCCGGTGGTTCACCCCTGCATATATCAAGAAGACTCAAGCGTCTAAGCTTGGGGATGCCCAAGGCATCCCCTTCTTCATCGACAAATTATCAGGTTCCTTCTCCTGAAACTATATTTTTATTCCGTCACATCTTATGTGCTTTACTTGGAGCGTCTGTATGTTTCTTGTCTTTGTTTTTGTTTGAATAAATGCTTGTGTGGGAGAGAGACACGCTCCGCTGGTTCGTATGAACACATGTGTTCTTAGCTCATAATATTCATGGTGAAGGTTGAAACTGCTTCGTTAATTGTTATATGGTTGGAATTGGAAAATGCTACATGTAGAAATTGGTGTGATGTCTTGAATAATGTGATACTTGGCAATTGTTGTGCTCTTGTTTAAGCTCTTGCATCATATACCTTGCACCCATTAGTGAGGAAATACATAGAGCTTGTTAAAATTTGGGTTTGCATGAGTGGTTTCTCTAGAGTCTAGATATTTTCTAGTAAGATGTTTGAACAACAAGGAAGACGATGTATAGTTTTATAATGCTTGTAATATGTCTTTTATGTGAGTTTTGCTGTACTAGTTCGTGCTTGTGTTTGTTTCAAATAAGCCTTGCTAGCCTAAACCTTGTATCGAGAGGGAATACTTCTCATGCATCCAAATCCTTGAGCCAAACAACACTATGCCATTTGTGTCCACCATACCTACCTACTACATGGTATTTTCCGCCATTCCAAAGTAAATTGCTTGAGTGCTACCTTTAAAATTCCATCATTCACCTTTGCAATATATAGCTCATGGGACAAATAGCTTAAAAACTATTGTGGTATTGAATATGTAATTATGCACTTTATCTCTTATTAAGTTGCTTGTTGTGCGATAACCATGTTCACTGGGGACGCCATCAACTATTCATTGTTGAATTTCATGTGAGTTGCTATGCATGTCCGTCTTGTCTGAAGTAAGAGAGATCTACCACCCTATGGTTAAGCATGCATATTGTTAGAGAAGAACATTGGGCCGCTAACTAAAGCCATGATCCATGGTGGAAGTTTCAGTTTTGGACATATATCCTCAATCTCATATGAGAAAATTATTAATTGTTGTTACATGCTTATGCATAAAAGAGGAGTCCATTATCTGTTGTCTATGTTGTCCCGGTATGGATGTCTAAGTTGAGAATAATCAATAGCGAGAAATCCAATGCGAGCTTTCTCCTTAGACCTTTGTACAGGCGGCATAGAGGTACCCCTTTGTGACACTTGGTTAAAACATGTGCATTGTGATGATCCGGTAGTCCAAGCTAATTAGGACAAGGTGCGGGCACTATTAGTATACTATGCATGAGGCTTGCAACTTGTAAGATGTAATTTACATGATACATATGCTTTATTACTACCGTTGACAAAATTGTTTCATGTTTTCAAAATAAAAGCTCTAGCACAAATATAGCAATCGATGCTTTCCTCTTTGAAGGACCATTCTTTTACTTTCATTGTTGAGTCAGTTCACCTATTTCTCTCCACCTCAAGAAGCAAACATTTGTGTGAACTGTGCATTGATTCTTATATACTTGCTTATTGCATTTGTTATATTGCTTTGCATTGACAATTATCCATGAGATATACATGTTACAAGTTGAAAGCAACCGCTGAAACTTAATCTTCCATAGTGTTGCTTCAATGTCTCTACTATGAATTTATTGCTTTATGAGTCAACTTTTATGCAAGACTTATTGATGCTTGTCTTGAAGTGCTATTCATGAAAAGTCTTTGCTTTATGATTCACTTGTTTACTCATGTCATATACATTGTTTTGATCGCTGCATTCACTACATATGCTTTACAAATAGTATGATCAAGATTATGATGGCATGTCACTCCAGAAATTATCTGTGTTATCGTTTTACCTGCTCGGGACGAGCAGAACTAAGCTTGGGGATGCTGATACGTCTCCGACGTATCGATAATTTCTTGTGTTCCATGCCACATTATTGATGTTATCTACATGTTTTATGCACACTTTATGTCATATTCGTGCATTTTCTGGAACTAACCTATTAACAAGATGCCGAAGTGCCAGTTCCTGTTTTCTGCTGTTTTTGGTTTCAGAAATCCTAGTAACGAAATATTCTCGGAATCGGACGAAATCAACGCCAAAGATCTTAGAATCCCCGGAAGCATCCAGAACACACGAGAGGGACCAGAGGGGGGGCACAGGCCCACCACACCATACCCTGGCGCGGCCTAGGGGGGGCCCGCGCCCCCCTATGGTTTGGCCAGCCCTTCGACCCCCTGGCGCCGCCTCTTCGCCTATATAAAGCCCCTGGATCGAAAACCCTGATGCGTTCGACGAAAACCACAGAAACCTTCCAGAGCCGCCGCCATCGCGAGGCCAAGATCTGGGGGACAGGAGTCTCTGTTCCGGCACGCTGCCGGAGCGGGGAAGTGCCCCCGGAAGGCTTCTCCATCGACACCGCTGCCATCTCCACCGCCATCTTCATCACCGCTGCTACTCCCATGAGGAGGGAGTAGTTCTCCATCGAGGCTCGGGGCTGTACCGGTAGCTATGTGGTTAATCTCTCTCCATGTACTTCAATACAATGATCTCATGAGCTGCTTTACATGATTGAGATTCATATGAGTTTTGTATCACAATTCATCTATGTGCTACTCTAGTGATGTTATTAAAGTAGTTCTATTCCTCCTGCACGTGTGTAAAGGTGACTAGTGTGTGCACCGTGTGGTTCTTGTCATAGGCTATGATCATGATCTCTTGTAGATTATGGAGTTAATTATCATTATGATGGTATTGATGTGATCTATCTGGTTATGTTGATCTATCTTACACTATAAGGTTACTTAAATATGAACAAATTGTGGAGCTTGTTAACTCCGGCATTGAGGGTTCGTGTAATCCTACGCAATGCGTTCATCATCCAACAAAAGTGTAGAGTATGCATTTATCTATTCTGTTATGTGATCAATGTTGAGAGTGTCCACTAGTGAAAGTGTAATCCCTAGGCCTTGTTCTTAAATACTGCTATCGCTACTTGTTTACTACTGCTGCGTTACTACTGCTTGTTTGCTATTTCACTGTGTTACTGCTGCTGCAATACTACCACCATCAACTACACGCCAGCAAGCTATTTTCTGGCACCGTTATTCATACCACCTGTATTTCACTATCTCTTCGCCGAACTAGTGCACCTATTAGGTGTGTTGGGGACACAAGAGACTTCTTGCTTTGTGGTTGCAGGGTTGCATGAGAGGGATATCTTTGACCTCTTCCTCCCTGAGTTCGATAAACCTTGGGTGATCCACTTAAGGGAAAACTTGCTGCTGTTCTACAAACCTCTGCTCTTGGAGGCCCAACACTATCTACAGGAAAGGAGGGGGAACGTAGACATCAGTATCACCATTTGAGAGGCGGCAGGGGATCGAAAGAAAAAGGTAAGTGACCAAATATGAGGAGCCAAAAATAATTCAAGAAAAGAAAGTTTTATAGTACATAGAGGATGACATGCGGGTCCCATTTAGCAGCAGCGGTATCGCCGTTTGAGAGGCGGCAGGGGATCGGAAGAAAAAGGTAAGTGACCAAATATGAGGTGCCAAAAATAATTCAAGAAAAGAAAGTTTTATAGTACATAGAGGATGACATGCGGGTCCCAGTTAGCAGCAGCGGTATCACCGTTTGAGAGGCGGCAGGGGATCGAAAGAAAAAGGCAAGTGACCAAATTTGAGGTGCCAAAAAAAACTCCAAGAAAAGAAAGTTGATTGCACATAGAGGATGACATGCGGGTCCCATTTAGCAGCAGCGGTCTCAACGTTTCCAAGGCGGCAAGGGATCAAAAGAAAAAGGAAGTAGCCAGAAATCAGGGGGTCAAAAAAAATCCAAGAATAGAAAGAATTTTGGTTCATAGAGGATGACATGCGGCACCCATGATCCTGCATCGTAAACGGCTCGATCGGAGAACGTTGAACGAGATGGCGCGATCGAGAAAAAAAACAATGCCAGATAGGCTGCCATCTGGGCCCTACATCCCTCGGTGGTGCGGATTTGCGTTGACTCGGCCGGCGAACCCGAGATTTCGAGATGCACCACGTCCCGGGCCACCATACGCGACGTTTTGGCCGTTTTCGTCGGGCTAGGTGGCCTCAAAAACGAGAAAAAAAACGTTTTGACATGCACAACGGACAGACCCAAAATCGTCGGCCATGGTACACCAGCAACCACGGCGCGACTTCAACTTCGTCGGCCATGGCAACTTTTCTTGTAGTGTATGTAAGCAATTTACACATGATATGCAAGGACTATCAACACAAGCATGTAGATTATTTTCAATGCTACATGTGTTTAAGTCCAAAAAGGAAGCATTGCAATGGGATAGAGATGAAGAATCATCACTATTGAGCACAATATCAACATTGCAATTTTCCTCACCACTCACCATATCATTACCTCGTGTCTTGCTACATGTTGGTGAAGTGGAAGAAGATGATAACTCATCATGACCGGAGGTGGAAGCAACTTGGAGCTCTTCATGATGTGAAGGGGAAGAGAGCTCCTCGGAGTCACCACCGACCAATCGAGAAGTGGATCCACCAAACATTTCCTTAAGCTTGATCCACATCTCATGAGACGATTTTCGCTTTATATATATCAAGAACCTACGAAAATCGGGTCTCAAGGAGAATAAAAGCTCATTAGATACTAGAGCTTCAAGATGTAAGTTTTTCTCATCCTCTAAAGATAGATTTTGAGGATCCATCGGAGGAGAAAAACCTACATCTAGAAATTGCTCAATGTTTGGACACAAGGTCCGAAGATTGCAAAGCAAGCAATTTCATCACAAATGATAATTTGTGCCAACAAAGATAATTGTGTCATTGTGCACTATACTAGCCGACATCTTTACTCTCAAGGCGGTGAAGCCTAAAACAAGGAGAGACCTTGCTCTGATACCAATTGAAAGATCGAGATGTCGCCTAGAGGGGGGGGGGGTGAATAGGCAATTACAAACTCTTGCGGATTTGTCTTGTATGAATGCGGAATTAAACTATCGTTTAGTCTACAAGCACAAACCCTAGATATGCTAAGCTCAACTAAGAGTAACAATGGCAACTAGAGCTAAGCAAGATAGGCACAAGATATATGTAGCACAAGTGATAGCAAGTATACTTCAAGCACGATGGCTATCACAAGGAAAGAGAGCTCGGGTATAGAAATAACCGAGGCACGCGGAGACGAGGATGTATTCCCGTGTTCCCTTGCTTTGCAACAAGGTACGTCACGTTTGGAGGAGTGGAGGTCCCACGAAGGCTCACCCTATTCTCCGAACCACACCCACGAAGGATAATGGCCCTTTCCTTATGGTTAGCTTTTCCTCCGCTCCGGAGATGGCAAGCTCCACAACCACTTCACAAGCTCCACGAAGGAGAAGCCCGGGCCCCTTCACAATATTCCACGAAGAGATCACCGGGACACCAACCAAGCCAACTAGGAGGTCACCCTCCAAGAGTAACAAGCTCACGGTCTCTCACTCGAACAAATCGTGGTGGAGAGCTCAACACTATGCAATGATGCAAAGCAAGAACACCGGAGGTGTTCAAGTCCTTCACACTCAAATCCCACCAAAGCAACGAATGCTAGGATGAGATTGGAGAGGAAGAACAAGGGTGAAAGTCAACCAAAGACTCCAAGATCTAGATCCCAAGAGATTCCCTCACTTAGAGAAGAAACGGTTTGGTGGAAGTGTAGATCTAGATCTCCTCTCTCAAATCCTCAAGAATGAGCAAGAATGGTTGGAGGAATCAAAGGGGAGAGCAAGTTCTTCAAAATGGAACAATGGAGGTGAGAGAATGGGAAGAACTTACTTGTCTCAAGGTGGGGGAAAGGTATTTATAGTGGGAGAGGAAGAAATAACCGTTGGGGAGAAAACAGGGTGAAAAACGCATAAAAAACGGGCAGAAAAAGTGCCCAGCCGGTTGCCAGGCCGGCCGACCGGAGCAGCAGCCGGACAGGCCAGCGTGTAGCCCGGTCGGACCGGCTCCCAGGCCGGATGGAGCGGATGGGCCGCGTGGAGGGGAAAAGCCCAGCCGGGGCAAGCTGGCTGCTCCCAACGCGCGTGGGCCGCGCGTGCTTGTGCGGCAGATAGGTGTGGGCCGCGCGGGGGAGCAGGGGGCGCCCGCCATGGTGTGGGCCGCGCGGGGGAGAGAGGGCCCAGCCCGGCCAGGAGGCCGGTCAGGCCGGGCGGCAGCCGAGCGGGCCGGCGTGCAGCCCGGCAGACCGGTCGCCAACCGGCTGCCCCGGGTGGGCCGGCGTGCAGCCCGGCGGACCGGTCGCCAACCGGCTGCTCCTCTTTTCTTTTTCCTCTTTTTCTTCTTTTTCCTTTTTCTTTAATAACTAGTGCTCCCGAACTCCGATTCGAATGAAACCAATTTTGTTTGGAAGATAACAACAAATGCTATCCTATGGAAAGTGAAAACACAAGAATCTGTAGGAGGGGATTTTATCATAAATATAAAAGGTAGAACCTTATATCATGAATAACCGATAAAACCACCCAACCTTGAAAACGCAATAGAAGATGCATGCGAACTCCGTTTTCGATGAACTTGGGCTTGTTGTAAATCTAGAAACAAGCTCAAGAACCTCACATAGAGAAACACCAAGAAGCAATAAGGATATGCAAAGTATGCAGAGGATTGAGCTATCTAAGACGATGTGATCAAGTTACTCAACCGAAAGCCCCTCTTAATAGTGCGGCTATCTATCCTATAATCCGGTCTCCCAACATCCACCTTGAGACCAGTAAAAGGAAAACCTAGCAAGGCCATACCTTTTCCTTGCGCATCCCGCTTGATCTTGATGATAACTCTTCAAGCTTCACTCAAGCCGGAATGCCTCACTTGACCAATGTTGCTTCGTGAAGACTCACAAATGCTCCCCCATACACTATGATGGGAAAGCTCCATTGATGCACATCTTCACTAGTCCATTATCACCAAATGGATGGCAAGCTTCAAGCATGTGATTCACTTGAGATGCTCATCTTGAACTTGCCCAACTCAACCTTGTATCTTCTCATACTCACATAAGATAGAGCATGGCTAATATTGAGTTCCACATAAGAACTCCATCTTCGTTTCTTCTTCTTGATCATATCACATATATATCTTCATACCGATGATCTTGATGCCAATACACAAGGTATACCTTTATCTTCATGGCATCCATACTTGAATCCAACACATGGAGTACAAGTAGTACCTATGGAATATTCCTTCATATAAACTCAATGAAAACATTAGTCCATAGGGGTTGTCATTAATTACCAAAACCACACATAGGGGCAATGTACCCTTACAATGTCCCAATACAATTCCTTCATTAACCATAAAGTGGCATTTCTCCCAATTAAGAACAAGGTTAGTTTCTTCACATCTCTGCAAAACTTTATCAAGGTTTCGCAAACAATTATCAAAAGAATTCCCATAGACAGAAAAATCATCCATGAATACCTCTACAATCTTTTCACAAAAGCCATGAAAAATAGCAGACATGCATCTTTGAAAAGTAGCAGGAGCATTACATAAACCAAAAGGCATACGCCTATAAGCATAAGTTCCATAGGGACAAGTGAAAGTGGTTTTCTCTTGATCTTTAGCTCTAACAGCAATTTGTGAAAACCCAGAATAACCATCAAGAAAGCAGAAATGAGTATTTTTAGATAACCTTTCTAGAATTTGATCAATAAAAGGTAAAGGGTAATGATCTTTCTTAGTAACTTCATTAACCTTTAGAAAATCAATGCACATTCTATACCCTACAACTACTCTTTGAGGGATGAGCTCATCATTATCATTAGGTACAACAGTTATTCCTCCTTTCTTAGGAACACAATGCACAGGACTAACCCATCTACTATCAGCAATAGGATATATAATACCAGCTTCAAGAAGTTTCAATACCTCATTCCTTACCACATCCTTCATCTTAGGAATTAGACAATGCTGATGTTCAACAACAGGCTTTGCATCATCTTCCATGTTGATGCATGTTGGCAAATAGAGGGAGAAATCCCCTTCAAGTCATCAAGAGTGTAGCCAATAGCTCCTCGGTGTTTCTTCAATATTTCCAATAATATTTCTCCCTCAAAATCTGAAAGCTTAGCACAAATAATAACAGGATATGTTTTCTTATCATCAATATAAGCATACTTAAGATTATCAGGTAACGGTTTCAAATCAAAAACAGGATCTTCCCTTGGTGGTGGTGTTGTACCTAGATCTTCGACCGGTAAGTCATGTTTAAGAATGGATTGACGAAGGAAAATTTCATCAAACTCATTCCTTTCTTCCCTAAAGACTTCACTCTCATGATCCTCCAAATATTGCTGCAAAGGATTATTAGGAGCAGGAGCAATAGATGCAAGCTTTTCAACTCTAAAATCATCATTAGGCAATTCAGCTTCATAAGGAACTTTGGCAAATTTAGAGAAATTAAACTCATCAGATTCACCAGCAAATTTAGTCACAATTTTCTCTTTCTTGCAATCTATAATAGCTCCACAAGTATTTAGAAAAGGTCTACCAAAAATAATAGGACAAGTCTTACTAGCAGCAGAACCAAGTACCAAAAAGTCAGCAGGATATTTAATCTTACCACATAGAACTTCCACATCTCGAACAATACCAATAGGAGAGATAGTTTCTCTATTAGCTAGCCGAATAACCACATCAATATCTTCAAGTTAACAAGAACCAATTTCATGCATGATTTCCTTGTAAAGCTCATAAGGAATGGCACTAGAACTTGCACCAATATCGCATAAACCATAATAACAATGATCACCAATTCTAATAGAGAGCATAGAAACACTGGCTATCTGATGTCTACGTTCCCCCTCCTTTCCTGTAGACAGTGTTGGGCCTCCAAGAGCAGAGGTTTGTAGAACAGCAGCAAGTTTTCCCTTAAGTGGATACCCAAGGTTTATCGAACTCAGGGAGGAAGAGGTCAAAGATATCCCTCTCATGCAACCCTGCAACCACAAAGCAAGAAGTCTCTTGTGTCCCCAACACACCTAATAGGTGCACTAGTTCGGCGAAGAGATAGTGAAATACAGGTGGTATGAATATATAGGAGCAGTAGCAACGATGCCAGAAAATAGCTTGCTGGCGTGTAGTTGATGGTGGTAGTATTGCAGCAGTAGTAACGCAAAGAAACAAGAACAAGCAGCGATAGCAGTATTTAGGAACAAGGCCTAGGGATTACACTTTCACTAGTGGACACTCTCAATATTGATCACATAACAGAATAGATAAATGCATACTCTACACTCTCTTGTTGGATGATGAACACATTGCGTAGGATTACACGAACCCTCAATGCCGGAGTTAACATGCTCCACAATTACTGTTCATATTTTAGTAACCTTGTAGTGTAAGATAGATCAACAGACTAAACCAAGTACTAACATAGCATGCACACTGTCACCTTCATGCATATGTAGGAGGAATAGATCACATCAATATTATCATAGCAATAGTTAACTTCGCAATCTACAAGAGATCATGATCATAGCATAAACCAAGTACTAACACGGTGCACACACTGTCACCTTTACACACGTGCAGGAGGAATAAAACTACTTTAATAACATTGCTAGAGTAGCACATAGATAAATTGTGATACAAACTCATATGAATCTCAATCATGTAAAGCAGCTCATGAGATTATTGTATTGAGGTACATGGGAGAGATGAACCACATAGCTACCGGTACAGCCCCGAGCCTCGATGGAGAACTACTACCTCCTCATGGGAGCAGCAGCGGTGATGAAGATGGCGGTGGAGATGGCAGCGGTGTCGATGGAGAAGCCTTCCGGGGGCACTTCCCCGCTCCGGCAGCGTGCCGGAACAGAGACTCCTGTCCCCCAGATCTTGGCGTCGCGATGGCGGCGGCTCTGGAAGGTTTCTGTGGTTTTCGCCGAACGTATCAGGGTTTTCGATCCAGGGGCTTTAAATAGGCGAAGAGGCGGCGCAGGAGGGTCGAAGGGGCGACGACACCATAGGGCGGCGCGGCCAGGGCCTGGGCCGCGCCGGCCTAGGGTCTGGGGGCCCAGTGCCCCCCCTCTGGTCCTTCCCGGGTGTTCTGGATGCTTCCGGTGAAAATAGGAACTTGGGCGTTGATTTCGTCCGATTCCGAGAATATTTCGTTACTAGGATTTCTGAAACCAAAAACAGCAGAAAACAGGAACTGGCACTTCGACATCTTGTTAATAGGTTAGTTCCAGAAAATGCACGAATATGACATAAAGTGTGCATAAAACATGTAGATATCATCAATAATGTGGCATGGAACACAAGAAATTATCGATACGTCGGAGACGTATCAGCATCCCCAAGCTTAGTTCTGCTCGTCCCGAGCAGGTAAAACGATAACAAAGATAATTTCTGGAGTGACATGCCATCATAACCTTGATCATACTATTTGTAAAGCATATGTAGTGAATGCAGCGATCAAAACAATGTAAATGACATGAGTAAACAAGTGAATCATATAGCAAAGACTTTTCATGAATAGTACTTCAAGACAAGCATCAATAAGTCTTGCATAGGAGTTAACTCATAAAGCAATAATTCAAAGTAAAGGCATTGAAGCAACACAAAGGAAGATGAAGTTTCAGCGGTTGCTTTCAACTTATAACATGTATATCTCATGGATATTGTCAACATAGAGTAATATAACAAGTGCAATAAGCAAGTATGTGGGGATCAATGCACAGTTCACACAAGTGTTTGCTTCTTGAGGTGGAGAGAAATAGGTGAACTGACTCAACATTGAAAGTAAAAGAATTGTCCTCTATAGAGGAAAAGCATCGATTGCTATATTTGTGCTAGAGCTTTGATTTTGAAAACATGAAACAATTTTGTCAACGGTAGTAATAAAGCATATGCATCATGTAAATTATATCTTATAAGTTGCAAGCCTCATGCATAGTGTACTAATAGTGCCCGCACCTTGTCCTAATTAGCTTGGACTACCGGATCATCACAATGCACATGTTTTAACCAAGTGTCACAAAGGGGTACCTCTATGCCGCCTGTACAAAGGTCTAAGGAGAAAGCTCGCATTGGATTTCTCGCTATTGATTATTCTTCAACTTAGACATCCATACCGGGACAACATAGACAACAGATAATGGACTCCTCTTTTATGCATAAGCATGTAACAACAATTAATAATTTTCTCATATGAGATTGAGGATATATGTCCAAAACTGAAACTTCCACCATGGATCATGGCTTTAGTTAGCGGCCCAATGTTCTTCTCTAACAATATGCATGCTTAACCATAAGGTGGTAGATCGTTCTTACTTCAGACAAGACGGACATGCATACCAACTCACATGAAATTCAATAAAGAGTAGTTGATGGCGTCCCCAGTGAACATGGTTATCGCACAACAAGCAACTTAATAAGAGATAAAGTGCATAATTACATATTCAATACCACAATAGTTTTTAAGCTATTTGTCCCATGAGCTATATATTGCAAAGGTGAATGATGGAATTTTAAAGGTAGCACTCAAGCAATTTACTTTGGAATGGCGGAAAATACCATGTAGTAGGTAGGTATGGTGGACACAAATGGTATAGTGGTTGGCTCAAGTATTTTGGATGCATGAGAAGTATTCCCTCTCGATACAAGGTTTAGGCTAGCAAGGCTTATTTGAAACAAACACAAGGATGAACCGGTGCAGCAAAACTCACATAAAAGACATATTGAAAACATTATAAGACTCTACACCGTCTTCCTTGTTGTTCAAACTCAATACTAGAAATTATCTAGACCTTAGAGAGACCAATTATGCAAACCAAATTTTAGCAAGCTCTATGTATTTCTTCATTAATGGGTGCAAAGCATATGATGCAAGAGCTTAATCATGAGCACAACAATTGCCAAGTATCACATTACCCAAGACATTAATAGCAATTACTACATGTATCATTTTCCAATTCCAACCATATAACAATTTAACGAAGAAGAAACTTCGCCATGAATATTATGAGCTAAGAACACATGTGTTCATACGAACCAGCGGAGCGTGTCTCTCTCCCACACAAGCATGATGTAATCCAATTTATTCAAACACAAACAAAAATAAGAAACATACAGACGCTCCAAGTAAAGCACATAAGATGTGACCGAATAAAAATATAGTTTCAAGAGAAGGAACCTGATAATTTGTCGATGAAGAAGGGGATGCCTTGGGCATCCCCAAGCTTAGACGCTTGAGTCTTCTTGATATATGCAGGGGTGAACCACCGGGGCATCCCCAAGCTTAGAGCTTTCACTCTTCTTGATCATAGTATATCATCCTCCTCTCTTGACCCTTGAAAACTTCCTTCACACCAAACTTCTCATAAACTTCATTAGAGGGGTTAGTACATAATCAAAAACTCACATGTTCAGAGGTGACACAATCATTCTTAACACTTCTGGACATTGCTCAAAGCTACTGGAGTTTAATGGAACAAAGAAATCCATCCCACATAGCGAAAGAAGCAATGCGAAATAAAAGGCAGAATCTGTCAAAACAGAACAGTCCGTAAAGACGAATTTCTAATAAATACTTCCGTTGCTCAGATCAGAAAACTCAAAACTAATGAAAGTTGCGTACATATCTGAGGAACACGCACGTAAATTGGCATATTTTTCTGATTTTTCTACAGAGAGAAAATCCCAGATTCGTGACAGATAGAAATCTGTTTCTGCGCAGAAATCCAAATCTAGTATCAACCTTCGATTAGAGGCTTCACTTGGCACAACAAAACACAAAACTAAGATAAGGAGAGGTTGCTACAGTAGTAAACAACTTCCAAGACACAAATATAAAACGAAGTACTGTAGCAAAATAACACATGGGTTATCTCCCAAGAAGTTCTTTTCTTTATAGCCATTAAGATGGGCTCAGCAGTTTTAATGATGCACTCGCAAGAAATAGTATTTGAAGCAAAAGAGAGCATCAAGAGGCAAATTCAAAACACATTTAAGCCTAACATGCTTCCTATGCATAGGAATCTTGTAAATAAACAAGTTCATGAAGAGCAAAGTAACAAGCATAGGAAGATAAAACAAGCATAGCTTCAAAAATTTCAGCACATAGAGAGGCGTTTTAGTAACATGAAAATTTCTACAACCATATTTTCCTCTCTCATAATAACTTTCAGTAGCATCATGAGCAAACTCAACAATATAACTATCACATAAAGCATTCTTATCATGAGTCTCATGCATAAAATTATTACTCTCCACATAAGCATAGTCAATTTTATTAGTAATAGCGGGAGCAAATTCAACAAAGTAGCTATCATTATTATTCTCATCAAGTGTAGGAGGCATAGTATAATCACAACAAAATTTACTCTCCATAGTAGGTGGCACCAAAAGACCACTATCATTATAATCATCATAAATAGGAGGCAAAGTATCATCAAAGAAAATTTTCTCCTCAATGCTTGGGGGACTAAAAAGATCATGAAAACCAGCTTCCCCAAGCTTAGAACTTTCTATATTATTATCAACAATGGTGTTCAAAGCGTTCATACTAATATTACTACCAGGATGCAAATAAGATTCCATAGGTTTTTTAATTTTCGCATCAAACAATCCATGTTTTAAATCAGGAAATAGAAATAGAAGCTCATTCTTGTCCATTATGCCAAACTAGTGTAAACAAGAAACAAAAAGATGCAATTGCAGGATCTAAAGGAAATAGCTTTGAGTACTTACGATGGCGGAAAATAGCTTGGTAGCCGAGGTCCGGAGTGTGAGTACCTTTTACCTTTCCTCCCCGGTAACGGCGCCAGAAAATAGCTTGATGTCTACGTTCCCCCTCCTTTCCTGTAGACAGTGTTGGGCCTCCAAGAGCAGAGGTTTGTAGAACAGCAGCAAGTTTTCCCTTAAGTGGATACCCAAGGTTTATCGAACTCAGGGAGGAAGAGGTCAAAGATATCCCTCTCATGCAACCCTGCAACCACAAAGCAAGAAGTCTCTTGTGTCCCCAACACACCTAATAGGTGCACTAGTTCGGCGAAGAGATAGTGAAATACAGGTGGTATGAATATATAGGAGCAGTAGCAACGATGCCAGAAAATAGCTTGCTGGCGTGTAGTTGATGGTGGTAGTATTGCAGCAGTAGTAACGCAGTAAAACAGTAAACAAGCAGCGATAGCAGTATTTAGGAACAAGGCCTAGGGATTACACTTTCACTAGTGGACACTCTCAATATTGATCACATAACAGAATAGATAAATGCATACTCTACACTCTCTTGTTGGATGATGAACACATTGCGTAGGATTACACGAACCCTCAATGCCGGAGTTAACAAGCTCCACAATTACTGTTCATATTTTAGTAACCTTGTAGTGTAAGATAGATCAACAGACTAAACCAAGTACTAACATAGCATGCACACTGTCACCTTCATGCATATGTAGGAGGAATAGATCACATCAATATTATCATAGCAATAGTTAACTTCGCAATCTACAAGAGATCATGATCATAGCATAAACCAAGTACTAACACGGTGCACACACTGTCACCTTTACACACGTGCAGGAGGAATAAAACTACTTTACTAACATTGCTAGAGTAGCACATAGATAAATTGTGATACAAACTCATATGAATCTCAATCATGTAAAGCAGCTCATGAGATTATTGTATTGAGGTACATGGGAGAGATGAACCACATAGCTACCGGTACAGCCCCGAGCCTCGATGGAGAACTACTCCCTCCTCATGGGAGCAGCAGCGGTGATGAAGATGGCGGTGGAGATGGCAGCGGTGTCGATGGAGAAGCCTTCCGGGGGCACTTCCCCACTCCGGCAGCGTGCCGGAACAGAGACTCCTGTCCCCCAGATCTTGGCGTCGCGATGGCGGCGGCTCTGGAAGGTTTTTGTGGTTTTCGCCGAACGTATCAGGGTTTTCGATCCAGGGGCTTTAAATAGGCGAAGAGGCGGCGCAGGAGGGTCGAAGGGGCGACGACACCATAGGGCGGCACGGCCAGGGCCTGGGCCGCGCCGGCCTAGGGTCTGGGGGCCCAGTGCCCCCCCTCTGGTCCTTCCCGGGTGTTCTGGATGCTTCCGGTGAAAATAGGAACTTGGGCGTTGATTTCGTCCGATTCCGAGAATATTTCGTTACTAGGATTTCTGAAACCAAAAACAGCAGAAAACAGGAACTGGCACTTCGGCATCTTGTTAATAGGTTAGTTCCAGAAAATGCACGAATATGACATAAAGTGTGCATAAAACATGTAGATATCATCAATAATGTGGCATGGAACACAAGAAATTATCGATACGTCGGAGACGTATCACTATCCTAGACTTACTAGGATGTGAAACAATATTAGAAGCATCTTCACAGAAAATGATGTGACCATCTTCTACATTTTCAGTCACAAGGTCTTTAACTATTGCTACAGCAGGTTCAACATTTATTTGCTCCTCAGGTTCTATAGGTTTCTTTGCACTTTTGTTAACCACACTAGTTATAACAGAATACTCCTTCATTTTAGCAGGAAAAGGAATTTTTTCAATATAAGCTTCAGGAAGAATGTGATCAACAGTTTTAACTTCAATACATTTACCTATAGGTGAATCAGTTTTATCTTTGTAAGGTTCATGATACTTATTAAAACTCTTCCTAGGCAATTCAAAATGAGAGGCAAAAGCTTTATAAAAATTTGCAACAACTTGAGAGTCAAGACCATAAGTAGCACTCATATTTCGAAATTTATGAGTATCCATAAGAGTTTCAATGCATTCATAATCATAATTTATACCTGACTCTCTACCTTTGTCGTTCTCCCATCCTTCAGTATTCTCCTGAATCCGATCAAGAAGGTCCCAGTTAAACTCTTCTTTGTTAGTATCCAGCAAAGTTTTATCTTGAAAAGAAAGTCTTGCATAGAAATTATCAATGATGATATTACCAGGAAGCTCATGAATGGGGCATTTGAGCATTAAAGACATCAATTTCCCCCATGCTTGGGCAATACTTTCTCCATCATGAGGCCAGAAATTATATATACGGTTTCGGTCTTTGTGAATTTCACTTGGAGGATAGAATTTAGAATAAAATAGAGGCATAATATCCTTCCAATCAAGAGAATGCCCATTCTTCAGCAGTTTATACCAATGCCCCGCTTTACCAGACAACGACATAGAGAATAGTTTCTTCCTAACTTCATCCATAGAAATACCTGCACACTTGAATAACCCGCATAATTCATGTAAAAACAGTAAATGATCTCCAGGATGGACAGTTCCATCCCTTTCATAGCGGTTATCCACAACACGTTCAATAATTTTGATAGGTATTTTATATGGAATCACTTTCTCACCTAGCGCCTCATCCACTACCTTTGCAGTAGTAGTAGATTTTCCAAATAGGAATTCAAGAGAAGATTTCTCCATAATGAATTATAGCAGCAGGCAGAAATAAAAACAGCACGTACATTACCAATTCCACTTACCAATAGCGCTTCACTCCCCGGCAACGGCGCCAGAAAATAGTCTTGATGACCCACAAGTATAGTGGGTGTATCGTAGTACTTTCGATAAATAAGAGTGTCGAACCCAACGAGGAGCAGAAGGTGTTGACAAGCAGTTTCGATGAAGGATTCACTGTAAATGCTCACAGACAAGTTTTCAGGAGGTTTTGATATAGAAGATAAATAAAATACAAGTAAGTAAAATGCGAGAATAATAATTGCAGCAAGTGGCCCAATCCTTTTTAGCACAAAGGACAAGCCAGTTTGTTTACTTATGATAACCAAACGTTCTTGAGGACGCACGGGAATTTAGTCTAGTGCTTTCGCTTCATATAGTTGATTAATCTTCATTGTTTTGATAAGTGTTGTGTGGGTGATCCTATGCTAATGCACCGCCCTTCCTAGGACTAATACATACTTGTGATTAAACCCCTTGCAAGCATCCGCAAATACAAGAAAGTAATTAAGATAAATCTAACCACAGCCTTAAACTCTGAGATCCTGCTATCCCTCATGCATCGATATACCAACGGGGGTTCAGGTTGTTGTCACTCCGGCAACCCCACAATTAGCAAACGAATACAAGATGCATTCACCTAGTCCCATAAAGGTGAAGTGTCATGTAGTCGACGTTCACATGACACCACTAGAAGAATAACACCACAACTTAAATATCAAACCATTAAATATTACTCAACATAGTTCAGTACTAACATTTAGACTTCACCCATGTCCTCAAGAACTAAACGAACTACTCACAAGACATCATATGGAACATGATCAGAGGTGATATGATGATGGATAACAATCTGAACATAAACCTTGATTCAACGGTTTCACTCAATAGCATCAATAACAAGGAGTAATCAACACCGGGAGAGTTTCCCCTATGAAATACTCAAGATTCAACCCTAGATGTTACAGCGGAGATGAGGTGCAGCGGTGGAGATGACGGTGTCGATGGCGGAGATGATGATGATGATGATCCCAATGAAGTCCAGCTCGATCACGGTGATGATAGCGACGATTTCCCCCCTCCGGGAGGGAATTTCCCCGGCAGATTTCTGCCTACTGGAGAGCTCTTTTCTCTCTGGTGTTTTCCTCCTCGAGGAGGCGGCGATGACTATCCTCGATGTTCCCCCGCACCTTAGGGTTTCCGGGAGATGAAGTACGCGAAAGGGCGATGGCTGAGGGGGTCGTGGGCCCCCTCCCCACGTGGCGGCGCGCCGGCATTGGTGGCCGCGCCGGCCCATGGGGAGGGCCCATGGCGGCCCTCCTCGGTCTCCCCTTTTGGCTGGCTCCGTCATTTGGAAAAATAGGAGCTTCGGTATATTTTCCGTCAATTGTTGATCTTTAGAAATATTGTATCCTGACGGTGCTTTTTCCAGCAGAATTCTGACTCCGGTGAGTAATTCTCCAATAATCATGAAACATGCAAAATAGGTGAAATAACATAAGTATCATCTCTAAATATGAAATATATCAATGAATAACAGTAAATTATGATATAAAATAGTGATGCAAAATGGACGTATCACGGGGCACCCCTCGGCCCGGCTGCCTTCATCTTCGTCCTACCCCCCTTCTTGGCAGCTGCAGCAGTCACAGCCGGCCGAGCTATCGCCGCCGCAGGGGCTTCGAAGAACTGCTTCGGGATCCTCTTCCTCTTCAACGGGATGGTGGCGGAGATCATGGCCGACACGTCGCCGGCATTTGGCGGACCTCCGATGGGGACATCAACCACCGCGGCCGAAGGTGGTGCACCGCCGGTGGTCTGCGGGCCTTGCGTGGGATCCATGGCAGCGAGATCCGGCCGCGTCGTTGCCGGGAAGGGCGGGGCGGAGGAGATCGAGCGGCGGCGGCGGTTGGGTTTCGCTGAAACCCTTCGCGCGGAATGGAGGGGAGAATAGTGGTTTGGCCCTGTATTCCCCTTCCCACCCCGCACAAGTAGGGGGCGAAGAGCCGCCCCGTAGCCAAAACTGGGAAAAATCGATACGGGGGCTGATTTACGGGGTCTGCTAGACGGCCGGGTAGAGCTCTACCCCGTATGTCGGCGGTTATTTTACGGGGTTGGGCTTTTTAGGGGGTCTGTTAGACATGCTCTTACAAAAGGAGCAGCCTAGGCCACACACGGTAGGAAAAATGCTGAAATTTCAATAAAACAAGGCGTTATCTATGCTTCTTGAAAGGGAATGGAGGTAAACAAATACTTTGTTTGGGTCTCCTTTTTGTATGGAAAATAGGGCCTGAATAAACCTCCCACCATTGATCTGTACCTACTAACAAACTACTGACAAAAGGTTAATTTCAGTTATGCAGGTGCAGTTAATAGATGAACATCATAGTTATATCTCCTCCTGATCGTCTCTTATATCCGGGATAGATTTGAGGCCACTGGAAACTATTATTTACCTAGAGGTAAATTTATGCCAATCCCTTGTGCTTCGTTATATCTGACTAAGCATTGTGTCAATCTAGTTAATTGAAGGGTTTTCCTCTGTTATTAAATGGATCGTTCATATCATTATCATGGTCACTTTTTTTATACGTCCCTTTGTATTTCAATCTTTGTGGTACCAATTGACATGTAGCTGTGGGATAGGCTGTTTTGAATGCATCGGATGACACAAGTTATCTTGCATGCTAACTAGGCTTTGGCATGCTATTGAGGTATTTGAAGAAATTCCAAGCAGCATATATTGTGAAAATAAAGATAACACCAACCGAGATACACATGCATTTTGCTTTCATTTTAAATTAGGCTTTACTCTATATGTACATGCAACATGAAATGCCTGTGAACAGGGGCCTTACTATTGTTAAAATTGAGGTCTCTATTCAATTTATCTTGGAAAGAAACAATTTGACCGGTGCTTTGCATGGCCTGATTCATTGAAGTCCTTTGACATTTTCGTATGGTGAGTAAGAGATCAAGTACGTAGTAGAAATCATATATCATTGAACAATTTTTCCACATCAATTATGAAGTTGTAACTTTTTTTTGCAGGCTTAAAAGATCAGCGAGAACCACTGGTAGAAAAACGCTCATCTATACCGGTTCCAGAGGGGCATTCGTACCGGTTGCTCAACCGGTATAAATTATCCGGCACTAAAGGCCCCCCCCCCTTCGTACCGGTTGCTTACGAACCGGTATAAAAGGGGCCTCCACGTGGGCCACCAGGAGAGCTCAGGGCCAAGGAGCTTTGGTACCGGTTGGTAATACGAACCGGTACCAAAGGTTCCCACCCGCGGCAGGGAATTTGCCCGAATCTCTGCCGCGGCAGGGAATTTGCCCGAATCTCTGCCGCGGCAGAGAATTGAAGTTTTAGGGTTTTGGAGGGGTTTAGGGATATCGCGGTTTGTTTCATATCGCGTCGATGCACCAGAAACGCCTTTGGGTTTAGGTAGTACATGAAGATCAAGATGATGCATAGCAAGTTGGTGCATACAATATAACACACATGTAATTGCATAAGATCGCAAATTAAGAAGCACTATGCATGAAGATCGATCTTCATGCATAGTGGTACTCTCCGAGGCGTACTCTATATATGTCTATTACATGTAGCATAGTGGTACTCTTTGATTCAACTATATATGTAACATGTACATCTTCATTCATAGTGGAACTCTGCGAATGGTGGTATGATGTCCCGAAGGAAGAATCCCGCCAATTCCTCGCCTATTGCTATGAAGCGGTCATCGATTGAGAGCTTGTTCCGCTTTCTTGACAACTATAAAAGAATAAGATACAAATGAATACTTGAGCTATGTGTGTGTGTGTATATATATATTCAAACCACAATGAAACAACTATTACTGAAACTCAGCACAACTTATGATAAGAAAACAAATTTGTGAATACTGTTTTCGTACCTCTTTATTTCTTTCATTATTCATTCTCTCGCTGACAATTCTGTGGATGTACTCGCAAACGTAGAATCCACAGAGATCAGTCCCTTGTGGTTGTTGCGGGCATTTCTTTACAAGAATATAATTCAATCAAACAATAGTCAAGTATGATAATTAAAGGTGTGTGGACCTAGGTAGTACTACTTACTTTCGACTTCCATCGCAGCTTCGGTGGCCATTCATGGGACTTATCTTCCTTGATGAAAGTTTCCCACACGCTGCTCGACAAAAGAAAATGCATAAAAGAGTTATCAATTAGTTCATAGCAGGAAATTAACGAAACAAACCGATAAGAATTAAAATTACCTTTTGAGCATTAAATAACAAGACAAGTATAGTTCCGATTTTTTGCTTAGTGAGTCAAAGACTTCAAATTCTCCAATTTGCATATTGATGATGAGAAGAATAAAGTGAAACCTACGCACGTTTAAATATGTAGTGTCATATATATAAGTCATTAGTTAAAATTTTGACATACGGTGAGCAAAATATAATGTGTTATAAGACAGTAAGACTCACTCGAAGTTGTAAGGCCAAATTATTAGCCTTTTGTCATGTTGTCGCTTCAAAAACCTTAGCAAAATCTCCGGTGTATCCTTGTTATAGACGGGATCTTCTATGGTTTTAACATGCATTGTGTGCGGGTCAATGAACCCAATGTCCGTGATTTCGTCCCTTTTGCATTCGAGCATCTTCGATCTGCATAATATAGCGCACAAAGGATTATAATATGCAGACAATGAACGAGCTGAGCTAAAGACTTCTCAAATTAAATAAATCACTTACAGACAATAGGAACTGATGATAGATTTGTCGAGAGCCCGGAGATTGTATAACTGGAAAAGCTCGTTGAAGTCAACGTTCATACAGTATTCCTGGAAGTAGTGCTCTTCACTAACTCGCACCATGATAGTCTCGATCCCTTCCTTTGAGGCATTAAGGTACCAAGAATGCAAGTTACACATACATGTTGGTAGCTTCCTGAGATTCTGGACCAAATCTTTCCCTTGAACAAATTGATATGCTCGTTCAGCGAAGGTGTAATCGGTTGTGTCTTGTCGAGAACTTTCAACGGGCTTCCCGTCAAACACCTTGAGAGGGGCAACCGATTGAACGGGTTGTTGTCCGAGCTGGTAGACTTGGTGTATCCCTTTTATCTCCCTGATACCCGATTGAACGGGTTTTGTAGACTCGATCATCTTGTCATACGACCTTTCAATAGAACGCCTATAGTCAGATGGCGGCGATGGTACAGGGTCATATAGATTCTCAACGGTACGCACAACTTTCACCCGATCTAGTGTCTTCTTGAAAGGTATCTCTGGCACTTTCGGTGCAAAAAAAATTTTCACCTCGGCCTGAACGGCTTCCTGGTTTTCCTCGGGAGTTTTTTCCCAAGATAACTTCTCAATGGGCGGCAGTGCTTTCTCCTTTCTAGCTTTCTTCCTAGGCGGCGTACTGTTCCGCTTAACGGACGCGGTCTTACGCGGAGGATCTCGAGGTGGTGGACTCACACTGGGGTCCCTCTCAGGTAGGTGTGGACTTTGCTGCTCACGAGGACTGCCACCAGGACTGCCACTAGGAGGAGTCGATGGCATTTGCTGCTCATGTGTAGGAGTCGGTGGCCTTTGCAAAAGGACGACGTACTTCTTCGGCCATAGGGCGAAACCGTGCTTGACATCGGCCAGTGTCCTCTCATCTTCACCTCTAGGAATATCAAGCTCCACTGTTTCAAAACCCGGAACAACTTCATCCACCCCGACACGAACACAGCCAGGTGGAATGGGCATATGATGGTGCATTGCTCCATCTTCACTTGGGTACACATAGCCGACCGCCACCTTAACGGACGCGGTCCTGAATAACATATGTAGCGCGCAATCTGTCTTCTCCGTGACATAATCCACAGGGTAGCTTCCTCCACATCCGTGAAGATGCGAGGAACCGACACTGCTTCTTCGCTGAGATGGGGCAGCATCGCCATGTGGATCCTGTAGAAACAGCGGCTGATCAGGTGCCCTATGATTTCTCTCAAGAGCCTCCACCCTAGTTAACAATTCCGCTACAATGTCGGCGTCCTTCTTCTTCTTTCGCGAACGGCTTCTATAAGTGTCAGCGCTGTCCGGCCACGCTTCCTTCATGGTGAGACCTGGGCGAGCTCGTACCCGTCCAACGTGTTCAGGGTTCCCCAGAGCGAGTGTCAGCTCGTCATTCTCTCGATCGGGAATGTACTCTCCCTTTCTGACCTTTCCAATTGCATCTACAAGCTTCGGTACAATTGACTCAATTTTTTCCTTCCATTTTCCCTTCGCAACGATCAGCCCTGTCTTTGGGTCCAACCCTGCCCCATGAGCGAACAACCAGAACTTGGACCGTTCGGGCCAGTCCCATGTCTGTGGAGTGATTCCATCATTCATCAGTTTATTCTCAAACGCTGTCCACTTCGGAATGGCACTCTTGTAGCCACCTGACCCCAAATGATGCGAAAGTTTCTTCTTTGAAGCATTTTCGGTATTTTTCTTCGATCGGGACACAAAAGTAGACGATTTCTTATACTCCTTAAATGCGGGCCAGTGAGCTTTTATCTTCACTAGATTATCATCGAATACTAGATCTTCATTCTTATATTTGTCCCATAAATTTTTCTTCCAGGTCTGGAATTGTATGGCCATCTTCTTCAATGTCCATTCCTTGACCTTTTTCTTCTAGCCTTCCGTCATGTCTTCCGGTAGGCTGAACTTTGTCAGTAGCGTGTCCCAAAGAAATTTTTTCATCGTCTCGTTGACATAACTAGCACCACTCTCCGCGTTCTTCGGCTTATGCCACTCTTGAATGCTGATCGGTACATGGTCCCTAACAAGAACTCCGGCTTGACTTGTAAATTTGCGGCAAAACTCTTTGGGATGCTCTGGTTCACCATTAGCCTTGAATGCCGTGAGGGCTAACCTGCCCTCGCACTTTAGCACCCGCGTCGGGCCTCGTTTTGATCTAACAGACTTGCTCGATGATCCAGAAGGCTAAAAGAAAAAATTATTCGTTAATAAGTGCAATACAAATAAATGAATGCATCTAGGGATGAAGATATAGACTAATTGATACATAGATATACACCTCGCCGGAGTTTGTGATGGACACTTCGTTGTCTTTTCTAACTTGTTCAGACTCAAGTCCCTCGCCGAAATCATTCAGAAAGTCTTGGAACTCGTTGTCATCTCCATCGTCGGGTTTCGGACCACGGGCACTCTCATAGATCAATTTCTGCACCGCTTCTTCCCCCTCCTCATCTCGGACGAAGGTGCCGTCCTCCATACCTCAATGTCACTACAAAATTAAGAAAGCAATTGCATTTCATTCATCATGTCATGATCATATAACAGATTGCTAGATGGATAACAATTGAAATGAAGAAAGCAAAAAAACCCTAACGGACCGCCACGGCCACGGACACGGTGTTCCCCCTCCTCCTCTCGCTCTTCTCTCTTTTTCTCGACCCTAACCCTAACACTCGGCGCTCCTCCTCTCACTCTTCTCTCTATGTCGCGGCGGCACCGCCACAGACTCGGCACCGCTACAGACCCTAACCCTAACACTCGGCGCTCCTCCTCTCGCTCTTCTCTCTATGTCACGGCGGCAATTGGTGGTCTTGGTTTGCAATTTGGAGTTGGTTTGTGAATATTCCAAAATTTGGGGCAATCTAAAATTTGTTTCAAAGTTGCCACTTTGCATGCTTATATTAAGAGTTTGACTTTGAATCAGCAAGGTTGACTTTGACCAAGTTGTTCACTTTTATGAGTACTATTTATCTGGGCAAAAAGATTAGCAAGTTTAGTTTAGAAATAGTTAACCAAAGGGGCTCAAAGTAGGCATCATATTATTTTCTTTTATTTTTCTTCTACCAACCCCTCGATCACACACCCAAGTCACCTACTTCGATCCACCCAGCTTTTAAACACGCGAGAAAGATCGCCGCCACTCCCTCCAACCGCCGGCCGCCATGACATCGCTTGATCACTTCCCCTACTGCCACTGCCAGACGCGCGCACAGAGGGAGGTGCCGCCGGCCGTCTGTATGGAGCCGCCACCGCCGCAGCAGGAGCAGCAACTGCTGCGAGTCCTGGACAGCGTCAAGCTCTCCCCGGCGAAGCAGCCACCCACGTCGTCCCTGCCCCTGTCCGGCCTCGACGCCGACCGCAACATGCTCGACGTCTCCTTCCGCACGGTCCGCTTCTTCCCTCCCCACCCGGTCTCCCTCGACCCGCTGGACGTCCTCCAGGACGCCTTCGCCGCCGCGCTCGCCCACTTCCCGTAGCTCGCGGGATCCCTCCGCGACGACGGCCGCCTCATCTTCACGGGGGCCGGCGACGACGCCGTGACGCTCGTGCTCGCGGCGTCCGAGCTGTCGCTTGCCGACATCGACGCGGACGCGCCGGACTCGCCGCTGCTCGACCGCCTTGCGCCGCGCGACGGAGACGGCGGACCGGCAGCGCTCGCGCTCCAGGCCACTCGCTTCGCGTGCGGCGGCGTCGCGCTCGGGATGCGGGTGGCGCACGCGCTCTGCGACGGCGCGGGGTCCGCCAAGTTCCTCACAGCCGCCGCACGGCTCGCGCGCGCGCAGAGCCGCCGGCATGGGTGTGAGCGTCTGCGGCATTTCGTCGAACACCCTCAGGGTGGTGTCGACGAAGCCGCAGAGCGCGGCTTGGCGTCATCGGCGTGGGCGTCTGCGAGCGTGGGGCACGGCGGGGCGTGGTGGGGCGACGTCGGCGGCGCCGGACACTGCGCGCGAGCGCGCTTGCAAGCGGGGGAGGGAAGAAGGCCGGGAGGGAGCGGCGCGGACTTACCCTGCGGAGCGCGGCGACGGCGAAGGCGTGGCTGCGGACGGCGGCGCGTCGTGGCTCGGATGGCGGCGCGGCGGAGCGCGGCGACGGCGACGGCGTGGGTGCGGACGGCGGTGCGACGTGGGTGCGGACGGCGGCACGGCAGCGTCGAGAGCGGGGGATTGTGTGTGAAATTGGGGAGTTTTCGTCGCGCGCGTAAGGGAAAACGAGGGGAGGGACCTTTCGTACCGGTTGGTGGCACCAACCGGTACCAAATCTTTTTTTTTTGTTTTTGTTTTTCTTTTTATCTTTTCTGTTTCTTTTTTTCTTTTCTGTTTCTTTTTTACTTTTCTGTTTCTTTTTACTTTTCTGTTTCTTTTTCTTTTATTTTCTATTTCTTTTCTTTTTATTATTTTCTATTTCTTTTCTATTTCTTTTCTTTCCTTTTCTTTTCTATTTCTTTTTTTCTTTTCTGTTTCTTTTTTACTTTTCTGTTTCTTTTTCTTTTATTTTCTATTTCTTTTCTTTTTATTATTTTCTATTGATTTTATTTTTCTTTTCTATTTCTTTTCTTTCCTTTTCTTTTATATTTC
Source organism: Lolium perenne (assembly GCF_019359855.2). Lineage (NCBI taxonomy): Eukaryota > Viridiplantae > Streptophyta > Magnoliopsida > Poales > Poaceae > Lolium > Lolium perenne. Next base: position 278,175,335 of record NC_067250.2, read on the forward strand.
TTTTCTATTTGTTTTCTTTACTCCCGCCATGACATCTTCCGCGCGGGAAAATTTCCCGCCACGTCGTCCACGCGGGAAACTTTCCCACCACGACGCCGCGCGTGGGAGAAAAAAGGCGGGAAAGAAAGGGCGGGAATAAAATTTTATTACGATTGAACTCGAATTAAAAGTACATAGCTTAACTGAAAATTAAAGATACATGGCCAAATTCTACTGTTCGAGTCATTCAGTCATACTCGTGCCTAGCCCTGTAGTAGTCGCCACTGTAGTCGTCGTAGTCGCCGTCATCATCGTCGCTGGCATCGGGGTCGCGGTACTCGAACGTCGGCGGGTGAGCACGCGTGGGCTGGGACTGAGGGTAGCGCAGGCGGGGGCCACGGTAGGCCATGACGCCCTGGAGAGTCCGGCCGCGCCACCACAGCCGACAACCGGCCTCGTTGAAGTTCGAAGGAGGCGGGCCGCCCTCCTCGTGCCTGGAAAGCGCCCTCTCACGCCGATTGATGAAGAATCTTTCCCAAGTTGGGATGCCACTGGGGATTCCTCCGCTGCTCTGGCGTGAGCTCGAAGTAGTAGTGGTTCGTGATGGCCATCTCGCGCGCCACACCTAGAGGGACTGGAGGGACCGGTATGCCTACGACGCTTAGCAACCAGCCGGTCGGGACGCGGTAGCCCGGCGGGCAGGGGTAGTTCGAGGCGCAAAGCGCCTCCGCCTCCCGGGGGGTTAGAGATACGATGGAAGCCATGGGAGAGAATGATGAGGTTTGCAGATATGAGTCTAGATGTGATATGTAAATGGTGGCCAATCCTACATATATATAGTGAAAAAATGGCGGGAAGACAGAGGCGGGAACCGGTGGAAAGCGCGGGAAGAAAATAGGCGGGAAGACAGAGGCAAACCTTTAGTACCGGTTGGTGGGTGCAACCGGTACTAAAGGTGTTTTTCTGTCATGTAACAAAACTGTCGGTGGGATAAGGACGCGTGGGTAACCTCTAGTACCGGTTGGTGGGTGCAACCGGTACTAAAGTTGTCGGCAGGATAAGGACGCCCTGCTCGATGAGATAAAGTATGTAGCGCACGACACCCTGTCGGTGGGATAAGGACGCGTGGGTAACCTCTAGTACCGGTTGGTGGGTGCAACCGGTACTAAAGCTGTCGGCGGGATAATGACGCCCTGCTCGATGAGCTAAAGTGTGTAGCGCACGACGCCCTGTCGGTGGGATAAGGACGTGTGGGTAACCTTTAGTACCGGTTGGTGGGTGCAACCGGTACTAAAGCGGTCGGCAGGATAAGGACGCCCTGCTCGATGAGATAAAGTATGTAGCGCACGACGCCCTGTCGGAGGAAGAAGAAGACAAAGTAGAAGCGGCGCCGTGCCTATAAAAGGAGCATCGATACGCCATGGGAAGTAGCTCAACAAGCCAACATGGATGGAGAGTTTCATCACCATGGATGGAGGAAAGGGTTGGGAAATCTCCCGTGGCGGAACTTGTCGAAGATGCCTTTGGTGCACACGCCCTATGGCATCTTCGGAAGTTCCGCCTCGGAAAAATTTCCCTGCAATCCCGTGAAAGACTCCATCTCCTCTAACAATGTTGGGGAAAGGGTTGGGAAATCTCCCGTGGCGGAACTTGTCGAAGATGCCCTTGGTGCACACGCCCTATGGCATCTTCGGAAGTTCCGCCTCGGAAAAATTTCCCTGCAAGTCCGTGAAAGACTCCATCTCCTCTAACAATGTTGGGGAAAGGGTTGGGAAATCTCCCGTGGCGGAACTTCTCGAATATGCCCTTGGTGCACATGCCCTATATATGGCATATTCGGAAGTTCCGCCTCGGAAAAATTTCCCTGCAAGCCCGTGAAAGCTACTTAACTAGTAAAACAAGCCAACCATCTCCATTGTTAATATCTTACATACAGTAACATCATTACACAAAAGTGATTTCCATATTGAGATACACAAGTTATGATCCCTATATGTAGCTAGCTAGTCTTCTGAGTTTTCTTCGTCTGATTCCCTTTCTTCTTATTGCGACGCAACCATGGACAATCTTCATTGTTTAAAATGATGCTTGGGTCAATTTTTACCTTGAAGGGTGGAATATCGTCAAACTTATTATAATCTTCTGACATGTCTGTCTTGTCCTCTACTCCCACGATGTTTCTTTTTCCTGAAAGAACTATGTGCCGCTTTGGCTCATCGTATGATGTGTCCTCTTGCCTTTCTTTTCTTTTTTTCGGTTTGCCAGACATATCCTTCACATAAAAAACCTGAGCCACTTCACTGGCTAGGACGAATGGTTCGGTGTCGTACCCTAGATTCTTGAAATCCACTGTAGTCATTCTCGCATCGCGGGTCTACCTGTACCCCGTCTTTCAGGTTGAACCATTTGCACCGGAACAAAGGGACCTTGAAATTAGGTCCATAGTCAAGTTCCCATATCTCCTCTATGTACCCATAATATGTGACCTTGTTCCCATTGCCATCTTCTGCATCAAAGCGGACACCACTGTTTTGGTTAGTGCTCTTTTTGTCTTGGGCGAAAGTGTAAAATGTGTTCCCATTAATCTCGTACCCTTGAAAAGTCGATATAGTAGAAGATGGTTGCTTGGCCAACAAGTACAGCTGCTCGTCATCGGTGACATTCATGACACGTGTTTGCAACCAACCGCCGAAAGTCTTCATGTGTTCTCCATCAATCCAATCTTCACGTTGCTCCGGGTATTTAGAGCGTAAGATATCCTTGTGTTCCTCTTTGTACGGAGCCACCAAGATGGAATTATGTAGAATTGTGTAGTTTGCTTGAGTGAAAGAATGTCCGTCCATACACGTTGCTGATTTCTTTCCTAGCGTGCCTTTTCCACGCAATCTCCCCTCATAGCGCGATTCAGGAACACCGATCGGCTTAAGATCGGGAATAAAGTCAACACAAAACTCAATGACCTCCTCTGTTCCATAGCCCTTGGAGATGCTTCCTTCTGGCCTAGCACGGTTATGAACGTACTTCTTTAAGACTCCCATGAATCTCTCAAAGGGGAACATGTTGTGTAGAAATACAGGACCGAGAACGCCAATCTCTTCGACCAGGTGAACTAGGAGATGTGTCATAATATTGAAGAAGGATGGTGGGAACACCAACTCGAAGCTGACTAGACATTGGACCACATCCTTCTGTAAATTTTGTAGAGTAAGTGGATTGATCACCTTCTGAGAAATTGCATTGAGGAACGCACATAGCTTCACAATGGGTACTCGAACATTTTTCGGCAGAAGCCCCCTCAATGCAACCGGAAGTAATTGTGTCATAATCACGTGGCAGTCATGAGACTTTAGGTTTTGAAACTTTTTCTCCGACATGTTTATTATTCCCTTTATATTCGACGAGAAGCCAGACAGGACCTTGATGCTACTCAGGACTTCAAAAAAGATCTCCTTCTCCTCTTTGGTAAGAGCGTAGCTGGCAGGACCTTGATACTTCTCTGGATTCAGGTTGTTTCCTTTGTGGATACTTTGCTGGTCCTGCCGTGCATCCGGTGTATCTTTTGTCTTCCCATACACGCCCAAGAAGTTTAGCAGGTTCACGCAAAGATTTTTCGTCACGTGCATCACGTCGATTGCAGAGTGAACCTCTAAGAATTTCCAGTAGGGTAGCTCCCAAAATATCGACTTCTTCTTCCACATGGGTACGTGTCCGTCAACATCATGCGGAACAGATTGTCCGCCGGGACCCTTTCCAAAGATCACTTTTAAATCCTTGACCATATCATATATAACTTCCCCAGTAGGGCGGGTAGGCTTCGTTCGGTTATCTGCCTCACCTCCGAAATGCTTTCCTCTCTTTCTTACGTGATGTTGTTTTGGAAGAAATCGATGATGCCCCAGGTACACATTCTTGTTTCCCAAATAATTACTGTCAGTCTCACCTAAGCAGTGTGTGCATGCATTGTATCCCTTGTTTGACTGCCCTAAAATGTTACCAAGAGCAGGCCAATGATTGATGGTTACAAATAACAACGCTCGTAGGTTAAATTCCTTTTGTTCGTGCTCATCCCACATAGGTACACCTTCGTCACGCCACAACTCTAAAAGTTCTTCAACCAATGGCCTCAGGTACACATCAATGTCGTTGCCGGGTTGCTTCGGGCCCTGGATGAGCACTAGCATCATAATGAACTTCCGCTTCATGCACAACCAAGGAGGAAGGTTATAGATACATAGAGTCACTGGCCAGGTCCTATGACTGGAGCTCTGCTCCCTGAAAGGATTAAAGCCATCTGTACTTAAACCAAATCTTAAGTTCCTTGCGTCATCTGAAAATGACTTGAACTCTCTGTCGATTTTTCTCCACTGCGACCCGTCAGCGGGGTGTCTCAGCATCACATCTTTCTTACGGTCCTCTTTGTGCCATCGCAACAACTTGGCATGCTCTTTGTTCTGGAACAAACATTTCAACCATGGTATTATAGGAGCATACCACATCACCTTCGCAGGAACCCTCTTCCTGGGGGTGGACTCGCCCTCAACATCGCCAGGGTCATCTCGCCTGATCTTATACCTCAATGCACTACATACCGGGCATGCATTCAAATTCTCGTACTCCCCGCGGTAGATGATGCAGTCATTGATGCATGCATGTATCTTCTGCACCTCTAATCCTAGAGGGCAGACAACCTTCTTTGCTTCATACGTGCTAGAGGGCAACACGTTCTCCCCTGGAAGCATCTTCTTTATTATTTTAAGCAACTTTTCAAATCCCTTGTCAGAAGTACCATTCTCTGCCTTCCACTGCAGCAATTCCAGCGTGGTACCCATCTTTTTCTGATCATTTTCGCAATTTGGGTACAACAGTTTGTTGTGCTCCTCTAACATTTTCTCCAACTTCAACCTCTCCTTTTCATTTCCGCAGTTCATCTTCGCATCAAGAATGGCCCGACCCAAATCGTCATCCGGGTCATCAAAAATTGGCTCATCGAAAATGGGCTCTTCTTCAGCTTCGTCTTCCCCCATTCTACTATCACCGTCGTCAGTGAATAAGGGATAGTTGTCACTATCCTCTTCTTCTTCGTTGTCTTCCAATATAACCCCTCTTTCTCTGTGCTTGGTCCAACAATTATAGCTAGGCATGAAACCGTTCTCCAACAGGTGGACATGAAGGGTCTTCGAGGTAGAGTAATCCTTCATATTCTTACAGGAACTACATGGACAATACATGAAACCATTCGACCGCCTGTTTGCCTCAGCCACGTGGAGAAAATAATGCATGCCATTAATGAACTCGGGATGGCACCGGTCACCGTACATCCATTGTCGACTCATCTGCATTTTATATGTATATCAAAAATAATTAAATACACAACATCATGGATATATGAGTGACCAACTTAATTAATATTCAAGTTCATCACATAAAACTAATTGTTTTTATAAAAAAGAAGAGGGGCTCACCGAGGTGGTACCGTGCCGGCTAGGGGACGACGCTGGCGATCGACGGCGGTAAGGACGGGGATGATACTAATTAAAACCTACAAAATATACCATAATTTCAGCTCAAATTGATTATAAAAAAAGTAAAATCCCTAACTTAGGCATTTCATCAAACACCTTGCTAGCACTAGAAAAATAGTACGAGTTAAACTACCAAAGAAATGAGCTAAATTAGGAACGCCGGAAGAAAGGATGATATTGCTAACCCTTGGATAGATGGAGGTCGTTAATCTTGTTAAAATGGTGGAGAAAAAATGAAAATTTGTTGGAGTGTGAGAGGTGCAAAAGTTTTAGAAATGTGAGAGAGATGAAAAAATGAGAATGGATCGGGGGCGGGGGAGGGGCAGTGAGCATATGAGGCACCCTTTAGTACCGGTTGCTAACACAAACCGGTACCAAAGGTCCAACCCTGGCCCCACCCTCACCTGCTATTCTGGCCGAAGACCTTTCGTACCGATTCCTAACACGAACCGGTACGAAAGCTCGTAACGAACCGGTACGAATGCTGCTCGCCCGTCTGAGCGTCCGAACCGGTACAAATGCCACCTTTAATACCGGTTCGTAAGGGAACCGGTATTAAAGTCTTAGATGGATGAGAGGTTTTCTACTAGTGAACTACTTCATTCGGATGGCAGCTTTATCAATTATAAGGCAGCACAATAGAAATAATTGATATAGGATTAGTTAGAATGTCATTTTTTTCCGAAAGTGCACCAATGGTGCACCTTATCTTTATAGAAGAGAAGAAACATAATTTACAAGAGCCAAGAGAAGCTACAACCAGCTCTCTTGGAGGAAGTACACAACTCACACAAACCTACTCTAGCGGCATGATAGCTCTCCCTCCTACCCTAGCGAACTCCCAAAGCTTGAACTCCTCCGTGACACTATCTCTGAATGTCATATTTTGAACCAAGACTGTAAGATATGTACTGTTAAGATAATGTCAATAATAAAAATATATTTTTGTCTTCATGGAATGCATTTAGATTCGGCAGTTTGTGTTTTTTTGTCATACATATCTTACAAAATATATATTCTACTCCTGAGGTAAAAATATACTACCATCTCTGAAGCAATCCAACCACCCATTAAGGAAAAAATTAAATTAAATTATTGAATCTGTATCTGTTATAAGTACCAACAGATACAATCGTTGTATGACCTCCGTTGCCACTTTGCAACGCTTGACCCATTGGTTACCAACGCACATATATGCGTTGCATTATATCCTAACAACACCCAAAAATGCAACTCATACTTAATCGTTGGTAAAGGCACCAGCTACGCCCAAATGAGTATTTAGATACAGATTCATGTGTTGTTGTAGGGGGGGTATTGTTGTAGTGTATAGGGTATCATTTGGGTGTGTGTTTTTTGATTGCACTACTAGGAAAAAGCTATTCAGTGGCGCACCACTATTCCCCATCAGTGGCGCACTGCTGGTGCGCCACTACTATCACGCCACTGCTAAGTTTTAGTAGTGGCGCACTACTGGTGCGCCACAACTACCCTAAGTAACAGTGGCGCACTGCACCGTGTGCCATTGAAATGTCTGGCGATGCGCCACTATTACTCCAAATGGGTGCGCCACTGTTGTTGAGCAGCAGTGCGCCACTACTCTCAGTTGTTGGTGCGCCACTACTGCCTCCTGGGGTGCGCCACTGTTACCTCGAGCTGGTGCGCTATTGCTGGTTGTCGAGGTGCGCCACTGTTGTATCTCAGACGTGCGCCATTGCTAGTAGCTTCGGTGCGCCACTGCTACTTTCGAAGGGGATCACCGAGTAGTGCCCCACAGTCCTGCACTAGTGCGCCACTGCTACTTAGTGGTCGTGCGCCACTCAGGGTCCACCAGTGCGCCACTGCTAGTTTTTCGTTTTTATTTTTTGCATTTCTGGCTGGTAGTTGTACAGGTTGTATAGAACAATATAACAGCACAAATACAGCACAAATACACATATAAACAACATCACAGTATATCAATACATAGTTCTTCACATTAGCCTCCATGATTCACAAGATTTCGAATATTAGACGAGTTACGGGGTTACAAAGTCACAAATGAGCTAGTGGTTACACAAGATCGATCATCTAAAGTACAATCACATAGAAGAGAGCTAGAGTCACTAATAGCACCATCCCGATGATAGTGGTCTTCATCCGGTTCCTCCTCCGCTCCCTCCTCTCTCCCGCCAAATAGCGTGCGTATCTATCTTCGGCCTCCGCTCTAGTGGTGTACCCTTTGTAGCTGTTACCGCTAAAACGGTGAACCTGTCTCCGACACTCCTCCCAGTCGTTGTAGACTCCGGGAACCTTGCCCTTGTACACGACATACCACGTCATATCTGCACATATATGAACAAGCCAAAGAAACATTAGTGCACGCTCATAGATGTTTTGCAACGAATAAGAGCAAACTCAAAAACGATCCAAGTAGTATGAACTAAAAGGCATGCCTCATACATTGTTGGTCGGAACAAATATTAACATTTAGGGAAGGGGTCAGTGAAACCAAGTAGGATGCACAAGAGATTGATACTTGTGTCATTGCACCAGGTTCACTGACCCCTCCCCCAGGTGTATAGGTGACCAAACATTCTAATCATCGGCATTTTGAGATACTAAAGCAAATGGAATGACAAGGGCCTCATACATTGTTGGTCCAAACAAATATTAACATTTAGGGAAGGAGTTAGTGAGACCAAGTAGGATGCACAAGAGATTGATATTTGTGTCATCGCACCAGGCTCACTAACGCCTCCCCCAAGTGTAGTGACCACAAAATTTAATCATCGGACAATGCAATTAAGAAGTGCCAACTCAAATAAGAAACAAGTAGCTAGTATGAACTAAATGGAATGCCTCATACATTGTTGGTCGAAACAAATATGAACATCCCGGGATGGCGTTAGTGAGGCCAGGTAGGATGCACAAGAGATTGATATTTGTGCCATCACACCAGGCTCACTAGCGACACCCCGGAGTGTACAGTTGACCGAACATTCTAATCATCGGCACTAAAATGGAAGAAAGAGCATATGCCTCATACATTGTTGGTCGGAACAAATATTAACATTTAGGGAAGGGGTCAGCGAAACCAAGAAGGATGCACAAGAGATTGAAACTTGTGTCATCGCACCAGGTTCACTAACCCCTCCCCCAAGTGTATAGGTGACCAAACATTCTAATCATCGGCATTTTGAGATACCAAAGCAAATGGAATGACAAGGGCCTCATACATTGTTGGTCGAAACAAATATGAACATCCCGGGATGGCGTTAGTGAGGCCAGGTAGGATGCACAAGAGATTGATATTTGTGCCATCACACCAGGCTCACTAGCGACACCCCGGAGTGTACAGTTGACCGAACATTCTAATCATCGGCACTAAAATGGAAGAAAGAGCATATGCCTCATACATTGTTGGTCGGAACAAATATTAACATTTAGGGAAGGGGTCAGCGAAACCAAGAAGGATGCACAAGAGATTGATACTTGTGTCATCGCACCAGGTTCACTGACCCCTCCCCCAAGTGTATAGGTGACCAAACATTCTAATCATCGGCATTTTGAGATACCAAAGCAAATGGAATGACAAGGGCCTCATACATTGTTGGTCGAAACAAATATGAACATCCCGGGATGGCGTTAGTGAGGCCAGGTAGGATGCACAAGAGATTGATATTTGTGCCATCACACCAGGCTCACTAGCGACACCCCGGAGTGTACAGTTGACCGAACATTCTAATCATCGGCACTAAAATGGAAGAAAGAGCATATGCCTCATACATTGTTGGTCAAAACAAATATTAACATTCCGTGAAGGAGTCAGCGAGACTAGGTAGGATGCACAAGAGATTGATATTTGTGTCATCACACCAGGCTCGCTGATGCCTTCACGGAGTGTACAAGTGACCAACCATTCTAATCATCGGCATTCTGAAAAACCAAAGCAAATGGAATGACGAGGGCCTCATACATTGTTGGTCAAAACTAATTTTAACATTCAGGGATGGAGTAAGCGAGGCCAGGTAGGATGCACAAGACATGGATATTTGTGCCATCACACCAGGCTCGCTTGCTCCACCCCCGAGTGTACAAGTGACCAACCATTCTAATCATCGGCATATGCAAACAAAATTAAGGACCAAATCAAGTGCGGAAAACAACAGAGCCATATATATAAGTTCACAAACATAGCTGAACTAGTAATTAAACAGACATGCAAGTAAAGTGCTGGATAAAGTTTATTACAACACAAGCTCGTCTTTAGTTCACAACTACATAACTAGGCTCGCACATCAAGACTTTCTCGGAGCGTGGATAAAACCGCCGCCTTTCTTCAAGCACATCCATGAGCGGTAGTCGTCACCCTGCATTTGGAGCATTGTGTCTATGTCACTGTTTGACGGCTGATAGCCGGCGTAGAACTCCCCCGCGCTTCTAACGACATCTTGATGGATGATTTCACAAAACTCTACTTGGATGCGGAAGAAGTCTTGCTTGATGCCGTCGTCAGGGACCCGCGACAATTTGTTGCCCCAGTCTCTAAGATGCTCAAGTAGCGTAAGCTGCTGCTGGTCCTGTATGAACTTATCCATGTGATAGAGGGCGTAGTAGGCATCCTTGTTACTAGAAGGCGGCTTTTTGACGCAGGGAAACTTTGTTTGGTGCTTGAACACATGCTTCCCGTACCTAACATTTGGCCTCTGCATGTTGCCTTTCGCTTTGACGTAGGCATTGAGAGCATCATCAAGTACGCCCTTGACATTCGTGTAGTCCGTGGTTGACTTACCGTCCGCATCGAGGTATGTGGCCACGGAATGTTTCGGGGTTATGGAGATGAGTGTGCAGGTTTTGTCTCTGCGTAGAACACATAATGTTTAAGAACATGACGATTGAAATCTAAAAAAATCACGAGTTAAGACCGGTACGGTGAGGGGGTGACTTACTCGGGAAATACAGGCAGGAGGATGTTACACTTCTTCTGGTTCGCTAGAAAGAAGTCTTTGAGGTATCCACTCGCGACTGCCCGGTCTCCGGCGGTGGCCAAGTGGACGGCACGCATGTAGAAGGGGTCGGCTATCGCGATGTCCGGGATGTTGTGTCTAATGATCCGCATCGCCTTGCTGAGCGAGTATAGGCGAATGAAGGTGTAGTGCAGTGGATAACTGTTCAGCATGGCGAAGATGTCATCATACCGCAGGAAGATCTTCTCCACGAAGCCACTATCGACAAAGCCATGGCCCGAGGGCACCTTGGCAACATACACTGGGTATCCATGATCTTTCTCCCTGAGACGCCGCTCCTCCATAAACTGAATACCGTCAACCAGAGATCGCATAGGACCGGGTACAGCATCGTACAATCTTTGAATTAGCATCCGCTCACCCGACACATGCACCCTCGCCTCGATATTCTTGGGCACTGGTGGCCCGTCCTGAGCACGGATAGGTGCCGGCTAGCTGGCAGACTTGTCGTCCTTCTTCTTTCTTTTCCGTCCCTTCGGCTTCATATTTACTGGGACTGCATTCTCCTCTTCGCAAGCCTTCTTCAGTGTGTTAGGACTGATAACACTTCTCACCTCGGCTATCGGCTGAGTCTCGGTGAAGTCGGCAGCTGGAGGCGTCTCCTGAGAACAGAATAGGCGCCGCTTGTTGCAATAGGTTTTCCCCTCGGTGGCAGCTTGAGAGGGTTGGCTACTGAGATCGTAGTCCATCACCCCAAAATCGAAGTTGCAGTCCAGGTTGGCAAACGTACTGTCCTCGTCCGGACCATCGTTCGGATCCTGTGCCATATGCATGTCCTCGTCGGCTGATGGCGGCACCGTTGGGGTGGTCTTGCCATGGCTTGGCGCCGGCACGGCTTGGGGTGCTGTCCGTGGGGTGGTGTCGCTCGGCCCCAAACGAATCTGGCTCTTTGGACAAACCATGGACCAATTGAAGCATTGGTGGAGGGTAAGGACCTCATCTGCGTCGGCGCCATGGGGTTGAAAGGGAGGTACCACGTCGTCGTAGCCACTAAGCACCCGAACCAGTTGAATCCTATACACGTCGGGTGCCATGGGTACACCGTGTAACTGGCGGTTGCTCGATTGAACGATTTTGGCCTTGGCAACATCGATCAACTCGCCGTTCACAAAATGCAGGAGAGTGCATGGGACGTCGGCGGCGGCACCCTGCGGAAAACATGTATGGCGTTAGGGATGGCTAGCGTAGTCAAAGGAAAGGATATGGAAGTCATCGGAGACGAGGGTTGGTTACCGTGATGGCGTCCAGCTCGGCTAAGGTCGAGGCACCGCCGGCGACGGGCGTGCCACTGATGGAGTGGCCGCTTGTTGGCGCGGTGCCGGGCGGCGTATTATCCGCAGCGACGGGTGCATTGAGCTGAAGTAATGGCGCCGCGGGAGACACCAAGGTTGGCGCCGCGGGAGCCACCAAGGTTGGCACCGCCCGAGCCACCAAGGTTGGCGCTGCGGGAGCCACCAATGTTGGCGCCGCCGAAGACACCATTGTTGCCGCCTGCGGACTCACCGATGGCTCCACGTTGTGGGAGTTGCTGCCCGTGAAACTGGGAACCGGGGGAGGCCCCTTTTTTCCTCCCCTATACCACGCGTCCAGACCGGCAACCAAGGTAGGGATGATGGAGCTAAGCGTCATGCCCACTTGGTCCTCCACTTGTTGTCGTTGCGTCCTCTGTTGGGTCTCGACGATATGTTGCACTTGTTGCCGCACTTGCTCCTGGACCAATGTCGGGATCTGCGCAACTTGTGCCTTGAGCTCTGCGACCTCCTTCTCATCGATGGTGGCCTTTTTATCCTTTTTCCCCGACTTATAGTATTCTGACCATTTCATAGAGCATCCTTCGCCGACCACACGACCCGCCGACGTCGGCTTACTCAATGGATCCCTCTTCTTGTGGGCATTCAACGCCCTATTTAAAGGGTTGTCCCAAGGGGCACACTGCGAGGAGCTCGTGGACCCCACGCCGCTACTAGCTTCCTTTTCACTTTCCGCAGCAACCTTCTTAGCCTACGGGAGGAACATGCATGAACCATTTAGAAATTTGGATTCATCAATAAGAATGCAACCATAAAGGAGCTAATTAAGCGGGTGCATTCCTTACCAGAAGAGCCTCAAACTGCTTCACATCCGGAGTGGTGGTGAGCTCCTTTGTTTCCGGGTGAATACGGTACCGGGCCAGGAGAAAGTTCCTGGTTTGCTTGTTTTTGTATTGCGGGAAGAGGGGCTCGAGGCCGTTCTTCACACGCTCCTCATCCGCAGCATCCCATTTCGGTTGCGCCACCCTAAAACCGCCAAGACCAAGTTTGTGGGTGCCTAAGTTCAGTTTTCGCATGTCCTTCCCCTACTGACTAGAATCCGACGTTGACTCGCTCTCGCACTTGATCTTGAAATCAGCGTAGTCTTGCTCGGTGATCGAGGGATTTGACTCCTTGATCTTCTCGTAAATCTCACCATTATTAATCATTTTCTTCACTCGGTTCCTCCAACTAGCGAGGGCGGTGCTCATCTTCGTGAGGGCGGCATTGTGCACTTTGTTCCGCATGAGACGCTTTTCTGAGCAGTCCACCGCGAACTCGTATCGTTCGTGCAGCTTCTTGAAGAGGAGGGTGCGCAAATTCGCTCGGTCAGTATGCCTGAGGTTCTCGGTGTTGATCGAGACCGTGCTCCGGAGGATGCACCCGAGTTGGGCAGCGTACTGATACGTCTCCGACGTATCGATAATTTCTTATGTTCCATGCCACATTATTGATGATATCTACATGTTTTATGCACACTTTATGTCATATTTATGCGTTTTCCGGAACTAACCTATTGACGAGATGCCGCAGTGCCAGCTGCTGTTTTCTGCTGTTTTTGGTTTCAGAAATCCTAGTAAGGAAATATTCTCGGAATTGAACGAAATCAACGCCCAGGTCCCTATTTTTCCCGGAACCTTCCAGAACACCCGAGAGCCGCCATAGGGAAGCCCTGGGGGCCCCACACTACACCCTGGCGCGGCTAGAGGGGGGGCCGTGCCGCCCTATGGTGTGGTGGCCCCAGGCCCCCTCCGAGGCTGCCCTTCCGCCTATTTAAAGCCTCCGTCGCGAAAACCCTATCACGTTCGACGAAACCCACAGAAACCTTCCAGAGCCGCCGCCATCGCGAAGCCAAGATCTGGGGGACAGGAGTCTCTGTTCCGGCACGCCGCCGGGACGGGGAAGTGCCCCCGGAAGGCTCCTCCATCGACACCACCGCCATCTCCATCAACGCTGCTGTCTCCCATGAGGAGGGAGTAGTTCTCCATCGAGGCTCGGGGCTGTACCGGTAGCTATGTGGTTCATCTCTCTCCTATGTACTTCAATACAATAATCTCATGAGCTGCCTTACATGATTGAGATTCATATGATGATGCTTGTAATCTAGATGTCATTATGCTAGTCAAGTGAATTTTACTTATGTGATCTCCGGAGACTCCTTGTCCCACGTGTGTAAAGGTGACAGTGTGTGCACCGTGTGGGTCTCTTAGGCTATATTTCACAGAATACTTATTCACTGTTATGAATGGCATAGTGAAGTGCTTATTTATATCTCTTTATGATTGCAATGTGTTTTGTATCACAATTTATCTATGTGCTACTCTAGTGATGTTATTAAAGTAGTTTTATTCCTCCTACACGGTGTAATGGTGACAGTGTGTGCATCCGTGTTAGTACTTAGTTTATGCTATGATTGTGATCTCCTGTAGATTACAAAGTTAACTATTGCTATGATAGTATTGATGTGATCTATTCCTCCTTTCTTAGCATGAAGGTGACAGTGTGCATGCTATGTTAGTACTTGGTTTAGTCTTATTGATCTTTCATGCACTCTAAGGTTATTTAAATATGAACATTGAATTGTGGAGCTTGTTAACTCCGGCATTGAGGGTTCGTGTAATCCTACGCAATGTGTTCATCATCCAACAAGAGTGTAGAGTATGCATTTATCTATTCTGTTATGTGATCAAAGTTGAGAGTGTCCACTAGTGAAAGTCTAATCCCTAGGCCTTGTTCCTAAATACTGCTATCGCTGCTTGTTTACTATTTTACTGCGTTACTACTGCTGCGTTACTACTGCTTATTCATACCACCTGTATTTCACTATCTCTTCGCCGAACTAGTACACCTATTAGGTGTATTGGGGACACAAGAGACTTCTTGCTTTGTGGTTGCAGGGTTGCATGAGAGGGATATCTTTGACCTCTTCCTCCCTGAGTTCGATAAACCTTGGGTGATCCACTTAAGGGAAAACTTGCTGCTGTCCTACAAACCTCTGCTCTTGGAGGCCCAACACTGTCTACAGGAAAAGGAGGGGGGCGTAGACATCAAGCTATTTTCTGGCGCCGTTGCCGGGGACGAATCAAGACACTCCATCAAGCCCGTCAACCGCCATCAAACCTCCCATGTCAACCACGCGCCAGTTGTGGACAGCAAGCTATTTTCTAGCGCCGTTGCCGGGGAGGAAAGGTAAAAGGTACTCACACTCCGGATCTCGGCTACTAAGCTATTTTCGCCGTTGTAACTACTCGAAGCTATTTCCTTTAGATCCTGCAAATGCATCTTTTTGTTTCTTGTTTACACTAGTTTGGCATAATGGACAAGAATGAGCTTCTTACTCTATTTCCTGATTTAAAACATGGATTGTTTGATGCGAAAATTAAAAAACCTATGGAATCTTATTTGCATGCTGGTAGTAATATTAGTATGAACGCTTTGAACACCATTGTTGATAATAATATAGAAAGTTCTAAGCTTAGGGAAGCTGGTTTTCATGATATTTTTAGTCCCCCAAGCATTGAGGAGAAAATTCACTTTGATGATACTTTGCCTCCTATATTTGATGATGATAATAATAATGATAGCTACTTTGTTGAATTTGCTCCCACTACAACTAATAAAATTGATTATGCTTATGTGGAGAGTAATAATTTTATGCATGAGACTCATGATAAGAATGCTTTATGTGATAGTTATATTGTTGAGTTTGCTCATGATGTTACTGGATATTATTATGAGAGAGGAAAATATGGTTGTAGAAATTTTCATGTTACTAAAACACCTCTCTTTTTGCTGAAAATCTTGAAGCTGCACTTGTTTTATCTTTCTATGCTTATTGCATTATGCTTCATGAATTTGTTTATTTACAAGATTCCTATGCATAGGAAGCATGTTAGACTTAAATGTGTTTTGAATTTTCTTCTTGATGCTCTCTTTTGCTTCAAATACAATTTCTTGCGAGTGCATCATTAAAACTGCTGAGCCCATCTTAATGGCTATAAAGAAAGAACTTCTTGGGAGATAACCCATGTGTTTATTTTGCTACAGTACCTCTATTTTATATTTGTGTCTTGGAAGTTGTTACTACTGTAGCAACCTCTCCTTATCTTATTTTATTGCATTGTTGTGCCAAGTAAAGTCTTTGATAGTAAAGTCAATACTAGATTTGGATTACTGCGCAGAAACAGATTTCTTGCTGTCACGAATTTCGACCTGCCTCTCTGTAGGTAACTCAGAAAAATCTGCAAATTTACGTGCTTGATCCTCATATATGTACGCAACTTTCATTCAATTTGGGCATTTTCATCTGAGCAAGTCTGGTACCATTTTAAAATTCGTCTTTACGGACAGTTCTGTTTTGACAGATTCTGCCTTTTATTTCGCATTGCCTCTTTTGCTGTGTTGGATGGATTTCTTTGTTCCATTAACTTCCAGTAGCTTTGTGCAATGTCCAGAAGTGTTAAGAATGATTGTGTCACCTCTGAACATGTGAATTTTTGATTATGCACTAACCCTCTAATGAGTTTGTTTCGAGTTTGGTGTGGAGGAAGTTTTCAAGGGTCAAGAGAGGAGGATGATATACTATGATCAAGAAGAGTGAAAGCTCTAAGCTTGGGGATGTCCCGTTGTTCATCCCTGCATATTTCAAGAAGACTCAAGCGTCTAAGCTTGGGGATGCCCAAGGCATCCCCTTCTTCATCGACAATTTATCAGGTTTCTTCTCTTGAAACTATATTTTTATTCAGTCACATCTTATGTACTTTACTTGGAGCGTCTGTTTGCTTTTGTTTTGTTTGAATAAATGCTTGTGTGGGAGAGAGACACGCTCCGCTGGTTCATATGAACACATGTGTTCTTAGCTTTTAATATTCATGGCGAAGTTTCTTCTTCGTTAAATTGTTATATGGTTGGAATTGGAAAATGATACATGTAGTAATTGCTATAATGTCTTGGGTAATGTGATACTTGGCAATTGTTGTGCTCATGTTTAAGCTCTTGCATCATATACTTTGCACCTATTAATGAAGAAATACATAGAGCATGCTAAAATTTGGTTTGCATAATTGGTCTCTCTAAGGTCTAGATAATTTCTAGTAAGGTGTTTGAACAACAAGGAAGACGATGTATAGTCTTATAATGCTTGTAATATGTCTTTTATGTGAGTTTTGCTATACTAGTTCATACTTGTGTTTGCTTCAAACAACCTTGCTAGCCTAAACCTTGTATCGAGAGGGAATACTTCTCATGCATCCAAATCCTTGAGCCAAACAACACTATGCCATTTGTGTCCACCATACCTACCTACTACATGGTATTTCCTGCCATTCCAAAGTAAATTGCTTGAGTGCTACCTTTAAACAATTCAAAATTTATCACCTCTGATTTGTGTCAATGTTTTATAGCTCATGAGGAAGTATGTGGTGTTTATCTTTCAATCTTGTTGGGCAACTTTCACCAATGGACTAGTGGCTTCATCCGCTTATCCAATAATTTTGCAAAAAGAGCTGGCAATGGGATTCCCAGTCCCAAATTAATTTACAAAAATAGACACTCCTCCATGGTATGTGATTGTTGGACGGCACCCGAAGGATTCGGTTAGCCATGGCTTGTGTAAGCAAAGGTTGGGAGGAGTGTCATCATAATAAAACTAAAATAAAAAGGCACTCCTTCATGGTATGAGATTGTTGGCAGGCACCCGAGGATTCGGTTAGCCATGGTTTGTGAAAGAAAGGTTGGAAGGAGTGCCACCCAAAAATAAAATAAAATGGGAGCCGCTCTTTGAAGGTTTGTCTGGCAAGGGGGTTAGAGTACCCGCTACCATTCGTTGACAACAACATACACCTCTCAAAACTTTATTTTTATGCTCTCTTTATGTTTTCAAAATCAAAGCTCTAGCACAAATATAGCAATCGATGCTTTTCCTCTTTGAAGGACCTTTCTTTTACTTTTATGTTGAGTCAGTTCACCTATTTCTCTCCATCTCAAGAAGCAAACACTTGTGTGAACTGTGCATTGATTCTTACATACTTGCATATTGCATTTGTTATATTACTTTACATTGACAATTATCCATGAGATATACATGTTATAAGTTGAAAGCAACCGCTGAAACTTAATCTTCCTTTGTGTTGCTTCAATACCGTTACTTTGATTTATTGCTTTATGAGTTAACTCTTATGCAAGACTTATTGATGCTTGTCTTGAAGTACTATTCA
The DNA here is from genome assembly GCF_019359855.2 of Lolium perenne. NCBI lineage: Eukaryota > Viridiplantae > Streptophyta > Magnoliopsida > Poales > Poaceae > Lolium > Lolium perenne. Next base: position 278,193,349 of record NC_067250.2, read on the forward strand.
TGAAAAGTCTTTGCTTTATGATTCACTTGTTTACTCATGTCATTACCATTGTTTTGATCGCTGCATTCATTACATCTGTTTACAAATAGTATGATCAAGGTTATGATGGCATGTCACTTCAGAAATTATCTTTGTTATCGTTTTACCTGCTCGGGACGAGCAGAACTAAGCTTGGGGATGCTGATACATCTCCGACGTATCGATAATTTCTTATGTTCCATGCCACATTATTGATGATATCTACATGTTTTATGCACACTTTATGTCATATTTATGCGTTTTCCGGAACTAACCTATTGACGAGATGCCGCAGTGCCAGCTGCTGTTTTCTGCTGTTTTTGGTTTCAGAAATCCTAGTAAGGAAATATTCTCGGAATTGGACGAAATCAACGCCCAGGTCCCTATTTTTCCCGGAACCTTCCAGAACACCCGAGAGCCGCCAGAGGGAAGCCCTGGGGGCCCCACACTACACCCTGGCGCGGCCAGAGGGGGGCCGCGCCGCCCTATGGTGTGGTGGCCCCAGGCCCCCTCCGAGGCTGCCCTTCCGCCTATTTAAAGCCTCCGTCGCGAAAACCCTATCACGTTCGACGAAACCCACAGAAACCTTCCAGAGCCGCCGCCATCGCGAAGCCAAGATCTGGGGGACAGGAGTCTCTGTTCCGGCACGCCGCCGGGACGGGGAAGTGCCCCCGGAAGGCTCCTCCATCGACACCACCGCCATCTCCATCAACGTTGCTGTCTCCCATGAGGAGGGAGTAGTTCTCCATCGAGGCTCGAGGCTGTACCGGTAGCTATGTGGTTCATCTCTCTCCTATGTACTTCAATACAATAATCTCATGAGCTGCCTTACATGATTGAGATTCATATGATGATGCTTGTAATCTAGATGTCATTATGCTAGTCAAGTGAATTTTACTTATGTGATCTCCGGAGACTCCTTGTCCCACGTGTGTAAAGGTGACAGTGTGTGCACCGTGTGGGTCTCTTAGGCTATATTTCACATAATACTTATTCACTGTTATGAATGGCATAGTGAAGTGCTTATTTATATCTCTTTATGATTGCAATGTGTTTTGTATCACAATTTATCTATGTGCTACTCTAGTGATGTTATTAAAGTAGTTTTATTCCTCCTACACGGTGTAATGGTGACAGTGTGTGCATCCGTGTTAGTACTTGGTTTATGCTATGATTGTGATCTCCTGTAGATTACAAAGTTAACTATTGCTATGATAGTATTGATGTGATCTATTCCTCCTTTCTTAGCATGAAGGTGACAGTGTGCATGCTATGTTAGTACTTGGTTTAGTCTTATTGATCTTTCATGCACTCTAAGGTTATTTAAATATGAACATTGAATTGTGGAGCTTGTTAACTCCGGCATTGAGGGTTCGTGTAATCCTACGCAATGTGTTCATCATCCAACAAGAGTGTAGAGTATGCATTTATCTATTCTGTTATGTGATCAAAGTTGAGAGTGTCCACTAGTGAAAGTCTAATCCCTAGGCCTTGTTCCTAAATACTGCTATCGCTGCTTGTTTACTGTTTTACCTCGTTACTACTGCTGCGTTACTACTGCTTATTCATACCACCTGTATTTCACTATCTCTTCGCCGAACTAGTACACCTATTAGGTGTGTTGGGGACACAAGAGACTTCTTGCTTTGTGGCTGCAGGGTTGCATGAGAGGGATATCTTTGACCTCTTCCTCCCTGAGTTCGATAAACCTTGGGTGATCCACTTAAGGGAAAACTTGCTGCTGTCCTACAAACCTCTGCTCTTGGAGGCCCAACACTGTCTACAGGAAAAGGAGGGGGGCGTAGACATCACGTACCCTTTGACTAAATCAGGGGGCGCCGTTGGAAGCCCAGTGGCGTTCACTTCGGTGAATGCCTGCTTCACGGTGCTGAGCACATTCGGGCGACGCTCCCTCCGTAGCTTCTTCGGTGCGCCGGTGTCATCCTCGCCGGCACCATCCGTGGTGTCATCCTCGCCGGCACCATCAGTGGTGTCATCCTCGGCGGCATCGTCCGCTCGGTACTCTGGATCGGTGCCATCATCCTCGCCGTCGTCGCGGCGAGGTTATGACTCCATCACCTCCATTTCATCGGTTAGCATCCAGAATGGCTTGCTACCGCTGCCGCCGGCCTCTTCGTTGTTGGCCATGTTCGAACTAAGTAGGAAAAAATGCATAAAGTTAGCGCAAGATTTCACGGAAAAATTGGGCATGACCTATGCTAATTTATGGACATATGAGTGCCCCATTTTCGCCGAAACGGAAATGAATCAACATTTCGGCGATAATGGGAAACTCTGTCGATCCCTGCACAAGAAAATGACACAAAAATACACCATAGGTGTACGACAGGGGAATCACATCATAGCAGGAGCTAGCAGCACCAGCAACAGCTAGCAGCAACACCACCAAAGATCAAGCAACATCAGCCAAGAAGACCAGCCAACCAAGAAGACACACCAGCCAAGAAGCACTAGCCTGCCAAAGAAGACACCAGCACTTACCAGCAGCTACCATCAGCAAGCTAGCACAGCAACAAGCATGCAATAGCTAGCAGCACCAAGCTAGCACAGCAGCACTTACCACCAGCAGCAATAACAAACGACGACACTCCAGCCATCAAGCAAGCACCAGCAAGCACCAGCAGCAAGCACCAACAGCACTAGCAGATAGCACCAGCAAGCAGGAGAGAGGTGAGGTGTTGCTCACCGTGAGTCGCGGGGAGTCGCCGAGAGGTGAGGTGTTGCTCCGGGTCGAGAGGTGAGGTCTTCTGCGCGGCGTGCTTCTCCTGCTCCTGCTCCAAGTCTCAGCCTTGCAAATGTTCAAAATAAAAAAAGTCAGTAAGCTTTGAACTCTAAAAATAAAGAGCTACCTAGCACATGCACCTAGCAGCACCTCACCTCTAAAAATAAAAGAGCTACCTAGCAGCAGCCTAGGTAGCACCAGCAAGCAACATTACTAGAGGAGGAGGGGCATCGGGGGCTACCTGTCTGCAAGTGCGGCGGCGGTCCTCTGTGGCAGCGTCAGCGGTCGAGGGCGGCACGGCGTGCTTCTCCAGCTGCTGCTCCAAGGTGCGCCTGGCGGTCAGGTGCTGCTTGAACTAGTGTTGTAAACATCAAAATGAACACTGTGAGCATCAACAGTTAGAACTAAATTAGTGTGTATGAACTAAACTAGAGAATGAACCAGTATACTGCTAATTAGTGTGTGTGAGGCATTGGTTGCATGGTAAATTCACACAGTATGGACAGTTGGAACAAAAACAGCTTTTCCATGATATTTTCCATGATTTTTCCCCCTTCCTTTCTTGCTACACTACCAAGAGTCCAAGATCAATGGAAATGCTGCTGCCTTTATGATATGCATATAACTAGAGACATAGCATAGACAAAATAAATTGTAAAACTGAACTACAAAGAACTAGCTGCATTCCTATGAACTCCAACACATACGGTACAAGACACTTGTATGCTTTCGAGCCATATGATATATGGAACTATAAATACAAGAAACAGCAATGCAAGTAGCATATGTGGGGAAAACCATAGACTTCCCAAAATAACATAATATACATGTAAACATCAAAATAAAGGATGGGCTCAATGAACTAAATGATACACATATGCAGCAAGAATATCAAGCTTTCATCCAGTAAGCTAAAAAAACTAACTGCTTTAAATTGTAAGCACATAGCAGCAGCAGCAAGCAAGCTATAAGCTACTGCCACCTAAACCTAAATTTCCTAAACCTACCAGCAGCAACAATCAACCTAGCAACTAACAACCTAGCAGCAGCAGCCATCAACCTAAATTTCCTAAACCTAGCAATCAACCTAGCAACTAACAACCTAGCATCAGCAGCAATCAACCTAAATTAAAGTATGCATATCAACACTTTGCACACTACCAGCAAGCAAACCATGTCAGGGAGCTAGCAAAGTATTCACTTTACACCACAACAACCACATATATTTTCCAACCCTGCAAGTGATCAGATGATCAATGGATCCGAAGCCCACAAGAAAGCTACAATAACTTTGTCTGCCTAATAATTAATTTTCAGCACAGCAATTATACTGTAATTTAGCACTACCCATCTTGATTCCAATTCCACTAAATAAGAGATTCTTCTGGACAAAATTATACTGTAATTTTGTCACTAGTCAGTAGTCACTATCGTACTCTGTGAACAAAATTACCTAACCTAGCGCTAGTCCATCAGTATTCAGTAAATCAGCCTTGTTCTGGGATCTCAACTAGTGCACTATTCCGAAAGCCAAAGTAAAGTAGCCATCAGTATTCAGTAAATCAGCCGGCTCGAGGGGGAGCACCGAGCAGCAGCAGCAAGTAACCTAGCAGACGAGGAGGAGGGGAGGAGCACGGCGGCTACCTGGGAAGGATGCGGCAGCGGTCTTCTGCAGCGGTGTTAGCAGTCGAGGGCGACGGCGGCGTGCTTGTCCTGCTCCTGCTCCAAGCCTTGCAAATTTTTCAAAATAAAAATTTAGTAAGCTAGCACACCCATTTTGCAATGCATTTCTTCTAAAAAAAAATATACTAGCTTTAACTAGGAGTTTATGGCAGTTAGATTTCTATGTCTTTTCTCGTGCCACTACATAAACTAACACTAAATTAGGTCTATGTACCAGCTGTGTTTTTACAAATGTTAACTGTATTGCATTCTGTGATTTAAAAATAACTAATAACTTCACTTGCTAAGCTGAGCATGGAAATTAAGGTTAAGGGGTGTCAATTTGCTCTATACAGAGAGAAAGGTTTGACGAAGGACAAACCGCACATGGTCTAGCCCCACACAAAGCATATCCAATGGAAATATGATCTCTTGATCCTACATGATAGGTGCTCATGATTCTGGTCGACTACCAATTGCACAAATCAGATAATCAATGCAGACACATATTGTTGGAGTAACTAAACTACCTTCAAGAACACAGATATCTAGCATGGAAACTACTAGGAAGCACAATAGATTACATCAGCCGAGCACAATAGAATTCATATAATAAATCTGAGCGCAAAGGGGTGGTTGGCAGAAATCTATCTAGCAGCAGCAACACCAAGCAGCAGGCAGCAAGGGGGAGCACGGAGCAGCAGCAACAGCGCCGACTCGAGGGGGAGCAACGAGCAGCAGCAACAGCGCATACTCGAGGGGAAACACCGAGCAGCAGGAGTAGCTCGAGGGGGATCACGGCAGGAGTAGCAGGACTAGCAGCAGCAAGTAACCTAGCAGAGGAGGAGGAGGGGAGAAGCACAGCGGCTACCTGGGAAGGATGCGGCAGCGTCAGCGGTCGAAGGCGAGGTCGCAGGCGTGCGGCTCCTCCACGGTCGACGACGAGGTCGAGGGCGTGCGGCTCCTCCGCGGTCGAGGACGAGGTCGCAGGCGGCGTGCGCTTCTCCACGGTGTGCAGCCTGGGGAGCGACGAGGCAGAGGATGGGGCACCGGCGGTGGGAGAGGTGGTCGCCGGCGGGGATTCGAGGGGGAGTGGCGGTCACCGGTGGGGAATCAAGGGGGATTCGAGGGGGAGAGGCAGTCGCCGGCGGGGAGTGGGGAATGGGGAAATCTCGATCTGGCCGCAGTGGGGAATGGACGAGAGATTTTGTCTAAGTCCCAGACACCCTTAGCAATAGCGCACTTCTAGTGGTGCGCCACTATGAGGCTTAACAATGGCGCACCTCTAGTGGTGCGCCACTACCACTTTATGTCTGGTCAAAAGAAAAACGCGGGGGGAATTGACATATTCCGATTAGTACCACACTGGCTCTGTCCTTGGTTGGTTTGTGCCAAACCCAGCCGGCCAGGTTCGAACCCTGGTGGCCGCAATTTTTTTACTTTTCTTTTTAAATTGATTTAACACTATAATAAACATCCAAAATAGCATAATACACCAAAATAAAAGGCATAAATAATTAGAATTATGTAGAATATTTAAAATACTATAGAATCTAGAAAATATCCAAAAATATAAATTATATGTCTATTTTGATCGGTACAATATAATGTGTAGATTAACAATATGACATCCATTATTCATACAAGAAAATGATACATAATTATCTTTTCACAATCTTCTTGCCCTTCTTTCTCGCGGTTGAATAATTTAGCCCCGGAACTCCTAGACTTCTTCTCTTGAATGGACGGCCTTTAGGTAGGGTGGTCCTGCTTCTTCTTGTTGTGTATGGTTCTTCATCATCGTCATCGTCATCTTCCTTCTTCGGATCGCCGTACTGGTCAAAGTCTAGCTCGTTGGCGGCTCCATCCATTCTGATGATGCTCCTTTTGCCTCTCCTCATGACAACACGGCTGGGCTTTTGCGGGTCGGTAATGAAGAAGCATTGGTCCACTTGGGAAGCTAGTACCCATGGCTCATATTTCGCGGTGACCTTTGCGCCCGCTGTCTTGGATTTGGCTTCGGGTATAACCATGGTGGTGAAATGCCGGTCTTCTTTTACGACGTTCTTGGCCCACCTGACACGGAACATCGGCACATTCTCTCCGGCGTAGCTCAGCTCCCAGATCTCCTCGATCTTTCCGTAGTATCTCTGCTTGATGTCACCGGTGTAGGACTCCATCGTTACCCCGGAGTTCTGATAATCGCTCTTCATGTCCTTTTCCTCGGTGTAGAATGTGTAGCCGTTGATATCGTACGCCTGAAATGTCATCAGGTTGTGTTCGGCGCCCTGTGACAAGGCGAATATGAGCTTTTCTTCGGCAGAAGAATCCTCGTCTATAGGGTACGTCAGCATCTTGTCCTTGAACCACCGCATGAAGGTTGAGTTGTGCTCTTTGATTATATCTCCGTCCGTCCTCTGTTGGCCCTGATCACTGTACGTCTTTGCGATGAAGGTTTTGTGCTCTACCACCCAAGGATCGACCACGTCTATGTGTTGTAGCGCGACTAGGTTTGCTCTTTCAAAGTCAGCGATTCGACCATTGAAGTCGACATGCATTTCGCGGCTACCGTCGCGGTGACCCCATCCAGCGAGCTTCCCGAGATGCCTGTTTACGGGCAGGCCAACGGGGTTCTCGATTTCTAGATAGCTCGTGCAGAAGGAGATGCACTCTTCGGTCAGAAAGCCCTTGGCTATGCTTCCGTCTGGACGTGCCCTGTTGCGAACGTACCCTTTGATGACACCATTCATCCTTTCGAACGGCATCATGCTGTGCAGGAACGTCGGCCCCAGTTGGATGATATCCTCCACGATATGTACCAGCAGATGCACCATAACGTCGAAGAATGCGGGCGGGAAGTACATCTCAAGCTCGCACAGTATCGCCACGATCTCTTCCTGTAGCCTTCTAAGTTGCCTCACGCCAACAGACTTCTGAGAGATGACGTCGAAAAAGTTGCATAGGCCAAAAAGCGTTTCACGGACGTGCGCGTCCATGATCCCACGGATTGCAACCGGAAGTATCTGCGTCATCAGCACGTGACAGTCGTGAGACTTCATCCCGCTGAACCTCTGCTTCACTTTGTCTAGGTACCTGCTTATCTTCCCCGCGTAACCGTAAGGAAGTTTTACTCCTAGGAGACAGTCGAAAAACTGCTCGATCTCCTTCTGACTTAGAGTGAAGCACGCGGGGGGGGGGGGGCAGTAATATTCAATCTTTTTGGCATTTTTGCCCTTGCGACTACTTTGCATGTCCTCCGCCTCATCATCGTCATCGTCATCGTCATCATCATCATCATTAGGGCGTCCCGCGTGAAGCTCCTCCCTGATCCCAATTGATTGCAAGTCGTACCTTGCTTTCGGCCCATCTTTGGTCTTCTCTGGCATGTTGAGGAGGGTACCAAGCAGACTCTCGCACACGTTCTTCGTGATGTGCATGACATCAAGGCTGTGAGGCACACGGAGGATCTTCCAGTACGGCAAGTCCCAGAAAACAGACCTCGTATTCCATACCTTAAGCAGCGGCTCCGGCGCCTTTCGCTTCTTTCCTGGCGGTGGGCACTCTTTCCAATTTTTCAATAGCTCGTCTATTTGCTCGCCGCTTCTCGTACGTGGCCGTCTTCGGGGTTCGTCTTGACCATCGAACAGATCCTTGCGTTTCCTCCATGCGTCGTCCTCGCGAAGCCACCTTCGATGTCCCATGAACACCGTTTTCGAGGACCCGGGATCTCTATCTAGCTGGCGGTACGTTGTGTCGTCCATGCACCTGACGCATGCATTGAATCCGTGGACCACCTGCCCCGCGACATATCTGTAACCGAGAAAGTCGTGCACCGTCGTAAGTAGTGCGGCTCTCATAGGGAAATATTCTTCCGCCGCGGCGTCCCACGTATTGGCAGGCGTGTCCCATAGCGTGGCTAGCTCCTCTTTCAGAAGCCCCATATACAGATTGATGTCGTTCCCTGGTTGTTTCGGCCCTTCAATTAGCATACTCATTTGAATGTACTTCCTCTTCATGCACAACCAGGGGGGGAGGTTGTACATCCACACAAACACGGGCCAGGTGCTATGCGTGCTGCTCTGGCTGCCAAACGAATTGACTCCATCGGTGCTCGCGCCCAGCCTTATGTTCCTAGGATCGTCCCCAAATTCTGGGTACTCGAGGTTCAACGCATTCCACTGGCTAGCATCCGAAGGGTGTCTCAACATCCTGTCCTTTTTCTTTTTCTTCGGATCATCTGCGTCATCTTCTCCCTTCCTCATCTCCGCGTGCCAGCGCATTAGCTTTGCTTGCTTAGGATCCGCGAAATACCGCTACAGACGAGGAGTGATCGGAAAGTACCACACCACCTTCCGAGGAGCTTTCTTCCCCTTCTTGTACCGACTGACGCCGCACTCCGGACATATGGTACACTCTGCGTGCTCGTTCCGATAAATGATGCAATCGTTCAAGCACACATGGTATTTCACATGCGGTAAATCCAGAGGACACACGATTTTCTTGGCCTCCTCGATACTAGTCGGACACGTGTTACCTTTGGGAAGACGTTCCTGCCAGAATGACATGTTCTCATTGAAGGATGTGTCGGTCATTTTGTGCTTTACCTTCATCTCCAGAGCCATGAGCGTTACTTTCAGGCGGGTATCCTCCGGCCTACATCCTTCATACAATGGAGTAACCGCGTCTACCTCCAGTTGATCCATCTTGGCTTTCTCTCGGGCGGCAGCTCTTGCGTTACTCGTCTGCTTGAGAAGCAGCTCTTGAAGATAAGGGTCCTGCACCCAGTCCATCGACGATGGTCCATCGTCTTTATCTTCATGATCGTCATGATGACCTCCATCTTGATCTTCCTCATCATCAGGTCCAGGATCTCCTACATTGTGATCATGATCATCTCCGGGATCTTCTACATCCTGATCATGCCCGAGATCTTCTACATCCTGATCACCTCCTTCCTTATTTCTTGTTGAATTCCCATGGACAAATTCATAATCATCTTCGTCGCCTTCCCACCGATAGCCATCCATGAAACCACGCATGAGAAGGTGGTCCCGCACCATATCGGCTTTAGGGTCCATAAGGCTCGTCAGCTTGCATCTTCGACACGGACATCTTATCTCCTTTTGGTTATTTCTAATCATCTCGGCTGTCGCGGCTTTCAAAAACCTAGCCACAACGCCTTCGCTCATCATGCGGACCATGGTCGCTTGCGGATATAGAGAAAATGGATATCTTAGCATACCAAAAGAAAATTTTGGCATGAACTTCCCTAAAAATAGGACATGTATATGCGTAGTATGCCCAACATTCGCCGAAACGGAAATGAATCAACGTTTCGGCAAAATATTGGCAACTCCATCGCATTTCAAATCCCTGCAAACAAAAACACATGCAACACATGTGTGGAGGCTTCGCATATACAACACATGTGGATCCGGAGGCTTCGCATACAACACACATGCACGTGACGCTTTTCGCGCATGCGCACAACACATGATCATCGAGCTTCGCACATAACATATGTGCACATACACGTGTACGTGACGTGTGTGCAAGACGATCGGAACCGGTCACACACAAAGCATAAAACCAACAAAGTTACCGATACGGCGAGACCTAGAGTGTTGGATGAGGTAAAAAGTTGAGATTGAGTAGGGTATTGAGCTAAGAAAGCTTCACCATTACTTACCTATGAAGAAAATTAAGTTTACCAACTTAATTTGGTGAATGAAGAGGTGAAAATGAGGTGGGAAGGAGGGGCAACACGACCAGATCCAGATTTGGTGGGAGGTGGTGGTGGAAGAGTGTTTGGGGAAAGTGGGTGGCACATGTGAGTGGAGGGGTTAAAAGCTGGAAATGGTCCCTGGTTAGCAGTGGCGCACCACCTAGCCGTGCGCCACTGCTAGGGTGACATAGCAATGGCGCACTACTAAGTGTGCGCCACTGCTAAGCCTCTCATCTCTAAATGGGCTCTGGCCACCCCCTAGCAGTGGCGTACCTGCTGACATGCGCCATAGGTAACCTATGTAGCAGTGGCGCACCGACGAAGTGCGCCATTGCTAAGCCTATCATCTCTAAACGGGCTCTGGACACCTCCTAGCAGTGGCGCACCTCACCAACGTGCGCCATAGGTAAGGAATGTAGCAGTGGCGCACCACGGTGACGTGCGCCACTACTAGGTTGGGGGAGGAGCTGGCCTCCTGTCACCACTTACTTATGGCGCACCACTATCAAGGTGCGCCACTACTACTTTTGTAACAGGGGCCCACCGTTTTGTGGTGCGCCACTGCTAAGTAGTAGTGGCGCACGGCAGTCAAGGTGCGCCACTGCTGGCAGTCTTACGGCTAGGCCTTTTCCTAGTAGTGTTGAGAAGTAGATGGTTACATGCCTCAATTGATTTCTCAAGTTGATGGGATGGCCACTAACTAGGAGCAGGATGGTTGTGTGGTGGTCATTGTCGAAAAATGCAGGCATTATTGAAAATGCAGGCATTTCACCTTGAGCAAGGTTTATGGAACAAGCCATTTACGCATTGAGTAATATGTATTTATTTTTGTTGAAATTTTGAAGGAAAGTTATGTAGTTTTTTGTAAGGTTTTATTGGACAGATTGTATGGCTAGTATCGAACTAGACTGAAATCTAGAGAAAATTTTATTTTATTTTTGTGAAGTGGTGTCACAACTAACCTTTTTATTTGTCCTAGTTGCAAGTGGATTCGCAACTGAGCCTTTGTTGCCTAGTTGCAAGTAGGGTTGCAACTAAGAGAAAAATTCTTCAGTATCCGTGCTAAACTAGAAATTTCTCTCTTTTCGTAGTTGCAAATGGAGTCGCAACTGAAAGAAAAAAAAAGAAATTATATGGAATTTGTGCTAAATCCTAAATCATATTTTGTTTGAGTTGCAAGTGGGGTCACAATTGAGAGATAAATGCTCCTGAACCCGCGACGAACCTATCTCGGTTGCAAGTGGGGTTGCAGCTGACCTTTGTATAGCTAGTTCCAAGTGGGGTTGCAACTAAGAGAGAAATTCTCTAGAATCCTGTGATAAACCCTCATTTGTATTATCTCCCGTTGCAATTGGGGTCGCAACTGGCCTCTGTTGCTCAGTTGAAAGTGGAGTTGCAACTGAGAGACAAATGCTCCGGAACCCATGCCAACCCCATTTTCTCTTTTGTTCCAGTTGCAAGTGGGGTCGCAACCCAACTTAGAGAGAAACGTGCCAAAATCCATGCTAAACCCTAGTTTTGTTTGTCTTTATCAAGTTGCATGTGGGGTCGCAACTAACATTTATTGCCTAGTTGCAAGTGGAGTTGCAATTGAGAGACATGCTCTGGAAATCTACGCTAAACCCCAATTCTTGTTTTGTCCTAGTTGCAAGTGGGGTCGCAACAGACCTCCGTTGCCCAGTTGCAAGTGGGGTTGCAACTGAGCGAAAAATGTTTTATAATCCACACTAAACACCCTAATTTGTATTTCCTTGCCAAGTTGCTAGTGGGCTTGCAACACTTAGAGAGAATTTATCTAGAATCCATTATAAACCATACATTATGTCTTTGTTCCATTTGCAAGTGAGGTCCCAACCGACCTTTGTTTGCCTAGTTGCAAGTGGAGTTGCAAACTCAGAGAGAAATGGTCCGAAATTTGTGACAAAGCCTATTTTTGTCTTTGTCCTAGTTGCAAGTGGGCTAGCAACTATTCATTGTTGCACACTTGCAACTATAGTTGCAACTGAGAAAGAAATGCTCCGGAATCCGTGCTAACCCCAAATTTCTTTTGTCCAAGTTGCATGTGGTGTTACAACTAAGAGAGAAATGCTCGAAATCTATGCTAACCTTATTTTCTCTTTGTCCAAGTTGCCAATGGGGTTGTTGTTGAGAGAGAGAAACACCGCGTAATCCGAATTTTTAGGTTTGTCCAGTTGCAAGTGGGGTTGCAACAGATATTTGTTGCCTAGTTACAAGTGGAGTTGCAACTGAGGGCGAAATGTTCCAAAATTTGTGCTAACCCCGAGTTTATCTTTGTTCCAGTTGCAAGTGGGGTTGCAACTGACATTTGTTGCCCAGTTGCAAATGGAGGTTCAACAGAAAGAGAAAAGCTTTGGAATCTGTCCTAACTCTGAATTTACCTTTGACCTAGTTGCAAGTGGGGTCGCAACCGAGATTTGTTGCCTAGTTGTAAGTGGAGTTGCAACTAAGAGGGAAATGATTCAGATCCGTGCTAAGCACAAGTTTCTATTTTTGTCGCAAATGCAAGTGGGATCTGATATGTCCAAAACGTATCTACTTTCCTGAACACTTTTGCTGTTGTTTGCCCTCTATCTTGTGGATTTGGAACACAACTAACACGGACTAACGCTATTTTCAGCAGAATTGCTCTGGTGTCTTGTTTTTGTGCAGAAATCCAACTTTTAGGAAAATTCCCGGAAAATATAGAAAACCCAATATTTTACCTGAACACTCCCGGAGCCAGAAGACGAGACGGAGGGGGCCACGAGGGGCCCACACCCACCCTTGACGTGGGCCAGGCCTTGGCCGCGCCAAGTGGAGGTCTGGCCGTCTCGACCACCCCTTCAACCTCTCCTTCGCACTATAAGAAGCCCCTCGACCTGAAAACCGAGGGGGATTCGACGTTTTTCCAGAAAGAGTTCCGCTGCTCCGCCGCCACCAGAAACCCCAATCTGAGGACTAGAAGTTCCGTTCTGGCACCCTGCCGGGACGGGTATTTGGAGGAGATCATCGCCATCGCCATCACCGACGCTTCTCCATCAACCATCCATGATTCCCATCCATGTGTGAGTAATTCCCCGCTGTAGGCTGTAGATGATGGTAGGGATTGGATGAGATTGGTAATATAATAGCTATAAGATTGTCATGGGCATAGTGCCTAGTATCCGTTGTTAGTATTTTTGACATTGTTGCAACTTGCTATACTTAATGCTTGTCACCTTGGGCCCGAGTGCCATGATCTCAGATCTGAGCATGTTATTGATTCATGAGGATAATTATTGTTTTTGATCATATATGCAAGTTGTATAAACATATTGTTGTCCGGTACCTGAGGCCCCAAAGTGACTTTAAATTGGGATAATCGGAGGGGATGGCTATGATGTGAGGATCACGTGTGTTCACGGAGTGTTAATGCTTTGCTGCGGTACTCTATTAAAAGGAGTATCTTAATTACCAGTGTTTCCCTAGAGGCTTGATACGTCTCCGACGTATCGATAATTTCTTATGTTCCATGCCACATTATTGATGTTATCTACATGTTTTATGCACACTTTATGTCATATTCGTGCATTTTCTGGAACTAACCTATTAACAAGATGCCGAAGTGCCAGTTGCTGTTTTCTGCTGTTTTTGGTTTCAGAAATCCTAGTAAGGAAATATTCTCGGAATTGGACGAAATCAAAGCCCAGGGGCCTATTTTTCCACGAAGCTTCCAGAAGTCCGAAGGAGAGACGAAGAGGGGCGACGAGGGGGCCACACCCTAGGGCGGCGCGGCCCCCCCTTGGCCGCGCGGCCCTGTGGTCTGGGGCCCCGTGCCGCCTCTTGACCTGCCCTTCCGCCTACAAATAGCCTCCGTGACGAAACCCCCGCACCGAGAGCCACGATACGGAAAACCTTCCGAGAGACGCCGCCGCCGCCGATCCCATCTCGGGGATCCAGGAGATCGCCTCCGGCACCCTGCCGGAGAGGGGAATCATCTCCCGGAGGACTCTACGCCGCCATGGTCGCCTCCGGTGTGATGTGTGAGTAGTCTACCCCTGGACTATGGGTCCATAGCAGTAGCTAGATGGTTGTCTTCTCCCCATTGTGCTATCATTGTCGGATCTTGTGAGCTGCCTAACATGATCAAGATCGTCTATCTGTAATTTTATATGTTGCGTTTGTTGGGATCCGATGAATAGAGAATACTTGTTATGTTGATTATCAAAGTTATGCTTATGTGTTGTTTATGATCTTGCATGCTCTCCGTTACTAGTAGATGCTCTGGCCAAGTAGATGCTTGTAACTCCAAGAGGGAGTACTTATGCTCGATAGTGGGTTCATGCCTGCATTGACACCTGGGACAGTGACAGAAAGTTCTAAGGTTGTGTTGTGCTGTTGCCACTAGGGATAAAACATTGATGCTATGTCTAAGGATGTAGTTGTTGATTACATTACGCACCATACTTAATGCAATTGTCTGTTGCTTTGCAACTTAATACTGGAGGGGGTTCGGATGATAACCTGAAGGTGGACTTTTTAGGCATAGATGCAGTTGGATGGCGGTCTATGTACTTTGTCGTAATGCCCAATTAAATCTCACTATACTCATCATGATATGTATGTGCATTGTCATGCTCTCTTTATTTGTCAATTGCCCAACTGTAATTTGTTCACCCAACATGCTGTTCGTCTTATGGGAGAGACACCTCTAGTGAACTGTGGACCCCGGTCCAATTCTCTTTACTGAAATACAATCTACTGCAATACTTGTTCTACTATTTTCTGCAAACAATCATCTTCCACACAATACGGTTAATCCTTTGTTACAGCAAGCCGGTGAGATTGACAACCTCACTGTTTCGTTGGGGCAAAGTACTTTGGTTGTGTTGTGCAGGTTCCACGTTGGCGCCGGAATCCCTGGTGTTGCGCCGCACTACATCCCGCCGCCATCAACCTTCAACGTGCTTCTTGGCTCCTCCTGGTTCGATAAACCTTGGTTTCTTTCTGAGGGAAAACTTGCTGCTGTGCGCATCATACCTTCCTCTTGGGGTTGCCCAACGAACGTGTGAAATACACGCCATCAAGCACATTTTCTGGCGCCGTTGCCAGGGAGATCAAGACACGCTGCAAGGGGAGTCTCCACTTCTCAATCTCTTTACTTTGTTTTTGTCTTGCTTAGTTTTATTTACTACTTTGTTTGCTGCACTAAATCAAAATACAAAAAAATTAGTTGCTAGTTTTACTTTATTTGCTATCTTGTTTGCTATATCAAAAACACAAAAAAAATTAGTTACTTGTATTTACTTTATCTAGTTTGCTTTATTTACTGTTGCTAAAATGGCCAACGCTGAAAATACTAAGTTGTGTGACTTCACAACCACAAATAATAATGATTTCTTATGCACACCTATTGCTCCACCTGCTACTACAGCAGAATTCTTTGAAATTAAACCTGCTTTACTGAATCTTGTTATGCGAGAGCAATTTTCTGGTGTTAGTTCTGATGATGCTGCTGCCCATCTTAATAATTTTGTTGAATTATGTGAAATGCAAAAATATAAAGATGTAGATGGTGATATTATTAAACAAAAATTGTTCCCTTTCTCATTAAGAGGAAGAGCTAAAGATTGGTTGCTATCTCTACCTAAGAATAGTATTGATTCATGGACTAAATGCAAGGATGCTTTTATTGGTAGATATTATCCCCCTGCTAAAATTATATCTTTGAGGAGTAGCATAATGAATTTTAAACAATTAGATACTGAACATGTTGCTCAAGCTTGGGAAAGAATGAAATCTCTGGTTAAAAATTGCCCAACCCATGGACTGACTACTTGGATGATCATCCAAACCTTCTATGCAGGACTAAATTTTTCTTCACGGAATTTATTGGATTCAGCTGCTGGAGGTACCTTTATGTCCATCACTCTTGGTGAAGCAACAAAGCTTCTTGATAATATGATGATCAACTACTCTGAATGGCACACGGAAAGAGCTCCACAAGGTAAGAAGGTAAATTCTGTCGAAGAAACCTCTTCCTTGAGTGATAAGATTGATGCTATTATGTCTATGCTTGTGAATGATAGGACTAATATTGATCCTAATAATGTTCCATTAGCTTCATTGGTTGCACAAGAAGAACATGTTGATGTAAACTTCATTAAAAATAATAATTTCAACAACAATGCTTACCGGAACAATTCTAGTAATAACTATAGGCCATATCCTTATAATAATGGCAACGGCTATGGTAATTCTTATGGGAATTCTTACAACAATAATAGGAATTCACCCCCTGGACTTAAAGCCATGCTTAAAGAATTTATTAGTACACAAACTGCTTTTAACAAATCTGTTGAAGAAAAGCTTGGGAAAATTGATATACTTGCTTCTAAAGTCGATAGTCTTGCTGCTGATGTTGATCTTTTGAAATCAAAAGTTTTGCCTAATGAGAATCATCATAATAAAATTGTTACTACAGCAAATGCCATTCAAGTTAGAATTAATGAGAATATAAGATTAATGGCTGAACTGCGTGCTAGGTGGGATAGAGAAGAAAATGAAAAACTAGCTAAAGAGAAGAATGTAGCTAAAGTTTGGACTATTACCACCACTAGTATTGCTAATGCTACACATGTTGCTGCACCTCCTACTCATACTAATAAAAGAATTGGTGTTAGCAATGTTTCCACTTCTAATGCAAAGCGCGAAAAACTGCCTGAAACTGCTAAAATCATTGAAACTACAGTGATAAAGCTGCTGAAATTTTTTCCAACATTGGGGATGATGATCCCATTGCTTTAGATTATAATGGTTTGAATTTTTATGATTGCCACATCTCTGAATTTATAAAGTTCTTGCAAAAACTTGCTAAAAGTCCTAATGCTAGTGCTATAAATTTAGCTTTCACGCATCATATTACAAATGCTCTCATAAAAGCTAGAGAAGAGAAACTAGAGCGTCAAGCCTCTATTCCTAAAAAGCTAGAGGATGGTTGGGAGCCCATCATTAAGATGAAGGTTAAAGATTTTGATTGTAATGCTTTATGTGATCTTGGTGCAAGTATTTCTGTTATGCCTAAGAAAATTTATAATATGCTTGACTTGCTACCGCTGAAAAATTGTTATTTGGATGTTAATCTTGCTGATCATTCTACAAAGAAACCTTTGGGTAAAGTTGATAATGTTCATATTACCGTTAACAATAACCTTGTTCCCGTTGATTTTGTTGTCTTGGATATTGAATGCAATGCATCTTGTCCCATTATATTGGGAAGACCTTTTCTTCGAACTGTTGGTGCTATTATTGATATGAAGGAAGGTAATATAAAATATCAATTTCCTCTCAAGAAAGGTATGGAACACTTCCCTAGAAAGAGAATGAAGGTACCTTTTGATTCTATTATGAGAACAAATTATGATGTTGACACTTCGTCTCTTGATAATACTTGATACACACTTTCTGCGCCTAGCTGAAAGGCGTTAAAGAAAAGCGCTTATGGGAGACAACCCATGTTTTTACCTATAGTACTTTGTTTTTATTTTGTGTCTTGGAAGTTGTTTACTACTGTAGCAACCTCTCCTTATCTTAGTTTTGTGTTTTGTTGTGCCAAGTTAAGCCGTTGATAGAAAAGTAAGTACTAGATTTGGATTACTGCACAGTTCCAGATTTCTTTGCTGTCACGAATCTGGGTCCACCTCCCTGTAGGTAGCTCAGAAAATTAAGCCAATTTACGTGCATGATCCTAAGATATGTACGCAACTTTCATTCAATTTGAGCATTTTCATTTGAGCAAGTCTGTTGCCATTTTAAAATTCATCAATACGAACTGTTCTGTTTTGACAGATTCTGCCTTTTATTTCGCATTGCCTCTTTTGCTATGTTGGATGAATTTCTTTGATCCACTAATGTCCAGTAGCATTATGCAATGTACAGAAGTGTTAAGAATGATTGTGTCACCTCTGAATATGTCAATTTATATTGTGCACTAACCCTCTAATGAGTTGTTTCGAGTTTGGTGTGGAGGAAGTTTTCAAGGATCAAGAGAGGAGTATGATGCAACATGATCAAGGAGAGTGAAAGCTCTAAGCTTGGGGATGCCCCGGTGGTTCACCCCTGCATATATCAAGAAGATTCAAGCGTCTAAGCTTGGGGATGCCCAAGGCATCCCCTTCTTCATCGGCAACATTATCAGGTTCCTCCCCTGAAACTATATTTTTATTCCATCACATCTTATGTGCTTTTTCTTGGAGCGTCGGTTTGTTTTTGTTTTTTGTTTTGCTTGAATAAAATGGATCCTAGCATTCACTTTATGGGAGAGAGACACGCTCCGCTGTAGCATATGGACAAGTATGTCCTTGGTTTCTACTCATAGTATTCATGGCGAAGTTTCTCCTTCGTTAAATTGTTATATGGTTGGAATTGGAAAATGATACATGTAGTAATTGCTATAAATGTTTTGGGTAATGTGATACTTGGCAATTGTTGTGCTCATGTTTAAGCTCTTGCATCATATGCTTTGCACCCATTAATGAAGAAATACATAGAGCATGCTAAAATTTGGTTTGCATATTTGGTTTCTCTAAGGTCTAGATAATTTCTAGTATTGAGTTTGAACAACAAGGAAGACTGTGTAGAGTCTTATAATGTTTTCAATATGTCTTTTATGTGAGTTTTGCTGCACCGGTTCATCCTTGTGTTTGTTTCAAATAAGCCTTGCTAGCCTAAACCTTGTATCGAGAGGGAATACTTCTCATGCATCCAAAATACTTGAGCCAACCACTATGCCATTTGTGTCCACCATACCTACCTATACTACATGGTATTTTCCGCCATTCCAAAGTAAATTGCTTGAGTGCTACCTTTAAAATTCCATCATTCACCTTTGCAATATATAGCTCATGGGACAAATAGCTTAAAAACTATTGTGGTATTGAATATGTAATTATGCACTTTATCTCTTATTAAGTTGCTTGTTGTGCGATAACCATGTTCACTGGGGACGCCATCAACTATTCATTGTTGAATTTCATGTGAGTTGCTATGCATGTCCGTCTTGTCTGAAGTAAGAGCGATCTACCACCTTATGGTTAAGCATGCATATGTTAGAGAAGAACATTGGGCCGCTAACTAAAGCCATGCTCCATGGTGGAAGTTTCAGTTTTGGACAACAATCCTCAAATCTCAAATGAGAAAATTATTATTTGTTGTTATATGCTTATGCATAAAAGAGGAGTCCATTATCTGTTGTCTATGTTGTCCCGGTATGGATGTCTAAGTTGAAGAATAATCAATAGCGAGAAATCCAATGCGAGCTTTCTCCTTAGACCTTTGTACAGGCGGCATAGAGGTACCCCTTTGTGACACTTGGTAAAAACAATGCATTGTGATGATCCGGTAGTCCAAGCTAATTAGGACAAGGTGCAGGCACTATTAGTACACTATGCATGAGGCTTGCAACTTATAAGATATAATTTACATGATGCATATGCTTTATTACTACCGTTGACAAAATTGTTTCATGTTTTCAAAATCAAAGCTCTAGCACAAATATAGCAATCGATGCTTTTCCTCTATGGAGGACCATTCTTTTACTTTCAATGTTGAGTCAGCTCACCTATTTCTCTCCACCTCAAGAAGCAAACACTTGTGTGAACTGTGCATTGATTCCTACATACTTGCTTATTGCACTTATTATATTACTCTATGTTGACAATATCCATGAGATATACATGTTACAAGTTGAAAGCAGCCGCTGAAACTTAATCTTCTTTTGTGTTGCTTCAATGCCTTTACTTTGAATTATTGCTTTATGAGTTAACTCTTATGCAAGACTTATTGATGCTTGTCTTGAAGTGCTATTCATGAAAAGTCTTTGCTTTATGATTCACTTGTTTACTCATGTCATATACATTGTTTTGATCGCTGCATTCACTACATATGCTTTACAAATAGTATGATCAAGATTATGATGGCATGTCACTCCAGAAATTATCTGTGTTATCGTTTTACCTGCTCGGGACGAGCAGAACTAAGCTTGGGGATGCTGATACGTCTCCGACGTATCGATAATTTCTTATGTTCCATGCCACATTATTGATGTTATCTACATGTTTTATGCACACTTTATGTCATATTCGTGCATTTTCTGGAACTAACCTATTAACAAGATGCCGAAGTGCCAGTTGCTGTTTTCTGCTGTTTTTGGTTTCAGAAATCCTAGTAAGGAAATATTCTCGGAATTGGACGAAATCAAAGCCCAGGGGCCTATTTTTCCACGAAGCTTCCAGAAGTCCGAAGGAGAGACGAAGAGGGGCGACGAGGGGGCCACACCCTAGGGCGGCGCGGCCCCCCCCCCTTGGCCGCGCGGCCCTGTGGTGTGGGGCCCCCGTGCCGCCTCTTGACCTGCCCTTCCGCCTACAAATAGCCTCCGTGACGAAACCCCCAGTACCGAGAGCCACGATACGGAAAACCTTCCAGAGACGCCGCCGCTGCCGATCCCATCTCGGGGGATCCAGGAGATCGCCTCCGGCACCCTGCCGGAGAGGGGAATCATCTCCCGGAGGACTCTACGCCGCCATGGTCGCCTCCGGTGTGATGTGTGAGTAGTCTACCCCTGGACTATGGGTCCATAGCAGTAGCTAGATGGTTGTCTTCTCCCCATTGTGCTATCATTGTCGGATCTTGTGAGCTGCCTAACATGATCAAGATCGTCTATCTGTAATTTTATATGTTGCGTTTGTTGGGATCCGATGAATAGAGAATACTTGTTATGTTGATTATCAAAGTTATGCTTATGTGTTGTTTATGATCTTGCATGCTCTCCGTTACTAGTAGATGCTCTGGCCAAGTAGATGCGTGTAACTCCAAGAGGGAGTACTTATGCTCGATAGTGGGTTCATGCCTGCATTGACACCGGGACAAGGATGTGAGAAAGTTCTAAGGTTGTGTTGTGCTGTTGCCACTAGGGATAAAACATTGATGCTATGTCTAAGGATGTAGTTGTTGATTACATTACGCACCATACTTAATGCAATTGTCTGTTGCTTTGCAACTTAATACTGGAGGGGGTTCGGATGATAACCTGAAGGTGGACTTTTTAGGCATAGATGCAGTTGGATGGCGGTCTATGTACTTTGTCGTAATGCCCAATTAAATCTCACTATACTCATCATGATATGTATGTGCATTGTCATGCTCTCTTTATTTGTCAATTGCCCAACTGTAATTTGTTCACCCAACATGCTGTTCGTCTTATGGGAGAGACACCTCTAGTGAACTGTGGACCCCGGTCCAATTCTCTTTACTGAAATACAATCTACTGCAATACTTCTTCTACTATTTTCTGCAAACAATCATCTTCCACACAATACGGTTAATCCTTTGTTACAGCAAGCCGGTGAGATTGACAACCTCACTGTTTCGTTGGGGCAAAGTACTTTGGTTGTGTTGTGCAGGTTCCACGTTGGCGCCGGAATCCCTGGTGTTGCGCCGCACTACATCCCGCCGCCATCAACCTTCAACGTGCTTCTTGGCTCCTCCTGGTTCGATAAACCTTGGTTTCTTTCTGAGGGAAAACTTGCTGCTGTGCGCATCATACCTTCCTCTTGGGGTTGCCCAACGAACGTGTGAAATACACGCCATCAAGGCTCCGCTGCAACGGGCTGGTAGGACAAAAGATGTCGTGCAAGTTTCTCACTGCGAGCACGCACGACTAAATAGGAACACACGCCTATGGTTATATTATGCTAGGATGTTTATATTATTATTACTTGCAATGCCTATGTCTTGCTATTACATGGACTCTCTCATTCATGCAACTCCCGTTCATCCATCCCTGTGCCTACATTATTTTAATCCTGATGTCTACTGCAATCATCGCTACTATTGTTTTCATTTTATTACTATTGTTACTTCACTACTACCACTTCTATAAAGCTGTTACTACTGATAAACTATTGAGAGCAAATCTATTTTCAGGTACAGGTGATTTGACAACTCATCTGTTAAAGCTTATAAATATTCTTTGGCTCCCCTTGTGTTGAATCAATAAATTTGGGTTTTACTTCCCTCGAAGACTGTTGCGACCCCCTATACTTGTGGGTCATCAAGACTATTTTCTGGCGCCGTTGCCGGGGAACATAGCTTTATTTACATGCCCACTTGAATGTGATATTGTTCGCTGCAATTTATTCATTATGGAAAAAGCTCCTGAATCGAAGTTCCCTATATTGCCATCCACTACTAGAAGAAGTACAACTCTGAACACCTCTGTTGCTCTTGATTCATCATCTGTTATGAGTAAGCTTCTTACTCCACCACATGCTACTGGTACTTCTGCTGAATCTGATAATGCTCCTGATAATTTTGATGATGCTTCTACTATGCTTGATAAGAGTGGTTCGTTAGGTCCTTTCCTAGATACTACAATTGCTAGAGCTAAACAAATTGAAAATGTTGAAAATTTTATTACACATGTTAGTTCACCTCAAGCTAGGGGGAATCCTAGCGATGATCTTGATGAAACTGATATTGAACTTGATGATGACTTCATTGAAGAATGACATGCTACTAGAGATGCAAGTGCTATGAAAAGTCTTCTTGCAAGACGAGCTATTTGATATAATTTGTCTCCTGATTCTAAATTTGCCACATCTCCCATAAACATTAGAGATAAAGATTATGATTTCTCTCTGGATTTATCTTACATATCTATTATTGAGAAAGAACCTTTCTGTGGTACTGAAATTGAAAGTGCTATGAAACATATGAATGAACTCTCTACTTTGAGTAATTTATTCTCTGATGATACTAAGATACGCACTTACTTTTTCACTAAAATTTTCTCTTTCTCTCTAAAAGGAGCAGCTAAAATTTGGTATGATAATTTGTCTCTTGGATCTATTGATAGTCCTATTGGTTTGGTTAATGCTTTCTTTCAGAAATATTTCCCTGCTAGTGCTCAACATGTTGTTTTGCAGAAAATCTTTGACTTTGTGCAAGTAGAAGGAGAGAAATTGCCTGAATCTTCGGCAGGATTTTGTTCTTTAATTAGAGCATTACGTAAACATCCATTAGCTAAAGATAAACTCTTTGATATATGATACGTCTTTAACGTATCTATAATTTCTTATGTTCCATGCTAGTTTTATGACAATACCTACATGTTTTGTTCACACTTTATAATGTTTTTATGCGTTTTCCGGGACTAACCTATTAACAAGATGCCACAGTGCCAGTTCCTATTTTCTGCTGTTTTTGGTTCCAGAAAATTACTTCTGCGAATATTCTCGGAATTGCGCGAAGCAAAAGGCCACGTCCCTATTTTTCCAGAAGCTTCACGGAGTCCGAAGGAGAGACGGAGGGGGGCCACGAGCTGGCCACCTCATAGGGTGGCGCGGCCCCACCTTCTGCCGCGCCGCCAGGTGGGGTGGGCCCCTCGGGACTCCACCGACGCTGCCCCTTCGCCTATATATTGCCCCAGATGCGAAAACCCTAAAGAATCCAGTCATATTCCACCAAGGGTTCCGCAGCGCCGCCGCCATCGACGACAAGTTTCGGGTGACAGAATCTCTGTTCCGGCACGCCGCCGGGACGGGGAATTGCCCCCGGAGTCATCTCCATCGACTCCATCGCCATCTTCATCGCTGTTGCTGACTCCCATGATGAGGAGGGAGTAGTTCTCCCCCGAGGCTGAGGGCTCTACCGGTAGCTATGTGGTTCATCTCTCTCTCCCATGGTGTGATCTTTATGTGATCATGAGCTTTGTAATCTAGTTGAATATGTAGATGTTACTCTTGTCTATTATGCACTCTAGAGGTTACTTTAATATGAACTCCGGAGTCACTCTCCACGGTGTGATGGTGACAGTGTGCGCATCGTGTGTGATTCCTTTATGATGTTGTGGAGCTTGTTTACTCTGGCTTGAGGTGTGCTTTTGCAGCCCTACACAATGAATGGTGTTTGTTATCCAACAAGAGAGTGTTTGAGAGTAGCATTTATTTATTCAATTATGTGATCATTGTTGAGAGTGTCCACTAGTGAAAGTATGATCCCTAGGCCTTGTTTCTAAGCATTGAAACACCGTTTCCAACAAGTTCTGCTACATGTTCGCTTGCTGCCATTTTTATTTCAGATTGCAATTGCTACTTATAATCATCCATATTACTTGTATTTCACTATCTCTTCGCCGAACTAGCGCACCTATACATCTGACAAGTGTATTAGGTGTGTTGGGGACATGATGTCTACGCACGCTTCTATTCCTGTAGACAGTGTTGGGCCTCCAAGAGCAGAGGTTTGTAGAACAGCAGCAAGTTTCCCTTAAATGAATCACCCAAGGTTTATCGAACTCAGGGAGGTAGAGGTCAGAGATATCCCTCTCAAGCAACCCTGCAATTACGATACAAGAAGTCTCTTGTGTCCCCAACACACCTAATACACTTGTCAGATGTATAGGCACACTAGTTCGGCGAAGAGATATTAAAACGCAGATGATATAGATGGTGGTAGATGGTAATTGCGATATGAAGTAAATATTGCAGCAAGTAAACATGCAGTAGAACAGTAAGTAAGCGGTGTTTGCAGTATTGGAAACAAGGCCTAGGGATCCTACTTTCACTAGTGGACACTCTCAACATTGATCACATAACTTCTCCTCACTTGTGCTACATATACTCTTGTTTGATAACAAACACCATTCATTGTGTAGGGCTACAAGAGCTCCCTCAAGCCGGAGTTAAAAAGCACCACAACATTCGGTGTTCATATTTAAGTAACCTTTAGAGCATAATAGATCATTGCAATTTAGACCGAGAACTAACATAGCATACACACCGTCACCAATAGCTATGAAAGGGGGAATAGATCACATCAATACTATCATAGTAATAGTTAACTCCATAATCTACAAGAGATTACAATCATAACCTACGCCAAGAACTACATGATGCACACACCGTCACCTTTACATCATGAAGGAGGAATAGACTACTTTAATAACATCACTAGAGTAGCACATAGATTAATAGTGATACAAGGCTCATCATATGGACCTCAATTATGCAAGGCAATTCATGAGATCATTGTATTGGGGTACATGAGAGAGAGATTAACCACATAGCTACCGGTAGAGCCCTCAGCCTCGAGGGAGAACTACTCCCTCCTCATCATAGGAGACAGCAGCGGCGATGAAGATGGCGGTGATGTCGATGGAGATGCCTTCCGGGGGCAATTCCCCGTCCCGGCGGCGTGCCGGAACAGAGACTTCTGTCCCCCGAACTTGGCTTCGCGATGGCGGCGGCTCTGGAACTTTTCTCGTATCGTGGCTTATCCTTTTAGGGTTTTCGCGACAGAGGCTTTATATAGGCGAAGAGGCGGAGTCGGAGGAGTCCTGGTGTAGCCACACCATAGGGGGGCGCGCCCCCCCCATTGGCCGCGCCGCCTTGTGGGGTGGGGCCCCCCTGGCTCCCCTCTGGCCCCTCTTCGATGCCCTGGAAGCTTCCGGGAAAAATAAGATACTGGGCGTTGATTTCGTCCAATTCCGAGAATATTTCCTTTGTAGGATTTCTGAAACCAAAAACAGCACAAAACAGGAACTGGCACTTCGGCATCTCGTTAATAGGTTAGTTCCGGAAAATGCATCAAAACGATATAAAGTGTGAACAAAACATGTAGGTATTGTCATAAAACTAGCATGGAACATAAGAAATTATAGATACGTTGGAGACGTATCAAGCATCCCCAAGCTTAGTTCCTACTCGTCCTCGAGTAGGTAAATGATAACAATGATAATTTCTTAAGTGACATGCTACCAACATGATCTTGATCAATACTATTGTAAAACATATGAGATGAATGAAGTGATTCAAAGCAATAGTAAAGATAATGACTAAACAACTGAATCATATAGCAAAGACTTTTCATGAATAGTACTTTCAAGACATGCATCAATAAGTCTTGCATAAGAGTTAACTCATAAAGCAATAGATTCAAAGTAAAAGGCATTGAAGCAACACAAAGGATGATTAAGTTTCAGCAATTGCTTTCAACTTGTAACATGTATATCTCATGGATAGTTGTCAACATAAAGCAATATAACAAGTGCAATAGTAAACATGTAAGAATCAATGCACACAGTTGACACAAGTGTTTGCTTCTAAGATAGAAAGAAGTAGGTAAACTGACTCAACATAAAGTAAAAGAAAGGCCCTTCGCAGAGGGAAGCATGGATTACTATTTTTGTGCTAGAGCTTTTCATTTTGAAAACATAGAAACAATTTTTTCAACGGTAGTAATAATCAATATGTGTTATGCATAAGACATCCTATAAGTTGCAAGCCTCACGCATAGAATACTAATAGTGCCTGCACCTTGTCCTAATTAGCTTGGATTTACATGGGTTGTCATTGCATAGCATATGTTTCAACCAAGTGTCACAAAGGGGTACCTCTATGTCGCCTGTACAAAGGTCTAAGGAGAAAGTTCGCATTGGATTTCCCGCTTTTGATTATTCTCAACTTAGACATCCATACCGGGACAACATAGAAAACAGATAATGGACTCCTCTTTAATGCATAAGCATTCAACAACAGATAATATTCTCATAAGAGATTGAGGATTAGTGTCCAAACTGAAAATTCCACCATGATTCATGGCTTTAGTTAGCGGCCCAATGTTCCTCTCTAACAATATGCATACTCAAACCATTTGATCATGATAAATCACCCTTACTTCAGACAAGACGAACATGCATAGCAACTCACATGATATCCAACAAAGGTAATAGTTGATGGCTTCCCCAAAAACATGGTTACCGCTCAACAAGCAACTTATAAGAAATAAGATACATAAGCAACATATTCAATACCACAATAGTTTTTAAGGCTATTTTCCCATGAGCTATATATTGCAAAGACAAAGAATAGAATTTTAAAGGTAGCACTCAAGTAATGTACTTTGGAATGGCAGAGAAATACCATGTAGTAGGTAGGTATGGTGGACACAAATGGCATAGTTTTTGGCTCAAGGATTTGGATGCACGAGAAGTCTTCCCTCTCAGTACAAGGCTTGGGCTAGCAAGGTTGTTTGAAGCAAACTCAAGTATAAAGCAGTACAGCAAAACTGACATAAGAACATATTGCAAGCATTATAAGACTCTACACTTTCTTCCTTGTTGTTCAAACACCTTAACCAGAAAATATCTAGACTTAGAGAGACCAATCATGCAAACCAAATTTTAACAAGCTCTATGTAGTTCTTCATTAATAGGTGCAAAGTACATGATGCAAGAGCTTAAACATGATCTCTATGAGCACAACAATTGCCAAGTATCGAATTATTCAAGACCATATACCAATTACCACATGAAGCATTTTCTGTTTCCAACCAAATAACAATGAACGAAGCAGTTTTCAACCTTCGCCATGAACATTAAAAGTAAAGCTAAGAACACCAGTGTTCATATGAAACAGCGGAGCATGTCTCTTTCCCACACAAGCATGAATTTATTCAGAGAATTAAAATAACAAAACGAAAATAAAAGCATACAGACGCTCCAAGTAAAGCACATAAGATGTGATGGAATAAAAATATAGTTTCACTAGAGGTGACCTGATAAGTTGTCGATGAAGAAGGGGATGCCTTGGGCATCCCCAAGCTTAGATGCTTGAGTCTTCTTGAAATATGCAGGGATGAACCACGGGGGCATCCCCAAGCTTAGACTTTTCACTCTTCTTGATCATAGTATATCATCCTCCTCTCTTGACCCTTGAAAACTTCCTCCACACCAAAATCGAAACAAACTCATTAGAGGGTTAGTGCATAATTGAAAATTCATATATTCAGAGGTGACATAATCATTCTTAACACTTCTGGACATTGCACAAAGCTACTGAAAGTTAATGGAACAAAGAAATCCATCAAACATAGCAAAACAGGCAATGCGAAATAAAAGGCAGAATCTGTCAAAACAGAACAGTCCGTAAAGACTTATTTTTCTGGGGCACTTAACTTGCTCAGATGAAAAAGCTCAAATTGAATGAAAATTGCGTACATATCTGAGGATCACGCACGTAAAATGGCAGAATTTTCTGAGTTACCTACATATGGGGCTACTCAATTTCGTGACAGTAAGAAATCTGTTTCTGCGCAGTAATCCAAATCTAGTATCAACTCTACTATCAAAGACTTTACTTGGCACAACAATGCAATAAAATAAAGATAAGGAGAGGTTGCTACAGTAGTAACAACTTCCAAGACTCAAATATAAAACAAAAGTGGAGAAGTAAAATAAAACATGGATTATCTCCCAAGAAGTGCTTTCTTTATAGCCATTAAGATGGGCTCAGTAATTTTAATGATGCTCGCGCAAGAAATAAGAGTTGAAATAAAAGAGAGCATCAAGAAGCAAATAAGAAACATTTTTAAGTCTAACCCACTTCCTATGAAAGGGAATCTTGTACACAAATAAATTCATGAAGAACAAAGTGACAAGCATAGGAAGATAAAACAAGAGTAACTTCAAGATTCTCAACACAAAGAGGGGAAACTTAATATTATTAATATGCATATAACCATGTTTCCCTCTCTCATAATAACTTTCAGTAGCATCATGAACAAACTCAACAATATAACCATCACATGAAACATTCTTATCATGAGCTACATGCATAAAATTATTACTCTCCACATAAGCATAATCAATTTTATTAGTAATAGTGGGAGTAAAACTACCATAACCATCATTGTAATCATCATAAATTGCAGGCATGGTATAATCATAATAACCTTTATCCTCCATAGTAGGTGGCACCAAAATACCACTATCATTATAATCATCATAAATAGGAGGTAAAGTATCATCAAAGAAAATTTTCTCCTCAAAACTTGGGGGACTAAAAATATCATGCTCATCAAAACCAGCTTCCTCAAGCTTAGAATTTTCCATAGCATTAGCAATAATGGTGTTCAAAGCATTCATACCAATAACATTCCCATTAGCATGCATATAAAGTTCCATGGGTTTTTTAATTCTCTCTTCAAACACATCATGTGCTAATTCAAGATAAAGTTCATAAAGATCTCTCATATTTTTGGTTTTTTCCATTAAGCCTAACTAGTGAAAACAAGAAACAAAAAGATATAATTGCAAGATCTAAAGGAAATATCTTCGAGCACTCACACACCGGCAACAGTGCTAGGAAATAGCTTAGTAGTCGGAGGATGTGAATACCTTTTACTTTACCTCCCCGGCAACGGCACCAGAAAATAGCTTGATGTCTACGCACGCTTCTATTCCTGTAGACAGTGTTGGGCCTCTAAGAGCAGAGGTTTGTAGAACAGCAGCAAGTTTCCCTTAAGTGAATCACCCAAGGTTTATCGAACTCAGGGAGGTAGAGGTCAGATATATCCCTCTCAAGCAACCCTGCAATTACGATACAAGAAGTCTCTTGTGTCCCCAACACACCTAATACACTTGTCAGATGTATAGGCGCACTAGTTCGGCGAAGAGATATTAAAACGCAGATGATATAGATGGTGGTAGATGGTAATTGCGATATGAAGTAAATACTGCAGCAAGTAAACATGCAGTAGAACAGTAAGTAAGCGGTGTTTGCAGTATTGGAAACAAGGCCTAGGGATCCTACTTTCACTAGTGGACACTCTCAACATTGATCACATAACTTCTCCTCACTTGTGCTACATATACTCTTGTTTGATAACAAACACCATTCATTGTGTAGGGCTACAAGAGCTCCCTCAAGCCGGAGTTAACAAGCGCCACAACATTCGGTGTTCATATTTAAGTAACCTTTAGAGCATAATAGATCATTGCAATTTAGACCGAGAACTAACATAGCATACACACCGTCACCAATAGCTATGAAAGGGGGAATAGATCACATCAATACTATCATAGTAATTGTTAACTCCATAATCTACAAGAGATTACAATCATAACCTACGCCAAGAACTACATGATGCACACACCGTCACCTTTACATCATGAAGGAGGAATAGACTACTTTAATAACATCACTAGAGTAGCACATAGATTAATAGTGATACAAAGCTCATCATATGGATCTCAATTATGCAAGGCAATTCATGAGATCATTGTATTGGGGTACATAAGAGAGAGATTAACCACATAGCTATCGGTAGAGCCCTCAGCCTCGAGGGAGAACTACTCCCTCCTCATCATAGGAGACAGCAGCGGCGATGAAGATGGCGGTGATGTCGATGGAGATGCCTTCCGGGGGCAATTCCCCATCCCGGCGGCGTGCCGGAACAGAGACTTCTGTCCCCCGAACTTGGCTTCGCGATGGCAGCGGCTCTGGAACTTTTCTCGTATCGTGGCTTATCCTTTTAGGGTTTTCACGACGGAGGCTTTATATAGGCTAAGAGGCGGAGTCGGAGGAGTCCTGGTGCAGCCACACCATAGGGGGGCGCCCCCCCCTTGGTCGCTCCACCTTGTGGGGGTGGGGCCCCCCTGGCTCCCCTCTGGCCCCTCTTCGATGCTCTGGAAGCTTCCGGGAAAAATAAGATACTGGGCGTTGATTTCATCCAATTCTGAGAATATTTCCTTTGTAGGATTTCTGAAAGCAAAAACAGCACAAAACAGGAACTGGCACTTCGGCATCTCGTTAATAGGTTAGTTCCGGAAAATGCATAAAAACGATATAAAGTGTGAACAAAACATGTAGGTATTGTCATAAACGTATCAGGACACATGAGACTTCTTGTATCTTAATTGCAGGGTTACTTGAGAGGGATATCTTTGACCTCTACCTCCCTGAGTTCGATAAACCTTGGGTGATTCACTTAAGGGAAACTTGCTGCTGTTCTACGAAGCTCTACTCTTGGAGGCCCAACACTGTCTACAGGAATAGAAGCGTGCGTAGACATCAAGCTATTTTCTGGCGCCATTGCCGGGGAGGTAAGGTAAAAGGTACTCACATCCTCTGCCTACTAAGCTATTTTCTAGCACTGTTGCCGGTGTGTGAGTGCTCGAAGGTATCTCCTTTAGATTCTGCAATTTTATCTTTTTGTCTCTTGTTTTTATTTTCACTAGTTAGGCTTAATGGAAAACAACAAAAAAATTAGAGATCTTTATGAACTTTATATTGAATTAGGACATGATGTGTTTGAAGAGAGAATTAAAAAACCCATGGAACTTTGTTTGCAAAATAGTTGTAGCAATGTTTTTAGCATGAATTCTTTGAACACTATTATTTTTAATGCTATGGAAAAGTCTAAGCTTGGGGAAGCTGGTTGTGATATTTTTAGTCCCCCAAGTTTTGTGGAGAAAAATTTCTTTGATGATACTTTGCCTCCCATTTATGATGATTATAATGATAGTGGTATTTTGGTGCCACCTACTATGGAGGATAAAGTTTATTATGATTATACCATGCCTGCAATTTATGATGATTACAATGATGGTTGTGATAGTTTTACTCCCACTATTACTAATAAAATTGATTATGCTTATGTGGAGAGTAATGATACTTTTATGCATGTGGATCATGATAAGAATGCTTTATGTGATAGCTATATTGTTGAGTTTATTCATGATACCACTGAAAATTATTTTGAGAGAGGAAAGTATGGGTATAGAAATCTTCATGTTACTAAATTTCTTCTCTTTATGATGAATGTTTTGAGCTTTCTCTTGATTTGCTTTTATTTTCTGGGTACTTTAAGACCTACTGGTGCTTATGAGAGAGGGAGACACAATTTAATATATCACAATAATATTAAGTCTCCTCTCCTTGTGTTGAAATTTTTGAAGTTACACTTGTTTTGTCTTCCTATGCTACTCACTTTGTTCTTCATTGACTTGTTTTCTTACAAGGCTCCTATGCATAGGAAGAGTGTTAGATTTAAACATGTTTTATATATGCTTCTTGATGCTCTCTTTTCAACTCTCATCTTGATGTGAGCATCATAAAAATCACTATGCCTAACTAAAAGGCGTTAAAGAAAAGCGCTTATGGGAGACAACCCATCGTTTTTATTTTCTGTTATTTTTGCTTTTCTTTTTGTTTTGAGTCAAGGTGCTTGTTACTTCTGTAGCAATACCTTTGTATCTTTATTTTCTTGCATTGTTGTGCCAAGTAAAGTCTATAATAGAAAGTTGATACTAGATTTGGATTTCTGCCCAGAAACAGAATTTTAGCTGTCACGGTTTTGAGATTTTCTCTCTGCAGAAAAATCTAAAAATTCTGAAAAGATTCATGAGTAATCCTCAGATATGTACGCAACTTTCATTAGTTTTAAGTTTTCAGATCTGAGCATGTTAAGTGCCTCGAAAAAATTCGTCTTTACGGACTGTTCTGTGTTGACAGATTCTGCCTTTTATTTTGCATTGCCTCTTTTACTGTGTTTGAGTGGATTTCTTTGCTCCATTAAATTTCAGTAGCTATGGGTAATGTCCAGAAGTGTTGGTAATGATTGTGTCCATGCAGAACATGTGAATTTTTGATTATGCACTAACCCGCTAATAAGATTACTTCGAGTTTGGTGTGAAGGAAGTTTTCAAGGATCAAGAGAGAAGGATGATATTACATGATCAAGAAGAGTTAAAAGCCTAAGCTTGGGGATGCGCCCCCGCGGTTCATCCCTGCATATTTCAAGAAGACTCAAGCGTCTAAGCTTGGGGATGCCCAAGGCAAACCCTTCTTCATCAACAAACTTATCAGGTCATCTCTAGTGAAACTATATTTTAATTCTTTCACATCTTATGCGCTTTACTTGGAGCGTCTGTGTGCTTTTATTTTTGTTTGTGTTTGAATAAATTCGGATCCTAGCAATCCTTGTGTGGGAGAGAGACACGCTCCGCTTTTTTCATTTGAACACTTGTGTTCTTTGTTTTATTTTTCATGTTCATGGCGAAAGCTGAAAGCCGCAGCACTTGCACTTATTGTTATTTGGTTGGAAACAGAAAATGCTTCATGTGGTAATTGGTATATTATCTTGAATAATTTGATACTTGGCAATTGTTTTGAGCTCTCAAGTAGATCATGTTTAAGCTCTTGCATCATGTAGTTTAAACCTATTAGTGGAGAACTACCGTAGAGCTTGTTGAAATTTGGTTTGCATGATTGGTTTCTCTAAGGTCTAGATATTTTCTGGTAAAAGTGTTTGAGCAACAAGGAAGACAGTGTAGAGTCTTATAATGCTTGCAATATGTTCTTGTGTAAGTTTTTATGTACCGGTTTATACTTGTGTTTGCTTCAAACAACCTTGCTAGCCAAAGCCTTGTACTGAGAGGGAATGCTTCTCGTGCATCCAAAACCTTGAGCCAAAACCTATGTCATTTGTATCCACCATAACTACCTATTATGTGGTATTTTCTGCCATTCCAAGTAAATACTTCATGTGCTACCTTTAAACAATTCAAAACTTTATTACTCCTTATTTGTGTCAATGTTTTATAGCTCATGAGGAAGTATGTGGTGTTTTATCTTTCAATCTTGTTGGGCAGACTTTCACCAATGGACTAGTGGCATATACATCCGCTTATCCAATAATTTTGCAAAAAAGAGCTGGCAACGGGGTGCCCAACCCCAATTAATTAACTTTCATTAATAATTCTCTTCACATGTTTTGCCCTGATTTATCAGTAAGCAACTTAATTTTGCAATAGACACTCCTCCATGGTATGTGAAATGTTGGAAGGCACCCGAGGATTCGGTTAGCCATTGGCTTGTGAAAGAAAAAGGTTGGGAGGAGTGTTATCTATAAATAAAACTAAAATACATGTGTAAACAAAAGAGAAGAGGGATGATCTACCTTGTTGGTAGTGATAACGTCCTTCAAGGGAGCTGCTCTTTGAAAGTCTGTTTGACAAGGGGGTTAGAGTGCCCACTACCATTCGTTGACAACAACAAACACCTCTCAAAACTTTATTTTTATGCTCTCTATATGATTTCAAAACTTGAAAAGCTCTAGAACATGATTTAATCCCTGCTTCCCTCTGCGAAGGGCCTATCTTTTACTTTATGTTGAGTCAGTTTACCTACTTCTTTCTATCTTAGAAGCAAACACTTGTGTCAACTGTGTGCATTGCTTCTTACATGCTTACTTATTGCACTTATTATATTACTTTGTGTTGACAATTATCCATGAGATATGCATGTTGAAAGTTGAAAGCAATTGCTGAAACTTAAATCTTCCTTTGTGTTGCTTCAAAACCTTTTATTAAGAATCAATTGCTTTATGAGTTAACTCTTATGCAAGACTTTTTGATGCTTGTCATGAAAGTACTATTCATGAAAAGTTTTTGCTATATGATTCAGTTGTTTAGTCATTATATTTTTGTTAGCAAACTATAGATCATTGCTTTGAGTCACTTCATTCATCTCATATGCTTTACAATAGTATTGATCAAGATTATGTTGGTAGCATGTCACTTCAGAAATTATTATTTTTATCGTTTACCTACTCGAGGGCGAGTAGGAACTAAGCTTGGGGATACTTGATACGTCTCCAACGTATCTATAATTTCTTATGTTCCATGCTAGTTTTATGACAATACCTACATGTTTTGTTCACACTTTATAATGTTTTTATGCGTTTTCCAGGACTAACCTATTAACAAGATGCCACAGTGTCAGTTCCTATTTTCTGCTGTTTTTGGTTCCAGAAAATTACTTCTGCGAATATTCTTGGAATTGCGCGAAACAAAAGGCCACGTCCCTATTTTTCCAGAAGCTTCACGGAGTCCAAAGGAGAGACGAAGGGGGGCCACGAGCTGGCCACCTCATAGGGTGGCGCGGCCCCACCTTCTGCCGCGCCGCCAGGTGGGGTGGGCCCCTCGGGACTCCACCGACGCTGCCCCTTCGCCTATATATTGCCCCAGATGCGAAAACCCTAAAGAATCCAGTCATATTCCACCAAGGGTTCCGCAGCGCCACCGCCATCGACGACAAGTTTCGGGGGACATAATCTCTGTTCCGCCACGCCGCCGGGACGGGGAATTGCCCCAGAATCATCTCCATCGACTCCATCGCCATCTTCATCGCTATTGCTGACTCCCATGATGAGGAGGGAGTAGTTCTCCCCCGAGGCTGAGGGCTCTACCGGTAGGTATGTGATGCGTGCAGTTAACACACGTCCGTTGGGAACCCCAAGAGGAAGGTGTGATGCGTACAGTAGCAAGTTTTCCCTCAGTAAGAAACCAAGGTTTATCGAACCAGTAGGAGTCAAGGATCACGTGAAGGTCGTTGGTGACGGAGTGTAGTGCGGTGCAACACCAGGGATTCCGGCGCCAACGTGGAACCTGCACAGCACAATCAAAGTACTTTGCCCCAACATAACAGTGAGGTTGTCAATCTCACCGGCTTGCTGTAAACAAAGGATTAACCGTATAGTGTGGAAGATGATGTTTGTTTGCGAAGAACAGAAGAACAAGTAGATTGTATTTCAGATGTAAAGAATGGACCGAGGTCCACAGTTCACTAGTGGTGTCTCTCCCATAAGATAAATAGCATGTTGGGTGAACGAATTACAGTTGGGCAATTGACAAATAAAGAAGGCATAACAATGCACATACATATATCATGATGAGTACTATGAGATTTAATCAGGGCATTACGACAAAGTACATAGACCGATATCCAGCATGCATCTATGCCTAAAAAGTCCGCCTTCAGGTTATCATCCGAACCCCTTCCAGTATTAGGTTGCAAACAACAGACAATTGCATTAAGTATGGTGCGTAATGTAATCAACACAAATATCCTTAGACAAAGCATCGATGTTTTATCCCTAGTGGCAACAGCACATCCACAACCTTAGAACTTTCTCACATCGTCCTGCATTCAATGGAGGCATGAACCCACTATCGAGCATAAATACTCCCTCTTGGAGTTACAAGTATCAACTTGGCCAGAGCCTCTACTAGCAACGGAGAGCATGCATGAACATAAACAACATATATGATAGATTGATAATCAACATGACATAGTATTCCATATTCATCGGATCCCAACAAACACAACATGTAGCATTACAAATAGATGATCTTGATCATGATAGGCAACTCACAAGATCTAACATGATAGCACAATGAGGAGAAGACAACCATCTAGCTACTGCTATGGACCCATAGTCCAGGGGTGAACTACTCACACATCGATCCGGAGGCGATCATGGCGATGAAGAGCCCTCCGGGAGATGATTCCCCTCTCCGGCAGGGTGCCGGAGGCGATCTCCTGAATCCCCCGAGATGGGATTGGCGGCTGCTGCTTCTCTGGAAGGTTTTTCGTATCGTGGCTCTCGGTACTGGGGGTTTCGCGACGAAGGCTTTAAGTAGGCGGAAGGGCGGAGTCGGAGGGCTGACAGGGGCCCCACACGCTAGGGCGGCGTGGGCCCCCCTTGGGCCGCGTGACCCTAGTGTGGCGGCGCCTCGTCGCCCCACTTCGTAATCCTTTCGGTCTTCTGGAAGCTTCGTGGAAAAATAAGACCCTGGGCGTTGATTTCGTCCAATTCCGAGAATATTTCCTTTGTAGGATTTCTGAAACCAAAAACAGCAGAAAACAGCAACTGGCTCTTCGGCATCTCGTCAATAGGTTAGTGCCGGAAAATGCATAATAATGACATATAATGTGTATAAAACATGTGAGTATCATCATAAAAGTAGCATGGAACATAAGAAATTATAGATACGTTTGAGACGTATCAAGCATCCCCAAGCTTAGTTCCTACTCGCCCTCGAGTAGGTAAACGATAACAAGGATAATTTCTAAAGTGAAATGCTATCATAATCTTGATCAATACTATTGTAAAGCATATGAGATGAATGCAGCGATTCGAAGCAATGGTGAAGACAATGAGTAAACAAATGAATCATATAGCAAAGACTTTTCATGAATAGTACTTTCAAGACAAGCATCAATAAGACTTGCATAAGAGTTAACTCATAAGCAATAAATTCTTAGTAGAAAGCTTTGAAACAACACAAAGGAAGATATAAGTTTCAGCGGTTGCTTTCAACTTCAACATGTATATCTCATGGATAATTGTCAACATAAAGCAATATAACAAGTGCAATAAGTAGACATGTAAGAATCAATGCACACAGTTTACACAAGTGTTTGCTTTCGAGATAGAAAGAATAGGTAAACTGACTCAACAATAAAGTAGAAGAATGGCCCTTCGCAGAGGGAAGCATGGATTACTATTTTTGTGCTAGAGCTTTTCATTTTGAAAACATAGAAACAATTTTGTCAACGGTAGTAATAAATCATATGTGTTATGTATAAGATATCCTATAAGTTGCAAGCCTCATGCATAGTATACCAATAGTGCTCGCACCTTGTCCTAAGTAGTTTGGATTAACACGGATTATCATTGCATAACATATGTTTCAACCAAGTGTCACAAAGGGGTACCTCTATCCTGCCTGTACAGAGGTCTAAGGAGAAAGTTCGCATTGGATTTCTCGCTTTTGATTATTCCAACTTAGACATCCATACCGGGACAACATAGATAACAGATAATGGACTCCTCTTTTAATGCATAAGCATTTAACAACAGATAAAATTCTCATAAGAGATTGAGGATTTGTGTCCAAACTGAAACTTCCACCATGATTCATGGCTTTAGTTAGCGGCCCAATGTTCTTCTCTAACAATATGCATACTCAAACCATTTGATCATGAAAATCACCCTTACTTCAGACAAGAAGAACATGCATAGCAACTCACATGATATCCAACAAAGGTGTAAAAGTTGATGGCGTCCCCAGAAACATGGTTACCGCTCAACAAGCAACTTATAAGAAATAAGAGACATAGCAACATATTCAATACCACAATAGTTTTTAAGCCTATTTTCCCATGAGCTATATATTGCAAAGGCAAGGAATAGAATTTTAAAGGTAGCACTCAAGTAATGTACTTTGGAATAGCAGAGAAATACCATGTAGTAGGTAGGTATGGTGGACACAAATGGCATGGATTTTGGCTTAAGGATTTGGATGCACGAAAAGTAATCCCTCTCAATACAAGGCTTAGGCTAGCAAGGTTGTTTGAAGCAAACTCAAGTATAAAACGGTGCAGCAAGACTTACATAAGAACATATTGCAAGCATTATAAGACTCTACACTGTCTCCTTGTTGTTCAAACACCTTAACCAGAAAATATCTAGACTTAGAGAGACCAATCATGCAAACCAAATTTTAACAAGCTCTATGTAGTTCTTCATTAATAGGTGCAAAGTACATGATGCAAGAGCTTAAACATGATCTATATGAGCACAACAATTGCCAAGTATCAAATTATTCAAGACATTATACCAATTACCACATGAAGCATTTTCCGTTTCCAACCATATAACAATGAATGAAGTAGTTCAACCTTCGCCATGAACATTAAGAATAAAGCTAAGAACATATGTGTTCCTATGCAACAGCGGAGCGTGTCTCTCTCCCACATAAAGAATGCTAGGATCCGATTTTATTCAAACAAAAACAAAAAATAAAAATAAACAGACGCTCCAAGTAAAGCACATAAGATGTGACTGAATAAAAATATAGTTTCACTAGAGGTGACCTGATAAGTTGTCGATGAAGAAGGGGATGCCTTGGGCATCCCCAAGCTTAGATGCTTGAGTCTTCTTGAAATATGCAGGGATGAACCACGGGGGCATCCCCAAGCTTAGAATTTTCACTCTTCTTGATCATATTGTATCATCCTCCTCTCTTGACCCTTGAAAACTTCCTCCACACCAAACTCGAAACAAATTCATTAGAGGGTTAGTGCATAATTGAAAATTCATATATTCAGAGGTGACATAATCATTCTTAACACTTCTGGACATTGCACAAAGCTACTGAAAGTTAATGGAACAAAGAAATCCATCAAACATAGCAAAATAGGCAATGCGAAATAAAAGGCAGAATCTGTCAAAACAGAACAGTCCGTAAAGACGAATTTTTCTGCGGCACTTAACTTGCTCAGATGAAAATTCTCAAATTGAATGAAAGTTGCGTACATATCTGAGGATCACGCACGTAAATTGGCAGAATTTTCTAAATTTCCTACAGAAGGGGCTGCTCAATTTCGTGACAGTAAGAAATTTGTTTCTGCGCAGTAATCCAAATCTAGTATCAACATTACTATCAAAGACTTTACTTGGCACAACAATGCAATAAAATAAAGATAAGGAGAGGTTGCTACAGTAGTAAAAACTTCCAAGACTCAAATATAAAACAAAAGTGCAGAAGTAAAATAATGGGTTGTCTCCCATAAGCGCTTTTCTTTAACGCCTTTCAGCTAGGCGCAGAAAGTGTGAATCAAGTAACATCAAGAGATGAAGTATCGACATCATAATTTGTTCTAATAATAGAATCATAAGGTAACTTCATTCTCTTTCTAGGGAAGTGTTCCATACCTTTCTTGAGAGGAAATTGATATTTAATATTACCTTCCTTCATATCAATGGTAGCACCAACAGTTCGAAGAAAAGGTCTTCCCAATATAATGGGACAAGATGCATTGCATTCAATATCCAAGACAACAAAATCAACGGGGACAAGGTTATTGTTAACCGTAATGCGAACATTATCAATCCTCCCCAAAGTTTCTTTATAGCATTATCAGCAAGATTAACATCCAAATAAAAAAATTTCAATGGTGGCAAGTCAAGCATATCATAGATTTTCTTAGGCATAACAGAAATACTTGCACCAAGATCACATAAAGCATTACAATCAAAATCATTGACCCTCATCTTAATGATGGGCTCCCAATCATCTTCTAACTTCCTAGGAATAGAAGTTTCAAGTTTTAGTTTATCTTCTCTAGCTTTTATGAGAGCATTTGTAATATGTTTTGTAAAGGCCAAATTTGTAGCA
This sequence comes from Lolium perenne, assembly GCF_019359855.2. Lineage (NCBI taxonomy): Eukaryota > Viridiplantae > Streptophyta > Magnoliopsida > Poales > Poaceae > Lolium > Lolium perenne. The sequence continues at coordinate 278,233,342 of NC_067250.2, forward strand.
CTAGCATTGGGACTTTTAGCAAGTTTTTGTAAGAACTTTATAACTTCAGAGATGTGACAATCATCAAAATCTAAACCATTATGATCTACAGCAATGGGATCATTGTCCCCAATATTTTGAAAAATTTCAGCAGTTTTATCACAAACAGTTTCAGCAGTTTTAGCAGTTTCAGGCAATTTTGCACGCTTTGCACTAGTAGTAGATACATTGCCAACACCAATTATTTTACCATTGATAGTAGGAGGTGTAGCAACATGTGAAGCATTATCATTACTAGTGGTGGTAATAGTCCAAACTTTAGCTACATTATTCTCTTTAGCAAGTTTTTCGTTTTCTTCTCTTTCCCACCTAGCATGCAATTCAGCCATCAATCTAATATTTTCATTAATTCGAACTTGTATGGCGTTTGCTGTAGCAAATAACTTAGTATCTTTATCTTCATTAGGCATAAATTTCAATTTTAAAAGATCAACATCAGAGGCAAGTCTATCAACCTTAGAAGCAAGAATATCAATTTTATCAAGCTTTTCCTCAACAGATTTGTTAAAAGCAGTTTGTGTACTAATAAATTCTTTAAGCATGGATTCAAGACCAGGGGGTACACTCCTATTATTGTTGTAAGAATTCCCATAAGAATTACCATAACCATTACTATTAGAAGAAGGATATGGCCTATAGTTGTTACCAGAATTATTCCTATAAGCATTGTTGTTGAAATTATTATTTTTAATGAAGTTCACATCAACATGTTCTTCTTGGGCAACCAATGAAGCTAAAGGAACATTATTAGGATCAACATTAGATCTACCATTCACAAGCATAGACATAATAGCATCAATCTTATCACTCAAGGAGGAGGTTTCTTTAACAGAATTTACCTTCTTACCTTGTGGAGCCCTTTCAGTGTGCCATTCGGAGTAATTGATCATCATATTATCAAGAAGCTTTGTTGCCGCCCCCAAAGTAATGGACATAAAGGTACCTCCAGCAGCTGAATCCAATAGGTTCCGCGAAGAAAAATTCAATCCTGCATAGAAGGTTTGGATGATCATCCAAGTAGTTAGTCCATGGGTAGGGCAATTCTTCACCAAAGATTTCATTCTCTCCCATGCTTGAGCAACATGTTCATTATCTAATTGCTTAAAATTCATTATGCTACTTCTCAAAGATATAATTTTAGCGGGAGGATAATATCTACCAATAAAAGCATCCTTACATTTAGTCCATGAATCAATACTATTCTTAGGCAAAGATAGCAACCAATCTTTAGCTCTTCCTCTTAAGGAGAAAGGAAACAATTTCAGTTTTATAATATCACCATCTACATCCTTATACTTTTGCATTTCACAAAGTTCAACAAAATTATTAAGATGGGCAGCAGCATCATCAGAACTAACACCAGAAAATTGCTCTCTCATAACAAGATTTAGTAAAGCAGGTTTAATTTCAAAAAATTCTGCTGTAGTAGCAGGTGGAGCAATAGGTGTGCATAGGAAATCATTATTATTTGTGCTAGTGAAGTCAAACAACTTAGTATTCTCAACAGTACCCATTTTAGCAGTAGTAAATAAAGCAAACTAAATAAAGTAAATACAAGTAACTAATTTTTTTTGTGTTTTTAGTATGGAGAATGCAAACAAGACAGTAAATAAAGTAAAGCTAGCAACTAATTTTTTTGTGTTTTTGATATAAAGAGCAAACAAAGCAGTAAATAAAATAAAGTAAAGCAAGACAAAAACAAAGTAAAGAGATTGGATGTGGGAGACTCCCCTTGCAGCGTGTCTTGATCTCCCCGGCAACGGCGCTAGAAAAAGAGCTTGATGCGTGCAGTTAACACACGTCCGTTGGGAACCCCAAGAGGAAGGTGTGATGCGTACAGTAGCAAGTTTTCCCTCAGTAAGAAACCAAGGTTTATCGAACCAGTAGGAGTCAAGGATCACGTGAAGGTCATTGGTGACGGAGTGTAGTGCGGCGCAACACCAGGGATTCCGGCGCCAACGTGGAACCTGCACAACACAATCAAAGTACTTTGCCCCAACGTAACAGTGAGGTTGTCAATCTCACCGGCTTGCTGTAAACAAAGGATTAACCGTATAGTGTGGAAGATGATGTTTGTTTGCGAAGAACAGTAAAAAACAAGTAGATTGTATTTCAGATGTAAAGAATGGACCGGGGTCCACAGTTCACTAGTGGTGTCTCTCCCATAAGATAAATAGCATGTTGGGTGAACGAATTACAGTTGGGAAATTGACAAATAAAGAAGGCATAACAATGCACATACATATATCATGATGAGTACTATGAGATTTAATCAGGGCATTACGACAAAGTACATAGACCGCTATCCAGCATGCATCTATGCCTAAAAAGTCCTCCTTCAGGTTATCATCCGAACCCCTTCCAATATTAAGTTGCAAACAACAGACAATTGCATTAAGTATGGTGCGTAATGTAATCAACACAAATATCCTTAGACAAAGCATCGATGTTTTATCCCTAGTGGCAACAGCACATCCACAACCTTAGAACTTTCTGTCACTGTCCCAGATTCAATGGAGGCATGAACCCAATATCGAGCATAAATACTCCCTCTTGGAGTTACAAGTATCAACTTGGCCAGAGCCTCTACTAGCAACGGAGAGCATGCAAGAACATAAACAACATATATGATAGATTGATAATCAACTTGACATAGTATTCCATATTCATCGGATCCCAACAAACACAACATGTAGCATTACAAATAGATGATCTTGATCATGATAGGCAGCTCACAAGATCTAACATGATAGCACAATGAGGAGAACACAACCATCTAGCTACTGCTATGGACCCATAGTCCAGGGGTGAACTACTCACACATCGATCCGGAGGCGATCATGGCGATGAAGAGCCCTCCGGGAGATGATTCCCCTCTCCGGCAGGGTGCCAGAGGCGATCTCCTGAATCCCCCGAGATGGGATTGGCGGTGGCTGCGTCTCTGGAAGGTTTTCCGTATCGTGGCTCTCGGTACTGGGGGTTTCGCGACGAAGGCTTTAAGTAGGCGGAAGGGCGGAGTCGGAGGGCTGACAGGGGCCCCACACGCTAGGGCGGCGCGGGCCCCCCTTGGGCCGCGTGGCCCTAGGGTGGCGGCGCCTCGTCGCCCCACTTCGTAATCCTTTTGGTCTTCTGGAAGCTTCGTCGAAAAATAAGACCCTGGGCGTTGATTTCTTCCAATTCCGAGAATATTTCCTTTGTAGGATTTCTGAAACCAAAATGCATAGGTTAGTGCCGGAAAATGCATAATAATGACATATAATGTGTATAAAACATGTGAGTATCATCATAAAAGTAGCATGGAACATAAGAATACGTTTGAGACGTATCACTATGTGGTTCATCTCTCTCTCCCATGGTGTGATCTTTATGTGATCATGAGCTTTGTAATCTAGTTGAATATGTAGATGTTACTCTTGTCTATTATGCACTCTAGAGGTTACTTTAATATGAACTCCGGAGTCACTCTCCACGGTGTGATGGTGACAGTGTGCGCATCGTGTGTGATTCCTTTATGACGTTGTGGAGCTTGTTTGCTCTGGCTTGAGGTGTGCTTTTGCAGCCCTACACAATGAATGGTGTTTGTTATCCAACAAGAGAGTGTTTGAGAGTAGCATTTATTTATTCAATTATGTGATCATTGTTGAGAGTGTCCACTAGTGAAAGTATGATCCCTAGGCCTTGTTTCTAAGCATTGAAACACCGTTTCCAACAAGTTCTGCTACATGTTCGCTTGCTGCCATTTTTATTTCAGATTGCAATTGCTACTTATAATCATCCATATTACTTGTATTTCACTATCTCTTCGCCGAACTAGTGCACCTATACATCTGACAAGTGTATTAGGTGTGTTGGGGACACAAGAGACTTCTTGTATCTTAATTGCAGGGTTGCTTGAGAGGGATATCTTTGACCTCTACCTCCCTGAGTTCGATAAACCTTGGGTGATTCACTTAAGGGAAACTTGCTGCTGTTCTACGAACCTCTGCTCTTGGAGGCCCAACACTGTCTACAGGAATAGAAGCGTGCGTAGACATCAATATATTTTATAATGTACTAACCGTTGAATCTAGGACATACCAAGATAGTTGTGCTGGTTGTGTTTTCAGGAAAAGAACTTCGGCTGAAGCTGAGGATTTATTGGCTAAAATAAGCAAAAATTATGATGATTGGACTACACCAGAGCCAATACCAACACCGAAGAAAAGGGGAATGATTGAATTAAATGATGAAGTGATGAGGGAAGCCAAGAAATCTCTTAAGGAGAAGGGTATTAAATCTGAAGCTGTGAAGAATCTACCACCTATAGAAGAATTATGTAAGCCAATCCCTCGCTCTTCCACTATTGAGGTACACTCTCTCCAACGCTTTCATAATAGAGATATTCCCTACTCTAAACCTCCTGATCAATGCTTAGATGAATTTGATAATTATATTGTTAAGCAAAATAATTTTAATAAGAGAGTGGAACATCACCTATTGGAAAATTCTAGAGCTATCAATAATTTGCATGATATTATGGAAAGAACCTCTAATGATGTTAAAATGCTTGTTAAACATTTCCATATGGTTCAAACTCAAATTGATCAGCTCACTAAAGTGCAAAAAGATTTGCTAGTTAATGCTTCTAGAGAAAATCATGCTTATGAAATAAGAACTAGAAGTGGTGTGTCTACGCAGAATCCTCTATATCCTGAAGGACATCCAAAGAGAATTGAACAAGATTCTCAACAAGCTAATGATACTAGAACTAAATCTAAGAAAAAGAAGAAGAAACATAAAATTGTTGTAGAATCCTATGAAACTGCTAAAGATCCTAATAGTATATCTATTTCTGATGCTGAAACTGAAAGTGGTAACGAAAAAAATGATTGTTCCGATAAAGAAGATATTGAAAAAGAACCTGAAAAGTATGCTAAGAATACAAAATACACTAAGGAAGATTTCATTGCTACTAAACATGGTAGTGAAAGAGAACCTTGGGTGCAAAACCAATGCCTTTTCCTGATAAGAAACATAAATCAAAGGAGGAAGAACATTATAACAAGTTCTGTGAATGGATGAAACCTTTGTTTTTGCAAATTCCTTTGACTGATGCTATTAAATTGCCTGCTTATTCAAAGTACATGAAATATATTGTCTCAAAAGGAAGATTCCAAATGAGGAAATTTCCACTATGCTCGCTAATTACTCTTTTAATGGTAAGGTTTCAAAGAAGCTTGGTGATCCAGGTATACCCACAATTCCATGCTCCATCAAAAATAATTATGTTAGAACTACTTTATGTGATTTGGGAGCAGGAGTTAGCGTTATGTCTTTTTCTCTCTATAGAAGACTTGATCTAGAAAAATTAATACCAACTGATATATCCTTGCAAATGGCTGATAAATCTACTAATGTTCCTGTTGGTATATGTGAGGATGTTCCTGTTCAAGTTGCTCATCATTGTATAATATTAACTGACTTTGTTGTGTTGGAAATGCCTGAAGATGCTAATATGTCTATTATTCTTGGGAGACCTTTTCTAAACACTACATGGGCTGTTATTGATTGCAACCAACGAAAAGTAACTTTTAATGTTGATGACAAAGAGCATACGGTTTATTTTCCCAAGAAGATTGATGTGAATTATGGTCTAAACTCAATTATTAATGTTGATACCATCCAAATTGGGAAATTTCATTTGCCTTTGCCCAAGCCAAAGAAGAAGAAGAATATTGTCATGATTGGAACTATTCCCGTCGAGGTTGAGGTAACATAATCATTGTATGAAATAGAAGGTTTTGCTTCAAATAAAAATGTTTTGACAACAAGACTTGATCAACCTTGTTAGCAAAATAATTTTGAATGAATGAAACTATGTTTTCACCTATGTACCGTTGATTGACTTTATATTAGAACGTCTTACGGTTGTTGTAGGTTTGGTTTTTCATCTTTCAATAATTGTTTTCCTACGATAGATTCATTATTCAAATTCTGAAATTTTCCAAAAAATAAAGTTTCTCGAAAAATTCCAGAAAATGTATAGAAAATTTTTACGTGAGAAAAGGGGCAGAGAGGCGCCTGGGGCAGCCTAGGGGGACCCACAGGCCGGCCACACCATGTGGTGGTGCGGCTGGCCCCCTGGCCGCGCCAAGGGCTGGTGTGGGGCCCCTAGCCCTCCACTTGTTCCCTCCTCTACCATTCCCTTCTCTCTCCCAAAACAACACCCCACCATTGCTCAAGCCCGTACTTTTGCTGTTCTTCATCACGAATTTTCGATCTCCTTCCTCAGCCCATTTTTTTGCTGAAATTGGAAGCATTTGCTCTCCGGTATGTGACTCCTCCGATTATCCAAGCAGAATTTTGATTGGTGAAGTATATCTTGAATATTTTGGTGTTGTAGATGACATGATAAGTGAGCTTGCATGCTTGTATTATGATGGGATAAGTTGTTTTGATGCATGTTTAGTCCTCTTATAAGTCTCCATAGTGTTCTACTTTATTTGTTTGGCTTAAAATCATTTTTTATGAGGTTTGTTAAAAATTTCAAAGAACAAGTATGGACAACCATACATATGGAGAGATCTTTGAGAGTGAAGAACTTGGGCGAAGGAGGTCTTCAAGATCATCTACCCAATACCAGCGATCTTACAATGAAGATTTGCTAAAGATTTTGGTGAAAGGGATGAAGGGGGCACATCCATCTACTTTTCCTTGCACTGACTTCATGATTGATGCAGGGATTCGTGATAATTTTTTATACCTTGTTGACAAGGTTGGCTTAACCGAGTACATGAATTATGAGAGCCAGCAATATGCTTCGCTCACTTAAACATTTGTGGAGAGTTTCCACTTTAGCACCATTAAGTACAATCCGAGTGTTGCATTTAAAATCTATGACAAGTCTATCACTTTTCCTTTGCCAAAATTTTGTTCAATCCTAGGTATTCCTACTACAGGGACATCGAGGAAGATTAAGGATGATCCCACTGATTTGTTGGACCTTTACCGGGAGGTGACGAATGATTATGACCACAAGGCCCAACGTGGCAAGATAAGAAATATACAACTCCCAGCTATTAGATACTTTACCTATTACCTTGCCACTAGTATTCTTGCTAGGGAAAATACTAGTAACATTTCCCATTATCACTTGGCTTTTGTAGCTACTGCACTCGATGATAGGACTAAGTACAATCTTGGTTCTCTTATTGCGCATCGATTGTCTGCTAGAGGACTCATTTATGGGGGAATTGTTGCTGCATGTATTGTAGCTGCCTTGGATCTTACAATTGATCCAAATGATGTGTTGTTGGAACCACAAAGACTTAATCTTGTTGTCATGAAACACCATCGATTTGTTACTACTAACTCTTGTGTAGGGAATTTAGTGTATAGAATGTTATTTGTTGATGGGGAAGAAAGGGAGGTTCCCCTACCACAACCTAGTCTGTTTAGTGTTCACAGGAAGACGTGGTCTAGCTCAAAGGAGAAGTAGGATGAGCAACTTCGACTGCTTGGATTCCATGGTTAGCAGCAGCAAGAGGAGGAGGAGGCGGCCCCTGAGGACTACACCGCGCACTACACCGAGCCGTCCTCGAGTTTATATCAGGACGAAGGTGCCTCTTCGTCGTATTACGGGGGCAACATTTCTTTCGATGCTTGGTTACCATGGGGTTGATCTCCACTTAGGCCAGAATTCTAAGCTTGGGGGGAGGTATACCAACATCTCGCTCATCTACATATCATATTCTATCGGAACTTTGTATATCCATGTTTTGCTTTCTTTTTGTTCTTGTTTGTTTTGTTTCAGTAATTTATCTTTATTTGAATCTTGGGAGTTTTTACTACTGTAATAACATTTCTTTATCTTATTTATTTCCTTTTTATACCAAGGATAGCCTCTAATAGGAAGGAGGTAAGAATTTGGGGAGTTGCTGTCTTAAAACAGATTATGTGCTGTCACCATAAAAAATTGTATAAATAGCCAGAATGGAATTTTGAGCTGCCAATTTTTGAGCATATTCCCCAGGTTGTTATCTAACTTTCGTTAGTTGAGCAATTTTTTAGATGAGCTACAAAACACTTTCATATAAATCGATCTTTCCCTGCTGTTCTAGGTTGGCAGATTTCTGCCACTTGTTGCATTTGTGTGTTTATTTTAGTTTTCTTTCTTTTTGTTGTTCTTGCTTTTGTTTCTACTTCCCAAAACACAAAAAAACCAAAAAAAAATTCTGTTGTTTATCTTTATTTTCTTCTTAGTTTGTTTCATTTTCTCATTATGGCTTGCTATGCGAAAATCCAAAAAGATATTGCTTTGTGTGTTGATTAAAAATCGTAAAGCTAAAAATATTTGTTGTTCTTCTTTGGTTTTGTAAAGTTGCTACAGGGTTCAATGGTCTTCCGTGACTTCATTTGATCTTGGTTATCATTTCATATCATTCAAGCCACACAAGTGAAGAGCAATAATGGCGGTCATGACAATTCGAGTTGTGGTGAGAGGCTGGTATGAACTCTATTTGTTTTCATTTTTGTACATATACTCATTTATGTGAACGTGTTTAGTTTGTTTGTGTAAGGTGTATGCTACTTGATGATGCTTAGTAGTTTATGCTCTCTCATGATTAGTTCCAATTTACTAATATTAGGTAACATGTCATATAAATGCTTGCTTGCATTGCTCTATTCATATGACGGTATGACATTGTGGTATCCTCCTCTGAACGTTTCATTTGAATCGACTTGGCACATGCTCAAGCATGCATAAGACTAAAACAAAAGTCATTTAAGCCTCGATGATTTATCTTGCCTCAGAGTTCTTGTATTACTTTTATGCTTCCGTTAATTTTATCCGTCGCAAGCATGATTATGACGGTTACTGCTTTCTTGATTGTCGCTTTCCAGTCTATTGCTAAGCCTTCACTTGTACTGAGTATGAGCTCTACTCGTGCATCCAACTACTAAAAACCAAAGTGCCAATTGTGTCCACCATACATACCTATATGTGGTATTTCGCTACCACTCCAAAGTGAATTGCTTGTGTGATACCTTTAAACCTTCAAAATTATTACCACTTGTTTTGTGTAATTTATAGCTCATGGGAAAGTAGTCTAAAAACTATTGTGGTGAGTATTATGTCTTATGCATTTCAGTTTTTATAAGTTGTTTGTTGTGTGATAACCATGCTGTCATGGGGAACACCGTCAACTTGCCTTTGTTGAATATCGTGTGAATTGCTATGCATGCTCATCTTGTTTGAAGTAAGGGAGATTTACCATGAATTGCAAAGATTGGAGTATGCATATTGTTAGATAGGAACACTGGGCCGCCAACTAAAGCCATGTTTACATGGTGGAAGTTTCAGCTGGACAAAAGTCCAAATATCTGTTGTCCTTGTCTTCCTGGTATGGATGTCCAAAAAGTCAAGATTTATAAAAATTGTGAAATCAAATGAGATTCATCTCCTAGTACCTTTGTACATGAGGCAAGGAGGTACCCCTTTGTGACACTTGGTTGAAACATATGTATGCGATGAAAATCCATGGAAATCCAAGCTAATTAGGACAAGGTGTGAGCACTATTAGTATATTACGCATGAGGCAAGCAACTTATAGGGAGTGTTATGCATGAGCCATATTATTTATTACTACCGTTGACATGAGTTGCATTTCTCAAAAAAAATATTTTCAACACTCCTATTGCATTCAAAATGAAAAGCTCTAGCACATTAGCAATCTTACTTCTCTCTACGCAAGGCCAATCTTATACTTTTATGTTGAGTCATCGTCCGTTTACCGAGCATTTGCTTGAAAGCATAGCTGTCATTCTTAGTTTAATGTGCTTGTCCCGGAATAAGATTAATTGTGGTATAACTGTGATGCTTGAATATTTTGATATTTTTACTTCTAGTCTTCTCTTGAACTTCAGAGGTGCCCCGATATTTATGTTTTGCTCCACAAATAGGGAAAGCGAGATACCACTTTAGCATATCATATTATGAACATTGCAATCTTGCAAATACTTATATTTCATGTTGCTTATTAGTGTTGGTATCCTGTCATGACCTGCATAACTATTGAGTATCCTTTAATTGCATGCTTCTTATTATGAATTGCCTGAGCATTTGATCATGTAGTGAGAATATATACATCATATGAAGAAAATAGGTTCGTGAAAGTTTGTTTTATCGCAGTCAGTTGTCACTGAATTGCTTGAGGACAAGCAATAAGCTAAGCTTGGGGGGAGTTGATACGTCCAAAACGTATCTACTCTCCCGAACACTTTTGTTGTTGTTTTCCCTCTATCTTGTGTGTTTTGAATACAACTACCGCAGACTAATGTTGTTTTTAGCTGAATTGCTCTGTGTGCAGAAATCCAACTTTCGGGAAAATTCCCAGAAAATATAGAAAACCCAATATTTTACCTGAAGACTCCCGGAGCAAGAAGACGAGACAGAGGGGGGCCACGAGGGGCCCACACCCACCCTTGGCGCGGGCCAGGCCTTGGCCGCGCCAAGGGGTGGTCTGGCCGCCTCGGCCACCCCTTCGACCTCTCCTTCGCACTATAAGAAGCCCCTGGACATGAAAACCGAGGGGGTTCGTCGTTTTTGCAGAAAGAGTTCCGCTGCTCCACCACCACCAGAAACCCCAATCCGGGCACCAGAAGTTCCGTTCTGACACCCTGCCGGGACGGGGATTTGGAGGAGATCATCGCCATCGCCATCACCGACGCCTCTCCATCAACCATCCATGATTCCCCCATCCATGTGTGAGTAATTCCCCGCTGTAGGCTGTAGGGGATGGTAGGGATTGGATGAGATTGGTCATATAATAGCTATAAGATTGTTATGGGCATAGTGCCTAGTATCCGTTGTTAGTATTTTTGACATTGTTGCAACTTGCTATACTTAATGCTTGTCACTTTGGGCCCGAGTGCCATGATCTCAGATCTGAACATGTTATTGATTCATGAGGATAATTATTGTTTTTTATCATATTTGCAAATTGTATACACATATTGTTGTCCGGAACCCGAGGCCCCAAAGTGACTTTAAATTGGGATAACTGGAGGGGATGGCTATGAAGTGAGGATCACGTGTGTTCACGGAGTGTTAATACTTTTCTCCAGTACTCTATTAAAAGGAGTACCTTAATTACCAGTAGTTTCCCTAGAGGCCCCGCTGCAACGGGATGGAGGACAAAAGATGTCGTGCAAGTTTCTCATTGCGAGCACGCATGACTAAATAGGAACACACGCCTATTATTATATTATGCTAGGATGCTTATATCATTATTACTTGCAATGCCGCTGTCTTGCTATTACATGGACTCTCTCATTCATGCAACGCCCGTTCATCCATCCATGTGCCTACAATATTTTAATCCTGTTGTCTACTGCAATCATCGCTACTGCTATTTTCATTTCATTACTGCTGTTACTTCACTACTACCACTACTATAAAACTGTTACTACTGATAAACTATTGCGAGCAAGTATATTTTCAGGTGCAGGTGAATTGACAACTCATCTGTTAAAGCTTATAAATATTCTTTGACTCCCCTTGTGTCAAATCAATAAATTTGGGTTTTACTTCCCTCGAAGACTATTGCGATCCCCTATACTTGTAGGTCATCAGGATCGAATTGACCTTTGTTGCCGAGTTGCAAGTGGAGTTGAAAGTGAGAAAAAATGCCCCAGAATCCGTGCTAATCCCGAATTTCTCTTTGTCTCATTGACGAGTGGGGTCGGAACTGACCTTGGTTGCCCATCTGCGAGTGGAGTTGCAACAGAGAGAGAGAGAGAAATACTCCATAATTCGTGCTAACCTCGATTTTTTATTTATGTCCTAGTTGCAAGTGGGGTCGCAAGTTATCTTTGTTATCGAGTTACAAGTGAAGTTGCAACTGAGAGAGAATTGTTCCACAATCCGTGTTAACCCCGAATTTCTCTTGGTCATAGTAGCAAGTGGGTTCGCAACTGACATTTCTTGCCTAGTTTGCAAGTGGCAACTCAGAGAGACAATTCTCCAAAATCCGTAATAATCCCGAATTTCTATTTTTGTCCCACTTGCAAGTGGGGTCTCAACTGATCTTTGTTGCCCAGTTGCAAGCGGAGTAGCAACTGAGAGAGAAAATGCTCCGAAATCTACGCTAACCCTGATTTCCCCTTTGTCCTAGTTGCAATTGGGGCCACAGTTATTGCCCAGTTACAAGTGGAGTTGCAACTAAGAGAGAAATGCTTCAAAATCCATGCTAACCCCGTTTTCCCTTTGTCCTAGTTTCCATTGGGGTTACAATTGGGAATGTAATTTGTTTTTGTGCCAGTTGCATGGGGTTGCACCTATGAGATAAATGTTCCTTAATCCATGCTAAACCCTAATTTGTCTTTTCTTATTTACATGTGGGGTTGCAAATGAGACAAAGATGCCTAGCAATACGTGCTAAAATCTTTTTTTGTCTTTCTCACCGTTTCATGTGGGGTTGCAACTGAGACATCAATGCTTCTGAATCTATGCTAAACACCTCTTTGTCCCAGTTGCAAGTAGGGTCGCAACTGGAATCAAAATTCATCTTTGCCCCAGTTACAAGTGGAGTTTCAACTAAGAAAAAATACCTCAGAATCCGTGCTAAACCGTAATTTCTCTTTATACCAGTTGCTAGTGGGGTTACAACTGGCTCTGGAATCCCTGCTACAGTTATGCAATTGGGGTTCAACTAACGGAGAAATAATTTGTGTTACTACCGAATATATTCACTTGACACGCAATCTGGTGAGTGGGACAATAAATTTATCTACAGAGCGGCACCCTACGGTTATGTTGTGGTATTTTGCACAAGGACAATAGTGAGGAAGTGATGGCCGTGGTTGCTTTAATTTTCTTTGGTTGAACTAAAGTGCCAACTTGGAATTTTGGATGTAAGCTTGCTTTAATTTGATTGGATAAAATTAGACACCTGTGTTCTATTGCAACTTTGAAAAATTAGCTAAGTCAGACGACGAAAAGGTCAGCCAGTTTGATGCCTTGCGATTTACTCCATTTATTCATTTTTATAAAAACTTTAAGCTTTTTGTATATTCACTCATTTTTTCCCTTATATAGTCAGTGTGTAGTTTCGCTTATTTATTTTGTACATATGTACGACAAGCTTTGGTTTGATCACTATATGATAATTGATCTAGCGGTCTGCTATAACTACATGTTAACATGGATGGTTGGATGCCCAATGTTGTACGGGAATTGGACAAGATTAGTCGTAGGTACATCCGCTTTCTTTAATCTTGGTTGTTTAAGTTGAAGAGTAGTCCTTAGTTTTTTGCGTGATAATGGATTTGGGCTGATCAACTATGTGCATACGTACATGAACAAGCACAGGCATGCATGCACGTGAATACTCGATCCATCCGGCCTACCTAAGTGTATGTTATTATACAGTTGGAGCATAGTTTAAAAAATTGAACCGATGATCGAAACCGGTGAGGCCGCCAGCTCCAAATTTTACCGGTCAGGCAACTAGCTCACTGGTTTATTATCTGCTTTTTATAAAATAGAAATTACTATATGTTTACTTACAAATGTTGCATTCATTAAATAATTTTGTATGAAAAAATTCAGACTTGCAATTTGGCATAATATTTTACATAATGACATAGAAGAGTAGTCAGCTAATGACGACCAAATTGCTAACTTGCCACGTCCAAGAGTCACATGCTCTAAGAGCACGGCTAAAGCTAGCAACAGCCAATTGTATACATTTACCAACTTGGCAACATAGCATATATGCATCATTTTGGATGCAACACAAGCTGCAAGAAAGCCCATAGATATATCGTTACGTTGATTTTTTATTGATACCGTGTCGGTCATAGTTAAAATGGACGAGTATCTTTTGGGGCTCGTTTGGTAGCCTGCATGAGATCCTTGCATCACTGGCGCACTCAGATGGGCCTCCATGCGCGTCACGAACGGGCCATGGGCCATGAAAGGCGTGTCGTTTGGTAGCCTGTGCGGTCTTTTGCGTGCCGGAGAAGGAAGTCAGGCCCCATCGTTTGGTTGTCCGTTTCCAGCCCAACTTGCACGCAGGAAAATAAGAATCAGCTGTTTGGTTGCTCAAAAATCACAGTTCATTCTTGTTTTCCTACCACCACAATAGGGGCATGCATGATCATTCCAAAAGTGGACCACAAGTTCATCCTACACTACCATGGTGTCATCCTACCACCACAACAAAAGTAGGTGTCATCCTAACACTGCAAGGCAGAGCCAGCTTTCGACCTTGAGGGGGGCAAAATGATGCTGTAAACTTCATGAGGGGGCAGAGTAAGCTAAGTCGGCATGAAATTACAGTTCTAGTGAGTAGTGTTCTTCATAAAATCCAAACCATGGGGGTGGCTAAGCCCCCCCTCGTCCCCCCTTGTCTCCGTCCCTGCTGCAAGTTCACCATCACCTGAGGGGTTAGTATATACCACCTCATCATAGTTACAAAAGGGAGCCATCAAATTTTTTTCATCCCTAGCTACTACCAGAATTTACATTGTCATCATCATCATCACCACCAGCTCCGTGCATGCATCCCTGAACTACCCCCTCAAGGGCACCACTACACCTTTGAGTGGTAGTTCCTCAGCCAGAGGATGCGGTGTGGCTCGATCATGCCGACAAAGCTGGAACCCTGGGCCTTGTGGTCGACAAGGTGGCTCAGGGCGGCCATGAGATCATCCTCGGCGAAGCCAAGCATGTCCATGACCGCATTGTGCATGTCAGGGTGCATGTTCGTGGGTTTGTTGTCCCTGATGGCCTATGCGACGTCCTTCACAACAACAATCATGTTCGTCAAGGCCACCAGCTCGTCGTCAACGAAGGCGCCTCTCTTCTTCTTGTCGGTGGTCACCTTCTCAGGTGCGTCGGCAGCCTTCTCAACATCGAGGTTGACCGTGTCGGACTCCTGGGTTTCAGCATCCTCAGGTGCAGGATTTGCTGCAGCAGAGCCTAGGGGCTCACTGGATCCCATGGCGTACTTGCCGGTGTGGCGAGGCCGAAGGAGAAGATGGTATGCATCTCGTCGTAGTTGGCAATGTGCACATTCAGGAACTCCGCGTCCTTTGGGTGATCCTACGATACGAAGGGACAATGATGTTAGTTCTGCTCGTGGTTGATCAAAAGAGTTAGTGAGGTGGACTCAGTTAGTGAGGTGTTCACCGTGACATGCCTGCAGTAGTGCTCACCCTCAAGGATGATGCATTTGGTATCCTCGCACCACTGAGCCCCTCTTAGATCGCGGAGCCTGCTAATGGTGAGCCACCTCTGCCTCCACTTCCTCAGGTGGTTGTACACCTGAGTGGAGCACACGGAGACACCACAGTGGTCAAAAAGGCCCTTCGCCACAACATTGAGATGGACTTCCTTGAGTCCTTTGTCAGTTCTCACTCCGCTCTAGATCAAGCCGCACATCTTCTCCAACACGAAGCTGGACATGAATGGAAGCCATTTCATGGTGGCAGTCCCTTTCAGCCCGGTCTTCAAGGCCCTCTCCGCTTCCCTGCGGTTTTTTCTTCTTTGTGGTGGCCAACCTAGCCGCGACCTCTGCCGCTACCTGAGCCACCATGTCAGACAAAGGCAGAGGGGTGACTGCCACCTTGGAGTCATAGACGGCTGTGAATCGGGAACTTGCGAAGGGATTTGAGAGTCCCCAACGCAGACAAGCGCCTGGCTAAAGTCATCACAGAAGGAGTCCTACACACATCGTAGTACATATAACGTGAATCTACTTGGAAGCAAAGACATGTGAATAGCACAAACCATACCAACAATCATCCTAAATCAGACAAGCAGTTCATTGCAATGGTGAATAGCACAAACCCTTGCAAGATCATGGCAGGTGAGCACATTTGGGACAAAGTAGCAACCGGAAATGTCGAACCCTAGCAAGATCGTGATAGCTCACCACAATCCGAACTAACCCCTGCTACAAGACCAAACCCTAGACAAGATCTGACTACTCCTAACCTAGATCTAAACATTACTGCGGTACCGGGATAAGGGATGCCTTACAGTCATCGCCGGAGGTGAAGATGCGCTGGACCAGGAAGTAGATGAAGCAGCCCAGATGTACTCGCTGTCGCCGCTGCAACCGTCACCGACCGGAGATGCGTGCGCCTCTTACCTGCTTGCCGACGGGAGGAGGAGCTCGACATTTGGGGAGAGAGTGGAGGAGGGGGTAGAAATAGGCCATGGGGCGCGGCGGGAGGTGACGGAATCCTTCCCGTCCCCTTTTCGCTTTTCGCCGATGCGCGCCGCAGCTCCGCCATCTCCATTTTCGTCTCCACGCGTGCGCCGAAGATTCTCTTTTGCATCAGCTGGCGTGGAGATTTGCCTGCACCGCTGGAAACTGCTGAACCGAGCGTTCCTCTAGAGCCTGGCCCGACGCTGCTTGCAAGAACGTGGCTCGGCTCAGACAACCAAATGAGCCAAAAATTGCTGACCCGATACGAGCCAAGAGGCATGCAGCCTACCAAACGCGCCCTTGTTCAACATAAAATAATCTCAGATCAGCTGGTCAACACAACGACTCCCCTCTTCACTTGCACGTTTGGTGCTGGGTTCGAGTCCCGGTGGGTGCGGATTTTTATTTATCTGTGGTTCACGAAAACTTGGGCCAACAACCCAACTTAAGCCCACCAGCGAGATAGACAAGGTAATTCTACTGAGAATTAGAGAGACTACCGTTAAAAAAAGACCGACCTCTCCGAAGGTGTGGCTCGCTCGCGAGCAACGTTCTCGGTCCGACGCGTGTCCTCGTAACAGCTCCCGAAAAGTCAACCGCACTAGCGCGTGGGCAGGCTAGCTGTACTTACATACGCGCGCGCGGAGCAACGGAATCGCAACGGATGCGCCTAGCTTTACGACGACACATGCACAAGCAGCATAGCGCCATGCACGCACATGCATCGGACCAGGTAGCATGCATGCATGGGATTTTAGATTTTAGATTGGGGAGTGCTGGGCGTCCCCCGGGGGATTAGATTTGATTAGAAATCTAATCCCCGGGGTCCCCAACCATCCGATTCAACAGAATCTGGAACGTTTTCGGTCGTCAGATTAAACCAACCAGCTCTCTCCCACTTTTGCTACCATGATGTATCAAAGTAGTAAAAAATGGTTTAATTGTAGCAAAATCTATTTTCACCTAAAAACACAGACCTCGCCGGAGACTCGCCGGAGATGTCGCCGGAGACCTCGCCGGAGACCAACCGGAGACTTAGTAGCAAAAAAATATATGCTATAGTAGTAAATACACACAAAGATTGTAGCAACTTTGTTTTGCTATCGAAGTCTCGCCGGAGACCTCGCCGGAGAACTTGTAGCAAAAAACGTATACTATTATAGCTAAAATCTAGAACAAATGTAGCAAAACCTGATTCCGCCGGATACTCGCCGGAGACATAGTAGCAAAAAAAATATGGTATAGTAGCAAGAAAACAAAAATATTGTAGCAAATTATTTTTTTGCTATGTAGCAAACTATGCATTGATGAAAAAATATAATTGTAGCAAGACAAATTTCGCCAAAAAGAATTGTAGCAAACAATGTATACTATATTAGCATAAATGCCAAACTAAAGTAGCAAAAACAATATATTATTGTAGCCAAAAACGCCCAGGAGCCGTTGGCTGCAGGCGAAGAGGGAAGGGGGGAGAGGAGAGGATGACGACCAGTGGGAGGAATAGGCGGAGGAAGTAAGAGGCGGCTGCCACCGCGCGTAGGGGAGGCAGCGCGCGAAGCTCGCTATGAGGGTTGACGACGGAGTCGACGGAGGAGGTCAGGGGAGGGCGGCGGCCGCCGTTCGCAGAGGGCGCTCGATGCAACTCATGGAGCTTGGCGTGGCGGCGGGCGGCGGCGCGGCTGCTGCAGTGGGGTTGGCGGCAGTAGCGCCGCACAGCAGAATCGCGTGTAGGTGGTCGCGGGACGCCGCCGTAGTTCGGGATGCAGGGGAAGAGGCGGAGTGGCACGCTATGGAGGAAGTTGGGGTGGCACGCCGGGTCAGCGGCACCGGCACGTGGCATGCGCGGCGGGCCGTCTCGACGCGCTGCTGGGTTGGCGGTGGCTCGTGGCAGGGCGACGGCGGCGCGATAGCCTGCCTGTGCGGTTGCTCGATTTGGGGATGAGATTGAAACCAGAAAAAAAGGGATGGAGGGGAAGACGGTAACGTGGGTGGGTCCCACGGGACACGTGGCGTATGGAGGAATCGGAGGAACGGAGCGCTGATCCCCCGGAGGTTCGGCAGCGTTTCCCTTTTAGATTTGCTGAACCTTTTGTTTCTTAGGTCAAGTTGACGTACAGCTCTTCACACTCGGCGTTCTAAAACGACGTGAGTACAACACACACGAGTACAGTTGCGTATAACATCCGAGTACAATTGAATACACGGGTGAGTACAAGTACAATCACGTACACGAGCAGTTACACTCGCGCACATGAAGCAGGTACAGTCGTGCACACGAACAAGTACATGTACACAAGTACAGTCACGCATACGAGCAGGTACAGTCGCGCACACGAGCAGGTACAGTCGTGCACACGAGCAGGTACAGTCACGCACAACACATGAGTACAGTTGAACACACGAGCGAGTACAAGTACAACCACGCAGACGAGCATGTACAAACCCGCATACGAGCAGGTACAGTCGTGAACACGAGCAAGTACATGTACAGAAGTACAGTGGCGCACACGAGCAGGTACAGTCGCGCGTAAGTACATGTACAGTCACGCACATGGACGAGTACAGTTAGCGAGTAAAGGGAAAAATTGCACCAAATACACTAAAAACAGAAGTACTTATCAGTTGAAACACGAGTACATAGTTAGGTACACACCACAGGTACGATCATAATATTACTGGAAGTACGAAAAAAAGTATCTCCAAACCTATCAACAGGGGATCTAGTTTTGAAAATCTCGACGCGAGGATCTCAAAAGTGAAAACGGTTCGCAATTTGGACTTACGGTTCTCAAGATATTTCATTTTGAAAAAACGAATATAGAAGAAAAAGGGAAAACTGACACAACCCAATCTTCCCTCTCCTCCCCCATCCCTACCTTGCTTCCCCTTGCGACACGTGGCGAGCAGGGAGACCACTTCCCAGAAATTTTCTGGCACCACAACGCGCCACTTGTCGCGTGCGGAGCGAGTTGCCTTCCCTTCGCGAAGGTTGGCCTTTTTTTTTTTAACGATTTCGGACCCTTTACTTCCATCTGGAAGGAACAAGTAGAAAAAATCGCACGACTGAGACTGTTCCATTTAGATTCGGCCCATCAGTTCTTAATCTTAGCAAAGAGCCAAAGAAAAAAAAAGGGAAGAAACATAATCCATCGATGGGAAGAAACAGAATCCATCGATGCCTCGCTCCCAAACTCTCCTATCCGCCGCGTAGACGCCACCGCCGCCACGTAGACGTCGCCGCCGTATGAAAGGCCTAGACGCCGCCACCGCATCCTCCTCGTAGAAGCCGCCACGGCATCCTCCTCCTAGACGCCGCCGCCTCTTCCACATCCCACGCGCCCACAGTAGGAGGTACGCCGCCGCCACCTCCCATGCCAGCAACGACGACGGAGCAGCCGCCGCCACCTCCCTATAGCAGGTAATTTTCTCACCACGAGACCGATGTGATGTTGAGATGACGAACCTGTTGATTGTTTGAACCTATATCAGTTTCTGAATCCGTGTACTTTGCAATTGTGAATCAAATAATTAGCCACCGATACTTCACTTCATCGGTTGATTCGTGATAATAGTGTTAACATGTAAGATTTAATCCGTTTTTTCCACACCTTCTTGCCTAGCAATAGCAACTGATGCATTAGCACCTAGGTAATAGCTTAATTTCAATGTGCATGGTGATTTGTGTCCTTCTTTAGTAGTACAATTTGTGTTCATCGGGAGAGTGAATACCCATGAACTGAAACAGTGATCAATTCAGCAAAGATCTCTCACACAATATACATGTCAGGTAGATCCCTGCATAATATCTTCCGTAACATAATGAAAATGTGGATGCCATTCTATGAGATGCTGGAAAAGAACACATTCTGTCATAGTCATTACTTGCTAACATAATCGAGTAAATCGATTGGAATGTTCCACCTCAAACTGCATGCCCCGAAAACAATTCCCATATTCATCAGTCAACTACAACGCAGCCAACCTTCTCAGGCTGATCACCAAAGTGCAACCAAATCGTTAAGACACCCAAACTTCTCTAGATTTAATACACAACGAGACTGCATCAAAGTACCATCATCAGCTTCAAAAATCATAGAGCAACTGCATCGGTTAGTTTTAGGAAACCTAAAAAAATAGGAAAAGTTAGTGAGAAATAAGAAATTTAAGTAACATTTCAACAAACAAATGCAGAGAAGAGATGTAATTCGAAAGAAAATAAGTGGTACGAGAAAATGATTAAATAACAATAATATTCTTTGGCATATGGGCAACATATTCGTTTTCTGTGAATGTCTTGATTGAAGCAGAAAATTACAATGACAATTTGAGAAATAGTAAGCTTGAATTTGAGGATTGACAGGTGACAATATTTCAGAAAATAATGCGACGCAATAGTCGTAATGGTGACAACACTAAGCATATATCAGTCTCTTTTAAACTAAGCATACCTCCCTCCGCTGTGCAGCGACGTCAACTGAATAAGATCGCCTCACTGCTGCGCTACGACGCAAGTCCCAAGCCTCTAACCTCGCCCGATTCCATGTCCTATCACGCCGACCCATGCAATTAACACCACCGTCCGCCCAGGTGCTGGAGAAGAGAACTTCAATGTTCATGAATGGTTTGTTAATCTGGACATCGTGTTTATTTGACCTTCATAACCATCTAGACCGGTTGATGTCACTTGATAATTTGCTAGTGCACTCTCAATATTTTCTGTCACGTCTCAGCAGGAATGAAGCCAAGAAGGATGCCAAAGCTTCACAGTCGGTACCTTTTACAAAAATATCCGATGACCCACTTTTGAAATTTGCTGCCTGTATATATACTCCACCAATATTCAAGTTGGTTAAGGAGCAGTTTTTGAAATCAGCGGGATGGGGAATTCCTGAGACTACCCAGGTAGATGCCTCAGAGGTCAGGTTTGCGGTATCCAGTGATTGGGGCAAGCATGATGTGACCTGCGTCGGCGTCGCTGGTGAGTGTGATTTGCCACTGTCGGAAGATGGCGCGTCAGGAAATCCATTGCGCACATGTATGAAGTGTTCTGAAACACTCCGGCACGCGCGACATGCCTCGCTGCTGTGTTGATGTTAGATGGACGATGCAAGCTAAACTTGGATTCGAACCTGACAGAAATAGCACTAGACATGTGTGGACTGAACAGATGGATCGATTCCGTGAACTCCCCAACATGGCTATTTAGAGCTTCAATGAACACGGAGGAATCACAAAGAGCCATACTCCTTATGATGACGCTGAGAGTGACGGCAATGAAGAGGGCGGCGAAAATGGCGAGCATACGGTGGCGAGAAGCCGATAATTTGGTCCTTTGCCTGCATATTTTTCACCGTCCAATCAAACTTTTACTGCTAAAGTCCTCGATCCATTACTGATAAAACCCAGAGGCGCTCCATGTAAGAAGAGGCCTAAGCCATTCCACGAGAGATTCAATTCTGAGCACCGAGGTCTGGTATCAAGTTATCTTCTGATGTAGTATGCTTACAGTTTATTCAATCTTTCTCTTATGAAACAGGTATCCAATGATGGCTTTCATTCCACCTCAGTTCTAGCAACATGATGTGCCACTGTCGTCCATGAGCAGCAATGTGGAGTACAATCTTTCTCTTATTGATATCTGTTGCAATCCTATAATATGAAACTTCTTATAGTTCGTAAACATGTAATCATTCGGCAGTACAAAAGATAGGTCATCGGTGCGGTGTGTGTCCTCAAAATAGTGCAAAAGAATTTCTGTCTTTTTTTATGGACAACAGATGCCTATTGTATTCAAATAGAATTGAAATATTTTTGGTTCACAATTCTTCTACTAGGAGTGTTCTAAGTCTGGCGATTGCTTCCAAGTGTGATGACCTTTGAGTGTTTTCTTATCTGAACTGAATTGTAATGTTTCTGATAGCTTTTGTAATCTGAGCCGCAATGCCTAATGAGATAAACCACAACATTGCCAAAAACTGGACATTATGAAAATATTATTTCTGATTGCTTTTGTAAACCACAACATTGCCCAAAACTGGACATTTAAGAGATACTAGTTGAATACCCGTGCTCCGCCACGGCTCAGCAAATTTATCTTGTTGATCGAAAAAAATCATACGTATGAAACTTTACTTAATTGTAACAAGCAAAATTTATGCTACATCAAATATTCCATTATTATTATTAGTTAAGCGTTAAATATATGAAATTCCATATGCAACTCATTTTGGTTGTATGATTGGCTACCATTCTTAGGTTTACGGAAAAAATAAAATCAAAGTTGTAAAATCTAGAGCGAATAAATCCTTGGATTTGTGATAGGTAACACCTACTTTTTGTGATTTCTAATGTTGCCACGGTCTTCACAATTTAGCTTATTTTTTCTAGATTTCTAATAATGCTGTCAGAGCAAGTTTTCTAGATTTTGGATAGTGCAAGCCGAGCAAGCATGAAAATAAAAGAGCAGAAAATCTACAACACATGGAATCAGATATTCTATTCCTGTAAGAGAACGAAAACACCACATTGGAGGAACAAATTTTCTACACAAGTTCAATGGTGTCTTGGGTTGTTATTGTGCCTTTGCATCATATAAATTCATTGTCAGCTCAAAGGGTTATTTTTCACAACTTTAGTAGTATTGTGAAACAAGGGATTTAATTTACAGAGCAATGATGTACTACCTTCATCATCACCTAGTGTAATATCTCCAGGTTAACAATTCATCCACCTTGGGAACATATTGCTTTCACAACATTATTTGACAAATCTTAGACAACTTTCGTGGCACGGAAAGAGTATATTTTCTCTCATGTGGTGAGAGAAAAGAAAACTGTAGAAGCCGTGACAATGCAAGTGCATTTTCTCACATGGCTTCCTCCCTTTCGGTCAGCTCGTTACAAATCCAATGCGTTTTTACTTCCGACAACCAATATTCGTGTTTGCAGCCTTTCTTCGTAAGACGGGTATATTTTACTAATCTTTGTTTCTGAAGTCCCCTCTAGTGTCGAGGTTAATGTCACCTTTTACACTTTTCTCCATCTCTCGACTCTGCCTCCACCTTTGTCGGGATTGCTCGCATTATCTCACTTCACCTTGCAAGAATAAAAATAACACGTGTACTTAATTTTCACTATGTACACACACTATATGTACAAACTCTAACATATTTTTTTCATTACCATCTCCAGACGCAAGTCACAACTCACAAGGCATCTCATCCTCTAACCACGCCTCGCTAAGATACACATTCTTTTTCTCGTCGTTACATCCCTCTCCCCTCTCCATGAGACCTCTGTCTCTGATGTTTACATGTTCTTATTGCCCTCCATGATCATTTCAACTCTATTTCTATTCATCATTAAATGTTCTCTTGGGCTCCATGATCATGGTTGAGGAGGGCGTGGTGGCGGTTGCCGCTGCTACTGATCGACGGCAGGCAGAATCACAGGGGTCACAGCGGCAGCCGGAAGTGGATGCAACTACGCGAACGGAGTTGGATCGGGGATTTGGGATGTGTTGACTTGGGAATAGAGCGAGGAGGAGGTGTATGCGAAACGCTATTTCTGACTTGGCGGTGGCAGTCTTCCGTAATTTGTTGCTTATCCGCCCTTTGCCGATCCGAGAATTAGCAGAAGTGGTGCTCCGTGTTTTGTACATAATTTATAGCCAGCTTCTCGAATCTAGCTCCACGGAGTTTGGATATTCAGTGCTACTCCGGGCAGAATTTAAAGAAGCTGGAGGCTGGAGAGTTGCGGAATACGCCCTTAGTCAAGCTTCAACGCATCCCCAATGAATGTACCCAGATGCTCTACATTGCTTCAATCATGTCTCGTAGATTACATAGTCCTTCTGATGATATCTTAGAGGTAGGTCGCCTTGCAATCAGACTGCATATGCAAATCTTTTTTACTGCATTGCCAACTAAACACCCAGGACAATGGTTACAACCAGCGGATGCAATTTCACTTAATTACCAAGCAGGCTATAAATAATACGATTCAAGGAACTTTAACATCAGCAAAGAACAATTATTTGTCAAATTTTACCAGGCAGATGCAAATGTATAATGATAGTTTTCTTTGTGATCATGACTGTCTTAGGGAATGAAATGCAAGAGGAGGGCAGGGTCCCGCAGGGAGAAACAAATGCAACCGATATATACAGTAATTCAAGTATACCGTGCCATATGGAAGAGGGGTCATGCCAGCCATTTAAGGCCAGCAATCGGCACCATGAGCCGCAACACCATACTTTCCTCGGCTTATCACTGTCTGGAACCAAAAAAAAAGGCAGAGGAACTAAGAACCTACTACTACGTACTGATATCAGTATCTTCTGTAAGCATCACTAAGCAAACAAAAGCTAGCATGTCATCACCTTATCATATGGTTCCGACAAATGGAAACTCCAGGCTGTGCTTGTCGTTGCAGACCAGTATCTTGGCATCCATCATCTCGCACTCCTTGGCCTTCAGAGGAATGCATGCCAACGGAATTGTGGATGCGGACAACTAGCCGGTAGAATTGAACCATGGCTGAGTAAACTCCTCACCACCGGGGGCAGACTGATCCTGTCCAATGCTTGCCTGGATAGTATTCCCATCTTTGCCATGGGCCTGTTCCTTTTACAGGATGGAATTCATGCGAAATTCGACTCACACCGCTCCAAGTTCTTCTGGGAAGGAGCGGGCAATAAGCGTAAGTATCATATGGTCAATTGGCCTTCGGTTTGCCGGCCGAAATCCTTGGGAGGGTTAGGCCTGCTCAACTCCAAAAAGATGAATATTGCTCTGCTGTCCAAGTGGGTTTGGAAGATTTACCAAGACGAGCCATCTATCTGGGCGTCGATTATCAAAGCCAAGTACCGCGATGCCGATAACCTGTTCGAGGGCTCCGGACACGGGGGCTCGCAATTTTGGAAATCCCTTCACAAGATTAAGCACTTCTTCAAGCTTGGAGCGAAACACCTTATCGGTGACGGCCGACGCACCTTCTTCTGGACTGACTGGTGGTGCAGTGATCAGCCCATCAAAGAGTTGTTCCCCGATCTTTTCAACATCTGTGACAATCCGAATCTCTTAGTTGCTGATGCCCTAGAGTCTGGGGAACTCAATATCACTTTCCGACGCTCGCTCAACTCGGAAGGGCGGCGCCGGTGGATCCAACTGGGGTCGCTCCTGGAGCCTTATACCCTCTCTAGTGGCAAAGACAAAGTTTTGTGGCACCTGGAACCCTCGGGCAAGTTTTCGGTGCAATCGCTCTACGCCAAGCTCTCACATGGGGCCTCTGTTGCATATCACAAGGACGTTTGGTCCGCCAAAGTGCCCCTGAAGATCAAGATCTTCGCCTGGCAGCTCATCCTCGACAGATTGCCTTCCAGCCAACAAATTGTGACGCGCCACGGTCCTGCCTCGGGTAGCTGCGCGCTGTGCGGACAGACGGAAGATGCTGGGCATATCTTCTTTTCGTGCTCCATGGCAAAGTTCGCTTGGTCCGCCATCCGTCAGATTCTTGACTGTAACTGGAACCCTGGGAACTTCCCACAGTTCCATGCCATCCTCTCCAGCCTTGCGGGAAGGGCCCGTAGACTAGTGTGGTTTCTTTTCCTCGCCCAATCGTGGGCCCTGTGGAACATTCGTAATAAACTCACTATTGAGAAAAAAGTTATTAACCACCCTGCTAATGTGATTTTCAAAACTGCTCTTTTTATACAGCTCTGGATCGGCAAGGCAAAGCCAAGCGACCGGGAGGGCCTCCGGTGGGTGGAAAACAAGCTGAGGGAGCTCTACGCCGCCGTGAGACCAGGACTCTCAAGTCAGTGAAGACGCAGTGATCTTGCCTTCGGTGGTTCTGCCTGTGATGGTGCCACACGCGACGTGCTGTTGCTGTTTCTCCATGTGTTATCCTATCTTAGCTGTTGTCTTTCGTTGGCTAAGCTGTATGCCGCAGCATTGTATAACTCTTTGAACCTTGTGGGCTTTATTAATTTAAAGTCGGGCACGTTGTTGCCTAGTATCTAAAAAAATTGTGGATGCGGACCAAGGCATGGCTGGAGACCAGCTCCAGATTGGGAACGACCTCACTAAACATTTCAAAAATATACATGAAACCAAGGGATAAACGACAAATGACTCTGTCCCGTGCATGGGATCATTCAGTTTCACTGAGTTTCAATGTGTTTCTTAATTTGCCTGCGGTTTGTACGAATCAAAATGAAATATGGTGATATGCATACGCACAAATCTCAAAGCTCCAGATGAACGGCTAGAACATGCATAGGACGTCCCGTGCATGGGATAATTGCTGCTCTCTGGGACAAAACCCCTTTGCCTACATTGACCAAAACAGAGCTTAGTCCATTGATCACAATGATATGCTTAGTAGACTGAAATTTTTACTGCCGCCTTGTTTTGAAAAAATTAAAATCATGCTACCATAACTAACGTAGATGAAACAGAATGTAAGTGGATTACATGGTGTTAATCTTGTTCTGATGAGAGAAATCACACAAGATTGGAAGAGGATTATATGGTTCTTAGCTGTGTAATCCAACAACATAGGCGATGTAAACAATACTCTGCGGGTGCTCTTGCCCTGCCATACTCCATAAGTATATGTGAAGTAAACAATACAACAACATTGAAAGACATGGTGTTTTGGCTCATAGATCCAAATACACCTATTGTGAAAAATGCATTCACATCTATTTCAAGATGTCAAAATTCTGAAAACAAAATCCTAGGTGTATATCCGGACATACTACGCAAAATTTTGTGGGGAAAAGACATTTTTGTGGGCTGTGTAAAAATACAAATAAATGTGGTGTGAGAAGCCATTTTGAAGCAACGAAAATTATTATTTTTACACAAGTCACAAGAAATATCATTCTTTCGCGAAACTTTGTGTGCAGATATAGAATGTGCAGATGTAAATCTAGAATTTTTTTTTCAGATTTTTTGACATTTTAAAATATGCTTTTTAAATAGTGGGTGCATATACTCCTATGAGCAAAAATGGATTTCCGGTGAAGTAAACCATACTCTAGGGTGAAGGTATCGATTAACTAAGACTTCCGAGTGGAGTTCAGGAAGCAGCACAAGATGTTCTTTATTCCGTGATGAAAGAGGTGACATATGACACCATGAGATTTTATTTCTTTTACCAAACAACATAGAGTTATCACAAATGAAAATGCACGACACACCTTGGTGATTTCTTGTGGCGGGCAGGAAGAGGTTCAGCGCTGGAAGATATAGATAGAATCGGGGGAAGAGAGCGAGTGAGCATGAGGCGAGGGAGACGACGACCAAGTGTATTGGATTACTGTCATGTACTCGGCCTGTGCGCGCGTGGAGCGCCGTTGCTCTTGGACATGCGACACTGCTCCAGGGCCGTCCGCCGTGGGAAGAGCCGTCTCTGGCGGAGCGGCGGCGACGGCCATGGTCTCTGGCCACGATGGGTTTAGGACGGGGTTAGCCAAGAGGGAGGAGCTCCAGAGAGGGGAACGGCCGAAGGCCTCGCCGGCGGCGGTGCCTCCACACGAACCCGCCAACGAAGCCGGGATCCTGGAGTCTCTCGCCTCCATCGCGGGCGATGGGACGGAGGTGGCAGCGCATGTCCCCTCGTTCGCCATGGATCCCTCCCGGAATGGCTGCGCGGGTAGATCTCGGGATTCGTGCCGCGGCGCGGGGCTGGAGGGCGGCGCCGAAATCGAATAGTAGGCCTCACTTCCGCCACTTTCGATGGTGCTGCGTTGCAGTCGTGCGTGCTTGAGCTCGCTGGGTGAAATACGTGATTTTCGTTGAGGCTTGCCCATCTAGTCATCTACGTACTCGCAGAGTCAAGGGATGCGGGCGGAGCCAATGAAGAAAGACGAAACGAGGACGCAGCTTTCATCTTTACAGGTTATGCTGAGATCTCGATCTTCGGTGAGATATTCTAGGGAGTCTAGCAAAATTAGCGCTACAACACACCATCTAAATTAGCGCGAGGGTGGACTTGGTTAGTTGCATGCGGTGGATTTTGCTAGAGAAGGATAACTAATTAGCCCCAGACAGACGGTGAGGTTGTTAGGATTTAAAACAGGCTGTTGAGCGGGCACGCGGGTGGCATTTGGGCTGGTGTTGTTTTGTTAGTTGCGTTTTCTTTGTGACGTGGGGGGTATTATTGTCCATCCTGAAAATGTGACACCAGGCATTCACCAGTTTGCTCTTAATAGTAGAGATAAACCACAACATTGCCACACTATTCCTTATTAGTTAACAGTAAAACTGGGCTAGCTTTTGGGGACGTCAGCCGTCGGATCTGATGATTGAACGATCCATATTGCTGGCTATCTCACCGCATTTCTTTTCAGGGAAAATTGGGGTCATACCATTAAAAGAACCAAACTTTAGAAAAATACCACTGAAGTTTTTGGCTTTGGAAAACTGCCACTGAAAGGCTGCTCCGTTATTGCTTTCTGCCATTGGCGTCAACTGGCCGTTTGCAAAGTTTTTTTTTTTTTTTTGAACAAGGGGTGGCGCCGAGGGCGCCAAATATTTCATTCAGCTCAAAGACAGTTTACAGCATGTAGTACAATTCCCTGAAGATGAATTTGAGAAAGAGTAGAGGCTATAGGGCAATTGCCTATTCTAGAGTGAGCTGAATTAGAACAGGAAAAGATAGGCAAAGTGATCGATTGGAAAATTAGAGCCAGCTGAACACACGCACACACTCAGGTTGCAGAAAAAAAAATCCACGCACACATCTGAGTACATGCAACATGAACACAACTCAATGCACGCACACACCTGACCAAGCCAGTTGAATAGATGATCCAAAAACAAATCTCCAGCAGCACTTTGCCTCTTAAACAGCATTATATTTGCCTCCCAAACAGCGTTATACAGCATATATTCAACAACATAAAAACCAATATGGGAGAATATAACAAAAGGGAGATATCACATCATCTTGAGCATATAAAGAAGACTTTCAGCAATATAGAGCTGAACTTCAGTACATAATATTGTTCACAGCAAAGTAGCATCTTTGCACATGCAGCAATACAAAAGTGAATTATCCCTCTGGGCAGCTAATTGATCTACTCAATGATGATCCGGCGATTGATACCTCCTGATGAGATTGCAGCCATCCTTCTAGTTGTAACACCTGGGCTAGTTGGAGAGAGAGAAGCCATCCTTCTAGTTGTTACACCAGGGCTGGCTGGAGAAAGAGGAGCCGCTGGTCGAGTTGCTACACCTGGGCTTGAATGCGGCAACACAGTGGGTTCAACAGATGTTTTGGAGGCCTGAACATCCTCTGATATGCTTTTCCTATGGGTTACAACTTGGTTAGTGAGGGAAAAGTGTTGCAGCATGATGTCTACGCACGCTTCTATTCCTGTAGACAGTGTTGGGCATCCAAGAGCAGAGGTTTGTAGAACAGCAGCAAGTTTCCCTTAAGTGAATCACCCAAGGTTTATCGAACTCAGGGAGGAAGAGGTCAAAGATATCCCTCTCAAGCAACCCTGCAATCACGATACAAGAAGTCTCTTGTGTCCCCAACACACCCAATACACTTGTCAGATGTATAGGTGCACTAGTTCGGCGAAGAGATAGTGAAATACAAGTAGTATGGATGTATATGAGTGGTAATAGCAATCTGAATAAAATATGGCAGCGAGTAAACATGCAACAGAACAGTAAGTAAACGGAGTTTCGATGCTTAGAAACAAGGCCTAGGGATCATACTTTCACTAGTGGACACTCTCAAGATTGCAATCATAATTGGATATAAATATAAGCACTTCACTATGCTATTTTGAATTACTCTCTGGCAAGATAACGAACACTAATTCATCATGTAGGCAAACCTTAAAGATGTATTCCCAAGTACTAATAAACACCCCACGCTGTCACTGTGAGCATTCATAGGAGGTACTAACACACCACAATTTCATAGAGACATCCAACTCAAATCATAACTCAGTGAATAAGTATTCTGTGAAATATATCCTAAGAGACCCACACGGTGCACACACTGTCACCTTTACACACGTGGGACAAGGAGTCTCCGGAGATCACATAAGTAAAACCCATTTGAATAGCATAACGACATCTAGATTACAAAGCTCATCATATGGATCTCAATAATGCAAACCAACTCATGAGATCATTGTATTGAAGTACATGGGAGAGAGATTAACCACATAGCTACCGGTACAGCCCTTAGCCTCGGGGGAGAACTACTCCCTCCTCATCATAGGAGATAGCGATGGCGATGAAGATGGCGGTGGTGTCGATGGAGATGACTCCGGGGGCAATTCCCCGTCCCGGCAGGGTGCCGGAACAGAGACTTCTGTCCCCCGAATTGGAGTTTCGCGATGGCGGCGGCTCTGGAAGGTTTTCTGGTGTTTCGTCAATCCGTGTCGAAGATTTAGGTCAGGAGGCAACTTATAGGCGAAGAGGCGGAGTCGGAGGGGCCACGGGGCCTCCTCACACTAGGGGGCGCCCCCCCTTGGGCCGCGCCGCCCACACATGTGGGGCCCCCAGGGCTCCCCTCTGGTCCCCCTTTGACTTTCTGGAAAGTTTCGGGAAAAATAAGATGTTGGGCATTGATTTCGTCCGATTACGAGAATATTTCCTTTCTAGGATTTCTGAAACCAAAAACAGCAGAAAACAGCAACTGGCCCTTTGACATCTCGTCAATAGGTTAGTTCCGGAAAACGCATCAAAACGATATAAAGTGTGAACAAAACATGTAGGTATTGTCATAAAACTAGCATGGAACATCAGAAATTATAGATACGTTTGAGACGTATCAAGCATCCCCAAACTTAGTTCCTACTCGCCCTCGAGTAGGTAAACGATAACAAGAATAATTTCTGAAGTGACATGTTACTTACATAATCTTGATCATACTATTGTAAAACATATGAGATGAATGCAGCGATTCGAAGCAATGATGAAGATAATGAGTAAACAAATGAATCATATAGCAAAGACTTTTCATGAATAATACTTTCAAGACAAGCATCAATAAGACTTGCATAAGAGTTACTCATAAAGCAATAAATTCAAAGTAAAGGTATTGAAGCAACACAAAGGAAGATATAAGTTTCAACGGTTGCTTTCAACTTCAACATATATATCTCATGGATAATTGTCAACATAAAGTAATATAACAGGTGCAATAGGTAAACATGTAAGAATCAATGCACACAGTTGATACAAGTGTTTGCTTCTGAGATAGAAAGAAGTAGGTAAACTGACTCAACAATAAAGTAAAAGATAGGCTCTTCGCAGAGGGAAGCATGGATTACTATATTTGTGCTAGAGCTTTTCATTTTGAAAACAAGAAACAATTTTGTCAATGGTAGTAATAAAGCATATGTGTTATGTATAAGATATCCTATAAGTTGCAAGCCTCATGCATAGTATACCAATAGTGCTTGCACCTTGTCCTAATTAGCTTGGATTAACATGGATTATCATTGCATAACATATGTTTCAACCAAGTGTCACAAAGGGGTACCTCTATGCCGCCTGTACAAAGGTCTAAGGAGAAAGCTCGCATTGGATTTCTCGCTTTTGATTATTCTCAACTTAGACATCCATACCGGGACAACATAGACAACAGATAATGGTCTCCTCTTTAATGCATAAGCATTCAACAACAGTTAATATTCTCATAAGAGATTGAGGATTAATTGTCCAAACTGAAACTTCCACCATGAATCATGGTTTTAGTTAGCGGCCCAATGTTCTTCTCTAACAATATGCATACTCAAACCATTTGATCATGAAAATCGCCCTTACTTTAGACAAGACGAACATGCATAGCAACTCACATGATATTCAACAAAGGTGTAAAAGTTGATGGCGTCCCCAGAAACATGGTTACTGCTCAACAAGCAACTTATTAAGAAATAAGCACATAAGTACATATTCTTCACCACAATAGTTTTTAAGTCTATTTTTCCCATGAGCTATATATTGCAAAGACAAAGAATAAAATTTTAAAGGTAGCACTCAAGTAATGTACTTTGGAATGGCAGAGAAATACCATGTAGTAGGTAGGTATGGTGGACACAAATGGCATAGTATTTGGCTCAAGGATTTGGATGCACGAGAAGAATTCCTCTCAATACAAGGCTAGGCTAGCAAGGTTGTTTGAAGCAAACTCAAGTGTAAAAGGTGCAGCAAAGCTTACACATGAACATATTGTAGGTATTATAAGACTTTACATTGTCTCCTTTTTGTTCAAACACCTCAACCAGAAAATATCTAGACTCTAAAGATCAATCATGCAAACCAAATTTTAACAAGCTCCATGTAGTTATTCATTAATGGGTACAAGGTACATGATGCAAGAGCTTAAACATGATCTATATGAGCACAACAATTGCCAAGTATCACATTATTCAAGACATTATACCATTTACCACATGCGGTATTTTCCGTTTCCAACCATATAACAATGAATGAAATAGTTCAACCTTCGCAATGAACATTAAAGATAAAGCTAAGAACATATGTGTTCATACGAAACAGCGGAGCGTGTCTCTCTCCCAAACAAAGAATGCTAGGATCCGATTTTATTCAAACAAAAACAAAAAACAAAAACAAACAGACGCTCCAAGTAAAGCACATAAGATGTGACGGAATAAAAATATAGTTTCACTAGAGGTGACCTGATAAGTTATCGATGAAGAAGGGATGCCTTGGGCATCCCCAAGCTTAGATGCTTGAGTCTTCTTAAAATATGCAGGGATGAACCACGGGGGCATCCCCAAGCTTAGACTTTTCACTCTTCTTGATCATATTGTATCATCCTCCTCTCTTGACCCTTGAAAACTTCCTTCACACCAAACTTCTCATAAACATCATTAGAGGGGTTAGTACTCAAAAAACTTTAATCCACCTTGGCCCTGTAGTGACACATTGCAAGAACTCAATAAAACATTAGCTACAGCTCTCCACGTCTAGAAAGCCTCACTTAAAGTCCACAAGAGACAATGCAAAAAAACAGAGACAGAATCTGTCAAAACAGAACAGCCAGTAAACACGAATTTTTAAGAGGTACTTCCGTTGCTCAAATCAGAAAACTCAAAACTAATGAAAGTTGCGTACATATCTGAGGATCACTCACGTAAATTGGCAGATTTTTCTGAGTTACCTACAGAGAATCATACCCAGATTTGTGACAGCAAGAAATCTGTTTCTGCGCAGAAATCCAAATCTAGCATCAACCTTCTATTAGAGACTTCACTTGGCACAACATTGCAATAAAATAAATAAAAGGAGAGGTTGCTACAGTAGTAACAACTTCCAAAACACAACAAAACAGTAGCAAAATAAACATATGGGTTATCTCCCAAGAAGTGCTTTCTTTATAGCCATTAAGATGGGCTCAGCAATTTTAATGATGCACTCGCAAGAAATAACATATGGGTTATCTCCCAAGAAGTGCTTTCTTTATAGCCATTAAGATGGGCTCAGCAATTTTAATGATGCACTCGCAAGAAATAAGAGTTGAAGCAAAGGAGAGTGATACGTCTCCAACGTACCTATAATTTCTGATGTTCCATGCTTGTTTTATGATAATACTTACATGTTTTTCTTGCACTTTATAATGTTTTCATGTATTTTCCGGAACTAACCTATTAACGAGATGCCGAAGGGCCAGTTGCTGTTTTCTGTTGTTTTTGGTTCCAGAAAGGTTGTTCGGGCAATATTCTCGGAATTCGACGAAACGAAGACCCAACATCTTATTTTTCCCAGAACCTTCCAGAAAGTCAAAGGGGGACCAGAGGGGAGCCCTGGGGGCCCCACATGTGTGGTCGGCGCGGCCCAAGGGGGGGCCGCCGCCCTAGTGTGAGGAGGCCCCGTGGCCCCTCCGACTCCGACTCTTCGCCTATTTAAGCCCTGGTGACCTAAATCTTCGATACCAATTGACGAAACTCCAGAAAGACTCCAGGGGCGCCGCCACCATCGCGAAACTCCGTTTTGGGGGACAGAAGTCTCTGTTCTGACACCCTGCCGGGACGGGGAAGTGCCCCCGGAAGCCATCTCCATCAACGCCACCGCCTCCATCATGCTCCGTGAGTAGTTCCCCCATGGACTACGGGTTCTAGCTGTAGCAAGTTGGTACTCTCTCCCCTATGTACTTCAATACAATGATCTCATGAGCTGCCTTACATGATTGAGATTCATCTGATGTAATCGGTGTTGTGTTTGTCGGGATCCGATGGATTGTTACATGATGCGTGTAGTTGACACATCCGTTGGGAACCCCAAGAGGAAGGTGTGATGCGCACAGTAGCAAGTTTTCCCTCAGAAAGAAACCAAGGTTTATCGAACCAGGAGGAGCCAAGAAGCTCGTTGAAGGTTGATGGCGGAGGAGTGTAGTGTGGCGCAACACCAGGGATTCCGGCGCCAACGCGGAACCTGCACAACACAATCACAGAACTTTGCCCCAACGTAACAGTGAGGTTGTCAATCTCACCGGCTTGCTGTAAACAAAGGATTAGATGTATAGTGTGGATGATGATGTTTGTTTGCGAAGAACAGTAAAGAACAATTACAGCTGTTTGTATTTCAGATGTAAAGAATGGGACCGGGGTCCACAGTTCACTAGTGGTGTCTCTCCCATAAGATAGCAGATGTTGGGTGAACAAATTACAGTTGGGCAATTGACAAATAAAGAAGGCATAACAATGCACATACATATATCATGATGAGTACTATGAGATTTAATCAGGGCATTACGACAAAGTACATAGACCGCTATCCAGCATGCATCTATGCCTAAAAAGTCCACCTTCAGGTTATCATCCGAACCCCCTCCAGTATTAAGTTGTAAACAATAGACAATTGCATTAAGTATGGTGCGTAATGTAATCAACACAAATATCCTTAGACAAAGCATCGATGTTTTATCCCTAGTAGCAACAGCACATCCACAACCTTAGAACTTTCTGTCACAGTCCCAGATTTAATGGAGGCATGAACCCACTATTGAGCATAAATACTCCCTCTTGGAGTCACAAGTATCAACTTGGCCAGAGCCTCTACTAGCAACGGAGAGCATGCAAGAACATAAATAACGTATATGATAGATTGATAATCAACTTGACATAGTATTCAATATTCATCGGATCCCAACAAACACAACATGTAGGATTACAAATAGATGATCTTGATCATGATAGGCAGCTCACAAGATCTAACATGATAGCACAATGAGGAGAAGACGACCATCTAGCTACTGCTATGGACCCATAGTCCAGGGGTGAACTACTCACACATCGATCCGGAGGCGATCATGGCGATGAAGAGACCTCCGGGAGATGATTCCCCTCTCCAGCAGGGTGCCGGAGGCGATCTCCTGAATCCCCCGAGATGGGATTGGCGGCGGCGGCGTCTCTGGAAGGTTTTCCGTATCGTGGCTCTCGGTACTGGGGGTTTCGCGACGAAGGCTTTAAGTAGGCGGAAGGGCGGAGTCGGGAGAGTCACGCGGGCCCCACATGCTAGGGCCGCGCGGGCCCCCCTTAGGCCGCGCCGCCCTATTGTGGCGGCGGCCCGTGGCCCCACTTCGTCTCCCCTCCGGTCTTCTGGAAGCTTCGTGCAAAAATAGGACCCTGGGCGTTGATTTCGTCCAACTCCGAGAATATTTCCTTACTAGGATTTCTGAAACCAAAAACAGCATAAAACAGCAACTGGCTCTTCGGCATCTCGTCAATAGGTTAGTGCCGGAAAATGCATAATAATGGCATATAATGTGTATAAAACATGTGAGTATCATCATAAAAGTAGCATGGAACATAAGAAATTATAGATACGTTTGGGACGTATCATTACATTATGATTGTCTATCTACAAAGTTTATGAAGTTATTGTTGCTGCAATCTTGTTGTGTTTAATGCTTGTCACTAGGGCCCGAGTGGCATGATCTTAGATTTAAGCTCTATACTTATTGCTTAGATTGTATCTACAAGTTGTATGCACATGTCTATGTCCGGAACCAAAGGCCCCAAAGTGACAGAAATTGGGACAACTGGAGGGGAAGGCTTAGATATGAGGATCACATGTTTTCACGGAGTGTTAATGCTTTGCTCCGGTGCTCTATTAAAAGGAGTACCTTAATTTCCAGTAGATTCCCTAGAGGCCCGGCTGCCACCGGCTGGTAGGACAAAAGATGTTGTACAAGTTTCTCATTGCGAGCACGTATGACTATATATGGAAAACATGCCTACATGATTAATGATCTTGATGTTCTGTCTTAATGCTATTTCAATCCTATCAATTGCCCAACTGTAATTTGTTCACCCAACACTTGTTATTGGAGAGTTACCATTAGTGTAGATAGCTGGGAACCCCGGTCCATCTTTCATCATCATATACTCGTTCTACATGTCATTGGAAGTAGTATCAACTATTTTCTGGTGCCATTGCTCTCATATTACTGCTAATGCTGCTGTGTTACTGTTACTACTGCTCTCATATTACTGCTGCTTTCACATCACCCCTGTTACTAGTGCTTTTCCAGGTGCAGCTGAATTGACAACTCAGTTGTTAAGGCTTATAAGTATTCTTTACCTCCCCTTGTGTCGAATCAATAAATTTGGATTTTACTTCCCTCGAAGACTGTTGCGATCCCCTATACTTGTGGGTTATCAAGACTATTTTCTGGCGCCGTTGCCGGGGAGGCATAGCTCTACTCATAAGTTCACCTGGGGAGTACACTCCACCTCTCTCTCTATTTTATTTTATTTTGTTTTGCTTAGTTTACTTTTGTCTAGTTTCTTTGTGCTTAGTTTATTCCTGTCTAGTATTATTTTGCTTAGTTTACTTTTGTCTAGTTTCTTTTTGTTTTGTTTTATTTTTCCTATATACCCGAAAATCCATAAAAATTTGAAAAACCAAAAAAATTAAAAAACTGTTGTTATGGAAGAACCCACAACCTATTTGGAGCTTATTGAATTATATAATAATTATAGAGAATCAAGAACGGGAAAAGTTATGAGTGATGTGATAGAAAAATTAAATACAATTGCTAAAATCTTGCTTAAACGCCATGATATAAACTGTTGCTCTCAACAGGATACTAAACATCTGAAATTTCAATGTGGCTTTAGTGAGGAAGTTTTAATTAAGAACTATAATTGGAATAGCTATATTCATTTTGGGTTCGAAGAAGTAGAACAATTTGTTTTGTTTATGGGAGCTTCTGAGATCGAATCCTTCATTGCCAGAAATTATGAAACTTGTGTTGTTTGTAAGGACCTTAAAGATTATGTCTCTTCTATCCTTAATTTTTGCATAGAAAGCTACAGTGATAATCCCTATATCATTGATTATAAAGAGAGACTCATTAATGCACAAGAATGCACTCACAATTTGCAGGAACCAGTGGAAGAAGAAATTGATGAACCTGAAAGCTCATTGGATGAAAAAGAAGAGGAGAGTGATGAACAAAAGGAGGAAGAATGGATTAGCTACCCATGCCAACCTTCTAATGAGAGTAACTCTTTATCTCTTACACTATTTAATTGTCCTCCATGCTTACCAAAGGAGGTTGAATGTTATGTTCCTGTGGATTCTCTTGAAATATTCCCTATGAGTAAAACTTGTGAGAATAATTATGCTACTGTTATTTATGATAATCCATGCTACTTTGATAAATCTTATGATAAATCTTATGATAATGCTTTGTTTGTGCCTGATGTCGATATGCATGGTAATAAAGAGTTTTGCTTGGCAAATGTTTATGATAAATCTCTAGATGATGGTCCTATGTTACTTGATAATATTAATTGCACTACTAATGAAAATGGGATTGGAGAGGTCTTGACTTTATCTATGAGTCTCATATGTCTTGAGAATAATCAATCATCTTGTTATATAATTGATAAAAGTAGGTTTGAAAGTTTTGATCCTATTATTTTTGAGCTTGATAAAAATTATGTGTTTATGGATCATGAAAAGCATGCTGTATATGATAGTTATGTTGTTGAGTTTGTTCATGAAGCTACTGAAAATTATTATGAAAGAGGAAAATATGGTTGTAGAAATTTGCATGGTACTAAAACACCTCTCTATATGCTGAAAATTTTGAAGTTACTCTCGTTTTACCTTCTTATGCTTGTCACTTTGTTCTTCATGAATTTATTTGTGTACAAGATTCCTATGCATAGGAAGTGGGTTAGACTTAAATGTGTTTTGAATTTGCTTTTTGATGCTCTCTTTTGCTTCAACTCTTATTTCTTGCGAGTGCATCATTAAAACTGCTGAGCCCATCTTAATGGCTATAAAGAAAGAACTTCTTGGGAGATAACCCATGTGTTTATTTTGCTACTGTTTTGTTGTGTTTTGGAAGTTGTTACTACTGTAGCAACCTCTCCTTATCTTTATTTCATTGCAATGTTGTGCCAAGTGAAGTCTCTAATAGAAGGGTGATGCTAGATTTGGATTACTGCGCAGAAACAGATTTCTTGCTGTCACGAATCTGGGTATGATTCTCTGTAGGTAACTCAGAAAAATCTGCAAATTTACGTGAGTGATCCTCAGATATGTACGCAACTTTCATTAGTTTTGATTTTTCTGATTTGAGCAACGGAAGTACCTCTTAAAAATTCGTGTTTACTGGCTGTTCTGTTTTGACAGATTCTGTCTCTGTTTTTTGCATTGTCTCTTGTGGACTTTAAGTGAGGCTTTCTAGACGTGGAGAGCTGTAGCTAATGTTTTATTGAGTTCTTGCAATGTGTCACTACAGGACTAAAGTGGATTAAAAGTTTTTTGAGTACTAACCCCTCTAATGAAGTTTATGAGAAGTTTGGTGTGAAGGAAGTTTTCAAGGGTCAAGAGAGGAGGATGATATATGATCAAGAAGAGTGAAAAGCCTAAGCTTGGGGATGCCCCCGTGGTTCATCCCTGCATATTTCAAGAAGACTCAAGCGTCTAAGCTTGGGGATGCCCAAGGCATCCCCTTCTTCATCAACTTATCAGGTTCTTCTATTGAAACTATATTTTTATTCGGTCACATCTAATGTGCTTTACTTGGAGCGTCTGTGTGCTTTTATTTTTGTTTTGTTTGAATAAGATCGGATCCTAGCAATCCTTGTGTGAGAGAGACACGCTCCGCTTTTTCATATGAACACTTGTGTTCTTCATTTTACTTTTAATGTTCAATGATAAAAGTTGGAAGCTATTGCATTTATTGCTATTTGGTTGGGAAAAGAAAATGCCTCATATTGTCTTGGATAATTTGATACTTGACAATTGTTTTGAGCTCTCAAGTAGATCATGATTAAGCTCTTGCATCATGTAGTTTAAACCTATTAGTGGAGAAATACCGTAGAGCTTGTTGAAACTGGTTTGCATGATTGGTCTCTCTAAGGTCTAGATATTTTCTGGTAGAAGTGTTTGAGCAACAAGGAAGACAGTGTAGAGTTTTATAATGCTTGCAATATATTCTTATGTAAGTTTTGCCGTACCGGTTCATACTTGTGTTTGCTTCAAACAACCTTGCTAGCCCAAAGCCTTGTACTGAGAGGAAATGCTTCTCGTGCATCCAAAACCTTGAGCCAAAACCTATGCCATTTGTGTCCACCATATCTACCTACTATGTGGTATTTCCTGCCATTCCAAGTAAATACTTCATGTGCTACCTTTAAACCTTCAAAATGCTTCTCAATTTGTGTTGATGTTTTATAGCTCATGAGGAAGTATGTGGTGTTTATCTTTCAATCTTGTCATTTACTCCTGACAAACTTTCATAATGGACTAGTGGCACATCCGCTTATCCAATAATTTTGCAAAAAGAGCTGGCAATGGGGTTCCCAGCCCCAATTAATTAACTTGCATTAATAATTCTCTTCACGTGTTTTGCTATGATTCATCAGTAAGCAACTTAATTTTGCAAATAGACACTCCTTCATGCTTTGTGAATGTTGGAAGGCACCCGAGGATTCGGTTAGCCATGGCTTGTGTAAGCAAAAGGTTGGGAGGAGTGTCAACCATAAATAAAACTAAAATACATGTATAAACAAAAGAGAAGACAGATGATCTACCTTGCTGGTAGAGATAACGTCCTTCATGGGAGCCTCTCTTGATAGTCTGGTTGATGAGGTGGTTAGAGTACCTGCTACCATTCGTTGACAACAACAAACACCTCTCAAAACTTTACTTTTATGCTCTCTATATGATTTCAAAACTTAAAAAGCTCTAGCACATGATTTAATCCCTGCTTCCCTCTGCGAAGGGCCTTTCTTTTACTTTATGTTGAGTCAGTTTACATACTTCCTTCCATCTTAGAAGCAAACACGTGTGTCAATTGTGCATTGATTCTTACATACTTGCTTATTTGCATTCATCATATTACTTTGTGTTGACCATTATCCATGAGATATACATGTTGAAAGTTGAAAGCAATTGCTGAAACTTAAATCTTCCTCTGTGTTGCTTCAATGTCTTTACTTTGAATTTATTGCTTTATGAGTTAACTCTTATGCGAGACTTTTGATGCTTGTCTTGAAAGTACTATTCATGAAAAGTTTTGCTATATGTTATCTATTTGTTAGCAACTATAGATCATTGCCTTGAGTCACTGCATTCATCTCATATGCTTTATAATAGTATGATCAAGATTATGTAAGTAGCATGTCACTACAGAAATTACTCTTTTTATCGTTTACCTACTCGAGGGCGAGCAGGAACTAAGCTTGGGGATGCTGATACGTCTCCAACGTACCTATAATTTCTGATGTTCCATGCTTGTTTTATGATAATACTTACATGTTTTGCTTGCACTTTATAATGTTTTTATGCATTTTCCGGAACTAACCTATTAACGAGATGCCGAAGGGCCAGTTGCTGTTTTCTGTTGTTTTTGGTTCCAGAAAGGCTGTTCGGGCAATATTCTCGGAATTCGACGAAACAAAGACCCAACACCTTATTTTTCCCGGAACCTTCCAGAAAGTCAAAGGGGGACCAGAGGGGAGCCCTGGGGGCCCCACACGTGTGGTCGGCGCGGCCCAAGGGGGGGCGCCGCCCTAGTGTGAGGAGGCCCCGTGGCCCCTCCGACTCCGACTCTTCGCCTATTTAAGCCCTGGTGATCTAAATCTTCGATACCAATTGACGAAACTCCAGAAAGACTCCAGGGGCGCCGCCACCATCGCGAAACTCCGTTTCGGGGGACAGAAGTCTCTGTTCCGGCACCCTGCCGGGACGGGGAAGTGCCCCCGGAAGCCATCTCCATCAACGCCACCGCCTCCATCATGCTCCGTGAGTAGTTCCCCCATGGACTAAGGGTTCTAGCTGTATCTAGTTGGTACTCTCTCCCCTATGTACTTCAATACAATGATCTCATGAGCTGCCTTACATGATTGAGATTCATCTGATGTAATCGGTGTTGTGTTTGTCGGGATCCGATGGATTGTTACATTATGATTGTCTATCTACAAAGTTTGGGAAGTTATTGTTGCTGCAATCTTGTTGTGTTTAATGCTTGTCACTAGGGCCCGAGTGGCATGATCTTAGATTTAAACTCTATACTTTATTGCTTAGATTGTATCTACAAGTTGTATGCACATGTCTATGTCTGGAACCAAAGGCCCCAAAGTGACAGAAATTGGGACAACTGGAGGGGAATGCTTAGATATGAGGATCACATGTTTTCACGGAGTGTTAATGCTTTGCTCCGGTGCTCTATTAAAAGGAGTACCTTAATTTCCAGTACATTCCCTAGAGGCCCTGCTGCCACCGGCTGGTAGGACAAAAGATGTTGTACAAGTTTCTCATTGCGAGCACGTATGACTATATATGGAAAACATGCCTACATGATTAATGATCTTGATGTTCTGTCTTAATGCTATTTCAATCCTATGAATTGCCCAACTGTAATTTGTTCACCCAACACTTGTTATTGGAGAGTTACCACTAGTGTAGATAGCTGGGAACCCCGGTCCATATTTCATCATCATATACTCGTTCTACATGTCATTGGAAGTAGTATCAACTATTTTCTGGTGCCATTGCTCTCATATTACTGCTACTGCTGCGTATTCATTACTATTGCTCTCATATTACTGCTGCTTTCACATCACCCCTGTTACTAGTGCTTTTCCAGGTGCAACTGAATTGACAACTCAGTTGTTAAGGCTTATAAGTATTCTTTACCTCCCCTTGTGTCGAATCAATAAATTTGGGTTTTACTTCCCTCGAAGACTGTTGCGATCCCCTATACTTGTGGGTTATCAGAGAGCATCAAAAAGCAAGTTCAAAACACATTTAAGTCTAACCCACTTCCTATGCATAGGAATCTTGTACAAAAATAAATTCATGAAGAAGAAAGTGACAAGCATAAGAAGATAAAACACGAGTAACTTCAAGATTCTCAACATAGAGAGGGGAAATTTAATATTATTAAGATGCATATAACCGTGTTTTCCTCTCTCATAATAACTTTCAGTAGCATCATTGATGAAATCCACAATATACCCATCACTTAAAACATTCTTATCATGGTTCATATGCACAAAAGTATCATTAATTTTGGCATAAGAAGAGTTCTTCTCATTAATAGTAATTGGAGCAAGATTATTATCAAGAATTTGAACATGGTAAACAAGTTGCATACTAAGGGAATTGTTTTTAGCAATCCAATCATAACTATGACAAGTTTCATAAGGATAGTTATAACCTATATCATAGCATTCTTTATAATAATCATCAAAGATCGGAGGCATAGTGTCATCATAAGAAACAGAATAGTTATCTTTCACAGTATGTTCATCTGTGACCATACCATCGTTGTTACTAGAAGGAGATGTATCAAACATATAATGATCAGTAGCAAAAGGATTTTCAAACACCTCATCCCCAAGCTTAGAGCTTTCTATATCATTACGAGAGGAAGCATGGATAGTACTGATACTATGGCAATTATTAACATCATCATTTTCAGAATTAGTTTCCCAGAGATTTCCAATATCAAAAGTAGTGTGCTCTTTCAAATCATGATCACTAATGTAGGTAAAGGGCATAGGAAGATCATTGTACTCAGATTCATTATCATAATAATCATTAGGAGCAACATACTTACGGTTACCTATCGTTATCTCATACACACGGTGATACGCCGTTACCTCTTTCTCTTTATTCCCCTTCCTCTTCTTCCTTTCCTTCTCCTCGTTCCCTTCTTTAGGAGGAAAAGGCTTGATGAGGGGCTCCTCCACATAACCTGATTTATTTCCAGAAACAATAGAAGAAACTTGGGAGGATTCCTCCTTTTCATTAATAAGTTCAAAACACACAGCGGTCCTATCATATTTTGGCAAAGTGTCCTCTTCTAAAATATTTTGTATGTAAGTATTTGTATGGCAATTATCAATGCAATAAGAAAGACACCCATGCAGGACATCATCAATATCAAGATCACTCATATGTAACAAAGAGATTTTTCTTGATAACTCTTCACGCCACAAAAATAAAGTAAGTTCATCATGCTGATTAAGAGTAATT
The DNA here is from genome assembly GCF_019359855.2 of Lolium perenne. NCBI lineage: Eukaryota > Viridiplantae > Streptophyta > Magnoliopsida > Poales > Poaceae > Lolium > Lolium perenne. The sequence goes on from NC_067250.2 coordinate 278,277,088, forward strand.
TCATCATTACAATACAAATTTGCAGTACTCATGGGGTTCGGATTATCATTGGAGGAGCATTGAAAATTAAAATGACCCACTCTATGGCAAAGTTCACAAATAAAAGGATAGCTGGCACAAACTTTTTTACCAAGATCATCTAGAACCCTAGACCACTTTCTAGTTTTTTCATTAATATGGTGGATACAATATTCATCTTCGATTTGATTAATTCCACAAGGTCTATGCATTCCACAAAAATTAACATGCTTATAGGAAATAGCATTCTTAGGAGTTTGAGCCTGTTTATTGCAATCATTAACAACAATTTCATCCTTCATGCAAGCATCTTTAAAAGGTTCATGATACTTATCAAAATTCTTCTTAGGCAATTCAAAATGAGAGGCAAAAGCTTTATAAAGATTTGCAACAACTTGAGAGTCAAGACCATAAGTAGCACTCATATTTCGAATTTTATCAGTATCCATAAAAGTTTCAATGCATTCATAATCGTAATTTATACCTGACTCTTTACCTTTGTTGTTCTCCCATCCTTCAGTATTCTCCTGAATCCGATCAAGAAGGTCCCTTTTAAACTCTTCTTCATTGCGTGTAAATGATCCAGAACAAGTAGTATCCAGCAAGGTTTTATCCTGAAAAGAAAGTCTTGCATAGAAAAAAAAAATTTTGAGGGTAAAACAGTGGGAATGCCCACTGCAATTTTTATTAATAAAATATAGAGTTACAAAAAGTACAAAGATTTACAAAAGAGAGTGAGAAACTCTCCAAAATAAACTAAAGCTGCGTTTGAATCCAATTCTTGAGAGCCAATATATGCTTTTTCTTCATTCTGTGTTCTAAAAGTTTTAGCTCCTGTATATATACTGCTTTCCAACTATTGAAGATAGCATTCTGATCCTTGAAAACCTTGTTATTTCTGATAATCCAAATTCCCCAAGCTGCTAGGATGACAATTTCCATAGCAAAAGGCTGGTTGATTTTTGTTATCATGTCTTCAAACGCCTCTAAAATCGATAATCTTCTATCTCTCTGGGGACATACAAAATTCCAACACTGATCTGCAAAAGGGCATGCCCAGAAAAGATGGACAAGCGTTTCTTCTTCATCACAATTACTGACCACACACTGATAAGATTGCAACTATAGCTTCTTTCTTCTCAGAAGATTCCTTGTGTTTAATCTGTCATGAAGCAAAAGCCAAAAGAAGAACTTATGTTTTGCTTGACAAGAAGACTTCCAGATTAAGGAGAAAATCTTTGGTGCTGGTGAATATCCAATCATAGTCTTATATGCATCTTGAGAGGAGAATTCTGCATTGCCCCAAATATATGTCCAAGTATCTTTGTTGCCAGCATGTATTGTTCTGAGAGTTCTTTGACATAGTAATTCCAGTGACTGAAACTCTTCATATGCTTCCTGAGAAAGAGGAAGATGAAACATATCCTCTAGGTACTCTGTATGAATTACCTTTTCTACAGTCCAGTCTGTATATTTAGCAAAATATACAAGGTGTGGAAATTTCTAATGAAGGCAATTATTCTCCCAAAGATCAGTCCAAAAACTCACAGAACTCCCATCACCAATGTTACATCTTGCCATAGCTTTATAAATGTCTAATAATTTTAGGTGAGATTTCCACCAGAAGGACCCTTCTAAATTAACAGTGGGAAGATTGCCATTTGAGTAATAAGATTCCTTGACTAGGTGCACCCAAGGGATGTCAAGATTGTTGAAGTATTTATGAAGATTCTTTAACATTAGTGCCTTATTTTGTATTTCCAAATTGAGGACTCCCAAACCTCCTTGCTCTTTGGGTCTGCATATCTTTTTCCATGCAACAAGGGCAGAACCATTGGCCTGAACATCAGCATTTTTCTTCCTCCATAGACAGTGTCTCATGTATTTCACTACTTGCTCCTTAATGGCTACTGGGACATCAAAGCAGCACATGAAGAAAACTGGCATGGAAGCCAGAACAGATTTAACCAGTTGTAACTTGCCCCCATAGTTTAAGAAGTCAGCAATCCCACCTAATCTTGACTGTGTTCTTTGTATAATTGGCAAGAAAGGCTCCATGGAAGGTTTAATAATAGAAAGAGGTAATCCAAGATATGTAAAAGGTAAAGATCCTTTCTGACAATGCATTGTTGCAGAGAAATGATTAAGCCTCTCCTCACTCAAATATATGGGAATCATATTTGATTTGTTGTAGTTCACTTTCAGACCAGTAGAATCAGCAAAAGTTTGGAGAAGAGCTTTAAGGCAAACTAGATTTCTAGCATCAGCTTTCATTATAACAAGAGTGTCATCAGCATATTGGATAATAGGGAAGTCAGGGCATGCAGCTGAAGGAATTGGTTTATCTATCAAACCTTGGGCCATTGCTTTATTCAGGACTGATTGTAGAAGGTCTGCTGCCAGCACAAAGAGAAGGGGTGATAGAGGATCCCCTTGCCTAACCCCTCTTTTGCAATCGAATTTTTTCCCAGGTGATCCATTCAGTAGAACGGCAGAGGTTCCAGAACTAAGGATTAATTGAATCCATCTGATCCATCTTTCTCCAAAACCTCTAGCTCTTAAAATTTCTAGTGTAGTGCCATGTTCAATCTTGTCAAAAGCCTTCTCAAAATCTAGCTTAAGAATAACAATCTCTTCTTTTGACTTATGACATTGAAAAAGGTATTCAAAAGCCCAGCCTAAGCAATCCTGAATGGATCTTTGCTTCAGAAATCCATACTGATTCTTGTGAACTAGCTGAAGAATGATCTTCTGCAGTCTGTTTGCTAACAATTTAGTGATGATTTTGAGCACTGTATTTAGCAAAGATATAGGTCTGAAATCACTAGGTAGCATTGGGGAATCATTCTTTGGAATTAATGTAATATATGAAGAGTTTATGCTTTATCAATGATGATTATCAATGTAATAGCATAGAAATTATCAATGATGATATTACCAGGAAGCTCATGAATGGGGCATTTGAGCATTAAAGACTTCAATCTCCCCCATGCTTGGGCAATACTCTCTCCATCATGAGGCCAGAAATTATATATGCGGTTCCGGTCTTTGTGAATTTCACTTGGAGGATAGAATTTAGAGTAAAATAGAGGCACAATATCCTTCCAATCAAGAGAATCCCCATTCTTCAGCAATTTATACCAACGCGCCGCTTTACCAGACAACGATATAGAGAATAGTTTCTTCCTAACTTCATCCATAGAGATACCTGCACACTTGAATAACCCGCATAATTCATGCAAAAACAGTAAATGATCTCCAGGATGGACAGTTCCATCCCCTTCATAGCGGTTATCCATAACATGTTCAATAATTTTCATAGGTATTTTATATGAAATACTTTGAGCAGGTGCATTTAAAATATCAGAAGCATCATTAGAGTTATCGCATATGGGAGATAAAGCATTATCAGAGCAAAATATTTCTTCCAAAGCTGAGGAGCAAAAAAGATTATTTTTATATAAACTAGCTTCCCCAAGCTTAGACTTTTCCATAGCATTAGCAGTAATTGCATTCATTCTAATAACATTGCTACTATCATGCAGATAAGGTTCCATAGGTTTTTTAATTTTCGCATCAAACAATTCATATCTTAACTCAGGAAATAGATTGAAAAGCTCATTGTTGTTTTCCATTATGCCTAACTAGTGAAAAAAAAACAAGAAAAAAAAGATGCAATTGCAGGATCTAAAGGAAATAGCTTCGAGCACTCACACACCGGCAACAATTGTAGGAAATAGCTTAGTAGTTGGAGGATGTGAATACCTTTTACCTTACCTCCCCGGTGATGTCTACGGGTGCTTCTATTCTTGTAGACAGTGTTGGGCCTCCAAGAGCAGAGGTTTGTAGAACAGCAGCAAGTTTCCCATAAGTGGATCACCCAAGGTTTATCGAACTCAGGGAGGAAGAGGTCAAAGATATCCCTCTCAAGCAACCCTGCAATCACGATACAAGAAGTCTCTTGTGTCCGCAACACACCTAATACACTTGTCAGATGTATAGGTGCACTAGTTCGGCGAAGAGATAGTGAAATACAAGTAATATGGATGTATATGAGTGGTAATAACAATCTGAATAAAATATGGTAGCGAGTAAATATGCAACAGAACAGTAAATAAACGGAGTTTCGATTCTTAGAAACAAGGCCTAGGGATCATACTTTCACTAGTGGACACTCTCAACATTGATCACATAATAAAACCACTCTACACTCTTTTGTTGGATGATGAACACCACTAATTGCGTAGGGCTACAAGAGCACCTCAATGCCGGAGTTAACAAGCTCCACAACATTCAATGTTCATATTTAAATAACCTTAGAGTGCATGATAGACCAACGCAATCACACCGAGAACTAACATAGCATGCACACCGTCACCGACAGACTATGAAAGGGGGAATAAATTGCATCAATACCATCATAGTAATAGTTAACTTCATAATCTACAAGAGATCACAATCATAAACTACGCCAAGTACTACACGATGCACACACTGTCACCATTACACCGTGGAGGAGGAATAGAATATTTTAATAACATCACTAGAGTAGCACATAGATGATATTCAACTAGATCACAAAGAGAGAGATGAACCACATAGCTACAGCAGAGCCCTCAGCCCCGGGGGTGAATTACTCCCTCCTCATCATGGAGGCAGCGATGGCGGTGAAGATGGCGGTGGAGACGGCGGTGGAGATGACTCCGGGGGCAATTCCCCGTCCCGGCAGGGTGCCGGAACAGAGACTTCTGTCCCCCGAATTGGAGTTTCGCGATGGCGGCGGCTCTGGAAGGTTTTCTCGGGTTTCGTCAATCTGGGTAGGGTTTTCGCGACGGAGACCTTAAGTAGGCGGAAGGGGAGCCTCGGAGGGGCCCTGCTGGGCCCTCACACTAGGGGGCGCGCCCCACCCCTTGGCCGCGCCGCCCTGGCGTGTGGGGCCCCCTGGCTCCTCTCCGGTACTTCTTCGATGCACTGGAAACTTCCGGGAAAAATAAGGTGCAGGGCATTGATTTCGTCCGATTCCGAGAATATTTTCTTACTAATATTCTGAAACCAAAAACAGCAGAAAACAGCAACTGGCCCTTCGGCATCTCGTCAATAGGTTAGTTCCGGAAAACGCATCAAAACGATGTAAAGTGTGTATAAAACATGTAAGTATCATCATAAAAGTAGCATGGAACATAAGAAATTATAGATACGTTTGGGACGTATCACCCGGCAACAGCGCCAGAAAATAGCTTGATGTCTACGCACGCTTCTATTCCTGTAGACAGTGTTGGGCCTCCAAGAGCAGAGGTTTGTAGAACAGCAGCAAGTTTCCCTTAAGTGAATCACCCAAGGTTTATCGAACTCAGGGAGGAAGAGGTCAAAGATATCCCTCTCAAGCAACCCTGCAATCACGATACAAGAAGTCTCTTGTGTCCCCAACACACCCAATACACTTGTCAGATGTATAGGTGCACTAGTTCGGCGAAGAGATAGTGAAATACAAGTAGTATGGATGTATATGAGTGGTAATAGTAATCTGAATAAAATATGGCAGCGAGTAAACATGCAACAGAACAGTAAGTAAACGGAGTTTCGATGCTTAGAAACAAGGCCTAGGGATCATACTTTCACTAGTGGACACTCTCAACATTGCAATCATAATTGGATATAAATATAAGCACTTCACTATGCTATTCTGAATTACTCTCTGGCAAGATAACGAACACTAATTCATCATGTAGGCAAACCTTAAAGATGTATTCCCAAGTACTAATAAACACCCCATGATGAGCATTCATAGGAGGTACTAACACACCACAATTTCATAGAGACATCCAACTCAAATCATAACTCAGTGAATAAGTATTCTGTGAAATATAGCCTAAGAGACCCACACGGTGCACACACTGTCACCTTTACACACGTGGGACAAGGAGTCTCCGGAGATCACATAAGTAAAACCCACTTGAATAGCATAACGACATCTAGATTACAAAGCTCATCATATGGATCTCAATAATGCAAAGCAACTCATGAGATCATTGTATTGAAGTACATGGGAGAGAGATTAACCACATAGCTACCGGTACAGCCCTTAGCCTCGGGGGAGAACTACTCCCTCCTCATCATAGGAGACAGCGATGGCGATGAAGATGGCGGTGGTGTCGATGGAGATGACTCCGGGGGCAATTCCCCGTCCCGGCAGGAAGCCGGAACAGAGACTTCTGTCCCCTGAATTGGAGTTTCGCGATGGCGGCGGCTCTGGAAGATTTTCTGGTGTTTCGTTAATCCGTGTCGAAGATTTAGGTCAGGAGGCAACTTATAGGCGAAGAGGCGGAGTCGGAGGGGCCACGGGGCCTCCTCACACTAGGGGGGCGCCCCCCCCTTGGGCCGCGTCGCCCACACGTGTGGGGCCCCCAGGGCTCCCCTCTGGTCCCCCTTTGACTTTCTGGAAAGTTCCGAGAAAAATAAGATGTTGGGCATTGATTTCGTCCGATTCCGAGAATATTTCCTTTGTAGGATTTCTGAAACCAAAAACAGCAGAAAACAGCAACTGGCCCTTCGGCATCTTGTCAATAGGTTAGTTCCGGAAAACGCATCAAAACGATATAAAGTGTGAACAAAACATGTAGGTATTGTCATAAAACTAGCATGGAACATCAGAAAGTATAGATACGTTTGAGACGTATCACAGCACAACCTTAAAAAAACATTGCAGCACATGTATGGCTGAAAATAGTACATTACTTTGCTTTTTTCCCTTTCTTTGGACGAGGTGGTGGAAGCTCTTGTTCTAGTTCAGCTTGAGTAGCAGTACAACCCTTTTCTATATGCCCAAACTGAAAGCATCTTTTGCATTGATATGGTCCTCTTTTCCCCAGCTCCCCACTCGCCTTAATTCTCTGTTTTCGTGGTCTGCCAGCAGCCCTTTGTAGAGGTGGAGGAATCATTTCAAAACCAACATCAACCTTTGGCCATTCTGACCTGCCATTCATTGGAGCGATCTGAAACTGATAGGCCATCTTGAATCTCTCTACGGAATAGTAGTCATGCACAAAGTCCTCATTCTTTAGTTGCCTAACTTTGCCAACCAAGTATATACCATGAGGGCATGGTTTTCCGGACACCTCCCATTGTCCACAACCACATTCTCTTTTCTCAAGGTCAACAGCATACCTCCATGTCTTCCCTTCTTTTGTTGTTCCTGATATTTCACCTGACATGGGACCACTTTTCTGGAGTTCATACTGCAGCCCTCGATTCTTCATGCTTAACTCATGTAACACACTTGGGAGGATGAGGCCTTGAAGTCTATTGGCTATCACTTGCCTCGTGTACATCTTTTCCTGGATCATTTGCCTAATCTTGTCCAATCAGATAGTCAACTGGAAGGTCTTTGTAATCCTTAATCCAATTGTTGAAGCATTCTGATATGTTGTTGTTAACATAATCAACTTTGCACTCTTTGGAGAATTTGGATCTACTCCATATCAGATTGTGATGCTTATTTAAAAATGCAAGACAATCAGCTGCAATTTTCTCCATCAATGCATCATGTCTACGACTTGTGCATGCCCACGCACAAGGCCACATGTATTTCAGTACCTCGCCCTTGAACTTCTTTCGAAAATTAGCCATTAGGTGTCTAAAACACTCACGGTGCTCTGCATCATCTCCAAAGGCTTTCTTGACACCATATGCTAGTCCCTTGCAAGCATCAGTGTGGATCGTCAACCCAGGTGGAGTGCCAACTGCTTTCTTGAGGTTGCTCATGAACCATGCCCAATTGGCATTATTTTCTTTCCCAAAAATACCATACGCAACTGGATACATCCAATTGTGTCCATCAATGGCAGTTGCTGCAGCCAACTGTCCATTATACTTACCAGTGAGGTGTGTGGAATCAACACCAAGATATGGTCTACACCCAGCCAAAAAGCCATCAACACATGCTCTAATGCACACAAACATCCTTGAAAAATGCATTTGTCCATTGATCTTCTTGCAATCGATATCAACAATGCTTCCTGGACAAGCTTCTTCTAGAGCTGCTTTGAATCTCCATAACATTGTGAAGCTCTCTTCCCAAGTACCATGAAGCTCATTCATAGCAGCTTTCTTCCCAGCCCACACTTTAAAATATGACATCTCAATCTTGTATTGTGTCTGCAATCTTTTCTGTAACTTCTTTGCACTCAGAGTGGGATCCTCTTGCACAATATCTTTTGTTCTTCGAGATATCCAAGACGTGGAAGCTTGATGTCCCGTTAGTGTGGCTGAACCGGCACATGTGTGATCATCCAATGAAGATAGATTAACAACCTGCAAATAAGTATGATTTACAAAGTTAGACAAGTCTGTGAGAAATGTGCAATAAATAAAACAATAAACCTGCAAATAAAATATTACTAACCATAAATGTGTTGCCACCATGAAGTTTCTTCGCATAAACTCTCCACTCACAGTCTTCAGCTGCACACCTTGCCCTGTATCTAGTTGTGTCACTATGTTCAACCATGGTCTCAAATGAATTTTTGATGGCATATGTTCTCATAATCTGGATAAACTCTTCTTTATCACCAAATGTATCTTTTTCCTTGATGACTGGATTCTCTAGATCATGTGTTGTGTATGGCACAAAATAATCATCTCTCGCTCCAGCCTCATCATCTTGAACACATTCAGTATCAAATTCTGGAATAGGCCTTGCCCTCTTTCTTTTATTCACTTCTACTGCATTTTTTTCGGCTGGCTTTGACTCACGGGCTGCATCATCCACCTTTTTGAAGTACCTCCACTCTTCATCTGCTCCAGCTGGTTCATCTCCATGAGGATCACACCCAAAAGTCATGAAGTGTTCTTTTTCTTCCTCTTCAGCCATTGGTGGCCCTGCAGTTGTTTCTCCATATGTTGGTACTTCTGCCCATGCAAACCCCTCAACTTTGATCTCCTCCTCAACCACCTTGGTAGCAGCACTCATGTCCTCATCGGCAACATTGGTCTCAACATGGCCCTCGTCCCATGCACCCACTACCATGAACAACTTAACCACTTGCGATGCCCTTAGCAATTCAAGAAGCTGATTGTCAGTATCTAACCTGCATTTCATATGCTGCTTTGAATCAACAACCCAAAAGTTTGCCTTTTGGTCGCTGGCCCATGTGAAGTATGGATCAATATCCTTGTGCAGATCAATCAGTGCATACTTTTCAGAATCAACAACCCAACTTACAGTCCTACCCTTACTATAAACCTTTTTGCCATCTATAATACTGAAGTATGAGTTGACAAGGATCTCTAATCTACAAGCAGTTTTTGGATCAACTCTGCAATATGCAAGCCAGAAACACAAAAAAAGAGGAACACATAAGAACCTCATGACTCGTCCACACACAAATCTGGAGATATTGAGTGGGATTACCCTTCTTGAACTTGAGATTCATCCATCCTTGGTCAATTTCCTGGTTCCTTGTCTCCGCTCTACAAAATCCCCAAAAACTAGGGTTCATACCATGCACAAGAGCACGGGAAGGAGACAGATCGCGAGGGAAACGAGGGGGATAGAGGAGGAAGAGGGTCTTTACCATGGAGGAGCTCACGGAGGAGGATGAGCCGCCGCCGGGGAGGCGCGTCGCCGGCAGCTAGCGGCAGGGAAGTCGCGCCGCCGCGTCTCCTTTCTTCAGTCGGTCTTGGCTGGTGGGTGCGTGTGTGGTTCGTTCAGTCTGGGCTCAGCCTGGCCAATTAATCTGGCTGATACGTGGTTGCAAACGGCCAGTTGACGTCAATGGCAGAAACCAATAACGGAGCAGCTTTTCAATGGTAGTTTTCTAAAGCCAAAAATTTACGGGAGTGGTGTTTTGGAACATGGGTGCATATGCTCCCTATATTTTAAAATGCATGTTATGTATATTTTAAATTTTAAAAAAATTGAAACAAAAAATTTGTACGTACATCTTCACGTGCTACGCGCTCACAAAGTCTTTTCATACAAAATCGACTTATCATGTGACGTTTGTAAAAAAGATAAAATTCAGTGCTAAAAATAATGCTTTTCACAAGATAAAGTTTCTCTTTTTTACATAGACCACAAAAAATATTGGTTTTTCGTGAAACTTAGCGAATGCATATACATTATGGAGATGTACATGTAGAATTTTTATCCAAATATTTTGACATTTCGAAATATATTTTTTTGGTAGAGGGAGCATACGCACCCGGGAGCCGAATTGAATTTCCGAAAACTTCAGTGGTATTTTTCTAAAGTTTGGTTCTTTTAATGGTATGCCCCCAATTTTCCCTTCTTTTCACTACGCACACCTGCTTGTCCCGGCTGGCCCAACGTTTCTGGGCTGGTACTCCCGAGACCAACCTAGACGATCTGTGGTGAATCGGGCCGAGACGGGTAAGATATGGCCTATAATGTCTACATGCGAGGTTGGCCCATTTCCACTACCCCATGACCACGAGTCCACGATCGCCTTTCCCCCTTCCGAGCGTGGCGCCGCCTTACGGTGATTACTCGCGGCGGCGCATCGAGCCATCGACCCCTCCTCCTTTAGGCGCTCAACTCTGCAATGAATCCAGTGATTCAACATCTGCTCGGCAACCACAACGGCGGCATCGTCATCACGCACCGCAGCATCATCTTCTTGGACACCTCAAACGTCTAAAGATCCTCATCGGCAAGGTCGCTGTGTAGTCCACGGATCACACGAGCCTAACCTGCTACGTGGGTGAGAAAGCGGTAGCGGTAGCATTTGACGGTGATGAATTTGTCACAGTATCAGGTGAGGAAGCGGTGCTGACCATCTAGCAGGTAGTGGTGAGAAAGATGTTGCTGCTACACGAGGAGAAGGCAAGGCTCTCATTGATCTTCCTGGAATTGGTTTCTTCTTGCACTCATATTTCTTAGATTTCCTAACGTTGTCGCTTTCATATCTGAATCATCATTTCTTTTGATATGCTCCTTTATTTATGTTCTTTGGTAACGAATACATTTGTTTTTTTAAGGAGTTTGGATCGAGCAAAAGATTACTTCACCATCTCATCCACGTGGCTCCGTTGGTCCCAACCCCTGACTGCGCCTGCTGCCTTCCGGTTCCTAGGTGCACAGACAATCATTGAAATCATGCGTAAGGATGGATATACAGCCTTTTCGTTAAAACAGTAGTATAACAAATTGTTGTAGGAGTCGCAGATGGTTGATTCTGCAGAGGGGTGGGCAGCAAGGTTGATTGATTGAAGAAGTGCACAACAAAGAGTGTTGATCAGAATTGTTTGTACAATGCGCTCATCAGGCTAAAGTAAAAATAAAAACACTCAGGTGTTCTGTGGGTGTTGGCCTCGAAGTGCCAAAGAGCGTCCCATGAGTCTGATCCATCCCAGGATACTTAGCTTTACGTTTCTTGGGAGAAAGAGATGAATATCTTTGGACTGGCTACTGATCAAGCTATTGGCTGTTCCTACTCTTCTTGCCATACCCTAAATTCTATCTCTATCTCTATCTCATATTCATTCTTTCAGAATGAAATGGGTGATAATATAAATGCCCGAGATTACTTTGAGTAATATTCAGTATTTCAGTTGAACTAATTGCACATGCATTGATTTTTTGCAGAATTTATTTGAGGCAGTACAATTACATTTTTGTTGGATGTTGGATCTATTGGCGTATATTCTTTCCAAGGCTGTCTTTGCTGAAAGTCTGCCAGTTGAGCGGTCACTGATGGATTGTAACAATTGTAAGCATCTTCACATATATGCAAACATGAACATGGGAAAATTACCATATGAAGTGCTCCAGAATCCTCGGAAAATGAGTGTTAATTATTGGGCACTATGGGAACTATTCACTAATATGTCCAATGAGAGAAGTTGGTCGGTCCCAGACATGTTTTTGTGTGAGCGTCTTGGAAATATTTAAGTATATAATTAAAGTAATCAGGGTCTTCTTAATGATAACTGTGAAGTGGGAACAAATGTTGAAAAGATATATTTACTCTGTTTCTCATTTATCCATACTTTATAGTGGGTAAAAATGAAGCAAAATATTTTGTTGCACTGAAGGGTTGTACATAAAGCAAAATGTCGGTGGGGCACAAGAGGTTTCTTGTTTGGTTTAAGCTCCAATATATATGGTCTGACCGTGTGGTAGAAGCAAAAAAGTTGAGGTGCATTTTCTCTTCTTGTGTCATTCCTTTTTGGTTTGTAATAGTCATGATTGTCATTTGTTTTTGAATTTCCCACAGTATTAGTTATTTATAGTGGCAGCCATAGAATTTTGTGCTCAAATTTCTATTTGTAACTTCTTGCCTCAGTTGTGCTGGTGCTTTTTATAGGTTTCCAAAATAATATAATATGGTTGATGAAACAACTCTAAAGGTACAAGGATAAGTAGTACGACTAATCAATAATTGTATGTGCAGTTCATTTCTTTCTACCGCTTGAAATATTGAGAATATATAAGTATCATTGGAAGGTGTAGAAGAGTTGCACTCATCAGCTATGTTGTCGAGTGCTGCTCCATTGAGAATATTCGTTGATAATGGTTTTCGTAATGTTGGAGGTTACAACTGTGAGTTCCTCTTGTTTTCCCTTTTTCGTGCATGCAAGAATTGAAGCGAGCGCATCAGTAAATGTTTGAAAATAATGAAGGCTATGCTCAAATGATGGAGCTCTTAATATTGATTGTTGATGATAGTAAACTAGCAAATGAAACAGCTCACTGCATCAAGTAGTTCTGTACTTTTTAGGTCAGGAATATATCTACTACTGACTCTTTGCAATTCCTTAATCATGATTATCATGATGTTCCTTGAACAAATCAGTTAGATTTATTCCTCTGAAAACAAGTATTTATTTGTAACGTGGTGATTGACAATACTATTTTGCATTACGCAATAACATTTATGCGAGAAGTCTGTTTGGAGGTTTATTTTCCAGAGAGGCACATGTGAATATATAACTGATTTCCACTGGTACGAATAGTGTAGAATGAAGTATGTTGTTGGGGGCTTGGGGCACATATATGAGAGTTCAAACCCTTATTTTCTCACAATATTTGGAGTATCTAAGCTTCTCTACATACTTCAACCATCAGCCTCCCATCGTACCCCATGTTCTTCGCTTGGGGATAGCAGGAGTACGGGTGGTGGTTGGTGAATGGTGATGGCTGCTCTCTCGCTGCACTACGGTTGTTGCCAACCATGTTTGTCTTGGGTAGCTGATTGAGGGAGACCGTGAAGAATGTGAAGAAACTGCAACAACCATCCAGATGCGCGGCCCGTCCTAATATCGAACTGCATCCATCCCTCTGTTATCCCCTTCCCAAGTTAGTCGTCTTCAGCAGTCCATTCTAGATGTCCGCCTACCTATGGGGATTGGAGTTACTCAGTTACAGTAAGTGTTGGTTTATTCTTTATAAAGCTTGGTTGACTCTCCTTTATAAATTCTACTAACGCACAATACTGATACCTGTGTTACTCTCTGCTCAAAGGATTTTCATGTCTTATCTTCTATTCAAATTCAGATGAATAGATTTTTTGCAAAATGCGGCTTCATGAAATGTTGCATCAAATTTCTTCTGAAGACTGGTGGTGAGCTTATGTGCAGAGCACCTCCCTGCCACCCCTTGACCGCACTTACTCTACTCATTTATCTATTAATTATAGAACAGATCATCCAATTTAATATTCTAGAAATGTTCACTTGAACAAATGGAGGTCAATATGGCACGAGCAATGTTCAATGAATGCCACTCCGATCTGTGCTCAGCTGGTAGAAACCGTATATTAGGAATGTACTGGGATGCCACTCCGATTCTTGCTCAGCTGGTAGTACCTATTTTTATTTTTGTACCGAAGGTACCATAGATAGTACCTATATTTATGCCTTATATCAAACCAAATATACGTATTAACATCTTTTGAGGATGATATTTAGGAACTGGCTCATCAATCATGCTAATCGATAAAATTGCAGGATTTGTGCATCAGTTTATGCCTAGGATGGGGATGCATTTCTACATCAAAATTGCAGTCTTTTTAACATGAGTTTATGACCAGGTGGGTGGGTGAGGTATTTCTGAATCGTTTAACTATTGGTAATATGTTTTCCTTACAGCTCTATTGAGCCCATAGCCTATCCGTAACAAGATCATGCCTCCTCTTAGTTTACTTATATCAATTTTACTCTGGTGCTCCCACAATGAAGGATACCAGAGGAGATGACATGTGCAACCACACAGCTTCTCTATTGTTTCTGTAGCAAGTTGACTCCAGTTGTGAAACTCCATTATCGCACGTCAAGGCTGAAGTTACCAATTTGGTGGCTATATGTTGTCGACATGTTGCATCTAGAGTGTGTGAGAATAGGTCGACATCAGATTTCCATAATGCCACTGTACAGCCGACCATTCTAAATGTTTCTCGCTGTTATAATTTCCACACTTGTCGTTCTTTCAATTCACCATATAGGAAAATTGCTTTGACCTCAACAATTTTTGGCACTTAGTATTTTTCCAAAGCTTAGTACAGAATCATGGCAAATTGGGTAGTCAGGGTGAAATTTGGTAATTATCTTCTTTCCATAACATTGTGCAAATTCATTCCTAGATATTTCCATTGGAGGCTGTTTGATTGCTGCCTTGAGAAAAAAAAAGTTTCCTGCCTGAAGCATGTTTTGTTCTCAAGGCAGGTTTAACTTTGTTGCATGTGTTTGTTTTATTCATCGCTGCTAAATATTACATGATAGTCATCCTATTTATATGTCAACCACTATCTTTTTTGATAAGAGGCAGTCTACTTTAAAACTTGCCTTGTGATGGTGGTTTGAGTTGAAGACGGTGCGTCTCCAAGGGGTTGCGCGACTTCGTCAATGGCCGCGACACGTTGCGCCTGCCTGCTCCCGGATCCCGGCCAAGGTCGCCGGCATACTCCTTCTCCCAAGTCCCAAATCCGTCCGCGCGCATGCAGGCCAGGGGAAGGAGGCCATCAAGCGCCCTACTCCTCCCGTGAGCCCGACGCAGGCCGCCTCGTCCCCCAAGCGCCGGGTGAAATGTTAGGGTTGCATGTTGGGCCGGCCAACTGGAAATAAAGAGAAATGTATATGTTTGGCTCTATTAGGGCGGCCAACTCTTCGGCCTCTTTCAGATTTTGCCTCCCGGACGTGGGTCCTATTTCTGTTGTTTTAGCAATCAGTAGAAATCAGGTCAAAAAAAAATCAGTAGAAATCGGTAATAGCTCTGACTGCACATAACGGAACCGAAATCAAAAATCAAACCGAAAAAATCTAATCGCAATCGAATTTCAGTTTTTTATGGTTTTATAATTAGCTTCAGTTTGCAAAAGTGCTAACATTAGACACTTCAGTTAATTCGGCCGAAAACCGAAAACCCACGGTTAACCAAAGAAAACCATATGGCTGGGCCATCCCAAATTCACGATAACCTTCTTTATAAATTTAGCGTGCAATGCAATATGCATAAAAAAAACCCATCCCCTCGCATTGCTCCCCCAGGCGACGCCAGAGGCGAAACCTAGCGCCACCGAAGCTTCTCCCCGCCTAGGCCTTCCCCGCCGCTGCCGCCGCCGGCCTCCTCCGCGGCGGTGGCGGCACCCCGTTGCCGAAGGTGGTTGGGGAGATCCTGGGGCGCGGTGGAGGACCGGCTCGTGGGGGCGGCGGCGGTTGGGCTTGAGGATCGAGCCGGCGGGCTCGGGCGTGGGCTGCGATGGTGGCTGCTCGCCGGCGCTGCGGGAGTCGTGGCCGCTCCGGCGGCGGTCGCCATTGGCGCGGAGCCATGCAGGGCCGCCTGGTCGGCGTCCTCCTAGATCGAGATCCGCTCGATTTGGGGGCGGGCAGGTCGGCCCCGCTCAAGGAGGCTAGGGCGGCGATGGTGGTGGAGGTGTGCCATGGTGCAAGGACGGCAGCGCGGCGGCGCGGCTCTTAGTGGGAGGGGCGCTGTGTTCAGTGCCTCGGGACGGTGGCAGGTTGACACGAGGGGTCGGCCTGCTGTGCGTGGATGCCGAAGTGGCAGCTCCGGGAGCGAGGTGTTGGTGTTGCATGCCCTGGCCGCGTGGGTGGCAGGGCATGCACCTGTTGGTGTGGGCAGCGTCTCTTTGGCTGGTGGTCTATGCTTGTCCGACGTTTTTGGTTGTCCTCGCGATAGCCCAGTGGAGGCAGTGGTCTTGGGTCTCCGGATGAAAATCCTGCCCGACTTTGTCGGTGCCGACAACGGCGTCGCCTGCGGACGTTGCTTCTCCTTCTTGAAGTTTTGTCGTGGAGTCCCGACACCCCTTCGCCCATCTCTCAAGGGTGAATACCCAAATCCGGTTCACCGGATTGGATGACGGCGGCGTCTGTGGACATCGTGACCTCCTTGGAGGTGTCATTTTTCGGAGTCTTGGAAGCCACTTGTTGTCGATGCTTGCACCACAGGTTTGGGTCGAGGTCTTCGGGTTCCGTCAGTGTGTGAGTGACGCTGGTTGCTTCTTGCGGCCGGCCTCACCCCTCGAAGCTTGAAGGGCCTAGTCGTTCCCTTCGGCTCTGACTTCCTTTCCAGGGACGTGGACCGGGCAGTCGTGGAGCTCATCGTTGCCGTCGTGCTGGTGTCATTCGACGGCGCTCCATACCTAGTTCAGCTAGGTTGTGTGGTCAAGTGTGTGGTTTTCACCGGGTTTCCCTAAAACCATGCCGTGTAGGTTTTCTTTGTGTGATATTACTTATAAACCGGACACGGGTGTCAAGTTTTTATCGGTTTTCGGCCGGGTTTCCATATAAACCGGCCAAATTTCCCTCTTCTTAATGAATAGGCAGAGTTTCTGCCGGTTGCTGCAAAAAAAATTTAGCGTGCACACTGCATAAGAAAGATACTACAGCGTGATACTATGTATTTGCTAGTACATATATGTTTGCGACGGGTCATGTGTTCCAGTCCCTAATACTGCTATAAATTTTTTTGACCGCATTTTCATTATTTATCATTTCTTTCTCCTATAACGCAATCGTTTTAATCTTTTAAAAAATACAGAACCAAATATATGTCCATAAAAATATATGTTATTTAAAAATTCACGTCAACTTTGGTTAATTTGTTTATTACCGAAACCAAACCGAATTTATATGGTTATTACCAAAATCCAATCGTATTTTTATACGAAACCTGTTTATCAAAATATTAAAACCATACTAACCAAATAACCATATTAACTGAACCGAACTAAGCATATTAAGCGAATACACAGCCATTAGATTGGCCAAAACAAACGGATCTGGTTCATTTGGGATAACACAAAACATCTCTTTTTGAAGCACAATTATCAGTAACTGCTCATTTCCCAAAACAACCCTAATATATCCAGATGGTGGTAAGTCTCTTCCATCTTCTACTAACTGATAACTAATCATCAAATATGGTGTTCACCAAGATTAAAGAAGAGATGGCAATGTGGAGCCTCGCCATAGCTAAGGCTTTGAGTAATGTAATGCCGCGAGAGTAGTCTTGTTTCTTGTGCTTGGCCGCCGGCCAAGTGGTAATGTGCGGTTTGTAAAACCTCTTTTAACTTCTCCTTAATTAATGAAAATGGCAATTTTTTTGCCTTTTTTCAAAAAAAGAAAAACTGATCGTCAGAGAGTCAGAGTCAGTGAAACATCACAACACCGACTTAACTTTCGGACAGGTTTTATAATACACTCGTTAGAGAAAGGATCCGTTATGGTAAGCACACTTTGCATGACGTCTCCGATTAACAGCCATCAGTTTTTTGCTCTATTATTCTGAGGAGCCTCTTCTTTGATTGGAATTACCACTGATGCCGCCCTTCAGCGTAACACCTCCGGACAATTTTCGGTGTCCGAAAATGTCATCGCTGATGGATTTTTTAGAGCCCATCAGAGACAGTCCTTCAGCGATAATGTTTTTTTGTACTAGTGACATTTTGCCTCAGTTGCATGTTTCTAACCGGTCCATGCCCAAGATCACATCATAACATTTAATTGACAATACTCTAACTCGTGGAGAAAACTTTGTATCATGCACTCCCCACTGCAATGGTGAAACACCTTCATTACTTGTCAGTTTAGAGTCATCAGCAATTGTTACCTCAACTGGAGGAAGCTGTTGAACTGGCAGTTGTAATATGGCAATTAGTTCACTGTTGATGAAGTTTCCAGAATTTTCATTATCAATAAGGGTGGGCACTCGATTTGTCCCAATATGTCTCAATAATCTCATTGTCTTTTTACCAGTTGTTCCTGCAGAAGCAGACTTGCCCATAGCCTGTTTAGGTTCAGAAACTGAGCTGCTAGTTTCTTCATTACCATCTTCACCACTGCAGCTGTCAACTGTCATTAACCAATTCTAAAGTAGCATAACTTTTATCAACCACTGCTAATTGCACTTGATATGGGCATTTGTGTCCTCGGCTATATTTGCCCCCACACTTGAGGCATTCTCCCCTAGCACGCTTGTGTGCTCTGAGATTATCATTTTTGGGCAACACAACAGGTATTGCAGCCACTTGCTTGTCCTTGTCCTTGTCCGTTTCCACTAGGTGTTGGCTCAATTTGCCAGCAACAGGTTAGTTGTGCCACTTCTTGTATTCATAACGGCATTTCTTATACTAACTTCATCCTAAAGTTTAAGCTTTTTTTTTAAGTCAAACTATGTTAAGTTAGACTATTTTTTTATCATTAACATGCAAAATATAAAATCAATATCATTAGATAGATAAAATATATTTCATATGGTATCAACAAAATATCATATATATATAGATTCTTTTAAAGGTTTGGTCAAATGTTACTTGATTTGACTTTTTTTTTAAAGTATAAACCTTAAGCTTTGGGATGGTGCTAGTAGTTAGCCAATTGAGCTTCCCGGGAAATAGCAGCATTTTTTCCCGAACCATGCCGGTGATATGACGCTACAACTTTATATACATTCAGAAAGAAGGTGATATGACGCTACAACTTTAGTGAAATTGATATTTTCTCAGTTGCATACACGATCAACTCCAAACAAAGTTATAACTGAGATCTGAGATTCTTTAATTGTAACAAGATCCAAAAGAAGCACCTGGGCTGCGCGAAGTAATTAGATCGTTTGAAATGTTCGTGGAGAAAATGTAAATGTGTTCAGTTGTGAACTGGTCGGATCAATGCGTCACGTTCAAGCTAGTTGTGAACTGGCCTGTCATCTAAAGTGATGAACGTAGGAGGTACGGGGAGCCTTGCCAGGCCATCCAAGATAGGCCACTCGGCACGCAAGGGCCGGGCGAGCGCCTCGTTCGATAATGTGTCGCGGCACTCTGGTGTTGGATGTACTCGATGGATGGTCGCTATGTTCCCAGCCAACTGAAGCGATGCTTCCGTCTCGTACGCTGTTAGTTAATCACTGATGTCAGCTAGTCGGCTGAGATTTAGACGGACCCAACCGGTCATCGGCTTTGGGATAGATTGCGGGTGTGTATGTCTCCTTTTTTTCCTTGGTCTGTGGGTGGTCTTCTTCGTGGGTTCCTCCGTGTGGTTTGACCGATGTGGTTCTTTGGACTGGATCTTTGGAGACGGTTCATGCTGTCGGCGGCTCCTCTCTCGATGCCGGTGACTCTTCCATCGGCCAGGTTGTTCTTCCATTGATGTTGGCTGCTGATTTCTGTTGTTGTGCTGGCCGTTTGAACGGGTCGCCTTTTCGGTGGTGCCGCTGCCGCCTCTGTTCCTGCCGGTCTCAAGGTATGGTATGTTCTTCCTGATTGATTCTCTCTGCCGTTTTCTTATTTTGCTGTGATTGTTGTTTATTTGTTTTCTCCTTTCCTATTTCAGTTTATTAAATGCATGGTTCCCCTCCGGATGAGCAGCTTGCGACGACTGCCGGAGGGGGAAGAGATGGAGCAGCAACAATGTTGAAGGCAGCGAAATTAGCTACTAGGAAATGTTCCCCAGCATCTCCCTCCCCCTCCCAGTTCTCTCTTGTGTTAACTGCTGCTCAGAGGGGAATTGCCCCACCCTTGCTCGCCTCCATTGCCACCAGAGGGGAGGCAGGTGGTGTGTCCGTCTTCCGCCGCGGCCCTGTCCTGCCCTCCTTATGTCCTTCACCATGGCCTGCAAGGCCTCCTCCGCCGATCGGTGCTGGCATCTATGACCTCTTGCCATAGTTCGCAGCCGTCATCGTGGCCTCCTACTGCACCACATCCGCCCAGCTCAAGTGGATCCTTCTCTGCTTAGACATACCACACATGGTGTGTTCTCCCCATGCCTCTCGCTGTCTTCTCTCCATGCCGTCCAGCATGTCAAAGTTATACAGACGTTGTAGTCAATAATATAGTAAAGAAAAGCCGTGTGCATCACTTAATGCAGAGGCTGGGGCGAGGCTCCCGTTTCAAAAAAAAAGACAAGATTTGTTCCAACCTTCATAGATCTGCTTTGCTCCCAAACCTCGAACACTACAGGAATGCTGCGCTGCGCCGACGGCCGTGGCGTACGCCGACGGCCAAATGTCGGGGCCGTCGGCGTACTGCCCGGTCAGCCCAGCTGCTCGAAGCGCCCCTCGGCGTATCGCGCCCCTCGGCGTATGACACGCTATGCCGAGGGTGGCCCTCGGCGTATCGGCGGCCCTCGGCATAGGTTGAGGGTGCGACCCCGTCCCGTCGCCCCGCGGCCATGCCCTAACGGGACCTTGACGGCGTGAAGCCTACGCCGAGGGGGCCCGTCGGCGTAGCACATAAAATTTCTCCCGCCGAATCCTCCCGCCCCTCCCGCCAAAATGACGTCAGCTGTCTAGCCTATGCCGAGGGGCACCGTCGGCTTAGCATCCATCTTTTTTTTCCTTTTTCCCGCCCATTTCTCCCGCCCAATCTTTCCCGCCAATTTTTCCCGCCATTTTCTCCCGCCTTGACTTTTCTCGCCGTTTCAGCCCCTCGCCTCCCTATATATACCCATGTGTTCTTCTCCAACAAAACACCACCACCAGCATGGTGTGGTGTTGTTTGTCTAATGTTGTACCCCCGGGGTCTTTCGGCTACACGCACATGCGCTGACGGCACTTAGGCATGTCCTGGACGTATAGGGCAGAACTCACCGGTGGGGTGAACCGGAGGAAAACCTTAGATAGCATGGATCCATACTTGCCACCACATGACCTAAAACAAAGGAAAAAAGTCCATTGCTAACCCTAACTCTAACCCTAACCCTAACCCTAGGGGTAGATTTGCGGGGTCCCCGCCCCCTAGGGTTTCCCTAGATACAAACCACCGGAGCGTCCGAATCGCTGGAAACTCCTGCTACGGCTCATCCGGGGCCTATTTCATTCCAAACCTATGGTTTCCATGTGCATATGTCCTAAACAAAGCAAAGAAATTAAAAAAATCCATTGGTGAACCCTCGCACGAAAAAAGCTATAGGGGTAGATCTGCAAGGTCCCCGGCCTAGGGTTTCCCAAGATACAGATCACCGGAGCGTCGGAATCGCTTGAAAACTTGCATTTGTCCCTAACATATGTGTACAAGTGTGATGTAAGGTTTGTCTAACCTTGCATGTACCCCACGTTGACGATTTCCGCATACATGGGCCGACACTTGGTAAAATCCAGGATTTGTATGTGGAAACTCCTGCTACGGCTCATCCGGGGCCTATTTCATTCCAAACCTATGGTTTCCATGTGCATATGTCCTAAACAAAGCAAAGCAAATAAAAAAATCCATTGGTAAACCCTCGCACGGAGAAAGCTATAGGGGTAGATCTGCAGGGTCCCCGCCCTAGGGTTTCCCAAGATACAGATCACCGGAGCGTCGGAATCGCTTGAAAACTTGCATTTGTCCCTAACATATGTGTACAAGTGTGATGTAAGGTTTGTCTAACCTTGCATGTACCCGGCGTTGACGATTTCCGCATACATGGGCCGACACTTGGTAAAATCCAGGATTTGTATGTGGAAACTCCTGCTACGGCTCATCCGGGGCCTATTTCATTCCAAACCTATGGTTTCCATGTGCATATGTCCTAGTAACCACTGCAAAAGACGGAACTGGGATACGGCAATTATCTTGGAGAACCCTTCACGAACAGGGCTATCTCGTCCGGAGTTCTATGGCTTTTAGGGGAAATGAGTAGGAAACGGCCCGTTTCACCACATAGTTTGTCGGAACGAGGCCATATTTGGCACGTGCGTGGGCCTTAGGATGGGAAGCAAGGCCCCGGTCGCGGATTTCCAATCCGAACCACGGGCGACGGTTTTTCCATTTTCGGGGTGCCTAAGGGCTTTTTTTGTGAAGCAGCTACATGGTGCGCATTTCAGTATCGCGCGGGACCTCCGCGCGGCGGTAGGATACCTCCTACGCACCACCTATCACATGCCATATGCGCGCGGAAGCCATCTGGGAATCCCACCCGCTTCCTGCGGTGCCCCGCCGAATCCGCTGGAAACTGTCCGGATTTGAACTGGGGCGACACTTTCCTTCGCTCAATAAATGGAGGGAAAAATGTTTTTAGGTCTAGGACGCGTCATTTTATGTGCTAAATGTTTTCCGTTTCGCGCGTTGGCGGACGGGTGCACGCGCGCGCCCGGTACGGCCATACCGCATGTCCCGGCGGCCCCGTTTTGCGCAGTTGGCAAAGCAAACGGAGCCAAAAATCGAGCGGAGCCGCGTGGCGTCATTTTATGTGTCCTAGTAACCACTGCAAAAGACGGAACTGGGATACGGCAATTATCTTGGAGAACCCTTCACGAACAGGGCTATCTCGTCCGGAGTTCTATGGCTTTTAGGGGAAATGAGTAGGAAACGGCCCGTTTCACCACATAGTTTGTCGGAACGAGGCCATATTTGGCACGTGCGTGGGCCTTAGGATGGGAAGCAAGGCCCCGGTCGCGGATTTCCAATCCGAACCACGGGCGACGGTTTTTCCATTTTCGGGGTGCCTAAGGGCTTTTTTTGTGAAGCAGCTACATGGTGCGCATTTCAGTATCGCGCGGGACCTCCGCGCGGCGGTAGGATACCTCCTACGCACCACCTATCACATGCCATATGCGCGCGGAAGCCATCCGGGAATCCCACCCGCTTCTGCGGTGCTCCCGCCGAATCCGCCGGAAACGGTCCGGATTTGAACTGGGGCGACACTTTCCTTCGCTCAATAAATGGAGGGAAAAATGTTTTTAGGTCTAGGACGCGTCATTTTATGTGCTAAATGTTTTCCGTTTCGCGCGTTGGCGGACGGGTGCACGCGCGCGCCCGGTACGGCCATACCGCATGTCCCGGCGCCCCGTTTTGCGCAGCTTGGCAAAGCAAACGGAGCCAAAAATCGAGCGGAGCCGCGTGGCGTCATTTTATGTGTCCTAGTAACCACTGCAAAAGACGGAACTGGGATACGGCAATTATCTTGGAGAACCCTTCACGAACAGGGCTATCTCGTCCGGAGTTCTATGGCTTTTAGGGGAAATGAGTAGGAAACGGCCCGTTTCACCACATAGTTTGTCGGAACGAGGCCATATTTGGCACGTGCGTGGGCCTTAGGATGGGAAGCAAGGCCCCGGTCGCGGATTTCCAATCCGAACCACGGGCGACGGTTTTTCCATTTTCGAGTGCCGGAAGGGCTTTTTTGTGAAGCGGCTACATGGTGCGCATTTCGAGTATCGCGCTGGACCTCCGCGCGGCGGTAGGATACCTCCTACGCACCACCTATCACATGCCATATGCGCGCGGAAGCCATCCGGGAATCCCACCCGCTTCCTGCGGTGCCCGCCGAATCCGCCGGAAACCGTCCGGATTTGAACCGGGCGACACTTTCCTTCGCTCAATAAATGGAGGGAAAAATGTTTTTAGGTCTAGGACGCGTCATTTTATGTGCTAAATGTTTTCCGTTTCGCGCGTTGGCGGACGGGTGCACGCGCGCGCCCGGTACGGCCATACCGCATGTCCCGGCGGCCCCGTTTTGCGCAGCTGGCAAAGCAAACGGAGCCAAAAATCGAGCGGAGCCGCGTGGCGTCATTTTATGTGTCCTAGTAACCACCGCAAAAGACGGAACTGGGATACGGCAATTATCTTGGAGAACCCTTCACGAACAGGGCTATCTCGTCCGAGTTCTATGGCTTTTAGGGAAATGAGTAGGAAAAGGCCGTTTCACCACATAGTTTGTCGGAACGAGGCCATATTTGGCACGTGCGTGGGCCTTAGGATGGGAAGCAAGGCCCCGGTCGCGGATTTCCAATCCGAACCACGGGCGACGGTTTTTCCATTTTCGAGTGCCGAAGGGCTTTTTTTGTGAAGCAGCTACATGGTGCGCATTTCAGTATCGCGCGGGACCTCCGCGCAGCGGTAGGATACCTCCTACGCACCACCTATCACATGCCATATGCGCGCGGAAGCCATCTGGGCATCCCACCCGCTTCCTGCGGTGCCCGGGGTAATCCGCTTGAATCCGTGCGGATTTTAAGTGGTGCGACACTTTCCTTCGCTCAATAAATGGAGGGAAAAATGTTTTTAGGTCTAGGACGCGTCATTTTATGTGCTAAATGTTTTCCGTTTCGCGCGTTGGCGGACGGGTGCACGCGCGCGCCCGTACGGCCATACCGCATGTCCCGGCGGCCCCGTTTTGCGCAGTTGGCAAAGCAAACGGAGCCAAAAATCGAGCGGAGCCGCGTGGCGTCATTTTATGTGTCCTAGTAACCACCGCAAAATACGGAACTGGGATACGGCAATTATCTTGGAGAACCCTTCACGAACAGGGCTATCTCGTCCGGAGTTCTATGGCTTTTAGGGGAAATGAGTAGGAAACGGCCCGTTACACCACATAGTTTGCTCGGAACGAGGCCATATTTGGCACGTGCGTGGGCCTTAGGATGGGAAGCAAGGCCCCGGTCGCGGATAACAAATCCGAACCACGGGCGACGGTTGTTCCATTGTCGGGGTGCCGGCCGGGCTTTTTGTGTGGAGCCGCTCCATGGTGCGCATTTCGCATCGCGCGGGACTCTCCGCGCGCGGTAGGATACCTCCTACGCACCACCTATCACATGCCATATGCGCGCGGAAGCCATCCTGGGAATCCCACCCGCTTCTGCGGTGCCCGCCGAATCCGCTGAAACCGTCCGGATTTGAATCGGGGCGACACTTTCCTTCGCTCAATAAATGGAGGGAAAAATGTTTTTAGGTCTAGGACGCGTCATTTTATGTGCTAAATGTTTTCCGTTTCGCGCGTTGGCGGACGGGTGCACGCGCGCGCCGTGCACGGCCATACCGCATGTCCCGGCGGCCCCGTTTTGCGCAGTTGGCAAAGCAAACGGAGCCAAAAATCGAGCGGAGCCGCGTGGCGTCATTTTATGTGTCCTAGTAACCACCTTTGCAAAATACGGAACTGGGATACGGCAATTATCTTGGAGAACCCTTCACGAACAGGGCTATCTCGTCCGGAGTTCTATGGCTTTTAGGGGAAATGAGTAGGAAACGGCCCGTTTCACCACATAGTTTGTCGGAACGAGGCCATATTTGGCACGTGCGTGGGCCTTAGGATGGGAAGCAAGGCCCGGTCGCGGATTTCCAATCCGAACCACGGGCGACGGTTTTTCCATTTTCGGGTGCCGGAAGGGCTTTTTTTGTGAAGCAGCTACATGGTGCGCATTTCAGTATCGCGCGGGACCTCCGCGCGCGGTAGGATACCTCCTACGCACCACCTATCACATGCCATATGCGCGCGGAAGCCATCTGGGAATCCCACCCGCTTCTGCGGTGCCCGCCGAATCCGCCGGAAACTGTCCGGATTTGAACTAGGGCGACACTTTCCTTCGCTCAATAAATGGAGGGAAAAATGTTTTTAGGTCTAGGACGCGTCATTTTATGTGCTAAATGTTTTCCGTTTCGCGCGTTGGCGGACGGGTGCACGCGCGCGCCCGGTACGGCCATACCGCATGTCCCGGCGGCCCCGTTTTGCGCGATTGGCAAAGCAAACGGAGCCAAAAATCGAGCGGAGCCGCGTGGCGTCATTTTATGTGTCCTAGTAACCACTGCAAAAGACGGAACTGGGATACGGCAATTATCTTGGAGAACCCTTCACGAACAGGGCTATCTCGTCCGGAGTTCTATGGCTTTTAGGGAAATGAGTAGGCAACGGCCCGTTTCACCACATAGTTTGTCGGAACGAGGCCATATTTGGCACGTGCGTGGGCCTTAGGATGGGAAGCAAGGCCCCGGTCGCGGATTTCCAATCCGAACCACGAGCGACGGTTTTTCCATTTTCGGGGTGCCGGAAGGGCTTTTTTTTGTGAAGCAGCTACATGGTGCGCATTTCAGTATCGCGCGGGACCTCCGCGCGGCGGTAGGATACCTCCTACGCACCACCTATCACATGCCATATGCGCGCGGAAGCCATCCGGGAATCCCACCCGCTTCTGCGGTGCCCGCCGAATCCCGGAAACCGTCCGGATTTCAACTGGCGACACTTTCCTTCGCTCAATAAATGGAGGGAAAAATGTTTTTAGGTCTAGGACGCGTCATTTTATGTGCTAAATGTTTTCCGTTTCGCGCGTTGGCGGACGGGTGCACGCGCGCTCCGGTGCGGCCATACCGCATGTCCGGCGGCCCCGTTTTGCGCCGTTGGCAAAGCAAACGGAGCCAAAAAATCGAGCGGAGCCGCGTGGCGTCATTTTATGTGTCCTAGTAACCACTGCAAAAGACGGAACTGGGATACGGCAATTATCTTGGAGAACCCTTCACGAACAGGGCTATCTCGTCCGGAGTTCTATGGCTTTTAGGGGAAATGAGTAGGAAACGGCCCGTTTCACCACATAGTTTGTCGGAACGAGGCCATATTTGGCACGTGCGTGGGCCTTAGGATGGGAAGCAAGGCCCCGGTCGCGGATTTCCAATCCGAACCACGGGCGACGGTTTTTCCATTTTCGGGTGCCGAAGGGCTTTTTTTTGTGAAGCAGCTACATGGTGCGCATTTCGATATCGCGCGGGACCTCCGCGCGGCGGTAGGATACCTCCTACGCACCACCTATCACATGCCATATGCGCGCGGAAGCCATCCGGGAATCCCACCCGCTTCTGCGGTGCCCCGCCGAATCCGCCGGAAACCGTCCGGATTTGAATCAAGCGACACTTTCCTTCGCTCAATAAATGGAGGGAAAAATGTTTTTAGGTCTAGGACGCGTCATTTTATGTGCTAAATGTTTTCCGTTTCGCGTTGGCGGACGGGTGCACGCGCGCGCCCGGTGCGGCCATACCGCATGTCCCGGCGGCCCCGTTTTGCGCGATTGGCAAAGCAAACGGAGCCAAAATCGAGCGGAGCCGCGTGGCGTCATTTTATGTGTCCTAGTAACCACCGCAAAAGACGGAACTGGGATACGGCAATTATCTTGGAGAACCCTTCACGAACAGGGCTATCTCGTCCGGAGTTCTATGGCTTTTAGGGGAAATGAGTAGGAAACGGCCCGTTTCACCACATAGTTTGTCGGAACGAGGCCATATTTGGCACGTGCGTGGGCCTTAGGATGGGAAGCAAGGCCCCGGTCGCGGATTTCCAATCCGAACCACGGGCGACGGTTTTTCCATTTTCGGGGTGCGGGAAGGGCTTTTTTTGTGAAGCAGCTACATGGTGCGCATTTCAGTATCGCGCGGGACCTCCGCGCGGCGGTAGGATACCTCCTACGCACCACCTATCACATGCCATATGCGCGCGGAAGCCATCTGGGAATCCCACCCGCTTCCTGCGGTGCCCCGCCGAATCCGCTGGAAACTGTCCGGATTTGAACTGGGGCGACACTTTCCTTCGCTCAATAAATGGAGGGAAAAATGTTTTTAGGTCTAGGACGCGTCATTTTATGTGCTAAATGTTTTCCGTTTCGCGCGTTGGCGGACGGGTGCACGCGCGCGCCGGTACGGCCATACCGCATGTCCCGGCCCCGTTTTGCGCAGCTTGGCAAAGCAAACGGAGCCAAAAATCGAGCGGAGCCGCGTGGCGTCATTTTATGTGTCCTAGTAACCACCGCAAAAGACGGAACTGGGATACGGCAATTATCTTGGAGAACCCTTCACGAACAGGGCTATCTCGTCCGAGTTCTATGGCTTTTAGGGGAAATGAGTAGGAAACGGCCCGTTTCACCACATAGTTTGTCGGAACGAGGCCATATTTGGCACGTGCGTGGGCCTTAGGATGGGAAGCAAGGCCCCGGTCGCGGATTTCCAATCCGAACCACGGGCGACGGTTTTTCCATTTTCGGGGTGCCGGAAGGGCTTTTTTTGTGAAGCAGCTACATGGTGCGCATTTCAGTATCGCGCGGGACCTCCGCGCGGCGGTAGGATACCTCCTACGCACCACCTATCACATGCCATATGCGCGCGGAAGCCATCTCGGGAATCCCACCCGCTTCTGCGGTGCCCCGCCGAATCCGCCGGAAACCGTCCGGATTTGAACCGGCGACACTTTCCTTCGCTCAATAAATGGAGGGAAAAATGTTTTTAGGTCTAGGACGCGTCATTTTATGTGCTAAATGTTTTCCGTTTCGCGCGTTGGCGGACGGGTGCACGCGCGCCGTGTACGGCCATACCGCATGTCCCGGCGGCCCGTTTTGCGCGGTTGGCAAAGCAAACGGAGCCAAAATCGAGCGGAGCCGCGTGGCGTCATTTTATGTGTCCTAGTAACAACTGCAAAAGACGGAACTGGATACGGCAATTATCTTGGAGAACCCTTCACGAACAGGGCTATCTCGTCCGAGTTCTATGGCTTTTAGGGGAAATGAGTAGGAAACGGCCCGTTTCACCACATAGTTTGCTCGGAACGAGGCCATATTTGGCACGTGCGTGGGCCTTAGGATGGGAAGCAAGGCCCCGGTCGCGGATTTCCAATCCGAACCACGGGCGACGGTTTTTCCATTTTCGGGGTGCCGGAAGGGCTTTTTTTGTGAAGCAGCTACATGGTGCGCATTTCAGTATCGCGCGGGACCTCCGCGCGGCGGTAGGATACCTCCTACGCACCACCTATCACATGCCATATGCGCGCGGAAGCCATCTCTGGGAATCCCACCCGCTTCTGCGGTGCCCCGCCGAATCCGCGGAAACCGTCCTCGGATTTGAACTGGGGCGACACTTTCCTTCGCTCAATAAATGGAGGGAAAAATGTTTTTAGGTCTAGGACGCGTCATTTTATGTGCTAAATGTTTTCCGTTTCGCGCGTTGCCGGACGGGTGCGCGCGCGCCGTGCGGCCATACCGCATGTCCCGGCGGCCCCGTTTTGCGCAGTTGGCAAAGCAAACGGAGCCAAAAAATCGAGCGGAGCCGCGTGGCGTCATTTTATGTGTCCTAGTAACCACTGCAAAAGACGGAACTGGGATACGGCAATTATCTTGGAGAACCCTTCACGAACAGGGCTATCTCGTCCGGAGTTCTATGGCTTTTAGGGGAAATGAGTAGGAAACGGCCCGTTTCACCACATAGTTTGTCGGAACGAGGCCATATTTGGCACGTGCGTGGGCCTTAGGATGGGAAGCAAGGCCCGGTCGCGGATTTCCAATCCGAACCACGAGGCGACGGTTTTTCCATTTTCGGGGTGCCGGAAGGGCTTTTTTTTGTGAAGCAGCTACATGGTGCGCATTTCAGTATCGCGCGGGACCTCCGCGCGGCGGTAGGATACCTCCTACGCACCACCTATCACATGCCATATGCGCGCGGAAGCCATCTGGGAATCCCACCCGCTTCCTGCGGTGCCCCGCCGAATAACGGAAACTGTCCGATTTGAACCGGGGCGACACTTTCCTTCGCTCAATAAATGGAGGGAAAAATGTTTTTAGGTCTAGGACGCGTCATTTTATGTGCTAAATGTTTTCCGTTTCGCGCGTTGGCGGACGGGTGCACGCGCGCGCCCGGTACGGCCATACCGCATGTCCCGGCGGCCCCGTTTTGCGCAGTTGGCAAAGCAAACGGAGCCAAAAATCGAGCGGAGCCGCGTGGCGTCATTTTATGTGTCCTAGTAACCACCGCAAAAGACGGAACTGGGATACGGCAATTATCTTGGAGAACCCTTCACGAACAGGGCTATCTCGTCCGAGTTCTATGGCTTTTAGGGAAATGAGTAGGAAACGGCCCGTTTCACCACATAGTTTGCTCGGAACGAGGCCATATTTGGCACGTGCGTGGGCCTTAGGATGGGAAGCAAGGCCCGGTCGCGGATTTCCAATCCGAACCACGGGCGACGGTTTTTCCATTTTCGGGGTGCCGAAGGGCTTTTTTTGTGAAGCAGCTACATGGTGCGCATTTCAGTATCGCGCGGGACCTCGCGCGGCGGTAGGATACCTCCTACGCACCACCTATCACATGCCATATGCGCGCGGAAGCCATCTCGGGGAATCCCACCCGCTTCTGCGGTGCTCCCGCCGAATCCGCCGGAAACCGTCCGGATTTGAACCGGCGACACTTTCCTTCGCTCAATAAATGGAGGGAAAAATGTTTTTAGGTCTAGGACGCGTCATTTTATGTGCTAAATGTTTTCCGTTTCGCGCGTTGGCGGACGGGTGCACGCGCGCGCCACGGCGGCCATACCGCATGTCCCGTTGGCCCCGTTTTGCGCAGTTGGCAAAGCAAACGGAGCCAAAAATCGAGCGGAGCCGCGTGGCGTCATTTTATGTGTCCTAGTAACCACCGCAAAAGACGGAACTGGATACGACAATTATCTTGGAGAACCCTTCACGAACAGGGCTATCTCGTCCGGAGTTCTATGGCTTTTAGGGGAAATGAGTAGGAAACGGCCCGTTTCACCACATAGTTTGTCGGAACGAGGCCATATTTGGCACGTGCGTGGGCCTTAGGATGGGAAGCAAGGCCCCGGTCGCGGATTTCCAATCCGAACCACGGGCGACGGTTTTTCCATTTTCGAGTGCCGGAAGGGCTTTTTTTTGTGAAGCAGCTACATGGTGCGCATTTCAAGATCGCGCGGGACCTCCGCGCGGCGGTAGGATACCTCCTACGCACCACCTATCACATGCCATATGCGCGCGGAAGCCATGCGGGAATCCCACCCGCTTCTGCGGTGCCCGCCGAATCCGCTGAAACCGTCCGGATTTGAACTGGGCGACACTTTCCTTCGCTCAATAAATGGAGGGAAAAATGTTTTTAGGTCTAGGACGCGTCATTTTATGTGCTAAATGTTTTCCGTTTCGCGCGTTGGCGGACGGGTGCACGCGCGCGCCCGGTGCGACCATACCAAGCATGTCCCGTTGGCCCGTTTTGCGCAGCTTGGCAAAGCAAACGGAGCCAAAAAATCGAGCGGAGCCGCGTGGCGTCATTTTATGTGTCCTAGTAACCACTGCAAAAGACGGAACTGGGATACGACAATTATCTTGGAGAACCCTTCACGAACAGGGCTATCTCGTCCGGAGTTCTATGGCTTTTAGGGGAAATGAGTAGGAAACGGCCCGTTTCACCACATAGTTTGTCGGAACGAGGCCATATTTGGCACGTGCGTGGGCCTTAGGATGGGAAGCAAGGCCCCGGTCGCGGATTTCCAATCCGAACCACGGGCGACGGTTTTTCCATTTTCGGGGTGCCGGAAGGGCTTTTTTTTGTGAAGCAGCTACATGGTGCGCATTTCAGTATCGCGCGGGACCTCCGCGCGGCGGTAGGATACCTCCTACGCACCACCTATCACATGCCATATGCGCGCGGAAGCCATCTGGGAATCCCACCCGCTTCCTGCGGTGCCCCGCCGAATCCGCTGGAAACTGTCCGGATTTGAACTGGGGCGACACTTTCCTTCGCTCAATAAATGGAGGGAAAAATGTTTTTAGGTCTAGGACGCGTCATTTTATGTGCTAAATGTTTTCCGTTTCGCGCGTTGCCGGACGGGTGCACGCGCGCGCCCGGTACGACCATACCGCATGTCCCGTTGGCCCCGTTTTGCGCAGTTGGCAAAGCAAACGGAGCCAAAAAATCGAGCGGAGCCGCGTGGCGTCATTTTATGTGTCCTAGTAACCACTGCAAAAGACGGAACTGGGATACGACAATTATCTTGGAGAACCCTTCACGAACAGGGCTATCTCGTCCGGAGTTCTATGGCTTTTAGGGGAAATGAGTAGGAAACGGCCCGTTTCACCACATAGTTTGTCGGAACGAGGCCATATTTGGCACGTGCGTGGGCCTTAGGATGGGAAGCAAGGCCCCGGTCGCGGATTTCCAATCCGAACCACGGCGACGGTTTTTCCATTTTCGGGGTGCCTAAGGGCTTTTTTTTTGTGAAGCAGCTACATGGTGCGCATTTCGCATCGCGCGACCTCCGCGCGGCGGTAGGATACCTCCTACGCACCACCTATCACATGCCATATGCGCGCGGAAGCCATCCGGGAATCCCACCCGCTTCTCGCGGTGCCCCGCCGAATCCGGAAACCGTCCGATTTGAACCGGGGCGACACTTTCCTTCGCTCAATAAATGGAGGGAAAAATGTTTTTAGGTCTAGGACGCGTCATTTTATGTGCTAAATGTTTTCCGTTTCGCTGCTGTCGACGGGTGCACGCGCGCGCCCACGACCATACCGCATGTCCCGTTGGCCCCGTTTTGCTCAGTTGGCAAAGCAAACGGAGCCAAAAAATCGAGCGGAGCCGCGTGGCGTCATTTTATGTGTCCTAGTATCCACTGCAAAGACGGAACTGGGATACGACAATTATCTTGGAGAACCCTTCACGAACAGGGCTATCTCGTCCGGAGTTCTATGGCTTTTAGGGGAAATGAGTAGGAAACGGCCCGTTTCACCACATAGTTTGTCGGAACGAGGCCATATTTGGCACGTGCGTGGGCCTTAGGATGGGAAGCAAGGCCCCGGTCGCGGATTTCCAATCCGAACCACGGGCGATGGTTTTTCCATTTTCGGGGTGCCGGAAGGGCTTTTTTTTGTGAAGCAGCTACATGGTGCGCATTTCAGTATCGCGCGGGACCTCCGCGCGGCGGTAGGATACCTCCTACGCACCACCTATCACATGCCATATGCGCGCGGAAGCCATCTGGGAATCCCACCCGCTTCCTGCGGTGCCCCGCCGAATCCGCTGGAAACTGTCCGGATTTGAACTGGGGCGACACTTTCCTTCGCTCAATAAATGGAGGGAAAAATGTTTTTAGGTCTAGGACGCGTCATTTTATGTGCTAAATGTTTTCCGTTTCGCGCGTTGCCGGACGGGTGCATGCGCGCGCCCGGTACGGCCATACCGCATGTCCCGGCGGCCCCACTTTGCACAGTTGGCAAAGTAAATGGAGAAAAAAATTAATTTTATGAGGTTAGGGTTTCATGTACCAGAGGGAATCTTCAGGTAAGATGATATAATTAATTTTACTACTTGTTCCTATGGAGGCACCGCCGATGGAGGTCGGGGTAGACCGCCCGATCGAAGGGGCAAAAGGGAAACTGCCCTGCTGTTTCTCCCTTAGCTAACCTCTCTTAATAATTCTCCCACTAGTATATTAATTATGGTTAGAAGAAACAAGGAAAGAAAAAACAAAAAAAAAATAGTATGCCGAGGGTGGCCCTCGGCGTATTAGATGGCCCTCGGCGTAGCCAGGGAAACCCTAGAGTAAACCAGGGTCCACCTGGTCGGCCCAGGCGACACACATAAGCCGAGGGTGGCCCTCGGCGTATGAGTTGGCCCTCGGCGTATGAGGTGCCCGAGATTTTCACCTGGTCGGCACGGCGTTTTCCTCATCCCGCTCGCCCTTTTCCTCATCCCGCTCGCGTTTTTCCTCCTGCCCGCCGCCGCCGCCACCTGCCCGCCGCCGCCACCTGCCCGCCGCCGCCACCAACTGCCGCTTGCGCCGCCCTCCTCCCATCGCGCCGCCCTCCTCCCATCGCGCCGCCCTCCTCTCGTCGCGCTGCCCCTGGCCCCCGGCCCTCCGATCGCCGCCGCGAGGCCGCGGGGGGCAGAGGGGAACAGCGGCCGAGGATCCCGTCGGAGAGGGGCAGCGCTCGTGCTCCCAGCCTCCCAGGTATACCCGCCGCTTCCGTCCCCGTATCTCTCCAGCTATTGGCATATGCATGATGTATCTAGGAGAAGCAACAAAACTGAAATAGACTTAGTGTTGATTGGAAGAAGGAAGAACAAACAAGCACAGATTGTAGCGTACTAGATGTGTTTTGCTGTGACAACATAAAATATGCCTGTAGTGGTTCTGGATCATACTAGACGAGGAAGTAATGATCCAGCAAACTGCGTCCCATTTAATGTTTATCTTGTGTCAAGAATAAAATAGTCAATTGGAAGAACGACCTGATCGAACGGATGCGCAGCTGTCTATTCTCTTTACAAGAGGACGCATGTGCTGTCTATTCTCTTTACAAGTGCAATTACCAAATGTATTATGGATAGAGAAAAATATTACAAGTGCAACTACCAAATTGCTCGCTGCCAAGCCCTCGGCGTAGGCGCACAACGCCACCCTGCATGAATTGCTCGCTGCGAGTTTACCTAGGGGTTTTGTTTGTGAATTTGTCATCTTTTAGTTCTGCAGATTCTATGTTTCTATTACACTAACGCTGACCCTGAATGCGGATTTATAATAGGCCATGCCATGACCGCCTCGTCTTGAGCACCTCGGCGTGACGATCCCGGATCTTGACGCGCTTCTCGACGGTCGCCGACATCGACAGTCGGTTGTTCGACTACTTCCTCTACAGCCGAGGGTGAGCAAAATTTCCAACTTCTTCTCCGCATTTTATTTATGTCACTAGATTCATTTTTCAAGTCAAGTTGCGTAACCTAGGTGTCACTTCCCGTCCTCAAGTGTTACGCGGATAAATATGCATTAGTGGTCGGCATATTTTCAACCGTAACGCTTGCGGCATTTACGGGACAGTCGGCGGATCCGTAGTTGGGTACGTTCTCCATGCTCTGCTCCGGTCCGAGTCAGGATTTCGGCAGCGCCTCACCGTTGTTCTCCGGATGCACATCCTCTTGTCTTTTTGGCGAGACGTGTATCAGGAGAGCAGCGGGGAGGTGCTGCCGAAATTTTGAATCGGACCGGGGTAGAGCATGGAGAACGTACTCAATCTACGGATCCGGCGGCTGCTAGGAGCCCACCTAGTAGAGATGTAGGTTGATGCATTCGTTTTGCCTGTTAAAAAAATTAAAATATGATGCATTTTCCTATTTGATATAAATGCTATGCTTGTCGTTTGGCTTCCAATAGAGCAGAGGATGGCTGATAATGGATGGATGTACACCGGCCGTGTTAGTGCGACTAATAAAACAGATGAGTGGATACGGAAGACTTGGTATTTAGTGAAGGAGTTGGCGCGTGGTACAAAACAGAAGGTTCAGCCACTTTGCCCGTGCAATCGTTGCTTGAAGCATCACCGTCGTGGAAAGGATGACATGTTTAAACACCTTCTGCAATATGGGTATATGCCTCGTTACGTCACGCAGATCGACTTTGATGAGCACGAACGTGACAGAGGTGAGGTGATGCGGCAGCGGCTCAATGGCAATGAGTACGATGGGGTTAGAGACTTTCTAGATGATCTTGTCGATGCCCACATGCCAGAGTCGCCACCTTCACGGGAGGAACCGCCAGAACCGGAGGAACCTCCAGAACCGGAGGAACCAGAGCCAGCCGCGAAGGCCTTCTATGATATGATAGCCGCTGCTAAGACGCCTCTGTACGATGGCGCCGAGATTTCTCAGCTCGATGCCATCTCCCAATGTCTAGCCGACAAGACCCGGTACAACACCACCCGTGACGGCTTCGAAGCAAGTCTGAAAACAACTGGTAACATGTTGCCCAAAGGGCATTGTCTGCCTAAAAGCCTGCACGAGACGAGGCAACTCATGTCGGCGCTCAACATGGATTATCAAAGGATAGACTGTTGTGAAAATGGCTGTGTTCTCTTCTGGAAACAGTTTGCGGAGGACAAGTACTGTCCCATTTGTAAGGCCTCTAGGTATGAAGAGGTAACGGGAAAGGATGGTCAGGTGAGGCAGTCAAAGATCGCAAAGTCGATTCTTCGGTATCTCCCATTCATAAAAAGAATCCAGCGGCTTTACTTGACTGAGGAGACCGCCAAACAGATGACGTGGCACAAGATGGGGACTCGAATAAAGGACAATCAGGGGCGGACGAAGATGGGACATCCATCTGATGGCAATGCATGGAAGAACTTTGATAGAAAATACCCCCATATGGCAAAGCAGATGCTCGGAATGTCGATTGCGATAGCTACAGATGGCTTCAATCCATATGGTATGTCGAATTCCAATTACAGTTGTTGGCCCGTGTTTGTAATTCCGCTCAATCTCCCTCCCGGAGTCCTAATGACGAGGAAGACCATGTTTCGTCGCTGATCATTCCAGGGCCCCATTACCCGGGAAGAACTTGAGTGTCTACATGCAGCCGATTGTGGAAGATTTGAACCACTCTTGGCACCACGGGACGTTGACGTACGACCAGAGCATCGAAGACAAACTTCTGCATGAAAGTTTGGTTGCGTATACCATGCATGACATGCCCGGGTACGCCCTAACATGCGGATGGTGTACAGCTGGTAAATGGCCATGCCCAGTGTGCGGGCATCAACTTGAGTTCCTTTGGCTAAATAAGGGTCGCAAGTATGTTGCGTTTGACACGAATTGGCAGTACCTCAAACGGAGGCATCCGTTCAGAGAAGACAAAAAGAACTTCAAGAAAGGCAAAGTTGTGCATGAAGTAACAGAGGTGCCAAAGTTCGATGGTATAGCTGTTGATGCCGAGCTACGTGCTCTCGTGCCGCCGGCATCGGAAGTTGGCCATCAATTTGAGGGATATGGTGTAACGCACAAGCTGGACTCACGAGGCAGCCTTAACGAAGCTCGAGTATTACAAGGACCTCGAACTTCCCCATAACATCGATGTGATGCACACCGTAAAGAATGTCGCGGAGTCCTTATTTCACACGTGCCTAAACATTCCCGGGAAGTCAAAGGATAATGTCAAGGCTAGAGTCGATGTTGAGAAGCTCTGTGATAGGAAGAAATTACACATGCAACGTCCTGCGGCCGTCGAAAGAATTGGTTCAAGCCGCACGCCGACTTCTGCCTTGATTCCATCCAAAAGAAGGAGGCATTCAAGTGGCTAAAATACGTTGTGATGTTCCCTGATGGTTATTGTTCGAATATGAGCAAGGGAGTCAATCTTTCGACGGGAAAAGTCACCGGGCTCAAGAGTCACGACTATCATATATGGATTGAGCGGCTGATGCCGGTGATGCTTCGAGGGTATCTCCCCGAGAAAATATGGCGAGTGCTCGCGGAGTTGAGCCATTTCTTCCGCACGCTCTCGTGCTAAGCAGATATGTCCTAAGGTTATTGAGAAGCTGCAAGTTCAAGTGCCGGAGTTGCTATGCAATTTGGAGATGATCTTTCCGCCAGGCTTCTTTACTCCGATGGCACATCTCATTGTGCACCTCGCAAACGAGGCACTCTTGGGTGGCCCAGTGCAGTTTCGGTGGCAGTTTTGTATTGAGAGAGAGTTCAAGTATATTCGGAAGATAACTGGAAACAAAGCCAAGATTGAAGCATGCATAGCTGAGGCAACGTGCCTTCGGGAGATGGCAGATGCCGCAACAACGTACTATCCTGATGAAGTTCCCACTCTGCATAACCCGGTCTCTCGTTACAATGTCGACGTGCCCATGAATGACCCCAAGCTTCAACTATTCCAATGTCCCGGTGGCAAGGCTGGTAAAGGACAAAAATATAGATTGGAGAGGGAAGAGAAGGATTGCATAATGCTCTATGTGCTTATGAACATGAAGGAAGTGGTGGGGGGGGGACGACGACGATGGCGGTCACGATTTCATTAGGTAACATGGTGTAATGCTTATTGTATCTAGTTTCGATCACCTACACTCAACTCGGTCTAATGCTTATTGTATCCTTTCAGCGAATTCACGGATGAACAGTGGTGGCTTCCGCGCGATCCCACGGGCGCGGAGTTGGAGACTCTACTGAAAGAGGGTGCTCCCGAAGTAAAAATAAACTTTGTGTCTTGGTTCATGAAAAAAGTAATGTCTAAGCTGTCCCTCTTATTCCAATATGTGACTTGTCCCTGTTATTCCACGTAACTAATGCACACAACAAATTTGAACCGTGCTTGTAGGGAGCTGATGCAAACGTTGAGATGACAGATGAGTTGAGATGTGTTTCCCAAGGTTGTAACCGTGACGTCATGAAGTATGAGAAGTATGACGTGAATGGGTTTCGATTCCATACGAGAGACACACCGAAGGGCCGGGCGAATCCAAAAACGATAAATACTGGTGTCTTCACTAAAGGATCCGATACCTTTGATTACTACGGGAGGTTAGAGAATGTATACGAGCTGACCTTCAACCGTACAAACAAACAACTCAATCTCGTTGTGTTCAAGTGTCATTGGTTCGACCCAAGAGGTGGACAGAGAATTACCAAGTCCATTGGGTTAGTTGAAGTTAAGCCTTCCACCACCTATACCGGAGCCGATGTCTATATTGTTGCTCACCAAGCCAAGCAAGTTTATTATTTGCCGTACCCATGCCAGAAAGCGGCCCTCAACGGCTGGGAAGTCGTGTTCCAGGTATCGCCACATGGTAACCTACCGATTCCCTCCGAGGACGATTACAACAACATTGACCCTGTAACATACGAGGGAATTTTCTATCAAGAGGAAGAGGACTTCGGGCACTTTGAGTTAGAATGTGTTCTTGAAGAGGACCTCAGGAACGATGCAGAAACTCGTGGTGAGTCAGTGGTGGATCTAAAGGACATAGATATGCTCGAGAAGTTACAAGTGGAAGATGATAGCGATGATGAGCCTCCACCCGTCTATCAAAATCCAACTTACTACTCAAAAGATAGTGATAGTGATAGTGGCAAGGAGAAACAAAATGAGATTGACGATGAGATTGATGACGGCTGGTGAGGGTCTTTTATGAGTTTATATTTCAACATGCTTCTTATTTGTTTAGTATCTTTATGCTTAGTATTTATATTTTTTTCAACATGCTTCTTTATTGTTTAGTATCTTTATGCTTAGTATTTATATATTCTTGAACATGCTTCTTAATTGTTTAGTGTCTTTATGCTTAGTATTTATATTTTTTTCAACATGCTTCTTTATTGTTTAGTATCTTTATGCTTAGTATTTATATATTCTTGAACATGCTTCTTAATTGTTTAGTGTCTTTATGCTTACTATTTATATATTTTTCAACATGCTTCTTAATTGTTTTCTCTTTCTCAATGCAGGTGATTGAACAATATGAGCGGCGGCAAGGAGGACTCGTCGAGCTTGCTTAAGAAGATGCAACAACGCAAGAACAATGTTAGAAGGAGTGAGAGGGAACCGCGTCGCAATCCGCGTTACGAGGACTTTGCGGTAGGAGGAGGAGGACGAGGACGAGGACGAGGACGGGGACGAGGTGGTGGAGCTGGAGGTGGCTTGGGAGGAGGTGGAGGTGGAGGTGGAGGTGGAGGTGGCTGGGGAGGACCGGACTTTGAGCCACCACCCTCGGCTTCAGGCGACGTTGCTTCCGGGTTCTTTTTGGAGGGGACGTCTAGAGAGGAGGCGGAGACGGAGTCTAGAGCCGAGGAGGACTCTAGCCGCGGGTTTGAGACTCCGGAGGAGGATGGGCGGCCGAAGGCACTGAAGATTCGTGGGGAAGCGAGAGTCCCCGACGAGAGGAAGGAGCCTAAGACCCATGAGGCGAAGACCCTTATTATTCCCTGCCGGCACCGAGTAAGTGTACTAATTTGGCAATTTCGATTTTCAAGTACTAATGTTTGATTTTCATGTGCTAATGTTTGATTTTCATGTGCAGCAATTGGATATTTCCTCCGGGGGTCAAGGGGCGCCTGCCTAGCAGCATGATTGGAGCTTTGCTTAGGAAGTTCTGGCCGGGCAAGTACTATCCCCTCGGCACTGTCCCAGCTGGCGAGATGAAGCTAGCCACTACTTGGACGGACTACGAGAGTGCCCCTGGCGTAGGCTTCCCGACGGCTGCTGAGGCCGTGATGAGAAAGTTTTGGGTAAGACATATTTTCTCGAGCTTCGTTCATATTTGATGACCCCAATGTTCTAACTCATGAATCTCACAATTGTTTTTTGCATGATTGAAGTGTTTTTATCG
Source organism: Lolium perenne (assembly GCF_019359855.2). Lineage (NCBI taxonomy): Eukaryota > Viridiplantae > Streptophyta > Magnoliopsida > Poales > Poaceae > Lolium > Lolium perenne. The sequence continues at coordinate 278,317,181 of NC_067250.2, forward strand.
TGTGGCGCCCGAGGTTGAGGAGGCGGCCGCGAACAGACTTTGCGGGCGACTTGTTAGAGGTTGACACCGAAGGTGTGTTACAACCAAACGATCTGGTCCGCGGGTGACTTATGGGCAGAGAGAGGCGAGAGGGTCCATAAGCCGGACATTGTCGGTAAGAATGCTAAGGCCGAGTACGAGATGACGGTGGAGGACTACATGTCGGTGAGTAAAATGTCAATGAGATTCTACATTGCTACTAAGTTGCGATTGCATTAGATTGAGTTGAGTATTGCATTTTCAGGTTATCCCCGATTGGGCCGAGCCGCATGCCGAGGCATGGGAGGAGATGGTTAGGACGAGGTGGCTCAAGATGGACGAGGACTTTGCAGCCGTGGCGAGGCGGAACGCGGAGAACCGAGGCGACGGTGGCACACACTGTGGGGGAAACCTCAGCTACGAGCGCTACAAGGGGAAGACGGTATGTATACATTTTATTTTCCTTCAGGTTCAAAGTTGGTACTCACAACATTTCCTTTCGCGATGCAGAGGGCCGCGTTAGGACCCGAGGAGGAGATGTCTGACCTCGAGATATACAACAAGATGCGGCTTAAGAAGCCCGATCTCTCGCAGCCTCAGCCCTCGCTCCCTGAGTACTTCGGCACCTACGCCGAGGACGTCGAGAACTACTGCGAGATGGTGAGGCATCGTCACCCGGAGGTGGATGACCCCATGAGCGCGGAGGTCGACGAGGAGTCGTTGGTCCTGTCGTCCGAGGGTTGCCGCATGGCCGTCTCGCCATGCTGAACAAGGCCGTCAAGCATACCCTCACCACGACCTTCACGCGTCTCAAGGCGGGACTCACCAAGGACAGCCCCCCTCTCCCGCCTCGTCGCCGGGCTCGGCAACAACCCGCATACGACGTAAGTTTCCCTCATTTCCATCCTCTTTCCGACTTTCGTTCATACATTGCTAAGTGCTAACGAGACATGAATTTGTGAAATTGTAGCCTGACTTCGAGGCGGCCTACGTGGTCGCTCATCAAGAATATCAGGTGGCCTTCAACCAGCACCAGCAGCACTTCATGGAGTACATGGCATATATACATGTAAGTTCCAACCTTTGTTTTCGCAAATGATGACAAGTCCCACTTTCCCTAGTTTGATGCTTCATTTCTTCAAAGACCGACATGTAAACTATCTTGCAGGCGTCGATGGTGGCCAATCAAAGCCCAGACGGGAGTGGATTTAGGGCCGATGCCTCCCTTTCCGGGGCCGGCGCCAAACATGCCATCGAAGGAAAATTACGCTGCGGAGTACTATGGGAGAACAACGGTAAGTTCTTCGCCAAACCGAATACTACGGCTTTCCTTTGCCTCGCAAATTGCTAACATATCGGGAACATGTGTGTAGGGAACGGGATGTTCCGGAAACCAGGGTGGTGGGAGGGAGATCACACCGGTTCATCATGGTGGTCCTTCTCCCGGTGCTACACCCGGTACTTCTCCCGGTCCTTCTCCCGGTGGTTCTTCCGCAGCTTCTACCGGAAGGAATCGGCCGGTGTTTAGCGGCGACGAGCTCCTCTAGTAGTCCCATGTATCTTATGCACACTATGGCACCATGCATGTATGCACACTATGGCACTATGTATGCATCCTATGTCACTATGACACTATGACACTATGTATGCACTTGATGTTATATGTATTTGCACTTCATGCCTATGAATTTCATGTGAATTATATGTGCTTGTGTATCCTGCCAAATCTGGAAAACGCGAAACAGCAAAAAACGAAAAAATGTACCAAATGGTACCCTCTACGCCGACGGGGAGGCCCTCGGGGTAGCTCCCAGGATCACCCAGGGCGCGCCACGCGTCCAGTAATGGACCAAATGGTCGAGCCTACGCCGACGGGGAGGCCCTCGGGGTAGCGGCCGTCGCCCAGGGACGCCCAGGCCGCGCCACGCGTCCAAGTACGCCGACGGGGAGGCGCTCGGCGTACCGGCGCCAGGATCGCCCAGGCTGCGCCACGTGTGGAGGTACGCCGACGGTGAGGCCCTCGGCGTATCGGGAGGTAGGAGCGACCAGGCGGCGCCACGCGTCCATCTACGCCGACGGGGAGGCCCTCGGCGTATCGACCGCCAAGGTCGACCAGGGCTCGCCACGCGTCACCGTACGCCGACGGTGCGGCGCTCGGCGTAGCCGTAACGGCCGTCACCTTGACGGTGCCGGTTAGCGACCTGCGCCGACGGCCACTACGCCGAGGGGTGGAGCCAGCCGTCGGGCCACTTCGTCTACGCCGACGGGCGGAGCTACGCCGAGGGCCAAGTGGCATGCGCCGAGGCCCACCTTCCCCGAGGAGCTACGCCGAGGGGCCCCGTCGGCGTAGTGTACGCCGAGGGCGAGGCGGTGATACGCCGAGGGCTGGAGGCCGTCGGCATCTTGGCAGATTCCTGTAGTGGAATAACTCAGCTTGAGGGGACCAATTTTTGAATCAGCTGGTCAGTCTGATGATTGGCTAATGCGTAGAAGAAGTTTGTGTACTGCGTATGGACAACAACTGGAGGCAGACTAAGCGGCCGTAAAGGTTGGCGAGGCTGGAGTGCACGAACTATATTCCTGCCAACATTAGGCAGGCAAGTAAGCCCTCATCGTTATATTTCCTATTCTATGCTATTGGTCGTTGAATTTATCAAGAAAGCCCTAGAAATTGGCTTACGTCTGATGTATGACAATAAAAAATCAATACGATTTTGTAGGTATACCACCAATAATATTCTTGGCTGGAACAGTTCATTAACTCCATCAAGAAAGCTCCACAAATCTTCTTATGTCTAGTCTATCAGCAATATTACTCTGACCGGATTATGAGTGGAAGATAGGGAAGGATGTATTGATCTGCATAGCCTTAAGTGGCAACACAAAATCCCTGTAGTAGGCTGTGTTCCGTGCATCATCAAGTCACACAACGGAGAAGTACACTATGATGGCTGCTCGCTTTGATGTTTAAAATGAGGCTTCACATATCTTTCTTTTTTTATGTTACCTCATCCAATATTTAGTAATTAAAGTATTGGCAAATCAAATGAGTTGATGTTTCTCATGGAGAAGATTTGGATGTGGTGTGATGTTTCTTCATAATACATGCTATAAATCTCATATTATCTTCAACATATATCTAATCCGAGCATTATATGGTGAGAGCATGATTCCTAGCTTATGAATATTCTATACGATTAAATTTCAGTATATAGATTATTCCTAGATTTCTTGACTTGATGTGAGTATCATGAATAATGCTTCCTCAGTGAATTTGTTGGTCATAACTTACAAATAGTTGCTATCAAAAAAATAATTAAGATAGATGCATGGAGTACTAGAGTTTTAGAAGATCTGATTTGGATGGTTTGCCATTTTTACAGGGAAACAAGACTGACCGGTGATGTAGCACCAACACTCCAGATGCATTGTATTTATGGGTAGTGAAACAGAACTAACACAATTACGAATACTTATTCTACCATGAACTAATATTGATCGAGTTGATAGTTCATAAATCACGCACATATAAAGCCAAAACTATTCAATCTCGTCATGTGGATGGCTGCAAAGGCCCACCAAAAAAGAACCGCCCATTGGAAATGGGAGTAACTCGGTAGATACTCGAGTCACTAATGTCTGTGGGTGAGTCTTGCGTCACCAGCGAGGCGGCCCCATTCTGGTCGATAAACTGGATATTACTCATAGACGCAGAAGCCATTGCATCACCCGTGGGAAGGTAGCCACTGCCCATCGGAGTAAGATTCGTTGTGCGAGTTTGGACGTAGCCACCAAGCTGGATAGTCGATGCTCGATCTGCCATCCCTCCCGTGAATAATGCTTTGGGGTAGCGTCCAACTAATGCAGGATCATCCTGGTTGAGTCCATAATATACCAGCCAATCTCCCATTATGCCTTCCTATAAATTAGGAAAAAATTAGTCCCAAACATGCATTAAAACTAATTTATTCTTAACCAAACTAAGTAATGCATAGGTACTAACGCCTTCTTACAAATCACTGATGTGCATGTATGTCAGATCAAACATACCACAAGCACAAGAAAACTTCGTTTAAAAAAAAGTTCAGGTGACATGGAACAAATATTGAGAGCATGGACATGGTATTTTAGTAAAGAGATGCCACTTGGAAAATTATGTAAGCCCAAATTAGAGGGTAATCAATTATAAACAAAGAAGAACAATAAGTATGAGCGCAATCTCAAATATTTGTTCCATTAGATTTAAGATTACCGACAGATCAGATGGCAAGTATACCTAACAAAGCTTGATTGAAGAGGTAAACACATGTTATATTGTTGCAATGCCCGATTAATATTCTCACAATTGCGTTTTTCTTACTTAAGAAAAGTACTTTTATGAGTTTTTGTTTTTCCTCTGAAAGGTAAAAATCCAAGTTGTAATGCTGAAACCATACAACAATATTGAACATGGGTGTACCTTGATTATTTTAATCGTGATAGTCTGTTTCAGTCCATTGAGCTGGGAAACCGTCCCAATTATACCACCAAGAGCTATGGGCGCACCTTTTTCTGGCTGAAAACCACAGTCGGTATTGGGGCAACCAGTTTTATGGTATCCATCAGTCTAGATCAAAATTGAAACAGAAAAAAAAACGTAACAAGTTAGTACCAACATATATAACTTGAAAATCACAACATCTGGTCAATCAGAAATCGGTCCACAAGGTTATATATAGATATATAGAGAACCAGTTAGTGTTCCATGGCTTGATTACTCACCGTCCACAGACCACCTAAATGGATGTGTGAATCGCCGTACATCTTTGGCGAAATCTTGCACAATTATGAAGCAAATATGAGCCTTATATCGTATTGAATATGCATGTGACGCTGACATGTTAATATTAGACTCACCTCCCAGCCTATCTGGACTACATTGCGGCTCGTAACCGGGCCAACTCCTTGGTCCGAGAGGATAACCAACCCCGTGGTGAACTGCTCAGAGCTTAGGTTGAAGGCGTACACGTCCATCGTGGCGATGAACCCATAGTAACCCTGATCCGATGCTCCCGGTGGCGTCCAGTAGTGCTGCGCAACCTATATAGTTTATGGGACGACAGAGCACAGAGAATTAGTGTATATATTGTAATGACATGCCCATCAAGCAAAATTAGTGATGGTTATTTGAATAGTTGTCATATACGTACGCCGTCTATCGCGGAGCCAGATTCAGCATCAAGCGGTGAAAATTGACCGAGCAATTTCTTAGACAACAAGAAGCTTGGTAAGTTGCTGGACTCTTTGGCTTTCACCTGATCAATGGACGTGCAAATTAGCAAACTATTGTCAAAGTTTAACTTGGCCAGACAGACTGAGAAATGGATCATCGAATACTGTTAGCGGTGTCAGAAATCCAATTCACACGATCGATGATTGATGATGATGAGTACACCGCAAGATATATAGTACCTGTTCATTGGTTGTGTAGAGCCTGGCAGCGTTGGCTCCATACCCGCCGGCTAAAAGCACCATCAACACGGCGAGAAGAAGAAACTTGCCCATCGCCTCGGTCAGATTGAATCCTGAGACAGAGGACCAGAGGGAGAACGTCGGACGTAGTCGATGGGCAATGTTGACGCCCCAAGCTCGAGCTTATAGAGACGGCCTAGGCATTGGTGCTGCCGTATCTCGTTTTTGATTGCAGCTTAACTTTTTTGGAATGGTAAAAATTCTCCAATAACTAAGGCCGATACCCTACCGGCCATCAAGTCGTATATATGGAGAATAATGAAGGCTGATACCATGATTGTCGCTCTAATATCTGGAGTATATACTGGTATGTTTGAGAGAATACTAAATGTTCCCGTGTGTTGATACGAGTTAATTTGAATTGAATGTAGAATTAGTACAAATTACTTCATGGGCGGCAACAACATGTAATAATTCATTGTAGGATGATGCACAAACCTGAACCAAACGGAAGCCGTCCTTGGGAAAATTTTGTTGATCCATAAAATGCAATATTCCTATCCTTTATGTGCTTTGAACCACTCCTACAAGAGTCTTACTTCAAGCTTTTCCAAATACAGGCGCCTGAAAAATAAATACAATATATGAAGCATAATTTGATTGGTTCTTGTTTTGAGCTGAATTTATTTTCTTATCTGGTGAATACCATGCTTTAGTTATATATGAAATTATGGATTTCCCCAAACTGCAGCTCCAGAAGTTATTTGAGAAACCGATTATTGCGTTGATATGGCAACAAACCGCAAAGTCCTTTTTTACATAACACACCTAGTTCTTATTTTAGATAACCAATCGATTATTGGAATTCCTCAAATATTTACATAACATAAAAGTTTTTTTGGTGACACAAAGTACAGACGCAAACACTCACACATACTTACATACACTCACCTCTATGATCGCACACACGCACGTCCTACCCCTATGAACATCTCTGAGATACCGAGTTCAAAAAACTGTTCAGATGAGTCTTGAGATTGACGAAGTCACCACAGACGCCTCACTGTCAGGAACGTCGACGCCTCCCACTGAAAAATATTCCGCCTTTTTTAATGAGACACCAAAGTGTTAAATCTGGAATTTGAACTCTGATGGACTGGGTATGCCACTGCCCTCATAACGATTTGTTTTTTTAAGAACCAAATTCTTATAAAATTTAATTGATTTTTATTCATTGCTAGGGATAACAATAAGTTATAATGCATTATATCACTTATATTTATTCTCTTCTATAGATGACATAGACTACTAAAAATGTGTGTTTTCTCTACCATTATTGTACATGCTATCTATCTTTACTATTATATTGCAGTTGGTAATGGCGTGTCACTTTGACATCAAACATTGGAGCAATCTCAAACGTCGATTATCTATCAAATCGCTCTCAAAACGTCCATCAAACCAACGTCGCTCTAGATGGGAAAAAATCAGATTGTATTACCTACCAATTAGTTTGACATAAACTAAGGAAAAAATCACGTCTCATTAGTATTTTGAAGATCAGATCTATACAAAACATTCACGTCCAGCATTCACCACAAATCAAGGAAATAAATCATGTTGTTACTTTTGGAAAGATTAGCTAGCATGCATCAATCATGTCCAATACAACCAATCTTTACTATTATATTGCAGTTGGGGATGGCGTGTCACTTTGACATCAAACATTGGAGCAATCTCAAACGTCGATTATCTATCAAATCGCTCTCAAAACGTCCATCAAACCAACGTCGCTCCAGATGGGAAAAAATCAGATTGTATTACCTACCAATTAGTTTGACATAAACTAAGGAAAAAATCACGTCTCATTAGTATTTTGAAGATCAGATCTATACAAAACATTCACGTCCAGCATTCGCCACAAATCAAGGAAATAAATCATGTTGTTACTTTTGGAAAGATTAGCTAGCATGCATCAATCATGTCCAATACAACCAACAAATTAGGAGACCATCAATCAAGGTGATTCAAAGATATGACTTTCCACAACCGTCATCCTTCTTCTGTCTAGCAGTATCCTTGCTTTTGGTCAGCGTTGCCGTCCTTCTACGGTCTGAACTGCTTCATCGTCCTCTCTCTCGCCTTCTTAGCCAAGGATCGACCACCACCCATCGTTGTGCTCTACGAGGCCTCTTGGACCGTGTTTATACTCATTTGTGATCTTCACACTCCAGGTCCATCATCCTGAAACCAACAGCGAACCGTGCCAAAATAAGTTATTTGTATTTTGAAAGAAATTTACTTATCAAGTATAGAACAAAGATGATGACGATCTATTAGTTTGATCTGAAGCTTACTTGTTGGAATCCTGAAAGGTGCGGTCGACTCGCCATAATTGACTGGGGTATTTGCGTTTTTCTCATTCAGACCAACTCCACAAGTTGCACCCACCCGACATAGTTTTTGCATTTTTTTAATACATACATTCGGTCCAACAATTCTTTACTGCCTCCATCTTCGTCATCGGGACCTTTATTTTTGCCAACAAAGCCTGAAATGAACATTTAAGTGCAAAAGTTAATTGAGCGGGCACATGTAGCAAGAACCTGCTATTTTACAAGAATAACTGATTTTGTGGGTATTCGCTTGGAAGAAGTTAACTCTCTTGATCAAAGCAATCGCTCTATAGATACGGGAACAAATGAATGTCCGTCCATTAGTAGAATCAGCGGAAAATAATACTTTCAGTACATAGTGGTGATAATAATCTACAGATCAGGAAATTAGAGTAATTTCAGTTTTGCCGTTCATTCAATCAGGTAATCTATGAGCATGTATTCAGTTCCAAGTTAGCATATTTGTCTTCCTCTTATTATTCCTACCGAAAAAACTCCTACTTTCTAGAGTACTACAAGCGAGAGTTTGTTAACGTAATACTATAATCTATCTATACAAATTGTGCAACACTCTCTGATGTTGCACGAGAAACTCTTCTGGCAATACTGATAATGAGAACATGTGTTGGAATTCATACACACGGAAACCCGATCTACACATAACAGCGTGGCGTCGACCTGCTCGCTTCGCCTGTCACCCGTTGCTCCTCACGTGTCCTAGCACCAACGGGATCCAAGATAAGGCATGTGTGCTCCACCGTGGTCACAATAAAGCTGCTTCACGGCGGCCGTCTTGGCTCGTCCTCCTTAAGGGAATCCCTGCTTGCCGCGGCCGTGGACATGGAGGAAGGGGTGATCAGCAAGGGAGGGGAGGTGAGTCCCAACCCCACGCACAACAGCAACAGGTCGCACGTGGCGTCATCGAGCATCATGTCGCGCCATCGAGCACCAGCAGGGAGGTGGACGGTCGACATGGGAGGTACAAGGGAAGTTCAGGGTTAGCACGATTGGAGAGGGAGCAAGGGAGGAGAGCCGAATTGGAGGGAGGGGTAGACAGCCGTTGGTGAGGCGGGAGGGAGGGGCGGGCGGGGGAGAGGAAATCGATGGGTGGAGGCTGCGAGGAGTTTCTTGACTGGCCAAGAAAAAAATAAAAATGGATAGAGGAGGGACATGAAAATATATTTGTTACCACCAGAATTTGACCGGATCAGAGGTGGGCCGCGATTAAGATGGGCTTGAAGAATATACACGGAAGAAATACATGAATCGGCCTTGTATACGAAGTTTGGGCTAGTTTGCCCGTGTATCTGTAAATATAGTAGGATACGTGTCGGTTAGATAGAATTTGGCTCGTGCACGGTTGGGATTATTCCCATGTTAGAAAGTCTACGGACTATAAATATGTATCTAGGGTTATTGAGAAAAACAACAATCACGTTCATCACAAACCAATCTAGGCGCATCGCCAGCCCCTTGTTTCGAGGGTTTCTTCCGGGTAAGCATCATGCTGCCTAGATCGCATCTTGCGATCTAGGCAGTAACGTTTATTTGTTGTTCATGCGTTGCTCGTGCTGAAGCCTTGTTGATGGCGAGCATCGTAGTTATCATAGATGTGTTAGGGTTAGCATTGTTTCATCGTATCACATGCTTTCGTCCATGCAACCCTTAGACGTCTAGCCGCCCTTACACCTATCTTAGGTGTAAGGGCGGCACCTCGCTTGATCATTATTTAGTAGATCCGATCCGTTATGATTGCTCCTTGTTCTTCAAGGATTAGTTTAATACCTGCATAGTTAGGCCTTGCAAACGGGTTGAAGGATCCAGTAGCGCGTAGGGTGTAGTTTGCTAGCCCTAGATAAGATGTTCCGGGGATCAACTTCATGTTGATTTTTAGGCCTTGTCTAGGGTTGGTTTATTATCACCGTGCGTGGCTGCCAGGCTCAATCACGCGTAGGATGTTCCGATTATGTGGTGAAAACCCTAAATCGTCGTAGGTCGTTTTAGCTTTATACTGATCAAGCAGGACCACCATGTGATCGTAGACCTCATAAGAATCATGGGTGGATCGGCTCCTTGAGCCGATTCACAGGACAACCTGAGAGCCGATCGAGGCTCGTATTTAATGTTTACGTGTATGCCATGCAGGAAACTAAGCGAAGCAAATCCATCACCTTCCTGACCAGGTATAGGTCAGGTGGCACGCCCTTGCACCAGCATCGGACGTGCGTGCCGAGGCTTTGCGGGCCGTTGCTCGAGGGACCAGGGCCAGCCGCAGCTCTGGGAGCTTCCCGGCTCTACTGTGTTGCCCGTCGTTGCTCGCCGGTGTGTTTCTGACCGCAACACATTCTGGCACGCCCGGTGGGACAGTTTTCGACATCAACTGCATCGCCATCTACATCTGAGATAGCGGAAGGTACTCCAGTCACGTACGAAGATCTGACAGAGGAGCTCAAGAAGAAGTATGACGAGGTCAAAGCTATCCTCGAAGCCGACCTCATCGGCTCTTTCCAGAGGACCCGCTCACACGGCATTAGGTGGAAAGGGTTCTCACCTGAAGGCGCGCTCGATGGAGTGGACCTGTCCGCCCCTTCAGAGGAACGCACCAGATCTCTGCGTCAGGAGATTAATTTCATGGTAGCTCATTCACTGCACCGCCATTCTGAGAGCCCGGTGAACACTTTGGAGCGTGTCGCCCTTCGGGTGATCCAGGAAATCATGAGGCATCAGTACTCTCCGTCAGGACCTGCTCTAGGGACTCACCAAGGAGAGATACCACTCCAGTCCCGACCACCGCTGCCGTTCGCGTTGGCAGCACCAGAAGTGCCGAGTTCACCGGCATACGTCGTCTACAAGATCGGTGGTGACCCTAGTGATTACCAGTTCTTGTATGAGGCGCCTAAGGAGATCCCTCACGGGTACACGTGCACATACGTGCCAGACTGCAGTAACTGGGCACTCACGAACCAGACTGCAACAGCAGGGACTTCTGGAACAGGAGGAGGAGCTTCTAGATCAGATCTTGAGAAGCAGACGTGGCTAGCTAAGTATGCCACTCCGACGAACCTCCAGAGCTCAACTCTTGCAGCTGGCTCAGAGCTTGAGAAGCAAGCGTGGCTGGCTAAGTATGCCACTCCAGCGAATCTTTAGAGTTCGACTCCTGCAGCCAGCACCGCGGATCAGATCAGTACAATCTTGAGAGACCAGTTCGGCATGGTGCCGAAAAGGAGGGCAATCGGCTATTCCAAGCCGTACCCCAACGAGTACGATTTGATCCCACTACCACCCAAATATCGGCTCCCTGAATTCTTCAAGTTTAGTGGGTCAGATGGCTCCAGCTCAATCGAGCATGTGAGCCGATATTTGGCGCAGCTGGGCACGATCTCAGCATCAGATGAACTACCTTGAGGTTCTTCGCACAGTCCCTCACAGGATCGGCTTTCGGGTGGTACACGTCGCTGCCACCAGACTCAATCCGGACTTGGAAGCAGTTGGAAGAACAGTTCCACATGCAGTATCACTCAGAGGCTTCCGAGGCTGTCATTGCCGATCTAGCACAAGTACGACAGAAGCGCGGAGAAACAGTGTCAGAATACATCCAGCGCTTCGGGACCGTTAGGAACCGATGCTATTCGGCTCGTGTGACTGAAAAAGAAGCAGTCGAGTTGGCGGTGGTGGGTCTCGCATCACCGATCAAGGATATGGCTTCCCAAGCAGACTACCCTTCACTGGCGCATATGGTTCAGAAGCTGTCATCATATGAACAGCGCCACCCAGAGTTGTACCAGGATAAATTCAAGCGCGCGGTAGTCCTGGTTGAGGCAGATGAAGATGAAGGCTCTGCGGGAGATCAAGAGGTAGCAGTGGCTGAATGGACTCGGGGGGGCAAGCCCCGTGTCCTGCAAATGGGTTAAGCCACAAGGTCCTCCAAGAGGGTTTGACTTCGACGTGACCAAAGCTGAGCAAATTTTCGACCTCTTACTTAAGGAGAAGCAGCTAAAGGTACCCGAAGGCCACAAAATCCCCACGGCGCAGGAGCTGAACGGAAAGCCATACTGCAAGTGGCATAACACATTCACCCATACCACCAACGACTGCAGGGTGTGGCGTCAGCAGATCCAAATGGCGATAGAACAAGGGCATCTAATTTTCAGCCAGTACGCCATGAAAGTCGACACACACCCTTTCCCCGCCGTTAACATGGTGGAGTGCACTTACCCTGGGAGGTGCCAGCCAGGTTTCTCGTTCAACATCAACATGGTAGGACCTGGGCACCACCCTGGTAAGGACAGAGACGAGGGCAGCTACTCTCATAACAAGGACAAAGAGGAAGCCGTTCTACGCGATCGGCTCCGGCACGATGGCAAGCGCTACATCACAGAGGGAGAAGTGAGGAATGTGCGATATCAGCGACCTCTCTCTGATCACCTCCTCAACAAATACGTGAGTCAATACGACCAACGCCGATGATACGACGACAATGACGAAAGAGATCGTCTGGCTAGCAGGGACGCCAGGAGACATCGTCGGCATGATCGCGACGAGGAGAGATATGAGCGCCACGCCAAGGAAAAGTCAAGAGAGCAAGACGACGTGGATAGGCACTGGGACTGTCCCTTCTTCAGACACTGCTGGGATTCAGGAATGAGCCGATTGCCTACAATCGGCAACTGCCCAGAATGTAGACAGAAGAAGAAGGATGCAGGTGACGTGTCATTGTTCAAACGTCTAGGGCCTCTCCCATCTCGGAACAAGCACGCTGAGTCCTCTCGGGTGGAAGATCTCGAGGAGTTAGAAAACGATGATGAAGAAGAAGAAGATAAGTACCACCGTCCAAGGTGGTGCCCTGATGGACTCAGCCGTTCCCAAAAGCGTAGGGTTCAGCGACTACGTGGTTTGGAGGAAGCCGAAAGGTTATACCTGCACACGTTAAGGAAGGCGCGGCCTGATCTGGCCGTGAAAATTCAGTGAATTCTGGACGAAGAAGGTCGGCCACAAAAGAAAGAGTGGCGCCCCAAACAAAGGAAAGCCGATGATGAGACATCGGCTGGCACAAACATGGTGTTCATCCTTCCAGCGGAGTTTAGTGCTCCAGGATTAGACGAAGCACCCGTGGCACAACTTGACTGCGGCTCACGGCCAGTTATCTTTGAGAAGCCACTCTCAGGCATTACTTTGGACGACTGCGAGCGCATCGATGTGACAAAAAACGGGGTGAGGCTGGTCTTATCCACCGGCCCGACCGTGTAACAAGAGCAAAATCTATGGACGTACGTGGCAAGGCCGATCCTTGAGATCGGCCCCAAAAAATAAAAAGGGATAATCTTGTCTCAAGCATGTCACGTAGTTATAGTAAAGCAAGACCAAGATGTAAACCCTCATTGAGGAATTCAATCAACCTGGAGGCCGATTCCAGCAATCGGCCAAAATTATCCTCGCCATGCTTTCTGCCTGTGTTCAACGCCGATCTAACAGGCGATGGAAAGCTAGGGTCTGGGTTTATATCGGCTGATGAACTGGAAGAAGTCAACATTGGTCCTGATGGAGCCGATGTTCAAGTACAGTGCCTTGGCTAACTACAGAGCCGATATCTGCAGTTACCTGACAGATTCGGCTCGGGGGGCACCTAATCAGATGAACATGTACGATGAAATCAGATGAACATGTGCGATGAACATGTGCGATACATGGGCAGTGAAATATTGGGGGCCGATAGAAAAATCGGCCAGTAAAAAAAAATGTAGCACATGCACAGCCATCGACTTGAGAAAATGTACATGCAAGTCACAGCCGATGCACAGACATCGACTTCAGAATGTAAAAAGCCGATGCATAGCCATCGACTCTAGACAAGTTCAGCAAAACATTTATCAGTTTACACAGAGAGGCTCTACTGAAGAAACACGTTGAGGGCGTGAAGGGCGTCGGCACGGATACGATCCACCTCGGCGATCTCAGCCTCGTCGTCCTCGTCTTTGCCCGTCACCAACTGACTGCTCAGGGCACGAATTTCAGCCAGATCGGTCTTCAGATGGGCTGTGAGGCCTTTTGCTTCCTCTTGAGAGCGGGCAATGAGGGTTTCCTTGTCTTGGATAAGCTGCTTGGTCACCCTGACCCTCTCTTCAAGGTTCTCCAGTTCCTTACGCAGGGTCTCGAGTTCGGCACTATTGACAGAAGTGTCAGTTTTGGCGTCTAAAGCAGCCTTTTTCTCATTGAGCCGTTGACACTTATCTGCAATATCGGCTCTCAACGGAAGCTGGGCGTGACGAAGGATAATTCTTTGACGAGCCGACTGCACCCTTGACCTGAAGACCGACAGAGTCACAGCTGGCCAAAGCTTAACCTGCAGTGTCACCGGGAGATGGGGCTGGATGTCTTCGAGGATGCCCTTGACTGCCTCGGGGTTTTCAACCAGGGTCTCAACTGAGGAGGAGAGCAAAGCCTTGAGACGTTGGAGTGGACCATGGACCGTGCTAGGACTTGGCTCTTCACCTGCCTTGGAAGTAGCTGGTTCGATGGATTCAGGATCGAACGTCAGCAAGCTTGAAAGATCACAACCCTGACAGACGAACAAGAGCAGTATTAGTATACAAAAAAGAAAAGGGTAGAGCCAAGGGAGTGGAGTGTACCTCCCCCAAAGTAGGAGGAACAGCCGATGTTGTGATAATCGGCTTTTCCGTGGGCGTGGCTAGGTTAGCCACTTGGTTAGCCACGCTCGTCGAGGTGGCTAGGTCTAGCGTGGTGGATGGCATCAGTACCTCTTCAACGTCCCCGCTAGAGGTCTCATTAGTTTGCAAAAGAAATGGTGAGCCGATCCAAGTAGCAATGGGACGGAATAAAATATGAACTGGTGAAGTAATTACATTTGAAACCTCCTGGCTTGGCGAGGAAACTCGTGGGTCTTTGCGAGCCCTTTTGACGCATCGACGCTTCACGCGTGATCCTGTTTTGATCGGAGCTTGAGGAGCAACAGGCTCGGGGGTCGACATTTTCCTAGAAGCCGACGCTGGCGAGTCCGTCTGACTCTGCGTGGTGGATCTCCTGGAGTTGCCCGGGTTCGAGTCCCTTTGACTGGATTGTGCCTCCCCGCTGGAGTTTTCTTCGGTGGAAGTCTGTAAAAAGAAGTATAAGCATGTTGCAAAGGACTGGGAGGACAGATAAATTTAGTCAAGACACGAGTCAGCTTACATGCAAGCTTTCTTGGACAGGAGCTTTGCGCTTCAGGGTCTTTCTGGCAGCTACTTTCCTCACTGCCTTCCTCGCCTGGATTGAGGCTCGGGGGGCAACTGGCCCCGAGGATGCTTTACTCTTGGGAGCCGATTTCGGTGAAATCGGCTGGCTTTGCATTATGACCTTCTTCAGGGGTGGCGAGCTCTGGCAGAAGAGAACCACCAGGGATGGTGGAAGGAATTTGAAGGGGGAGCCATCGGGTTGCGTGGGCTCTGGGCCATCTTGTTGCTGCCAATAGATAAGAGCCAGGTTACAGACAATCATCATGAGCCATTGCAAGAAATTTATATGTAATGGTACCTGGTGTGCAGGAACGTCATATTCGGCATCAAGTTGCTTCAGCAACGGTCCTAGAGCTCTTCTGAAGGCGTGGGTCTTCCACATGGACCACCAAGTCTCGAAACCAACGGTAGTGATGGTGAAGCAGAGGTTGTGAGGAATTGGAATGGCCAGAGCGTCAAAGAAGGTACAGCACCTTTGGCCGGTAAGGATGTCAGGCAGTTCAGCTCTGCTTGCTGTCAGGTGGTGGAGAAAGAAGTGTGGGGGCACTTGCCCGAGACCAAGCTGCCGGGCTACTACCACCGGTTGGTAAGACTCATAACCAGGCTTGATGATCCTGTTTGAGGTACTCATGCCAACTGCGAGAAAGCAAGGACGGATCATGATAGAGTACAAGTGCCGGGTGCTAGCGTCATCGGCAAAGCTGTCTAACCGGAAGGAGACTGGATTCTCAAAGTTCTCCGATTCAGTATAAGGAAGGAACAGAGGGTTGTCCAAGCCTTGGAAGAAAATCTTGAACCACTCTGCTGCTTCCTTAGGGATCAGCCTGCTGCCTGGGAGGCTATACAGAGCTTGGCCATAGCTAGTGCATCGGATCTCCTTCCCATTAGCATCTGGGAAGGTGCAGGTGGCCAAAGGTGGGAAGTTTGGGATCTGGTTCTGAAAGTACAGCTGAGCCCATAACTGAATAAACCACCAGGGGCCTCCTGTTTTAACTGTCTTTTGGGAGAACAGTTTGACAGACATCAGTTGAAGAGATCGATAGACCTCTCCAAGGAACAGTTTACCAAGGCCAAGTTGAGTGCCTTTGGCAAGTTCATAGGCCAGGGAAAGGTAGTTCTTGGT
Source organism: Lolium perenne (assembly GCF_019359855.2). NCBI lineage: Eukaryota > Viridiplantae > Streptophyta > Magnoliopsida > Poales > Poaceae > Lolium > Lolium perenne. The sequence continues at coordinate 278,333,398 of NC_067250.2, forward strand.
TGGGGCGAGTGAAGGACCACAGAATATGAAGTGCTCCAGCCAGAAGTTCAAGAAGGCCGTGTGCTCTTTCTCTGTTACAGGGCCTTTGGTTTTCATATAACGCCTGAGGTAGGCGCCCCAGCTTGTACACTCTGTTTTAGAGGAAAGGGTGAAAGGGACCTTTGGCAATTTAAAGGCAGAGGGGCTTGAGGATGCAATATCCAGGCCTGTGATCATGGCCACGTCCAGCAGAGTTGGTGTCATGGGGCCATGGCCGAACATGAAGCAATTCAGCGCATCAGACCAAAAGTAGCCGATGGTTTTCAGAATGTCCTCATTCTTTTCAAGAGGATACAATGATAATGACAAAGCATCGGCTATCCCTATCGTTTCCCAGGTGGCATAATGGGTTTTAGACACTCTACTGTACCATGCCACCCAACCTTCTGGAGGATTAGGCCAGGCTCGCAGGCAGTCGGCCCAGGAAGTCAGATCTAAATTCTGGTTCACGAAGGGGATTCTATTGGCCTCGCATGAGATTAAGTGAGCGGGACTCTCGGAAGAACGGGGGCCAAGACACATAGAATTTGGGTGAGAAGGATGCGGCAGCAGGATGTCTGAAACCTAAAATTAATAACGGAACAGGACATTAATTCAGGTGTTTGCTGTTTAATCCTAACATTGATTCGAATGGCGAAGAGGCGGTTAAGGATTACCTTCAGACCGGAGACCATGGCGTTGGCGTTGGATGATTCCGCCATTTGATGCGCTGTGGAGTTGGGACGGCGCGGTTGAGATCTGAGATTCGTGGAGCTGCTTGGGCGGCGATTTGGGGATCTGAGGTTGCTTTCTCAGACGGAGGTCGCAGGTTACCGTTTGGAGGGGCAATTAGGTTGGCCTTACTCGTGTTTTATGGTAGAGGCCGATGCGATGTCATCGGCTCTTTTGGGGATTGTTTGACTTTGACTATCGGCAAAATTAACTGGAAGCACTTCTTCATTAATAAGAGGGGTTTTTACAATGAAGAGCCGATTGCTCAAGAGAGGAAGAACAAAAGAAGAGCCGATTGCTCAGGAACTACTAATGCTACACTACTAATCCTCGCTGGCCTCGTCGTCGGCATCGTAGCTGCCGTCGGCGCTGCTTCCGGAGAGTTCCTCGTCGCTGTTGCCCCAGCCCTCGGCCGGAGCCTCTTCCTCCTCGTCATCATCATCGTCTTCGCTGTCCGCCCAAGCGCGGAAGCGCTTCGCCGGCGGATACCCAGCGGAGGAGGAGGAGTCATCCTCCTCCTCTTCCTCCTCTTCCTCCTCTTCTTCTTCTTCCTCCTCCTCGTCGGAGGAGGTGGAGTTCGCCCAGGAGTGGAGCTCGTCCTCGCTCTCGCTCTCCAGCTCCCCTTCGATGAGGAACTGGAGGTCGTTCTCCCCATCGGTCAGGGGTAAGTCACCATCTGACCCGACGAGGGCCTCGGGTGGGCCATCTGGCACGTAGTCAAAGTCCCACTCTTGCTCGCTCGAGGAAGAAGATTGGAAAGAGAGGCCTGATGAGACGGAGGAAGAGGAAGACATTGCTACAGGGAAAGAGGGTTTTTTTTGGTGCCGATGGTTGGAACAGAACAAGGGGATGAAGAGGCGAGCTGTTCGGCACAGTTAAATAAGGGGGGTATAGTGGAGATTTAATGCCACTACAGTTTCCGAGGAAGTGATGTTAAAGCTATCAAATCTTGCAGAGAAGTTGATGATGCAAGGCATCATGATGAAGGATACTGCGACGGTTCTGCTCTGCCACGACATGACCCGACGAAGAAAAAGCAGAGTGATTTTGGAATTATCATTTCCAAAACCAGGGGGGCATGTGTTATCACCAGAATTTGACCGGATCAGAGGTGGGCCGCGATTAAGATGGGCCTGAAGAATATACACGGAAGAAATACATGAATCGGCCTTGTATACGAAGTTTGGGCTAGTTTGCCCGTGTATCTGTAAATATAGTAGGATACGTGTCGGTTAGATAGAATTTGGCTCGTGCACGGTTGGGATTATTCCCACGTTAGAAAGTCTACGGACTATAAATATGTATCTAGGGTTATTGAGAAAAACAACAATCACGTTCATCACAAACCAATCTAGGCGCATCGCCAACCCCTTGTTTCGAGGGTTTCTTCCGGGTAAGCATCATGCTGCCTAGATCGCATCTTGCGATCTAGGCAGTAACGTTTATTCGTTGTTCATGTGTTGCTCGTGCTGAAGCCTTGTTGATGGCGAGCAGCGTAGTTATCATAGATGTGTTAGGGTTAGCATTGTTTCATCGTATCACATGCTTTCGTCCATGCAACCCTTAGACGTCTAGCCGCCCTTACACCTATCTTAGGTGTAATGGCGGCACCTCGCTTGATCATTATTTAGTAGATCCGATCCGTTATGATTGCTCATTGTTCTTCAAGGATTAGTTTAATATCTGCATAGTTAGGCCTTGCAAACGGGTTGAAGGATCCAGTAGCGCGTAGGGTGTAGTTTGCTAGCCCTAGATAAGATGTTCCGGGGATCAACTTCATGTTAATTTTTAGGCCTTGTCTAGGGTTGGTTTTTTATCACCGTGCGTGGCTGCCAGGCTCAATCACGCGTAAGATGTTCCGATTATGTGGTGAAAACCCTAAATCGTCGTAGGTCGTTTTAGTTTTATACTAATCAAGCAGGACCACCATGTGATCGTAGACCTCATACGAATCATGGGTGGATCGGCTCCTTGAGCCGATTCACAGGACAACCTGAGAGCCGATCGAGGCACGTATTTAATGTTTACGTGTATGCCATGCAGGAAACTAAGCGAAGCAAATCCATCACCTTCCTGACCAGGTATAGGTCAGGTGGCACGCCCTTGCACCAGCATCGGACGTGCGTGCCGAGCCTTTGCGGGCCGTCGCTCGAGGGACCAGGGCCAGCCGCAGCTCTGGGAGCTTCCCAGCTCTACTGTGTTGCCCGTCGTTGCTCGCCGGTGGGTTTCTGACCGCAACAATATTAAAAAGTAAAACTGTGAATAATGTATTCCAAATTAATAAACAAATTATTTTATGTACATTTTATCTTCTCATTTGGATTATTTTTATATCTTTATTGGTCTATTGCATCAATTTGGTCTTTAAATTATAGACATAGATTTGGGAAAATTAAAGAGTGATACTGAGAGGGTACATCAAAATATAGGTGTGAAATGAAGCTTTTTTGCATGAGATCTTCAAATGAAGATATCGTAGAGAGTAAAAAGATGTTCTTTTTGTTAGTGTTGCTCTCACTTAGTCGTGTCTCTTTAGGTGGAGGTTGCGACAAGTGTGCGATTGCTCTCGTTCATTGCCTATTTCTTGGAGGTTTACATATTTGGCTAACCTGACAAGGGGACCAGATGAGATGGAACCAAGATGAAACTTAACAACCGACTCTCAGTCTCAACAATTAGAGATGGTATTCATACTCTACATGTCCTTATATATGTGTACATGTCTTAATTTTACTTTTCTCGTCATTCTGATGGATAATGTGAGTTGCGTGTCCTAATCATGGAAAAAAATAGCGCGCTATTCCAACGCTAATAGCACGCTATAGCATATCTGGAGAGCCGACGCTACGCTATTTCGGCGCTATAGCGCGCTATTCGCGCTAATAGCACGCTATAGCATGCTAATAGCGTATTTTTAGACCCACGCTATTTTGTTATAGCGCGCTATTTTTTTCCTTGGTCCTAATAGTTATATCGATGAAAAGTTATTTTAAATATAAATTCAGTAGTAAAATTTTATGGAACATTCAATTTGATGTTCGAAATTGAACTATTGAATAACTATATAGTATGTGACTATGTGTGGTTTTCTCTTTCTATGTACGTGAATTTTTATGTGCATTGTAGTTACATGTGCAACAATGGAAATAAGTTAGACCGTTGCAAGAGAACCAGCCTGTGGTTGGATGGTTAGGAGGGCAGTGGCACCCCCAGCCCACCAGAGTTCAAATTCCAGATTTGACACTTTGGTGTCTCATAAAGGCGGAATATTCTTCAGTGGGAGGCGACGTTCCCGTCGACAGCGAGGCGCCTGTGGTGACTTCGTCAATCTCAAGACCCGCCAGATCAGTTCTTCGATGCAATATCTTGGAGGTGCTCATAGGGGTAGGGTGTGCGTGCGTTCATAGGGGTGAGTGTGTGCGTATGTATGAGCGTCTTTGATTGTACTGTGTTTCGCAAAAAAAAAAGTTAGACCGTTGCAACGCACGGGCATTCAACTAGTACTAGTATTATATTGAAGTTTATCGTTTATCACTCAACATGTTTATTGGTCGTCATTGAAAGCATCATGTCCTTCTAAACTAAGTGGATCTAATCTCACGCTCTGATTGAAAGTCGTCCGATCATTTTTTAAGGCAAGTCACCATCCTCCACTTATTCCGCTAATCACATTATTGAATTGCAATCAATACAAATTAAACGGGAGATATTTCTTGAGTATACAAAATTTATGTGGTGCATAATATCTTTCCCAGTATACTCCAGTGAGATTCCGTTTTCTCACACATACGTACCGTCCTCCTTTTCTTTGCAAAATGAACATATACTAGCACAATACTTTTTTTTTTTGAAAACTCAGCACTTTATTGATCAAATAACATCAAGACACAGTTTGTCACAGATGCAATCCGGGACATAGTCTCTAAAGTAACCACTACCAAACGACTCTGCTCGACGAACTAATGTATGTGCTGAATTATTACACAAACTACTACCGTGACGAAAAGTCACTGAAGACAGAGTGAGAGAGGAGTTTGATATCCTCAATCACTACTCCAACCAGCGATCTATCCCTCTCCGGGGCATTAATCCGCTGGATAACCGAGAGGCAATCGTACACCAAGACAATCATGTTCCAACCTTCATCACGAGCGAGGGAGACTGCACATCTGATGGCGTGTGCTTCATCAATTTAGGGCGTCATGATTTCATCAAGTAACTGGCTTTGGGCAGCCATAAAATCACCATTGTGGTTTCTAACCACTTCATCGACCCCCATCCGAGACGAAGCCGAGAACATCGATGCATCAACGCTAACAACAATCGTACCTTCCGGTGGCGGAGACCAAGATGGAGCTGGAGCGATGGCCTCACGACTATGGTTGGTACGATGTTTGATGAGATGCACCTGGATCATTTCAATATAAGCAAGAATCTGCTCAGCCAAACTGTGAGGGTGCTTGAGAGGTTCATTATGTCGCACCACATTCCAGGCATTCCAAATATGCCAAACCGTCACAGCTAGAGTGACCACAGCTTGATCATTCGCACGATCCAAGAAATCAAACACCCAGGCTTTTGTGGTTGTGAACAGGCGCCGTTGTAGCTTCAGATGAACTCTTGCTTTGACCCGTCGCCACACCTCCTGGGAGTATTGACAGAAGAGCAGGGTGTAATCCACTCTTTCCTCTCTTTCACAAAAGAAGCACGCACCGGCGGCAAGCACACGCCGTGTAACATCCCAAATTTCAATAAAAGAGAGAAGAAGAATTCCAGAGACCAAAATTTCAAACCAACCAAAAACTTTTATTCTTACATATAGTGACATGCATAGGACTTGTGCATTTGAGTGCTATTCCATGATGATTGTTATTATGTGTATGTGCTAAACCCTAAAACCCTAATGTGATCATGTGAAGATCACCAACCAAATAAATCAAAAAGAGAAAGAAATCAAATAAGAATTAAAACCCTAAAACCCTCACATATGGCTTATGCCATTTTTATAAATTCTTACCCTAGACCATTTTGGTTTTCACCATTAGTTGAATAATGTTACTAAACACTTATTACAACTTTTGGAATCAAGGAAACACAAACCAAATCAATTTCAAACTCAATTGGTGATCACATGTGATTATGGTCAAAACTGCCATTTACAATCTGGTCACCACTTTGAGCCTTTGCAACTCAAGTTTTTCAAACTAAACTTTTCCAATTCTTTGCATGTCATCCAAGAGCACATCAAGGTGAGCAACTTTGGTAAAGACCACCATGCCAAATTCTTTTTAGATCAAATACTATGCTCATCCAAAGTTGGCACTTTTTGTTAAGTGGAACAATCTCCAACTTAGTGATTTTTGCAATTCTTTGAATTTGAAAATTCCACCACCACCTCTCTTTCTCTCTGGTCATGTATACCTCAACCAAACCCACACTTTTCAAATCCTGCAACCATTTGAACTCATTCAAATTTGGACAATATTTGCAAATTCCAAATATGGAACTATTTGGCACTATTTCAAATAGTGATCTACACTACCCTAACCTGCCCTAAACTAACCTAGTTGGTCCCCTTGTCCCCTCTCTCACTCAAGGCACCACAGAAACCCTAGGGAGTGCATGCATAGCATGCATGCACACATCATGCCGGCCATGGTGCCACCTCGGCGAGCCCCCTCTCCTCTCCCTTCTTCTACCCACTGGCCCTGGTGCCAAACATCGCCACCATGCGCATCTACCTCGCCTAGCACCGACCGAATCGCCGTAGACGCCGTAGCCTCGACGGAGAACGCGCGTCCAGATCACGCCCGGATGCCGCTCGCGTCGCGCGTGGACATGCCGCGGACGTCACTGGCCACCTGCCGCCTCGCCAGCACGCGCTCGCTTTGGCCCCGCTAGCAACGCGTTGAGCATCACCGTGACACCTCGACCCCGCCAGACACGCGCTCGACCCGACCCTGGACCGCCGCCGCCGGCGACGACGAAGAAGATCCCGTGAACGCCGCCGCCAGACACGGACGCAATGAGTCGCCATCCAACGCCGCCCGACCGTGCTGTCGCCACCTCTAGCTTCGCCTGGACGAGGAGAACACGACTGCACCCTCGCCTAGCCCAACTGCTCGCCGGAATCGTCGCGAGCGTGTCGACTTGGCCATGGCCCCGCAGCACCCTCTCAATCCTATAAATACCGAGTTCCCTGGACAGAACCAAGCACACCAACTCGCTCACCACCCTTCACTGCCTCGCCTCACACTCTTAGCCAGTTCAATCCTCGCCGGAGTCGCCGCAATTTGATGATCGGAGCCGCGGAAGCCTGGTGAACATCGCCGTCGATTGGAGCCGTTCCAGGAGCAGCCGCCGGTGCCAGGAGCTTCCTCATCGACTACACCTTCCCCAAGCACACTACCAGCCACCGCGGGAGCCCTGGTTAGCCCTCCGACCCCCTAGCACCGCCGTGCCCGTAACCCTCTCTCGCCGGAGAAGACGATGGCTCTGAGCCGTCGATCTGATTTCTAATCCTACGCCCCACAGCAACTCATACCGATTCGGGTTTACACAGTCACTAACTGGTGGCCCCCATGCTGTCAGCAAGCCCACGCGCGCTGGACGCGTTACTGGGCCGAATTGATGCATTTCAAATAGTTTCGGCCCACTCTGTTTCCCGCCGGCCCTTTAATTCAAAACTCGTTTAAATCATTTCCATCCAATTTCAATACTGGCTCCAACTTTGAAAATCCATAGAATCTGTTTGGCTTGGCCAAATTTAGCAAATTTTATATTGTTGGAAAGCTATGGAAAAGTTCTACAACATGCCACTGGTCTCACCTTGAGATATGTTGTAGAAATAATGTGACAAAAAGAACAAGCCAGGGACTTTTGCACATTCAAATAAATCTTAAAAATCAACCAAAATAGATATTTAGTTAATTCCAACTCCAATAGCTCACATTTGACTTACACTAATTGTTTCTGCAAGAAAATGGTGTGGTCACTTTGCATGATCATGCCCTAGTTTAATTAATGGACAATATGGCTAGTTTCTTTAAGTGATATTGTCCAAAACTATTATGCAATTCTTATGAAGTTTTATACTTCATTTAAATCTTGTCCCAAGTGAATTCATGTGATGTTTGAACCCCTGGTCAAACACTCTTATATGAAATACTTGGAGATTTAAATCATTTGTAGAATTATTAAATAGTATGAGGTGGTCTACCTCATTTAAATCATTTTCTCAAATGATGATAATGAATGGCTGACTTAGGTCAATATGAATTCATGTATTATTGTTTGAGAATTTAAATCTTAAGAAGATTTCAATGAGAGGAATTTATTTCTCAAGAACCCTATGGAAACTATCATTTACATATGTAATGAGAGGAAATTATTTTGCCTCAAGAACACAACCAATGCACCCTAATTGAAATACTTGTGTGCTTAGAATAGTTGTGTGCATATATGTAATGTTTGGAATAGCCATTGAATTAGTGAGTGATTATACTCATATTCAAATTTAGACGCTAGCACCGGAGAATACCAAGAGGAGGAAGGATTCTACCAAGAGGAGGAGGAGGAGCATCTTGAGAACTATCAAGGCAAGCTAATATTCTTGCAAAGTGCAAAGCCCCCTTGGGGCAAGGCACCATGATTCTTACCTTTCTTACCATAAGCCTAGCCCAAGTTTCCCCCTTACAAGTTTTTACTTGTTTATTCCAAGAGTTGCTTTTATAGTTAAGTTTGGTCAAAGTAAAAGAAGGTTACTAGAGTAGTAAAGATAGTCTCAAACTAGCCAAGCAAGATTAGCACCCCTCATGATTAGTGCTAGTGCTAAATACTAAAACTTGACTACTCTAGATGGGAACATGTGACTTTGAAATGAAATTGAAACATTGGAATGATGAAGTCATTCCATTGAATGATTTTTGAAGGTGAAAATGACCAAGAGAAGATGGTGATTTTTGATATAAAACTGATATTGGTTTGAATGCGATACCTTTCCAATAGTGAGTACCCCCACAATACCTGATTATGGGTAGGGCTTAACTGGAAATTTATGCATCTTAGTATGGGTTCCCTCTGAACACACATCATAGGGGTTATGCCGAGGCTGCCTCCGTTGTTGAGAAATGATGTGAATTGAGGTGAATTGTACGGCCAAGCCCTGTGCAGTTCCCAGGTTGACAGTTGGTCTTCACTGGGAGGCCAAGCTCATGGGGAGAGGTGCTCATACTAGGATTTGTAAGTGAAAGGTTATGGTTGATGATCCGCGTAATGTGTTACGATGATTCGGGGTAATCCCGATGGATGAAATCAAATGTTGTGGCACAAGTGTGCAACCTCTGCAGAGTGTAAATCTATTCGAATAGCCGTGTCCACGGTTACGGACGGTTGGAAAGGCCATACAGTGTCCGATGTCAAATTCTTCAAAATGATGTTGAAATGAAATGTGACTTGGTGACTTGAGATTTGAATCACAACAATGTTGTGGGAATGACACTAATGTTCCCACTTGAGTTAGTCTAGCACTTGAATAAGTTTTTCCCAAAAAATTGTGAACTAAAATTGGCTTTATGCAAACCAACTAGAGCTTAGCACCCCTTACTAGAATTGTCTAGCACTTACACTAGTATTAGTTTGCGAGTACTGGAAGTACTCACGGCTTTGTCCCTGGCTATTCAAATGGCCAGATTATGAAGACGAACAGAACTACCAAGGAGATGACCAGCAGGACGCCTACGACAACTAGGAGTCTTCTGACGTCAAGCGTTGGCATGTGGACTAGAGAGTCCTTGTATCTTACGCTTCCGCTATAAACTTGTGTTTGTTCGTTGATCGATAGATCAACTATTTGTGTAATATGGATCATGTGATTCAAGTTGTAAGACAATGTGTTTTGTAATAAATGATGACTATGATATTCAGCTATTATGCCTCGCAACAACAATATTCCTGGGATTGCGATGAATGACATAATAGGCATCCGGACTTAAAAATTCGGGTGTTGACAAGTTGGTATCAGAGCCATTGTTTGACCTTAGAAGACCCTAGTTAGAATGGACGTTCATAAAAACTTAACTTTGAAATCAAACGAAGAGAATATTTATGAAAATCTACTTACATTCTTGCCTTTGAGACTTTTTCGAAATTTGAATCATGCTCTTTCTTATTCGAATCTACTTAAAATTTTGCCACACTTGTTCACTCTCTAACTTACTTATCCAATTCGCTTTCAGATGGAGCCGAATGAACCCATCAACGCGAAGTTCTATCAGCTTGGGAACGGTGGAAGCCTCGTTTTCGAGCACGACCTCACCGCTGTCTCGGCCTTTCTTGGGCGCCTTCACCCTGAGTTCCACGGGATTCAGGTGAACGATCAGCCCGGTGGTGAGTTGCAGTGGATCATCACTGCAGATCTGAGAGGCACGATGGAGTCTCCCAACTCGGAGAGGATCCTGATCTCTTTCCGTGAGAGCAACTGGCTCGACGGACTCGCAAGAGCCCTTCAGGAGGCACTTGCACGTCTCTGTGGACAGAACGCGGTGCACCTGCTTGTGTCCCGTTTCGCTCACCTTGTGAGGCGTGATGCCGCAGGAGTGCCCATGACGCTGCAGTCTCACCCTGAGTTGAGGCACCACGCCGAGCACCTGGATTTCATGCTGTACCACACGCAGCAGGATCTGGACAACGCTCGTGCGTACGCCAACCAGACTCACCTCGCTCTGGCAACCCATGCTGATGCCATCAAGATGCTCTCCAAGGATCGCAACAAGCTCCGCCTGCAGCGTGCCAAGAGGGATGCTACTATTAAGCGCCTTCGCGCCCAGATCGCATCTTTGGAGGCCACTGTCCAGGCCCAGGAGGACCAGCTGAGAGATATGGAGGAGGAGGATGAAGGTATCGACCTTCAGGGAGGAGGAGCCTTCCTGAGTGACGACGACGACTTTGAGGAGGACGAGTTCACTGAGGAGGAGGACTACGCTTTCCTGGAGCCAGGACCTGACGATGTCGTTCTGATCGACGTTGAGGACGAGGGTAGTTGCACTTGAGCACTTATGTAGGTGTTAGTTGTATCCCGCCCCTTGTATCGTAGCATGATGAATGGTTCTTAAAACCATGGGAAGTGTTAAGTGTTAGTTTGTAATGTGTGTTGAATGAAGGAATGAATGTTGTGTTTGTCATGAAAAGACTTCAAGTTTCAAATTTTATGAACTAACTCAAAATAAACCATAGAAATTTCCCTCTTATCTCATTATCTTCTCTATGATCAGATGGCCCCTCCCAATCGCAACAACAACGAAGCGATGATGCAACTGCTGCAAACCCTGCTTGCTGACAGGGAAACAGAAAGAGCTGAACGCCAAGCCAACATTGCAGCCTTGCAAAACCTTGCCAACCAAGGCCATGGAAATCATGACCACCCCGGTTCGAAGCTCAAGAACTTTCAGAACACCAACCCTCTGGTGTTTAGCAAGACGGAAGAACCCCTCGACGCCGACGACTGGCTCCAGACTATGGAGAACAACTTGGAAGTAGCCGGAGTGGAAGCCAATGAGATGGTTCTGTTTGCAACCCACTATCTTGCTGGACCAGCCCGAGCCTGGTGGACTAGCACCCGTGCCATGAACGGAGGTCAGTTCATGACTTGGGCAGATTTCAAGCTCAAGTTTAGCAAGTACCATGTACCCCCGGGTCTTATCAAGAAGATGAGGGATGAGTTCCGTGAACTGAAGCAAGGTCGCATGACGGTGGTAGAATACCGCGACAGGTTCCTTACACTGTCAAGGTACGCCCCCGATGAGACCGATACCACCGAGAAGAGGCAGGAGAGATTCCTGAACGGACTGCATGATGAGATGCAGACTGTCCTCGTCAACATCCCCTTCGCCGACCTTGAAGCCCTTGTCGACTCCGCCATCCAGATGGAGGGCAAGCTGAACCAAGCCAATGAGAACCGCAAACGCCGCATGATGCACCAGAGTGGGCCTAGCAACGCCCCGAAGTATCGTCCCAGCTCAAGCGGAGGTTTCACTCCGAGAAACAACAACAAGCCCCAGATGAAGAACTCGCGCCCCGGTTATCAGAACCGGAGTGGAGGAAACTCCAGGCCAGGAGGCCACAACAACAACAGCAACTACAACAACTACTACTACTACTACAACCGCGCTCCGCCTAGAGCCCCCAACACCAACAACAACACCAACACCGCCCCCAGAACCGGAAGCAATGCCATCCCCGTCGCCCCCAAGGACAAGTCCACCATCACTTGCTATGAGTGTGGTGTAGTGGGGCACTACTCCAACGAGTGTCCCAAGAGGCTCGCCAAGCTCGCAGGAAACACCGCTGCACCTGCTCAGCAGCAACGCCGTGTCTCCACCGGCAAGAAGTTCGCCCCCAACAACCCCAATAACCGCAACGGCCGTCTCTACCACATGAACGCTGAGGAAGCCCAGAAAGCACCAGATTTTTTACTGGGTATGTTTTCTGTCAACCACACCCCTGCCAGAGTGTTGTTTGATTCCGGAGCATCTCATTCTTTTGTCACCGAAGACTTTGCATCAACCAGTAAAATACAACATATCAGTTTGAAGCATGTTATGATAGTTCAAATCCCCGGATCAACCACCAAAGCCAGAAAATTTTGCAAAAATGTACCCATCATAATACATGAAGTAGAATTCTATGCCAATCTCATCATTCTGGGAACCAAAGATTTGGAAGTCGTACTAGGAATGGACTGGATGTCAAAACACCATGGATTGATAGACTGTGCCAAGAAAGCCATCACCATGACTAGCAGCACCGGTATCCTAGTAGAACATGTCTCTGAAAGACTACCCAGAAAATTCACCTGCAACCAAAGTGTAGCCAAGACAACTCTAGATCGAATCAGGGTCGTTTGTCGATACCCTGATGTGTTTACGGATGATCTACCCGGTATGCCCCCGGATCGGGATATCGAGTTCATCATCGAGTTAATCCCCGGAACTGGACCTATAGCGCAGAGAGCCTATAGCATGAACCCAACAGAGCTTGTGGAGCTGAAGAAACAGATAGATGATTGATGGCGTGTATTTCACACGTTCGTTGGGCAACCCCAAGAGGAAGGTATGATGCGCACAGCAGCAAGTTTTCCCTCAGAAAGAAACCAAGGTTTATCGAACCAGGAGGAGCCAAGAAGCACGTTGAAGGTTGATGGCGGCGGGATGTAGTGCGGCGCAACACCAGAGATTCCGGCGCCAACGTGGAACCTGCACAACACAACCAAAGTACTTTGCCCCAACGAAACAGTGAGGTTGTCAATCTCACCGGCTTGCTATAACAAAGGATTAACCGTATTATGTGGAAGATGATTGTTTGCAGAAAACAGTAGAGCAGTATTGCAGTAGATTGTATTTCAGTAAAGAGAATTGGACCGGGGTCCACAGTTCACTAGAGGTGTCTCTCCCATAAGACGAACAGCATGTTGGGTGAACAAATTACAGTTGGGCAATTGACAAATAAAGAGAGCATGACCATGCACATACATATCATGATGAGTATAGTGAGATTTAATTGGGCATTACGACAAAGTACATAGACCGCCATCCAACTGCATCTATGCCTAAAAAGTCCACCTTCAGGTTATCATCCGAACCCTCCAAAGATTAAGTTGCTAACAACAGACAATTGCATTAAGTATGGTGCGTAATGTAACTAGTGACTACATCCTTGAACATAGCACTAATGTTTTATCCCTAGTGGCAACAAGACAACACAACCTTAGAACTTTCATCCTTTGTCCCAGGTGTTAATGCAGGCATGAACCCACTATCGAGCATAAGTACTCCCTCTTGGAGTTACAAGCATCTACTTGGCCAGAGCATCTACTAGTAACGGAGAGCATGCAAGATCATAAACAACACATAGCATAACTTTGATAATCAACATAACAAGTATTCTCTATTCATCGGATCCCAACAAACGCAACATATAGAATTACAGATAGATGATCTTGATCATGTTAGGCAGCTCACAAGATCCGACAATGATAGCACAATGGGGAGAAGACAACCATCTAGCTACTGCTATGGACCCATAGTCCAGGGGTAGACTACTCACACATCACACCGGAGGCGACCATGGCGGCGTAGAGTCCTCCGGGAGATGATTCCCCTCTCCGGCAGGGTGCCGGAGGCGATCTCCTGGATCCCCCGAGATGGGATCGGCGGCGGCGGCGTCTCTGGAAGGTTTTCCGTATCATGGTTCTCGATCGGGGGTTTCGTCACGGAGACTTTTTATAGGCGAAAGGGCAGGTCAAGAGGCGGCACGGGGACCCCACACCACAGGGCCGCGTGGCCAAGGGGGGGCCGCGCCGCCCTAGGGTGTGGCCCCTCTGTGGCCCCTCTTCGTCTCTCCTTCGGACTTCTGGAAGCTTCGTGAGAAAATAGGCCCCTGGGCTTTGATTTCGTCCAATTCCGAGAATATTTCCTTACTAGGATTTCTGAAACCAAAAACAGCAGAAACAAAGAATCGGCACTTCGGCATCTTGTTAATAGGTTAGTTCCGGAAAATGCACGAATATGACATAAAGTGTGCATAAAACATGTAGATAACATCAATAATGTGGCATGGAACATAAGAAATTATCGATACGTCGAGACGTATCAGCATCCCCAAGCTTAGTTCTGCTCGTCCCGAGCAGGTAAAACGATAACACGTATAATTTCGGAGTGACATGCCATCATAATCTTGATCATACTATTTGTAAAGCATATGTAGTGAATGCAGCGATCAAAACAATGTATATGACATGAGTAAACAAGTGAATCATATAGCAAAGACTTTTCATGAATAGCACTTCAAGACAAGCATCAATAAGTCTTGCATAAGAGTTAACTCATAAAGCAATAATTCAAAGTAAAAGGTATTGAAGCAACACAAAAGAAGATTAAGTTTCAGCGGTTGCTTTCAACTTGTAACATGTATATCTCATGGATATTGTCAACATAGAGTAATATAATAAGTGCAATAAGCAAGTATGTAGGAATCAATGCATAGTTCACACAAGTGTTTGCTTCTTGAGGTGGAGAGAATTAGGTGAACTGACTCAACATTGAAAGTAAAAGAATGGTCCTCCATAGAGGAAAAGCATCGATTGCTATATTTGTGCTAGAGCTTTGATTTTGAAAACATAAAGAGAGCATAAAAATAAAGTTTTGAGAGGTGTATGTTGTTGTCAACGAATGGTAGCGGGTACTCTAACCCCCTTGCCAGACAAACCTTCAAAGAGCGGCTCCCATTTTATTTTATTTTGGGTGGCACTCCTTCCAACCTTTCTTTCACAAACCATGGCTAACCGAATCCTCGGGTGCCTCGCCAACAATCTCATACCATGAAGGAGTGCCTTTTTATTTTAGTTTTATTATGATGACACTCCTCCCAACCTTTGCTTACACAAGCCATGGCTAACCGAATCCTTCGGGTGCCGTCCAACAATCACATACCATGGAGGAGTGTCTATTTTTGTTAATTAATTTGGGACTGGGAATCCCATTGCCAGCTCTTTTTGCAAAATTATTGGATAAGCGGATGAAGCCACTAGTCCATTGGTGAAAGTTGCCCAACAAGAGTGAAAGATAAACACCACATACTTCCTCATGAGCTATAAAACATTGACACAAATCAGAGGTGATAAATTTTGAATTGTTTAAAGGTAGCACTCAAGCAATTTACTTTGGAATGGCGGAAAATACCATGTAGTATAGGTAGGTATGGTGGACACAAATGGCATAGTGGTTGTCTCAAGTATTTTGGATGCATGAGAAGTATTCCCTCTCGATACAAGGTTTAGGCTAGCAAGGCTTATTTGAAACAAACACAAGGATGAACCGGTGCAGCAAAACTCACATAAAAGACATATTGAAAACATTATAAGACTCTACACCGTCTTCCTTGTTGTTCAAACTCAGTACTAGAAATTATCTAGACCTTAGAGAAACCAAATATGCAAACCAAATTTTAGCATGCTCTATGTATTTCTTCATTAGTGGGTGCAAAGCATATGATGCAAGAGCTTAATCATGAGCACAACAATTGCCAAGTATCACATTACCCAAGACATTTATAGCAATTACTACATGTATCATTTTCCAATTCCAACCATATAACAATTTAACGAAGGAGAAACTTCGCCATGAATACTATGAGTAGAAACCAAGGACATACTTGTCCATATGCTACAGCGGAGCGTGTCTCTCTCCCATAAAGTGAATGCTAGGATCCATTTTATTCAAACAAAACAAAAAACAAAAACAAACCGACGCTCCAAGAAAAAGCACATAAGATGTGACGGAATAAAAATATAGTTTCAGGGGAGGAACCTGATAATGTTGTCGATGAAGAAGGGGATGCCTTGGGCATCCCCAAGCTTAGACGCTTGAGTCTTCTTGATATATGCAGGGGTGAACCACCGGGTGCATCCCCAAGCTTAGAGCTTTCACTCTCCTTGATCATGTTGCATCATACTCCTCTCTTGATCCTTGAAAACTTCCTCCACACCAAACTCGAAACAACTCATTAGAGGGTTAGTGCACATTATAAATTGACATATTCAGAGGTGACACAATCATTCTTAACACTTCTGGACATTGCATAATGCTACTGGACATTAGTGGATCAAAGAAATTCATCCAACATAGCGAAAGAGGCAATGCGAAATAAAAGGCAGAATCTGTCAAAACAGAACAGTTCGTATTGACGAATTTTAAAATGGCACCAGACTTGCTCAAATGAAAATGCTCAAATTGAATGAAAGTTGCGTACATATCTGAGGATCATGCACGTAAATTGGCTTAATTTTCTGAGTTACCTACAGGGAGGTGGACCCAGATTTGTGACAGCAAAGAAATCTGGAACTGTGCAGTAATCCAAATCTAGTACTTACTTTTCTATCAAAGACTTTACTTGGCACAACAAAACACAAAACTAAGATAAGGAGAGGTTGCTACAGTAGTAAACAACTTCCAAGACATAAAATAAAAACAAAGTACTGTAGGTAAAAACATGGGTTGTCTCCCATAAGCGCTTTTCTTTAACGCCTTTCAGCTAGGCGCAGAAAGTGTGTATCAAGTATTATCAAGAGATGGTACTTCTACAGCGGGGTGTGGGGTTTTCTCAACTAGGCATAGTATATTGGATACATAAGTTTCAGCATCTCCCTTTTCATTAGTCTTAGGCGTGCTATTCTCATCAAACAAATTTTCAGGAACTAGCCAAGCATAGTTATTTTCTAGTGCATCATTCATAGCCAGGAGCTTACATGGTATTGGTGCTTTGATCTCCCCTCTATCATCAATATTATTAGTGAATCTTATTCTATCCATATCCATCTTTTCAAGGAGACTAACAAAATTAGTAGGAGAACCAAGCATATTGAATTTAGCAAACACCTTTCTAGCTTCTCTTGCTAAACCACCAAATTCTCTAAGAAGGGTTTCTAATACAAAATCTTTCTTTTCCCCTTCTTCCATATCGCCAAGTGTGAAGAACATGTGTTGGATTATAGGATTAAGATTAACAAATTTAGTTTCCAACAAGCGAACTAAATGTGCAGCAGCAATTTCATAAGTAGGCGCAAGGTCTACCAAGTGTCTATCTTCAAAATTTTCAATAGTACTAACATGATTGAAAAATTCTTCTATATTATTTCTCCCAACTATAGACCCACGTCCTACCGGTATGTCTTTTGTGGTAAAATTAAAAGGAAACATGATGAAATAAGTAAAGTAAATGCAAGTAAACTAATTTTTTTGTGTTTTTGATATAGCAAACAAGATAACAAGTAAAGTAAAACTAGCAACTAATTTTTTTGTATTTTGATTTAGTGCAGCAAACAAAGTAGTAAATAAAACTAAGCAAGACAAAAACAAAGTAAAGAGATTGAGAAGTGGAGACTCCCCTTGCAGCGTGTCTTGATCTCCCCGGCAACGGCGCCTTAAAATATGCTTGATGGCGTGTATTTCACACGTTCGTTGGGCAACCCCAAGAGGAAGGTATGATGCGCACAGCAGCAAGTTTTCCTCGTAAAGAAACCAAGGTTTATCGAACCAGGAGGAGCCAAGAAGCACGTTGAAGGTTGATGGCAGCGGGATGTAGTGCGGCGCAACACCAGAGATTCCGGCGCCAACGTGGAACCTGCACAACACAACCAAAGTACTTTGCCCCAACGAAACAGTGAGGTTGTCAATCTCACCGGCTTGCTGTAACAAAGGATTAACCGTATTGTGTGGAAGATGATTGTTTGCAGAAAATAGTAGAACAAGATGGCAAGAGATTGTATTTCAGTAAAGAGAATTGGACCGGGGTCCACAGTTCACTAGAGGTGTCTCTCCCATAAGACGAACAGCATGTTGGGTGAACAAATTACAGTTGGGCAATTGACAAATAAAGAGAGCATGACCATGCACATACATATCATGATGAGTATAGTGAGATTTAATTGGGCATTACGACAAAGTACATAGACCGCCATCCAACTGCATCTATGCCTAAAAAGTCCACCTTCAAAGTTATCATCCGAACCCCTCCAAACATTAAGTTGCTAACAACAGACAATTGCATTAAGTATGGTGCGTAATGTAACTAGTGACTACATCCTTGAACATAGCACTAATGTTTTATCCCTAGTGGCAACAAGACAACACAACCTTAGAACTTTCTCACATCGTCCTGTGTTAATGCAGGCATGAACCCACTATCGAGCATAAGTACTCCCTCTTGGAGTTACAAGCATCTACTTGGCCAGAGCATCTACTAGTAACGGAGAGCATGCAAGATCATAAACAACACATAGCATAACTTTGATAATCAACATAACAAGTATTCTCTATTCATCGGATCCCAACAAACGCAACATATAGAATTACAGATAGATGATCTTGATCATGTTAGGCAGCTCACAAGATCCGACAATGATAGCACAATGGGGAGAAGACAACCATCTAGCTACTGCTATGGACCCATAGTCCAGGGGTAGACTACTCACACATCACACCGGAGGCGACCATGGCGGCGTAGAGTCCTCCGGGAGATGATTCCCCTCTCCGGCAGGGTGCCGGAGGCGATCTCCTGGATCCCCCGAGATGGGATCGGCGGCGGCGGCGTCTCTGGAAGGTTTTCCGTATCGTGGTTCTCGGTACTGGGGTTTTCGTCACGGAGACTTTTTATAGGCGAAAGGGCAGGTCAAGAGGCGGCACGGGGGCCCCACACCACAGGGCCGCGCGGCCAAGGGGGGGGCCGCGCCGCCCTAGGGTGTGGCCCCTCTGTGGCCCCTCTTCGTCTCTCCTTCGGACTTCTGGAAGCTTCGTGAGAAAATAGGCCCCTGGGCTTTGATTTCGTCCAATTCCGAGAATATTTCCTTACTAGGATTTCTGAAACCAAAAACAGCAGAAACAAAGAATCGGCACTTCGGCATCTTGTTAATAGGTTAGTTCCAGAAAATGCACGAATATGACATAAAGTGTGCATAAAACATGTAGATAACATCAATAATGTGGCATGGAACATAAGAAATTATCGATACGTCGGAGACGTATCAATGATATGTTAGCCAAAGGTCTGATTCGACCTAGTGCATCCCCCTGGAGATCACCTGTTCTGTTTGTGGACAAGAAGGATGGTGCCACCCGGTTATGTACGGACTACCGTAAGCTTAACGATGTCACCATCAAGAACAAATACCCCTACCCAAGATAGAAGACTTGTTTGATCAGTTAACCGGAGCCAAAGTTTTCTCAAAGATAGATCTTAGAACTGGTTATCATCAGCTGAAGATTCGAGCCACTGATATTCCAAAGACTGCCTTTACCACCAGATATGGGTTGTATGAGTACAACGTCATGTCCTTTGGATTAACCAATGCCCCCGCTTATTTCATGAACCTCATGAATAGGATCTTCATGAACTTTCTAGACAAGTTTGTCGTTGTCTTCATCGACGACATTCTTATCTACTCCAAGTCCGAAGAGGAACATGAACAACATTTGGAGACTGTCCTAGAAACCCTTAGACACCACCAGTTGTATGCCAAGTTCAACAAATGTGAGTTTTGGCTGAAGGAAGTAGGATTCCTGGGACACATCTTGTCTGCAGGAGGAATTGCCGTAGATCCCGCCAAGATCAAAACTGTTATGGAATGGCAAGCCCCCACCACCCAAACCGAGGTCCGCGCTTTTCTTGGATTAGCCGGATATTACCGCAGATTTGTAGAAGGCTTTTCGAGCATTGCTCGACCAATGACCCAACTGTTGAAGAAGGACAAGAAGTTCGAGTGGATTGACAAATGTGAAGAGAGCTTCCAACAGCTCAGGAGTAGACTGACCTCAGCCCCAATCCTGATCATGCCTGACATCACCAAGCCCTTTGACGTATATTGCGACGCCTCCAAGATTGGTCTTGGATGTGTGCTTATGCAAGAAGGCAAAGTCATATCCTACCTTTCAAGACAGTTGAAGCAACATGAGTAGAATTATCCAACCCATGACCTCAAACTTGCAGCCGTTGTCCTAGCCTTGAAAGTTTGGCGTCATTACCTCATGGGTAATCGATGCGAGATCTACTCCGACCACAAGAGCCTGAAATATATCTTCACTCAGAAGGAGCTGAACATGAGGCAGCGCAGATGGATCGAATTGATCAAGGATTACGACATGGAGATTCACTACCACCCCGGCAAGGCCAGTGTGGTAGCGGATGCTTTGAGTCAACTGCCATGTCAGTTGAACTCCATGATCGCAATCGAGCAACCCAGCCTGTTTCAAGAGTTTGAACAGTTTAGACTTGAACTGGTTAGTGAAGGATTCCTAGCCAGCATAGAACTTCAACCCACCTTGATCAGCCAGATTAAGGAAGCCCATATAGGAAATGCTAGCATCGACGGAATCAAGAAACAGATAGCTGCAGGGAAAGCACCAGGATTCACCGTAGATGAAGCCGGAGTTCTTTGGTACAAAGGACGCTTATGCGTACCCTCGGACTCAGACTTGAAGCAAGTCATCCTGCAAGAAGCCCATGACACCCTTTACTCAATCCACCCCGGAGGTACCAAGATGTATCAAGACCTGAAGGAGCAATTCTGGTGGCATGGAATGAAGAGAGAGATCGAAAGCTACATCCCCAAGTGTGATATCTGTCAGAGAGTCAAGGCGGAACATCAGCGACCTGCAGGACTACTACAGCCACTGCAGATTCCAGAATGGAAGTGGGACTCCGTAGGAATGGACTTTATCACAGGTTTGCCCAAATCCAGCAAAGGCAATGATTCAATATGGGTAGTTGTTGATAGACTGACCAAGGTAGCTCATTTCATCGCTGTCAAGACCACATACCAAGGCCCCAAGTTAGCTGAGTTGTACATCTCCAGAATCGTCGCCCCGCACGGAACCCCGAAGTCGATAGTGTCAGATAGAGGATCACAGTTCACCTCAAGATTCTGGCAGAAGGTGCATGAAGGACTAGGAACGCGTCTGAATTTCAGCACCGCCTATCACCCTCAGACTGACGGACAGACTGAGAGAGTCAACCAGATATTGGAGGACATATTGAGAGCATGTGTGGTGACCCGGCATACCACTGCATGGTGTAGTATGCAAGTCTGATATAACACCAATGAAACACCGTTCCACTAGTATTATATCGCTCAGAGTGGTACAACAGAAACATATGCGGGTCCAAGGCATGTCTATAGAATTACAACATCGACTCTGTTACATAAGATCATCACAGCCTCCTACTTTATAATGAGGTAAAACTGCAAATAAACTCCAGAAGAACGACTCGTAGTCTATTCTTATCACGAACTCTATTTGTAGAGTATTTCACTAACTACAGAGGCTAAGAATAGACTCTAGCTAAATAGGAGCTAGGTTTAGGAAGCTAGTTCCCTTCTATGGCTATACTAGGTTTCCTCCTTGTTGGATGTGGTATCTGACTCCGCTGACAGGGTCCTGTCTCTTGAAGTAGTTGTTGACTCCTCGGCCTTCGAGTTGCACTGTAGATCCTCCTTCGATGCCTCCATATCTAAGCAGGGGATTTAAGAGTGGGATGAGTACGAGCGTACTCAACAAGTTCATTATAGGAAAGAGGTGTTTAATGCACTAGCTACATCATTAGACCAGAAAGTCAGGTTTTCATAACCATTTCTTCAAAAAGTTGCTTTTATTCAGAAGAACTATGTCCGTCAGCCTTCACCGGTTTACTAGAACTTCATGGAGCTCCTTTTCGGCCGCGTTCGCAGTTCCTTATCCCGGAACAGGGAGTGACAGGTCACGGTTCTTTACACTCTGCAGAGGTGTGTTGCTTTACCCATAAGAGATCTTATCCTTGGTGCCAACCGAGCTTAAGTTCTCGTCCACACTTCCTTTGGTGTGAGGCCCGGTATAAGGTCATAGCCAATCATATTCCTCCGCTGTCTCGCACACCCACCCTTTGTTGCATGCCCCGACCCTGGGTCCACGCCGGTCCCATTATTCCCGTAATTTCAGGGTGGACCCCGACCACGACGACAGTGCTGGGCTCTACCATACACTCCTACGCCGGTAACTGCAACCCATCATAGACCGCATTACCGTGGGGAATTAGAGTGGGATCCCCACCCTCCGGTTGTTCCGCAAGACACAACTGCTACGGCAAGCAATGCTTTACCGTGGGGAATTAGAGTGGGATCCCCACCCTCCGGTTGTTCCGCCGTATACAAGCCCCTACGGTAAGCGCATCCGTTGATGTACAAGAGGTGGAAATACGATTGACTAGTCCGTCCCATTCCAGATCTTATGGTTAACACGGGTATTACGGCACAAGAATCACTGGCGACATTTTTTGTTTAATCCTAGATGGATATAAACCCTTGCAATGGAACCTCCACCATATCAACACAATCCATGGTTCCATTGCCCACCACATAGTCATATTCATAGTTATGAAAGTAGTGGTTTTGATTTTTATGCAATAGTGATAACCATAGTACTTTGCAAGTAATTTGATAGAAATACACAAATGACATGAGCAAGTGATGAACTTGCCTTTCTTGTCTGCAAGATTATGCAGGCAAGGTCTTCGATACGCAATAACTCCAAATTCTGAAATATCATCATCGTCCGGTAAGGACGATGTTTAAAAGATTGGCAAGGATGCAATAATGCATAAGTATGAGATGCAATCGCTCTAAGCGCAACCTAACCCCGATGATTTATGATTAGTGAGTTGTAATGATTAGTTCAAGGTGTGTTGCACTTTTAGAGTGTTTCCACAAACAAGGTTCTTATTAGGGTTTGGTTGTCTTAATGTCATAAATAAGTGGTGTAATGCATCATAACAATCATACACACCAAAAAATAATAGTACTTAATAAGTAAAGAGCAGCTGTCAATTTTAAGTCCTGTAGTACATGGTTGATGATTACTTATTGTATACTTCAGAAGAATAAGTTTTGAAGAACATGTTAATTGGGAAATAATAAGTATTTCAAGTAGAAACTATTTACTTCTATGGTTTACTATGGTTCTCAATTAAGTTTCCTAATTAAGTATTATATGGATCACAACAAAGTTGGATTGAGTTCCTAGTCATGTAATGGTTGCATGGTTTAGTTAAATAGGACTATATAGAGTGAATTAATACATAAGGTTGCTACTTTAGTTTATGCTATTAATCAATGATAATTAATGGTGATGGCATGAAAATAACAAGTTTGGGTTCCCTTTTCATTAATACTACATGGTTGCTATTAGGGTTTTAATTAAATTGGTATCTCTTACAAGGTGTATACAAAGCATAACAATATATGAGCATACGATTAATAATAGTTGACACCATCTTAGCATGTGAAGAATAATTGTTAGCTTTAGATACATGTGTTAAATTTGGGACTTAATAGATTATCTACCATAATAAAATAAGCAACACATAATTTCTAGCTATGACCTTCTACATAACATCCAATCAGACATGTTTTATAGGCAAATATCAAATCACGATCATGTAAAGTTAAATCAAACAATTCCAAGAGATGTGTAAGTGTATGACTTAAAGTGTTGTTGGATTTTATATCTTTAGGTTTAATGGTAACTCATAATGTTGTTTTAGAAAATAGAAGAGATATCAACTTATAGTATATTTCGGTTCAAGTAATATATATTTAGGGTTGAACGAATTTCCTACAAAGTATTAAACTGTTTTGAATTTAATTTTCTAGTTTAAGTTAAAGAAAGTATCTATTAAAAAAATCACCAAGTACTCTAATATATTTTAAAATTAGTTCTTTTTTTTTTGGAATTTGATTTTTACTAATCAAAAATAACATCTTAGGTTTTATTTACTAAATCATGTTTAAATACTATGACAATATTTATAACATGTTTGAGGTTGAATTAATATTTCAAACATTTCAGAAATTCAGCTTAAGCATAAAATATATTGTTAGATTTCAACTACAACTTGTATTTTTAAAATGTTTGTTTGATATCTTAGAGTAATTTTATATACGCAAAATTGGATTAGTAAATAGTTTTATTTATCATGTAAGTGTTAACTAAGTACGTGTATGTATCTATGTAGTAGACTAGAGAGCAGCTAACTAGGCCAACGGACGCACATACGAGTCCAACACAGCCCAACCCCTCTCTCTCTCGCTCATTGTCTCTCTCACCACGCGCACAGGCACGAACACGACCTTTCCCTTGTTCGTTCCCCTCCTGCGATCGAGTCGTCGCCTGCTGCCGTCCCGGCCGTTGCCGGCCGAATCCGCCGTCGCTGCTCGCCGGTTCCGCTCCATCCCTCTCTCCTCCGTTGTTTCCCTGCTGCCGCTATGCACGAACTCACCCGTGCTCCCCGCCGCCTACTGCTCCGCCGCCTGCTATCGGCCGTTCGCGGCCTACTCCGACGCCGGCGAGAGGGGTTTCTGCTCCACCTTGAGGTGATCTACAACTCCACCTCGACGATTTAATTCCCGTGGCTTCTCCCGTTCGTTCCCCAACCTGAAACCCTTGTCGGTCGCCTCCGTCGCCCGGCCAGCCGTCGGCCAACCCCGGCGCCGCGGCGTGCCGCTGCTGCTCCGCCTCCTCGGCTCTTGGTCTGATGTTGCTGGGATGGTGGGGTGCTGGCGCTGTGGTGCCTATCTTCGGTGAACTGGTGCTGCGGCATCTACTTCATCCTCGATCGACGCCGGCGGGATGGCGTCTACGACTGCAACCCCGGCGTCCTCACTTCTCTGCATCCTCTACTACTATACTACTACGTGAGTTAAACCTCCTCACTTGCCTACTATATGTGTCTGATATGTGCTATGGAGATGCTCCTGTTTGGATGATGAATTCATCCAAGCATCTATATTGATGTTGGCTTGGCTACATAACTCTACTGCAATTTATATTTACCAATCAGTGTGGTGCCTTAATTTGGATGATATACTCATCCATGACATATGTGGTGGATTGGTTAATTAGAGAGTCCAATTATGTCTCTGTTTACCTCTTCGATGAGTTGAGATATTTCAAAATACAAGAACTGATATTTATAACCATATTATTTACTTGATGCTTTACTTGGTGAGATTATATTAGTGCTCATGATTGCTGCTGCTGCAAATTATCACTCATTTAAGTTGTCCTGGTTCCTCTATTTGATGAACTAACTCTAGTGGTCGGGCAGTAATAGTGTTACTGGATTCAGTTAAAATGTTTACTGAACTTTTGGTTCAGGTTGATAATTAGCTT
The DNA here is from genome assembly GCF_019359855.2 of Lolium perenne. Classification (NCBI taxonomy): domain Eukaryota; kingdom Viridiplantae; phylum Streptophyta; class Magnoliopsida; order Poales; family Poaceae; genus Lolium; species Lolium perenne. Next base: position 278,358,897 of record NC_067250.2, read on the forward strand.
TCTATCTGCACATTGGGTTGGAGTAACATATTATGCTGGTAATTCTTGACAGTGATTGAGCCATTTAAATGAGATGGGAAATTATTTCCACATATCTATATGAGATGGCTATTGCTTTGCCGATGATTTATAGGATCTGATTGAATGATCATGTGCCTACATGATCCTAGAAAAGTTTATGTTGGTGGTGTGCAAATTGTCGAGATGAATTCAGTAGACAGATCTGATGCTTATAGATGGAGGCTTCATTTGCTGTCTAGCTTGTGCTTAACTGATGATCTTGTAGCTCTGTTTTAATGTCTTTTCTAGCTTTGCATAAGTGCCCATGTGCTGTCTAGTTATCATATCTATCATGTGGTGCCTCAAATGAGGGTGCGCATAATATATATATGTTGGATTAGAATCTTGTGTTGTAGGTGCTTATGTAGAGTAGAGAAATAGGCATTGATCTGGGCTATATGATCAGATGATGCAAATGTCCATCCCAAGCTTCTAATGATGCTTGAGTTGATTTTAATGGATATACCTATGCTTGCTTTAGCCGATGATGCAAAGGCTGAGGCTCGGATTTGTATTAAGAACAGATACTAATATGTGGCTTCTAAATCTCTATGAGGATTCCACAGAGCACTACTCTGTTATTCTGAGAGAAATTCATCTCTCCATCCTCCTGGGTTAAAACCTAGTCGAAGGGTGGTTTGATGGAATGATTTTTATTCTTTTAGTTTTCCCTCTGCTGTGTATGCAACCTAAGGATATATATGCCATGGTCTATTTATGATAGTGATGACTTTATACCTGCTGCTCTCTGTAGCTTGATAGCTAGATCTTCTAGCTCCTATGATATTCCTCTTCCTATGGTATGCCTGCTCCTCCTTGCTAGCTTCTTGATCTGCTACCTGTTGCTATAGTGGCTGGTGTTGTTCTTGTGGATCAGACTGTGTTCTTGATGGTATCTGATGGGCCACTAATGCAGTTGCTGGTGCGGCTGGTGTGCATGTGAGAAATACTACCAGTACAGCTGCTTCTGTTAGGCTTTTATACTGCTGTTCTATGGTTGACAGCACATGCTATGCATGTGTGGTGTAAGCTGCTTGTGTGCTCCTGCCACCTAGTGCCAGAGAACAAATTCCCTTTCTTCTCCTCCTGCACAAGCTACGGCTGATGGATCCTTATCCATGCTTGGCATTTCTTTTGTACTGCCATACTGCCAAGTGTTAATTCTTACTGGCTGGTACACTTGAGCTTAACAGATCAAGTGTCTATGTGATTTAATTAGGCTTTGCTTAATTAATATGTGGCTTAGAGATAATTGTCTTAGGATCATATTGACTTTTCTATGTCAAAAGTGATCCAGTAAACTTACTAGTGGGATTTCTCTATATAGGAACCTGACTAGGTTAGAGGGATCAATTAGTTACCTTTTTGCCTAAGATAAATTGATAATGTTGCCTCCTGTCCCTTTGCTAAGATGGATCATTCAATGTTGCCTTGTCCCTTCTATTGTATGGATCAAATGCTGCCTTAAATCCTTGTTGCCTACTTGTAAGAAATGATCCAAAGTGATCCAAGTTTGATCCATGATGTCTTGTTGCCAACAGATTGAGGTTGATCCCTCTAGCCACTATTTGGATATTAGGATAAATTCCTATTGTCTAATAGTTGAGTTCCAAAAATTAAAATGCCTCACCTTGGTGATGGCAACATTTTAATATTAACCACTATTCTCTTGCCTTTGTTGTGTCTTTTATAGGGAAAGAAGAACAAGAAGATTGGAAGATTGAGAAGATTTAGATTTAGGACTTCTTTTATTTTCTTTTTGTAATCTTTCTCTCTTTCTATTTATGTGACTTGTAAATAATTGGATAATGTTATTTATAATAAAGTTTAAATTGTTTGTTCATTTGGAATTATCAAATGTGTTTACTTTTACATATTTGTTTGGAATTCAAATTCCAATTCATGTTTTATTTGAATTCATGTTATTCCTATTTAATTTGAATTCAAATTGTTCTTCCCAAAACAAATGGATTTAGAAATGTCATGTCGAAATTTGTCGCTTTCACATCGATGACTAACTCAGTTCCACCGATGCAAGAGAAACCTCGATCACTTTGATAGTTTTAAACAAAAGCGCGAAAATTCCCTGGATTTTCTATGCATTAATGCAATGCACACATCTGTTTTCCTCTATTTTTGTAACCCCATTACATGGGATATTACAGCATGTGTACTGGAATATGGAACCAAGTGGGAAGACTGCTTGCCTTATGCAGAATTCTCTTACAACAACAGCTACCAAGCCAGCTTACAGATGGCCCCCTTTGAAGCCTTGTACGGAAGGAAATGCCGTACCCCTCTGAATTGGTCGGAAGTCGGAGAAAGCCAAGTCTTTGGCCCAGATGTTCTTCGTGAAGCCGAAGAGAAAGTACATAAGATCCGCGAGTACCTCAAGACAGCGCAATCAAGACAGAAGAGCTACACCGAAAAGAGACCCCGGGAGATGACCTTCGAGATCGGAGACTTCGTCTATCTCAAGGTCTCCCCCTTGAAAGGAATGCAGAGGTTCCAGCTGAAAGGAAAGCTAGCACCCCGATATGTCGGACCCTTCAAAGTTCTGAGTCGCCGAGGCGAAGTATCATATCAACTGGAGTTGCCAGAAGAAATGTCGGCTGTGCACGACGTGTTTCACATCTCACTCCTCCGGAAGTGCCTTGAAGTCCCTGAGAAGACCGAAGTGTTCAAGAACATCGATCACCGGTCAGTGGATATCAACCAGGACTTGACGTACCATGAAGTGCCAATGCGCATCCTGGAGGAAGCTTACAGGACCACCCGCACCCGAAGCATCAAGTTCCTGAAGATTCAGTGGAGCAACCATACTGAAGATGAAGCCACATGGGAACGCGAAGACTTCATGAAGAAGGAGTACCCAGATCTCTTTAGTACCTAACTTTCTTTTAGATCTCGGGACGAGATCTTTTGTAAGGGGAAGGGTTTGTAACATCCCAAATTTCAATAAAAGAGAGAAGAAGAATTCCAGAGACCAAAATTTCAAACCAACCAAAAACTTTTATTCTTACATATAGTGCCATGCATAGGACTTGTGCATTTGAGTGCTATGCCATGATGATTGTTATTATGTGTATGTGCTAAACCCTAAAACCCTAATGTGATCATGTGAAGATCACCAACCAAATAAATCAAAAAGAGAAAGAAATCAAATAAGAATTAAAACCCTAAAACCCTCACATATGGCTTATGCCATTTTTATAAATTCTTAACCTAGACCATTTTGGTTTTCACCATTAGTTGAATAATGTTACTAAACACTTATTACAACTTTTGGAATCAAGGAAACACAAACCAAATCAATTTCAAACTCAATTGGTGATCACATGTGATTATGGTCAAAACTGCCATTTACAATCTGGTCACCACTTTGAGCCTTTGCAACTCAAGTTTTTCAAACTAAACTTTTCCAATTCTTTGCATGTAATCCAAGAGCACATCAAGGTGAGCAACTTTGGTAAAGACCACCATGCCAAATTCTTTTTAGATCAAATACTATGCTCATCCAAAGTTGGCACTTTTTGTTAAGTGGAACAATCTCCAACTTAGTGATTTTTGCAATTCTTTGAATTTGAAAATTCCACCACCACCTCTCTTTCTCTCTGGTCATGTATACCTCAACCAAACCCACACTTTTCAAATCCTGCAACCATTTGAACTCATTCAAATTTGGACAATATTTGAAAATTCCAAATATGGAACTATTTGGCACTATTTCAAATAGTGATCTACACTACCCTAACCTGCCCTAAACTAACCTAGTTGGTCCCCTTGTCCCCTCTCTCACTCAAGGCACCACAGAAACCCTAGGGAGTGCATGCATAGCATGCATGCACACACCATGCCGGCCATGGTGCCACCTCGGCGAGCCCCCTCTCCTCTCCCTTCTTCTACCCACTGGCCCTGGTGCCAAACATCGCCACCATGCGCATCTACCTCGCCTAGCACCGACCGAATCGCCGTAGCCGCCGTAGCCGCCGTAGCCTCGCCGGAGAACGCGCGTCCAGATCACGCCCGGATGCCGCTCGCGTCGCGCGTGGACATGCCGCGGACGTCACTGGCCACCTGCCGCCTCGCCAGCACGCGCTCGCTTTGGCCCCGCTAGCAACGCGTTGAGCATCACCGTGACACCTCGACCCCGCCAGACACGCGCTCGACCCTACCCTGGACCGCCGCCGCCGGCGACGACGAAGAAGATCCCGTGAACGCCGCCGCCAGACACGGACGCAATGCGTCGCCATCCAACGCCGCCCGACCGTGCTGTCGCCACCTCTAGCTTCGCCTGGACGAGGAGAACACGAATGCACCCTTGCCTAGCCCAACTGCTCGCAAGAATCGTCGCGAGCGTGTCGACTTGGCCACGGCCCCGCAGCACCCTCTCAATCCTATAAATACCGAGTTCCCTGGACAGAACCAAGCTCACCAACTCGCTCACCACCCTTCACTGCCTCGCCTCACACTCTTAGCCAGTTCAATCCTCGCCGGAGTCGCCGCAATTTGATGATCGGATCCCCGGAAGCCTGGTGAACATCGTCGTCGATTGGAGCCGTTCCGGGAGCAGCCGCCGGTGCCAGGAGCTTCCTCATCGACTACACCTTCCCCAAGCACACTACCAGCCACTGCGGGAGCCCTGGTTAGCCCTCCGACCCCCTAGCGCCGCCGTGTCCGTAACCCTCTCTCGCCGGAGAAGACGATGGCTCTGAGCCGTCGATCTGATTTCTAATCCTACGCCCCACAGCAACTCATACAGATTCGGGTTTACACAGTCACTGACTGGTGGCCCCCATGCTGTCAGCAAGCCCACGCGCGCTGGACACGTTACTGGGCCGAGTTGATGCATTTCAAATAGTTTCGGCCCACTTTGTTTCCCGCCGGCCCTTTAATTCAAAACTCGTTTAAATCATTTCCATCCAATTTCAATACTGGCTCCAAATTTGAAAATCCATAGAATCTGTTTGGCTTGGCCAAATTTAGCAAATTTCATATTGCTGGAAAGCTATGGAAAAGTTCTACAACATGCCACTGGTCTCACCTTGAGATCTGTTGCAGAAATAATGTGACAAAAAGAACAATCCAGGGACTTTTGCACATTCAAATAAATCTTAAAAATCAACCAAAATAGATATTTAGTTAATTCCAACTCCAATAGCTCACATTTGACTTACACTAATTGTTTCTGCAAGAAAATGGTGTGGTCACTTTGCATGATCATGCCCTAGTTTAATTAATGGACAATATGGCTAGTTTCTTTAAGTGATATTGTCCAAAACTATTATGCAATTCTTATGAAGTTTTATACTTCATTTAAATCTTGTCCCAAGTGAATTCATGTGATGTTTGAACCCCTGGTCAAACACTCTTATATGAAATACTTGGAGATTTAAATCATTTGTAGAATTATTAAATAGTATGAGGTGGTCTACCTCATTTAAATCATTTTCTCAAATGATGATAATGAATGGTTGACTTAGGTCAATATGAATTCATGTATGATTGTTTGAGAAGTTAAATCTTAAGAAGATTTCAATGAGAGGAATTTATTTCTCAAGAACCCTATGGAAACTATCATTTACATATGTAATGAGAGGAAATTATTTTGCCTCAAAAACACAACCAATGCACCCTAATTGAAATACTTGTGTGCTTAGAATAGTTGTGTGCATATATGTAATGTTTGGAATAGCCATTGAATTAGTGAGTGATTATACTCGTATTCAAATTTAGACGCTAGCACCGGAGAATACCAAGGGGAGGAAGGATTCTACCAAGAGGAGGAGGAGGAGCATCTTGAGAACTATCAAGGCAAGCTAATATTCTTGCAAAGTGCAAAGCCCCCTTGTGGCAAGGCACCATGATTCTTACCTTTCTTACCATAAGCCTAGCCCAAGTTTCTACCTTACAAGTTTTTACTTGTTTATTCCAAGAGTTGCTTTTATAGTTAACTTTGGTCAGAGTAGAAGAAGGTTACTGGAGTAGTAAAGATAGTCTCAAACTAGCCAAGCAAGATTAGCACCCCTCATGATTAGTGCTAGTGCTAAATACTAAAACTTGACTACTCTAGATGGGAACATGTGACTTTGAAATGAAATTGAAACCTTGGAATGATGAAGTCATTCCATTGAATGATTTTTGAAGGTGAAAATGACCAAGAGAAGATGGTGATTTTTGATATAAAACTGATATTGGTTTGAATGCGATACCTTTTCAATAGTGAGTACCCCCACAATACCTGATTATCGGTAGGGCTTAACTGGAAATTTATGTATCTTAGTATGGGTTCCCTCTGAACACACATCATAGGGGTTATGCCGAGGCTGCCTCCGTTGTTGAGAAATGATGTGAATTGAGGTGAATTGTACGGCCAAGCCCTGTGCAGTTCCCAGGTTGACAGTTGGTCTTCACTGGGAGGCCAAGCTCATGGGGAGAGGTGCTCATACTAGGATTTGTAAGTGAAAGGTTATGGTTGATGATCCGCGTACTGTGTTACGATGATTCGGGGTAATCCCGACGGATGAAATCAAATGTTGTGGCACAAGTGTGCAACCTCTGCAGAGTGTAAATCTATTCGAATAGCCGTGTCCACGGTTACGGACGGTTGGAAAGGCCATACAGTGTCCGATGTCAAATTCTTCAAAATGATGTTGAAATGAAATGTGACTTGGTGACTTGAGATTTGAATCACAACAATGTTGTGGGAATGACACTAATGTTCCCACTTGAGTTAGTCTAGCACTTGAATAAGTTTTTCCCAAATACTTGTGAACTAAAATTGGCTTTATGCAAACCAACTAGAGATTAGCACCCCTTACTAGAATTGTCTAGCACTTACACTAGTATTAGTTTGCGAGTACTGGAAGTACTCACGGCTTTGTCCCTGGCTATTCAAATGGCCAGAGTATGAAGATGAACAGAACTACCAAGGAGATGACCAGCAGGACGCCTACGACAACTAGGAGTCTTCTGACGTCAAGCGTTGGCCTGTGGACTAGAGAGTCCTTGTATCTTACGCTTCCGCTATAAACTTGTGTTTGTTCGTTGATCGATAGATCAACTATTTGTGTAATATGGATCATGTGATTCAAGTTGTAAGATAATGTGGTTTGTAATAAATGATGACTATGATATTCAGCTATTATGCCTCGCAACAACAATATTCCTGGGATTGCGATGAATGACATAATAGGCATCCGGACTTAAAAATTCGGGTGTTGACACGCCGACGCAGAAGCTGGTGGCCGCTAGATAGACAGTCATGCGCAAAGCGCCAAACTGTAATCTTCATCTTGCCCGGGGCCTTCGACTTCCATAGTTTCTTCCAAAGAGAGGTTTCATCAGAAAGATCAGACGGCATACCACCTCCCGACTGACTTCTCCTCAGAACAAATAGCTGCGTCCTAGCCAAAATTGTAAGCCGACCGCATTGTGTATATGCCGAAACAAGCATGGGGCCATGATAGGAAATCATCTCCACCATGATGACTCACAGGAACATCCAAGATCTTGGCGGCCGTCGTGTCATCAAAGAGACCCCTGACCACTTCCTCATTCCAAACCCCTGTGTCTTCATCCAACAGAATATCCACTGTCGCGTTCGCCGGCAGCGGGGTTAAGGTAACCACCCGATCAGGAAGGACATCAGGAATCCAGTTATCATGCAGAATTTTTATGCCCTTCCCATTACCAATACCCCATCGAACTCCACTCTACATCAATCCTTTTCCAAATAGAATACTACGCCAGGTATAAGAGGAAGATCGTGGCATGGTGGCATTCCAGAAATCTGTGTCTGGAAAATAGCGCCCCTTGAGAACACGGGCACACAGAGAATCAGGTTCAGTTAGGAGGCGCCATGCTTGTCGTCCTAACATTGTCTGATTGAATAACACCATATTGCGGAATCCCATCCCTCCAAGGGCTTTTGGGGTTGATAGCCAGTCCCATGATTTCATGTGCATCTTCTTATGTCCATCCTCGATACCCCCACAAGAAGTTTGCTATCGCTTGCCTGATCGACGTGCAAGTCCCCACATGCACTTGAAAACAACTCATGGTATAGGTGGAGATCGCCTGGATGACAGCTTTAATCAACGTTTCCTTGCTTGGGCGAGACAAAGGCCTATCCGAGTAAGTGTTCATCCGTTTCCAGGATCTGTCGGATAGGAATCTGAACGTACCAATTGGACATCTTCCCACCTCCGTTGGCAATCTGAGGTAGGTCTCTTGTAGAGCTTCATTATGGACTCCCAAGAGGTCCATGACACCATTTTAAACCGCAGCCTCACAATGATTACCGAAGAAGATTGTGGACTTATCCAAGTTTATTTTCTGACCGGAGCCATCACAGTACCGAGTGAGAGTGGACTGCAGAGCTTGTACACTTTGTTGATCTCTCCGGGCGAAAAAGATACTATCATCCGCAAAGAGGAGGTGGGAGATCGTAGGCCCTTGAAGTCCATTGCGGATGCCCTGCAGGTGTCCCTCCATCTCCTGCTACTGAAGGAGGCAAGACTAGCCCTATGTGCATAATAGAAACAGGTAGGGGCTAATGGGGTCGCCTTGCCTTATACCCCTGGTGGGTATCACCGAGTTTATGAGATCACCATTTACTTTAACAGCATAACGAACAGTAGTGACACACCTCATAACAGATTGAATCCAAGCTGGGGCGAAACCAAGTTTCTCGAGACAGTCATGTAAGTAGCTCCACTCCATCCTATCATACGCTTTCATCATATCAATTTTCAGCGCAAAGAAGGGCTTCTTCGCATGTTGCTTCCTGATGGTATGGAGACATTCATAAGCAATCAAAGAATTGTCAGTAATCAGTCTGACAGGTACAAAAGCACTCTGATGCTCTGAGATAATAACTGGGAGAATCAACTTCAGACGATTGGCCAATACTTTAGATGCAATTTTGTAAATCACGTTTGCAGAGACTAATGGGACGGAAATTCTTCAAGTTATCAGGATTAGATAACTTTGGAATTAGGACAATGATCGAGTCACATAAACCCTTCGGTATAACTTCCCCTTCCAGAAATCCCCTCACAGCATTGCACACTTCTGGCTCCAGAAAATTCCAGTGGGTTTGATAGAAAAGGGTCGGGAAGCCATCCGGACCGGGAGCCTTAGTAGGACCCATCTGAAACAGAGCGGTTTTGATCTCCTCATTGGTATACGGTTTACATAAACTTATATTCATATCATCAGTAACCTTACCATTTATAGAATCAATGATCGACTCCGTGGTATCTCGCGGTTCAGAGGAGAAGAGATTGCCATAGAGGTTCTCCACCTGGACCTTGATCTCCGCGGTATCAGTGCAGCGAGAACCATCCTCCCGAACAAGTGCTTTGATCTTATTCGTGCGCCTCCTGGCAGATGCCCTTGCATGAAAAAACGAGGTGTTGTGGTGTCCCTCCTTGAGCCATTCAACACGGGACCGCTGCTTTGCCATAACCTCCTCCCTCTCAAACAGCTCGCAGAGCTCTCGCTCCACAGCTTTCGCCTCATCGGAGTTCACGTCCCATGGCGCCAAACGCAAATATTTCAAACGCCTCTCCAACTTGCGAATTTTTCGTCCCACAGAGCCAAATGTGTCCTTGCTCCACTGTCCCAACGAGGTCTCCACTCGATGGAGTGTGGCCCAAGTGGACCGAAGTGAAGATGGCCCCTGGGAGCCATCCTTCCAGGCCTGCTCCAGAACGTGCATATAGTCAGGCGATCGCAACCACGCCGCTTCAAACTTGAAGCCCATTTGCACCGGCTTGGATTCAGGGTCATCGCTGAAACTCTGTAAGCTGATATTAATAGCATAGTGATCAGAGGTGGTGGTGATGACATTTTCCACCAAGCAATCATCAACGATCTGTGTGAACGGACCATTAGCTACAACCCGATCTAGCCGGACCCTTACATTGCGGTCATTGTCCTGCTTGTTCGTCCATGTAAACATGGGACCCGAAAACCCCATGTCAGAAAGGGCACAATCATCCAAGCACTCATGGAATAATCGGATCTGCGCTTCTGAACGATCGTTAGAGCCGTAATGCTCATCTTGACTAAGGACCTCATTGAAGTCACCACAGCAGATCCACGGACCAGACCACTGTGTACTCATTTGCAGAATCAAATCAAAGAACTCATGCCGCTTCTCCCTACGAGGTTCACCATAGACAAACGTTGCACGCCATTGAACTCCTGTTTCCGCTGATATGACCAGATCGATGCAATTCGAATTTCTACCCTTCAGCTCAACATAGAATGGTTGCTTCCAAAACAACACAAGGCCACCACTTTGACCTTCACTGCTCACAGCAAGGCTACCAGTGTAACCAAGGGACCACATAAAATTTTGGGCCCTCCTGTCCTTCATCTTTGTTTCCGAAAGAAAAAGGATCGTGGGTTGGTATTTCTTGACAAGCCACCGGAGCTCGCCTACTGTCGAGTCTGACCCAAGGCCTCTGAATGTACAAGGACGTCTCCTAGAGGGGGGGGGGGGGGTGATACGTCCATTTTGCATCACTATTTTATATCATAATTTACTGTTATTCATTGATATATTTCATATTTAGAGATGATACTTATGTTATTTCACCTATTTTGCATGTTTCATGATTATTGGAGAATTATTCACCGGAGTCAGAATTCTGCTGGAAAAAGCACCGTCGGGATACAATATTTCTGAAGATCAACAATTGGCGGAAAATATACCGAATCTCCTATTTGTCCAGATGACGGAGCCAGCCAAAAGGGGAGGCCGAGGAGGGCCGCCATGGGCCCTCCCCATAGGCTGGCGCAACCACCAAGCCAGGCGCGCCGCCATGTGGGGAGGGGGCCCACGACCCCCTCGGCCATCGCCCTTTCGCGTCCTTCATCTCCCGAAAACCCTAAGGTCCAGGGAGGTATCGAGGATAGACACCGTCGCCTCTGCGAGGCGGAAAAACACCAGAGAGAAAAGAGCTCTCCGGCAGGCAAAAATCCGCCGGGGAAATTCCCTCCCGGAGGGGGAAATCGTCACCATCATCACCGTCATCGAGCTGGACTTCATTGGGATCATCATCATCATCATCTCCGCCATCGACACCATCATCTCCACCACTGCACCTCGTCTCCGCTGTAACATCTTGGGTTGAATCTTGAGTATTTCATAGGGGAAACTTTCCCGGTGTCGATTACTCCTTGTTATTGATGCTATTGAGTGAAACCATTGAATCAAGGTTTATGTTCAGATTGTTATCCATCATCATATCACCTCTGATCATGTTCCATATGATGTCTTGTGAGTAGTTCGTTTAGTTCTTGAGGACATGGGTGAAGTCTAAATGTTAGTAGTGAACTATGTTGAGTAATATTTGATGGTTTGATATTTAAGTTGTGGTGTTATTCTTCTAGTGGTGTCACGTGAACGTCGACTACATGATACTTCAACTTTATGGGCCTAGGGGAATGCATCTTGTATTCATTTGCTAATTGTGGGGTTGCCGGAGTGACAGCAACCTGAACCCCCGTTGGTATATCGATGCATGAGGGATAGCAGGATCTCAGAGTTTAAGGTTGCGGTTAGATTTATCTTAATTACTTTCTTGTATTTGCGGATGCTTGCAAGGGGTTTAATCACAAATATGTATTAGTCCTAGGAAGGGCGGTGCATTAGCATAGGTTCACCCACACAACACTTATCAAAACAATGAAGATTAATCAACTATATGAAGCGAAAGCACTAGACTAAATTCCCGTGTGTCCTCAAGAACGTTTGGTCATTATAAGTAAACAAACCGGCTTGTCCTTTGTGCTAAAAAGGATTGGGCCACTCGCTGCAATTATTACTCTTACATTTTACTTACTTGTACTTTATTTATCTGCTATATCAAAACCTCCTGAAAACTTGTCTGTGAGCATTTACAGTGAATCCTTCATCGAAACTGCTTGTCAACACCTTTTGCTCCTCGTTGGGTTCGACACTCTTATTTATCGAAAGTACTACGATACACCCCTATACTTGTGGGTCATCAAGACTATTTTCTGGCGCCGTTGTCGGGGAGTGAAGCGCTATTGGTAAGTGGAATTGGTAAGGAAAACTTTTACTGTACGTGCTGTTTTTATTTCTGCCTGCTGCTATAATTCATTATGGAGAGATCTTCTCTTGAATTTCTATTTGGGAAATCTACTACTACTGCAAAGGTAGTGGATGAGGCGCCAGGTGAGGAAGTGATTCCATATAAAATACCTATGAAAATTATTGAACGTGTTGTGGATAACCGCTATGAAGGGGATGGAACTGTCCATCCTGGAGATCATTTATTGTTTTTACATGAATTATGCGGGTTATTCAAGTGTGCAGGTATTTCTATGGATGAAGTTAGGAAGAAATTATTCTCTATGTCGCTGTCTGGTAAAGCGGCGCATTGGTATAAACTGCTGAAGGATGGGCATTCTCTTGATTATAAATTCTATCCTCCAAGTGAAATTCACAAAGATCGAAACTGCATATATAATTTCTGGCCTCATGATGGAGAGAGTATTGCCCAAGCATGGGGGAGATTGAAGTCTTTAATGCTCAAATGCCCCATTCATGAGCTTCCTGGTAATATCATCATTGATAATTTCTATGCAAGACTTTCTTTTCAAGATAAAACCTTGCTGGATACTGCTTGTTCGGGATCATTCACACGCAACAAAGAAGAGTTTAAATGGGACCTTCTTGATCGGATTCAGGAGAATACTGAAGGATGGGAAAATGACAAAGGTAGAGAGTCAGGTATAAATTATGATTATGAATGCATTGAAACTTTTATGGATACTGATAAATTTCGAAATATGAGTGCTACTTATGGTCTTGACTCTCAAGTTGTTGCAAATTTTTATAAAGCTTTTGCCTCTCATTTTGAATTGCCTAGGAAGAATTTTAATAAGTATCATGAACCTTACAAAGATAAAACTGATTCACCTATAGGTAAATGTATTGAAGTTAAAACTGTTGATCGCATTCTTCCTGAAGCTTATATCAAAAAAATTCCTTTCACTGCTAAAATGAAGGAGTATTCTGTTATAACTAGTGTGGTTAACAAAAGTGCAAAGAAACCTATAAAACCTGAGGAGCAAATAAATGTTGAACCTGCTGTTGCAATAGTTAAAGACCTTGTGACTGAAAATGTAGAAGATGGTCACATCATTTTTTGTGAAGACGCTTCTAATATTGTTTCACATCCTAGTAAGTTTAGGAAAGCCAGTGTTCCTATGCTCTCTGTTAGAATTGGTGATCATTATTATTATGGTTTATGCGATATTGGTGCAAGTTCTAGTGCCATTCCTTATGAGCTTTACAGGGAAATCATGCATGAAATTGGTTCTTGTGAACTTGAAGATATTGATGTGGTTATTCGGCTAGCCAATAGAAAAACTATCTCTCCTATTGGTATTGTTCGAGATGTGGAAGTTTTATGTGGTAAGATTAAATATCCTGCTGACTTTTTTGTACTTGGTTCTGCTGCTAGTAAGACTTGTCCTATCATTTTTGGTAGACCTTTTCTAAATACTTGTGGAGCTATTATAGATTGCAAGAAAGAGAAAATTGTGACTAAATTTGCTGGTGAATCTTATGAGTTTAATTTCTCTAAATTTGCCAAAGCTCCTTATGAAGCTGAATTGCCTAATAATGATTTTAGAGTTGAACAACTTGCATCTATTGCTCTTGCTCCTACTAATCCTTTGCAGCAATATTTGGAGGATCACGATAGTGAAGTCTTTAGGGAAGAAAGGAATGAGCTTGATGAAATTTTCCTTCGTCAACTCATTCTTAAACATGACTTACCTGTCGAAGATCTAGGTACAACACCACCACCAAAGGAAGATCCTGTTTTTGATTTGAAACCATTACCTTATAATCTTAAGTATGCTTATATTGATGATAAGAAAACATATCTTGTTATTATTAGTGCTAAGCTTTCAGATTTTGAGGAATAAAGGTTATTGGAAATATTGAAGAAACACCGAGGAGCTATTGGCTACACTCTTGATGACTTGAAGGGGATTTCTCCCTCTATTTGCCAACATGCCATCAACATGGAAGATGATGCAAAGCCTGTTGTTGAACATCAGCATTGTCTAATTCCTAAGATGAAGGATGTGGTAAGGAATGAGGTATTGAAATTTCTTGAAGCTGGTATTATATATCCTATTGTTGATAGTAGATAGATTAGTCCTGTACATTGTGTTCCTAAGAAAGGAGGAATAACTGTTGTACCTAATGATAATGATGAGCTCATCTCTCAAAGAGTAGTTGTAGGGTATAGGATGTGCATTGATTTTCATAAGGTTAATAAAGTTACTAAGAAAGATCATTACCCTTTACCATTTATTGATCAAATGTTAGAAAGGTTATCTAAAAATACTCATTTCTGCTTTCTTGATGGTTATTCTGGATTTTCACAAATTGCTGTTAGAGCTGAAGATCAAGAGAAAACAACTTTCACTTGTCCCTATGGAATTTATGCTTATAGGCGTATGCCTTTTGGTTTATGTAATGCTCCTGCTACTTTTCAAAGATGCATGTCGGCTATTTTTCATGACTTTTGTGAAAAGATTGTAACATCACTCTTCCTCTCCAAGCTCGGCTGGAAAACCAACAAGACTACTTCAATTTTGTTGTTTACCATCCGGATACCACTGGCAAATTTGATTTTCCCCTTGAAATAATACTAATTTCCTGTTAAAAAAAAATACTAATTCAAATCAGTACTATTTACGTAGTTCAACCTTAACAAAATTTGCTAGCCTTTATTAGCAGTACAAAAGGTGAGTCATTTTCCGTAGCTCATCAAATCAATCAGTGCACTATTTCCTGTAATTTTGTATGCATATGCATGAAATCGGTTAGCAGTAAAGTGAATCATCGAAAATACTTATCATCTTCAGACATACAAATCCAAGAAAACTGGATTCATTTGGTCGTTTAGGTACACAACTCTGAACAAATTTTCACAGAGAACGATCGGTCACACCACATGCAACTGCACTTGGAGAAGATGTGTCCATCCTGAAGTTCTGCACGACGCGGATCTTCAGCTTACAACTTCACAACAAGTCAGAAAATAGGTACCGTTCGTTAAAAAACACTGTGCATCAGAATTCTTGAGCAAAAGCTCTCAATTAAGGGAAGGTTGGCTTGTGATTCCTTTGCTTATGTTCTCCCCGTGTAAATGCCATATGTGGGTTCAGCTTGCTGCTGCCAATCACGAGGAAATCCATGTGAAGTTCACGACAGTTTCCCCTCGTAACGAGAGGGAAGAATTTCTCCAGCAACAGAAACCAGAATCGGGCAGCAGACGAGGCAAACAGAGGACATGTGTAGACGGCGCCCTTCATCAGGTCCACAACAAAGATACCCTTGTCAACGCCTAGCTTCTGTCAGATGGAATCCCGAGGGCAGCAAGCATCACACGGAAGTCTATTCCACGGGAGAGGCAGAGAAGTTGACGATGGCGCCGTCCTTCTCCACATCGGCTTCCGGTCCTCAATTCCATGGGAGAGGCAGTGAAGTTGAGGATAGCGCCGCCCTTCTCCACATCGGCTCCCGGTCCTCAGCATGCTGCAACGCCTACGAGCGGGTTTGCCGACTGTCGATGAGCTGACGAAACAAGCCTACGGCCCCGCCGCTGTGAGTCCCCAGCACTACCGTCGCGGGCTGTTGCGGCCATACCGCCAAAAGCGAAGATGGCACCTCCCCGGCTAAACAGTACGGCGACCAACATGGCTGACCGTCTGCGGAGACGGTGCCGGGTGACACGCCTCCACACTCACTGCGCGTGCCCAGCTTCGCGTCCACCTCCGCGCTCCTCGAAATAGGTTTTCGCCCCGCTATATCAATATAGCATAACACCGATACAACATAGGATCCATTGCTGGGGCAACACAAAGCAAGCCCAAAAGAAAACGCAAAAGAAAGAAAAGAGAAACTAATGCCGAAAGGGTCGGATCAACGAAAACGGAGATGCCTCGCAACCGCTGCGCCCGCCGGATAAGTCCCACCACGCTCCTAGCACTCTGAAGTTCCGCGTACCAAGCAACACCTTCAAGAAGGGGTTTGACGAAGACGCCACTGCTGCCCGGAGTAGTCCTAGGGTTCCCCCGGTACGCGCAAGGAGTAGGAAACAGGGCTTCACCCAACGCCCTTCAAGAAGGAAGAATGGCGCCCGCGGGCGTCACCGCGTCGGTGCCGGCAAAGCCGACAGGGATTTCTCCCGACCCTCGCAACCTCGCCTTGGACACTCCATCGTGCTCCACCACACTCGCCACCCACCACCATGCGCCACCACGGCCTTGCAAGCACCACCGCCGTCTCACCGTGACCAACGAAGCGGGGTCATCATGAACGGGACGAGCCAGCCGGGAGCGAGAGGCAGCACGCCAGCAGCCACGCCGGAGGTACCACCTCCACCGCCACCTGCGGACACCGACCGGACGCGGCGACCGGAACACACCAGGCCCACCTGGCCCAGCCGAGCCCGAGCGGGCTCGTGAAGTTCCTGTCTATGCGCTGTAGTGTACGCGCCGCCGACGTCGCCGCCCCGAGCTCCGGCCTTCCCTTCGTCCGCCTAGAGGAGCACCACGGGGCAGGGAGCCAGCCCGCCCGGACCCAGATGGGGCCCGAAGGGCCCAGATCTGGGCCAGGCAGGAGGAGCCCCGAGCCATCGCGCCGTCCCGCGGCCAAGGAGCCCCGTCGCCGCCTCGTTGCCACCCGCCGCCACGCCGCCTGGGAGGGAGCGCCGCCGCTGGAGCCCCACCGACCTGGGCGCACCGCCGCCAGCCTGCCAGCCCCGCCTGGAGAGGAAGCGCCGGTAAGAAAGGGCCACCGCCGCCGGCACCGCCCGGGCTTTGCCCGGCGGCTTCCGCCGGCGGCGGTGACATAGGCATCCCCAATGGGCCTGCCGAAGATAGTACCCGGGGTTTACTAAAGGCCCACTACCCGAAGAGTAAGGAGACTCGGAAGCCCAAGATATTATTAAGGAAAGCTAGAGTTGTAATAGGAAGCATTATTTGTAATCTTGCGGGAGGAGTTAGAAACCTTCCCGGACTTTGTAACTTGTACAATACGAATCCCTCGGCTCCGCCTCCTATATAAGGGGGAGTCGAGGGACAAAGAAAGCATCGAATCATTGTTTCTCAAACCCTAGTTTTCATATTCGTCGAGTACTTTTTGGCTGAAACCTTCGAGATCTACTTGCCCTCTACATCTAACTAAACCCTAGTCTACAATCCGTAGGCATTGACAAGTTAATACCTTGTCAATTGGCGCCGACCGTGGGGATCTAGAGGCGACAAGGAGCTGATCTCGATGGCACGTTCAAAATCGTCGACTTCATCAGTAGCAAGCAACATCATGGACAGAGGTAAACAGATCGAAACTGGTCTCGTTGATTTTATTCCTCACCCGCCCTCCCGTTTGGATGCATATGCGTATCTGGAGGAGCCCATGAAGATGACGTTTGGAAAGTTCGATTTCCGCGTCGAGAAAGAAGGAGTGTATCGTCTCGAAGTTCCGATCTCGTCGGGATTATCGGCGGTTGGTCCTGATTTCTCAAACTCAGTATCATCCATCGAGTCAAGCGACAAGGAGATTTCGTCGCCACGCTTCATCGGCAGCAATGCAAGCGAAAAACTCGCCAAGATCTTCAGCGACATGTCCTTCGAGTCATCTGCGGACTCCTATATAAGCGATGATTCAAGCGACACCGACAGCTTCGACTTCATCGACAAATCCATGTCTATTGGGAAGGTCTTCACCAATCTCTATGATGGTGTCACCAAACCAAGCAAAGAGAAAACTCCAAAATATCACCAAGTTTATGCCATTGGAGAGGCAAGTCGCGATCAAGAGGAAACATCAGAGGCTTTCGATGATTTGGGAAATCCCTATGTCGATCCCTCAGATCTAAGGAGAGGTTTGGGCACTAAATATTTCGGGCCCACACCACGTGTCAGAGTCCAACTTCCACAAGCAGCCTGGGATAGAGCTGCGAAAGCTTTAGATGGCTCTGAACCAATGGAGACAACTGCTACAGTCGAAGAACTGCAAGCTTATCAATATAGACTCGCCCGAGCTGGAAGAGAGTTGGAAAAACAAACAGCTGCCTTGAACAGAAGAAGGGAAGCAGCTTCCGCATCAAGCAGGCGACGAGCGGAATTAAGTCGACACTCAGAAACTTCGGGAGATAGTCACAGAGAAGCTCGGAGGAGAGCAAGATCTCGGCTGCAAAATATACCGGAAGCTGAAAGAGAGACTCTAATCCAAAACCTCGACATGTCCTTTATGTCAATCGACACGAGGGGGAATATTATCCCAAAAACACCGGAAGCAGGATACATGGCGACACAAGCTTTCATCTTAGCGTCTAGGCCACCCCCAGGAGATCCAAGGGAGGCATTATATAACATGGCAATGGCAGGAGTTGGAGCCATGGGAACGGCGTTTATATCAACACCTCCCGAAGGAACGGCAAGACAAAATAGTCCACGACCTGCGGCAGCAACAGCAATAGCTCCCGAAGGGCCAAGTGGAGCAAGGGACACGGAAGCACAAGCAAGGGTTGACAGAGCGCGACAAAGCAGAAGGGACCATCGGCAGTCCCCAGAGCTAAATGAAGAGGATATGTGTGGTTTGCCATGCTTCACAAGGAGAGTTCGAAAAACTCGAGTCCCGTCGGGATTCAAATTACCTGATAACTTCAAGAAATTCGACGGCCTCCAAGATCCCGAGGACTGGCTAGTTGATTATCTTGAGACGGTAAAACTCACAGGAGGAACCAGGGCAACAGCTATGCAAAGCATCCAGGTGCATTTGAGTGGAGCCGCACGATCTTCGATAAAGAAACTTCCTCCAGGATCTATCGACAGTTGGGAAAACTTCGAGGACGTATTCGTCAAGAACTTCCGGTCCACATGCAAGAAACCTGCGTCATTAGAGGAGTTGAGAGCGTGCCGACAAAAGCCAGATGAGCCAATGAGAAAATATATCCAAAGGTGGAACATCATTAAAAACTCGGCAGAAAATATATCTGATGAGAGAGCAATAGATGCGTTTGTCGCAGGGATCAGGCGTGGTGATTTTGTCAAGGATCTGGGAAGGACCAATCCAAAGACAGTGTCCGCATTAATGGAAATAGCAAACAGATGGGCAGATGGAGAAGATGCTGTCCACAACAAACGGCATAGGTCGCCAGAGGAAGACCGCGGTCGAAATTATCAACCAAGGCGACGATTTCCTCGACAGTACTCGAGCTATGATGCTCCAGGACAAATCTCGGCTGGTTTCCGAGCAAGCGCAGGAGGAAACAACAGAGATGATTACCAGAGAAGTAATGAGCAACGAGGCGACAATAGAGATGAACCTCGAAATAATAGGCAAAACAGCGGGCCAAGATTCCAGAGGCCTTTCGTGTCCCCCGAAGAGATGATGAACGGGCCGTGTCAGATGCATTTTTTCCTCGATAGCAACGGGAAAAGACAGTCGGGACATCTGCAGAAGGATTGTCGCAATTTCCAGGCAATGTTAAGTTATGCAGGGCATGCTAATGCTCGGGCAGCGCAAAGAAATCTTCGAGAACCTAGAAGCGAGATTCACTTGCCACCGCCTCCCGCGATTACGGACGACAATCGACATCAGCTCAGAATAGCGGCGGCACCTGCACCACCGCCTTACGTTGATCCTAACTCTAACGGAGCGGTCTCGATGATTCAGAAGGGAAGGCCATCCAATAGAACTCAGAAAGTGATCTCGCGACAGGTGTTCATGGCAGAGAAAATGCCTCCACCAACAGTCGAGTACCTTAATTGGTCAGGGCAAGACATCGGCTTCACTATAGCAGACCATCCACAGCAGGTTCCTCGACCAGGGCAGTCAGCACTCATATTACCAGCGGTCATCGTAGGATTTGACGTATCTCGTGTGTTTATAGATGGCGGCAGCAGCTTAAACCTTATGTACGCAGATACGCTAAGGAAGATGAATATTTCCCTCGCAAATTTGAAACCAACTGACACACGTTTCCACGGCATCACACCAGAGAAGCCAAGTTACCCACTGGGGAAGATCAATCTCGACGTTCAGTTTGGGACCCAAGAAAACTACAGGATAGAGAGGTTGGAATTCGAAGTTGTGGATTTCCCGTCGCAGTATCATGCTTTGTTGGGGCGACCAGCATATGCCAGGTTTATGGCGGTACCACATTACACGTACCTGCTTTGGAGGTTACCTGGACCTAAAGGACCAATCACAGTCAAAGGAAGCTTCGCGCTAGCCGATAAATGCGACAAAGATTTTCATCGACTATCAGAAACTTTCGGGATGCAGGCAGAGTACGCAGCGTCAAGGCTCATGACTGATTATGATGTGCTGCCAGACGTAGGGAGGCCCAACAAGGAATCAACTTTCAATACAGCTAAAGATTCTAAGGAAGTGCAGATTCACCCGACAGACCCGAAGAAAACGACGTCCATCGCAACAAACATGGACCTCGCATAGGAAAGCGTGCTCGTCGAGTTCCTCCGTGAGCACTGGAAAATCTTCGCATGGTGTCCAGCTGACATGCCAGGAGTACCCAGGGAACTTGCCGAGCACCACCTAAACTTGGATCCTATCGCGAGACCAATCAAGCAACCTTTGCGGCGTTTTTCGGAACCAAACCGCAAAGCTATGCTGTCAGAAATTGATCGACTCAGAGAAGCTGGTTTCATCAAAGAGATATCCACCGAGGCCACCTGGGTAGCTAACCCAGTGATGGTGCCGAAGAAAAACACGAAAGTCCTTCGCATGTGTGTCGACTTTACGTGTCTCAATAAACATTGTCCAAAGGATCACTTTCCCCTCCCAAGGATCGATCAGATTATCGACTACACGGCAGGATGTGAACGTCTTTCCTTCTTGGACGCATACTCTGGTTATAACTAGATCAGATGAAAAGAAGACGACGAAGCCAAAACAGCGTTCATTACACCGTATGGCGTATTCTGTTATAAAACAATGCCCTTCGGGTTGAAAAACGCGGGAGCAACATATCAACGAATGATGCAGAAGTGCTTGGCAACACAGATTGGGAAAAATGTACAAGTATACATCGACGACGTCGTCATCACATCAAAAAAGGGGGCAACATTAATCGAGGACTTGAAGGAAACTTTCGACAACCTCGACAAATTCTGTCTCAAGTTGAATCCGACGAAGTGTTCTTTCGGCGTCCCTACAGGAGAACTTCTCGGGTTCCTAGTTTCAGCAAGAGGGATTGAAGCAAATCCCGAAAAAATCCAAGCTATTGTAACAATGAGGAAGCCAACAAAGTTGAAGGAAATACAGCAGCTAACTGGGCGAGTCGCAGCTTTAAGCAGATTCGTCGCCAGGCTGGGAGAAAAAGCGTTACCGTTCTACGCTTTAATAAAGCAAGGAGAGAAATTCCAGTGGAACGAAGAAGTCGATAGAGCTTTTGAGGATCTGAAACGCACAATCTCGACACCACCAGTCTTAGTGGCGCCGAAGGAAAAAGAACCTCTCCTACTGTACATTGCAGCCACACCCCAGGTGGTTAGCACGGTGCTAGTTGTCGAAAGGGAAGAAGAAGGAAAACTCCATGGAGTGCAGAGGCCAGTATATTTCATTAGTGAAGTTTTATCGCCTTCCAAACAGCGGTATCCGCAGTACCAGAAACTAGCATATGGAGTGATCACAACGGCAAGAAAGTTGTGCCACTATTTTTCGGCGCATCCGATAATAGTGGTCAATGAGGCGCCTTTATCCAACATACTCAACAATCCAGAAGCTACAGGCCGTGTCTCCCTTTGGGGAATAGAACTTTCTCCTCGGGACATCACGTATGAAAAAAGAAAGGCAATAAAGTCACAAATTCTACCAGACTTCATCGCAGAGTGGATGGAGTTGCAAAACACAGGACCTCCAAATTTATCGAGAACCTGGACCATGAACTTCGACGGGTCCAAAAGATTAGAAGGAGCTGGAGCAGGAGTGATACTTATATCACCCGAAGGCGACAAGTTAAAATATGTCCTACGGATGACGTTCCCAAACGCATCCAACAATGAAGCGGAATATGAAGCCCTCATACACGGGATGAAGATGGTGAAAGCTTGTGGCGCAACTCGACTGAAAATCTTTGGCGATTCACAATTGGTGGCTCAGCAAGTTATGAACCAATGTGATGCAGTCAATGATAGCATGATAGCGTACAAGGAGGTGTACAATGAGCTTGAGAAGCTGTTTGATGGATGCGAGGTAAATCACATCAGTAGATTGAGCAATGATGAAGCCGACGTTCTCGCAAACATCGGGTCGCAGTGCCTTCCAATCCCGCCAGGCGTATTTTGGGAAGAAATAACAGAGAGGTCCACGAAGCCAAAGAAATTAACAAAGAAGGAGAAGAGTGAGAAACCCTCGGGGGCTGCAAAAGAAGCATTGGAAGAAGAAGAGGAACAAGATCTAGTATTGATGGTGCAAACCCCGTGGATGCAGGTGTATATATCATACATCCTAAGAAAAACAATACCCGACGATCCAGTTGAAGCAAGGCGAGTTATTAGGCGATCCAAAGCTTTCACGGTGGTCAAAGGGGAGTTATACAAACGCAGTATCTCAGGTGTGTTACAAAGGTGCGTCACACCCGAAGAAGGAAGGATAATCCTAAAGGATGTGCATGAAGGAATATGTGGTCACCACGCGAGCAGTCGAGCTATCGCAGCCAAGGTTTTTCGGGCAGGATTTTACTGGTTGACAGCAATCGAGGATGCAAAAGAGATAGTGCGAACCTGCGACGCGTGCCAGAGATTCGTCGCAAAACCCCACTCTCCGGTGGCGGAGCTGATGCCAATACCACTGTCGTGGCCTTTCGCCCAATGGGGACTCGATATGGTGGGCAAATTGCACAAAGCTTCGCCAGGAGGATATGAGTACCTGTTGGTGGCTGTCGACAAATTCACCAAGTGGATAGAAGCAAAGCCGATAAATTCACCAGATGCAGCATCAGCAATAAAGTTTGTGAAGGGCATCGTTTTTCGATTTGGAGTACCTCACAGCATTGTCACAGACAATGGCAGCAACTTTACATCGAAGGAGTTCAAGGCGTACTGTGCAGAGGTAGGCATCAAATTGCACTTCGCGTCAGTTGCACATCCTCAAACCAATGGTCAAGTCGAGAAAGCCAATGGTATCATCTGCAACAACATCAAGAAACGCTTGGTAGGGCCACTGGAAAAAGCTCGACATACCTGGCCAGAAGAATTACCAAGTGTGTTATGGAGCATCCGAACAACACCAAATACAGCAACACAGGAGACCCCGTTCTTCCTGGTCCATGGAGCAGAGGCAGTACTGCCGATAGAAATAGAGCACGACTCCCCCAGAGTCACAGAGTACAACGAAGAAGTTTCCAGGAAAGCATTGGAAGACGACGTCGACGCACTTGACGAAGCTCGGGACGAAGTATTGACAAGGGTAACTAAATATCAGCAGGACTTGAAAAACTACCACAGTCGACGTTTGCGACCAAGATCCTTCCAAGTTGGAGACCTAGTTTTGCGACTCAATCAAGAGCGTACTGAAAAACTCGAGTCGCCATGGTTGGGACCTTACATCATCACAGAAGTCATCGACGGAGGAGCGTACAGGATCAAGGACAAGAAGACAGGGGCTCCCGAGAAAAACCCCTGGAACGTGGCGCAGCTCAGGCGGTTCTACGCTTAGAATCGAAATATAGTCCTCCTCTGTAAAAATACAATGTACTGAAACGCCCGCGAGTTTTCAGACGCACTCTTTTCCTTTTCGGGGCACCGAGTGGGGCCGGAAAGGTTTTTAATGAGGCGGGCTCGCGGTGCTGCAATATAATAAAATAGTGGAGATATACTTCTTATTCTTCGACACGCTCGGGGGCTCAATGCCTTCAAGTTACAAAATATATAGACTTACCGAAATATTTAGCCTTGGTACAAGAATACCTCGCCAAATAGAATATCGGAAGCTAACGACTAAAAATATAGTGTACTCGTCAAAATGATATTGCTTTGGTCTGAAAACCTCGCAACAAAATATAGAACGTCACCATTGATAGCAAAATATATATATACCTTCTCGCAATAAGAGAAAAATCTTCGGGATAACAAAATAGTATAAGCTCCAGCCAAAGGCTCGGGGGCTCGACGATCAAAAATAGAAAACAATACACACTTACAGAGTTGACAGCTTTTTCAATATAGACCATGCCTACAAAAACGTATCAATGGTGAAACTACAGCAAGAAAAAAGGGAAAACCCTCAATGGATACCTAGCACATGGTCTATGGTGACTCGTTCATTGGAAGGACGAGTACTATGCTCGGCATAGCTACCCTTCACGAAGAATTCAGCGTCCATCCGAAGAAGTTCTTCCATCATATCTTCGGCTACAGGAGTCACCAGATCACCAATCTTGCTCATGTTCCTCTTTTTCTTCGACATTTTGGCAAGGCACGTGGGAACAATTTTATCCAAGGGCAATTTTGGATGGCAAATCTTTATCATCATCATAGCAAATCTTGCGCCAGCAGAGAGTTGAGCCCGCACAAAGCCATGGATTCGAGGAGCATCTCGAAACTTTTCCATTAATGCAGGAAGAGTTTCTGGCATTTTGTTGCGAGGGAACATGGTTCCATAAACCAAAAACAAAGTCTTCATACAGAAGTCAAGGAAATCACGGACCTGACCCGCGCGATCTTGGAATCTGACAATTTGACGAGTACGCTCGGGAGTAACCCAAAAGTTGGAACCATGTCGTGCGGCCAGTTTGAGTAAAGCATTGGCTCGAGCTTCAACACGTTGATCTTCGGCGGCAGTATCCAAAAATGAGCCTGGTAAAGCAAATAAATTGACAAGGAAGGAAGGATAGCAAAAATAACATCCAGCATGGTTATGAACAGGAAACATACCCGTCATATCCAGGCCGGCGTCGGTCATTAGCTGAAGCATATAATTTTCTCGGGAGGAAGCTTCGGTAGCTTCAGCAACAGCAGCGTCCTTTGCAGCAATGGCTTCTTTTGCCTGTTGAAGAGCAATATTCTCTCTCTCGGATGCCTGTCGAGATTGTTCCATCATCACAAGAGTTTGTTTTTTCATAGATTGGAGTTGTTGGCGCAATTCTTGCAAATCTTGCGACAAATGTTGTCCCGAAGAACCGTCGACAAAGTTATCATTGATTAGTGTTTTCTTCGAGAAGGAGGAAGCAGGAGAAGTATCGGCAGAACGAGGATCGGCAGAGTAGTTATCAAATATCAACTGGAAAAGAAAATTCCAATATCAAAAGATTGCACAAGACAGAATTCCATTACTCTTCAAGAAATTTACATGGATATTACAGAAGGAGTTCTTCAAAAGTAGCTAAGGTAATTGTCGCCAAAACTAATATGGCGACAATAGCTAAGGAAACAGGAAAAATAAAAAGAAGGGGCATTCAACTAGACCTCCGGCTTTGATGAGCTAGGAGTTGAAGATGGCTTGATCCCGAGATAGGACAGGATTTTCTTCGTGTCGGGCTTTGCCGCCTTGATCAACGATCGCCATTTTATCTGCTCTACCTGTTCCGTGTCGCCTACTTTCACCCAGTTGATAGTTTGTTGGCTATCCGCGACCAAGGCAACAGTGCTTTCAACAGCAATCTTCATGTTCTCATGGCGCACCTTCAGTCCAAGATCTTCTGGTGGATTAAAACACTTGGCAAGAGCAAGGAAAGTTGCGGGTTCCTCTTTCTTCGGGAAGAAATAGGGGAAGAGTCGCGACAACCCGGACTTAGCTTGATCAATGCCTTCGCGTGCTTCTGTTCCATGAAACTCAAGGAACGAAATGGCGTCAAGAAGAGGATCGTTGTCGGGATCTTCAAGTTAAAATTCTTGAGAAGTTCTACCTGTCAAGATAAAAACTTAGTGATCAACAAACGAGTGAAAGAAAGAAAGTCGAAAGGATGTGAAGTGGTTCAGATACTTACTGACAAAGCGACGGTTTTGCGCCCTTACGCGCTTAATGATCGCTTCCTCGCGAGCAGATTGTGCGGCTATAAGCTCACTCAGCGAAGTCTCGGCATCGTGAAGTCTCTTCCTAAGATCTTCGACACCAGCAGCATCGGCCTTGGCCGTGTCAGCATCTGCTCTAGCTTGGATAGCATCTGATTCGGCCTTCTTACGAGCCTCTTCACTTTGCTCCAATTTTTGAGCAAGTGTATTGGCACGTTCGTTGACCTCTGTCAGTTTTTCTGCCAAGAAAGTTAAATTTAGTTAAAAACATCGACAACAAAGGAGTAAGAAGGCAAGGGCAAAAAGAAGCAGCAAGGCATTACCTTCAGTCTTACTCACATACTCGCGATACCCAATGAATTGGGCACCGATACGAATAAGCTCTTTGATCATAGGCTGTCAAAGAAGGATAAAGAAAGAAAATGTCGGTATGGGAAAAATATGATGGCATAAAGAGGCAAACAGAGGAAATATAGACAACGACAAGGAAATTAAGAACTTACATCATCCAAGAGAGGGTTAGAGGAGTTACTCAATTGAAGAGCAGGCTCCGGGACTGTTTCAACCCTGGCTCTTTTCGGTGAAGGGACGAGGGGGCTTGAAGGAGGAGTAGAAGCGCCGACGTTTTGTTGAGGAGGCGAGGATTCCTCTCCTTCAACTGGCGCCTCCAAAACAACTAGAGTATGTGACGTACTCGTTCGAGCAGCCACATCAAGAGCTGGTACTTCTTCCTCATCATCACTGCGATCAAATGTTGGCAGTATAAAAAGCAAGATAGCGAAAAATCTTCGAGTACAAAAATAAAAGAAAGAGAGGTGACTTACGAACTGATGAGGGCCTCAAGGTATGGATCATAAGCTGCCTTCTGATGTGAAGGAACAGCTTCTTCGGCTTTGGAGGTGCCGGAATCTTCGACATCACTCATTTTCCTTTTGTTCTTTGGAGAAACAGCGGGAGGAGGAGATTGTGCTGATGCAGTACCTTCAGAAGCAGCCTCTTTTTCAACAGATCCCGCAGATTTTCGAGAATCTGCGGGTTCATTCACAAAAGAGGGAGCATCTTGGTTGTCGTCAGTGACAACGGCCCTTTCATCGACTTCTCCACCCTCAGGAAGGGGAGGAAGCGAGATAAGATTTGGATGGTTCTATATAAAAACAGGGGAAGATGTCAACAAAAAAAAAGAGGAGTTATAAAAAAAAATATAGCAAGGCAATAACAAGTCAGTCGACAAAGTTTACCTTGGGAAGCGCATTGCTGGCGCTGTATGGTTTTACACGACAAGAAGAACGGACAGAATCTTTTTTGCTGAGAGAAGAAATTTTTCGGATAAGCTTTTCTAAATCCTTGACCTCCAAATCCACTGACAACCGATCTGCGTCTTCGTCGCCAGCATACTTCCAGAGAGGGTTTTTGCGAGCCTGAAGAGGCTGCACTCTGGTCCTAAGAAAATACGCTGTAATTTGGATACCTGACAACTCTTTGCCGCGAGTATTTTGCAACTCATGGATGCGAGTCATCAGGGCCTCTGTCGAAGTTTTTTCTTCATCGGTAGCACCTGCATCCCAGGAGCGGCGGCGAAGGATTTTCTCGGCACCATCGAAAGGAGGGATGTTGTCTTCAGCACATCCATGGTTCTCCTCCTGGATGTACAACCACTTCTTGCGCCACCCTTGAACTGAGTCAGGGAGTTTTACGTCGAAATAATCGACCGTGGGGCGAACAGAAATAACAACGCCGCCTATATTATAAGCGACATTGGGAGAGCCATTGCGGCGACAAAAGAAAATGCGCTTCCATAGCGCCCAATTAGGCTGGACGCCAAGGAAGGCCTCGCAGAGGGTGATGAAAATGGAGATATGGAGGATAGAGTTGGGCGTGAGGTGGTGAAGTTGAAGACCATAAACAAAAAGCAATCCACGGAGGAAAGGATGAATAGGGGCGGAAAGACCGCGGATGAGATGGTCGACGAAACTTACCCGATACCCCATTGGAGGGGTTGGGTAGCTTTCTTCATTAGGGAAGCACAGGGCCTTGGGTTTCTTGCTAATCCCCAGCTTCTTCAAAAGATTGATGTACTGGGTGGAAATTTTGGACCTTTCCCACTCCGCGCTTCCCAGATCTGCGGCGGCCATCGACGATTCAGGCGTGTGGTGCCTAGTTAACCGACGCGGTGGCATCAACAATGGCGCAGGAATGCAACTTGGAGAAGATGAGCTTAGGGAATTGAGGGGCGCAGGAGCAGGTTTCGCAGAGGAGAGAAGGAGAACGGCGCGAGCGGAAGTGCTCGAGGAGGAAGAAGGAGATCTTATATAAAGATGAGGCGAAGCGGCGGACCGTTGGATGGAAAAGGGGTGCGGCAGATGATAACCACGCAGAAACAAGGGTAAAAAAGTATTTTAACACTGGAGAAGTTACGGTACGTGCGCCAGGAAAAGCGGAGGACGTGTGTCCCCCACCTACACGACGTGTCAAGATAATGGATAATTTGGGCCCGCAAGGCAGTGGGAGAAAATTTCTCGCGATTTTTAGATTTACAATCGTGGCTATTGATGTCTACGCCCCCTCCTTTTCCTGTAGACAGTGTTGGGCCTCCAAGAGCAGAGGTTTGTAGAACAACAGCAAGTTTTCCCTTAAGTGGATCACCCAAGGTTTATCGAACTCAGGGAGGAAGAGGTCAAAGATATCCCTCTCATGCAACCCTGCAACCACAAAGCAAGAAGTCTCTTGTGTCCCCAACACACCTAATAGGTGCACTAGTTCGGCGAAGAGATAGTGAAATACAGGTGGTATGAATATATATGAGCAGTAGCAACGGTGCCAGAAAATAGCTTGCTGGCGTGTAGTTGATGGTGGTAGTATTGCAGCAGTAGTAACGCAAAGAAACAAGAAACAAGCAGCGATAGCAGTATTTAGGAACAAGGCCTAGGGATTAGACTTTCACTAGTGGACACTCTCAACATTGATCACATAACAGAATAGATAAATGCATACTCTACACTCTTGTTGGATGATGAACACATTGCGTAGGATTACATGAACCCTCAATGCCGGAGTTAACAAGCTCCACAATTCAATGTTCATATTTAAATAACCTTAGAGTGCATGAAAGATCAACACGACTAAACCAAGTACTAACATAGCATGCACACTGTCACCTTCACACTATGTAGGAGGAATAGATCACATCAATACCATCATAGCAATAGTTAACTTTGTAATCTACAAGAGATCACAATCATAGCATAAACCAAGTACTAACACAGATGCACACACTGTCACCATTACACCGTGCAGGAGGAATAAAACTACTTTAATAACATCACTAGAGTAGCACATAGATAAATTGTGATACAAAACACATTGCAATCATAAAGAGATATAAATAAGCACTTCACTATGCCATTCATAACAGTGAATAAGTATTCTGTGAAATATAGCCTAAGAGACCCACACGGTGCACACACTGTCACCTTTACACACGTGGGACAAGGAGTCTCCGGAGATCACATAAGTAAAATTCACTTGACTAGCATAACGACATCTAGATTACAAGCATCATCATATGAATCTCAATCATGTAAGGCAGCTCATGAGATTATTGTATTGAAGTACATAGGAGAGAGATGAACCACATAGCTACCGGTACAGCCCCGAGCCTCGATGGAGAACTACTCCCTCCTCATGGGAGCAGCAGCGGTGATGAAGATGGCGGTGGAGATGGCAGCGGTGTCGATGGAGAAGCCTTCCGGGGGCACTTCCCCGTTCCGGCGGCGTGCCGGAACAGAGACTCCTGTCCCCCAGATCTTGGCTTCGCGGTGGCGGCGGCTCTGGAAGGTTTCTGTGGGTTTCGTCAATCGCGATAGGGTTTTCGCGACGGAGGCTTTAAATAGGCGGAAGGGCAGCCTCGGAGGGGGCCTGGGGCCACCACACCATAGGGCGGCGCGGCCCCCCCTCTGGCCGCGCCAGGGTGTGGTGTGGGGCCCCCAGGGCTTCCCTCTGGCGGCTCTCAGGTGTTCTGGATGCTTCCGGGCAAAATAGGAACCTGGGCGTTGATTTCGTCCAATTCCGAGAATATTTCGTTACTAGGATTTCTGAAACCAAAAACAGCAGAAAATAGGAACTGGCACTTCGGCATCTTGTTAATAGGTTAGTTCCAGAAAATGCACGAATATGACATAAAGTGTGCATAAAACATGTAGATATCATCAATAATGTGGCATGGAACATAAGAAATTATCGATACGTCGGAGATGTATCAGCATCCCCAAGCTTAGTTCTGCTCGTCCCGAGCAGGTAAAACGATAACAAAGATAATTTCTGGAGTGACATGCCATCATAAACTTGATCATACTATTGTAAACACATGTAATGAATGCAGCGATCAAAACAATGGTAATGACATGAGTAAACAAGTGAATCATAAAGCAAAGACTTTTCATGAATAGCACTTAAAGACAAGCATCAATAAGTCTTGCATAAGAGTTAACTCATAAAGCAATAAATCAGAGTAAAGGTATTGAAGCAACACAAAGGAAGATTAAGTTTCAGCGGTTGCTTTCAACTTGTAACATGTATATCTCATGGATAGTTGTCAACATAGAGTAATATAACAAATGCAATATGTAAGTATGTAGGAATCAATGCACAGTTCACACAAGTGTTTGCTTCTTGAGGTGGAGAGAAATAGGTGAACTGACTCAACAATGAAAGTAAAAGAATGGTCCTCCATAGAGGAAAGCATTGATTGCTATATTTGTGCTAGAGCTTTTATTTTGAAAACATAAAGAGAGCATAAAAATAAAGTTTTGAGAGGTGTATGTTGTTGTCAACGAATGGTAGCGGGTACTCTAACCCCCTTGCCAGACAAACCTTCAAAGAGCGGCTCCCATTTTATTTTATTTTTGGATGGCACTCCTTCCAACCTTTCTTTCACAAACCATGGCTAACCGAATCCTCGGGTGCCTGCCAACAATCTCATACCATGAAGGAGTGCCTTTTTATTTTAGTTTTATTATGATGACACTCCTCCCAACCTTTGCTTACACAAGCCATGGCTAACCGAATCCTTCGGGTGCCGTCCAACAATCACATACCATGGAGGAGTGTCTATTTTTGTTAATTAATTTGGGACTGGGAATCCCATTGCCAGCTCTTTTTGCAAAATTATTGGATAAGCGGATGAAGCCACTAGTCCATTGGTGAAAGTTGCCCAACAAGATTGAAAGATAAACACCACATACTTCCTCATGAGCTATAAAACATTGACACAAATCAGAGGTGATAAATTTTGAATTGTTTAAAGGTAGCACTCAAGCAATTTACTTTGGAATGGCGGAGAAATACCATGTAGTAGGTAGGTATGGTGGACACAAATGGCATAGTGGTTGGCTCAAGTATTTTGGATGCATGAGAAGTATTCCCTCTCGATACAAGGTTTAGGCTAGCAAGGCTATTTGAAACAAACACAAGGATGAACCGGTGCAGCAAAACTCACATAAAAGACATATTGAAAACATTATAAGACTCTACACCATCTTCCTTGTTGTTCAAACTCAATACTAGAAATTATCTAGACCTTAGAGAGACCAAATATGCAAACCAAATTTTAGCATGCTCTATGTATTTCTTCATTAATGGGTGCAAAGTATATGATGCAAGAGCTTAAACATGAGCACAACAATTGCCAAGTATCACATTACCCAAGACATTATAGCAATTTACTACATGTATCATTTTCCAATTCCAACCATATAACAATTTAACGAAGAAGAAACTTCGCCATGAATACTATGAGTAGAAACTAAGGACATACTTGTCCATATGCAACAGCGGAGCGTGTGTCTCTCCCACACAAAGAATGCTAGGATCCATTTTATTCAAACAAAACAAAAACTAAAACAAACCAACGCTCCAAGCAAAGCACATAAGCTGTGATGGAATAAAAATATAGTTTCAAGAGAAGGAACCTGATAATTTGTCGATGAAGAAGGGGATGCCTTGGGCATCCCAAGCTTAGACGCTTGAGTCTTCTTGAAATATGCAGGGATGAACCACCGGGGCATCCCCAAGCTTAGACTTTGCACTCTTCTTGATCGTAGTATATCATCCTCCTCTCTTGACCCTTGAAAACTTCCTTCACACCAAACTTCTCATAAACTTCATTAGAGGGGTTAGTACATAATCAAAAACTCACATGTTCAGAGGTGACACAATCATTCTTAACACTTCTAGACATTGCTCAAAGCTACTGGAAGGTAATGGAACAAAGAAATCCACCCAACACAGCGAAAGAAGCAATGCGAAATAAAAGGCAGAATCTGTCAAAACAGAACAGTCCGTAAAGACGAATTTTTAATAAATACTTCCGTTGCTCAGATCAGAAAACTCAAAACTAATGAAAGTTGCGTACATATCTGGGGAACACGCACGTAAATTGGCATATTTTTCTGATTTTTCTACAGAGAAAACAGCCCAGATTCGTGACAGATAGAAATCTGTTTCTGCGCAGGAATCCAAATCTAGCATCAACCTTCGATTAGAGGCTTCACTTGGCACAACAAAACACAAAACTAAGATAAGGAGAGGTTGCTACAGTAGTAAACAACTTCCAAGACACAAATATAAAACAAAGTACTGTAGCAAAATAACACATGGGTTATCTCCCAAGAAGTTCTTTTCTTTATAGCCATTAAGATGGGCTCAGCGATTTTAATGATGCACTCGCAAGAAATAGTATTTGAAGCAAAAGAGAGCATCAAGAGGCAAATTCAAAACAAATTTAAGTCTAACATGCTTCCTATGAAAAGGAATCTTGTAAATAAACAAGTTCATGAAGAGCAAGGTAACAAGCATAGGAAAATAAAACCAGTGTAGCTTCAAAAATTTCATCACATAGAGAGGTATTTTAGTAACATGAAAATTTCTACAACCATATTTTCCTCTCTCATAATAACTTTCAGTAGCAACATGAGCAAACTCAACAATATAACTATCAAATGAAACATTCTTATCATGAGTCTCATGCATAAAATTATTACTCTCCACATAAACATAATCAATTTTATTACTTGTAGTGGGAGCAAATTCAACAAAATAGCTATCATTATTATTCTCATCAAGTGTAGGAGGCATAGTATAATCACAACAAAATTTACTCTCCATAGTAGGTGGCACCAAAAGACCACTATCATTATAATCATCATAAATAGGAGGCAAAGTATCATCAAAGAAAATTTTCTCCTCAATGCTTGGGGGACTAAAAAGATCATGAAAACCAGCTTCCCCAAGCTTAGAACTTTCTATATCATTATCAACAATGGTGTTCAAAGCGTTCATACTAATATTACTACCAGCATGCAAATAAGATTCCATAGGTTTTTTAATTTTCGCATCAAACAATCCATGTTTTAAATCAGGAAATAGAAATAGAAGCTCATTCTTGTTCATTATGCCAAACTAGTGTAAACAAGAAACAAAAAGATGCAATTGCAGGATCTAAAGGAAATAGCTTCGAGTACTTACGGCGCCGGAAAATAGCTTAGTAGCCGAGATCCGGAGTGTGAGTACCTTTTACCTTTCCTCCTCGGCAACGGCGCCAGAAAATAACTTGATGTCTACGCCCCCTCCTTTTCCTCAGAGATGTTGTTGGGCCTCCAAGAGCAGAGGTTTGTAGAACAGCAGCAAGTTTTCCCTTAAGTGGATCACCCAAGGTTTATCGAACTCAGGGAGGAAGAGGTCAAAGATATCCCTCTCATGCAACCCTGCAACCACAAAGCAAGAAGTCTCTTGTGTCCCCAACACACCTAATAGGTGCACTAGTTCGGCGAAGAGATAGTGAAATACAGGTGGTATGAATATATATGAGCAGTAGCAACGGTGCCAGAAAATAGCTTGCTGGCGTGTAGTTGATGGTGGTAGTATTGCAGCAGTAGTAACGCAGTAAAACAGTAAACAAGCAGCGATAGCAGTATTTAGGAACAAGGCCTAGGGATTAGACTTTCACTAGTGGACACTCTCAACATTGATCACATAACAGAATAGATAAATGCATACTGTACACTCTTGTTGGATGATGAACACATTGCGTAGGATTACACGAACCCTCAATGCCGGAGTTAACAAGCTCCACAATTCAATGTTCATATTTAAATAACCTTAGAGTGCATGAAAGATCAACACGACTAAACCAAGTACTAACATAGCATGCACACTGTCACCTTCACACTATGTAGGAGGAATAGATCACATCAATACCATCATAGCAATAGTTAACTTTGTAATCTACAAGAGATCACAATCATAGCATAAACCAAGTACTAACACGGATGCACACACTGTCACCATTACACCGTGCAGGAGGAATAAAACTACTTTAATAACATCACTAGAGTAGCACATAGATAAATTGTGATACAAAACACATTGCAATCATAAAGAGATATAAATAAGCACTTCACTATGCCATTCATAACAGTGAATAAGTATTCTGTGAAATATAGCCTAAGAGACCCACACGGTGCACACACTGTCACATTTACACACGTGGGACAAGGAGTCTCCGGAGATCACATAAGTAAAATTCACTTGACTAGCATAACGACATCTAGATTACAAGCATCATCATATGAATCTCAATCATGTAAGGCAGCTCATGAGATTATTGTATTGAAGTACATAGGAGAGAGATGAACCACATAGCTACCGGTACAGCCCCGAGCCTCGATGGAGAACTACTCCCTCCTCATGGGAGCAGCAGCGGTGATGAAGATGGCGGTGGAGATGGCAGCGGTGTCGATGGAGAAGCCTTCCGGGGGCACTTCCCCGTTCCGGCGGCGTGCCGGAACAGAGACTCCTGTCCCCCAGATCTTGGCTTCGCGGTGGCGGCGGCTCTGGAAGGTTTCTGTGGGTTTCGTCAATCGCGATAGGGTTTTCGCGACGGCTTTAAATAGGCGGAAGGGCAGCCTCGGAGGGGGCCTGGGGCCACCACA
Organism: Lolium perenne; assembly: GCF_019359855.2. NCBI lineage: Eukaryota > Viridiplantae > Streptophyta > Magnoliopsida > Poales > Poaceae > Lolium > Lolium perenne. Next base: position 278,393,993 of record NC_067250.2, read on the forward strand.
CCATAGGGCAGCGCGGCCCCCCCCTCTGGCCGCGCCAGGGTGTGGTGTGGGGCCCCCAGGGCTTCCCTCTGGCGGCTCTCGGGTGTTCTGGATGCTTCCGGGCAAAATAGGAACCTGGGCGTTGATTTCGTCCAATTCCGAGAATATTTCGTTACTAGGATTTCTGAAACCAAAAACAGCAGAAAATAGGAACTGGCACTTCGGCATCTTGTTAATAGGTTAGTTCCAGAAAATGCACGAATATGACATAAAGTGTGCATAAAACATGTAGATATCATCAATAATGTGGCATGGAACATAAGAAATTATCGATACGTCGGAGACGTATCAGCTATCATCAGCAATAACGTCACCTTGTCAGAGAAAAAAATTCGACTCAACAGCGGCATAAAAAGGCGACATGCAAAAAGTATTGGAGAGCCTTTGATCAAATACAAGTTTTTGATCAAATGCTCGGGGGCTACTTTAAAAAAAATGAAAAGATCCGGAGAAACAAAATAGAGATGGCTTGAGCCTATGATCAAATACGAATATTTGTTCATAGCCTCGGGGGCTACTCCCATCGGGAGCGCTGTTCGCACACCCGAGAAATTATAAAACTTCGGGAGAGAAAGAAAATATAGCGGCATAAGGCGTAGAGCCTACAACCAAGCACAAGTTCTTGGCTGTAGCCTCGGGGGCTACTCCCATCGGGAACGCTGTTCGCGTGCCCGATGAAATTATAAAAAAGAAAGAAAGAATGAATGAAAAGAAGAACGATAGAAGAGCAAGAGAGTATATTTCGAGTTATAAATAACTCTGCATATACTCCCATCGGGAGAGCAATATAAGTCATCTTTGACTCAATAAAATGTGCCATTCCAACAGCCGAATAAGCACTCGACAATATATTCTCAGAACGCCAAAGTTGCGATCAATTTCTGAATGCCGCAAAACTTTGCGAAGGTAAGACCCCAGATCCGTTCTGTGAGGCGTGGCGCCGTCTCTGACGTTGGTTTGCTACTTTTATCCGTATCAACAGATACGAAGAAAAATCCTAACGGACGCGTTAGGTAACCGATAAATATGACTGGGACTCGACAGAATGGTAAGACCTTAAGCGGCACCTATCGAAGTTTACACCAGTATCCCAAGATCATGTCCGGGGACGTGATTTTGAAGTAGGTTTTTGCGGATTGCCACTAGAGCAGTTAACTAGTACCTGATCCGTCAGATGAACTAGCCCCAATTACCATTATCCCTGTACAATATAGAAATTTATGTGAATGAGTATAGAAAAGTTTTAAATTGTCGAGTAAAATAAACAGTGGAGATTTTCCCTGACTCTACGATTCAAGCAAAATCTCGGGGGCTACTGACATAGGCATCCCCAATGGGCCTGCCGAAGATAGTACCCGGGGTTTACTAAAGGCCCACTACCCGAAGAGTAAGGAGACTCGGAAGCCCAAGATATTATTAAGGAAAGCTAGAGTTGTAATAGGAAGCATTATTTGTAATCTTGCGGGAGGAGTTAGAAACCTTCCCGGACTTTGTAACTTGTACAATATGAATCCCTCGGCTCCGCCTCCTATATAAGGGGGAGTCGAGGGACAAAGAAAGCTTCGAATCATTGTTTCTCAAACCCTAGTTTTCATATTCGTCGAGTACTTTTCGGCTGAAACCTTCGAGATCTACTTGCCCTCTACATCTAACTAAACCCTAGTCTACAATCCGTAGGCATTGACAAGTTAATACCTTGTCAGGCGGCAACGGGGGAGGACGGGGGAGGAGGGCTAGGGTTGGCATCCTGGAGTCGCCCGCGGGGGAGCGACCCGACGTCCACCTCCGCGCTCGCCCGTCGGGCCGGCGACCCGGTCAAGGCCGAGGGGCACAACCGCGGGACGGGCCGGATCTCGGGGGTAGAGATAGATCGGCGGCGGATGGTCCCGTTCCCCCATCAGGATGTGTGAGGCGCCGCCGCTCGCCGCAGATTGATGGGTGGCCGGGTATGGGGAAGACCCTGTCGAGCTCTGCCTTTTTCTTCTGGAGAATTTGTTCTATCGTCTGGCAGGAAAAAAAAAGCGAACCGTTTTTTCTTATTACTCAGCGGTGGCAGTTGTTGTAATTTGAGCAAAAACTAAGGGCAATAAAAAACGGACGAACAAGAAGCTCTTTTCCCTTTATTATTAGGTACTAGTAAATATGCCCGTGCGTTGCATCGGGAAAGGAAAATCTAAGTCGCAATAAACACATAAATTAAATTCTTGTTGTGCAGTTGTGGTGTCTCACTAAAACCAGTCAGCTTCATCAGATCCAGCTATATGGAATAAACAATTAACTTCCATGCCTTTCAAATATGCTTTTCTACATGGAACCGTTTTTTCTTATTTTGGCAGTTGTTGTAATTTGAGCAAAAACTAAGGGCAATAAAAAACGGACGAACAAGAAGCTCTTTTCCCTTTATTATTAGGTACTAGTAAATATGCTCGTGCGTTGCATCGGGAAAGGAAAATCTAAATCGCAATAAACACATAAATTAAATTCTTGTTGTGCAGTTGTGGTGTCTCACTAAAACCAGTCAGCTTCATCAGATCCAGCTATATGGAATAAACAATTAACTTCCATGCCTTTCAAATATGCTTTTCTACATGATTGATGGATACGTCGAGGCTGCGTCCATTCTCCCGCCTTGACCACTTCCTCCTAGCTCTAGCTCTATCAAGTTGTTCTTATGGCCTTGATTCCATTTGACAACACCCGTGTAACCTGCTACACCATGAATGTACACTTTTCTTTTCTGCTTTACTTCATCTATTTTATAATTCCATCTTGAACCACAAGATCACGAGGCACAACAGTACATAAATATCCTCCTCTGAACTGAACCACTCATACAACACAAAAGCACTGAACCTCATCTCCTCTAAACTAAACTTCTTGTCTACTACTCTAAACTGGACCATAAAAAAATGTGTGAAGTTTGTCTGTTCTAAAAATTCATTCCCTACTGTACCTCAGAACAGTACCACAAAGCGTAAATTCCCCAAAAACTCACACATGTCAAGTAGTGAGTCCAATTTTTCCAAAGGAGTCAAAATCCACTTGCACATCCAGCTCGCTCTTTTCCTATCGAGGATGCAACCGCTCAAGGATGTTGGCCCTCCTCGTTGGGCATCTCACTTGACCAGCAATTAGGCGAGCATCATCGAGGCCAAGCTGCGGAGGTAACAACGCATGTTCGTCAGGGTCGAGAGCACCGCCAAGCCGGCTGGGGAGAGGCGGATCACCTGCCGCGCTCTGCTATCCTAGCTTAGGGAGCTCAACAGCGCGTACCGTAGGCGGTACCTTCTAAACCTCCTCAACACGATATCTAGCAGGAAGACCTCGAGGAGTAATTTTCCGGCCTCGCGAGGGCGAGCAGACGCGGACGGATGGTGCCGGAGGATGGAGAACACGTGAGAGCCATATCTCACCAATGGATGTGAGCTGCAGTTCGACGGCAGCAGCGTGCGTACGGAGGCGCTAAACTCCTACGTGCTCTTGAGCAGGAAGACCTCGAGACTTAATTTCCCGGCCAAACACGCTCTCGAGTGGGAAGACCTCGAGGCGTAATTTGCCGGCGTCGGGACACCACGCTGCTGGAGGGTGGAGAACACGTCATAGCCACATCTCACCAACGCCCGCGAGCTGCAGTTTGACAGCAGCACCGTACAGCCGATGATCCTGCCTCGAGCGCGTAGGGCCCGTCCTTACCGTCGGCGGGATCTCTGGAGTACATCAGCTGATCGATCTTCCGCAGGTATATTGCGTACTGTTGGTCTTGGTCTCAGTATCAATCTGGTCAATTTCACCTGTATACATAGAGAGAGAAACAAGGGGACAAGGAAACGGAAACACCCGTGCTAGAAAAGGGTAAATATGATCGACCTGGCATCGAGCGGCCGGGTTTATGTACTCTTCGTGCTGGAGAACGGACGTATACGAGCGGGACAGGGATTGACATACCCTTCCCATCTGAGCGGGGATGCGTTAATTTAACGTATGAAACGTGGCCTAGGATAGGACGTACGAAAGACGAAAGCGTATTTAGGCGGACCAAACCAGGGAAACACTTCTCCCTTTATTAGTAGGTAGGTATAGATATAGATATAGATATGGATATAGACTAGCAAAAAATGCCCGTGCGTTGCAACGGGTTGAAATTTATTAGATACATTTTTAGTCAATGCAGTGTTTTATATTAGTGAATGCAGTGTTTTAGATTATTTATTTAGTAAGTTAATATCTATTCAATTTGCAACTTTAAGAATTTGCAAGACTCTTTTGTGAATGGTGTAGCTAGAGAGGTTCCATAGTAGATTTGCTAAATGCGTTAAGAAATAAAAATAATTGCATGAAGAAACAGAAGCAGAAAGTCAATTAAATAACATAACCAGAGGATATTTGAGATCTTATCTTGGCGTCTCATCTTTTGTGGTGCAATATTCAAACATCCATGTTTCAACTTATAGTAGGGACCTCCGATAGACTACCATATAAAACAAGCTCTCCAAACATATGTTTTAACCATAACCAAGTTTAATTTCAAAAGGGGTGGCATGCTTGATCATGCATGTTTTATATGTTATCTACGAGCATAATCACATAAGAAATTTAGGATCAAATCACCCTTTTCTGAGGGAAACATCTGAATAGGAGATTGACAGGCGCTACAAGTGACCATCCATGAATAACTGAAAGTATGTAGTCTTTTGATTTCATCGTGAATTCAATTGCATTTTAGTTCTTCTAAGGGACTGCGCTGGTGTTTGCTGGACTAAGGGTTGATGCTAGATGGTAAATATTATTATTATTATATCATATCAAACCTCCAAGTAATTTCCACTTCAGTAATTTTTAACTGAACTTTGGCGTGATGCTTCTTTTTCTCAATCCACAGGAAACATCCATGAAATCTCCACTCCAGTAATTCCTTATCTGAACTTTGCTAATAGTGAAGGCGACTCTAGATATACAAGCATCTCAAAGAAAAAAAGAATGGTAAGATGTGGCATAAATTGTGAGACGGAAGCAGCCTCAGGCCACATTGCACCAAGGACGTGCCCGGAAAAGCTGGAAGCAGATTGGGATGCCGGATGTGTGCGCCATGTTCACAGGTGCATGGTTGATTTCGCTCGGGCTTGGCCGAGCCGCGTGGGCACTGCATGCTAGACCTGCGTGTCATTTCATGGCGGCTCGCTATCCGTCGGATCCTTCCTCCTCCTTTTCTCAACCCGAGCGCTGCGCGTCCCCTTCTTCTACAAAGCCCGTCCCTGACTTCCTTCATCCCCCGCCGGTGGTTCTGCCGCCGCCCGTGCTCCGTCTGATTTCGTTTCTGTTGCTGTATTCCATCTCTCTCCGTCCTTGGCTTCCGTGGTTGGCCACTGCCTTAATTCCGTACTGAACCGGCTTGTTGATTTTAGAAAAGTTGACGTATATAAACTGCCCAATTTTTTTATACTGGAGCGAGGTGGGACTATTGAGAACAAAATATTCGTGCGTGTGGCTAATCCGCTAATGCATCCTTTAAATGGAACAAACATAGCCGGCGGCCCATTGGTTGATGATTGACCTATGTACAACGCTTTGCAACGCGACGGACGAACGCCAGCCCATCCTTCCCCAAAAATAAACGAACGCCAGCACGAGGCATACGAGAGATTCTATCGAACCGTTTTCTTACTTCAGCGGTGGCATTAACTGTAATTTCATCTGAAAATTAGGGATAATTAAAAAACGGACGAAAATTTTGGGGAGAAACCTTACTTTCTTTATTAGTAGGTATAGGTATAGACTAGTACACATACCCGTGCGTTGCAACGGGAGAGAAAAATTTGTCATGTACAATTACAAAGTGACCGAGAAACATACAAGTCTCCAAAAATATTAGTTTCATTTCTTTTTTTAAATATTGTTTTATTTATCTCGATATATATACATATATTTTTTCTCCGGTCACCTTCTCTTTTCATCTTTCATCTTTCAGGTTAATTTAATTTTTCTTTGTTTTGTTTCTTTTCTATTTAGTTCAAGAATTTCCATGCCAACAAAATTGTTCACTAACAGTTGGTGGAACGAGTTATGACAAAATTAAGTAAGGATTTTGGCCGTTGGCAGTGATTCATCTCTGACGACTAAAATGCTTTTCTATTGGTTTGTTGAGCTAGTATAAATAAAACATTGTTTTCTTATCCTGATATGTTCTGTAATGAGTCGAGGAACATGGCATATTACAAAAAATGTATTTACAATCTAGAGAATCTGGGTAAATAAGATTCTTAATATTCTGTAGCTATACATTTTTTAGCAGTTACTCCATGGTATGAAGTAATTACAAATATGTAGTGGTATGTACAAGTAAGAACCTAAGACAAATCAGTGACTAACGAAAGGAAAGACAAAAACATGATGAGTGGGTTACGTACCAAGTTAGTCAGTACAGTAGGCTAACTTCAACGAGTGACTTCAACGAGGGTTGGATATTTTGCATTTAGCTGTTGAATCTCCAGCAAGAATGGCCAATCTTCACATACATTTAGCATCCAAGCCATTATCTGGCCTGTTGTTCTTCACCTTTTTAAAAAGTATCAGCTTTTCTCCTGTGCATATTTTGCCAACTTTGAGGAAGTAGATCCACGAGCACTGGTAGCACTTATTTTCTCAGCTGTAATAAAACTAATCGTGTTTGCAATTCTGAAATCTGGCGTGCTATTATTGAGTTTAACTGCTCCACCCAACCCTTGAAATGTGATCTGCACCATTGCCTCGACTGTCAAACTACCAATAATATAGTGTCCTCGCTCCTGAGTGCAAAATCACCTCGCAAAAAGTTACTCTTCTAGTTGATATAATTAATCCTCTGTCTGTCCTCTAATCTGCTTCTCTCCAAAGTTTCGACCAAATGTCTAGTTGGTGTTTGGCAGATTACCTTGTTGCTGATAGAATTACCTCCCAGAGAAATCCTGTGTAAGCCTAACGCCTCTTATGCGGATCTAACTAAAATTCCCACGACCTCTATAGCAGAGGAAATCCCTTCCAGGATAGAATTCGACAGCGCCTCCTCCTGTCCTAGATCTCCTGCCCCTTCAATCGCACGTCCGCGCCTCCACGAGCTCCCAGTGCCGATGCCACCTCGAGCTTTGATTCCCCTTACCCTGAGTTGAGCAGCTGCTAACGGTCAACGCTGCGACCACGTACCACCCCGAGCTGAGGTCCAACAGGCCAGCAGGAGTAAGGCGGGCATTCGCCGGGCTCAGCAATCGCTCTAATTTTCTGACGATTGTTCATTGCTGGCTCTCGGAACGGGACGCATACACACCGATGCGGCAGGCAAGGATGGAGGCGCACACTACCATGGCCGGCCCTCCATTCGGCGTCCCAGGCGGTCTTGGAGTGGGGGACGACGACGATGAAGTGGCAGGTGGCGGCGACGGCCGGTGGTTTCATCCAATGCTAAAAGATTCCCGATCTGGGATTTTTTTTTCCAGAGCTATGCCAGGGCCGTTCGTGGGCATGCATCCGTCTTGGATTGAGGTTGCCGCCAGCCTCGACCTCCCTTCGCTGGTAGCGCTCAATGACGGCTGCGCCGCTCCGCTCCCGGCTTGTCGCCGAACGTCGCTGACCGCCATCCGCCGTCATGCGCAAGCAGTCGAGGGCTCGAGGCAGAGGGGATTTCTTGGCCTGTCCAAACGAACCATTACTTGACTTAGCGGTGGCAGTGGGCGTAAATTCAACTGAAAACTAAGGGTAATTTTAAAACGGACGAAAAAATGGGAAGAAACCTTCCTTCCTTTATTAGTAGGTATAGATAGATATAGACTAAACCTTAACCACTTCGATTTTTCTCAGATTTTTGATTTTCTTTTGAACTAACACGTGTGATGTTTGATGTTTTGATTTTTGCAGCTTCTTTCCTGTGTACGTTTTGGGTTCTGCAGCAATTTGAAAGTGTTAATGAAGCCTCAGTGGTGAGTTTTCTTGGTATTTTCGTGGTGTGCCTGTAGCTACGCTGTAGTTGAGATGGTGGTGGGGTCATCGTTCTCTTCCGTCGATGGTAGCGGTGCTGATTTTCTCGGTCACGACCCTACACGTATCTCTCTCCCGAAACTTCTCCTCTCTTGCCAATAATTTCAATCGCCACCTCTCCTACCGGGGTTCCTTGGCCGCTGGCCCGCCTCCGTCCGCTCCCGCTCGCCGGCGGTATGGTTCGTCAAGACTCGGCTCTCCCAGCTCCGAGAACCATTATTTCGGCACGGCATCGTAGGGCTGCTGCACCTCATGGCGTGATGCCGCCGGGACATGGAGGAGGCCGCCCCGCTGCTCTCCCCCGATGGAACAAGGAGGAGGTCGCCGGAGCAAGCCGAGATCCCAGTGGCGTCCGCGTACAGGCTTGCAGGAGACACCGAGGAGTACGTATGAGGCCTGGTTGCTCCCTCCTCTCCTAACCCCGAGCGCCCTATCTCTGTTCCTTCTATTCGCAGGCAAGAGGTTCAAGGCAGAGACGCCACTGGCTGTAGTCGCACACATCGCCGGCCGGAATCCAGCCGCCGCCGACCGCAATCTAGCCACCGCTGCCCGAAATCCAGCCGCTGCCGCCCGAAACCGGGCCACCTTGGCCTGGATTCGCCCTTCCCCATCGTCTAGAGCCGCCTCCGCCTTCGCCCGTCGCGAGCAACAAGGTAATTTTGATCCCGTCCTGCTTTCTCCTGTCTTACTTCCTATCCTCCTACCTAGATGTGCTGCCGCTGCATGCTTTTCTACAGTTGCTTGCTTTGCTGCCGCCTGGCATCGTCTGCCCGTTAAATTGCTTACGATTTTCCTGATACGCTGTCCAGGGAGTGAGACGCAAGCAACATCGTTGTTGTTGATAATATAGAGGCTGAGGCTGGTGGTATCAATGCAAAATATCTATGGGCTCATGCTTCAAAAATAGCATCACACGCAACAGGCCAAGGAGGCAACTTCTTTGTTGTTTCCAGATTTTGCACGGTTATTCCCTGCTCTCTCTCTTATGTACTAAATTCTTGTGTATTGCTGATAACCTTTCTTACAAATTAATGAACAAAGCCTCCTTCCTTGTGACAAGCTCTGGAAACCAGCAAAAATGATACTGCATTTTTTTTAAATAAGTTCATATTATGTAGTAAAATCCGGAGTAAGTGTCTGTTTGTTGCAGTCCCTGACCATATATGGAACAAAGACAGGTTTACAACGACCTGAACATTGACTACTTGAAGATGTTCCAGCCGTTGCCATAGGACTGTGAGTCCATCCACATTTTCTTTTCTTGGTACTACTTGAAGATAGTTTGTTGCTTTGCCACTGATATTGGTCACCGCACAGTTGGTAACATAGGCCATCATCAAGGACGTTTTAATCGTGATGGTATTTTAGTTTGATTTACCTCATGTATTAGAATTTAATGTATATCTTCAGGCCGAGAGTAAACTGATGAGCTTTCTTATCATCTAGGGGCCATGTCCAAATTGCAAGTACTGAAAACATTCCCTTTTTCAGGACGATACTGTCTATCGCTAGCAGTAGTGCAACAAACACTGTCAAGGGAGCCAAGTATATCCCTTTAATTACCATGGTTGACATATTTGCAACTGTACCTGATTGGCATGGATGAAATTGCCGAGTGTAGAAAATGTAGATGTATATGAGTGCTGCAGCATACAGAAGCAGATGTGCTCCTTCCCTACAGCACATGCATTGCTTCTCACTCCTCTCTCTCTCACACATGGTTGGTGTTGCTGATCCTCTCTCTCTCTGATGTAGAGAAATCTCCGCACATAAAGTCGTTTGATCATGTAACTATTGAAGCCTAGAAAAGATTATTTGGGGGTTCTATTGTAGGCTATCAATGGTGATTTGATCCCACTACAACAAATGTGTTGACTTGTGACCTTCTCTCAGTGACCCTAGGAAAAATCGTCATGATTCTATGATGATTTCACAATGAATGGTCGTGAGCTGATTGGTAGGGTCAAAACCCTAGAAAATAATGACGATTTGGTTTGAAATGTTATTATTTTCTAGGATGAAATCGTCATATTCGGAGCCACGCGGTCCATGACATTATTTCTAAGCGATTACGACCTATTAAAATCGTCGTACATGTTACTTTAGGCCACCTCAACGGGTCCTTATACATGCCCCGTCCATGTGTCTGCCACCTCAGTTATTTTGCATATGTGTCGTGTCCATGTGTCTGCCACCTCAGTTCTTTCGCCTACATATCAGATTCATGTGCCAATTTTCGTTAGGTGTGCGTACGGATTTGGCTAGGCTACTGACATGTTAGACCCACATTTTGACCAGACAAATTAGGATAAAATACCGCTAGGTTCTGTAATTAACAAAGAGAAAATTCAAATAAAGTCAGCATTTGTATCCCTTGAGATATCAGGTTAATACCGTTTCCCGCGGGTGTGAATCTAGCCAATCAAAAGACATGAAACAGCCAACACACAGATCAGCCCCAGACTTCAATCTCAGCTGTCCAAATCACCCTGATCCAACGCACCGAAACCGAGCACGGCGACCGAAATATTTCCCGCGCAGGATATTACCATTGGCGCCAAATTTTGGGTCAACAAAAATTCGATTCTAACGGGCGCGCTACCGAAACCGAGCAAACCAAAGCCAAACCGACCCAGCCCAACCCTTCGTCGAGAACGAGCAATAGCTCGATGGTTGGTGTTGGCAGTGGCCATCCAACCCATCCCAGGTTCGAGTCCCGTTGTGGCCGAATTTCTTGGGATGTCTCACCGGGGCTCTGGGTCCCAAATAAAATCCCCTCCACACATATGTGCCACAACTACTAGCTCCTAGGGACACCCAAATTATGTGTGCTATGTGTATTGTTCTAGAGTCTAACTTGTGCACTAGTGGTGTGCGTGTGTGTGTGGTGTGAGTGTGGTGTTGAGTTGCCAGAAGTTCGATCTTACAGAATACGATCGAGGGTCTCAAAAAAAAAAAAAAAAAAAAAAAAAAAAAGCCCGAACCCTTCGTGCAGACAACCCCATCGAAGGAACCACCCTCGCAACCTACCTACCCAACCCCTCCCTCCCGCCCCCATTCCCCTTCGCCGCCCCCTCTCCAGCCTAGATCCCGGCCAACTCCGGCGATCCCCCTGCACCTCCGACCACCACCCCCGAACCCCTCCTCCTCCCCTCTCAACTCCACCACGTGGAACCACCAAATTTCACCCCAACAGAAACCCTAGCCTGAGATCTCGAGTGTATAGAGAGGAGTAGAGGTCAAGCTCAGGTCTTTTCCGCCCATGGCGACGGCGGCACCTCGGAGTCGCGTGGAGGAGGGAAGCATGGTGGCCAGATGAATCGCGCTGGGCAGATGCGGCCATCCAGCAAGCGGCGGCCTTCACCGATGCCGCGTTATTGGGTACTGCGTGGCCGGTCGGTCACCGAGTCCGGGTGCCACGGACGTCTCTAGCGCTGTCCGGCCCTCCTCCCCGTTCTTCTTCAATTCCTGGCCGGCATACACCGACAAAGACGCCTGGATGGTTCCACGTTCTGTTCCTCCCCGTGTATTTATTGCAATAAATCGAATGTTTCTGCCATTTAGCATTGTTTGGTATCTAGATTGATACTAGTACTGAAGCAAGCAATTTTATTTGTGAGTATTCATCTAATTCCACAATCTGGTTATAAAGACGAAAGACCTCACTTGGTGAAGTGCAGTTATCTTTGTTGGTTATTGACTAAATTGAGACAACTGTAAATATTCTATATGATCACAGTACCGCCTTTTACCTTCTATTTTCATATATATCATGACATAATGCCTTGGTACTATAATCTGCCCTTATTTATTACTTTTTTGTTGTTGTCATGTTTGTGTGCATGTTTGAGCGGCACTTGAATGCAATAAATCTCTGATTGGATATTAGACTCTCAAATTTCAATAGTGGCACTTAAATTTCTGTTGTCAAAGTAACCTGCAAGTTGATTTTTTATATCCACGCAACAAATATGACGTTTGTCTTGTGATTATATTACATATAGCACTGGCTTTGCTAGCACTTTCTTTACCATAGTATCTAGATGCCCTGATATTTTTTTGTAGAGTGTAAGATGAGTTAGTGAGTAATTCGAGTTTAACACAAGCATGGAATTTTACATCAGATAATCGATTTGTTACAGTATTGCATATATCTGAGATAACATGTGCAACTTCCATCGTTTGTAACAATTATTTACCACTAATAAATCTGACCTCCATTTTCTCATTTTGTTAAGTTAATTAGCAGCACAATAACTTGGACAGTAGTAATTGTTTCCTCTCAACTGTGTGCTTTCAATTGTTAATTTTCCCAGAGATATGCTTGTTATACAAATTATAATATACTGTCTTTGTAAATAATAGCTCACTTTTGGTGTTCTAGTAAACTTCTAGAGGATGTTTTTAATTTTCGTGTTCCTGATGCTATGTGCAGACAAAGGCCCACAAGGATTTTTCTAATGTTATCATGACGTAGGTAGGTTTGCATAGGCTCAGCACAAAGAGAAGCGCTAGCTTGTCTGTGAGAATGTGAGTTTCCTCTAGTTTGCATAGCACAAGCATTGTGTATGGCTGCTGTACATATATTGGAGTTTATTTTTGTCCCTTTGCTCTCTTCCTGTACATATATTTATACATATGGCTGGAATTTGTGTGTTGATATATATATATATATATCATGAGTTTTATTTCTAACTCTGCCATGGACTGGATTTCTGGGCATTGATAGATACTCTTCCTACTATGCATTAGAGTTCAATTTTGGTCCCTTTGCTCTCTTCCGTAGCAAGTTGGCTGTTAGGAACCAGTAGTAGTTGCACTGTCCCTGTTTCGTCAACCACTAGTTAGTTTGTTATAGGATGATGTTTACTTGATAGATAGGTTCATCACATGAAGGGTAGGATTAGAGCTGATGTTTTTCTTATTTTGTGTTACACAAAAAAACACTGCCACATAGCACAGATTATGATGAATGCTGTCGTTTTGCATTTTCTTGGGGAGGCATGCTTTTGGTAACGGAAGAGTTGCACATGGCCAAACATGGGACAATTGCTGTCATATATGAAATCAACCTTATTAGATTTTGGGTAATCATTTCTGTTCTAATAATGCCAATTGGCATCACTCGCTTGGTAGTTCAGTATCCAAGTGTAAATTGTGCGACACTCCTGTCCAGAATTCAAGTGTTCTTATTCTTTGGTTTACGGTCCTATACAAATACTATTGAAACTTGGGAGGATTAATCATGTACTAAGGTATCTATGTTATGAGTAACGGTCAGTTATGTCCTTTGATACACCTTGTAAAATTATGATTAACTCCCGTAAATTTTCTGCTTGGTGCGAAATATATTGGCTTGGTTTGTTATGTGATATAATGACTACATTCATATATGTGGTCAAATGAACAATATGTTTCTTCACGAGGCTGGGTACTTCTGTCTTTTGTGATGTTGGGCACTTAATGTTTAGTTTTAGAAACTCATCATTTTTTTAGATGAACTGGTTGCTTTCGACATAGTTATGTGAATTAGACATTCAAACTTCTGTTCATGTTTTCGAGTTTTTCTTTCAATATTTGCTCATTATAATGAGCCATGGCAGCCATGTTCTGAGGATTTTTTATAATTTCAGATGATGACAACCATGGCACCGGTTTCTCAGTGTTGAGCTCACTGTGCTGCAACTGAAGCAACAATCTTCTCTGGATTAGTTAAGTCATCTCTCTATCCCATTCTCCTCTCCGATGCTTGGTTCATGGGACATGATGCCATGCATTATATTTTGATCCAAGTCCAAATGTGCTATGGAAGCTTTGGATGTTATTTTCTGGTTACTGCTATTTGTTGTGTTGTACCTGTTGCTTTATTTTCGACTTTATGTCAAGATATGATCTGTGTAAAATGGAAAATAATGTACTCCTACTCCATTTCTCTCTTTCTGAATTTATTGGCTGCATGATGTTATCCTGCGATAGTATCTAGATGAGTGATACTCTTTTATTTCCCTTGTGGTCATGCTCTTATTTCACTTCACTGAACTGTGAAACTGTTATTCTGGCCAGTATCTGTTTCTTGAATGGTTTTGATTGTTGGCTTGACCTTCGGATGGTTGTTGTTGTGCAGGATGGATGGACGAGCCTATGACAGATGCTTGTTCTTGGACTGGTGGTGGTACTGTGGTAGGTAGCCAGCCGCTGCTAAGCGACGCCGGAGGGAATGGTGCATATGGGGAGAAGTTGGCATGTTGCCATAGTGTTGGTGGACGGGAGAGGTCCTGATGAAGCAGCCGCAAAAAGGGGACCTGGAGGTTGTGAGCTGAGTCTGGCTGGCCGGAAGGACGTTCTTTAGTTCTTGGTGATTCTACCGATGATGGATGTTGTCTGCTGTAGGGATATCTTCATGCGGTGGGTTTATATTTTTGTAACATTCAGTTGCATCCTCGTGTCTTGTACATGTCAACTGTATTTTATTTTGTCTCTCTTCAAAATAATTTCATGTATTTCTCGGTTCTGATTAAACCATCTGTTGTTTAATTGCTATCAATTTGTTGGAAAATAAAATCTGACGTGGGCCTGGTAGGGAAATAGAAAATGAAATGCGGACTGTAGGAAGGCCAAGGCCCAAAATAGAAAAACCTGTAAAAAGGCTGAGGCCCAAAATACGAACGGACCAAAAAAAAGGCTAAGCCGAGAAAAAAAAAAGCTGGTGTTAATGGGCTCAGCCCATGTAGACCACCAAAATGGACCGGGCTGATTTTGGATCACGATGATTTGATTTCGTCATAATTTTGCCACGTCAGACTGGCCAGGTAGGATCTGATGTGGCATGGCCAGATTGCTACTGACGATATTGGATCGTCATAGATGCTATGACGATGCAATATCGTCATGGACGATCATGACGATTCCAAGTAGAAGGTCATGTTGATTGATTCCTGACGCTCCGTTTTTGACGATCCATTTTTTGTCATAAAAACGTCATATATTGAATGTAGTGACGATTCAGTGACAAAAATGAAGGATCGCAAGTCAACACATTTCTTGTAGTGTCCTCTCGAAAGGGGGACATGAAGACAGTATTTGGAGGACAAGTGGATGCAGCCAAACATGAGGGGAATCCAAGTCCGAGCATAACCTCACTAGTTTCCTGCCCAACACCGGCAACAAGCTCATCATCGTCGACTTCTGTTGTCCCTTATCATGTCGCGGACAGGCTGTCCACCCAAGGTATAGAGTGATTCTTACATAAGCTTTCTTATCATCTAGGGGCCGTGTCCAAATTGCAAGTACTGAAAACATTCCCCTTTTCGGGATGATACTGTCTATCGCTAGCAGCAGGGCAACAAACACTGTCAAGGGAGCCAAGTATGTCCCTTTAATTACCACGGTTGACATATTTACAACTGTACCTGATTGGCATGGATGAAATTGCCGAGTGTAGAAAACGTAGATGTATATGAGTGCTGTAGCATACAGAAGCAGATGTGCTCCTTCCCTACAGCACATGCATTGCTTCTCACTCTCTCTCACACACGGTTGGTGTTGCTGATCCTCTCTCTCTCTCTGATGTAGAGAAATCTGCGCACATAAAGTCGTTTGATCATATAACTATGAAGCCTAGAAAAGGTTATTTGGGGGTTCTATCGTAGGTTATCAATGGTGATTTGATCTTCTCGAAAGGAGGACATGAAGACAGTATTCGGAGGACAAGTGGATGCAGCCAAACATGAGGGGAATCCAAGTCCGAGCATAACCTCACCAGTATCCTGCCCAACACCGGCAACAAGCTCATCATCGTCGACTTCTGTTGTCCCTTACCGCGTCGCAGACAGGCTGTCCACCCCAAGGTATAGAGTTATTCTTACATAAAGTGCTCCTTCCATATTTTTGATTAGCACATATATGTCTGACAAGATAGGAAAATGGCATGGTACAATAAGCTAATATACATTATTTTCCACCTTCTTCCCTTTCTGCAGAAAATAATATTTGTGAGCTGAGATGTGATATCAAAGCATTCACGATACTGCATTTTGGCTGAACTATGTTGTTTAACTATCTGCAGCGTTAGATTTAGTTTAGCTATTTTTACCCTGTTAGAAGCTCAGTATTGTGACTGACAACGGAACCAACTTTATGTTCCTAAACCAGTTGATTTTTTTTTGTATTAGACATAGTCTTTCAAGCTAAGGTGTCAGGTTATAGTCGTTCAATCGGCTCAGTAGCTCGGTATTGTAACTATCAATCTGACAAACTTTGTTTATATACCAGTGAATTTTTTTCTGTTGGACATACAATTTCAGGCTAAGGCGTCAAGGTACAGTCGCTTATTTGGCTTGGTTAATTATATGATGATTGAAGATTAAGAACTTGATTTTGAATTGTTCAATGGGATCTCCGATGCCCAATTCTTATTTCATGTCTATGTAGCTCCTCTGTTCTTCTTGTGCTTCTTATGGTGTTGCGGACTAGCTTTCGGTTTTTCATTTATGCTCTCTGTGAAGACAATTGTAATCATCTCAATCTTGTATTCTGTTTACTGCTCTTGATGAAATTAGAAAACAGTATTGTTGTCTTTCATCAAACAAAGTGTCTTTATGGTTTATCTATCATGTTAAATAGTTGAGGCCAGAGTTTCAGATATTGAAGATTGGTAAAAGGATAATGAACTACTTAATCTATGAGTTTGTATTAGTGTTCCCCTGTGCCAAATAGTGCAAATAAAGAATGTTATCTGTATTTCTTCTCCCTTTGAAATTATTATCTTCCGCCAAGAAGCTCACCAATCCTTGAACTTATTTATTTTACAAAATGCAAAGGACATAATACATAAACATCAATATGTGATAAAGCAATAAACAATCAGATTTTTTTCACATGGTGCGATCTTATTGTTATTACTCCAAATCCGTGGAAGATGTGCATTGTCATGTGTATTGTTTTACCACATATTGATAAAAAAAATTCCAAGGTGTATTACCAACTGTCGCGTATTGTGTGTATCTGCACTGAACCAATGTGTAAAAAGTTTCTCTATTTTCTGTTTTAATGCTACTTTCCATTTTTAGTAAGAGTGGCACGCTAGGGCTCAACTAAATAAAATTGCTTTTCACTATTGTAAACTCTACATTGCCTGGAGCGCGTACGGTTGCCTAGGCATATATAAGCTTATAGATTGTGAGCAACAAAACTGCAGTGCTCTAGATACTATGAGAGCAAGATACTCATGTGCATCTAAATCTCTAGGATCTATATTATTTGTGCTGCATTAACTTATCAGTGCCAGTGTCGTAGAAATGTGAGGAGAATCTAAAAGGATACATGTCAGCACCACAATTCTTATTTGTGTTGATGTCTACAAAAATGTTACATCTCACTCTAATATATCCTTCTGATTACTTCCCACTTGTGTCACTTAAAATGTTATATGTGAATGAAAATAGAGTGCATACATCATCTTACTTAGTGTTTCTGACTATACATTTTGTGTAGGGACAGAGAATATAGTTTAAGTTCATTTCATCAATAGTCATGTTTCGCATTGATCTAATTTGATCTCGAGCACTTCTCCAGTTTAAAAACTAAAGGGAGGTTGGTTCAACAGTCGTAAGCTTTTTTTTTTGACTGGATAGTTCATCATTATGTTTACCGTCAGCCCAGTTAGGTAATTCATGTGGATCTGATTTTCGAGTCCATATCAACATGGAACGGAAGGTTCTGTTTTGTACATCTTCAAAGTTAGTCGCCCTACCAACTGTTGGCACTACCAATTTTATTTGGCGACAGAATTGGCTGTCCTCGACTTGCCTACGAATTGGGTAAAAAATACACTTTAACTAAGGGAGAGCTGGGTCAGTCAAAAATGCGTCGTTCAACCAAAAAAAAAAAAGTTAGATTTCATGGTTGTGCCAAGTTTTTTTTTGTATGGCCAGCTTTGGTTCAAATTCAAACAGACCCATACTTTGCAAGTTGTCTAGAAGCTCTTTGTGCCTATTAAATATTAAATGTTCAGTAAATGTTAAATGTTCAGAGGACGTGCCTTTTTGTCCCACCTGTAGGACGCCAACAACGTATCACTGCTCGACCCACTTCTCGCTTGGTAGCCTCGCCTAGATCAAGCTCTAGAAGAGCTTCATCGGCAAGTCCGTGCTGCCAACAAATCACTCATCGACATGATTCTTGCCCGGAAAGACAAGCCTGCGAGGACCACCGACATTGCATCTTCCTCGGCTATGGAGTGGACAACAAAGAAAGCCTATTTTCTTTACACATGCAACACCAAGATTGTAGACATATTATCAGACGGAGAAAACGGGAGTGGCTAAAAGCATGAAGTTAACCGTGCATTGTTAAAACTAGCAAGTCTACTGTTGTAGTGTCCGTGTTCACCGTTCTTCTCTATGCCCTCCCGCTATCAGTGTATCCCATTACTTGATCTTCAAGGTTTATGTTTTATGCACATAATTTTAGTGTATGACGTATCATATTTCATTACCAACCATCTTAAAACACACTATTTAAAAAATAAAATATTTATCAATTCAAATGTGGTCTTAAAATTATTAGTACCATCATATTACATAGTCGGCGCGGCGTGCCGCCGCGCCCTTCCATGCTAGTTTTTTTGATGGTGCAACATATCCCGTATGCTCCCATGCAGCCAGTACCGATTCATCTACTCCAATCTCCTGTCCTGAAATAGTACTTGTTTTGTCACTTTGTCAAAATATGAATGTATCAATTTGATGAAAATATGCATGTATTTTGACATGTTCTATTAATTATTAAGATAAATGAAAATTAAACAAAGTTGAGACATCGTTTGTAGATGGAGGAAGTACTAAACATATTTGGCACGCCGAATGATTTGTTTTCTGATTAAGTATTTGTGTTGTTTTGTTAGTAGTTTATGAAACTAATGAAGGAAAACGATACTGGGAAGCTCCGCACGTTCCGCTCCCTGTGCGGCGGCTGTCGCGATCGATGAAACGGCATCGTGCTCCTGGAACCGCGACGCTGGTACCTCTTCGGCTCTTCCTTATCCTCTTATCCCCTCACCTCACAAGCCTTCCTCTTACCTTGGATCTTTATAATTTGTCACACATTACTTTGTCTTTTACTATTTTCCACACATTACACTCATTCCTTTATAATTTGCCCTATTCCCCACTTTACAACTCTATTAAATTTTTTTACTCCAAAATACTTTGTGAAATACCGTAACTGTACGTATGTGGCTGGAATGATCAACCCTAGCAGATTAGATCTGCACTCAGTCGTTCGGTTAAACAAATCAGTACCGAAACAGAACAAAATCGTCATTCCTTTTACAGCAGCGGAAAAACAGGATCCACGAAACAGAGAAGCTAGCTAGGATGACCGCCGGCGGCAGCGGCCGGACCACCGGTGGCACAACCATGATAAGGGACCATGAAGGGCAGCGCGCCACGGTCCATGTAACGCATTATTCTCCCGAACTTCCCTCCTTCCCATCTGTATCTGCCCTATTTCCTTTGAGTGGCAGCCACGATCCATGGTAGATAATTGACTGACTAGGAATCTCACCATCTTGCCGAGATCCCCATCTTGCCTTTGTTTCCGTACTACACCATGCTGGCCAGTGTTCCTGTGTGTGCATATTAGATGTCAGTATTACTAGCATAATATTACATTCAATGCTCACTTATGTTTCCTCACAAACTAATGAATTGCTATTTTGTTTTCGACTAGGGCATCAACAACATATACTACCAACTTGTCTACTTTGAATATTGCCCAATCCAACGATGAAAGTAGTTCAGTTGATAGAGTCATTGATTGGTCTCAAATTGAGATAGCACCTGCGAATGGAAATGAAATTGAAGTTCCTGTAGCAGAAGAGAACTGATAACCCACAAGTATAGGGGATCGCAACAGTCTTCGAGGGAAGTAAAACCCAATTTAATGATTCGACACAAGGGGAGACAAAGAATACTTGAAAGCCTTAACAGCGGAGTTGTCAATTCAGCTGCACCTGGAAACAGACTTGCTCGGAAGAGTTTATCAGTAGTAACAGTTTTATAGCAGTAGCAGTAGTGAAATAACAATAGCAGAGTAACAAAGACAGCAGTAGTGATTATAGTAAACAGCAGGATTAAAATACTGTAGGCACAGGGATGGATGAACGGGCGTTTCATGGATGAGAGAAACTCATGTAACAATCAAAGCAGGGAATTTGCAGATAATAATAAAACGGTATCCAAGTACTAATCAATCAATAGGCATTTGTTCCATATATAGTCCTACGTGCTCGCAATGAGAAACTTGCACAACATCTTTTGTCCTACCAGCCGGTGGCAGCCGGGCCTCTAGGGAATCTACTGGAAATTAAGGCACTCCTTTTAATAGAGCACCGGAGCAAAGCATTAACACTCTGTGAACACATGTGATCCTCATATCACCGCCATCCCCTTCGGTTGTCCCAATTTCTGTCACTTTGGGGCCTTAGGTTCCGGACAACAATACGTGTATACAACTTGCAGGTAAGATCATAAAGCAATGAATATCATCATGAATCGATAACATGTTCAGATCTGAAATCATGGCACTCGGGCCCTAGTGACAAGCATTAAGCATAACAAGTTGCAACAATATCATAAAAGTACCAATTACGGACACTAGGCACTATGCCCTAACAATCTTATGCTATTACATGACCAATCTCATCCAATCCCTACCATCCCCTTCAGCCTACAGCGGGGGGATTACTCACACATGGATGGGGGAAACATGGCTGGTCGATGGAGAGGCGTCGGTGGTGATGATGTCGATGATCTCCTCCAATTTCCCGTCTCGGCGGAGTGCCAGAAAGGAGTTTCTGGTCCCGAGACGGAGTTTCGCGACGGTGGCGGCGTACTGGATGGTTTCTGGCGATTTCTTCTAACCCCCGTGCGTTTTTAGGTCGAAGGCATTAAGTAGTCCGAAGGAGGGCGTCGGGGGCCAGCCGAGACGGCCACACAATAGGGCGGCGCGCCCCCCTCCTGGGCCGCGCCGGCCTAGTGTGTGGGGCCCTCGGCCCCCCACCTGGCTTGCCCTTCTGGCTCCGTCAATATTCTGGGAAAATAGGACCTTTCGCATAAATTCCGAGGATTTTCCTGAAAGTTGGATTTCTGCATCAAAAACGAGACACCAGAGCAATTCTGCTGAAAACAGCGTTAGTCCGTGTTAGTTGTATCCAAAATACACAAATTAGAGGCAAAACAATAGCAAAAGTGTTCGGGAAAGTAGATACGTTTTGGACGTATCAACTCCCCCCAAGCTTAGCTTATTGCTTGTCCTCAAGCAATTCAGTTGACAACTGAGTGCGATAAAAGAACTTTCACGAACACATTTGTTCATATGATGTAAATATTCTCATGATATGGCAAGTACTTAAGCAGTTCATAATAAGATACATGCAAATAAAATCATCTAATAGCTATGTCAATCATGGAAAGGGTACCAACAAATTAATAATGAGCATCATGATCATGTCTATCAGCAGGATTGCAATGTTCATAGAATGATATGATAAAGTGGTATCTCGCTTGCCCGTAATTGTACAGCAAAACATAAATGCTTGGGCACCTTTGAGGTTCATGGGAAGACTGGAAATAGAGATTATCAAAGATAAAAGCATCAAAGTTATACTACAGTTAATCACATTTTGGGACAAGCATATTATACTAAGAATGACAGTTATGCTCTCAAGAAAGTGCTCAAAGAAAGGATAGAGACTCAATGTAAAAGTAAAAGATTGACCCTTCGCAGAGGGAAGCAGGGATTAACATGTGCTAGAGCTTTTCATTTGTAAAACAGGAATAAAATTATTTTGAGAGGTGTTTGTTGTTGTCAACGAATGATAGTGGGTACTCTAACTACCTCGTCAACTAGACTTTCAAGAGCGGCTCCCATGAAGGACGTTATCTCTACCAGCAAGGTAAATCATCCATCTTCTCTTTTGTTTACACACATATTTTAGTTTCATTATGGATGACACTCCCCCCAACCTTTGCGTACACAAGCCATGGCTAACCGAATCCTCGGGTGCCTTCCATCAATCACATACCATGGAGGAGTGTCTATTTGCAATTTAAGTTGCTTACTGATAAATGAGGGCAAAACATGTGAAGAGAATTATTAATGAAAGTTGATTAATTGGGGCTGGGAACCCCGTTGCCAGCTCTTTTTGCAAAATTATTGGATAAGCGGATGTGCCACTAGTCCATTATGAAAGTCCGTCAAGAGTAAATGACAAGATTGAAAGATAAACACCACATATTTCCTCATGAGCTATGAAACATTAACAAAAATTGAGAAACATTTTGAAGGTTTAAAGGTAGCACATGAGAATTTACTTGGAATGGTTTGAAATGCCATGCATAGGTATTTATGGTGGACACTCTGGAATAACTTGGTTTTCAGGTGTTTGGAAGCACGAGCAGCGTTCGCGCTCAGTACAAGTGAAGGCTAGCAATAGACTGGGAAGCGACAATCAAGAGAGCAGTAACTGTCATAATCATGCTTGCGACAAAAATAAATTAACGGAGGCATAAAAGTGATACAAGAACTCTGAGGTAAAGTAAATCATCGAGGCTTAATTGACATTTTGTTCAGTCATATGCATGCGTGAGCATGTGCCAAGTTGATTCAAGAGAATTATTCAGAGGAGGATACCACAATGTCATACCTATCTATGAATAAAGCAATGCAAGCAAATATTTATGACATGCTACTCATATTAATAAATTGGAGCTAATCATGAGAGATCATGAACTACTAGACTTCCTTAAATGACATATACCTCACATGAACCAACTAAGCATGCTCACATGGATGAGTATATGTACAAAAATGAAAACAAATAGAGTTCATACCAGCCTCTCACCACAATCAGATCGTCGTATATCGTCATTATTGCCTTTTCACTTGTGTAGCTTGAACAATATGGAATGAAAACCACGCTCCAGCCACCGAAGACCATTGAATTCATAAAGAATTTTACAAAACCAAAGAAGAACAGTAAATATTTTTGGTGTTTTCGAATTTGGAAGCAAGAACAAAAGGAAACGAGCAAACAACGCAAAATCTTTTTGGATTTTCTTATAGCAAACTAACGATAGCAAATAAAGCAAGATAAAAGCAAGAAACCAAAGTAAACAAATGGTGAAGAGAAACAACAGAAATATTTTTGGTCTTTTTGTGTTTTAGGAAAGAAACAAAGCAAAAACAAGAAAATGAAAACTAAAAGAAACACAGAAAAGCAAGATGGCAGAAATCTGCCAAAACTTGACAGCAGTACAGTAATCGATTTTTAAGAAATTCTTACGCTGCTCAGCTCGAAAAGTGTTCAACTAATCGAAGTTAGATAACAACCTGGGGAACATGCACAAAAATTGGCAGCTCAAAATAACGTTCTGGCTGTGCTCACGATTTTTTTAGTAACAATCCAGAATCTGTTTTCAGGCAGCACTTACCCAAATATCATCTTCCTCTCATTAGAAAACCACTCAAAGAAACTAAACAAGTATATACAAGTATTCAGCAACCGTAATATGCAAAGAATGAGTGATGCCGGTATACCTCCCCCCAAGCTTAGGCTTTTGGCCTAAGTGGAGATCAACCCCAGCGAGGGTCTGGGTTCCACGCCGGTGGATCATACATGGCGTAATCATAATAAGGTCCCGACACAGAAGAAAAGCGTGGAGGCTCCTCATGCCCAACTTGTTGATGCGAAGAACTCGCTGCATCGGATGACGAATCGAGGTGTTCCTCGGCCTCCTCCGTGTTGTCTCTTGCACGATGACCTCCTCCCTCTATGTATGCATTAAGTGCACCTTCCGTGACTGACCAATCCTCCCTGGAATCAAGGTTAAATAGAACAGGTGCAGGCAATCCTACTAATTTTTCAGTTTTCTTAGTTGTTCTCCAAGTTTTCTTGTAAAATGTTATTCTGTAAGACAGGTTGCTCAAATTAGACGAATCAGAAACAAATTCATGCTTAATCATGGAGACTATGTCAAGTTTCTCTATGGGGAGCTAAATATCAAGATGGTGAGGTTCTACACCATGCATAGCTAATAAGCGAGAGGCGATGAGACCTCCACAAATTCCTCCCTTCTCACGGTTAGTAGCAAGTCTATAGGCTATCAAAGCACCAAAGTTGTAAGTCCTATTACCTTGTAATGCAGCAGCTAGAAAGGCTAAATCCTGGATAGATAACTTACTTGCATTCTTTCTAGCAAGAACGCACTTGGTGATGAAATAAGCAAAGTAACGAATAGCTGGGAGTTGAATACTACTGATTTTACCACCATCCTCTGAGTAGCTTCTTCCATGACAAATCATCTTGAAGAGGTTCAAGAGCTCTTGCGCCGATCCCCTTATCTTCTCGCATGATCCCCATTGCGGCACTCTGATTGCTGCACAAAAATCATCGAATGGCAAGTTGACAGTTTTATTATAAATTTTGTACCGAACCATGGGGTTAGATCGCGACCAATTGAATTCAAAATCCTGCACTACAGACATAGTCAATTTTGCATACTGGCAT
This sequence comes from Lolium perenne, assembly GCF_019359855.2. Lineage (NCBI taxonomy): Eukaryota > Viridiplantae > Streptophyta > Magnoliopsida > Poales > Poaceae > Lolium > Lolium perenne. The sequence continues at coordinate 278,418,606 of NC_067250.2, forward strand.
GGTTCACCAACAACAAAATCATCCAACCCTGCACGAGAAATTAGACTTTGAACATCTTGCAAGATTCCTGCACTTCTCATAAAATCCACGCACGGGTAGTAAGCGGGGTATACTCCTTCTTCGCGGTGAACTCTCTTGACCTGTTGCACCTCCAATTCTTGTTGGTTGAGTTGGTGCCTACTCCCTTCCATTTTCGGAGAGCAAATGTGCCAAATTTCAGACAGAAATCTGGGCTGAGGAAAGAGATCGAGAAATCTTGAGCTCTTGAGCAGAAACGCGAGTGAGAGGAACCTGGTGCGAGTTTTTTCGGGAGAGAGAAGAGAATGGAGAAAGAGATGAAGTAGTGGGGCAAGGAGGGGCCCACACGCCAGGGTGGCGCGCCCCCCTTGCTGGCCGCGCCGGCCTGTGGGGTGCCACCCTGGGGTGCCCCACTGGTCATGTCCAGGTGTTCCCAGGTGCCTCGTCGAAAAATAAGACCAATGGTATAATTTTTGTGAATTTTTGAAAACTTTGAAAAATGCACATTTCTGGGTGTCAAAATTATTATTACTGGGCAGAAAAAGATTTTGAAATCTCTAATTAACTAAAGAACTTTGCAAAACAAAAGTGCTACAGCAAGTAAAACAAGTGGAGGAAGAAAGAGATGTTGTTTAGCTCCTCTATGCATATAAAATGAATTTGTTAACAAGGTTGATCAAGTCTTGCCACCAAATAAATTTTACATAGCATAAGAAGAAATAAACCTCAAATCAATCATGTTACCTTGTATTGTATTGATATGGATCCAATCACAAGAGTTTGATATTCTTCTTTGGGCTCATATATAGGACAATCAATGGTTCCCACTTTGATAGTTCTCACATTAGAAATGGTATTAACTCCACATGCTTTCTCAATCCTCTTGGGAAAATAAACGGTATGCTCCTTGTCATCGACATTGAAAGTAACTTTTCCTTTATTGCAATCAATAACAGCCCCTGCGGTGTTAAGAAAAAGTCTCCCAAGAATAATAGACATATTATCATCTTCAGGCATTTCCAACACAACAAAATCAGTTAATATCAAGCAGTTATTAATAACTTGAACAGGAACATCCTCACATATACCAACAGGAATAGCAGTAGATTTATCAGCCATTTGCAAAGATATATCAGTCGGTATCAACTTATCTAAATAAAGTCTCTTATAAAGAGAGAAAGGCATAACACTAACACCCGCTCCCAAATCACATAGAGCAGTTCTAACATAATTATTCTTAATAGAACAAGGAATAGTCGGTATACCTGGGTCGCCAAGCTTCTTTGGAACCTTACCATTGAAAGAGTAATTAGCCAGCATAGTGGAAATCTCCTCATTAGGAATTTTCCTTTTGTTAGTGACAATATCTTTCATATACTTTGAATAAGGAGGCAATTTAATAGCATCAGTCAAAGGTATTTGCAGGAATAAAGGTTTCATCCAATCACAAAATTTATTATAGTGTTCTTCTTCCTTTGATTTTAGTTTCTTAGCAGGAAAAGGCATTTGCTTTTGAACCCAAGGTTCCCTATCACTACCATGTTTCTTAGCAATAAAATCTTCTTTAGTATACTTTTTATTTTTAGCATGCTTTTCAGGTTCTTCTTCAACCTCTTCTTTATCAGAAGCATCATTCTTATCATTATCTTTATGATGTTCATTACCACTTTCAGTTTCAGCATCAGAAATAGAAATACTATTAGGATCATTAACAGGCTCAGAGGATTCTACAACAGTTTTATGTTTCTTTTTCTTTTTCTTAGATGGAGCACTAGTTTCAGTTCGTTGAGAATCTTGTTCAACTCTTTTGGGATGCCCTTCAGGATATAGAGGATCCTGGGTAGAAACACCGCCTCTAGTTGTTACTTCATAAGTATGCTTTTCTTTAGAATTATCTTTTAACAAGTCATTTTGCACTTTAGTGAGTTGATCAATTTGAGTTTGAACCATTTGAAAATGTTTAACAAGCATCTTAACATCATTGGAGGTTCTCTCCACAATACCATGCAATTCACCAATAGCTCGAGAATTTTCCATTAAATGATTCTCTACTCTCATATTGAAATTACTTTGCTTAACAATATAATTATCAAACTCATCTAAGCATTGAGCAGGAGGTTTTGAATATGGAATATCTTCTCTAGTAAAGCGTTCAAGAGAGTGTACCTCAATCATGGATGAAGGGGGAGTGATCTTACATGAATCTTCTACGGGAGGTAAATTCTTCACATCTTCGGATTTAATACCCTTCTCTTTAAGAGATTTCTTGGCTTCCCTCATATCTTCATCATTTAATTTAATCATACCCCTCTTCTTCAGTATTGGTGTCGGGGTTGGTTCAGGTGTAGACCAATCATCATGATTCCGGCCTATTCTCGCCAATAATTCTTCAGCGTCGTCTGGAGTTCTTTTCCTGAAAACACAACCAGCACAACTATCCAGGTATGCCCTAGACTCAATGGTTAGTCCACTATAAAATATATCAAGTAAATCATGCTTTTCCAAATCATGGTCAGCCCGAGCTCTAATAAGAGAGCAAAATCTAGCCCAAGCCTCAGGCAATTTCTCTCCATCTTCCTGATCAAAATTATAAATTCTCTGCAAAGCAATATGTTGAGCACTAGCAGGAAAGTATTTCCGGAAGAAAACATCAAGCAATTCTTTTGGACTATTAATAGAATCAGGTGGCAAACTATTATACCAAGTTTTAGCATCATCCTTTAATGAGAAAGGGAAAATTTTAGCAACGAAATAAGTACGCTTCTTAACATCGTCAGAAAACAAGCTACTAAGAGTAGATAGCTCAATCATGTGTTCTACAGCACTTTCTTTTTCAGTACCACAAAAAGGTGTTTTCTCAACAATAGATATATGAGACAAATCAAGAGAAAAATCATAATCCTTATCCTTAATGTTTATAGGAGATGTGGCAAATTTAGGATCAGGAGATAGTTTATATCTAACAGTATGTTGTGCAAGCAACTTTTTAATTTTTCTTGCATCAGTAGTAGCATTGCATTTATCAATAAAATCATCATCAAGTTCTACATAATCTTCATCAAGATCATCACTAGAGTATTCAACAGACTCAGGTGAATTAACAGGTGTAGCAGCATTTTCATTAGGAGTTTCAGTACTTTCAATTTGTCTAGACCTAGCAATCGTAGCATCTAGAAAAGATCCCAACGAACCACTATCATCAAGCACAGCAGAAGCATCATCAATATTATAAGAATTTTCAGATCTAGCAGAAGTACTAGCATGTGAAGCATGTGGTGGTGAAACAAGTTTATCAATCACAGATGGTGAATCAAGAGCAGCAGAGGTACTCAGAGTTGTACCTTTTCTTGTAGTGGATGGTAATATAGCGACTTTAGGATCGCGAAGTTTACCCATGATGGAGAATTTGCAGCGACCAATATCAATCCAAGTGAACTTCCAAATAAAGCTATGCTCCCCGGCAACGGCGCCAGAAAATAGTCTTCATAACCCACAAGTATAGGGGATCGCAACAGTCTTCGAGGGAAGTAAAACCCAATTTATTGATTCGACACAAGGGGAGACAAAGAATACTTGAAAGCCTTAACAGCGGAGTTGTCAATTCAGCTGCACCTGGAAACAGACTTGCTCGCAAGAGTTTATCGATAGGTAACAGTTTTATAGTAGTAGCAAGAGTGAAATAACAATGACGAGTAACAAAGACATCAGTAGTGATTATAGTAAACAGCAGGATTAAAATACTGTAGGCACAGGGATGGATGAACGGGCGTTGCATGGATGAGAGAAAATCATGTAACAATCAAAGCAGGGCATTTGCAGATAATAATAAAACGGTATCCAAGTACTAATCAATCAATAGGCATGTGTTCCATATATAGTCGTACGTGCTCGCAATGAGAAACTTGCACAACATCTTTTGTCCTACCAGCCGGTGGCAGCCGGGCCTCTAGGGAATCTACTGGAAATTAAGGCACTCCTTTTAATAGAGCACCGGAGCAAAGCATTAACACTCCGTGAACACATGTGATCCTCATATCACCGCCATCCCCTTCGGTTGTCCCAATTTCTGTCACTTTGGGGCCTTAGGTTCCGGACAACAATAGATGAATACAACTTGCAGGTAAGATCATAATGCAATGAATATCATCATGAATCGATAACATGTTCAGATCTGAAATCATGGCACTCGGGCCCTAGTGACAAGCATTAGGCATAACAAGTTGCAACAATATCATAAAAGTACCAATTACGGACACTAGGCACTATGCCCTAACAATCTTATGCTATTACATGACCAATCTCATCCAATCCCTACCATCCCCTTCAGCCTACAGTGGGAGGATTACTCACACATGGATGGGGGAAACATGGCTGGTCGATGGAGAGGCGTCGGTGGTGATGATGGCGATGATCTCCTCCAATTCCCCGTCCCGGTGGAGTGCCAGAACGGAGTTTCTGGTCCCGAGACGGTGGCGGCGTACTGGATGGTTTCTGGCGATTTCTTCTAACCCCCGTGTGTTTTTAGGTCGAAGGCATTAAGTAGTCCGAAGGAGGGCGTCGAGGGCCAGCCGAGGCGGCCACACAATAGGGCGGCGCGCCCCCCTCCTGGGCTGTGCCGGCCTAGTGTGTGAGGCCCTCGGGCCCCCACCTGGCTTGCCCTTCTGGCTCCGTCAATATTCTGGGAAAATAGGACCTTTCGCATAAATTCCGAGGATTTTCCTGAAAGTTGGATTTCTGCACAAAAACGAGACACCAGAGCAATTCTACTGAAAACAGCGTTAGTCCGTGTTAGTTGTATCCAAAATACACAAATTAGAGGCAAAACAATAGCAAAAGTGTTCGGAAAAGTAGATACGTTTTGGACGTATCAAGAACTTGTGCTTGATACTTGGAATTGATGATAAATCTGGGCATCGATGAGCTATAGCTGGAGCAGCGATCGAAGCCTCCATTGCAAACATCAATGCTAGTATGGATGATATTGACCAGCATTTACTTGCTGATGCAACTCTTCCTGTGCCTGACCATATGCCAGAAGAGAAACACTTTTGGTATGACAAAGAACATCCTGTGATAGAGGAAGGTTTCTTGTTTACTTCAATGCAAGAGTTTAGGATGCTCTTAAGAACATTTGCTATTAGAGGCATGTTTGACATTCAGATACAAGATAGTGACACTACTCGATTTATAGGCCATTGTAAAGGAAATATATGTCATTGGAGAATAACGGCTAGGACAACAGAAGATGGACAAATAGTCAGGGTAATAACTCATCTAGCATCAACCTTTGACATTGTATGTTGCAACTATTTTATAAAGTTACACGCAACTAACAGATTATATTGTGTTTTCCTACAGGTTAACAAAATAGTAAAGCCTCATAATTGTTCATCAACAGCTGAAGTGGTCTCAAGCATGGCAGATCAAGCATGGGTGGTAGAAAAATCAATTGGAATACTTTGGACTGAACCAAATATAGGTGCTACTGGTCTCCAAAAAAGGTTAAAAGACGAGTACAAAGTTACTACTGGGTATCAGACTGTTTGGAGGGTTAAAGAAAATGACATGGATAAATTATATGGTACATGTGGAGAGAGCTTTCAGAATCTCTGAAACTTCAAAGCTGAGATTGAGAAGAGATCTCCGGTAGAATTGTAGAGGTTGATGTGAAGAGTGAAGGAGGTAAAGTGTATTTCTGCAGATTTTTTATGGAACTCAAGCCGAGCATTGACAGATTTTTGAACGGTTCTAGACCATATGTTAGTATAGACTCCACCTTCATGAACAGAAAGTGGAATGGTCAGTTAGAGGCATGCACAGTACTAGATGGCCATAACTGGATGTTTCCTTTGGCATTTGGATTCTTTGCTTCAGAGACGAAGGATAATTAGACTTGGTTTATGCAACAATTGCATAGGGCAATAGGATATCTTCAAAATCTAGATATTTGTACAGATGTATGCAAAGGGTTAGCGAATGCAGTTAAAAAAGTTTTTCCTCAAGCTGAGCAGAGGGAATGCTTTAGGCATCTAATGGAAAACTTCAATAAAAAGTTTCATGGAGACGTTTTCGGTTGGATGTGGCCAGCAGCCAAGGCTTATCGCGTAGAAACATTTAACTACCATATGGCCAAGGTATTTGAAGCTAAACCTGAGGTAGCTACCTACTTGAGTACTTATCATAGCTTGAAGTGGATGAGATGTGACTTCAACACCGAAGTAAAATGTGATTACATTCCCAATAATCTAGCTGAGAGCTTCAATAGCTGGATTAGAGGAATAAAGGATCTTCCTCCAGATGAGCTAGCTGACTCACTAAGAGAGAAAATCATGAAGCTTTTTCATTGGCAGAGAGAGCTTGGGAAAATTCTCATTGGAAATATACTACCTGCTATCATTCAATAAATAAATAATAGGACCAGAGAACTTGATCATTTCGATGTTGGAATATCAACAAGAGAAAGTTGTGAGGTTAAGAACACGAACACGAATAATCTTAGACATGTTGTGAAGATAGGTAGTCGAGAGTGCACTTGCCTAGAATGGCAGCACATCGTGCAGCCGTGCAATCATGCACTTGCATTTCTTATAGGGACGACAAATACAAACTTTCATCCATATGTGCATCAGTACTACTCAGTGAGTATGTTCCAAGTAGCATACGCCAGAGAGATTGAACCCATCACAGATAAGTCTTAGTGACCTCAAGTTACATTAAATTTTTGGGGATTTCTATTTGCATGCCCACAGGTCCTTAGTTGTACTCAGTTTTCCCCAGCTCCTTAGTTTTTCCTCAGTTTTCCCCAAGCCCTTGGCTGTAACCCGCAGAAGGAGCTCGGACGGAAGGAATCCGTTAAGTTGACCGTTCCGTGCTGACGAGTGGGGTCGTGTCGTTTGTGGGGTCGCGTCGTGTGGGGCTGGTAGGAAGGGACAACGTGGGACAGGACGAGACCGTGTTTGTGTGGCCGTAGCGTGTGGGACCGTAACGTGTGGAGCCGTGTGGGTCCGGGACGGGGGCACGAGTGGTTTCTGTCTCTTTCGTCCAGATTAGCAGTTTTCAATGTACCTTTTTCCTCTCTCTCGCTCGATCTCATTCATATTTGATAGCACAAATTGGTAGCAAATCTAGAGCAGCTTCTCGTTCTGTTTTTTAACGCCATTCATTTCTTTATGCCTTCGTTTTTACCCAATCAGGTAGGAAATCTAGGGCACAAATCCAGAGAGAAAATATAGGATAAGCTGCATACAGCAACCAACATAGCATAGATATATTCACGACAGATCCAAAAGTAGTACCGATAGATACAACATAAGCTACATTTTATATGAATTTAAGCTGCTCTACAGATAGAGCAGTCACATACAGAGAGTGCAGTAGGCACGTTCAACGCCTCCAGGTAGCGCCTGTGACTCGCTTGGAGGTTGCGCAGGTGAATCCCAAGTGCTTTGTGTTTGGCCACGAACGCATGCACGTTCACGGTCGTTCCAACTCTAGCGCCACATCTGCCAATGGATTCAGCATGGTTCACCAGGGAGTTGAAGTCGGTGGCGCGGAGCTTCCTGTTGCAGAAGGGGAACTTGTAAATGCCTCGAGCAAAGGGGCCATCGAAATGGCCGGACTGCAGCCTCCTGAGGACGTGACGAGTCTTGGTGTGGAAGGACTCATCGTCGCTGTCGACGTCGCTGCTCTGCACCTGTCACGTAGCACCAAAGATCGTGCAAAAAACACGGAGTCAATTGCAACGATGATGGAAGAGAGAGTGAACAAAAAATCATGCATGATAATATGGGCTCGAAAAAAAGAGGTAGCCTCAGTTACATTGGACACACTGATGCGTGTAGTTGACACGTCCGTTGGGAACCCCAAGAGGAAGGTGTGATGCGCACAGCGGCAAGTTTCCCTCAGTAAGAAACCAAGGTTTAATCGAACCAGTAGGAGTCAAGAAGCACGTTGAAGGTTGATGGCGGCGGGATGTAGTGCGGCGCAACACCAGAGATTCCGGCGCCAACGTGGAACCTGCACAACACAACCAAAGTACTTTGCCCCAACGAAACAGTGAGGTTGTCAATCTCACCGGCTTGCTGTAACAAAGGATTAACCGTATTGTGTGGAAGATGATTGTTTGCAGAAAACAGTAAAACAAGTATTGCAGTAGATTGTATGCGATGTAAAGAATAGGACCGGGGTCCACAGTTCACTAGAGGTGTCTCTCCCATAAGATGAAAGCATGTTGGGTGAACAAATTACAGTCGGGCAATTGACAAATATAGAGGGCATAACAATGCACATACATGTCATGATAAATATAGTGAGATTTAATTGGGCATTACGACAAAGTACATAGACCGCTATCCAGCATGCATCTATGCCTAAAAAGTCCACCTTCAGGTTATCATCCGAACCCTCCATTAAGTTGCTAACAACAGACAATTGCATTAAGTATTGCGCGTAATGTAATCAGTAACTACATCCTCGAACATAGCACCAATGTTTTATCCCTAGTGGCAACAGCACATCCATAATCTTAGAGATTTCTGTCACTTCCCCAGATTCACGGAGACATGAACCCACTATCGAGCATAAATACTCCCTCTTGGAGTTACAAGCATCTACTTGGCCAGAGCCTCTACTAATAACGGAGAGCATGCAAGATCATAAACAACACATAGGTAATAACTTGATAATTAACATAACATAGTATTCTCTATCCATCGGATCCCGACAAACACAACATATAGTATTACAGATAGATGATCTTGATCATGTTAGGCAGCTCACAAGATCCAACAATGAAGCACAATGAGGAGAAGACAACCATCTAGCTACTGCTATGGACCCATAGTCCAGGGGTGAACTACTCACTCATCACTCCGGAGGCGACCATGGCGGTGAAGAGTCCTCCGGGAGATGAATCCCCTCTCCGGCAGGGTGCCGGAGGAGATCTCCAGAATCCCCCGAGATGGGATTGGCGGCGGCGGCGTCTCAGTAAGGTTTTCCGTATCGTGGCTCTCGGTACTGGGGGTTTCGCGATGAAGGCTATTTGTAGGCGGAAGGGCAGGTCAGGGGGCCACACGAGGGGCCCACACTATAGGTCGGCGCGGCCAAGGCCTGGGCCGCGCCGCCCTATGGTTTGGCCACCTCGTGGCCCCACTTCATCTCCTCTTCGGTCTTCTGGAAGCTTCGTGGCAAAATAGGACCCTGGGCGTTCATTTCGTCCAATTCCGAGAATATTTCTTTACTAGGATTTCTGAAACCAAAAACAGCAGAAAACAGCAACTGGCACTTCGGCATCTTGTTAATAGGTTAGTTCCAGAAAATGCACAAATACGACATAAAGTGTGCATAAAACATATAGATATCATCAATAATGTGGCATGGAACACAAGAAATTATAGATACGTCGGAGACGTATCAGCATCCCCAAGCTTAGTTCTGCTCGTCCCGAGCAGGTAAAACGATAACAAAGATAATTTCTGGAGTGACATGCCATCATAACCTTGATCATACATGTAGTGAATGCAGCGATCAAAACAATATATATGACTTGAGTAAACAAGTGAATCATATAGCAAAGACTTTTCATGAATAATACTTCAAGACAAGCATCAATAAGTCTTGCATAAGAGTTAACTCATAAAGCAATAATTCATAGTAGAAGCATTGAAGCAACACAAAGGAAGATTAAGTTTCAGCGGTTGCTTTCAACTTATAACATGTATATCTCATGGATATTGTCAACATAGAGTAATATAACAAGTGCAATATGCAAGTATGTAGGAATCAATGCACAGTTCACACAAGTGTTTGCTTCTTGAGGTGGAGAGAAATAGGTGAACTGACTCAACATAAAAGTAAAAGAAAGGTCCTTCAAAGAGGAAAAGCATCGATTGCTATATTTGTGCTAGAGCTTTGATTTTGAAAACATGAAACAATTTTGTCAACGGTAGTAATAAAGCATATGAGTTATGTAAATTATATCTTACAAGTTGCAAGCCTCATGCTGTCAACACCCGGATTTTTAAGTCCGAATGCCTATTATGTCATACATCGCAATCCCAGGAATATTGTTGTTGCGAGGCATAATAGTTAAGTATCACAGTCATCATTCATTACAAACCATAAGTCTTACAAATTGGAATCTCATGATCCATATTACACGAAGAGTTGATCTATTGATCAACGAACAAACACAAGTTCATAGTTCAACATAGCGGAAGCGTAAGATACAAGGACTCTCTAGTCCACAGGCCAACGCTTGACGTCGAAAGGCGCTTAGTTGTCGTAGGCGTCCTGCTGGTCATCTCCTTGGTCATCTTCATACTCTGGCCATTTGAATAGCCAGGGACAAAGCCGTGAGTACGTTGAGTACTCGCAAACTAATACTAATGTAAGTGCTAGACATTCTAGTATGGTTTGCTAAGCTCTAGTTTATTTGCATAAAGCTAGTTTTAGTTCACAAAGTTTGAGAAAAGCTTATTCAAGTGCTAACTAACTCAAGTGGGAACATTAGTGTCATTCCCACCATTCAAGTGGTGATTTCAATTCAATCCACCACAAGTCATTTCACCATCATCCTTTTCAACATCATTTTCAAAGATATGATATCGGAAACTGTATGGCCTTTCCAACCGTCCGTAACCGTGGACGCGGCTATTCGAATAGGTTTACACTCTGCAGAGGTTGCACACTTGTGCCACAACATTTGATTTCATCCGTCGGGATTTCCCCGAATCATCGTAACACAGTACGCGGATCATCAACCATAACCTTTCACTTACGAATCCTAGTATGAGCACCTCTCCCCATGAGCTTGGCCTCCCAGTGAAGACAGGGACAAATAACCCGGGAACTGCACAGGGCTTGGGCCGGACATTCACCTCATTTCGCATCATATCATATCGTTTCTTTTGTTGTAGAGGCAGCTTTCGGCATAACCCCGATGACGCTTGTTTAGAGGGAACCCATACTAAGACGCATAAACTTCCAGTTAAGCCCTACCCATAATCAGGTATTGTGGGGGTACTTAAGAATTGGAAAGGTATCGCATTCAAACCAACATCATTGTTTATCAAAAATCACCATCTTCTCTTGTTCATATTCACCTTCAAAAATCATTCAATGGAATGCATCTTCATTCCAAGGTTTCAAAAATCCTTCAAATTCACATTGTTCCCATCTAGAGTAGTCAAGTTTTAATTCATTAGCACTAGCTCTAATTCATGAGGGGTGCTAACTTGCTTTGCTTGGGGAAGACTAACTCACTACTCTAGTAATCAACTTGTACTTTGACCAAAGTTAACTATAAAAGTAACTCATTTAGAAAACAAGTAAAAACTTGTAAAGTAAAAACTTGGGATGGGTTCATATAAGAAAAGGTAAGAAACATGGTGCCTTGTCCCAAGGGGCTTTGCACTTTGCAAGAATATTAGCTTGCCTTGGTAGTTCTCAAACTGTTCCTCCTCCTCCTCTTGGTAGCAACCTTCTTCTTCGGCGTACTCTCCGGTGCTACCGTCTAAATTTGAATACGAGTATAATTACTCACTAATTCAATGGCTATTCCATACATCACATAGAACACACAAACTACTCTATACACACAAGTAAATAAACTAGGGTGCATGGGTTGTGGGGTTTAAATAGAATTCACTTCTTTGTATTCCATATGTAAATGATAGTTTCCATAGGGTTCTTGAGAAATAATTTCCTCTCATTGAAATCTTCTTAAGATTTAATTTCTCCAACAATCATGGATGAACTCATATTGACCCAAGTCAAATGTTCATCATCATCATCATTTGGGAAAATGATTTAAATGAGGTGGATCACCTCATACCATTTAAATTAACACTACATTTGATTTAAATCTCAAGTAATTCATATAAGAGAGTTTGGGACCAGGGGTCCAAACATCCCATGAATCCATGTGAGACAAGTTTAAATGAAGTGTAAGACTTCACACAATTTAACTTTAATTGTTTTGGACAATATCAACTAGTTAAACTAGTCAAAATATCCATTCATTAAACCATGGCATGATCATGCAAAGTGACCACACCATTTTATTGCATAAACAATTAGTGTAAGTCAAATGTGAGCTATTAGAGTTGGAATTAACTTAATATCTATTTTGGTTGATTTTTAAGAATTATTTGAATAGGGAAAAGTCCCTGTCTTGTTATTTTTATCATATTTATTCTACAAAGAATCTGACCATGGGGCCAGTGGCATGTTGTAGAGAATTTCAGTGGCTTTCTAACAACATAAAATTCACTAAATTTGGTTTAGCCAATTTGAAAATATTGAATTTCAAAGTTTGGGCAGTATTGAAATTCATTTGAATTAATTAAACTCAGTTTGAATTAAAAAGGCCGGCGGGAAACTAACTGGGCCGAAACGGTTTGAAAAAGGCAGAAACGGCCCACCAACGCATCCAGTGCGCGCGGGCCTGCTGACAGGGTGGGGGCCACTCGTCAGTCTCTCTTAAAACCCGAATCGGTATGAATCAGTGTGGGGCGTAGGATTAGAATCAGATCGGACGGCGCTGGTGCGTCGTCTTCTCCGGCGAGAGGCAGAGAGGTTGGCGGCGAGGGTAGGGGGTCGGAGAGCTCACCGCGGCTCCAACTAAGGTTGGCAGTGTGCGCGGTGAAGGTGTGGACGACAGCGAGTCGACGGGTACCGGCGGCAACTCCTGGGTCGGCTTCAATCGGCGGCGAGCTTCCGCGGCGTCCGTCGGCAGTGAGGTGGCGATTGGGTGGCTACGGCGGCGAATGTTGATGGTGGAGTGGCTCAGGCGGTCGAGTGAGAAGAGGGGATTGTGCTGGTGTGCTCAATTCGACGAACGGAGCTCTCCTTTTATAGGCGAGCGAGTGACCGTGAGGGCTGCGGCGAGGTCGACATGCTCGCGGCGATTCCGGCAAGCGGTTGGGCTAGGCGAGGGCGCTGTCGGGTTCTCCTCGTCCAGGCGAAGCTAGGGGTGGTGTTGGCTTGGTCGGGCGGCTCCTGGGTCGGTCGCATTTCTTCCACGATGGCCGCGGCGTTTACGGGAACAAGTCATCGTCTCCGGCGCCGGCGGTCACGGGTTGGGGCTGGGCGCGTGTCTGGCGCGGCTGAGGTGTCACGGCGGTGTGCTTGGTGAAGAGAGGGGGTCCAGGGCGTGAGCGAGGTGGCTGCGCGGCGCGTGGCCAGTGCGCGTCCATGGCGCGCATGGTCGCGACGCGAGCGGAATCCAGGGCAGGTTTGGGCGCGCGTCGTCCGGGCGTTGTCGAGCTCCTCCTCGACCAGGGCGGTGCTAGGCGGCACTAGGGAGGTGCGGTGGCGATCAATGGCACGGTGGCCAGGGCAGAGAGTGAAGGAGGAGAGGGGGAGGTTGTCGGGTTGGGCGGCATGGCCGGCATGGCCATGTCTAGCCTTGCTCCTCCTCTCTCCTAGGGCTACTATGCCTCAATCATGGTTAGAGGGAACCAGGGGACCAATAGGGAGCTAATGGGGTAGTTAGGGTTAGGTTAGATCACTATTTGCAAATAGTGCAAATAGTGCCATATTTGGAAAATGGCAAATTTGTCCAAATTTGAATTAATTCAAAAGGTGAAAGTTTTTGAAATGTGAGTGTTGGTAATAGTTGTAAATGACCAGAGGTGATATGAGGTGGTGGTGGAAAAAGTAGAATTCAAGAATTGCAAAAATTGACAAGTGTGAGATTGTTCCACTTGTTAAAATGTTGCAACTTTGGATGAGCATAGCTATTGATCAAAGATGAATTTGGCAGGGGGATCTTCATCAAAGTTGTTCACCTTGATGTTGACTTTGAAATGGTGCAAAGAGTTAGCAAGAATTGGTTTGGGAAAATTGAATTGCAGGGGCTCAAGGTGGTGATCAGACTATAATTGTCAAAAATGACCATTATCATATGTGAGTGGGAATTGTGTTTGAATTTCATTTGAATTGTGAAACTTTGATTCCAAAAGTTGTAATAAGTGTTTAATAACCTTATTCAACTAATGGTGAAGACCAAATAGGTCTAGGGTCAAAATTTATAAAATGCCATAAAGCATATGTTAGGGTTTTTAGGGTTTTTCAAATTATGGAATTTCTTCCTCTTTGTTTTATTTGGTTGGTGATCTTCATATGATCACACTAGGGTTTTAGAGCATATCAAATACAAGTAAAAGCAATCATCATGGCATATCACTCAAATGCACAAGTCCTATGCATGGTACTATATGCAAATAGAAAAGTTTTTGTTGGTTTGAAAATTTGCTTTCTGGAATTCTCCAACTTTCTTTTTATTGAAATTTGGGGTGTTACAAACCCTTCCCCCTTACAAAAGATCTCGTCCCGAGATCGAAAAGAAAGTTAGGTACTAAAGAGATCTGGGTACTCCTTCTTCATGAAGTCTTCGCGTTCCCATGTGGCTTCATCCTCAGTATGATTGCTCCACTGAATCTTCAGAAACTTGATGCTTCGGGTGCGGGTGGTTCGGTAAGCTTCTTCCAGGATGCGAATCGGCACTTCGCGGTAAGTCAGATCCTTGTTGATATCCACCGATCTGTGATCGATGTTCTTGAACACTTCGGTCTTCTCCGGGACTTCAAGGCACTTCCGGAGAAGTGAGATGTGAAACACGTCGTGCACAGCCGACATTTCTTCAGGCAACTCCAGTTGATAAGATACTTCACCTCGGTGGCTAAGGACTTGGAAAGGTCCGACATAGCGGGGTGCAAGCTTTCCTTTCAGTTGGAACCTTTGCATTCCTTTCAAGGGGGATACTTTGAGATAGACGAAGTCTCCGATCTCAAAGGTCATCTCCCGACGTCTCTTGTCGGCGTAGCTCTTCTGTCTGGATTGCGCAGTCTTGAGGTACTCGCAGATCTTGTGGACTTTCTCTTCGGCTTCACGAAGAACATCTGTGCCGAAAACTTGGCTTTCTCCGACTTCTGACCAGTTCAGGGGGGTACGGCACTTCCTTCCGTACAAGGCTTCAAAGGGGGCCATCTGTAGGCTGGCTTGGTAACTATTGTTGTAAGAGAATTCTGCGTAAGGTAGGCAGTCTTCCCACTTGGATCTGTATTCCAGTACGCATGCTCTAAGCATGTCTTCCAGTATCTGGTTTACTCTCTCAGTCTGTCCATCGGTCTGAGGGTGATAGGCGGTGCTGAAATTTAGGCGAGTGCCTAGTCCTTCATGCACTTTCTGCCAGAACCTTGAGGTGAACTGGGATCCTCTATCTGACACTATCGATTTGGGGGTTCCGTGCAGAGCGACTATTCTGGAGATGTAAAGTTCAGCTAACTTGGGGCCTTGATAGGTGGTTTTGACGGCGATGAAATGGGCGACTTTGGTCAATCTATCGACCACTACCCATATTGAATCATTGCCTTTGCTGGATTTGGGCAGTCCGGTGATAAAGTCCATTCCTACGGAGTCCCATTTCCATTCCGGAATCTGGAGGGGTTGTAACAGTCCGACGGGTCGTTGATGTTCTGCCTTAACTCTCTGACAGATGTCACACTTAGCGATATAGCTACCGATCTCTCTCTTCATTCCGTGCCACCAAAATTGTTCTTTCAGGTCCTGGTACATCTTGGTACCTCCGGGGTGGATTGAATAAAGGGTGTCATGGGCTTCTTGCAGGATGACTTGTTTCAAGTCAGAGTCCGATGGTACGCAGAGACGTTCTTTGTACCAAAGCACTCCGGCTTCGTCTACGGTGAATCCGGGGGCTTTTCCTGCGGCTATCTGTTTCTTGATTCCGTCAATGCTAGCGTTGTCTTTCTGGGCTTCCTTGATCTGACCAACCAAGGTGGGTTGCAGTTCTATGCTGGCTAGGAATCCTTCACTAACAAGTTCAAGACTGAACTGTTCAAACTCTTGGTGCAAGCTGGGCTGTTCGGTTGCGAGCATGGAGTTCAACTGGCACGGCAGTCGACTCAAAGCATCCGCTACCACATTGGCCTTGCCGGGGTGGTAGTGAATCTCCATGTCGTAATCCTTGATCAGTTCGATCCATCGGCGTTGTCTCATGTTCAACTCTTTCTGGGTGAATATGTATTTGAGGCTTTTGTGGTCGGAGTAGATCTCGCATTGATTACCCATGAGGTAATGACGCCAAACTTTCAGGGCTAAGACCACGGCTGCAAGTTCGAGGTCGTGGGTTGGGTAGTTCTGTTCATGTTGCTTGAGTTGTCTTGAAAGGTAGGATACAACCTTGCCTTCTTGCATAAGCACGCATCCAAGTCCAGTCTTGGAGGCGTCGCAATATACATCAAAGGGCTTTGCGATATCTGGCATGATTAGGATTGGGGCTGTTGTCAGTCTACTCTTGAGCTGTTGAAAGCTCTCTTCGCACTTGTCGGTCCACTCAAACTTTCTGTCCTTTTTCAGCAGTTGGGTCATTGGTCGAGCGATGCTCGAAAAACCTTCTACAAATCTGCGGTAATATCCGGCTAATCCAAGAAAAGCGCGGACCTCGGTTTGTGTGGTTGGGGCTTTCCATTCCATAACAGTTTTGATTTTGGCGGGATCTACGGCAATTCCTCCTGCAGACAAGATATGTCCCAAGAATCCCACTTCTTCCAGCCAAAACTCGCACTTGCTAAACTTGGCATACAACTTGTGCTGTCTAAGGGTTTCTAGGACAATCTCCAAATGCTGTTCATGTTCCTCTTCGGACTTGGAGTAGACGAGGATGTCGTCGATGAACACAATGAAAAATTTGTCCAAAAAGTTCATGAAGATCTTATTCATGAGATTCATGAAATAAGCGGGGGCATTGGTCAGTCCAAACGACATGACGTTGTACTCATACAACCCATATCTGGTGGTAAAGGCAGTTTTTGGAATGTCGGTGGCTCGGATCTTCAGTTGGTGGTATCCAGTTCTAAGATCAATCTTGGAGAAAACTCGGGATCCGGTGAGTTGGTCGAACAAGTCTTCGATCTTGGGTAAGGGGTATTTGTTTTTGATGGTGACATCGTTAAGCTTACGATAGTCCGTGCATAAACGATTTGCACCATCTTTCTTGTCGACAAACAAGACGGGGGATCTCCAGGGGGATGCACTTGGTCTAATCAAACCTTTGGCTAACATGTCATCTATTTGCTTCTTCAGCTCCACAAGCTCGGTTGCGTTCATGCTGTAGGCTCTCTGGGCGATGGGTCCAGTTCCGGGGATTAACTCGATGATAAACTCGATATCCCGATCCGGGGGCATACCGGGTAGATCATCCGGAAACACATCAGGGTAGCGACACACGACCCTGATTTGATCCAGAGTTGGCTTGGATACACTTTGGTTGCAGGTAAATTTTCTGGGTAGTTTTTCAGAGACATGCTCAACTACGATACCGGTGCTGCTAGTCATGGTTATGGCTTTCTTGGCACAGTCTATCAATCCATTGTGCTTGGACATCCAGTCCATTCCTAGGACAACTTCCAAACCTTTGGTTCCAAGTATGATTAGATTTGCAAAGAAATCTACATCATGGATTTTGATTGGCACATTTTTGCAAAATTTTCTGGCTTTGGTGGTTGATCCGGGGATTTGAACTATCATAACATGCTTCAAACTGAGGGGTTGAATTTTACTTGTTGATGCAAAGTCTTCGGTGACAAAGGAATGAGATGCTCCAGAATCAAACAACACTCTAGCAGGGATGTGGTTGACAGAAAACATACCCAGCACAACATCTGGTGCTTCCTGGGCTTCTTCGGCGTTCATGTGGTAGAGGCGGCCGTTGCGGTTGTTGGGGTTGTTGGGGGCGAACTTCTTGCCGGTGGAGACACGGCGTTGCTGCTGAGCAGGTGCAGCGGTGTTGCCGGCGAGCTTGGCAAGACGCTTGGGACACTCGTTGGAGTAGTGCCCCACTACACCACACTCATAACAAGTGATAGTGCTCTCGTCTTGCTTGTTCGCAACGGGAACGGCATTGCTTCCGGTTCTGGGAGTGGTGTTGGTGTTGGTGTTGTTGTAGCCTCCTGGCTTGGAGTTTCCCCCACTCCGGTTCTGATAACCGGGGCAAGAGTTCTGCATCTGGGGTTTGTTGTTTCTCGGAGTGAAACCTCCGCTTGAGCTAGGGCAAAACTTTTGGGGGTGGCTTGATCCACTCTGATTGGCCATGCAGCGCTTGCGGTTCTCATTAGCTTGGTTTAACTTGCCCTCCATCTGGATGGTGGAGTCAACAAGGGCTTCGAGGTCGGCGAAGGGGATGTTGACGAGGACAGTCTGCATCTCATCATGCAGTCCGTTCAGGAATCTCTCCTTCCTCTTCTCAACGGTGTCGGTCTCATCAGGGGCATACCTTGACAAGGTGAGAAACTTGTCGCGGTATTCAACCACCGTCATGCGACCTTGTTTCAGCTCACGGAATTCATCCCTCATCTTCTTGATAAGACCCGGGGGTACATGGTACTTGCTGAACTTGAGTTTGAAATCCTCCCAAGTCATGAATTGACCTCCGTTCATGGCACGGGTGCTTGTCCACCAAGCGCGGGCTGGTCCAGAAAGATAGTGAGTGGCGAACAACACCTTCTCGTTGGCTTCCACTCCGGCTACCTCAAGATTGTTCTCCATAGTCTGGAGCCAATCGTCGGCGTCGAGGGGCTCCTCGGTCTTGCTAAACACCGGAGGGTTGGTGTTTTGGAAGTTCTTGAGTTTGGATCCGGGGTGGTCATGATTTCCCTGGCCTTGGTTGGCGATGTTCTGCAAGGCGATGAGGTTGGCTTGGCGCTCGGCTCTTTCGGTTTCCCGGTCTGCAAGCATGGTTTGCAGAAGTTGCAGCATTGCGTCGTTGGTGCGATTCGGAGGGGCCATCTGAAGATGTAGAAGATTATGAGATAAGAGGGAACATTCTATGGTTCATTTTGGTTAAGTTTGAAAAACATTTGAAAACTTGTACTCTTTTCATGACAAACATAACATTCATTCATTCATGCAACATATAGTACAAACTACACACATACTCCAATGGTTTTAAGAACCATTCTCATGCTACGATACAAGGGACGGGATACAACTCACACCTACTATAAGTGAACTAGTGCAACTACTCCTCATCATCGACATCGATCGGGACGTAGTCGTCAGGTCCTGCCTCCAGGAACTCGTAGTCCTCCTCCTCGGTGTTCTCGTCCTCCTCAAAGTCGTTGTCATCGCTCAGAAAGGCGTCTCCTCCCTGAATATCGATGCCTCCATCGTCATCCTCCAGCTGACGAATCTGATCCTCCTGGGCCTTGACAGTGGCCTCAAGTGACGTGATCCGGGCGCGAAGGCGGCGAATCGTAGCGTCCTTCTTGGCACGCTGCTGGCGAAGGCTCTTGCGGTCGTTGTTGAGTAGCTTGATCGCCTCACCCTGCTCGATGATGTGAGCATGAGTCTGGTTCGCGTAAGCGCGAGTGGCGTCGAGGTCCCTCTGAGTTTGGTAGAGCATGAAGTCCAGGTGCTCAGTGTAACGGCCCCGGGTTATACCCCAAATAGAATTGCTTGTTTTTTTTTCTTTTCTGCATCATCATGTCATCATGCATCATATCATCCACAATATTTTATCAAATACAAATTATTTCTAAATAAAAACTATTTTCTTTTCCCTGTCATATGGTTTCTATATAAACCCCTTGTCTTTTCTTTTAACAAAAACCCAAATAAACAAAACTATTTTATTTTTGGTATCAAAGTTTTTGGCAATGGTTGTAATTGCTACTCTCTCACCTCTGTCCAAATTCAAAACAGTTTAAATCTGTTTTATTTCAAAACAAGAATTAAGCAAAAGAAGAAGAAAAGTGCTAACAGAATCCTATCCTAAACTGAACCTAACCCAGCCCAAACCAAACCTGAGCGTGAGTGTTAGCCTCGTCCTGTCGCTGTCCTTCGTGAGGTGGAGCACGAGGAGAGCCTGGGAATCTTCCTCGTCCACTCTTCCCCTCCAAATCAATCCCCCAACCCTAGCTGCCTGCTTCCTCTTGCCCGCCGCCATCGCTGACTCTTCCATCCCCTCCTCCATGAAACGCTGCTTCAGAGAAAAACACCAGGGAGATTTCATATTAAGTTACAGAGTTTCGCCTGAGAAAGATCGCCGCCGCGCCGTCGTTCCTCGTCGTCGTTCGCCGTACTGAGCGCGGGGATGGAGCCCACGTGGCCTCATCTTCCTCCTCGCGGAGTTCACGAAGCCGGAGCAGCTCCAGGACGCCTTCTTCGACCTCGTCTCTTTCCTGGAGCCAGCACGTCTGCTTCCTCTTCTTCATCTCCGTCGTCCCCGAGCTTGAGCGCCTCGCCATCTTCGTCCTGGGTGAGAACCTCCTCACCTCCACCCTCTTCCTGTTCGTTCCGTAGCAGTAGTCGTCGCCA
This sequence comes from Lolium perenne, assembly GCF_019359855.2. Taxonomy (NCBI): domain Eukaryota; kingdom Viridiplantae; phylum Streptophyta; class Magnoliopsida; order Poales; family Poaceae; genus Lolium; species Lolium perenne. The sequence goes on from NC_067250.2 coordinate 278,438,961, forward strand.
TGGCCGTTGTCCTGACCTGGGCACGCCCCTTTAACAAGCGCACGCCCATGGTGATGTCGCTGTTGCTGTGAGTTTCAGTTTTTAGTGTCAATATTCAGTTATCTGCACATGCGGTTTACCTGTCTGCTCCCTGTAAATAAACCCGTAGCTGCAGCACAGTTGTTGTTTCCTTGCACCTCTTCATGACAGTCCAGGATCATATTTCAGGAAAAACGATGGCAAGCCTTTTCTCCTTTGTTTTTGTTTCAGTTCAGACACCTGTTGTTGTTCAGGACTTTTCAAAACTACATGCACCCAGATCATATCACTAACACGTTCTAGTTCCACTGGCTGGAACTAAAAGTTTTTGGTGTTTGCTTCTAAAAACGTCCATACAAATCTGTTTTCAACAAACGCAAGGCACCACTTTTTGTTTTGCAACCTTTGTCAACTCTTGTTGCTAGCTAATCTTTCACGTCCCAGCTAGCTAACGATCGACCTGCTTGTGTGCTTGGTTCAGCTAGCTGTACATCAACAACCAATTGATCCAGCTGCCTGCATGTGTGCTTAGCTGCTTGCCATCCATCCGCCACCGGCCTGTCTCTGTCTCTTCTTTCAGTTTCGTCAGTAAACTGTGCACCTTCCATCTTCGCTTCAAAAACAGTCACGACCCTGGTTGCTTCAAATTGCTTTCAGCAAGAAGCTATTTAATCAGCAACGGCTCAGTCTTGTGGCTTGTTTCTTGTTCCTTGTCTCCCGGACAGTTGATCCCAGGATCCAACCCAATCATTTAAATTAGCCCTGTGCTAGCCTTTTGCTCCCAGATATTCGGCCATTTCATCTATATCTGTTACAGTCTTCCTAATTCCTAAATGCAATCTATTTTATTTTATAACTTGTAATCAGTAGCTCTATTTGCAAAGTGTTTTATATGAAATTTGATCATAAAATTATGAGGAATCTAAATATGCTATCCACATACATGTTTGCATCTGGCATCATGTAGTGTCATGTTAGGTTGCATCGCACCCAATAAATAAACGCGGAGTATTTTGGAATTACCGGATAAGAATTCCCCGCTCCGTTTAATATTGAAGTAGCTCACCCCTGCCATGTTATGCCATGCTAATGAACACTTAACTTTGACGGTAGAAGATGCAACTCCAACCTAATTTGCTTGTCCGGGGTTCCGACTCCGATTAATTTGGTTAAGTTGCATCGCCGCATCATATTTGCCATGTCATGCATATCATTTTGATCATGCTCGTTCTTCTTCCGTAGTTGTAAGACTTGCATCTGTTGCTTGTTCCAGCATTTGCTTCTTCTCGGATAGGATCGCGAAGTGGTGTTGTGAGATACGTCAAGTTCTCCGGATGTTCCTCGGCAACCTTTAACAGGCAAGCATTTTCCTTATACTCCTGCCCCTGCAGAAGTCGCTCACCTATTTTATTTTGCCTTCTCCCTCATGCTATCCTTGAGTTGCGTTCTTGTCACGTGTCCACAAGTTGGTATCAGAGCATCAGGTTGACGATACCCCATAGTCCAGCCTTTAGGATAACCTTGCCAATGGTCGTTGAGTTTAGAGAGTCAAAACTATTTTCTAAACCTTCGTTGGATAGATCTGATTAGCTCTGATTTTTCTCCTTGCCTCTTTTCTTTCTCCTCTTACCTTTGCGAGTTTTGAGTCTTCTCTCTTATCCAAGTTTCTCCGAGTCTTAGGTTTCGACGTGGGTTGGACGTTCTATGCCTTTTGCCTAATAGGACCGATCTCTGAAGACCTTCCGCCAGAAGAACATCAACGATGGCTAACCTTTTTCTTCTCCGTTGACATCATCTTTGCTTCTGTGATCTCCCTACAATTCTTTGTGCCTTGGTCCCGTCGAATCTTCGCTGACAACGCTTATCAAGATCGCCAATCTGAATTCCGGGAGTGGATTGCATGATTCTCCTATTTGTGTACCGAGTAATGCTTTGGGTGCGGGATGGAGTAGCTACCATACCGACTACTCTTATCATTGCTTTGCTATATTGAAATTGGTGGATCCATGTGACTGTTACTCCTTCCTCTCTTTCTCCGGAGTTGTCATCGTCGACGTGAGCAACAACCCTTGTTGGTGGTGTCGACCGTCCTACCGGAGCAACAATTCTTGTTAGTGGTGTCGAGGAGATCGACACGTCGCGAGAAGATCCGATAGTTCACCTCTCTTCCCCCGTACCTGGACGTGGGATCTCGGGGCGCGATCCCTTGTTAGTGGTGTCGATTGTAACGGCCCCGGGTTATACCCCAAATAGAATTGCTTGTTTTTTTTTTCTTTTCTGCATCATCATGTCATCATGCATCATATCATCCACAATATTTTATCAAATACAAATTATTTCTAAATAAAAACTATTTTCTTTTCCCTGTCATATGGTTTCTATATAAACCCCTTGTCTTTTCTTTTAACAAAAACCCAAATAAACAAAACTATTTTATTTTTGGTATCAAAGTTTTTGGCAATGGTTGTAATTGCTACTCTCTCACCTCTGTCCAAATTCAAAACAGTTTAAATCTGTTTTATTTCAAAACAAGAATTAAGCAAAAGAAGAAGAAAAGTGCTAACAGAATCCTATCCTAAACTGAACCTAACCCAGCCCAAACCAAACCTGAGCGTGAGTGTTAGCCTCGTCCTGTCGCTGTCCTTCGTGAGGTGGAGCACGAGGAGAGCCTGGGAATCTTCCTCGTCCACTCTTCCCCTCCAAATCAATCCCCCAACCCTAGCTGCCTGCTTCCTCTTGCCCGCCGCCATCGCTGACTCTTCCATCCCCTCCTCCATGAAACGCTGCTTCAGAGAAAAACACCAGGGAGATTTCATATTAAGTTACAGAGTTTCGCCTGAGAAAGATCGCCGCCGCGCCGTCGTTCCTCGTCGTCGTTCGCCGTACTGAGCGCGGGGATGGAGCCCACGTGGCCTCATCTTCCTCCTCGCGGAGTTCACGAAGCCGGAGCAGCTCCAGGACGCCTTCTTCGACCTCGTCTCTTTCCTGGAGCCAGCACGTCTGCTTCCTCTTCTTCATCTCCGTCGTCCCCGAGCTTGAGCGCCTCGCCATCTTCGTCCTGGGTGAGAACCTCCTCACCTCCACCCTCTTCCTGTTCGTTCCGTAGCAGTAGTCGTCGCCATGGCCGTTGTCCTGACCTGGGCACGCCCCTTTAACAAGCGCACGCCCATGGTGATGTCGCTGTTGCTGTGAGTTTCAGTTTTTAGTGTCAATATTCAGTTATCTGCACATGCGGTTTACCTGTCTGCTCCCTGTAAATAAACCCGTAGCTGCAGCACAGTTGTTGTTTCCTTGCACCTCTTCATGACAGTCCAGGATCATATTTCAGGAAAAACGATGGCAAGCCTTTTTCTCCTTTGTTTTTGTTTCAGTTCAGACACCTGTTGTTGTTCAGGACTTTTCAAAACTACATGCACCCAGATCATATCACTAACACGTTCTAGTTCCACTGGCTGGAACTAAAAGTTTTTGGTGTTTGCTTCTAAAAACGTCCATACAAATCTGTTTTCAACAAACGCAAGGCACCACTTTTTGTTTTGCAACCTTTGTCAACTCTTGTTGCTAGCTAATCTTTCACGTCCCAGCTAGCTAACGATCGACCTGCTTGTGTGCTTGGTTCAGCTAGCTGTACATCAACAACCAATCGATCCAGCTGCCTGCATGTGTGCTTAGCTGCTTGCCATCCATCCGCCACCGGCCTGTCTCTGTCTCTTCTTTCAGTTTCGTCAGTAAACTGTGCACCTTCCATCTTCGCTTCAAAAACAGTCACGACCCTGGTTGCTTCAATTTGCTTTCAGCAAGAAGCTATTTAATCAGCAACGGCTCAGTCTTGTGGCTTGTTTCTTGTTTCTTGTTTCTTGTTCCTTGTCTCCCGGACAGTTGATCCCAGGATCCAACCCAATCATTTAAATTAGCCCTGTGCTAGCCTTTTTGCTCCCAGATATTCGGCCATTTCATCTATATCTGTTACAGTCTTCCTAATTCCTAAATGCAATCTATTTTATTTTATAACTTGTAATCAGTAGCTCTATTTGCAAAGTGTTTTATATGAAATTTGATCATAAAATTATGAGGAATCTAAATATGCTATCCACATACATGTTTGCATCTGGCATCATGTAGTGTCATGTTAGGTTGCATCGCACCCAATAAATAAACGCGGAGTATTTTGGAATTACCGGATAAGAATTCCCCGCTCCGTTTAATATTGAAGTAGCTCACCCCTGCCATGTTATGCCATGCTAATGAACACTTAACTTTGACGGTAGAAGATGCAACTCCAACCTAATTTGCTTGTCCGGGGTTCCGACTCCGATTAATTTGGTTAAGTTGCATCGCCGCATCATATTTGCCATGTCATGCATATCATTTTGATCATGCTGGTTCTTCTTCCGTAGTTGTAAGACTTGCATCTGTTGCTTGTTCCAGCATTTGCTTCTTCTCGGATAGGATCGCGAAGTGGTGTTGTGAGATACGTCAAGTTCTCCGGATGTTCCTCGGCAACCTTTAACAGGCAAGCATTTTCCTTATACTCCTGCCCCTGCAGAAGTCGCTCACCTATTTTATTTTGCCTTCTCCCTCATGCTATCCTTGAGTTGCGTTCTTGTCACGTGTCCCTTCCACTTGTTACCTCAAGCAGCCTATATTGCCTCCACCAACCACCTACAGCTATTGTTTGGTTATCGGGTCTGCCTTGCGAGTCGTAGTGCATGCTAGTGTTGTTTATATCTCGTTACCGATACTGCTATCTTATCGGGTTATCTGTTGGGGAACATGACACATGGTTTATGGATATATCTGTTGTGGATATCATGGTTACTTGTTAATAGTTGTTAGCGGAGACATCGGTGGGTCAGTTGCTCGTTTTATGACGGCTCACTTGTGTTTCCTAAATATCTTAGGACCCCGAGTTCTTGTTATCTGTTCCGAGACTGAGCGCTCTAACCACACGTGGGTATGTTTCTGGGTCTCCCCTCGACCACTGCCGGAATCTACAGCTTTGTCCAGTGGCCACAACTAGTTTGCAATGTTTTACCTTTTGTTGTTCGCGTGCATGCCAGCCTGTTACTTATTTACTTTGGGAAGCCCCTGGGTGCCTTGTATCCCTTGTTTCTGGTATGCACGTATAGGTCGCGGAGCCGCTGCAAAGTGGTTTATCGCCCCAGTGTGTGTTTAAACCACCTAGTACGCTGTCGCAAACAGCTAGGTCCGCTTCGGAGATACGGCCGGACTTCGATTCGGGTTCAACTTGGTTAGGTGGCTTCCTGGACATTGTTGTCGTGAAGGAGAGTGCGAGTCGTGATATCCACCTGTCGCAAGTGGGTTGATCGTGCGTGTGGGCACATTTGGGCACCCCTGCAGGGTAAAATCTTATCGATAAGCCGCGTCCGCGGTTATGGACGACTTGGAGCTGTATGACTCGACCATAGACAACTTATACCCGTCGTTTCAATACTAATAACTTGCGTAGTAAGTTAGTACAACTTCAATAATAAATGGTTAAAACTTGACAACCGTGTGAGTGCCTTTTGTAAGTACTTCCTTGCGAGGGGGGAACGCATCGCCTGTGTTATGTTTGCAGAGTATAGAACTGTTAGTTTATACGCTCTCTCACCTTCTCTGATAGACGACTGTTGTAGAGTGTCTCTATAGGTTTTTAGTGTTTGCGCGCTGCCGCTTAACCCCACCATATTGCCTATGACGTTTCTCTTGCGTCCTCTAAGTCCCCTGCGTGCCTCAAGTACAAAGGATGACTGGTTGACGAATGCTTATACGTCTTGAAGTCTTGTTAAGTACGAACCGTACTTATTGCTGCTTCTACGGGATATAACCGGGCAGGTATGAAGATATGTTCGATGAAGACGACGCTAGCAAGGTTACCCTTCCGGCTTGGCCTGGGCAGGGTTATGGACGCCGTCGTTTATCTTCAGGACTCTTAGTCCAATTTGTATCTTGTCCGCACTCGGATGTATTCGCTCTTCTGTATGATTTGGATCTTTGTATTGTATCTATTTGTATCTTGACTCGTTGGAGTCGTTGTTGTAATATATATGTATCTTGTGGGCTCTATTGTAATCCTGTTGTAATGTTACCGCTCGTGATTGATTCCACCCGCATCGCGTGCATGCTTCGGCGTATACGAGGCGCTTGGTGGTGCGTCTCCTAGAATCGATATCGTGCGGATTTCGGCGGATTCGCTGGGATCCTCATGGTACCGGTTTTGGGGCGCCACACTCAGCATGGTGCCTCAACTCCGGGTGCGGCTGCAGCTCCATGGGCACTCCCGCAGCATCACGCCTCACAAGGTGGGCGTAGCGAGAGGCGAGGATGCTCACCACGTTCTGTCCACAGAGGCGTGCAAGTGCCTCCTGTAGGCCACGTGCGAGTCCGTCGAGCCAGTTGCTCTCGCGGAAGGAGAAGAGGATCCTCTCAGAAGTGGGAGGCTCCATCTTGCCCCTCAAGTCGGCAGTGATCACCCACTGCAACTCTCCTCCGGGCGTGTCGTCCAGCTGAACCCCGTGAAACTCGGGGTGTGGGCGCCCAAGGAAGTCAGAGAGGGCGTTGAGGTCGTGCTCGAAGATCAAGCTTCCTCCGTTCCCAAGCTGGTAAAACTTGGTGTTGATGGCTTCATTCAGCGCCATCTGAAAGAGAATTGGATGAGTTAGTTAGAGAGTGCAAAGTGTGGCAAAATTTTAAGTTGATTCAAATAAGATAGACATGATTCATCACATTTTGGCAAAGTCTCAAAGACAAGAGCGTAGTAAATTTTCACAAATAGTTTCTTTCATTTGATTTCAAAGTTAAGATTTTCAGAACGCCCATTCTAACTAAGGTCTTCTAAGGTCAAACAATGGCTCTGATACCAACTTGTCAACACCCGGATTTTTAAGTCCGAATGCCTATTATGTCATACATCGCAATCCCAGGAATATTGTTGTTGCGAGGTATAATAGTTAAGTATCACAGTCATCATTCATTACAAACCATAAGTCTTACAAATTGGAATCTCATGATCCATATTACACGAAGAGTTGATCTATTGATCAACGAACAAACACAAGTTCATAGTTCAACATAGCGGAAGCGTAAGATACAAGGACTCTCTAGTCCACAGGCCAACACTTGACGTCGGAAGGCGCTTAGTTGTCGTAGGCGTCCTGCTGGTCATCTCCTTGGTCATCTTCATACTCTGGCCATTTGAATAGCCAGGGACAAAGCCGTGAGTACATTGAGTACTCGCAAACTAATACTAATGTAAGTGCTAGACATTCTAGTATGGTTTGCTAAGCTCTAGTTTATTTGCATAAAGCTAGTTTTAGTTCACAAAGTTTGAGAAAAGCTTATTCAAGTGCTAACTAACTCAAGTGGGAACATTAGTGTCATTCCCACCATTCAAGTGGTGATTTCAATTCAATCCACCACAAGTCATTTCACCATCATCCTTTTCAACATCATTTTCAAAGATATGACATCGGAAACTGTATGGCCTTTCCAACCGTCCGTAACCGTGGACGCGGCTATTCGAATAGGTTTACACTCTGCAGAGGTTGCACACTTGTGCCACAACATTTGATTTCATCCGTCGGGATTTCCCCGAATCATCGTAACACAGTACGCGGATCATCAACCATAACCTTTCACTTACGAATCCTAGTATGAGCACCTCTCCCCATGAGCTTGGCCTCCCAGTGAAGACAGACAGTCAACCTGGGAACTGCACAGGGCTTGGGCCGGACATTCACCTCATTTCGCATCATATCATATCGTTTCTTTTGTTGTAGAGGCAGCTTTCGGCATAACCCCGACGACGCTTGTTTAGAGGGAACCCATACTAAGACGCATAAACTTCCAGTTAAGCCCTACCCATAATCAGGTATTGTGGGGGTACTTAAGAATTGGAAAGGTATCGCATTCAAACCAACATCATTGTTTATCAAAAATCACCATCTTCTCTTGTTCATATTCACCTTCAAAAATCATTCAATGGAATGCATCTTCATTCCAAGGTTTCAAAAATCCTTCAAATTCACATTGTTCCCATCTAGAGTAGTCAAGTTTTAATTCATTAGCACTAGCTCTAATTCATGAGGGGTGCTAACTTGCTTTGCTTGGGGAAGACTAACTCACTACTCTAGTAATCAACTTGTACTTTGACCAAAGTTAACTATAAAAGTAACTCATTTAGAAAACAAGTAAAAACTTGTAAAGTAAAAACTTGGGATGGGTTCATATAAGAAAAGGTAAGAAACATGGTGCCTTGCCCCAAGGGGCTTTGCACTTTGCAAGAATATTAGCTTGCCTTAGTAGTTCTCAAACTGTTCCTCCTCCTCCTCTTGGTAGTGATGGCGTGTATTTCACACGTTCGTTGGGCAACCCCAAGAGGAAGGTATGATGCGCACAGCAGCAAGTTTCCCTCAGAAAGAAACCAAGGTTTATCGAACCAGGAGGAGCCAAGAAGCACGTTGAAGGTTGATGGCGGCGGGATGTAGTGCGGCGCAACACCAGGGATTCCGGTGCCAACGTGGAACCTGCACAACACAACGAAAGTACTTTGCCCCAACGAAACAGTGAGGTTGTCAATCTCACCGGCTTGCTGTAACAAAGGATTAACCGTATTGTGTGGAAGATGATTGTTTGCAGAAAACAGTAGAACAAGTATTGCAGTAGATTGTATTTCAGTAAAGAGAATTGGACCGGGGTCCACAGTTCACTAGAGGTGTCTCTCCCATAAGACAAGCAGCATGTTGGGTGAACAAATTACAGTTGGGCAATTGACAAATAAAGAGAGCATGACCATGCACATACATATCATGATGAGTATAGTGAGATTTAATTGGGCATTACGACAAAGTACATAGACCGTCATCCAACTGCATCTATGCCTAAAAAGTCCACCTTCAGGTTATCATCCGAACCCCCTCCAGTATTAAGTTGCAAAGCAACAGACAATTGCATTAAGTATGGTGCGTAATGTAATCAACAACTACATCCTTAGACATAGCATCAATGTTTTATCCCTAGTGGCAACAGCACAACACAACCTTAGAACTTTCTGTCACTGTCCCAGGTGTCAATGCAGGCATGAACCCACTATCGAGCATAAGTACTCCCTCTTGGAGTTACAAGCATCTACTTGGCCAGAGCATCTACTAGTAACGGAGAGCATGCAAGATCATAAACAACACATAAGCATAACTTTGATAATCAACATAACAAGTATTCTCTATTCATCGGATCCCAACAAACGCAACATATAGAATTACAGATAGATGATCTTGATCATGTTAGGCAGCTCACAAGATCCGACAATGATAGCACAATGGGGAGAAGACAACCATCTAGCTACTTCTATGGACCCATAGTCCAGGGGTAGACTACTCACACATCACACCGGAGGCGACCATGGCGGCGTAGAGTCCTCCGGGAGATGATTCCCCTCTCCGGCAGGGTGCCGGAGGCGATCTCCTGGATCCCCCGAGATGGGATCGGCGGCGGCGGCGTCTCTGGAAGGTTTTCCGTATCGTGGTTCTCGGTACTGGGGGTTTCGTCACGGAGGCTATTTGTAGGCGGAAGGGCAGGTCAAGAGGCGGCACGGGGGCCCCACACCACAGGGCCGCGCGGCCAAGGGGGGGGGCGCGCCGCCCTAGGGTGTGGCCCCTCCGTGGCCCCTCTTCGTCTCTCCTTCGGACTTCTGGAAGCTTCGTGGAAAAATAGGCCCCTGGGCTTTGATTTCGTCCAATTCCGAGAATATTTCCTTACTAGGATTTCTGAAACCAAAAACAGCAGAAAACAAAGAATCGGCACTGCGGCATCTTGTTAATAGGTTAGTTCCAGAAAATGCACGAATATGTCATAAAGTGTGCATAAAACATGTAGATAACATCAATAATGTGGCATGGAACATAAGAAATTATCGATACGTCGGAGACGTATCAGCATCCCCAAGCTTAGTTCTGCTCGTCCCGAGCAGGTAAAACGATAACACGTATAATTTCGGAGTGACATGCCATCATAATCTTGATCATACTATTTGTAAAGCATATGTAGTGAATGCAGCGATCAAAACAATGTATATGACATGAGTAAACAAGTGAATCATATAGCAAAGACTTTTCATGAATAGCACTTCAAGACAAGCATCAATAAGTCTTGCATAAGAGTTAACTCATAAAGCAATAATTCAAAGTAAAGGCATTGAAGCAACACAAAAGAAGATTAAGTTTCAGCGGTTGCTTTCAACTTGTAACATGTATATCTCATGGATATTGTCAACATAGAGTAATATAATAAGTGCAATAAGCAAGTATGTAGGAATCAATGCACAGTTCACACAAGTGTTTGCTTCTTGAGGTGGAGAGAAATAGGTGAACTGACTCAACATTGAAAGTAAAAGAATGGTCCTCCATAGAGGAAAAGCATCGATTGCTATATTTGTGCTAGAGCTTTGATTTTGAAAACATGAAACAATTTTGTCAACGGTAGTAATAAAGCATATGCATCATGTAAATTATATCTTATAAGTTGCAAGCCTCATGCATAGTGTACTAATAGTGCCCGCACCTTGTCCTAATTAGCTTGGACTACCGGATCATCACAATGCATTGTTTTTACCAAGTGTCACAAAGGGGTACCTCTATGCCGCCCGTACAAAGGTCTAAGGAGAAAGCTCGCATTGGATTTCTCGCTATTGATTATTCTTCAACTTAGACATCCATACCGGGACAACATAGACAACAGATAATGGACTCCTCTTTTATGCATAAGCATATAACAACAATTAATAATTTTCTCATTTGAGATTTGAGGATTGTTGTCCAAAACTGAAACTTCCACCATGGAGCATGGCTTTAGTTAGCGGCCCAATGTTCTTCTCTAACATATGCATGCTTAACCATATGGTGGTAGATCTCTCTTACTTGTGACAAGACGGACATGCATAGCAACTCACATGAAATTCAACAATGAATAGTTGATGGCGTCCCCAGTGAACATGGTTATCGCACAACAAGCAACTTAATAAGAGATAAAGTGCATAATTACATATTCAATACCTCAATAGTTTTTAAGCTATTTGTCCCATGAGCTATATATTGCAAAGGTGAATGATGGAATTTTAAAGGTAGCACTCAAGCAATTTACTTTGGAATGGCGGGAAAATACCATGTAGTAGGTAGGTATGGTGGACACAAATGGCATAGTGGTTGGCTCAAGTATTTTGGATGCATGAGAAGTATTCCCTCTCGATACAAGGTTTAGGCTAGCAAGGCTTATTTGAAACAAACACAAGGATGAACCGGTGCAGCAAAACTCACATAAAAGACATATTGAAAACATTATAAGACTCTACACCGTCTTCCTTGTTGTTCAAACTCAATACTAGAAATTATCTAGACCTTAGAGAAACCAAATATGCAAACCAAATTTTAGCATGCTCTATGTATTTCTTCATTAATGGGTGCAAAGCATATGATGCAAGAGCTTAAACATGAGCACAACAATTGCCAAGTATCACATTACCCAAAACATTTATAGCAATTACTACATGTATCATTTTCCAATTCCAACCATATAACAATTTAACGAAGGAGAAACTTCGCCATGAATACTATGAGTAGAAACCAAGGACATACTTGTCCATATGCTACAGCGGAGCATGTCTCTCTCCCATAAAGTGAATGCTAGGATCCATTTTATTCAAGCAAAACAAAAAAACAAAAACAAACCGACGCTCCAAGAAAAAGCACATAAGATGTGATGGAATAAAAATATAGTTTCAGGGGAGGAACCTGATAATGTTGTCGATGAAGAAGGGGATGCCTTGGGCATCCCCAAGCTTAGACGCTTGAGTCTTCTTGATATATGCAGGGGTGAACCACCGGGGCATCCCCAAGCTTAGAGCTTTCACTCTCCTTGATCATGTTGCATCATACTCCTCTCTTGATCCTTGAAAACTTCCTCCACACCAAACTCGAAACAACTCATTAGAGGGTTAGTGCACAATATAAATTGACATATTCAGAGGTGACACAATCATTCTTAATACTTCTGGACATTGCATAATGCTACTGGACATTAGTGGATCAAAGAAATTCATCCAACATAGCAAAAGAGGCAATGCGAAATAAAAGGCAGAATCTGCCAAAACAGAACAGTTCGTATTGACGAATTTTAAAATGGCACCAGACTTGCTCAAATGAAAATTCTCAAATTGAATGAAAGTTGCGTACATATCTGAGGATCATGCACGTAAATTGGCTTAATTTTCTGAGCTACCTACAGGGAGGTGGACCCAGATTCGTGACAGCAAAGAAATCTGGAACTGTGCAGTAATCCAAATCTAGTACTTACTTTTCTATCAACGGCTTAACTTGGCACAACAAAACACAAAACTAAGATAAGGAGAGGTTGCTACAGTAGTAAACAACTTCCAAGACACAAAATAAAAACAAAGTACTGTAGGTAAAAACATGGGTTGTCTCCCATAAGCGCTTTTCTTTAACGCCTTTCAGCTAGGCGCAGAAAGTGTGCATCAAGTGTTATCGAAGGGTGGTACTTCTACAGCGGGGTGTGGGCTTTTCTCAACCAGGCATAGTATATTAGATACATAAGTTTTAGCATCTCCCTTTTCATTAGTCTTAGGCGTGCTACTCTCATCAAACAAATTTTCAGGAACAAGCCAAGCATAGTTATTTTCTAGTGCATCATTCATAGCTAGGAGCTTACATGGTATTGGTGCTTTGATCTCCCCTCCATCATCAATATTATTGGTGTATCTTATTCTATCCATATCCATCTTTTCAAGGAGACTAACAAAATTAGTAGGAGAACCAAGCATATTAAATTTAGCAAACACCTTTCTAGCTTCTCTTGCTAGACCACCAAATTCTCTAAGAAGGGTTTCTAATACAAAATCTTTCTTTTCCCCTTCTTCCATATCGCCAAGTGTGAAAAACATGTGTTGGATTATAGGATTAAGATTAACAAATTTAGTTTCCAACAGGCGAACTAAATGCGCAGCAGCAATTTCATAAGTAGGCGCAAGGTCTACCAAGTGTCTATCTTCAAAATTTTCAATAGTACTAACATGATTGAAAAATTCTTCTATATTATTTCTCCCAACTATAGACCCACGTCCTACCGGTATGTCTTTTGTGGTAAAATTAAAAGGAAACATGATGAAATAAGTAAAGTAAATGCAAGTAACTAATTTTTTTTGTGTTTTTGATATAGCAAACAAGATAATAAGTAAAGTAAAACTAGCAACTAATTTTTTTGTATTTTGATTTAGTGCAGCAAACAAAGTAGTAAATAAAACTAAGCAAGACAAAAACAAAGTAAAGAGATTGAGAAGTGGAGACTCCCCTTGCAGCGTGTCTTGATCTCACCCGCAACGGCGCCGAGAAAATGTGCTTGATGGCGTGTATTTCACACGTTCGTTGGGCAACCCCAAGAGGAAGGTATGATGCGCACAGCAGCAAGTTTTCCCTCAGAAAGAAACCAAGGTTTATCGAACCAGGAGGAGCCAAGAAGCACGTTGAAGGTTGATGGCGGAGGGATGTAGTGCGGCGCAACACCAGGGATTCCGGCGCCAACGTGGAACCTGCACAACACAACCAAAGTACTTTGCCCCAACGAAACAGTGAGGTTGTCAATCTCACCGGCTTGCTGTAACAAAGGATTAACCGTATTGTGTGGAAGATGATTGTTTGCAGAAAACAGTAGAACAAGTATTGCAGTAGATTGTATTTCAGTAAAGAGAATTGGACCGGGGTCCACAGTTCACTAGAGGTGTCTCTCCCATAAGACAAGCAGCATGTTGGGTGAACAAATTACAGTTGGGCAATTGACAAATAAAGAGAGCATGACCATGCACATACATATCATGATGAGTATAGTGAGATTTAATTGGGCATTACGACAAAGTACATAGACCGTCATCCAACTGCATCTATGCCTAAAAAGTCCACCTTCAGGTTATCATCCGAACCCCCTCCAGTATTAAGTTGCAAAGCAACAGACAATTGCAATAAGTATGGTGCGTAATGTAATCAACAACTACATCCTTAGACATAGCATCAATGTTTTATCCCTAGTGGCAACAGCACAACACAACCTTAGAACTTTCTCACATCGTCCTGTGTGTCAATGCAGCATGAACCCACTATCGAGCATAAGTACTCCCTCTTGGAGTTACAAGCATCTACTTGGCCAGAGCATCTACTAGTAACGGAGAGCATGCAAGATCATAAACAACACATAAGCATAACTTTGATAATCAACATAACAAGTATTCTCTATTCATCGGATCCCAACAAACGCAACATATAGAATTACAGATAGATGATCTTGATCATGTTAGGCAGCTCACAAGATCCGACAATGATAGCACAATGGGGAGAAGACAACCATCTAGCTACTTCTATGGACCCATAGTCCAGGGGTAGACTACTCACACATCACACCGGAGGCGACCATGGCGGCGTAGAGTCCTCCGGGAGATGATTCCCCTCTTCGGCAGGGTGCCGGAGGCGATCTCCTGGATCCCCCGAGATGGGATCAGCGGCGGCGGCGTCTCTGGAAGGTTTTCCGTATCGTGGTTCTCGGTACTGGGGGTTTCGTCACGGAGGCTATTTGTAGGCGGAAGGGCAGGTCAAGAGGCGGCACGGGGGCCCCACACCACAGGGCCACGCGGCCAAGGGGGGGGGGGCCGCGCCGCCCTAGGGTGTGGCCCCTCCGTGGCCCCTCTTCGTCTCTCCTTCGGACTTCTGGAAGCTTCGTGGAAAAATAGGCCCCTGGGCTTTGATTTTGTCCAATTCCGAGAATATTTCCTTACTAGGATTTCTGAAACCAAAAACAGCAGAAAACAGCAACTGGCACTTCGGCATCTTGTTAATAGGTTAGTTCCAGAAAATGCAAGAATATGTCATAAAGTGTGCATAAAACATGTAGATAACATCAATAATGTGGCATGGAACATAAGAAATTATCGATACGTCGGAGACGTATCAGGTAGCAACCTTCTTCTTCGGCGTACTCTCCGGTGCTACCGTCTAAATTTGAATACGAGTATAATTACTCACTAATTCAATGGCTATTCCATACATCACATAGAACACACAAACTACTCTATGCACACAAGTAAATAAACTAGGGTGCATGGGTTGTGGGGTTTAAATAGAATTCACTTCTTTGTATTCCATATGTAAATGATAGTTTCCATAGGGTTCTTGAGAAATAATTTCCTCTCATTGAAATCTTCTTAAGATTTAATTTCTCCAACAATCATGGATGAACTCACATTGACCCAAGTCAAATGTTCATCATCATCATCATTTGGGAAAATGATTTAAATGAGGTGGATCACCTCATACCATTTAAATTAACACTACATTTGATTTAAATCTCAAGTAATTCATATAAGAGAGTTTGGGACCAGGGGTCCAAACATCCCATGAATCCATGTGAGACAAGTTTAAATGAAGTGTAAGACTTCACACAATTTAACTTTAATAGTTTTGGACAATATCAACTAGTTAAACTAGTCAAAATATCCATTCATTAAACCATGGCATGATCATGCAAAGTGACCACACCATTTTATTGCATAAACAATTAGTGTAAGTCAAATGTGAGCTATTAGAGTTGGAATTAACTTAATATCTATTTTGGTTGATTTTTAAGAATTATTTGAATAGGGAAAAGTCTCTGTCTTGTTATTTTTATCATATTTATTCTACATAGAATCTGACCATGGGGCTAGTGGCATGTTGTAGATAATTTCAGTGGCTTTCTAACAACATAAAATTCACTAAATTTGGTTTAGCCAATTTGAAAATATTGAATTTCAAAGTTTGGGCACTATTGAAATTCATTTGAATTAATTAAACTCAGTTTGAATTAAAAAGGCCGGCGGGAAACTAACTGGGCCGAAACGGTTTGAAAAAGGCAGAAATGGCCCAGCAACGCATCCAGTGCGCGCGGGCCTGCTGACAGGGTGGGGGCCACTCGTCAGTCTCTCTTAAAACCCGAATCGGTATGAATCAGTGTGGGGCGTAGGATTAGAATCAGATCGGACGGCGCTGGTGCGTCGTCTTCTCCGGTGAGAGGCAGAGAGGTTGGCGGCGAGGGTAGGGGGTCGGGGAGCTCACCGCGGCTCCAGCTAAGGTTGGCAGTGTGCGCGGTGAAGGTGTGGACGACGGCGAGTCGACGGGTACCGGCGGCAACTCCTGGATCGGCTTCAATCGGCGGCGAGCTTCCGCGGCGTCCGTCGGTAGTGAGGTGGCGATTGGGTGGCTACGGCGGCGAATGTTGATGGTGGAGTGGCTCAGGCGGTTGAGTGAGAAGAGGGGAGTGTGCTGGTGTGCTCAATTCGACGAACGGAGCTCTCGTTTTATAGGCGAGCGAGTGACCGTGAGGGCTGCGGCGAGGTCGACATGCTCGTGGCGATTCCGGCGAGCGGTTGGGCTAGGCGAGGGCGCTGTTGGGTTCTCCTCGTCCAGGCGAAGCTAGGGGTGGTGTTGGCTTGGTCGGGCGGCTCCTGGGTCGGTCGCATTTCTTCCACGATGGCCGCGGCGTTTACGGGAACAAGTCATCGTCTCCGGCGCCGGCGGTCACGGGTTGGGGCTGGGCGCGTGTCTGGCGCTGCTGAGGTGTCACGGCGGTGTGCTTGGTGAAGAGAGGGGGTCCAGGGCGTGAGCGAGGTGGCTGCGCGGCGCGTGGCCAGTGCGCGTCCATGGCGCGCATGGTCGCGACGCGAGCGGCATCCAGGGCAGGTTTGGGCACGCGTCGTCCGGGTGTTGTCGAGCTCCTCCTCGACCAGGGCGGTGCTAGGCGGCACTAGGGAGGTGCGGTGGCGATCAATGGCACGGTGGCCAGGGCAGAGAGTGAAGGAGGAGAGGGGGAGGTTGTCGGGTTGGGCGGCATGGCCGGCATGGCCATGTCTAGCCTTGCTCCTCCTCTCTCCTAGGGCTACTATGCCTCAATCATGGTTAGAGGGAACCAGGGGACCAATAAGGAGCTAATGGGGTAGTTAGGGTTAGGTTAGATCACTATTTGCAAATAGTGCAAATAGTGCCATATTTGGAAAATGGCAAATTTGTCCAAATTTGAATTAATTCAAAAGGTGAAAGTTTTTGAAATGTGAGTGTTGGTAATAGTTGTAAATGACCAGAGGTGATTTGAGGTGGTGGTGGAAAAAGTAGAATTCAAGAATTGCAAAAATTGACAAGTGTGAGATTGTTCCACTTGTTAAAATGTTGCAACTTTGGATGAGCATAGCTATTGATCAAAGATGAATTTGGCAGGGGGGTCTTCATCAAAGTTGTTCACCCTGATGTTGACTTTGAAATGGTGCAAAGAGTTAGCAAGAATTGGTTTGGGAAAATTGAATTGCAGGGGCTCAAGGCGGTGATCAGACTATAATTGTCAAAAATGACCATTATCATATGTGAGTGGGAATTGTGTTTGAATTTCATTTGAATTGTGAAACTTTGATTCCAAAAGTTGTAATAAGTGTTTAATAACCTTATTCAACTAATGGTGAAGACCAAATAGGTCTAGGGTCAAAATTTATAAAATGCCATAAAGCATATGTTAGGGTTTTTAGGGTTTTTCAAATTATGGAATTTCTTCCTCTTTGTTTTATTTGGTTGGTGATCTTCATATGATCACACTAGGGTTTTAGAGCATATCAAATACAAGTAAAAGCAATCATCATGGCATATCACTCAAATGCACAAGTCCTATGCATGGTACTATATGCAAATAGAAAAGTTTTTGTTGGTTTGAAAATTTGCTTTCTGGAATTCTCTAACTTTCTTTTTATTGAAATTTGGGGTGTTACACATGCATAGTATACTAATAGTGCCCGCACCTTGTCCTAATTAGCTTGGACTACCGGATCATCGCAATACACATGTTTTAACCAAGTGTCACAATGGGGTACCTCCATGCCGCCTGTACAAAGGTCTAAGGAGAAAGCTCGCATTTTGGATTTCTCGCTTTTGATTATTCTCAACTTAGACATCCATACCGGGACAACATGGACAACAGATAATGGACTCCTCTTTAATGCATAAGCATGTGGCAACAATTATTATTCTCATATGAGATTGAGGATATATGTCCAAAACTGAAACTTCCACCATGAATCATGGCTTTAGTTAGCGGCCAAATGTTCTTCTCTAACAATATGTATGCTCCAACCATTAAGGTGGTAGATCTCTCTTACTTCAGACAAGACGGACATGCATAGCAACTCACATGATATTCAACAAAGAATAGTTGATGGCGTCCCCAGAAACATGGTTATCGCACAACAAGCAACTTAATAAGAGATAAAGTGCATAAGTACATATTCAATACCACAATAGTTTTTAAGCTATTTGTCCCATGAGCTATATATTGCAAAGGTGAATGATGGAATTTTAAAGGTAGCACTCAAGCAATTTACTTTGGAATGGCGGAGAAATACCATGTAGTAGGTAGGTATGGTGGACACAAATGGCATAGTGGTTGGCTCAAGTATTTTGGATGCATGAGAAGTATTCCCTCTCGATACAAGGTTTAGGCTAGCAAGGCTATTTGAAACAAACACAAGGATGAAGCGGTGCAGAAAAACTCACATAAAAGACATATTGTAAACATTATAAGACTCTACACCGTCTTCCTTGTTGTTCAAAACTCAATACTAGATATTATCTAGACTTTAGAGAGACCAAATATGCAAACCAAATTAGCAAGCTCTAGGTGTTTCTTCATTAATGGGTGCAAAGTATATGATGCAAGAGCTTAAACATGAACACAACAATTGCCAAGTATCACATTACCCAAGACATTTATAGCAATTACTACATGTATCATTTTCCAATTCCAACCATATAACAATTTAACGAAGAAGAAACTTCGCCATGAATACTATGAGTAGAGCCTAAGGACATACTTGTCCATATGCTACAGCAGAGCGTGTCTCTCTCCCATAAAGTGAATTCTAGGATCCATTTTATTCAAACAAAACAAAAACAAAAACAATCCGACGCTCCAAGAAAAGCACATAAGATGTGATGGAATAAAAATATAGTATCAGGGGAGGAACCTGATAATGTTGTCGATGAAGAAGGGGATACCTTGGGCATCCCCAAGCTTAGACGCTTGAGTCTTCTTAGAATATGCAGGGGTGAACCACCGGGGCATCCCCAAGCTTAGAGCTTTCACTCTCCTTGATCATATTGCATCATACTCCTCTCCTGATCCTTGAAAACTTCCTCCACACCAAACTCGAAACAACTCATTAGAGGGTTAGTGGACAATAAAAATTAACATGTTCAGAGGTGACACAATCATTCTTAACACTTCTGGACATTGCATAAAGCTACTGGACATTAATGGATCAAAGAAATTCATCCAACATAGCAAAAGAGGCAATGCGAAATAAAAGGCAGAATCTGTCAAAACAGAACAGTCCGTAAAGATGGATTTTATTGAGGCACCATGCTTGCTCAAATGAAAATGCCCAAATTGAATGAAAGTTGCGTACATATCTTAGGATCACTCACGTAAATTGGCATAATTTTCTGAGTTACCTACAGAGAATTTTGCCCAGATTCGTGACAGCAAAGAAATCTGAAACTGCGCAGTAATCCAAATCTAGTATGAACTTTACTATCAAAGACTTTACTTGGCACAACAAAACACAAAACTAAGATAAGGAGAGGTTGCTACAGTAGTAAACAACTTCCAAGACTCAAATATAAAACAAAAATACTGTAGTAAAAACATGGGTTGTCTCCCATAAGCGCTTTTCTTTAACGCCTTTCAGCTAGGCGCAGAAAGTGTATATCAAGTGTTTTCAAGAGACGAAGCATCAACATCCTTACCAGGGGTGTTGGGAGTTATCTCAACAATGCATGTTATCTTATCTATGTAAGTTTCAGAGGCTCCCTTTTCATTACTCTTAGGCTTGCTATTCTCATTAAACAAATTTTCAGGAACAATCCAATCATAATTCTTTTCTAGTGCCTCGAACATTCCTGCGAGCTTGCAAGGTATTGATGTCTTAATATCCCCTACATCATTAATATTATTAGTGTACTTTATTCTATCAATGTCCATCTTTTCAAGGGTACTAGCAAAGTTGGTGCAAGAACCAAGCATCTTATATTTGATAAAGACCTTTCTAGCTTCTCTTGCTATACCACCAAATTGTTTAAGAAGGGTTTCTAAAACAAAATCTTTCTTTTCCCCTTCTTCCATATCACCAAGTGTGAGAAACATGTGTTGAATTATAGGATTGAGATTAACAAATTTAGTTTCCAACATGTGAACTAAAGAAGCAGCAGCAATTTCATAAGTAGGAGCAAGTTCTACCAAGTGTCTATCTTCAAAATCTTCAACGGTACTAACATGATTGAAAAATTCTTCTATATTATTTCTCCCAACTATAGACCCACGTCCTACAGGTATGTCTTTTGTGGTAAAATTAAAAGGAAACATGATGAATCAAGTAAAGTAAATGCAAGTAACTAATTTTTTTTTTGTGTGTTTTTGATATAGAGTGCAAGACAGTAAATAAAGTAAAGCTAGCAACTAATTTTTTGTGTTTTGATATAATGCAGCAAACAAAGTAGTAAATAAAATAAAGCAAGATAAAAACAAAGTAAAGAGATTGGGATGTGGAGGCTCCCCTTGCAGCGTGTCTTGATCTCCCCGGCAACGGCGCCAGAAATTTGCTTGATGCGTGTAGTTGACACGTCCGTTGGGAACCCCAAGAGGAAGGTGTGATGCGCACAGCGGCAAGTTTCCCTCAGTAAGAAACCAAGGTTTAATCGAACCAGTAGTAGTCAAGAAGCACGTTGAAGGTTGATGGCGGCGGGATGTAGTGCGGCGCAACACCAGAGATTCCGGCGCCAACGTGGAACCTGCACAACACAACCAAAGTACTTTGCCCCAACGAAACAGTGAGGTTGTCAATCTCACCGGCTTGCTATAACAAAGGATTAACCGTATTGTGCGGAAGATGATTGTTTGCAGAAAACAGTAAAACAAGTATTGCAGTAGATTGTATGCGATGTAAAGAATAGGACCGGGGTCCACAGTTCACTAGAGGTGTCTCTCCCATAAGATGAAAGCATGTTGGGTGAACAAATTACAGTCGGGCAATTGACAAATATAGAGGGCATAACAATGCACATACATGTCATGATAAATATAGTGAGATTTAATTGGGCATTACGACAAAGTACATAGACCGCTATCCAGCATGCATCTATGCCTAAAAAGTCCACCTTCAGGTTATCATCCGAACCCCCTCCAGTATTAAGTTGCTAACAACAGACAATTGCATTAAGTATTGCGCGTAATGTAATCAGTAACTACATCCTCGAACATAGCACCAATGTTTTATCCCTAGTGGCAACAGCACATCCATAATCTTAGAGATTTCTGTCACTTCCCCAGATTCACGGAGACATGAACCCACTATCGAGCATAAATACTCCCTCTTGGAGTTACAAGCATCTACTTGGCCAGAGCCTCTACTAATAACGGAGAGCATGCAAGATCATAAACAACACACAGGTAATAACTTGATAATTAACATAACATAGTATTCTCTATCCATCGGATCCCGACAAACACAACATATAGTATTACAGATAGATGATCTTGATCATGTTAGGCAGCTCACAAGATCCAACAATGAAGCACAATGAGGAGAAGACAACCATCTAGCTACTGCTATGGACCCATAGTCCAGGGGTGAACTACTCACTCATCACTCCGGAGGCGACCATGGCGGTGAAGAGTCCTCCGGGAGATGAATCCCCTCTCCGGCAGGGTGCCGGAGGAGATCTCCAGAATCCCCCGAGATGGGATTGGCGGCGGCGGCGTCTCAGTAAGGTTTTCCGTATCGTGGCTCTCGGTACTGGGGGTTTCGCGACGAACACTATTTGTAGGCGGAAGGGCAGGTCAGGGGGCCACACGAGGGGCCCACACTATAGGTCGGCGCGGCCAAGGCCTGGGCCACGCCGCCTTATGGTTTGGCCACCTCGTGGCCCCACTTCGTCTCCTCTTCGGTCTTCTGGAAGCTTCGTGGCAAAATAGGACCCTGGGCGTTGATTTCGTCCAATTCCGAGAATATTTCTTTACTAGGATTTCTGAAACCAAAAACAGCAAAAACAAGAATCGGCACTTCGGCATCTTGTTAATAGGTTAGTTCCAGAAAATGCACGAATATGACATAAAGTGTGCATAAAACATATAGATATCATCAATAATGTGGCATGGAACACAAGAAATTATCGATACGTCGGAGACGTATCACACACTTATATCCAGGATTTGAGTCAGCAAACCAAAGATCTTGCACAACAAATTTGTACACACCAATTGTTTACTGACCAAACCCTGAATCAATTTATGCCCAAATATTCATCATCATCGGCACAAATCTTAAACAAAAGCAAATCACAAACACTAATAACGCAACATCTAACACAAAAGGATTGAACTAGGAACAGACGAACACTAATAACGCAAGATCTAACACAAAAGGATTAAACTAGGAACAGACGAACCCTAATAACGCTAGATCTAACACAAATGAATTGAACTAGACGAACCCTAATAACGCTAGATCTAACACAAAAGGATTGAAATGAGATAAGAACAAGGGAACAAAGGGTTACCTCCGGCTCGTCGTCGACGATGCTGGTGTCGTAGGGGTTCTCCGGCGCGTCGTACGGCACTGGTTCGTACGGGTCCCAAGCGACGGGGGCTTGGACGGTGGCGGCGGCCGATGCGCCGGTGGCTGATGCGCCGGTTGCTACGTTGGAAGCAGCGACAGGGGCCTGAACGGGGGCGGCGGCCGATTGGCCGGCGGCTGATGCGCCAACAATGGGCATCTCATTCTTCTCCATCGCCGGCGGTTTTCTTCGGGGTTTTTTCTTCGGTTGTGGAGAAGATGATGGGACAGGAGAGGCGGTTGCAGTGAGAACGTGCGTCGAGGGAGAGAAAGAGGGGCTCTATAAAGACGAAGGTGGCGTGTACCGCAACACGCGTCCGCTATGCACGGCTGCAACGTGCACCGCGACACGAGTCTAACCCTGGGACGTTTGGTGTACTCAGTTATAACCTCAGGCCTTATACAGAAATTTTATCTGTACTCAGTTTTCCCCTCGAGGACTTAGACCGGCAAGTGCAATATACTCAGTTTTACCCTCAAGTAGCTGGTCAATAGACAAATGAGATTAACATAGCTAATTGAGTCATTTCGTGCGCAAAAAAATCCAAAAAAATAAAAACATAGTGGCACCTACTCATGGAGTCTTCCTACGCAACCTGCCACCTAGAAAACCTTAACAAACATATATAAATCAAGTTTTACCACAAATTGCCACTTCTCAGAATCACTAGTGTAGCTATGAAGATGCATGGTTTTCCACTCAAACCCCTTTGCAAAACATCTTTCCCGAAAACATAGTTTGTCTAAATGATGCCATAATTGTCACACTCATGTATATTTGAATTGCAAATAATTTGATGTAGCCAATATGGATTATATTGTACAAAACACGCATTTTTCATTTTGTAATTCTTTTGTTTGAATCCCTTAGTCTATTTACTATTTATGTGCCCTTGGATTCTTAGTACTACTCAGTTTTGCCCTCAAGTACTGTCACAAATGCTCTTAGAAGCCCAAACTTATCCTGATTGGTTGAGCCGTTGTCACACGGATCGACTCCACGAACCGTTGATCCACTGATCTAACTGTCAGTATACCCCTCTCCGTCTCTTCGTGGCAACCTCTCTCTCTCTCTCTCTCTCTCTCTCTCTCTCTCTCTCTCTCTCTCTCTCTCTCTCTTCGTGGCCACCCCTCTCTCTCTCTCTCTGTCGGTGGAGAGTGCCCACCCCTCTATTTATGTGCAACAACGAGTTTGCCACTTAATATAGTTTGGGATATAATATTGGTATTTTGAAACGGCCCAAAAGTGGTATAATTTTGGTATAAACATGAGGCATACATATTTGCGGATTTCGGTGAATGCTTTATTTGTCACCCCTCTAACAGTTATCAACTATCTTTAGCTGTCCTTTTCTTTTAGGGTATATAGTTGGGGATATAGTATTGGTATTTTGAAGCGGCCCAAAAGTGGTATAATTTTGGTATAAACATGAGGCATACATATTTGCGGATTTCGGTGAATGCATTATTTTTCACCCCTCTAACAATTATCAACAATGTTTAGCTGTCCTTTTCTTTTAGGGAATATAGTTTGGGATATAGTATTGGTATTTTGAAGCGGCCCAAAAGTGGTATAATTTTGGTATAAACATGAGGCATACATATTTGCGGATTTCGGTGAATGCATTATTTTTCACCCCTCTAACAGTTATCAACTATCTTTAGTTGTCCTTTTCTTTTAGGGAATATAGTTTGGGATATAGTATTGGTATTTTGAAGCGGCCCAAAAGTGGTATAATTTTGGTATAAACATGAGGCATACATATTTGCGGATTTCGGTGAATGCATTATTTGTCACCCCTCTAACAGTTATCAACTATCTTTAGCTGTCCTTTTCTTTTAGGGAATATAGTTTGGGATATAGTATTGGTATTTTGAAGCGGCCCAAAAGTGGTATAATTTTGGTATAAACATGAGGCATACATATTTGCGGATTTCGGTGAATGCATTATTTGTCACCCCTCTAACAATTATCAACTATCTTTAGCTTTCCTTTTCTTTTAGGGAATATAGTTGGTAATTTCGGTGAATGCACACACTAACTTTGAAAACAACTACAAGTACATGTAACTGAATAATGGATTTGTAACAAGGTATCCCTTGTAACAACTTCTAGCGCCTGGTGAGCAAAGATAAGAATCCGATCGTAATTATACAACAAAAAAAAACAACCAGCCATCAGATTAGCTTGCTTCTTCAACTCGATAAGCTGCCTTAACTGCTTGTTCATTTTCTTCAGTTCTCCCTTCACTTCCACCAGTCCTGCATTGAGAGCATTAGGCATAATCGGAACGGCTCCTCTTTCCGCCGCATTCTCTACAGCAAGTCCCCCCCCCCCCCCCTCCCAAATTGCGCTCCCCAATAGCTCCAATTGATTCCTGCAATTGAAGCCTCTGAACGTACACATCGATCCACTCGAAATGCCTGCATTTCTTCAAGATCTGAAAACAACAACGTGAACCCTAAATCCCAAATTCGAGGGAATAATAAGAAAATCGCGAGAAAACAGAGAAATTGGAGCGAGATCTAACCTTATCCCCCTCTCTATATGGCAAGCTCTCGCATGCGACGAACTCACGTCCACGGTTGCCGTTCTCGTCCGTCTTACAGATCGACCGCTTCAGAGGCTCCTGGCGTGGGCAGTCAGGGCATCTTGTCAAAGGCACGGGTCCATACTGCGGCCATGAAGAACGGGAGGTCGAAGAGAAACTAGACATCACCCGTCTACCGGAGAAGGGCTGCCGCTGGCGGAGAAGAAGAACAATGGCGCGCAGGGAAAGAAAGGGGAAGCAATGGCACGGGCACGGGCGCGGGGCTGGCTCGGGCTCCCATTTTGCAACGGTCACCTGTGTAAGCTGTGGGTCCGGCGCGCTAACGTGGACAAGTTGTGGGTCCCACGATGATGTGGATAAGTGGAGACGTGTCCACTGCGGGGCACCAACAGCGGCCCCACTTGCCAGCACCAACCAACGTCAACTAAACGGGAATCCACCGTCCGAGCTCCTTCTGCGGGTTACAGACAAGGGCTTAGGGAAAACTGAGGAAAAACTAAGGAGCTGGGGAAAACTGAGTACAACTAAGGACCCGAGGGCACGAAAATAGAAATCCCTAAATTTTGATATGGTGCCACTCATTTCAAAGAGGCCTATAGGGAGACAGAGGAAACTTATTAAAGATTGCCTTGAAGACGGTGGTAATACCAGTAAAGGAAAGAAAAAGCTACATGACAAAGGAAAGGAGCGGGGCGATGGTGGTGAAGAGAAGGCAAAACAAAATGGAGTCAAAGGGAAGGCAAAAGAGAAAAAGAGATTTGGTTCGAGAGGAGGTGGCTGCCGCCGCCGAGCTCGACGTGGGGAGGACCCCATCGATGACCACTACAAGGTTCTGCGCGCACCAGCTTTGGCGGGGAGGGCTCTGCAAGTGCGCCTCCGACGAGCGCGGAGACGCCTTCACAAGCATGCCTCCGACGAGCGCGAGGAGGGCTCCGCAAGCACGCCTTCGACGAGCGCGGGGACGGCTCCGCAAGCACGCCTCCGTCGAGTGTGAGGAGGAGGCGACTCTCGCCGATGCATGGAGCGCTCCGCAAGCACCTCCAACGAGCGCGTGGAGGAGGAGCTTCGCCAGCACAGGAAAGACTCTACCAGGTCGCCACCGACGAGCGTGAGAAGGAGGTGTTCGTCCGTAGCGTGGGGCCGCCGATGAGGACGATGTGGGGAGGCAGTCGTTGACCAGCGCGAGAGGTGGAGTCCGCCGACCAGGGTGTTGCTTGCCGGAGTTTTCCTCTTCCCCTGCATTTTTGCTCTGATTCGCTCTTGAAGTATTTGCGAAGATGCTCATCTAGTTTTGCCTGTGCCTGGATATTTTTGGAGGACGATGAATTCCTCCTACTGCAACCAGCGATTCTAAAGTCTACGCGGAATTATTAATCCGGGATTTAGTAGCGTGAATCTGGCAATTAGGCTTAGTTAATTTGTTAATTAGGCTTAGTTAATCTGGCAATAGAACATAACTAATGCGCCATGGCTGAATCTGGCAGCTTAGCAAAATGAATGTGGCAAATAAGTCTAAATAATCTGTCAACTATGCCCAATTAAACTCGTCAGTACCATTTTTATCTGGCAAATTACTGTAGTACTACCATTTTTATCTGGCAGTTAAGTAACGATTAAATCTGGAAGTAAAACGCAATTAATCTGGCAGCTAAATCCTATTAATCTTGTAATTAACAGCCTGGCAATCAGATCTTGATAATCATCTACCAATTACTAAGACTCCGTATAGTGTACTACTACGAGATTTTTTTTTGTCATCTCAGAATTGACAGTCTCGTTAAATATTTAGAGCGGCGCATGTGGGTAGCATGACAAGAAAATCACCCTAGGTTCTGACACATTGGGCTATCACCGAATGGAACAAAGAGAGAATATGGGCCGTCGCACGCAAGGCAGCTCCGTGTGGCGCCGCTGTGTAGCAAAGTCCAATAATGAATATGCATAAGTACTTTTCTTGTGTTTTAATTTTGGAAATGTTAAAATGATTCACAAATGCTACTCCGTGCTTGCAATGCAAAAGAATAACACATCGTGAAAAAAATGTTAACAGCTGCACGGTACATGTTCCTCAGGCACATACACCCTTCCACAGTTTTTTCCTTTCAGGTGTTCGTTTTGTTCTGGACTGATACCTGTACTGTAAACGCTGGCCTCGTGTTGCTCCGCAGTCCACACACTGCACGCAGGTGACCACTCTGGATCCCCTTTCTCTGTATTTTCTTCGCATCGAGCGAAAGCGGCTGGCTAACGAGAAGCGGCTAAAGATAGAGGAGACGGCCGAGGAGGTCCCGCGAGCAAGATCGGCTCTCAGCGACTGCGATGTGCTCCTTCGTGGACAAGCTCGTGACAACATAATGGAGCAACAAGTAGACATTTTCGAGCGACCTGGTATCCACGAACTGTAACTCACATTGTCACACGTCAGCACGTAGGGCTCCTTCCGAAAATTTCCATAGGTGTAGCATTAGTGGGTCAGGCCATCTCCAACCGCGCGACCCAAACCGCGTCCGCGCGTCCGTTTGGGTCGAGCCGGACAAAAACGCGGCCCAGCGCGGGAACGCACCGCAAAAGCGGACGGCCGCGGCGTCCGGAACGACGCAAACCCGGCCCAAATCTGGGCTAGGTTTGCGTGGCCGCGGATGGCACGCGCCGTCCGCTCGCGTCCGCGCGCTGGTCGCCTTGTCTCCCTTGGGCCCACCTGTCGGTGACCAGGGAGACTATTAAATGGGGACTGGAGGGGATCTGGCCCTCCACTCCAGTCCCCACTCCACTCCCCGCAGCGAAACCGCCGCCATGGCCAAGCGACGGTTCGCCAACGACGACGAGGCGAGCAGCAGCCGCCGTCGCCCGCCGGCGCTGCGGGCTGCGGGAAGAAACCCAGGCGGCCTCCACATCGGAGAGGCCGCCCGCGGCGGTGCGGCATTGCCGCAACCGCCGCCTCTCCTGCTCGAGCCGAAGCTCGAGTCCTCGGAGGAGGACCCGGACCTCCGCGCCGCGCTGATGATCTCGGCGGCGGAGGAGGAGGCGCAATGGCCGCACCTCCATGCGGCCATTCGCACCTCCGAGATGGAGGAGGCGGCCCGGCGGGAGGTCGAGGAGGCGGAGGGCTGGGAGCTCTACGCCCCGGGCCCGCCAGGTGCTACGGGAGGAGGAGGAGGCGTCGCGGCGGGTGGAGGCCAGGCGCCGCGCCGACGAGGAGCGCCGCCAGGAGCGGCGGCAGGAGGACAGGCGGCGCCAGGAGGCCAGGCGCCGCGCCTGGCAGGAGAGGGAGCAGCGCCTCAGGGAGGAGGCGCTGCTCCGTGCGCCGCCGCAGCCTCGGGTGGCTCCGGACCCCCACTCGGCTTGGAAGGAGGCCCTGTGGTCTCCGTGACCGGAGTCCCCGGCGTGGTCCAGCCACAACAGCACATCGCCGCCCGAGGACGTCGTCCACGACGACGACGTCGCCGACGACGCCCAAAGGGCTAGGCGGCGCACCGGCGGCCACCGCGCCGCCGACCAAACCCTAATAGAGGGTTTTTTTATATTAGTTTAAATTTAAAAGCCCATATAGGGGCTTCTTTTGTTAGTTTTATTTGCCCAAAACAGGGCTATGTACAAATTTGCCCAAAATAGGGCATATGTTCAATGAAATTTCGTTTAAATTCGCATTTTGTTTTTGTTTTCGTGGTTCTCCGGTTATGCGATGCGTCCTTGCGTTGGGCGCAGCGCGCGACCCAAACGAACACGCGAACGCGGGGCGTTGTCCGCGTGTCCGGGCGGCGACCCAAACGGCCCAAAACGGACGGCCCAGCGCGTCCGTTTGGGCCGCGCGGTTGGAGATGCCCTTAGCTCCCCCGCACTAGAAGCTCCATTGTATTTCAGTTGGATGCTCATGTTTCCTACGATCTCCTTGTCTGATATTTGTTCTTTAGGGCATCTCCAGCGGCGCGACGCAAACGGACGTGTCCGCCGTGTCCGAAAATGCGTCGTGCACCACCTCCAGTGGCGCGACGCAAAGTGACCGGGCCGTCCGCAGAGACGCAAACCTGGCCCAAATATGCGCCAGGTTTGCGTCTCGGCGGACGCTGCGCGGACGCGCAAAGTGTCCGCTCGGTCCTCGCACGGGCCCGCCTGGCAGCGGCACAACTGCTTCGTCTTCCACAGCATTACTTCCGGGCGGCGCGCTGCAGCCTTCGCAGGGCCGCGTTAATGGCGTGCCTCGGCGTCCGCGAGCGTGCGCTGCTAGTAGACGTTGCACTGGCAGGCCATTGAAGGCGATATGGCGTCGGAGCCTTTTAAATGGACGCTGCCGGCGTCCATTTCGACGACCAAACCATTGCCAAATCCCACAGTATCCACCCCACCGACGCCATGGGAAAGAAATGCTGGCCATTCCGCAAGACGAAGAACGACCAGGAGGCAAGCGGCTCGCGTTCCGGCAAGAAGGCAAGGGTCGGCCGGTACGTCCGCGTTGAGCTCGCGCGGCAGCTATGGGAGGAAAACCGGCCTGTGCCATGGCCGGACGCGAACTTGCCGGGAGGGGGCTGGTACCTGAACTCGCGGCGCGTGCCGGTCCCCCCCGTGCCGCGCGAGGGCCGAGAGCGGCGGGACGAGGTGCGCCGCCGCCGGCAGATCTTGCCGCCGGATCTGCGGGAGGATGAGGCGTACGCGCTGAACTCCTACAACTGGATTTCATTCGGGACGTGGGAGTTCGACGCGCGCCGCCGCGCTGGCTACCTCGGCGACGTGGACTTCTTCGACCGAGAGATCGCCGCAGAAGAAGAAGAGAACGACGCCGAGGACGCGGACGACGAGGAGGACGCGAACGAGGACGTCCACATGGTCGACTACGACCACGACGACGGCGGGCCGGCGTGGGATCCGGAGACCCAGCCGCCGGACCTTTCCGAGGATGAGGCCATTGCCATGGCACTGGCCAACAGCGCGCAGGACGAGCTCAACGAGCTCGCTTTGTGGGAGGGGCTCGCAATCCAGCTGCGGGAGTCAGCGCTCGCGCAGGGGAGGCCGGCGACTCCTCCGGCTACGCCGACGCGTTCCAACGACCGCGCTCCGCCTGCTGCTCCGGCATGGGATCCCTGGCCACAGCCTCCTGCCCATGTGGCGGTACCTCCTCCACCGCTGGCGTACGAGCTTCCATGGCCGACGCCGGAGTTCATTAACCTCGTCAGCGACGACGACTAGTAGGCAGCAGCAACTTTTAGCACGCCTGTATGGCGTTTTTATGTTTTTTTTTTAACGTAAATTATGGTTGCATAAATGAAAAAAAAAATTATGCGTCGCGCCGCTGGAGCCACCCCCGACGCAAACGGACGCCCGGACGATTTCGACCATTTCGGCCGACGCAAACGGACACGACGCGTTCGTTTCGACGTCCGAAATGCGTCGCGCCGCTGGAGATGCCCTATACTATTCTGCAGTCTTCCGCTATTGAAGACAGGCACCGCAACCATCGATGCCTATGCAGGCCGCCTAGGAAGGAAATGATTGTGTCACGTGTCAGGCTGCAGCCGTTAGTTTTGACTGCAGTGGATTCTTTGCTTCTTTTGAGGTCAACCGGGAGGAGCTCTTTACCTCGATGTTGTGTTGTTGAGTTAAATATTTCAATTTCCGAACTTCCGCTCCAAGATCAAGTATGTGTATTTAAAAGGGAATAGCTAGTTCTCAGCTAGTTAAGGACTAATCTGGGACTCAGTCACCTCGATTGCCGTTGATTTGTTCATGATTGATGTGCCTTTTCTTCGGGACATGGGTGAGCCCACTTCAGTTTTCCGATTCGTCTAGGATGTTTGTGGTGTTAGACCGCCTTGTTATTTCTGGTGAGCTCAGGCCTAGTGCACTTATCTATTACGTGATCAAGTTTCCCTTGATCTTATGGAGTTTTCTTTATTTTTTCTTGGCTTTTGTACGTCCTATCTAAAGCAGTTTTTCTTTTCAAATTTGCGTAGTCTTGAAAGTT
Source organism: Lolium perenne (assembly GCF_019359855.2). NCBI lineage: Eukaryota > Viridiplantae > Streptophyta > Magnoliopsida > Poales > Poaceae > Lolium > Lolium perenne. The sequence continues at coordinate 278,470,225 of NC_067250.2, forward strand.
CAGAGATGGTAAATCTAGAGGGGGTGAATAGGTTTCTACAAATTTTAATTCTTTCTTTGCAATGTTAGGTTTTGCGGAATATAAAAATGAGCCTAATGCAAACTAGGTGAAGCACCATATATGATGATACAAGTAACTCGAGCACGAAGGCTTTCACAGGCAGTTATATCACAAGTAAAGAGTTCGATTAGAGATAACCGATAACACGCGGAGACGAAGATTTATTCATGTGTTCCCTTCCTTTGCAAGAAGGTACATCACGTTTTGCAGAGGTGGGGGTCCCACGAAGGATTCCCCGACGCCACGAAGGTTCACATTCTTCTCCGAAGACTATCCCACGAAGGAATAGTTCACTCACCAGTGGTAGACTTTGAGGCAGCCTCCAAACCTTCACAATCTTGTCAGGAGCAAATCCACAGCCCGGATGCTTTTGGACTACTCTTGCCCACCTAGGGTTTCCAAGTAACCCTAGAGAGCAAGTATCTCGATGAATACAAGTGGGAACAAGATTTGGCTCGGTGAAACTATAGATCAAGACCTTCTCTATCTTTTCTCCGGAGGGATTCGAGTTTGGGTGTAGGAGGAGGGAGATCTGAGACTTTTGGTGTTTCTATCAATGGAGTATGAGAGAGAGAGCTCAAGAACAGTTTGTAGTGTAGTGCCTAAGTGTTCTGAGCTAGGTGAAGGGGTATTTATATGGTCCCACGAAATCCAGCCGTTGTAACTTGTCCAGCTCAGCGAACCATCGAGGAGGTCGGTCAACCGGGCCAGGGGCCGGGCCATCCGATCCAGAGGCCGGTTCGGCCGGGCCAGGGGCCGGACCATCCGGTCCAAACTGGACCGTACGCCGGGCCAGATCCAGGCGGAGGGAAAACGTCGCTGGACTGTGCCCGGTTGGCACCGGTGTCAGGGCCGGCAGGCGCCGGGTGAAAGGATCGTATGCCGCACCTAGAGGTGGGGTGAATAGGTGCTAACAAATTTTTATTTCTTTTTCAAATTAGGCTTGACACAAAGGTAAATTCTCTAGATATGCAACTATGTGAATTTACCTATATGACAACTACTAAGCAAGACTACTAAGCAAGATATAGCTACGCAATATATAGGGGAGATAATAGGATAGAGGTAACCGAGAGTGGAGCACGCGGAGACACGGAGTTGATTCACGTAGTTCCCTTCCTTTAAAAGAAGGCACGTCTACGTTCGGAGGAGTGTGGTCGCTACGAAAGCCAGACCAACGCCACGAAGGCTTCACTCAGGTCTCCTGTGAGCACCGCCACGAAGGCCTAGCCCACTTCCACTAAGGTATTTCCTCGAGGCAAAAACCGGGCATTTACAAGGTTCTTGGGGCACACATCCACAACCAAATTGGAGGCTCTCAAATCTGTAACAACAACAACAAAAACAATATCAACTACAAACAACTAGGGTTTCTCAAAAGAGGAACACTAGCAAAGGGGCCCTCAAGCATATGAGGGGGAATGCAAATCGCTTCGGTGAAGATGTAGATCGGGGTCTTCTCCTTCGAATCTGCAAAGATCAAGAGCTTTGGTTGGGTGGAGGAGGAGATCTTGTGATTCTTGTGTTTCTTGAGGTGGCTCTAATGGTGATGAACTTGGCAATGAAATGAGCAGCTTGGGGAGGAGAAAGAAGGGGGGTATAAATACCGCCTTCCAAAATCCTGCCGTTGGGGGAAATCAGGGCCGGATAGGAAAATCCGGCCTCTGGGAAATTTCGGGCAACAGTCCGCCCCCCCTTGTCCAGAAGGTTACTGCGCGACATCGTCGAAAGACCTTAGCCAAATTTCAGGGGACGGATACTTTGCAAATATCCGGCCCGGAAAATCCGGCCTGGTGAATATTTTCCTGCTTCCTTTTGACTTGTTTTTCCACGCAAAACAACCACAAATACATACATATATATTATCTGCACCATCTCATCAAACATTAGAGTATCACATACATTGAAATCAAACATTCAAAACATAAACCGAGAGATGTTCTTTCAATCTCCCCCTTTTTGGTGTTTGATGATAATATACGGATTTGCAATAAAAACACTAGAAGGAACCAACATGTTGGCAAAAGATAGAGGCACTCCCCCTACATGTGTGCATACAAGTAATTTGCATTCGAATACAAATGCACAACATATAGGTGCGAGGTGCCTCAACACAAAATATATCCAACATGTGCTCAACCAAGAGACATTGACAAAAAAAATATAGTTGAGATAAGGTGATAGAGGTCATACCCATATGGAGATATATAATACCGAATATTTAAAATAACACACCATATCATAAGCCTTGGTCTCAACATATAGAATTCCTAAATCCTTAACACAATGTCTCACAACCACACATATAACATAGTTTTGAACGAACAAACCAAGCCAAATAGTTCAAGCAAATGAAATAAAAGAGGACACAAGCGATAAAGGAATGGTAAACGCATATGCTTGTGCCCTACCCATGCAAAGCCCGTAGAAATCCTAAATAGAACACTTCTCCCCCTTTGGCATTGAAACGCCAAAAAGGGAAAACGCGATGCTACTCGCCCCATGGAGATCACTCGGAGCCTGTGTCGGAGTCATACTCGTCGGCACTATCAGCAGCTGGTGGAGAGTCGCGAGCGATGTTGGCCCTCTGAATACTCTGCTCAAGATCAGACCACGGAACCTGGGAAGAGTGCCACCCACTGTAGGCAGGATGAACTGGAGGCTGAGGAGGAGGCCCTTTCTCACCACTGAGCCTGTGAAGAATGACCGCCTGAGTATGCTGAATCTCTGCGCGCTGACAACTGGCCTCAAAGTTCTCCTTGTGAATCTCAATATTCATGCACAGAATATTACGCTGGAACCAATTGAGCTTCTTCACATGCTTCTGCATAAGAGGGGTAGCAACAGGGCGACCGGGTGCAAAGCCACTAGAGCGGGCATCTCCCATAAATGAGCCAGAAACTGGTGCAGCACGGGCAACTGGCTTCTTATTATATGCCTTCTTGAATGTGTGACTCTCTGTAGGAAACTGACTCAAGTCTTCTGCTAGCGCAGTGTTGTTGATGAGAAGCTGAATGTCTGGAGCATAAGGCATAGTTGTCCGGGAAACCATGGCATCATGAATCTCATTAAAGATATAGTCCATGATATCAAGAGTGAAATCTGATTGCTCATCACCATCCTGAGCACACTCATAGGCGTGATGCATCAGGTCCACCAGAGTACCTCGGAGAGCATCATTATTCCCACCACTAGGAGCAATGGTGGCTCTAAAGAAACGAAGTAGCTGACCATAGATAGACAGAAATCCAGAGGTAGTGCCAACTGCCCCGGACTGGTCATAGAGATGATAGAGCACATCCTTATCAGTCTTATGAGGACCATGGAGACGGTGACCTCCTTCAAAGGGAAGGCCAAGAACCGTAGCGAACCGGCGAAAAGAGGCCGCACAGGGAGAGGAACCAGACATTCAATGAATAGTGCGCTCTTCATCCTTCTTGAAAGCCAGAGTAGCATATAATTTCTTGATCAAATCAGGACTGTAGTCACACTGGACCTTCATTAGCTTCTGCAAGCCCATCCTTCTGGTGACCCAAATAGCATCCTCAAAGTGACTATTCTGAGAGAGAAGTTCCACATCAATGGCTTGCATAGGTCTCACCTTCTTCATAGGTTCATAGATGTCCTTGAAAATATAACTCTGCTCCATGCACCAGAAGCGCTGATCCTCAATATCAATTTCCCTCTCAACATCTGATGGGATTCGTAGCATAGAAAACAAAAAAATTCCTACCGCAAGAACGAATAACAAGCCAAGATCTAATCTAGTAGATGGTAGCAACGAGGTGAAGATCAACATACCCTTGAAGATTGCTAAGCGTTAACGAGATTAGATCTCGTGGTGGATGTAGTCGATCACTTGCCGCTTGCAAAAGCGCGTAGAAGATCTTGACGATGCCACAGTCGGGCAGCACCTCCGTACTCGGTCACACGTTCGGTGTTGATGACGACGTCCTTCTCCCCGTTCTAGCGAGCAGCGGAAGTAGTGGATCCTCCTCGGAATCCCGGCAGCACGACGGCGTGGTGGCGGTGGTGGTGGAGAACTCTGGCAGGGCTTCGCCTAAGCGCTACTAGAGGTGTATGAGGGGGAGGGGCAGCTAGGGTTTGGGGAGAGGGGGGCGCCGGCCTTGGGTGCCCTAGGTGGTGCGGCCAAGGTGGTATTGGTGTGGCCGGCCCCCTCCCCTTGCCCCTCATTATATAGGTGGAACACATCTAGGGTTGCCCAAGTCTTCGAATAAGACCCCAATTCAAAAACTGTCAAATAGACGAATCCTACTTGGGTTGGGACTCCTCCTTTTCCTTGATGGTGTGGCCGGCCACCTTTGGTTGAGTCTGATGGCGTGTAACTCACACGTTCGTTGGGAACCCCAAGAGGAAGGTATGATGCGCACAGCATCAAGTTTTCCCTCAGAAAGAAACCAAGGTTTATCGAACCAGGAGGAGCCAAGAAGCACATTGAAGGTTGATGGCGGCCGGATGTAGTGCGGCGCAACACCAGAGATTCCGGCGCCAACGTGGAACCTGCACAACACAACCAAAGTACTTTGCCCCAACGAAACAGCGAGGTTGTCAATCTCACCGGCTTGCTGTAACAAAGGATTAGATGTATAGTGTGGATGATGATTGTTTGCAAGAACAGTAAAGAACAATAGCAGCAGATTGTATTTCAGATGTAAAGAATGGACCGGGGTCCACAGTTCACTAGAGCTGTCTCTCCCATAAGATAGCATGTTGGGTGAACAAATTACAGTCGGGCAATTGACAAATAGAGAGGGCATAACAATGCACATACATGATATGATGAATATTGTGAGATTTAATTGGGCATTACGACAAAGTACATAGACCGCTATCCAGCATGCATCTATGCCTAAAAAGTCCACCTTCAGGTTATCATCCGAACCCCTTCCAGTATTAAGTTGCAAAACAACAGACAATTGCATTAAGTATGGTGCGTAATGTAATCAATAACTACATCCTCGGACATAGCATCAATGTTTTATCCCTAGTGGCAACAGCACATCCACAACCTTAGAACTTTTACATCACTTTGTCCCAGATTTAATGGAGGCATGAACCCACTATCGAGCATAAATACTCCCTCTTGGAGTTAAGAGCAAAAACTTGGCCAGAGCCTCTACTAATAACGGAGAGCATGCAAGATCATAAACAACACATAGGTAATAGATTGATAATCAAAATAACATAGTATTCTCTATCCATCGGATCCCGATAAACACAACATATAGAATTACAGGTAGATGTTCTTGATCATGTTAGGCAGCTCACAAGATCCAACAATGAAGCACATGAGGAGAAGACAACCATCTAGCTACTGCTATGGACCCATAGTCCAGGGGTGAACTACTCACTCATCACTCCGGAGGCGACCATGGCGGTGAAGAGTCCTCCGGGAGATGATTCCCCTCTCCAGCAGGGTGCCGGAGGAGATCTCCAGAAACCCCCGAGATGGGATTGGCGGCGGCGGCGTCTCTGGAAGGTTTTCCGTATCGTGGCTCTCGGTACTGGGGGTTTCGCGACGAAGGCTATTTGTAGGCGGAAGGGCAGGTAAAGGGGCATCACGAGGGGCCCACACAGCAGGCCGGCGCGGCCAGGGCCTGGGCCGCGCCGCCCTGGTGTGTCGCCACCTCGTGGCCCCACTTCGACTCTCCCTCGGTCTTCTGGAAGCTTCGTGGCAAAATAGGACCCTGGGCGTTGATTTCGCCCAATTCCGAGAATATTTCTTTACTAGGATTTCTGAAACCAAAAACAGCAGAAAACAGCAACTGGCTCTTCGGCATCTCGTTAGTAGGTTAGTGCCGGAAAATGCATAAATACGACATATAATGTGTATAAAACATGTAGATATCATCAATAATGTGGCATGGAACATAAGAAATTATCGATACGTCGGAGACGTATCAGCATCCCCAAGCTTAGTTCCTGCTCGTCCCGAGCAGGTAAACGATAACACAGATAATTTCTGGAGTGACATGCCATCATAACCTTGATCATACTATTGTAAGCATATGTAATGAATGCAGCGATCAAAACAATGGTAATGACATGAGTAAACAAATGAATCATAAAGCAAAGACTTTTCATGAATAGTACTTCAAGACAAGCATCAATAAGTCTTGCATAAGAGTTAACTCATAAAGCAATAAATCAAAGTAAAGGTATTGAAGCAACACAGAGGAAGATTAAGTTTCAGCGGTTGCTTTCAACTTATAACATGTATATCTCATGGATAATTGTCAACATAGAGTAATATAACAAGTGCAATATGCAAGTATGTAGGAATCAATGCACAGTTCACACAAGTGTTTGCTTCTTGAGGTGGGGAGAAATAGGTGAACTGACTCAACATAAAAGTAAAAGAAAGGTCCTTCAAAGAGGAAAAGCATCGATTGCTATATTTGTGCTAGAGCTTTTATTTTGAAAACAAGAAACAATTTTGTCAACGGTAGTAATAAAGCACATGTATTATGTAAATTATATCTTACAAGTTGCAAGCCTCATGCATAGTATACTAATAGTGCCCGCACCTTGTCCTAATTAGCTTGGACTACCGGGATCATCACAATACACATGTTTTAACCAAGTGTCACAAAGGGGTACCTCCATGCCGCCTGTACAAAGGTCTAAGGAGAAAGCTCGCATTTTGGATTTCTCGCTTTTGATTATTCTCAACTTAGACATCCATACCGGGACAACATGGACAACAGATAATGGACTCCTCTTTAATGCATAAGCATGTAGCAACAATTAGTGTTCTCATATGAGATTGAGGATATATGTCCAAAACTGAAACTTCCACCATGATTCATGGCTTTAGTTAGCAGCCCAATGTTCTTCTCTAACAATATGCATGCTCTAACCATTAAAGTGGTAGATCTCTCTTACTTCAGACAAGACGGACATGCATAGCAACTCACATGATATTCAACAAAGAGTAGTTGATGGCGTCCCCAGAAAACATGGTTATCGCACAACAAGCAACTTAATAAGAGATAAAGTGCATAAGTACATATTCAATACCACAATAGTTTTTAAGCTATTTGTCCCATGAGCTATATATTGTAAAGGTAGGGAATAGAAATTTTAAAGGTAGCACTCAAGCAATTTACTTTGGAATGGCGGAGAAATACCATGTAGTAGGTAGGTTGTGGACACAAATGGCATAGTGGTTGGCTCAAGGATTTTGGATGCATGAGAAGTATTCCCTCTCGATAGAAGGTTTAGGCTAGCAAGGTTATTTGAAACAAACACAAGGATGAACCGGTGCAGCAAAACTCACATAAAAGACATATTGTAAACATTATAAGACTCTACACCGTCTTCCTTGTTGTTCAAAACTCAATACTAGAAATTATCTAGACTTTAGAGAGACCAAATATGCAAACCAAATTTAGCAAGCTCTTGGTGTTTCTTCATTAATGGGTGCAAAGTATATGATGCAAGAGCTTAAACATGAGCACACCAATTGCCAAGTATCAATTATTCAAGACATTTTAGAGTTACTACATGTAGCATTTCCCGATTCCAACCATATAACAATTTAACGAAGAAGATTCAACCTTCGCCATGAATACTATGAGTAAAGCCTAAGGACATATTTGTCCATATGCAACAGCGGAGCGTGTCTCTCTCCCACACAATGAATGCTAGGATCCATTTTATTCAAACAAAACAAAAACAAAAACAAACCGAGGCTCCAAGCAAAGCACATAAGATGTGACGGAATAAAAATATAGTTTCAGGGGAGGAACCTGATAATGTTGTCGATGAAGAAGGGGATGCCTTGGGCATCCCCAAGCTTAGACGCTTGAGTCTTCTTAAAATATGCAGGGGTGAACCACCGGGGCATCCCCAAGCTTAGAGCTTTCACTCTCCTTGATCATATTGCATCATTCTCCTCTCTTGATCCTTGAAAACTTCCTCCACACCAAACTCGAAACAACTCATTAGAGGGTTAGTGTACAATAAAAATTAACATGTTCAGAGGTGACACAATCATTCTTAACACTTCTGGACATTGCACAAAGCTACTGGATATTAATGGATCAAAGAAATTCATCCAACATAGCAAAAGAGGCAATGCGAAATAAAAAGGCAGAATCTGTCAAAACAGAACAGTCCGTAAATATGGATTTTATTGAGGCACCAGACTTGCTCAAATGAAAATGCCCAAATTGAATGAAAGTTGTGTACATATCTGAGGATCACGCACGTAAATTGGCATATTTTTCTGAGCTACCTACAGAGAGGCAGGTCGGAATTCGTGACAGCAAAGAAATCTGTTACTGCGCAGTAATCCAAATCTAGTATTCACTTTACTATCAAAGACTTTACTTGGCACAACAAAGCACAAAACTAAGATAAGAAGAGGTTGCTACAGTAGTAAACAACTTCCAAGACTCAAATTCAAAACAAAAATACTGTAGTAAAAACATGGGTTGTCTCCCATAAGCGCTTTTCTTTAACGCCTTTCAGCTAGGCGCAGAAAGTGTATATCAAGTGTTATCAAGAGATGGAGCATCAACATCATAATTTGTTCTAATAATAGAATCAAAAGGTAACTTCATTCTCTTTCTAGGGAAGTGCTCCATACCTTTCTTGAGAGGAAATTGATATTTAATATTACCTTCCTTCATATCAATGATAGCTCCAACAGTTCGAAGAAAAGGTCTTCCCAATATGATGGGACAAGATGCATTGCATTCAATATCCAAGACAACAAAATCAACGGGGACAAGGTTATTGTTAACGGTAATGCGAACATTATCAACTCTCCCCAAAGGTTTCTTTATAGCATTATCAACAAGATTAACATCCAAATAACAGTTTTTCAATGGTGGCAAGTCAAGCATATTATAAATTTTCTTAGGCATAACGGAAATACTTGCACCAAGATCACATAAAGCATTACAATCAAAGTTATTGACCTTCATCTTAATGATGGGCTCCCAACCATCCTCTAGCTTTCTACGAATAGAAGTTTCAAGTTTTAGTTTCTCTTCTCTAGCTTTTATGAGAGCATTTGTAATATGTTTTGTGAAAGCCAAGTTTATAGCACTAGCATTAGGACTCTTAGCAAGTTTTTGTAAGAACTTTATAACTTCAGAGATGTGGCAATCATCAAAATCCAAACCATTACAATCTAAAGCAATGGGATCATCATCCCCAATGTTGGAAAAAATTTCAGCAGTTTTATCACAGGCAGTTTCAGCAGTTTTAGCAGTTTCAGGCAATTTTGCACGCTTTGCACTAGGAGTAGTAACATTGCCAACACCAATTATTTTACCATTATTAGTAGGAGGTGCAGCAACATGTGAATCATTAACATTACTAGTGGTGGTAATAGTCCAAACTTTAGCTACATTTTTCTCTTTAGCAAGTTTTTCATTTTCTTCTCTTTCCCACCTAGCATGCAATTCAACCATCAATCTTATATTCTCATTAATTCTAACTTGGATGGCATTTGCTGTAGTAACAATTTTATTTTCAATATCCTCAGGTTTAGCAGCCATTTTATTGATTAAAGAGGATTGTGACGCAGACATATATGAGATTCGGTTTTCAGCATTTGCAAGTTTAGTTTGCAACCCAGAAATCTCCATATTCAGATTTTCAAGTTGATTTCCTATATTCTTCAACAAGGTAGATTGTTCATTCATAGTTTTAGTAAACAATTTGTTTTGCTCATATTGTGATTGCATAAAGCTCTTGGTGGATCTTTCAATTTCTAACATCTTTTCCTCATTAGGTGAAACATATCTACCATAAGAGTTACCATTAGCAGGATATGGCCTAGAATTTTGAGCAACCAATGAAGCTAACGGAACATTATTAGGATCAACATTAGTCCTATCATTCACAAGCATAGACATAATAGCATCAATCTTATCACTCAAGGAAGAGGTTTCTTCGACATAATTTACCTTCTTACCTTTTGGAGCTCTTTCCGTGTGCCATTCAGAGTAATTAATCATCATATTATCAAGAAGCTTTGTTGCTTCACCAAGAGTGATGGACATAAAGGTACCTCCAGCAGCTGAATCCAATAGGTTCCGCGAAGAAAAGTTCAGTCCTGCATAAAAGGTTTGGATGATCATCCAAGTAGTCAGTCCATGGGTTGGGCAATTTTTAACCAAAGATTTCATTCTTTCCCAAGCTTGAGCAACATGTTCATTATCTAATTGTTTAAAATTCATTATGCTACTTCTCAAAGATATAATTTTAGCAGGGGGGTAATATCTACCAATAAAAGCATCCTTGCATTTAGTCCATGAATCAATACTATTCTTAGGCAGAGATAGCAACCAATCTTTAGCTCTTCCTCTTAATGAGAAAGGAAACAATTTTAATTTTATAATGTCACCATCTACATCTTTATACTTTTGCATTTCACACAATTCAACAAAATTATTGAGATGGGCAGCAGCATCATCAGAACTAACACCAGAAAACTGCTCTCGCATAACAAGATTCAGTAAAGCAGGTTTAATTTCAAAGGATTCTGCTGTAGTAGCAGGTGGAGCAATAGGTGTGCATAAGAAATCATTATTATTTGTGGTTGTGAAGTCACACAACTTAGTATTTTCAGGAGTGGCCATTTTAACAGTAGTAAATAAAGCAAACTAGATAAAGTAAATGCAAGTAACTAATTTTTTTGTGTTTTTGATATAGAGTGCAAGACAGTAAATAAAGTAAAGCTAGCAACTAATTTTTTTTTGTGTTTTGATATAATGCAGCAAACAAGTAAGTAAATAAAATAAAGCAAGACAAAAACAAAGTAAAGAGATTGGATTGTGGAGACTCCCCTTGCAGCGTGTCTTGATCTCCCCGGCAACGGCGCCAGAAAAAGAGATTGATGGCGTGTAACTCACACGTTCGTTGGGAACCCCAAGAGGAAGGTATAATGCGCACAGCAGCAAGTTTTCCCTCAGAAAGAAACCAAGGTTTATCGAACCAGGAGGAGCCAAGAAGCACGTTGAAGGTTGATGGCGGCGGGATGTAGTGCGGCGCAACACCAGAGATTCCGGCGCCAACGTGGAACCTGCACAAAACAACCAAAGTACTTTGCCCCAACGAAACAGCGAGGTTGTCAATCTCACCGGCTTGCTGTAACAAAGGATTAGATGTATAGTGTGGATGATGATTGTTTGCAAGAACAGTAAAGAACAATAGCAGCAGATTGTATTTCAGATGTAAAGAATGGACCGGGGTCCACAGTTCACTAGAGGTGTCTCTCCCATAAGATAGCATGTTGGGTGAACAAATTACAGTCGGGCAATTGACAAATAGAGAGGGCATAACAATGCACATACATGATATGATGAATATTGTGAGATTTAATTGGGCATTACGACAAAGTACATAGACCGCTATCCAGCATGCATCTATGCCTAAAAAGTCCACCTCCAGGTTATCATCCGAACCCCTTCCAGTATTAAGTTGCAAAACAACAGACAATTGCATTAAGTATGGTGCGTAATGTAATCAATAACTACATCCTCGGACATAGCATCAATGTTTTATCCCTAGTGGCAACAGCACATCCACAACCTTAGAACTTTCTCACACCGTCCCTGCATTTAATGGAGGCATGAACCCACTATCGAGCATAAATACTCCCTCTTGGAGTTAAGAGCAAAAACTTGGCCAGAGCCTCTACTAATAACGGAGAGCATGCAAGATCATAAACAACACATAGGTAATAGATTGATAATCAAAATAACATAGTATTCTCTATCCATCGGATCCCGACAAACACAACATATAGAATTATAGGTAGATGATCTTGATCATGTTAGGCAGCTCACAAGATCCGACAATGAAGCACATGAGGAGAAGACAACCATCTAGCTACTGCTATGGACCCATAGTCCAGGGGTGAACTACTCACTCATCACTCCGGAGGCGACCATGGCGGTGAAGAGTCCTCCGGGAGATGATTCCCCTCTCCGGCAGGGTGCCGGAGGAGATCTCCAGAATCCCCCGAGATGGGATTGGCGGCGGCGGCGTCTCTGGAAGGTTTTCCGTATCGTGGCTCTCGGTACTGGGGGTTTCGCAACGAAGGCTATTTGTAGGCGGAAGGGCAGGTAAAGGGGCGTCACGAGGGGCCCACACAGCAGGCCGGCGCGGCCAGGGCCTGGGCCGCGCCGCCCTGGTGTGTCGCCACCTCGTGGCCCCACTTCGACTCTCCCTCGGTCTTCTGGAAGCTTCGTGGCAAAATAGGACCCTGGGCGTTGATTTCGTCCAATTCCGAGAATATTTCTTTACTAGGATTTCTGAAACCAAAAACAGCAGAAAACAGCAACGGGCTCTTCGGCATCTCGTTAGTAGGTTAGTGCCGGAAAATGCATAAATACGACATATAATGTGTATAAAACATGTAGATATCATCAATAATGTGGCATGGAACATAAGAAATTATCGATACGTCGGAGACGTATCAGAGTCCACCTGGGACTCCTCCTCCCTATGGTTGGCCGGCCAAGCTAGGTGGAGTCACTCCGGGACTCCACCTTCCATGGTGATTTCTTCCGGACTTTTCTAGAACCTTCCATAAGTACACCGGATCATTTTCAGACTTAGAAAATGACTTCCTATATATGAATCTTATTCTCCGGACCATTCCGGACCTCCTCGTGATGTCCTGGATCCCATCCGAGACTTCGAACAAAACTTCGAACTCCATTCAATATTCCATATCCACTTAAAACGACATCAAACCTTAAGTGTGTCACCCTACGGTTCGTGAACTATGCAGACATGGTTGAGACTTCTCTCCGACCAATAACCAATAGCGGGATCTTCAGATCCATAATGGCTCCCACATATTCAACGATAACTTAGTGAATGATTGAACCATTTACATATGATACCGATTCCCTTTGTCACGCGATATTTTACTTGTCCGAGGTTTGATCATCGGTATCTCCATACCTTGTTCAACCTCGTCTCCGACAAGTACTCTTTTCTCGTACCGTGGTATGTCATCTCGTATGAACCATTCATATGCTTGCAAGCTAATCAGACGACATTCAACCGAGAGGGCCCAGAGTATATCTATCCGTCATCGGGATGGACAATATCCCACTCTTGATCCATATGCTTCAACTCATACTTTCCGAATACTTAATCCCACCTTTATAACCACACATTTACGCAGTGGCGTTTGATGTAATCAAAGTACCCTTCCGATATAAGTGATTTACATGATCTCATGGTCGAAGGACTAGGTAACTATGTATTGGAAGCTAATAGCAACTTGAACTTAATGACGTGATCTTATGCTACGCTTATATGGGTGTTTGTCCATTACATCATTCATCAATGACATAACCTTGTTATTAATAACATCCAATGTTCATGATCACGAAACTATGATCATCTATTAATCAACAAGCTAATTATACAAGAGGCTTACTAGGGACTCCTTGTTGTTTACATAACACACATGTATCAATGTTTCGGTTAATACAATTATAGCATGATATGCAAACATTTATCATAAACATAAAGATATATAATAACCACTTTATTATTGCCTCTTGGGAATATCTCCAACAGTCTCCCACTTGCACTAGAGTCAATAATCTAGATTACCCTGTAAGGTACCTAACACCCATGGCATTCTGGTGTTGGTCATGCTTTGCCCTAGGGAGAGCTTTAGTCAACGGATCTGCCACATTCAGATCTGTGTGTACTTTGCAAATATTTACTTCTCCATCTTCGATGTACCCGCGAATTGAATGAAAACGTAGCTTGATATGCTTCAACTTCTTGTGTGACCTTGGTTCTTGTGCATTGGCGATGGCACTGCTGGCGTGTGGGAGTTAGAAATCCCTGGGGTGTAACTGCGCCAGAAATGCAGCTTCCTTGTGACGGTAAAGCACACGTCCGTTGGGAACCCCAAGAGGAAGGTATGATGAGCACAGCAGCAAGTTTTCCCTCAGTAAGAAACCAAGGTTTATCGAACCAGTAGGAGATGAATGCCACGTGAAGGTTGTTGGTGAAGGAGTGTAGTGCGGCGCAACACCAGTGATTCCGGCGCCAACGTGGAACCTGCACAACACAATCAAAATACTTTTCCCCAACTTAACAGTGAGGTTGTCAATCTCACCGGCTTGCTGAAAACAAAGGAATAAACGTATGGTGTGGAGAATGATGTTTGCTTGCAGAAAACAACAGAGAACAATGATTGCAGTAGATTGTATTTCAGATGTAAAAGAAAGGACCGGGGTCCACAGTTCACTAGTGGTGTCTCTCCAATAAGATAAATAGCATGTTGGGTGAACAAATTACAGTTGGGCAATTGACAGAATAGAGATGCATATACATATCATGATGACTACTATGAGATTTACTTAGGGCATTACGACAAAGAACATAGACCGCTATCCAGCATGCATCTATGCCTAAAAAGTCCACCTTCGGGTTAGCATCGGCACCCCTTCCAGTATTAAGTTGCAAACAACAGACAATTGCATTAAGTACTGTGCGTAATGTAATCAACACAAATATCCTTAGACAAAGCATTGATGTTTTATCCCTAGTGGCAACAGCACATCCACAACCGAACTTTCTGTCACTGTCCCAGATTCAATGGAGGCATGAACCCACTATCGAGCATAAATACTCCCTCTTGGAGTCACAAGTATCAACTTGGCCAAAGCCTCTACTAGCAACGGAGAGCATGCAAGAACATAAATAACACATATATGATAGATCAATAATCAACTTGACATAGTATTCAATATTCATAGGATCCCAACAAACACAACATGTAGCATTACAAATAGATGATCCTGATCATGATAGGCAGCTCACAAGATCTAAACATGATAGCACAAGAGGAGAAGACAACCATCTAGCTACTGCTATGGACCCGTAGTCCAAGGATGAACTACTCACGCATCAGTCCGGAGGCGGGCATGGTGATGTAGAGCCCTCCGGTGATGATTCCCCTCTCCGGCAGGGTGCCGGAGGCGATCTCCAGAATCCCCCGAGATGGGATTGGCGGCGGCGGCGTCTCAGTAACTTTTCTCGTATCGTGGCTCTCGGTAATAGGGTTTTCGCGATGGAGGGAATAAATAGGCGAAGGGGCAGAGTCGGGGGGCGCCTGAGGGGCCCACTCCATAGGGCGGCGCGCCAGGAGGTGGGGCCGCGCCCCCCTATGGTGTGGCCGCCTCGTGGCCCCTCTCCGTCTCCTCTTCGGTGTTCCAGAAGGCTCCGTGGAAAATAAGACCGTGAGCTTTTGTTTCGTCCAATTCCGAGAATATTTCCTGTGTAGGATTTCTGAAACCAAAAACAACAGAAAACAGGAACTGGCGCTTCGGCATCTTATTAATAGGTTAGTACCGGAAAATGCATCAAAATGATGTAAAGTATATATAAAACATGTGAGTATTGTCATAAAACTAGCATGGAACATAAGAAATTATAGATACGTTTGAGACGTATCAAGCATCCCCAAGCTTAGTTCCTACTCGCCCTCGAGTAGGTAAACGATAACAAGGATAATTTCTGAAGTGACATGCTACTATCATAATCTTGATCAATACTATTGTAAAGCATATGAGATGAATGAAGTGATTCAAAGCAATGGTTTGCTAACAAACAGATAATGACTAAACAACTGAATCATAAAGCAAAAACTTTTCATGAATAGTACTTTCAAGACAAGTATCAAAAAGACTTGCATAAGAGTTAACTCATAAAGCAATAGATTCAAAGTAAGAGGTTTTGAAGCAACACAAAGGATGATTAAGTTTCAGCAATTGCTTTCAACTTGTAACATGTATATCTCATGGATAATTGTCAACATAAAGTAATATAACATGTGCAATAAGTAAATATGTAAGAATCAGTGCACACAGTTGACACAAGTGTTTGCTTCTAAGATAGAAAGAAGTAGGTAAACTGACTCAACATAAAGTAAAAGAAAGGCCCTTCGCAGAGGGAAGCAGGGATTACTCATGTGCTAGAGCTTTTTATTTTGAAAACATGGAAACAATTTTGTCAACGGTAGTAATAATTCATATGTGTTATGCATAAAACCTCCTATAAGTTGCAAGCCTCATGCATCGAATACCAATAGTGCCCGCACCTTGTCCTAATTAGCTTGGACTTCCATGGATTATCATTGCATTACATATGTTTCAACCAAGTGTCACAAAGGGGTACCTCTATGCCACCTGTACAAAGGTCCAAGGAGATAAATCGCATTTGATTTCTCGATTTTGATAGATCTCAACTTGAGGACATCCATACTGGGACAACATAGAAAACAGATAATGGACTCCTCTTTTTAATGCTTTAAGCATTCAACAACAAATAATATTCTCATAAGAGATTCTGAGGATTAATGTCCAAGCTGAAACTTCCACCATGATACATGGCTTTGGTTTGCGGCCCAATGTTCTTCTCTAACAATATGCATACCCAAACCATTTAATCATGAGAAATCTCCCTTACTTCAGACAAGACGAACATGCATAGCAACTCACATGATATTCAACAAAGTAAAAGTTGATGGCGTCCCCAGAAACATGGTTACCGCTCAACAAGCAACTTATAAGAACTAAGATACATGGCAACATATTCATTACCACAATAGTTTTTTAGGCTACTTTCCCATGAGCTATGTATTGCAAAGAGAAAGAATGAATTTTTAAAGGTAGCACGCAAGCAATTTACTTTGGAATGGCAGAAAAATACCACATATAGGTAGTTATGGTGGACACAATTGGAATGGGTTTTGGCTCAAGGTTTTTGGATGCACGAGAAGCATTTCCTCTCAGTACAAGGCTTTGGCTAGCAAGGTTGTTTGAAGCAAACACAAGTATGAACCGGTACAGCAAAAACTTACACAAGAACATATTGCAAGCATTATAAGACTCTACACTGCCTTCCTTGTTGTTCAAACACTTTTACCAGAAAATATCTAGACCTTAGAGAGACCAATATGCAAACCAAATTTCAACAAGCTCTACGGTAGTTCTCCACTACTAGATTTAAACTACATGATGCAAGAGCTTAAACATGATCTACTTGAGAGCTCAAAACAATTGCCAAGTATCAAATTATTCAAGATAATATACCAATTACCACATGAAGCATTTTCTGTTTCCAACCAAATAGCAATCAACGAAGCGGCTTTCAACTTCGCCATGAACATTAAAGTAAAGCTAAGAACACCAGTGTTCAATATGAAAAAGCGGAGCGTGTCTTTCTCCAACACAAGGAATGCTAGGATCCGAATTTATTCAAACATAAACAAAAATAAAAAACAAACAGACGCTCCAAGTAAAGAACATAAGATGTGACGGAATAAAAATATAGTTTCACTAGAGGTGACCTGATAAGTTGTTGATGAAGAAGGGGATGCCTTGGGCATCCCCAAGCTTAGATGCTTGAGTCTTCTTGAAATATGCAGGGATGAACCACGGGGGCATCCCCAAGCTTATACTTTTCACTCTTCTTGATCATATCATATCATCCTCCTCTCTTGACCCTTGAAAACTTCCTCCACACCAGACTCAAAACAATCTCATTAGAGGGTTAGTACATAATCAAAAATTCACATGTTCAAAGAGGACACAATCATTATTAACACTTCTAGAAATTACCCAAGGCTACTGAAAGTTAATGGAACAAAGAAATCCACTCAACATAGTAAAAGAGGCAATGCAAAATAAAAGGCAGAATCTGTCAAAACAGAACAGTTCGTAAAGACGAATTTTTTAGAGGCACTTAACAGGCTCAGATGAAAAAGCTCAAAACTAATGAAAATTGCGTACATATCTGAGGATCACGCATGAATTTTCACAGATTTTTTGATTCTTCTACAGAGAGAAAAACGCGAATTCGTGACAGATAAGAAATATGTTTCTGCGCAGAAATCCAAATCTAGTATCAACCTTCTATTAGAGACTTTACTTGTCACAACAATGCATGAAAATAAAGATACAAAGGTACTGCTACAGTAGTAACAAGCAGCTTGACTCAAATATAAAACAAAAATTGCGGAAATAAAATAATGGGTTGTCTCCCATAAGCGCTTTTCTTTAACGCCTTTCAACTAGGCGCAGAAAGTGCAAATCAAGTATTATCAAGAGAAGAAGCATCAACATCATAATTTGTTCTAATAATAGAATCAAAAGGCAACTTCATTCTCTTTCTAGGGAAGTGTTCCATACCTTTCTTAAGAGGGAATTGATACTTAATATTTCCTTCTTTCATATCAATAATAGCACCAACAGTTCGAAGAAAGGGTCTTCCCAAAACAATAGGACTAGATGCATTGCATTCAATATCCAAGACAAAAAAATCAACGGGGACAAGGTTATTGTTAACCATAATGTGAACATTGTCAATCCTCCCCAAAGGTCTCTTTATAGAATTATCAGCAAGATTAAAATCCAAATAACAATTTTCCAAAGGTGGCAAGTCAAGCATATCATAAAGTTTCTTAGGCATAACCGAAATACTTGCACCAAGATCACATAAAGCATTACAATCAAAATCATTGACTTTCATCTTAATGATGGGCTGCCAACCATCTTCCAACTTCCTAGGGATAGAAGCTTCGAGTTTTAATTTCTCTTCCCTAGCTTTAATGAGAGCATTTGTAATATGTTTTGTAAAGGCTAAATTTATAGCGCTAGCATTAGGACTTCTAGCAAGTTTTTGTAAGAACTTAATAACTTCAGAAATATGACAACTATCAAAATCTAAACCATTATGATCTATAGCATTCTGAAAAATTTCAGCACTTTTATCACAAACAGTTTCAGCAGTTTCAGGCAATTTCGCACGCTTTGCAGTAGAATTAGAGACATTGCCAACACCAATTATTTTACCATTGATAGTAGGAGGTTTAGCAACATGTGAAGCATCAACATTACTAGTGGTGGTAATAGTCCAAACTTTAGCTACATTATTCTCTTTAGCAAGTTTTTCTTCTTCTTCTCTTTCCCACCTAGCATGCAATTCAGCCATCATTCTAATATTATCATTAATTCGAACTTGGATAGCGTTTGCTGTAACAAATGACTTAATATCTTTATCTTCATTAGGCATAACTTTCAATTTTAAAAGATCAACATCAGCAGCAAGACTATCAACCTTAGAAGCAAGAACATCAATTTTACCAAGATTTTCTTCAACAGATTTGTTAAAGGCGGTTTGTGTACTAATAAATTCTTTAAGCATGACTTAAAGACCAGAGGGTGTACTCCTACTATTGTTGTAAGAATTACCATAAGAATTACCATAACCATTACCATTATTAGAAGGATATGGCCTATAGTTGTTACCAAAATTATTCCTATAAGCATTGTTGTTGAAATTATTACTTTTAATGAAGTTCACATCAACATGCTCTTCTTGAGCAACCAATGAAGCTAAAGGAACATTATTAGGATCAACATTAGATCTACCATTAACGAGCATAGACATAATAACATCAATCTTATCACTCAAAGAAGAGGTTTCTTCAACAGAATTTACCTTCTTACCTTGAGGAGTTCTTTCTGTATGCCATTCAGAGTAGTTGATCGTCATATCATCAAGAAGCTTTGTTGCAGCACCCAAAGTGATGGACATAAAAGTACCTCTAGCAGCTGAATCCAATAGGTTCCTCGAAGAAAATATCAATCTTGCATAGAAGGTTTGGATGATCATCCAAGTAGTTAGTCCATGGGTAGGGCAATTCTTTACCAAAGATTTCATTCTCTCCCATGCTTGGGCAACATGTTCATTATCCAATTGTTTAAAATTCATAATGCTACTTCTCAAAGATATAATTTTAGCAGGAGGATAATATTTTCCAATAAAAGCATCTTTACATTTAGTCCATGAATCAATACTATTTTTAGGCAAAGATAGCAACCAATCTTTAGCTCTTCCTCTTAAGGAGAAAGGAAACAATTTCAGTTTTATAATATCCCCATCTACATCCTTATACTTTTGCATATCACAAAGTTCAACAAAATTATTAAGATGAGCAGCAGCATCATCAGTACTAACACCAGAAAATTGCTCTCTCATAACAAGATTTAGTAAAGCAGGTTTAATTTCATAGAATTCTGCTGTAGTAGCAGGTGGAGCAATGGGAGTGCATATAAAATCATTATTATTTGTGCTAGTGAAATCACACAACTTAGTATTTTCAGGAGTATTCATTTTAACAGTAATAAAAATAAACTAAGCAAACAGAATTAAATAAAGTAAAACAAGTAACTATTTTTTTTGTGTTTTTGATATAAAGAAAGCAAACAAGACAGAAAAAAAAAGTAAAGAAAGACAATAAACAAAGTAAAGAGATTGGATGTGAGAGACTTCCCTTGCAGCGTGTCTTGATCTCCCCGGCAACGGCGCCAGAAAAAGAGCTGCTGGCGTGTGGGAGTTAGAAATCCCTGGGGTGTAACTGCGCCAGAAATGCAGCTTCCTTGTGACGGTAAAGCACACGTCCGTTGGGAACCCCAAGAGGAAGGTATGATGAGCACAGCAGCAATTTTTCCCTCAGTAAGAAACCAAGGTTTATCGAACCAGTAGGAGATGAAGGCCACGTGAAGGTTGTTTATGAAGGAGTGTAGTGCGGCGCAACACCAGGGATTCTGGCGCCAACGTGGAACCTGCACAACACAATCAAAATACTTTGCCCCAACTTAACAGTGAGGTTGTCAATCTCACCGGCTTGCTGAAAACAAAGGATTAAACGTATGGTGTGGAGAATGATGTTTGCTTCCAGAAAACAATAGAGAACAATGATTGCAGTAGATTGTATTTCAGATGTAAAAGAAAGGACCGGGGTCCACAGTTCACTAGTGGTGTCTCTCCACTAAGATAAATAGCATGTTGGGTGAACAAATTACAGTTGGGCAATTGACAGAATAGAGATGCATATACATATCATGATGACTACTATGAGATTTACTTAGGGCATTACGACAAAGAACATAGACCGCTATCCAGCATGCATCTATGCCTAAAAAGTCCACCTTCGGGTTAGCATCCGCACCCCTTCCAGTATTAAGTTGAAAACAACAGAAAATTGCATTAAGTATTGTGTGTAATGTAATCAACACAAATATCCTTAGACAAAGCATTGATGTTTTATCCCTAGTGGCAACAGCACATCCACAACCTTAGAACTTTCTGTCACTGTCCCAGATTCAATGGAGGCATGAACCCACTATCGAGCATAAATACTCCCTCTTGGAGTCACAAGTATCAACTTGGCCAGAGCCTCTACTAGCAACGGAGAGCATGCAAGAACATAAATAACACATATATGATAGATCAATAATCAACTTGACATAGTATTCAATATTCATCGGATCCCAACAAACACAACATGTAGCATTACAAATAGATGATCCTGATCATGATAGGCAGATCACAAGATCTAAACATGATAGCACAAGAGGAGAAGACAACCATCTAGCTACTGCTATGGACCCGTAGTCCAAGGATGAACTACTCACGCATCAGTCCGCAGGCGGGCATGGTGATGTAGAGCCCT
This sequence comes from Lolium perenne, assembly GCF_019359855.2. Classification (NCBI taxonomy): domain Eukaryota; kingdom Viridiplantae; phylum Streptophyta; class Magnoliopsida; order Poales; family Poaceae; genus Lolium; species Lolium perenne. Next base: position 278,491,826 of record NC_067250.2, read on the forward strand.
CCGATGATGATTCCCCTCTCCGGCAGGGTGCCGGAGGCGATCTCCAGAATCCCCCGAGATGGGATTGGCGGCGGCGGCGTCTCAGTAACTTTTCTCGTATCGTGGCTCTCGGTAATAGGGTTTTCGCGACGGAGGGAATAAATAGGTGAAGGGGCAGAGTCGGGGGGCGCCCGAGGGGCCCACCCCATAGGGCGGCGCGCCAGGAGGTGGGGCTGCGCCCCCCTATGGTGTGGCCGCCTCGTGGCCCCTCTCCATCTCCTCTTCGGTGTTCTGGAAGGCTCCATGGAAAATAAGACCGTGGGCTTTTGTTTCGTCCAATTCCGAGAATATTTCCTGTGTAGGATTTCTGAAACCAAAAACAGCAGAAAACAGGAACTGGCGCTTCGGCATCTTGTTAATAGGTTAGTACCGGAAAATGCATCAAAATGATGTAAAGTGTATATAAAACATGTGAGTATTGTCATAAAACTAGCATGGAACATAAGAAATTATAGATACGTTTGAGACGTATCAGGCACCCATGTTGTCACAATAAATGACTAGTGGGTCCAATGCACTAGGAATCACACCAAGCTCAACAATGAACCTCTTCATCCATACCGCTTTCGATGAAGCCTCCGAAGCCGCTATGTATTCCGATTCAGTTGAAGACTTCACCACCGTGTACTGCTTTGAGCTACCCCAGCTTACTGCAGCACCATTCAATATAAACACGTACCCAGACTGAGACTTAGAGTCATCAGGATCAGTGTTCCAACTTCACTACAAGAAAAGTTCTGATAGACAACGTCTCAAAATCGTCCGCTAAGGGGTATTTTTCGTCGCCTATGGGCCTAACCCGACGATATGGGTTCTGTTGTCGAAACTGCGTCAGGCAAAGTCCTACGACGATTTTTTCGGTCCGTCGCGCTTGGGCGCCCTTCCGCCACGGAAAATCGGACCGTTGCAGAAGTGTTTCCGGGAGCCCGTTGATCGCCGACGTCATGCAAACCGACACGTGGCGTACGCCGTTAATCGCGATTAACAGCGTTAACCGCTGAAACCCCGTGGTAGATGGTAGGCCCACACGAGGCCTGCCACGTCTTAAGCGGGCCGGGCCAGCTGACTTAGTTTGACCGGTCAACTATATAGCTGGGCTGGTCCATTAGTTACGTGGGCCGGGCCTAACCTCTAAGGTTGACTGGTCAAAAGATTAATGGGCCGGCCCACTAAGCATGTGGGCCGGGCCGAATGCACTCGTTTGACCGGTCAACAGGCAAAAGGGCCGGCCCACAAAACATGAGGGACCCACTTTCCTGTTATCGGGCCGGCCCATTTACCAAGTGGGGTCCACCTTAAAGCAAGTGGGCCGGCCCAAGAAGTTATTGGGCCGGCCCAATTAGCCTGTGGGTCCCATTTTCCTCCTATAGGGCCGGCCCATTTAGTACGTGGGGTCCACAATAGATTAAATGGGCTAGCCCAACAAGCCTGTGGGCCGGGCCAAAATCACAGGTGGGTCCCACTTTCCTGTTAAAGGGCCAACCCATTTAGTATGTGGGGTCCAGCATATAGCAAGTGGGCCGGCCCAACAAGTTAGTGGGCCGGGCCAAAAACACGGGTGGGTCCCACTTTCATGTCAACGGGCCGGTCCAGTTTGTATGTGGGGTCCACAACAGAAGCAATTGGGCCGGCCCAACAAGATAGTGGGCCGGGCCAAAACACATGTGGGTCCCACTATCCTGTTAATGGGCCGGCCCATTTGATAGTGGGGTCCACAACAGAAGCAAGTGGGCCGGCCCAAGTGGAGTGTGGGGTCCATGATAAATCAAGTGGGCTGGCCCAATAAGTAAGTGGGCCAGCCCATTTAGTTGATGTTTATATGCCGGCACAATAGGCGCTTTAGGATTTTGTGGGCCGGCACATATGTGATTTCGCTTAATTGGGGCGTTTAAGGGATGGGAATTTGTGATTTAGATACTGAGAATATTTACGCAGCACATGATTTCTGTCGGATAGCCTCACTTACCACGAGCACCATAGAAAAAATGCGCGAAAGAACTATAAAAACTAATTAAATATTACATCAGCTGCAAGGCTTTGAAAAAATATTACAGAACCCAGAGAAATTGAATGGTAATTAAACCTAGCAATTCAATGAAGCCATTCGGCAATCTTTTAAGTTGTCCATGCACCACCTATATCTGAAACAAAGACATTACAAGTTAAGACAGCAACAATGGAAAGGCAAAGACACTACAATATTGTTTGCCAAAGAATTTGGAACTCATCATTTCGTTGTTATAACAAGATCATTGTAATGCGCACAATAAGCAAACAAAGAGTGCATGCCGCATACCAACAGCCAATATAACAGAGCATGTTAGAATGAAACAGCAGACTTACTACTGTCGAGTCCCATGCAAACCAACATGTTCAGGGAGTACAAAATTGGCATGAACAACATAGTAGCAGGCTATAAATTTTGTAACAACGACTGAGCAAGATGAAGTTATGATGGCTACATCTACAGAGCAGGGAATGTAAACCAAAAATAGAAGTTCCGATGGCAAAAGCTAAAGAGGAGGGAATGTGAACCAACATGTGCCAAGTGCAATTACTTCAAATTGGCCGTGAACTAAATAATACTCCTGAACTTGTAGTGAAGGGGATGCAAATCAAGATGTTTCGGGATATAAACTTGTAATGAGGATAGTTAATGCTGGAGCTTAGGATGGACCAGATACAGAATATAGTGGGATCACCTGTGAACTTGTATAAGAGGGAATGCAAACCAATATGTTCAGCATTCCATATGTGAGTGTCATGCCAAGTCAGAGAAACAAGTCAATAATGCAGCTTTTGAAGAACAAGATGGCACACAAAATTATTATCTAGTAGTATGACAAGTATATTTGTACTACAGGCTAGATAGCAGAGTGATAGCATGCCAAACTAAGTCCTTACTTTGTTAGCTTACAATGAACTAGATACAAAACAATGGCATCACCTGTAGTACAGGGAATGCAAGCCAACATGTTCATGGAGTAAAAAATTGGCGCAAACAACATAGTAGCAGGCCATAAGTTTTGTAACAACGACCGAGCAAGATAAAGTTATGATGGCTAGATCTACACAGCAGGGATTGTAAACCAAATATAGAAGTTACGATGCCAAAAGCTATAGAGCAGGGAATGCGAACCAACATGTGCAATTACTTAAAATTGGCCATGAACTAAATAATAGCAGGATGTTACTATAATAGCTAGGAATAAAACAGATAGGAGTTATAATGGCATCACTCATAAACTTGTAGATAAGGGAAACAAACCAATTTGTTTCGGGATATAAAGTTGTAATGAGCAACACATATAGGCAGTTACTTTGTTAGCTTACGACGAAGTAGATAGAAATAACAATGGCATCACCTGTAGTACAGGGAATACAAACCAACATGTTCAGGGAGAACAAGATTGGCATGAACAAAATAGTAGCAGCCTATAATTTTTGTAACAACGACTGAGCAAGATAGAAGTTATGATGGCTACATCTACAGAGCAGGGAATGCAAACCAAAATGTTCAATCACTTAAAGTTAGCAATGAAGTAGAAAATAGCAAGGTATTACGGTCATAGCTAGGAATGAACTAAAAGAGCTTCAGACAAACAAGCATCTGAACCCAGAACATGGCGCTAAAACAAGGGACTTACATTAGGAGAAGCACTCTGTGGGAGTCACAGCAGATCTTCCTGGGGTTGATAGATCCGGTGATGAAGTACGCTACATGTGCTACTTGGGGTTGGAGAGACGGCCATTACACTTCATGGTTACTCATCTCATCTGCAAAAACGTAACGGCGCATCGTTAGCACAAACAGGTTCCCCCAAGAGTAAGCAAGAACTTGCAGGCAAGCAATAGAAAAGTGACAGTAGAAGAGTTTAGATCATGCACGGCGCCGGTGAAGCAGATCCGGTTCATGCACAGCGGTGTCGGTGAGCAAGATCGGATGCGGTGGATGACGGATCCGGCGAAGCGGCTCCGGTGGGGTGGACGATACCGAAGCTGAAGCGACTGCGGTAGACTGCTGGATGAGCATATGGTTTCGAGGTTCGGCGGGGATGATCCGGTCCGGTTGATGACGGCGTCGATGAAGCGGCTCCGGCAGGCAGCCGGATGACGAGGATCGCGAGGGCTCGGGTAGGCCAGGGAAGTCCGGCGGGGATGTTCCGGTGCGGTGGTCGTGGAGGTGGGAGAGAGGGACTTGGGAAGTTCCGGTGGGTGGTCTGAGGGAAATGAATTTTTTTTGGGAGGGTTTCCGGGCTAGGGAGGTGGTGATCCAATAAATGACGGGCATACCTCCCCACCAACCGACTTTGCTGTCATCTCCACAGGGGTAGAATGGGAATTTGAAAGCGTGTGAAATTTTTGTATTTTGTGGGCGGGAAGATTTGCCGCTGTTAGATTTTGAATTTGGCTACCGTCCAAGTATAATGATAAAAAATTGTGACACCGTACTAGTACCTCTGTTCAAGGCCGAGTGCAAAATCAAATCATCATAACATTAAATAACGGTCACTACCATGATCATGTTCTATCTCTGAAATTAGCGTATCCGCTAGATCTTGCAAAGTATAATGATAAAAATAATTGTGAGACCGTACTAGTACTTCTCTTCTAGGCCGAGTGCAACAGCAAATCATCATCACGTTGAAAATTTGTTACCATGATCATGATCTATCTCTAAAATTGGCGCATCCACTATATCTTGCAAATTATAATGATAAAGAATTTGTGAGACGGTGCTTCTGTTCAAGCCCGAGTGCAACATCAAATCATCATCACGTTGAAAATTTGTTACCATGATCATGATCTATCTCTAAATTTGGCGCATCCGGTAAATCTTGCAAAGTATAATGATAAAGAAATTGTGAGACAGTAGTAGTACTTCTGTTCAAGGTCGAGTGCAACATCAAATCATCATCACGTTGAAAATTTGTTACCATGATCATGATCTACCTCTGAAAATGGGCGCATCCGCTAAAACTTGCAAAGTATAATGATACAAAATTGTGAGACCGTACTAGTACTTATGTTCAAGGTCGAGTGCAACATCAAATCATCATTACATTGGAAAGTGTGTTACCATGATCATGATCTATCTCTGAATTTGGCGCATCCGCTAAATCTCGCAAAGTATAATGATAAAAAAATTGTGAGAATGTACTAGTACTTATGTTCAAGGCCGAGTGCAGGATCAAATCATCATCACGTTGAAATTTGTTACAACGATCATGACATATCTCTAAAATTGGCGCATCCGCTAAATCTCGCAAAGTATAATGATAAAAAAATTGTGGGATTGTAGTAGTACTTATGTTCAAGGCCGAGTGCAGGATCAAATCATCATCATGTTGAAAATTGTTACAACGATCATGACATATCTCTGAAATTGGCGCATCCGCTAAATCTTGCATGTGGCGCATCTCATTGCGGAGCAATAGGCCAGTGCTATCAAGGTTGAGGCGTCAGTAGCGTCATCGGGCTCTCCTCTTTTGAAAGATCTTCTACATGGCGCGGCGCACCGCCCGTCGAGAAGCAGTCACATGTGATACCGTGGTGGAGACGTCGCCGGCATCCTCGAGGCGCGACCACCCTTCTACGAGCCAGCGTCGACTCAAGGTATGAATCCTTGCGTTGTCGCACCCTTCTTCCGATGAAGTGGGGTGCCTTAGATTTATTGTTCTTCTCTTACGATTATTTCGAGCCGAACATGTGTGCTCTTTCTCTGAATATATTGCTTGAAAAGCTAACCAAGTTACTTAAATTCACTTCATTCTTAATCTTGCGTGCTAATTTTGTTATTTTTGCTGACAGTGGTGCGCGCAAGGAGATTTATTTGTGGGTGTGCTGAGCTGTTAGGCAGTGGCAGACGCAGCAAAGAATTGGAGGGGGGCACACCCCCAAAAAAAAATTTGCGCCGTCAAAATTGTGAAAAACGTTTGCCAAATGAACAATATATAAGGCTCTGTTGGGATGTTTATATTGGGAGACTTGTCATTGCGTTTAGTTGAATGTTGATAACCTAGGATATTGAGATTGAATGCCAATATTTCTGTTTGGATATTTAGATATTTAGAAGCTCGACTTAATATGGAGGATGAATGCCAAAATAGTCGGATCAACTTTGAAATTCTGAAAAACTAAGAAACAATGTGTACAACACAAGGAGCTCGGTGGAACCACGCGCTAGGGTTTCCGTCTCGCCGCCGCCGCTGCCGCCGGCTGGCGGGCGCCGCGTGTCCGCGTTTTTGAGATCGTCCACAACCACCTCAACATTTTGCTACATATATGCAACTCAGTGAGGAAAATATCTTCAGTACTTTACATTTTTGTGACATACAACAAGCACCCATTTTCTGAACATCGATTCATTATTTTAGGAATTATTAAAAACTAAACTTTTCAATGTGGGGAGAATAGCTGAATATGGGCAATTTTAAGTTTTGAACACTTAACACTAACACACAGTATAGCACATGGAAATAGAAACAGAGAATGGGGAGGCGGAAGCGGACACTGGACGTGGACCTGCTAGAGCGCAGTGGTGTGGCGGCCGGCGGGAAGAGCCGGGGAAGGTGTACAATGGCGGTCGGCGGCCAGCGCTGCGGCGGCCGAGCCCCAGCCCGCTTCTTTTTGAGCATCGAGCGGCGGCCATCCGCAAGCCTCAGAAGTGCAGAGGGAGTCCAGAAAGGGGGCAGTGACGAGCGGATAGGCTAACAGGCGGGCGACAGCCCCGGACGGGAGAGAGCGTAGAGGGCGAAGCGAGAGATTGGCGGCGGCGCGGCGGGGAATTGTGTGGTCGCTCACCTGGTCTCTCGTCGATCCTTGATACGAGACAGGCTTATTGGGCCTTTTTCAGCACTTAAATTAGGTGTATCAAAAACGTTTTCAACAATTCTGGGTGCCCCCCCCGCTGCGTACGCCCATGCTGTTAGGCCTAAGTCGAAATCCTCAGCTAAATGAGGCCTCAGCTTAACACATAAAAAAGGTGTTCAATCTCTCCCACAATGTCCTCTTCTTTCCTCTTCCTTTATTGGAACTTGTTTTGCAGACAAGGAAAGTGGCACATGTAATGTGAGAAAAACCCTCTTAGCCAAAATTAGCTACGAGCAAGATTTTCTGTATTGTAGATGCCCTAATTGACTCTCATCCCCAATGTAGTCTTTTTTTTATGTCAGTATAGACTTCTTTACATGGCATGCATTTGCCTAATGAGCAGCATTGTATTGCCATTCTAGCCAACCTGATCGATATGTCAAGCTTCATGCAGGAGATGCCATGTTTAATTTACTCCCTCACTCCGATCTATATTTCTTGGTGTAAAATGAATGTGAATCGAAGGGAGTACTTTTCTTAGATAGTACTATACCAGTTCAAAAAAAAGTACTACTCCTACTACATCACAAATGCATCAAAAGAGTACTACATCACAAGACCACCACGGTTGTACTAGTAGAGTTTAATGCTGAACTTCCAAAGGGAATAAGATTACACATATGAACTTTAAACAGGACCAGGAGCATGAGGGCCAGCAACAGGGGCGTTGACCGGGAACAAGCCAGGCAAGACGTAATTCTAGAGGAAGAGGCCATATGCTGCGTGCTTGGCCTTGGTTGCAGGGCGGTGCTTCCCCGATGTACTTAGGCCTACACCCGTCGCATGCTGGATCAGGCTGCGGATGTCCTTCTGGAGGATTTTGCCACAGAATGGGCAAAATAGCTCCCCGCGCATGCGGAAACGAATTTCACCACCCTTCAGCCGCTTCAGAATGTAGCGGCTCTTCTGGTCCCTGCGCTCCTTGTTGTCGTCCATGTCATCAGAATATTCCTGTGAATTATAAAGTACATAATAATCAGGTGTTTAATGACAGATCGAATAAATCGCACTATCATAAGCAAACCTTAGAAACCCTAAAATTAAATGTGTAGAACAAGTAAATGGCAGAAGAAATCATACTAAATCACGAGAAAACCCTATGAACAGCAATGAACATAAGCCACAACAATTGCAAGTCCACTAAGTATGAACACATAAATTAATTATATGACTAATCAAGCCAACTACATGGCAGATTAGTCGAAATTAAACTAGAATCTGACCGTACGAACCGTAGAATCAAGTACGTCTACAAGAACAAGGTAGGAGATCAAATCAATCAAGAACCAGGTTCGTGCAAACCACGTGAACAGTAATATGACACAAAGAGGATCGGGACAGTTTCGGTAAAAGAGCAGTACCTACTCGTCGTCACCCTCGACATCCTCCTGGAACTGAACGTTTGGGCCGAAATCGTCGAAGGGGTCGAGGTCCGCGTCCAGCACCGGGTCTAGGAAGACCTCGCCGTGGTGGCCTGCAACGCCTTGCAGATCTTCGGCGGGAGCAACGGCGTTGCTATCCACCTTCTCCTCAACGGCCAGGACGCCCGTTTCGACCGAGGTCGAAGAATCAGACAAGCAGAGGAGACAAGCGGCCTGGGTGCCCGGTGAAGCCTCACCCGCCGCGACGGCCACTACCGCAGAGGAATCCTCTGCGCGAGCGGCCGCCGATTGCTCCGCCTCGTACGCAAGACCTGTCTTCATGCTGCTGAAACGAGGAAGTCGATGCCTCGGAGGTGCGGTGAGTTGATGGGGGTTTTTCACAGTGTGGGGGAGGGGAGAGGACGAGCTCGCGAGAGACGATGAGGCCGATTATTTTATAGCCTCTGACTCTCTGTATCGAGTTGTGGACGCGTGAAGTCGTGCATGTACTCGATTTTCCACTTTCTGAGAAACGTGTACGAAACCTTTTTTTTCTTGGACCATTTAACTTCATGTGGGGCTCATGTATACCAATACTTCTAAACGTCATAAGTAATTCACAATTATTCAGAAAAATATGAGACCTTAACATTTTATTGTTTGTGTCAGATATTGTCCATGAAAAATAACATCCTTCAAAAAATAAATCCCCTATGCCAATCCGGCCATGCCCGTCTACTCCAACTAGCTTCCTCGAGTAATTTGTCACCTTACATTCTTAAAATGAACCAAAATTTGGCACAGGGGCAACACGTGGAAAATGATGTTACCATTCTCTCTTCCCATTTTTGTTTGAATTTTTCAAAATTTTCATGCCCTAACGGAAAAAATGTATGTTCCTTCTATGAAGCATGTATCAAATGGCATTACCAAAACCTGGGGGTGGCGGGGCACATGGTGGTGTGATGATACATCACATTTGGACCACACAACACAATTTGGACCAACAAAAAAAATTCAACCACCCACAAAAGTTGTACATAATTCAGAAACCGTCAGAAATATACGAAGTATTCCGGAGTCAATACTGAAGACAAAGCAATTATGCCAAAAGACGAAGGCAGGGGAGGAGTAGGTCTTGCTATATTGCACAACAAAGCCAAATTCAACTTTTCATTGATTGCAAAATTCTGGCTGCAATTAGCACACCCTGGTCTCCTGATGTCGCAATAGTTGGCTGCTGGGAGCGGAGACACTCGACTTCCTTCTTCAACTTATCGCACTCTGTGCGAACTTTCAAGTACTTTGTCTCGAAATATTGCGCATGTTCAGCATGCAACTCCACTTCCTGTCGAAAACTTTCCACGATCCACGATTTGCGATCTGTGACCAGCCTTGTCAGTGACCACACTCATCGGTGGCTGGGCGCGTAGTTCCTTGACTTCCTTCTTCAACTTCTTACACTCAGCGACAACGTCTGAGTACCGTTTATCAAAAGAAGATTGCACGGAACGGGCATTCTCCTCCGACATGGCACGATCTAAAATGCACCTGCCCACGAGGTGGCGGATTTTCTTATGAAGGATGGTGTTGTGGCCCTTGATCTGGTCCAGTTTCACGGAGAATCGTGTTATCACATCCTGCATTGCAAATTCAACAGCAATGAAGTATGCAGAGTGCAGATGAGGGGGGAGAAATAAACAAATGGAGTGCCAACCTCTTCAATATGCCTGAGAGCTGCAAAGTCCTTGTCCATAGGAACCTCTTCAACGATGGAACCGCCATTCCTGGAAGAAAGACAGTTAAGTAGTTGGATCTGGCATCCAGCAAGGAGGCGATGAAACTGCGGCACGGCAATGGAAACATACACGGCCGAAGATGCATACACGCGCACTGGCTGCTCCTCTCCCGGAGACTGAGCATTCGTCTCGATTACGCATTCAGGATACCAAACCTATGCATGTTCTGGCCCTTGATCTCGGCGGCTGTCGCCGATAATCTCATAATCCCTTCCTGCATTGAAAAATTCACCAGTAACGAATCAGGGATCCTTTTTCATTCACAGGATAGGAAAATCATAAGATTAGGAAAAGCATAGGATTTTATATACATTAGAGTGGGTGTATGCGCTATTTTATGGGCTATTTGGAATGTACAAAATGAATTCGTGTTTAATAAACCTAAATCTCATCCCTTCTTGCAGGTTATCCCTATGATTATTCACTAGATCCGTATGTTTCTTATCTCCCGCCCGAGGATCAGCAGGATATCATGGAGTCTGGGTGCAACTGACTAGAGACAGCCGCACGGGATTTTTACAGGCAGGGTGGCTGGCAGTTTCCTCATAGAATTACTTACTGATGTGTTTTTGCCTTTTTGGCACCCGCTATTTTCTATGTTTCGTTGGTGGATCTTTGTGTCGACTCTAGCTGATCCATGAGAAGTTTTCATAATTTGTGTATGAACTGAAGAAAGCAATAAAGCAGCCATATACATCATTTTGATGCAGAGGCTGTGGTATGTCCCCCATTTCAAAAAAAGGAACAAACATAGGATTGAGATGTCATGGCTAGTTGAATTAATGTTTTATTCCTATATTATTCGCACTACTAGATTCCTATAGGATTAGTTCCTATAGGATATGTTCCTATAAATCAAACAACTAATGTAGGAAAAAATCCCATAGGATCTAAATGCTACACAATTCTTATAGGAGTCCTACGAATTAAAGAAGCCCTCATGCAGTACGGAGATGAAGAGGAAGAAAAAAAAAGCAATGGATATATATTATATAGTGCATACATTATTAATGCTCTTGAGAGCTAACAAGTGCTCATCAAACGACGGGTCCTCGATAGCTAAGTACGAAGTGGATCCTGCGGTAGAAAGCACGAGCCTGGAACCGTCGGCCCTGGAAGATGATAGCCGGTTTAGTTGGCACCGCCTGCCAGCAAGGACTCAACAAAAATCCGGCATGGCGATGGAAACATACCCAGGAGCTTCGTACCCACCAGGTTGGCGAGAAACGAGCGATTTCTCAACTTGGGTAGGAATGGCGCTGAAACCAGCCGCCATGGAAGAAAGACGGTTAAATTGTTTGATCCGCTAGCCAGCCAGAAGGCAGAGAAACTTCGGCATGGCGATGGAAACATACCGGGGAGCTTCGTACCCACCATCTTGGTGAAACACGGGCGATTTCTTGGCATCGGTAGGAAGGGCGACACTTGAACGGGCGGCCCTGGAAGAAAGACGGTCAAATAGCTGGTTCTCCCGGGTAAAAAAAATAGTTGGATCTGTTTGCCTTGCTGTAATCTGCGTTCATGGGAGCAAAGAAAGCACATGGCGATAAAAACCTACCAGGACTCTTGCTGGATTACTCTGCCCTGACCCAACAAGCCCGAAGCAGACTGAGCTTGCGATGGAAGCGCAGACATGCCTGTCCGCCGGCGCCGCGGTACACTTTCAAAGTCGGAGTTTGCAGGACTTTCAGCGGGATGGATTTCACCGTGGATTTAGTCTCAGACACCAACGCCTCCTTCCTCTTCTTACTCTTCTTCATGTTCTTCTTAGACAACTTGTTGAACGAGGGATGAATCGCTGGAGGAAGAAGGAAGGGACAAGCAGGTGGGGATAGAAGGGGTCGGTGTAGAGCTCTCCGGGGAGGGTTCTCCGGGGAGGAGGATGAAACTGGAACGAACAGGACAGGGATGGGACTGGGCAATCTTGTCCGTCCATCCAAAATCGAAGGGCGGGAGCACATAAGACTTTGGGCCATTGACAGGCTGGTCCTACCACAGGCGGACCCCAAGTTTCAACGATTCAATGTCAGTGAAAAGATATATCGGCAATGTAAAAGAATCTTGTTCGGGGTCGGCCGCGGAAGCCAAATCTCTGTGTCGCAAAGTCTACTACGAGTAGTAGTCTACTTCTATATAGGTATAGCTGCATAGCCATCATACCATTGCATTGATCGAGCTGTACGCCTTCACCACTCTGATTCAGGTCCAAAATATTAGCATTCTCTTGTCAAATCAAAGGCCATGTCAGTTTGACGAAAGGGACGTTCTTTACGGACTACTCAGTTCGGCAAAAAGATTCTTGAAGCCATGTACATATTTTCTGGATCGATTTAAGTAATTTGCTACAACTGTAATATTATTTCCAATTTTCAGCAATTTATTTGAATTTTAGGATTTTACTTATAAATTTCGCTAATTGACATGTGTAGGGAAAGATAGAAAACAACTAGTGTATGCATGACCAATTAATCTGACTAAATAAATCTTATAGTGGCCACTTTGCATCACTCAAACTGAGAGGGCATGTTAGATTCATATGATAGAAAAATGGAGAATCGCTATGACATATGCCTCCTTGAATCCTACGGGAAAATCTACAGGAATTGGTAAAGCTAGGTGTGTGATGGTATCATAGGAAAGCCAAAGGAAATTTCTACTAGAGATTGAGAGTGCATAGCATAGTTGTCACAATTGCATATGAATTTTTCCAAGAGGTCTAACCTCTTATTAGAAATCCTATAGGGTTGTACTAGTATAAGAAAACAATACATAGAAATTTTGGAGGATTCAATTCTTCAAATCAAACAAGCTATATAGGGGGGAAATCATATCCTTTGATTCGTACAATTTGTATAGGAGTTATGTAGGATTTGACTATAGGAGTTATGTAGGATTTGACTATAGGATTTGAATATTTGTACGGTTGTGTAATATTTTTACCCAGATCAATTCACATACCACCGGTTATGTTTTTTTTTGGGCTATAAAAATAGGATGTGTGGTATATTTGATATGTGCAGAGATAATCTCACCATCTTATAGCCACCCATAACATTTCGAGCAAACAAAAAAAATCTACACTACCACTAACCACATCTCGTCCTACACTCAATTCCTACACAACCAAACAACAAAAAATGGCTATCCCTAGCCAGGTGGTTGGGGATACTCTCATCCCATAAACCTATCCCCTAAACCAAACAACCACTAATAGGGAGGGAAGGAAAACCTAGTATCTGATACTGTACAAAAAACACATAAAGCAATCTGGAACCGTCCACATAGAATCAACGGGCCAGAGCAGATGCCTTCTTTAGGAAGGGTCTTGCACGGAAGCCAAGGAATCCTCTGCGTCGACAATCTGCTGTAGCAGTAAAATTGACCATCATAGCGGCACATTGATGGAGCCACTGCAATGCGTCCAAATCCGGGTATAGTCTTGTCATATCAATGGCTATGTCAGTTTCTCCAGATATAATCTACTATCCGTTAGCTAGTACTACTACTCTAGAGGCTTCTACAACCATCTTGTACGCCACATGCGAAGTTGTACAAGATTACGACTACTATCAGATATCGACTAGTCCGATCACGTCCAGGTCGCAACTACTAAAATATGGCCGTAAAGAAAATGCAGAAGTAGGATGGGGCCACGACAAAAGACATATCATATCAGCATGCATAGCATCTCATTTGCAACTAGTTGCACCCGCATCCTATTATCGGATATCACACTTCTGCACTTTTAAAAAATATGAAGAAAATCAAAACTGGGACACATATTATGTTGTGTATTGCTCCACGCCTCCACAGGTCCCAGATGAGTATGCATCTGTGAAGTTTCATCAAAAAAATGAAATTTTCTAGCTTGCACAAAAAAGACAAATGATATGTGAATAGTTAAGGAATATTATTAACTTTGGTCTTTTCTTTTTTCCACAGCTCACATATGGTCACTTTTTGAAAGTGTTCGACGATTACCAAGGCATCTAGGATACCTTAAAAGCACTTTTTTGTGATGTTGATCAAATTGTACTCTAAAATCGTCACTGGACAACAGGCCGGCCTATTGCAAACTTGTTTGAATGAGCTAAAATAGTTAGAAACCTAGAAAATTTGTCAATTCAGTGAATTTTCATCCTATAACGTTTACTTAATTTGAAAAACGAATGGGGACATTTGCCATAATGGGACAATCATTTCTACAAAAAAAGAATAAGATGGAAAGTCTCGCAATGTTATTTATCATGACAACATTGACAATGTCACAACCGTGGGGTGATTAGGGAATCCACTCCGCTAGAAAAAACAAACTTATATAAGGCATGTGTGGCAATGCAGTTTGTCTACCTTATACAAATATCTCGATGTGGAGCTATATATGGATTTTATTTTCCAACTTTAGATGATCAGTTTTTAGTTCACCATTTAATTAGAATTCATAATTTTGGGGAATAAAATACTTGGAGGTACGTACCCTACAAGTGTGGTACCACAAACAAAGCCCAAACATGGGTCCCAATAGTACAACATATATAGCACGCATAGGAAGTTTGAGCAAATTTGAAACCAACCAAATGAGGTAGAAACAAATAAAAAAAAAGTTGTGAAACATGTGCATGGAGCCATCACATGACATGTACTTACTACTAACAAGTAAAAAATATAAAACCCAATCATACATAGAGGTTTGGGGTGAAGAGTCATTATTCACACACATATACAATAAATATGGACTGCTTTTGGCGTTCTACCCAGTAATTTGAGCAAGCTTCATGCATTGTCCACTTCAAACTTGACAACATTGGAACCATAGCTGCTTGAGTTCGCCTCGCTAGCCTCTTCCCATATGTAAGCTTAATTAATTGGTTACACTACGAAAACCACAGTCAACTTCTGAATAATGCATGCATTTCCCCCCTTTTGCACATATGCAACTTTGCAAATTAGGGATGTTTGGTTTACCACACATTAGTGTGTTGTTTATTTTTATTAGGACCCCTGTTTGGTAGCCACATTTTTTCCAAAGCCAAAGTGTGGTTAGCCAAAAAAAAATACTCCAAATTGTGTGGCTAGCCACCAAATTGTGGCTTAAAATATTAAAGCCAAACTTTGGCAAAACTTTGTAAAAAAAAGTTGAGTCTATGACAAATGGACCATACATGCAATAAATCATGATAAGCCAAATTGTGGCAAAAACCAAACACATGCCTAATAAACTATATGGCTGCCAAATTTTGGCTTCTTGGCAAATTGTGGCTAGGAACCAAACATGCCCTTGCTGGCCAAAGGGGTCCAAATAGGTGTTTTTTATTCGCTATCATGTGCAGTGTGTGCACAATACCACAAATCAAAATTTCCCAGGTAGGCCAAACATGCATGCATGGTAGGCGAATCGCCATTTCGAAGGTTAATTTGTCAAACTAGCTTACCATGAAACCGTAAACTAAATCATTTGTACTCCAATTAATTAAGTTCGGATATGAATGGTGGTCATCAACCAAACTAATAAGAATTCAAAATTTGGGATGATATAGGGATGTGCCCTATTGTTGTGGAATCAGAAAACATTAGCCAACGAAAATGTGGGTTGCATCCAAGTATAGTAGATCACAAGTCGATTGCCAAGAAGTTTTTTCCTAAATTTGAAATAAAGCCAAAATGAGGTTCAAACTTATTGAAATCAGCAAGCAAGGCAATCAAGAAGTCGCCAATTACTACTTTTATCTAGGAAAAATAACAAACATCATGGCATGCAAATATTCTTGAGAAGCAGAATCATTCTGTAAGGTATATATTTTTGGAACCATGCATGTTGGACATTGATTCGCTTCTTGCCACATGGGTGAGCTAGCTTGGTTACCGCAAGAACCATGCATGGCAAACTTTTGAATCATGACCCCTTTTTTAAGAGATCAATAAAAACATTGTATTTTCAACTATACTTTGCCAAATACAGTTTTTTTGGTTTTCCACGTAAAGTCTTTTCATTTTTATTGGCCGATTTAAGGGGGGCAAAATTAAAAGGATGTATTTGTGAAGTGGCTACCGTGTGTATTGCGCACACTACCACCTATACAATTTTCACAAGCGGGTGACATGGTTGGATGGCCATCCATTTCCATGGTTTGTTGGATTATCTCATCATGTAGTATATAATAAATTAATTTTGTAAATATTTTTCAATTCAAGTATTAATGATGGTTATATTACAACTCAAATAAATTGGGAAAATACTGGGATTCACCTCCCTAGAATCAATCTTGCCCGTCCATTTCCTATCAACTGACTATTGGGAGTACTATATTTAAATGGCGGTTGGAGTTAATTGCTCAACCTCGTCGCAGTATTATTCCCATCTGTCCCCACTAAACAACCCCTGGCGGTTCGTTTTCCCGTGCATTTCGGCAAGTTCCAAAAAACCCCATTGTTTGCAGTTGCTCTCCCTCCCTCCCCCTCAATCCCTCCGATCAGTTCGACGTGCTTCAGCGCTTCCATGGCCGACGGCGGCCTGTTTACTCTAAAGAGGAGCGTCGTTCCCCATGGGACGACCAAGGTGAACGTGGTCTACACGAATGACCCTTCCGTTCTCGAGCGCACCCTCAAGATGTACGAACAAAAGCTTCTAGAGGACAGGCCCAGGTTCATCGGCCTCGACCTAGAATACACTTCGGACCAAGTAAGTACCGCCGTCGTTCAGTTGGCCATGGACGACCACGTCTTGGTGTACCATTTCTGCAGGTATGTTCTTCACATGCCTTCCTTTATCTTGGATCTGCTTTTCTATTTCGAAATAGACTAGGTTCTAACTTGTATGAAAACACGAACAAACTAACTTGTATGAAAAATGTGGTCTGGAACGTAATATCCAACAAACTTGTATTTTTTTTGGATTGACCACGATATCTAGTTTCATGATTTTGGTACTCAAAATTTGCACAAATTTCATGTACTCATACTCACCGATAATCGGCATGGATGTCAAGATATTTTTATTTTACATATAGTAACTGAATCTTAACTTGACACTTAAATAATTAGATCATATAGTCGCAACAATAATTCATGTTATTTTGATGTGTATCACTGATGCAAAATCATTGTTTCACTGCAACAAGTATACAGTTTACTGGAAGAAAAATATGTGTACTATTTCAGCATATACGATCTTACAAGATTGATTTGTGTTAACATGCAGGAGTCCTGACAATCTGGCACTGCGAGAATTCCTTCAACATAAAGGAATTTGTTTCACAACTGTTGACATCAGGAGTGACTCTAGAAGGTTTGCTAGAGATGGCATTAAAATTCCTGAACATAATTGGATTGACATTCAGGATATGATCAATTTCAATGGTCCTGGCAAAAGGACTGGCATGGGTGATTTGGCAGCCGCCATCATTGACCCATCTTACAAAGACATGAAGACCAAGTTCCCTACTAGCAGCCACGATCAATGGGAGTGCATGCCATTGCCTCAAGTAAACTTGAGGTATGCTGCGATCGATGGGTATGTTAGTTTTGAGTTGTACAGGCGACTCAAAAAAATCAATGATGGGCAGCGTCAAGCACAACCAATTCCAAGGGAAGTGGTTTGCCCGGATTGCAAGGAAGCGGCTAGGTTGGCCGCTCTTCCCCCTGCCTGGCGCGACGAGAAGAAGCAGTTTGTCGGGACAACCTACTGGGAATTTGTATCTTATTGCTTTAGGTACAACATACCATTTGATCCGAAGAATATGCCACCATGGATAAAGGCCCGTGCGAGCCTACTTCGGGGTCTCTGTGGGATGGCGGTTCACATGGTGAGCAAGCTAGGGCAACGGCTGGATGTGGTGAGCTAGCAAGGGCAGGGCCTGTATCTGGTTGGGAAGCTCCAACAAGGATTCCCGACACACGAAGTGCGAACGAGTGCAGAACTTGGACTGCCAACCCATGGGAGGCAGGTACAAGCGGCACCGGCAAGCGCATCAAGAGGGATGACGATAATTGGTGAACTAGGCTCGCGTTATATGTTTCCAAGATTGTACATAAGTTTAGAATTATGAACTAGTAGTATTGTTTAGGTGATGTAATTACTTTTGCAACAATGTGTATGAGGTTTCAGAACCACGCTTCCTTATTTAAACATGTTTAAACCATGAAAATGAAAAGGTAAGCCTGCATCCTTCTTAGTCACTCCAAAATGAAGCTTTTGGGAAGGTATTTGAAATTTCCATGTTTGAAACCCAAAACGACTTCTCTTCGTGATTGACTTCATAAGACAAAGTTTAGGCTTAGGGGTAGATACATGATTTTTCTGGTTTGAATATGTCTAGACCTTGTTTATCAACTTGAGTGCTTACTATATGACATAAGAAGGCTATGTGCTTTGGTTTTTCATTTTTTTCATTTTTTTT
The DNA here is from genome assembly GCF_019359855.2 of Lolium perenne. Classification (NCBI taxonomy): domain Eukaryota; kingdom Viridiplantae; phylum Streptophyta; class Magnoliopsida; order Poales; family Poaceae; genus Lolium; species Lolium perenne. The sequence continues at coordinate 278,510,294 of NC_067250.2, forward strand.
GAAATTTTCTGCCCATTTGAATCTTGGTCTAATCCTAGGTACGTTTGACAAAGATTTGAACAATTTTAAAATATGAAAATAAAATGTAAGCCCGGTATGGATCCTTCTTAGTCACTCTGAAATGAAGCTTTTGGGAGGTTTTTGAAATTTCCATGTTTGAAACCCAAAACCACTTCTCTTCATGCTCGACTTCGTAAGATAGAGTTTAGGGTTAGGGGTAGATACATGATTTTTCTGGTTTGAATATGTCTAGACCTTGTTTATCAACTTGAGTGCTTATTATATGACATAAGAAGGCTATATGCTTTGGTTTTTCATTTTTTTATACCCATTTGAATCTTGGTCAAATCCTAGGTTTGACCAAGATTTGAACAAGTTTAAAACATGAAAATAAAAGGTAAGCTCGACCTGGATCCTTCTTAGTCACTCTAAAATGAAGCTTTTGGGGGGTTCTTGAAATTTCCATGTTTGAAACCCAAAACCACGTCTCTTCATTCTTGACTTCATAAGACATAGTTTAGGGTTAGGGTAGATACATGATTTTTCTGGTTTGAATATGTCTAGACCTTGTTTATCAACTTGAATGCTTAATATATGACATAAGAATACTATGTGCTTTGGTTTTCATTTTTTGATTTTTTCTGAATTTTTATGCCCATTTGCTCTTGGTCAAATCATAGGTTTGACCAAGATTTAAACAAGTTTAAAACATGAAAATGAAAAGGTAAGCCTGCATCCTTCTTAGTCACTCCAAAATGAGGCTTTTGGGAAGGTTTTTGAAATTTCCATGTTTGAAACCCAAAACGACTTCTCTTCGTGCTTGACTTCATAAGACAAAGTTTAGGGTTAGGGGTAGATACAAGATTTTTCTGGTTTGAATATATCTAGACCTTGTTTACCAACTTGAGTGCTTACTATATGACATAAGAAGGCTATGTGCTTTGGTTTTTCAATTTTTTTGAATTTTTGTGCCCATTTGAATCTTGGTCAAATCCTAGGTACGGTTTGATCAAGATTTGAACATGTTTAAAACATGAAAATAAAAGGTAAGCATGGATCCTTCTTAGTCACTCTAAAATGAAGCTTTTAGGAGGTTTTTGAAATTTCCATGTTTGAAACCCAAAACCACTTCTCTTCATGCTCGACCTCGTAAAATATATAGAGTTTATTAGGGTTAGGGGTAGATACATGATTTGTCTGGTTTGAAAATGTTTAGACCTTGTTTATCAACTTGAATGCTTACTATATGACATAAGAATACTATGTGCTTTGGTTTTCATTTTTTTGATTTTTTCTGATTTTTTATGCCCATTTGATCTTGGTCAAATCCTAGGTTTAACCAAGATTTAAACAAGTTTAAAACGTAAAAATGAAAAGGTAAGCCTGCATCCTTCTTAGTCACTCCAAAATGAAGCTTTTGGGAAGGTTTTTGATATTACCATGTTTGAAACCCAAAACCACTTCTCTTCATGCTTTACTTCATATAAGATAGAGTTTAGGGTTAGGGGTAGAAATACGTGATTTGTCTAGTTTGAATATGTCTAGACCTTGTTTTATCAACTTGAATTCTTACTATATGACATAAAAAAAACTATGTGGTTTGGTTTGATGGTTCATAGTTCATAATTCATAGTTGATCATACATACGGATCATACATACAGAATTGCGCGATCCTTATCGCGACTTCTAACCTATCTAGCCATCGAGGAAGATGATGGTCGCGTTCTCCTCCGCCTCCCGCGCCTCCTTCTCCTTCACGGCGGTGATGGCCGCCGCCTTGTCTTCTTCCTCCGCCCTCTTCTTGTCGGCATCGTCCTTGAGGGACGCGGCCAGCGCCTTCAAGAAGAGGGGGTCTTCCCCTTCCTCCGCCTCCTCCGCCCTCTTCTTGTCGGCATCGTCCTTGAGGGACGCGGCCAGCGCCTTCAAGAAGAGGGGGTCTTCCCCTTCCTCCGCCTCCTCCGCCCTCTTCTTGTCGGCATCGTCCTTGAGGGACGCGGCCAGCGCCTTCAAGAAGAGGGGGTCTTCCCCTTCCTCCGCCTCCTCCGCCTCCTCGCCGGCTGGCGGCGCGAATCCGTAGCTGGTGCTCGCCTCCCACGCCACCTTCGACCGGTGGTTCCTCTCCCAGTCGGCGCGCCATTTGTTGAAGACGGGGCCGCTCATCGGTTTGAGCGGCGGATCCGCCTTGTACCAGAGCCCATCCGGGGCGAACTCGCGGAGCGACGACGGCATGTACAGGGAGCCGCCGTACCTGCACGCCGCGCGCCGACTCCCGGCGGCGGACTGCTTGCACTGGAGCCGCCACGCCTCCTCGAGCGTGTCCGTCGCGCGGGATCGCTTCGATCCGCTCGCGGGCGACGCGAAACTGGTACGGCGTGAATACATGGCGACCGGCGAAGAATCACCACCCTGTAATCAAGGCCAAGCACGCAGCATATGGCCTCTTCCTTACGTCTTGCCTGGTTTGTTGACGGTCAACGCCCCTGCTGCTGGCCCTGATGCTCCTGGTCCTGTTTAAAGTTCATATGTGTAATCTTATTCCCCTTTGGAAGTTCAGCATTAAACTCTACTAGTAGTACAACTGTCGTGGTCTTGTGATGTACAGTAGTAGTACTCTTTTGATGCATTTGTGATGTAGTAGTACTGTACTTTTTTTTGAACTGATATAGTACAGTACTATCTAAGAAAAGTACTCCCTCCGATTCACATTCTTTTTAGCACCAAGAAATATGGATCGGAGCGAGGGAGTAATTAAAACATGGCATCTCCTGCATGAAGCTTGACAGATTGATCGGGTTGGCTAGAATGGCTATACAATGCTCCTCATTAGGCAAATGCATGCCATGTACGATAGTATACGTCCAGTAAATAAGTCTATACTGACATAAAAAAAAGACTACATTGGGGATGAGAGTCAATTGGGGCATCTACAATACAGAAAATCTTGCTCGTAGTTGATTTTGGCTAAGAGGGTTTTATTACTCACATTACACGTGCCACTTTCCTTGTCTGCAAAACAAGTTCCAATAAACGAAGAGGAAAGAAGAGGAAATTGTGGGCGAGATTGAACACTTTTTTATGTGTTAAGCTGAGAACACGTTTAGCTGAGGATTTCGGCTTAGGCCTAACAGCTCAGCACACACACAAATAAATCTCCTCGCGTGCACCAGTGTCAGCAATTTTCTTATTATTATACTTTGCGAGATTTAGCGGATGAGCCAAACTCAGAGATAGAATGAATCTTTTGGGATGTTCTTGAAATTTCCATGTTTGAAACCCAAAACGACTTCTCTTCATGCTAGACTTCATAAGATCAACATGGGGTAGATACATGATTTTTCTGGTTTGGATATATCTCGACCTTGTTTATCAACTTGAATGCTTACGATATGACATAAGAAGACTATATATGTGCTTTTGTTTTTCATTTTTCTGATATTTTTATTTTGTGCCCATATTTGTATCTTGGTCAAATCCTAGGTTTGACAATGATTTAAAAAAGTTTAAAATATGAAAATGAAAAGGTAAGCATGGATCCTTCTTAGTCACTCTAAATGAAGCTTTTGGGAGGTTTTTGATATTTCCATGTTTGAAACCCACAACCACTTCTCTTCATGCTTGACTTCATAAGATAGAGTTTAGGGGTTAGGGGGTAGATACATGATTTGTTTGGTTTGAATATGTCTAGACCTTGTTTATCAGCTTGAATGGTTACTATATGACATAAGAAGACTATGTACTTTGGTTTTAATTTTTTTGTTTTTGTTAATTTTATGCCCATTTGAATCTTGGTCAAATACTAGCTATGACCAAGATGTAAACAAGTTTAAAACATGAAAATGAAAAGGTAATCATGGATCCTTCTTAGACACTTTAAAATGAATATTTTGGGAGGTTCTTTAAATTTCAAAGTTTGAAACCCAAAACCACTTCTCTTCATGCTTGACTACATAAGACAGAGTTTAGGGTTAGGGGTAGATACATGATTTTTCTTGTTTGAATATATCTAGACCTTGTTTATCAACTTTAATGCTTACTATATGACATAAGAAAACTATGTGCTTTGGTTTTTAATTTTTTAATTTTTTTTAATTTTGATGCACATTTGAATCTTTGTCAAATCCTAGGTTTGACCAAGATTTAAACAAGTATAAAACATGAAAATGAAAAGGGGAAGCATGTATCCTTCTTATAGTCACTCTAAAATGAAGTTTTTGGGATGTTCTTGAAATTTTCATGTTTGAAACCCAAAACCACTTCTCTTCAGGCTTGACTTCATAAGATAGAGTTTAGGGGCTAGGGGGTAGATACATGATTTGCCTAGGTTTGAATATGTCCAAACCTTGTTTATCAACTTGAATGCTTACTATATGACATAAGAAGACTATATGCTTTTGTTTTTCATTTTTCTGATTTTTTTAATTTTATGCCCATTTGAATCTTTTGGTCAAATCATAGGTGTAATTTGACACACAGATTTAAACAAGTTTAAAATATGAAAATGAAAAGGTGGTAAGCATGGATCATTCTTATATTAGTCACTCTAAAATGAAGCTTTTGGGAGGTTTTTGAAATTTCCATGTTTGAAACCCAAAACCACTTCTCTTCATGCTGTTGACTTCATAAGATAGAGTTTAGGGGTTAGGGGTATAGATACATGATTTGTCTTGTTTGAATATGTGTCTAGACCTTGTTTATCAACTTTAATGCTTACTATATGACATAATAAAATTTTGTGATTTAATTTGGTTTTAAATTTTTCTAATTTTTTTTTGAATTTTGATGCACATTTTGAATCTTGGTCAAATCCTAGGTTTGACCAAGATTTAAACAAGTATAAAACATGAAAATGAAAAGGTAAGCATGCATCGATCCTTCTTAGTCACTCCAAAGTGAAGCTTTTGGGAAGTTTTTGAAATTTCCATGTTTGAAACCCAAAACGACTTCTCTTCGTGCTTGATCGACACTTCAGAAGACAAAGTTTAGGGTTAGGGGTAGATATATGATCGATTTCTCTGGTTTGAATATGTCTAGACCATGTTTATCAACTTGAGTGCTTACTACATGACATAAGAAGGCTATATATGTGCTTTGGTTTTTTTGGAATTTTTATGCCCATTTGAATCTTGGTCAAATCCTAAGTTTGACCAAGATTTGAACAAGTTTAAAAGATGAAAATGAAAATGAAAAGGGTAAGCCTGGATCCTTCTTAGTCACTCTAAAATGAAGCTTTTGGGAAGTTTTTGAAATTTCCATGTTTTAAACCCAAAACGACTTCTCTTCGTGCTTGATCGACACTTCAGAAGACAAAGTTTAGGGTTAGGGGTAGATATATGATCGATTTCTCTGGTTTGAATATGTCTAGACCATGTTTATCAACTTGAGTGCTTACTATATGACATAAGAAGGCTATATATGTGCTTTGGTTTTTCATTTTTTTTTGAATTTTTATGCCCATTTGAATCTTAGTCAAATCCTAAGTTTGACCAAAATTTGAACAAGTTTAAAACATGAAAATGAAAAGGTTAAGCCTGGATCCTTCTTAGTCACTCTAAAATGAAGCTTTTGGGAGGTTTTTGAAATTTCCATGTTTGAAACCCAAATTAAACCACTTCTCTTCATGCTTGACTTTACAAGACATAGTTTATGGTTAGGGGGTAGATACATGATTCGTCTGTTTTAAATATTTCTAGACCTTGTTTATCAACTCGAATGTCTTACTATATGACATAAGAAGACCATGCGCTTTTTTTTTTTTGAATTCTTATGCCCATTTGAATCTCTTGGTCAAATCCTAGCTAGGTTTGACCAAGATTTAAACAAGTTTAACACATGAAAATGAAAAGGTAAGCTTGTATCCTTCTTAGTCACTCTAAAATGAAGCTTTTGGGAGGTTTTTGAAATTTCCATGTTTGAAACACAAAACCACTTCTCTTCATGCTTGACTTCATAAGATAGAGTTTAGGGTTAGGGGGTAGATACATGATTTGTCTTGTTTGAATATGTTTAGACCTTGTTTATCAACTTGAATGCTTACTATATATATGTGACATGAGAATACTATGTGCTTTGGTTTTCATTTTTTTGATTTTTTTTTTTGATTTTGATGCACATTTGAATCTTTGTCAAATCCTAGGTTTGACCAAGATTTAAACAAGTATAAAACATGAAAATGAAAAGGGGGAGCATGTATCCTTGTTTATCAACTTGAATGCTTACTATATGACATAAGAATACTATGTGCTTTGGTTTTCAGTTTTTTGACCAAGATTTGAACATGTTTCAAACATGAAAATAAAAGGTAAGCATGGATCCTTCTTAGTCACTCTAAAATGAAGCTTTTGGGAGGTTTTTGAAATTTCCATGTTTGAAACCCAAAACCACTTCTCTTCATGCTGTTGACTTCATAAGATAGAGTTTAGGGGTGATACGTCCAATTTGCATCACTATTTTATATCATAATTTGCTGCTATTCATTGATATATTTCATATTTGGAGATGATACTTATGTTATTTCATCTATTTTGCATGTTTCATGATTATTGGAGGATCGCGCACCGGAGCCAGGATTCTGCTGGAAAAAGCACCGTCAGAATGCAATATTTCGGAAGATCAACAGTTGACGGAAATTATACGAAAAATCCTATTTTTCCAGATGACGAAGGGAGCCAGAAGGGGGGAGCCGAGGAGGGCCGCCATGGGCCCCCCTCATAGGCCGGCGCGGGCCCTGCCCTGGCCGCGCCGCCCTGTGAGGAGGGGGCCCACAGCCCCCTCTCGCCTCCTTTTCTTCGCGTACGCCTTCGTCCCGAAAACCTAAGCTCCAGGGGTACGTCGCGAAGAGCCACAGCCGCCTCTGCGGGGCGGAGAACACCAGAGAGAAAAGAGCTCTCCGGCAGGCTGAGATCCGCCGGGGAAATTCCCTCCCGGAGGGGGAAATCGACGACATCGTCACCGTCATCAAGCTGGACATCATCTCCATCACCATCATCATCATCTTCATCATCATCACCGCCGTCTCCACCGCTGCACCTCGTCACCGCCGTAACAATTTGGGTTTGATCTTGTTTGTTTGATAGGGGAAACTCTCCCGGTGTTGATTTCTACTTGTTATTGATGCTATTGAGTGAAACCGTTGAACCAAGGTTTATGTTCAGATTGTTATTCATCATCATATCACCTCTGATCATGTTCCATATGATGTCTCGTGAGTAGTTCGTTTAGTTCTTGAGGACATGGGTGAAGTCTAAATGTTAGTAGTGAAGTATGGTTCAGTAATATTCAATGTTATGATATTTAAGTTGTGGTGTTATTCTTCTAGTGGTGTCATGTGAACGTCGACTACACGACACTTCACCTTTATGGGCCTAGGGGAATGCATCTTGTACTCGTTTGCCAATTGCGGGGTTGCCGGAGTGACAGAAACCTGAGCCCCCGTTGGTATATCGATGTAGGAGGGATAGCAGGATCTCAGAGTTTAAGGCTGTGGTTAGATTTATCTTAATTACTTTCTTGTAGTTGCGGATGCTTGCAAGGGGTATAATCACAAGTATGTATTAGTCCTAGGAAGGGCGGTACATTAGCATAGGTTCACCCACACAACACTTATCAAAACAATGAAGATTAATTAGCCGTATGTAGCGAAAGCACTAGACTAAAATCCCGTGTGTCCTCAAGAACGTTTCGTCATTATAAGTAAACAAACCGGCTTGTCCTTTGTGCTAAAAAGGATTGGGCCACTCGCTGCAATTATTACTCTCGCACTTTACTTACTCGTACTTTATTCATCTGTTACTTCAAAACCCCCTGAATACTTGTCTGTGAGCATTTACAGTGAATCCTTCATCGAAACTGCTTTTCAACACCTTCTGCTCCTCGTTGGGATCGACATTCTTACTTATCGAAGATACTACGATACACCCCCTATACTTGTGGGTCATCAAGGGGTTAGCGGTATAGATACATGATTTGTCTTGTTTGAATATGTGTCTAGACCTTGTTTATCAACTTTAATGCTTACTATATGACATAAGAAAACTTTGTGCTTTAATTTGGTTTTTAATTTTTCTATTTTTTTTTTGAATTTTGATGCACATTTTGAATCTTGGTCAAATCCTAGGTTTGACCAAGATTTAAACAAGTATAAAACATGAAAATGAAAAGGGAAGCATGCATCGATCCTTCTTAGTCACTCCAAAGTGAAGCTTTTGGGAAGTTTTTGAAATTTCCATGTTTGAAACCCAAAACGACTTCTCTTCGTGCTTGATCGACACTTCAGAAGACAAAGTTTAGGGTTAGGGGTAGATATATGATCGATTTCTCTGGTTTGAATATGTCAGACCTTGTTTATCACCTTGAATGCTTACTATATGACATAAGAAGACGACGTTTTTTTTTTATTTTTTTGAATTTTTATGCCCATTTGAATCTTGGTCAAATCATAGGTTTGACCATGATTTAAACATGTTTAAAACATGAAAATGAAAAAGTAAGTCTGGATCCTTCTTAGTCACTCCAAAATGTACCAATTGATATATAAGTTAACTTGGCTTCATGGAAAAAATAATGTCATGTAAATGAGTTAACTTGGCTTTCCTACCCTTGAATCCATAGGAGTAGTATAATAATCAACCGAGTTTTTAAACCAACAGGTCTGTCACTTACGTGTGGTGCCCATGCGTGAGGTCCCACACTTCAGTGAGCACAAGCCAAGTGCGGTAGGTACGCAAACTCATCAGATGCGTCTGAAGTCTCTGGGTCCTTCAGGATTCGGTTGTCCCTCTCACAAAAAAAAATCTCTCATTCTCGGCCTCGCTCGCTCGCTCGCTCGCACCTCCTGCTCACTGACAAAACCTGCAGAACAGTCAACATCATCACCCGAAAAAGGGCAGACACCATAATTCTCTCCCTTCTTCTCTCCTTCCGAGTGATCCCTCTTCCTCCGAGTTTCACTCGACGGGCAAACACACGTGTGCTGCATAGTAATAATATAAAATTAGAAAAATCGACCTACGAATCTATGATTAAATAGGTTAATCTAGGGTTTTGCCCACTACTACAGATCAAGTTCAAAAATATCCAACTACTGGTTCGATTTCGGGCTACTAATATAAAATTAAATAAGTTGAACTAGTATTCCTCTAAAAAAATCATTTTGGTATGCATTGTTTTATACTTTTCATAGCTATAGTGCATCACAAATTCATGATTTCATGCTTTGCTTTGCCAATTTCGATTTTTTCTAACCACCTTCTCTTTGATTTCAAATTTAGGTCAAACTATTGGTGCCTGGTATGTGTTCTACTTGAATTGGATGCTACGTGTGCACATGTTTTGCCATTGTTTTGGGCTTCCACACATCTTTGGGGCATCCAAGTATTTAAGTTACCTTGTGTTTTCTTGAATTGTAATTCATGTACCATTCCTCCCAAATTCTATGCCCATTTGAATTTGGTCAAATCATAAGTTTGACCAAGATTTGAACAAGTTTAAAACATGAAAAAGAAAAGGTAAGCCTGGATCCTTCTTAGTCACTCTAAAATGAAGCTTTTGGGAGGTTTTTGAAATTTCCATGTTTGAAACACAAAACCACTTCTCTTCATGCTTGACTTCATAAGACACAGTTTAGGGTTAGGGGTAGATACATGATTTGTTGTTTGAATATGTTTAGACCTTGTTTATCAACTTGAATGCTTACTATATGTGACATGAGAATACTATGTGCTTTGGTTTTCATTTTTTTGATTTTTTCTGAATTTTTATGTCCATTTGATCTTGGTCAAATCCTAGGTTTAACAAAGATTTAAACAACTTTATAACATGAAAATAAAAAGGTAAGCCTGCATCCTTCTTAGTCACTCAAAAAGGAATCTTTTGGGAAGGTTTTTGAAATTTCCATGTTTGAAACCCAAAACCACGTCTCTTCATTCTTGACTTCATAAGACATAGTTTAGGGTTAGGGTAGATACATGATTTTTCTGGTTTGAATATGTCTAGACCTTGTTTATCAACTTGAATGCTTAATATATGACATAAGAATACTATGTGCTTTGGTTTTCATTTTTTGATTTTTTCTGAATTTTTATGCCCATTTGCTCTTGGTCAAATCATAGGTTTAACCAAGATTTAAACAAGTTTAAAACATGAAAATGAAAAGGTAAGCCTGCATCCTTCTTAGTCACTCCAAAATGAGGCTTTTGGGAAGGGTTTTTGAAATTTCCATGTTTGAAACCCAAAACGACTTCTCTTCGTGCTTGACTTCATAAGACAAAGTTTAGGGTTAGGGGTAGATACAAGATTTTTCTGGTTTGAATATGTCTAGACCTTGTTTACCAACTTGAGTGCTTACTATATGACATAAGAAGGCTATGTGCTTTGGTTTTTCAATTTTTTTGAATTTTTGTGCCCATTTGAATCTTGGTCAAATCCTAGGTACGGTTTGATCAAGATTTGAACATGTTTAAAACATGAAAATAAAAGGTAAGCATGGATCCTTCTTAGTCACTCTAAAATGAAGCTTTTAGGAGGTTCTTTAAATTTCCAAGTTTGAAACCCAAAACCACTTCTCTTCATGCTTGACTACATAAGACAGAGTTTAGGGTTAGGGGTAGATACATGATTTTTCTTGTTTGAATATATCTAGACCTTGTTTATCAACTTTAATGCTTACTATATGACATAAGAAAACTATGTGCTTTGGTTTTTAATTTTTATTTTTTTTTAATTTTGATGCACATTTGAATCTTTGTCAAATCCTAGGTTTGACCAAGATTTAAACAAGTATAAAACTTGAAAATGAAAAGGGGAAGCATGTATCCTTCTTATAGTCACTCTAAAATGAAGTTTTTGGGATGTTCTTGAAATTTTCATGTTTGAAACCCAAAACCACTTCTCTTCATGCTTGACTTCATAAGATAGAGTTTAGGGGCTAGGGGGTAGATACATGATTTGCCTAGGTTTGAATATGTCCAAACCTTGTTTATCAACTTGAATGCTTACTATATGACATAAGAAGACTATATGCTTTTGTTTTTCATTTTTCTGATTTTTTTTAATTTTATGCCCATTTGAATCTTTTGGTCAAATCATAGGTGTAATTTGACACACAGATTTAAACAAGTTTAAAATATGAAAATGAAAAGGTGGTAAGCATGGATCATTCTTATATTAGTCACTCTAAAATGAAGCTTTTTGGAGGTTTTTGAAATTTCCATGTTTGAAACCCAAAACCACTTCTCTTCATGCTGTTGACTTCATAAGATAGAGTTTAGGGGTTAGGGATATAGATACATGATTTGTCTTGTTTGAATATGTGTCTAGACATTGTTTATCAACTTTAATGCTTACTATATGACATAATAAAACTTTGTGCTTTAATTTGGTTTTAAATTTTTCTAATTTTTTTTGAATTTTGATGCACATTTTAAATCTTGGTCAAATCCTAGGTTTGACCAAGATTTAAACAAGTATAAAACATGAAAATGAAAAGGTAAGCATGCATCGATCCTTCTTAGTCACTCCAAAGTGAAGCTTTTGGGAAGTTTTTGAAATTTCCATGTTTGAAACCCAAAACGACTTCTCTTCGTGCTTGATCGACACTTCAGAAGACAAAGTTTAGGGTTATGGGTAGATATATGATCGATTTCTCTGGTTTGAATATGTCTAGACCATGTTTATCAACTTGAGTGCTTACTACATGACATAAGAAGGCTATATATGTGCTTTGGTTTTTTTTTTTTGAATTTTTATGCCCATTTGAATCTTGGTCAAATCCTAAGTTTGACCAAGATTTGAACAAGTTTAAAACATGAAAATGAAAATGAAATGGGTAAGCCTGGATCCTTCTTAGTCACTCTAAAATGAAGCTTTTGGGAAGTTTTTGAAATTTCCATGTTTGAAACCCAAAATGACTTCTCTTCGTGCTTGATCGACACTTCAGAAGACAAAGTTTAGGGTTAGGGGTAGATATATGATCGATTTCTCTAGTTTGAATATGTCTAGACCATGTTTATCAACTTGAGTGCTTACTATATGACATAAGAGGGCTATATATGTGCTTTGGTTTTTCATATTTTTTTGAATTTTTATGCCCATTTGAATCTTGGTCAAATCCTAAGTTTGACCAAGATTTGATCAAGTTTAAAACATGAAAATGAAAAGGGTAAGCCTGGATCCTTCTTAGTCACTCTAAAATGAATCTTTTGGGAGGTTTTTGAAATTTCCATGTTTGAAACCCAAATTAAACCACTTCTCTTCATGCTTGACTTTACAAGACATAGTTTATGGTTAGGGGGTAGATACATGATTCGTCTGTTTTAAATATTTCTAGACCTTGTTTATCAACTCGAATGTCTTACTATATGACATAAGAAGACCATGCGCTTTTTTTTGAATTCTTATGCGCATTTGAATCTCTTGGTCAAATCCTAGCTAGGTTTGACCAAGATTTAAACAAGTTTAACACATGAAAATGAAAAGGTAAGCTTGTATCCTTCTTAGTCACTCTAAAATGAAGCTTTTGGGAGGTTTTTGAAATTTCCATGTTTGAAACACAAAACCACTTCTCTTCATGCTTGACTTCATAAGACAGAGTTTAGGGTTAGGGGGTAGATACATGATTTGTCTTGTTTGAATATGTTTAGACCTTGTTTATCAACTTGAATGCTTACTATATATATGTGACATGAGAATACTATGTGCTTTGGTTTTCATTTTTTTGATTTTTTTTGATTTTGATGCACATTTGAATCTTTGTTAAATCCTAGGTTTGACCAAGATTTAAACAAGTATAAAACATGAAAATGAAAAGGGGAAGCATGTATCCTTCTTATAGTCACTCTAAAATGAAATTTTTGGGATGTTCTTGAAATTTTCATGTTTGAAACCCAAAACCACTTCTCTTCATGCTTGACTTCATAAGATAGAGTTTAGGGGCTAGGGGGTAGATACATGCTTTGCCTAGGTTTGAATATGTGCAAACCTTGTTTATCAACTTGAATGCTTACTATATGACATAAGAAGACTATATGCTTTTGTTTTTCATTTTTCTGATTTTTTTTTAAAATTTTTATGCCCATTTGAATCTTTTGGTCAAATCATAGGTGTAATTTGACACAGATTTAAACAAGTTTAACATATGAAAATGAAAAGGTGGTAAGCATGGATCCTTCTTATATTATTAGTCAGTCTAAAATGAAGCTTTTGGGAGGTTTTTGAAATTTCCATGTTTGAAACCCAAAACCACTTCTCTTCATGATGTTGACTTCATAAGATAGAGTTTAGGGGTTAGTGGTGTAGATACATGATTTGTCTTTTGTTTGAATATGTGTCTAGACCTTGTTTATCAACTTTAATGCTTACTATATGACATAAGAAAACTTTGTGCTTTAATTTGGTTTTTATTTTTTCTATTTTTTTTTGAATTTTGATGCATATTTTGAATCTTGGTCAAATACTAGGTTTGACCAAGATTTAAACAAGTATAAAACATGAAAATGAAAAGGGAAGCATGCATCGATCCTTCTTAGGCACTCCAAAGTGAAGCTTTTGGGAAGTTTTTGAAATTTCCATGTTTGAAACCCAAAACGACTTCTCTTCGTGCTTGATCGACACTTCAGAAGACAAAGTTTAGGGTTAGGGGTAGATATATGATCGATTTCTCTGGTTTGAATATGTCAGACCTTGTTTATCACGTTGAATGCTTACTATATGACATAAGAAGACGACATGTTTTTTTGTTGTTGATGTTTTTGAATTTTTATGCCCATTTGAATCTTGGTCAAATCATAGGTTTGACCACGATTTAAACATGTTTAAAACATGAAAATGAAAAAGTAACTCTGGATCCTTCTTAGTCACTCCAAAATGTACCAATTGATATATAAGTTAACTTGGCTTCATGAAAAAAATAATGTCATGTAAATGAGTTAACTTGGCTTTCCTACCCTTGAATCCATAGGAGTAGTATAATAATCAACCGAGTTTTTAAACCAACAGGTCTTTCACTTACGTGTGGTGCCCATGCGTGAGGTCCCACACTTCAGTGAGCACAAGCCAAGTGCGGTAGGTTTGCAAACTCATCAGGATACGTACTGGAAGTCTCTGGGTCCTTCAGGATTCGGTTGTCCCTCTCACAAAAAAAAAATCTCTCATTCTCGGCCTCGCTCGACTCGCTCGCTCGCACCTCCTGCTCACTGAGAAAACCTGCAGAACAGTCAACATCATCACCCGAAAAAGGGCAGACACCATAATTCTCTCCCTTCTTCTCTCCTTCCGAGTGATCCCTCTTCCTCCGAGTTTCACTCGACGGGCAAACACACATGTGCTGCATAGTAATAATATAAAAGTAGAAAAATCGACCTATGAATCTATGATTAAATAGGTTAATCTAGGGTTTTGCCCACTACTACAGATCAAGTTCAAATATATCCAACTACTGGTTCGATTTCGGGCTACTAATATAAAATTAAATAAGTTGAACTAGTATTCCTCTAAAAAAATCATTTTGGTATGCATTGTTTTATACTTTTCATAGCTATAGTGCATCACAAATTCATGATTTCATGCTTTGCTTTGCCAATTTCGATTTTTTCTAACCACCTTCTCTTTGATTTCAAATTTAGGTCAAACTATTGGTGCCTGGTATGTGTTCTACTTGAATTGGATGCTGCGTGTGCACATGTTTTGCCATTGTTTTGGGCTTCCACACATCTTTGGGGCATCCAAGTATTTAAGTTACCTTGTGTTTTCTTGAATTGTAATTCATTTACCATTCCTCCCAATTTCTATGCCCATTTGAATTTGGTCAAATCATAAGTTTGACCAAGATTTGAACAAGTTTAAAACATGAAAAAGAAAAGGTAAGCCTGGATCCTTCTTAGTCACTCTAAAATGAAGCTTTTGGGAGGTTTTTGAAATTTCCATGTTTGAAACACAAAACCCCTTCTCTTCATGCTTGACTTCATAAGACACAGTTTAGGGTTAGGGGGTAGATACATGATTTTTTGTTTGAATATGTTTAGACCTTGTTTATCAACTTGAATGCTTACTATATGTGACATGAGAATACTATATGCTTTGGTTTTCATTTTTTTGATTTTTTCTGAATTTTTATGTCCATTTGATCTTGGTCAAATCCTAGGTTTAACAAAGATTTGAACAAGTTTATAACATGAAAATAAAAAGGTAAGCCTGCATCCTTCTTAGTCACTCAAAAATAAATCTTTTGGGAAGGTTTTTGAAATTTCCATGTTTGAAACCCAAAACCACGTCTCTTCATTCTTGCCTTCATAAGACATAGTTTAGGGTTAGGGTAGATACATGATTTTTCTGGTTTGAATATGTCTAGACCTTGTTTATCAACTTGAATGCTTAATATATGACATAAGAATACTATGTGCTTTGGTTTTCATTTTTTGATTTTTTCTGAATTTTTATGCCCATTTGCTCTTGGTCAAATCATAGGTTTAACCAAGATTTAAACAAGTTTAAAACATGAAAATGAAAAGGTAAGCCTGCATCCTTCTTATTAGTCACTCCAAAATGAGGCTTTTGGGAAGGGTTTTTGAAATTTCCATGTTTGAAACCCAAAACTACTTCTCTTCGTGCTTGACTTCATAAGACAAAGTTTAGGGTTAGGGGTAGATACAAGATTTTTCTGGTTTGAATATGTCTAGACCTTGTTTACCAACTTGAGTGCTTACTATATGACATATATAAGAAGGCTATGTGCTTTGGTTTTTCAATTTTTTTGAATTTTTGTGCCCATTTGAATCTTGGTCAAATCCTAGGTACAGTTTGATCAAGATTTGAACATGTTTAAAACATGAAAATAAAAGGTAAGCATGGATCCTACTTAGTCACTCTAAAATGAAGCTTTTAGGAGGTTCTTTAAATTTCCAAGTTTGAAACCCAAAACCACTTCTCTTCATGCTTGACTATATAAGACAGAGTTTAGGGTTAGAGGTAGATACATGATTTTTCTTGTTTGAATATATCTAGACCTTGTTTATCAACTTTAATGCTTACTATATGACATAAGAAAACTATGTGCTTTGGTTTTTAATATTTTAATTTTTTTTAATTTTGATGCACATTTGAATCTTTGTCAAATCCTAGGTTTGACCAAGATTTAAACAAGTATAAAACATGAAAATGAAAAGGGAAGCATGTATCCTTCTTATAGTCACTCTAAAATGAAGTTTTTGGGATGTTCTTCAAATTTTCATGTTTGAAACCCAAAACCACTTCTCTTCATGCTTGACTTCATAAGATAGAGTTTAGGGGCTAGGGGGTAGATACATGATTTGCCTAGGTTTGAATATGTCCAAACCTTGTTTATCAACTTGAATGCTTACTATATGACATAAGAAGACTATATGCTTTTGTTTTTCATTTTTCTGATTTTTTTAATTTTATGCCCATTTGAATCTTTTGGTCAAATCATAGGTGTAATTTGACACACAGATTTAAACAAGTTTAAAATATGAAAATTAAAAGGTGGTAAGCATGGATCATTCTTATATTAGTCACTCTAAAATGAATCTTTTTGGAGGTTTTTGAAATTTCCATGTTTGAAACCCAAAACCACTTCTCTTCATGCTGTTGACTTCATAAGATAGAGTTTAGGGGTTAGGGGTATAGATATATGATTTGTCTTGTTTGAATATGTGTCTAGACCTTGTTTATCAACTTTAATTCTTACTATATGACATAATAAAACTTTGTGCTTTAATTTGGTTTTAAATTTTTCTATTTTTTTTTTGAATTTTGATGCACATTTTGAATCTTGGTCTAATCCTAGGTTTGACCAAGATTTAAACAAGTATAAAACATGAAAATGAAAAGGTAAGCATGCATCGATCTTAGTCACTCCAAAGTGAAGCTTTTGGGAGGTTTTCGAAATTTCCATGTTTGAAACCCAAAACCACTTCTCTTCATGCTTGATCGACTTCATAAGACAGAGTTTAGGTTTAGTGGGTAGATACATGATTTGTCTGGTTTGAATATGTTTAGACCTTGTTTATCAACTTGAATGATTACTATATGACATAAGAATACTATGTGCTTTGGTTTTCATTTTTTATTTGTTCTGAATTTTTATGCCCATTTGATCTTGGTCAAATCCTAGGTTTAACCAAGATTTAAACAAGTTTAAAACATGAAAATGAAAAGGTAAGCATGTATCCTTCTGAGTAACTCCAAAATGAGGCTTTTGGGAAGGTTTTTGAAATTTCCATGTTTGAAACCCAAAACGACTTCTCGTCGTGCTTGACTTCATAAGACAAAGTTTAGGGTTAGGGGTAGATACATGATTTTTCTGGTTTGAATATGTCTAGACCTTGTTTATCAACTTGAGTGCTTACTATATGACATAAGAAGGCTATGTGCTATGGTTTTTCATTTTTTTTTTGAATTTTTATGCCCATTTGATTCTTGCTCAAATCCTAGGTACGGTTTGACCAAGATTTGAACATGTTTAAAACATCAAAATAAAATGTAAGCATGGATCCTTCTTAGTAGGCCTGGAATTAAAACTCGAAACTCACGAGCTAAACGAGTAACTCGTGACTCGACTCGTCTCGACTTGAACTTGGTGTATAACGAGCCAAGCCGAGTTTCATATTTTGCCGTTAAACGAGTTCAAGCTAAAGGAGCTGAGTCCATCAGACTCACAAGTAGCTCGTTTACCTCGGTAAAAATGAATTCGGCCGAAGCCCACCAAAATGCGTAAGTATATTTGTGGTTTCTCAACTTGGCAATCTTATGCTGATGATATATTGATCGTTGTGGTTTATATTTTTGTGGTACCATAGTCTTAATGCTTGTTGTTCATCATTTATGCCCAAATACCCGCGGAAAATGCATTGTACATTTTACATGTTCTATTTTTGACAGTTTTAAACGAGCTACTCGTGAGTTACTCGCGAGCTTTGCGAGTCGAGCCGAGTTTCAAAACCGGACTCGATTGTTAAATGAGTCGAGTCGAGCTAACTCGACTGTTGACTGAGCTTTAGTGAGTCAAGCTGAGTTAGCTCGGCTCGGTTCGAATTCCAGCCCTACTTCTTAGTCGCTCTAAAATGAAGCTTCTGGGAGGTTTTTGAAATTTCCATGTTTGAAACCCAAAACCACTTCTTTTTATGCTTGACTTCGTAAGATAGAGTTTAGGGTTAGGGGTAGATACGTACATGATTTTTCTAAGTATTTTTATGCCCATTTGAATCTTGATAAAATCCAAGGTTTGACCAAGATTTAAACAAGTTTAAAACATGAAAATGAAAAGGTAAGCCTGCATCCTTCTTAGTCACTCTAAAATGAAGCATTTGGGAGGTTTTTAAAATTTCCATGTTTGAAACCAAAACCACTTCTCTTCATGCTTGATCGACTTCATAAGACAGAGTTTAGGTTTAGTGGGTAGATACATGATTTGTCTGGTTTGAATATGTTTAGACCTTGTTTATCAACTTAAATGCTTACTATATGACATAAGAATACTATGTGCTTTGGTTTTCATTTTTTATTTGTTCTGAATTTTTATGCCCATTTGATCTTGGTCAAATCCTAGGTTTAACCAAGATTTAAACAAGTTTAAAATATGAAAATGAAAAGGTAAGCCTGTATCCTTCTGAGTCACTCCAAAATGAGGCTTTTGGGAAGGTTTTTGAAATTTCCATGTTTGAAACCCAAAACGACTTCTCGTCGTGCTTGACTTCATAATAAGACAAAGTTTAGGGTTAGGAGTAGATACATGATTTTTCTAGTTTGAATATGTCTAGACCTTGTTTATCAACTTGAGTGCTTACTATATGACATAAGAAGGCTATGTGCTATGGTTTTTCATTTTTTTTGAATTTTTATGCCCATTTGATTCTTGGTCAAATCCTAGGTACGGTTTGACCAAGATTTGAACATGTTTAAAAGA
Organism: Lolium perenne; assembly: GCF_019359855.2. Taxonomy (NCBI): domain Eukaryota; kingdom Viridiplantae; phylum Streptophyta; class Magnoliopsida; order Poales; family Poaceae; genus Lolium; species Lolium perenne. The sequence continues at coordinate 278,529,208 of NC_067250.2, forward strand.
TCAAAATAAAATGTTTGCATGGATCCTTCTTAGTCGCTCTAAAATGAAGCTTTTGGGAGGTTTTTGAAATTTCCATGTTTGAAACCCAAAACCACTTCTCTTCATGCTTGACTTCGTAAGATAGAGTTTAGGGTTAGGGGTAGATACGTACATGATTTTTCTAAGTATTTTTATGCCCATTTGAATCTTGGTAAAATCCAAGGTTTGACCAAGATTTGAACAAGTTTAAAACATGAAAATGAAAAGGTAAGCCTGTATCCTTCTTAGTCACTCCAAAATGAGGCTTTTGGGAAGGTTTTTGAAATTTCCATGTTTGAAACCCAAAACGACTTCTCGTCGTGCTTGACTTCATAAGACAAAGTTTAGGGTTAGGGGTAGATACATTATTTTTTTGGTTTGAATAGGTCTAGACCTTGTTTATCAACTTGAGTGCTTACTATATGACATAAGAAGGCTATGTGCTTTGGTTTTTCATTTTTTTGAATTTTTATGCCCATTTGATTCTTGGTCAAATCCTATGTACGGTTTAACCAAGATTTGAACATGTTTAAAACATTAAAATAAAATGTAAGCATGAATCCTTCTTAGTCACTCTAAAATGAAGCTTTTGGGAGGTTTTTGAATTTTCCATGTTTGAAACCCAAAACCACTTCTCTTCATGCTTGACTTCGTAAGATAGAGTTTAGGGTTAGGGGTAGATACGTACATGATTTTTCTAAGTATTTTTATGCCCATTTGAATCTTGGTAAAATCCAAGGTTTGACCAAGATTTGAACAAGTTTAAAACATGAAAAATAAAAGGTAAGCCTGGATCCTGCTTAGTCACTCTAAAATGAAGCTTCAGGAGTTGAGGTTTTTGAAATTTCCATGTTTGAAACACAAAACCACTTCTCTTCGTGCTTGACTTCATATGACAGAGTTTAGGGTTAGGGGTAGATACGTACATGATTTTTCTAAGTAATTTTATGCCCATTTGAATCTTGGTCAAATCCTAAGTTTGACCAATATTTGAACAAGTTTAAAACATGAAAATGAAAAGGTAAGCCTGGATCCTTCTTTGTCACTCTAAAGTGAATCTTTTGGGAGGTTCTTGAAATTTCCATGTTTGAAACCCAAAACCACTTCTCTTCATGCTTGATCAACTTCATAAAACATAGTTTACGGTTAGGAGGTAGATACATGATTTGTCTGGTTTGAATATGTTTAGACCTTGTTTATCAACTTGAATGCTTACTATATGATATAAGAATACTATGTGCAAAGAAGTGAGCCTAGCTCATTCGGTTAGGGAAGTGGATGTACAACCCAGCCACCCAGGTTCAAGTCCCCACGGGCGTAGAATTGGGTTCTTATTATAAAAAAAACACTGTAGGGGATTCCCTTACCATATTCCTTTCATAAAAAAATACTATGTGCTTTGGTTTTCTTTTTCTGATTTTTTCAGAATTTTCATGCTTTGATCTTGGTCAAATCCCAGGTTTAACCAAGATGTAAACAAGTTTAAAACATGAAAATGAAAAGGTAAGCCTGCATCCTTCTTAGTCACTCCAAAACGAAGCTTATGGGAAGGCTTTTAAAATTTCCATGTTTGAAACCCAAAACGACTTCTCTTCGTGCTTGACTTTATATGACAAAGTTTAGGGTTAGGGGTAGATACATGATTTTTCTGGTTTGACATGTCTAGATCTTGTTTATCAACTTGAGTGCTTACTATATGACATAAGAAGGCTATGTGCTTTGTTTTTTCAATTTTTTTTGAATTTTATGCCCATTTTACTCTTATTCAAATCCTAGGTTTGACCAAGATTTGAACAAGTTTAAAACATGAAAATAAAAGGTAAGTCTGGCGTGGATCCTTCTTAGTCACTCTAAAATGAAGCTTTTGGGGGGTTCTTGAAATTTCCATGTTTGAAACCCAAATTAAACCACTTCTCTTCATGCTTGACTTTACAAGACAGAGTTTAGGGTTAGGGGGTAGATACATGATTTGTCTGGTTTAAATATGTCTAGACCTTGTTTATCAACTTCAATAACTACTATATTAAAGTGTAACCAACATCTTTTTTCTCAAAATCTTGTATTAATTTTTAAACTACGGATGGGTGGACGCGTATGTGGCTGATTACCATGATGTATTTTTGGTGCAGTCTTTGCAATTTTCTAACGGTTTTTCCCTTTGTTTCAGTGTGTTTTCTTGTTGTTTGGGTGGCTCTAGCTTCTTTTCAAACCGCTTTGACTACTTTTGCCTCACCGCATGGCCTCTGACTGGAGAAATCACGTGCCATACCATTCTTGGTTTCCTCCCGGCTCTCTCTCTCTCTTCCTCATTATCTTCCCCACTATCGCGACTCGCGAGCTCCTCCCTGACAATCCCCTACGCTCCCTGCAGGAGCTCCTCTCCTTTCCTAATTCTCTTCCAATGGAGGATAGAGGGACTGGCATTGACAATCGCTTCAGGCGGTACAACGCGGGGCGGTGGTGCCAGGCCTTGAGGCAGCAGCAGGTGCCGCTGCTTGGACGACGAGGTAGAGGCGGCGGGGAACGGCGGCCGACAGTGAGTTCGGCCGGAGCCTGACCGTGACAAGCTGCTGGTGGGGTGCAGCCGTCACGGACGTTCGCATCGACCTGCGCCAGTGGCGGGAGCAGAGGGGAGGACCGGCGCCGGCGAGGAGGCGGCGACGGCGCAAAGAGCGATGTGCCCAGCGTCCGGACGAGCTCCACATCCTCCACCCGCCAATCCCCTACACATTCACCGGCTTCCGCCGCCGGAGCTTCTCGCCTCGCCTGATCCCTTCAAGCGGAGATAGAGGGACGGGCGCTACGGCCTGGCGTTGAGAGGCGCTTCAGGTAGTTGGCAATCTACGACTCGGGGCGGTGGAGCCAAGCACTGAGGCAGGAGGTAGGCGGCAGCAGGCAGCGCAGCTTGGGCGACGAGGCAGAGGCGGCGAGGTCGGCTGGGGCTTGGCCGGCACAAGATGCTGGTGAGGTGCATCCTGTGTGGTCGCTGACATCAGTGTCGAGCTGATGCTATCACGGAAGTGGCGGGGAGGAGCAGCGCCGGCGAGGAGGCTGCCAGCCAAGGTCGACCACGAGCTTTCGATCCCCGTTTTCCAATGCATCGTCCAGTTTCTTTTCTGAATTTTTTGTGTATGTTGGCTGAGTTGCAGATCTAGGAGACCAAGAGCCATCGCCGCATCGCGGCAGCAACAAGAATTTCTCCTCCGCTACCAGACTACCCTGCCGCAGCGCCTGCTCCACGTACGTCAAATTCAATCAGCCAAACCAAACCAACTCTCTACCTTTTCTCTTGCAAGTTAAACACAAATGGTTTCGTGATGCCATACGTAGTCTTTTGCTTACCGTAGCCAAGTGATGAGTCTTCTTTTGCAATCAGATATGGGCTATTTTTTTAGCTAGGAATAAGATCATCTTTTATGTGCTTAGTTACAGAAATCCTCTTTCATAGCTCTTTCAGATCAGGTATAATTTTTTTTTCTTGGCTATAACTTTCATGTATATGCGGAGAACAACTAGATTAACAGTGGAAGCTCAACTTGGGAGATCAAGGTCAGCTTCGTCGAGCCTTATACTTTGTGCTCTCAAATTCTGTAGGTTCCCTTTTATATGCACTATAAATGGCAGCGAAGTTTCCATGTGTTGAAATTATAAGAATAATCAGTAAGGAAGATTGTATCAAACTGAAAAAGCATGCATGTATGTTCGTTTTGTCATCTCTAGCAGACTTTTTCTATTTAGTGAAGTTACACCAGTGTATTCCACGCCAATCGTAGTTGTTCAAATGAAATTGCTTTTGCTTTAGAAAATCAAATCTCATGTCAGGATATGTCATGCCTGCAGGTCCAAGCACTAAAACTGATTTTTTTAAGGATATATCTTATTTGCAGTAGAGATCTCTGCAACAAAATAATTTAATCATTCTTATGAAGGAACTTTTTATTTAGAGATTAGATCACAAAAATTGCTATGCAATATCTTTTTTATACCCAAATTCCTGAATTTGCAGCAAGCTTTAACAATTATGTATATAAGTATTTTAGCTTTACAACTGGGTTTTCCTCGACGTGCCCATGCGGTGCTGACCATGGATGTATAAATGAATCTAAAATACTTTTTTTCCTTATATGATACGATTCACCTTTTTTATGCTGAAACTATGCTTACATGTCACTGCAATATTTTAAGGTCATGTGCTCTTCTTCCTGATTGATGTGCTGCTAGGTATTTTGGAAGACTGGAGGTAACATGAACTAGGTCATATGTATGATTAGTGTAACTTCAGCCACTTTACAACAACTGAATTGGCCTCTGGTCTCGACAGCTCCAAGATAACAGAATCATAAGGTTAAATTTTTCTGTGGTGCGTTGTACATCTTCTCCTTCTTTTCTTTCACTTGCTCTTCCATTTTGATTCCTCTTCCCACATTTTTCCATGAGAAATTGGATCTCTATGTAAGTTTCATGGACTGTTCTTAATTCTTTGGTACGATATCTAGGATCAGATGCTGAATATTCAGTTACATGCAGGTCAAAGAAAGTGGGACATACAACTCTCTCTACTCAATTATGTATCACCTTGACAATTCCAATAAAAGTTCTTTGTGTGTGTTGCTCGAATCTAGGAATGCATGGGTAAGCAAACAAGACACAATGTATATGAACTGACTTTATTTCTGGAGACCATGAGATATTAATTCTGCCATGTTATTTTGGAACTGCTTTCTTGGCCCGAAGTAGTTGCTTGCTTGGTATATATTAGGATGAAGTGGTGGAGGCAGGTTTTATTATTATGATATTTAGATAGGATTCTTTCTTGATATACATTTTCCTGCATAACGGAACATATGCAGAGCTAGCTTCATGTTGCAGATACATGAGGAGCACATTTAGTTTCATGCTGTAAAAATAGAAGCAGGTTACCTCTTTATTTCCATGTCCTGGCAGGTCTTCAGTTCGAATCATGGGTATTTCACTCCAGTAGGACACAAAATGCTTACATGCAGGAAACAAAATGAAGCATTCTTATAGAGGTGTGTCCTACTGGAGTGAAAGAAAATTCTTCGGCCTTATAACTCACGCCTTGGTTTATTATTCACAAGTAACTTGAAGTTCAGTATATCATCATCTTTAGGCTCCTGCAACTTTAAATTTTCTACAAATCTTTCTATTTTACATAAACCTAACATTTTATCATGATATTTCTCTCGGTTCTTACAAAGTATACCACATAATTTTGTCGTATTTTAAATTTTGTCACTAAAGAAATTCGAATGTTTGCATACATTGTTTCAGTAAAAATAGATTCCTCCCGTGTGAGTATATTTTACTATACCGATGATTAACTATATTTGAATTTATGAATTAAAGCGAATTGGATTTGCGGTGAGATTAAAACATCTGTCTGGCCCTATCGTCTAGGGTTGTATTCCATCCCCAGGTTTAGATACTTGCAAATACGAGAAAATTAGGTTATTTATATCTATTGTTGTTTTATACTATTTGATGAAATAAGGGTACGCACCAAAATATTAGTCATGGACTGAACATAAGTCTTGAATTATTGGTCATATGAAGAAACATAGTTAGCATGTAGGCCCTTAATTTACTTTTCAAGGTGTACCATCTTTTATATCACCATTGTGTCTGAGCCAATATAATCAAAATTTCATGTTCTGTATCTTCTTTCGAGGTTCCCGTTCTATTTCATACCCCAGTTGATGCAATTTATTATTCTGTGAAAGTATAGGATAAACTAAAGTTTACTTAATTACTACTTGCCTCTTACAGTTTTCTTGCGAATAGCTGCATACGAGAGTTGCCCTCGAGCCTTTTCATGCTGACAAACATGACAGGTTTGTACGTCTAATTGATGTTTAATTACTAAATTTCTTGCGCTAATGCCATCTTGGATTTAACAAACTAGGTAATGTTTTGTCATAAGTACCACGGATTTCTATTTTCTAGCATTATTGCATTGTAGTACTTTGTTCTGTAAATTACATGAAGGCATGGAGTTGAATGAGAAAATTGGCAGAAGTCTTTTTTTGCATTGGTAGTACATAATCATAGGTCTGAGCCATTAATGCTTGAAACAAAACACATCGGGAAGCATTTGTATATTTTTATTAGGATTCTTTTTTGTATGTCTTCCTCTGTCCTACAAAGGAGATCTGCTCAAAATAGTTATACTTTTGTCGGTGATTGTAGTTTTGTTACATTTAATTGCGAGGAAGATTTATAAATTTACTAAAATGGTAACAATGCTACAATTATTTGCTTGACAAGAAAATTCGTTAGTTAATACACAAATATGAATTAGAGCTCTCTTTTTACTGTTTTTATATCGCCTCATCTAAGCTAGTCCAGTGTACTACTACAGTTAGGGGGACACTACAGTTATTTTTGTCTCTACTAAACTCCAGGGCAAGATGACCCGAGGTTGGCGGACAATCTTTGATCATCATACGGTAACATGAAGCAATACTATTGAGCCTGAATCTAGCAATGTCAGCCACGGACGGTTGAGGTAACGTTGGCATGATTTAATATGTTCTGTATTGTCAATTGTTGTTCACATCTGAATTGTTTGGGTGTAGACACTGCTTCAGGCTCTGGTCTTCACACTGTTTCTTGTGATGGGTACAGGGATGTACAACGTGCCAGTCTAATGACCCAACTGGACACGTTTTAGATTCTACATAGCCTAGCTTAGAAGTTTTTTGCTTCATTTTTCTTCTTTTCTTTTTGATATTGCTTTGAGAGTTGTATTTGCACTACTTTAGTGCTTTCTTCTAATATAGATGACACAGTTTGGTGTGTATTCGAGAAAAAGAAGGTATATCCATCATTTGCAGAGACAAAAAAGGTCGGTCCAATTTCCATTCACTACACTATTAGCTACGCATCAATAGTAACCTAGATGACACAAATGCTAAAACTGCAAGAATGCTCGATGTCGACCACGAAACATGATTGCAGTACCACTTTAGTATGTAAACATCAGTCAAAGTAATGTAGGACTCAAATAGAGTTAGCTACTGAATTCATTCTTATCCTGATGTAGAGTTAGTTTCTATATATTATTAGGACGTTTCTGATGCTTAGTTTCCTGTTGGGCTTTTCATCTGGACAAATCATTAGCTGAAATGGGCAGCTACTATTTTTAGATTATATCAACTAAGGCAGCTGTAACTTTTCTCTGTTCTTACTAATTATTGTTCATGAAACTATAGTTCATATTACATGTGTCAAGGTGAGATGATTGCTAAAGTAGAATTATCTGCATTTACTTTGTCGTGCTTTCCCTGAAAATAGTCTGTTGTTTTTGGCTACTAATTCATACGCTCACATATTCACATGTTAAACATGGATGTACACTAGACCAGCTTAGATGAGGCAATTGTCCACTTTTGCTGGTGTAGCAATTTTAGTATTTCATCTTACACTCAATTACTTCAGGGTAGTCGTCTTTTGTTTTCAGATGTCTTTTAATAGATCAAATTCTTAGAAGGATGCAATTACCTTCACACGGTCAGTTTCCTACATGGGGTAGCTAGCTGAGCATTTGGCTAAGTATATGAACTCTTACTTTCACAACTGGAGACATGAACCATCAGTGTTAGTAGATGGCCTAGCAATTTAACCGATACTGCACAAGATACACACCAAGGAGTGATAACAAATGGCATCACAAAATTGCGTTCTGTAAAAAATAATCCTGAAGTTGTGTTGTGATCTATTTATGAGTTGCAGCAATATGTGCAACGGATTCGTTCTCTACACATCAGGATTAGACAGTTTTGTTAAATTAAATATTGATCTCTTCACAGTTGAGATTGTTTCAGACTTCCGGATAGCATGATGTTTGATTGCGTTGTCTCAGGGCTTAGGGAAAGTGGGTATGTGCCTAATATCAGCTCCCTTAACGTTGTAAGGGCAGTAGAATCGGTGAGTTTGAGCATCATTTATTCAAAAAGAAAATCATGCTACAACTGCTAAACTTCACTTCATGTTGTGCCATCATCATTGCTGATGAAAAGCCCATAAATATTTACAACTGCTAAACATTTACTCCATCTCACAGCTTAAGGTGTAAATAAATTGGCGCTAGGATTAAGGAGGGTTGGCGTGCAAATTAGCTTCCATACTTGCCCCTCATAAATCTCTAATAACTCACTCCTTTTACTCTGTATTTCTCTCTCTTCCCTAAAGTAGCCGCATCAGACTCCTCGTTAACTACCATCTCATGCATGCACCGTATACAACCAATGAGGCACCTGTTTTAGAGGAGATTGACCGGAGGAGCAGTTAATTCAGCGTGAATACCGTGTGCATGCCATAGCTGGGTCAATCGTCTCCTTGTTTTTAGCAAACGAGAAACGGCTGAGAGGGGCATCTTCGGTAGAAATAGGATAGAGTTCCCCCTACGCCTTATGCTTTGATCAAAAATCGAATTTATTTTTACGCCTTAAGCTCTGAGATAGAGGGAGTATATTAGTTAGACACGCCGCGCCGATCATTGCTAGTGCCTTACTATATGACATAAGAAGACCATGTGAAGGAGACATGCATCACCTTTTTTGGTGATGTAACTAGTCGTCCTGTAGCCCTTGTCAAATTCCTCTCGATCGATGGGAGGGCCTGCTCACCCTATACGCTAGTACAGTAGTAGTAGTTGCATTTTTTGGGCTCACACCGGCGAAGGGCGCGAATCGGGCGCGTCGGCGCCTCGCGGCACGACGGTTTTCGCGTGTGGGGCCACCTTGTCAGCGGGAGGACGCGACTGTTCGCATCAAAGGAGACGCGGGAAGGTTGGTAGTCCCCGGCGTTTAATGGTCTCCCGCGCCTAAACCTAGGCGGCCACGAGGGCAGCGGCCGGACACGCGGCGTCCAGTCGCCTGCGCCGCCGTAAATGAGGGTAGTTGCCTACCACCAGCATGAAGTACCTACTACGCCGTCCACCCCCGCGGTGCTATCCTCTCATTTCCACCACCGCTTACGCTCCATTCTCTCCTCTCCACCTCAAAAATGCCGCGCCATCGGAAGACGAGGTTCTGTAGGCTTGGCCTCAAAGTCCGCGCGCAGCCTCCACCACCATCGCAGCCGGAGCCGGAGCCGGAGTCCGACGCGGAGTACAGCTCCGGTAACGACGAGGACCCACGGTTGAAGGAGGAGTACAGCGAGCACAACCTCCGGATCTTGGAGGCTTCCCAACGGAAGTTCTGCGAGGACAGGGCTCATCGCCATTATGAGGCATTCGCCCGCCAGCAAGCGATACTCTTCTTCCAGAAGGAGATTTCTCGGCTAAGGACTGAACCGCTGGGACAGCGCCGCCGACAAGGTCTTTTGACGGCGTCCGCCATGCTCCAACGCCTGAAGCGCGAACAGTGGCTGCGCCAGTGATGATGTGCTGGGTATTCATTTTCAACCTGTGTATTCATTTTGCCAAATCCTCATGTATTTGCCAAATTTTTCCCTGATTTATGAGGAAATTCTAAGGTTTTGTCAAAATCTTGGGTATTCAGCTGCATACGCAAGAATACCCCTGGCGCCGCCCCTCTCGCGAAGCATGGGACGAGAAGCGGGCACGGACGTAGGCGGCATAGGCGAAGAACGAGGACGAGGCAGACCCGTCGCGTGCCCCAACCGACGTCCATTAGATTAGGATTAAGTTTAAGTTTTATTTAGGCCTCCCCAACCGACGGCATCACTTGTGTTCATGTAGTATTATTATGGTGGTGTACTTGTGTTCATGTACTTGCTTCAGACATGTACTGCTGTGTTTGTTGAAGGAGACATGCATCACCCTTTCTTGGTGATGTCTTCCTGTAGCCCTTGTCAAATTAAATTCCTCTGATACTGATGGGAGTGCTTGCTCACCACACACGTCAGGATGAAGTGCAGAGAAACTACTCGTCCCTTGTTGGACACGGACCATTGGAAACTTATTTTCATTATCAATCCTACGTATTATTTTTGTGGCATATATCTTATATTACACCTTGTCAGTGCCCATGATGATGGACTTGGGTGTCTAGGAAGGAGGACACTAGCGAATAAACAAACCGGTCAGCCAAACTGGGCAGCCGATGAAAAGTATGATCAAGTGCGAATCGTTGAAATTGCAATACAATAATTTCCGGGCAAAATAATTGTTGATATGAACTTGCAATACAATAATTTCCGAGCTGCTTGTTGGCCCCACCCCATTTTTTAAATCTTTTCTTCCTTATCCCCATAGCAGCTACTTGCAGCCATTGCTACACCAGCGAGGTGATCTCTATGATAGGCACGGTTTTAGTAAGACAGCAAGTTGTCGATAGCTAACCATGAGACACATGCCTCTCTGGTTGAGACGATTGATCGAGCTCGCTCTTGTGATTGGGCTCCAATGGTCGAGGTGAGTCACAGCTGCAATGACAGAGGTTTGTGCTGGATGTAGGCACTGGGATAGAATTAATTAGCACAGAGGCGTAACTAGCACTAGATGGAGAAGGCATAGTACACATATCGGACACGAAGTCGCGTCTGGCGAGCAGCTCGCATTCACTTGCATCAGTGCGGTACAACAAAGATGATGAAGAAGGATTGGAGCTTTGAAGGTAGTCAGAAAAGTTAGTACAAAAAATAATACGTGCAAAACTTAACCTGTATAAACGCACATGCATGGATAATTTTAATTTCTACATGAGAAAGACATGTCAATTTTCAGTAAGACATGGTTTGATTTGTCAAATTTGATGCTCCTTAATGCATTTTAAGTGAAGATTACAGGTTTATTCATTATAATTGCCGATTTTTAACGTTACGTGCAGCTGACTAGCAAACTATAAGTGTGTGATTGCTTGCTTCCAAAATAAGGATATGTAATCATTTTGTATAAGGTAGTCCCAATTAGTCGTTATATTGCAGATCTTAAAGAGTTTTGAGAGATTCAACTCGTTGCTACTCCATAAAAATGGTCATGTTGACAAATTTGATCTAGTGTTGAACAGAGCCAGAAACATTTCTAAAACTTGAGCATGGAAGAGGCTAGGGGTAAATGCCCCAAGGCCAGCCGAGCCTATCGTAGGTGCCGTCGCGAGGCCGATGTGCTCGTCGCCGGTACGTATCTCCGCTTCATAGGTACCTTAATTTGGGGCGCGCGCGGACGCTGCGCTACCTCGAGCTCGAGACGCCGCCGTACCGCTAGCTCGACCATGGCGGTGGCGGCGGAAGGTAAAGCTCCTGCTGACAAACATATTGGGCACAAATGGGCAACCTTCAGTAACCCATGTTCCATTTTTTTTGAGGATAACCCCATGTACCACCTTCCCAATGGAAAAAGTACTATTCAACATTCCCCTGTTGGGCCCAATATTTCACTTTTGGGTTGCCAATGAACATCTACATGGTAATTGTTATCGGTCTACTTGCTCCGGCTGTCGAAGCCCAATAATCACAAATGGGCCTTTCTGCTCATGCAATTTCGGCCCTTTTCTAATGAAACACAGATCCTATGATTGGCAAAAAAAACACGGAGATTCTACATAAAAGTTGTTTTTATTTATTTTGAATTATTGGGTTCCAATTATTGAAACTGCTCATGCACAATATGAAAATCCTTGATCGCTCCATAACCACATGGATAACGGTGTTTTTACAAATTCATAAAGTGGATTTGAAATTTAAAACTTATCCTGATAATTCCATGATTTAATCTATCAACTTGCAAGATCTTGGATCGAAAGAGCTTGTATTAGTATGCAAAAATAATACTGATAAACCTGTCGTTAACAAGAAATGAAGGTTTATCGTTCAGAGAGGATGCCATGTGGGACCCATGAGACAGTAGCGTCCTCAACGTTTCAAAGAAAAAGGCAAGTAGCCCGAAAATAGGGGTAAAAAATAAATCCTAGAAAGGAAACATTTATAGTTCATAGAGGCTGACATGTGGGACCGATCTGCCAGCAGCATCCTCATCATTTCGAAGTCGGCAGGATCGAAGAAAAAGGCTAATAGCCGTAAATTAGGGTCAAAAATAAATCCAAAAAAGGAAACTTTTATTCTTCATAGAGGATGACATGTGGGACCGACCAGCCAGCAGCGTTTGAAAGGGGGCAGGGGATCAAAAGAAAAAGGCAAATAGCCAGAAATTAGGGGTAAAAAATAAATCCAACAAAGGAATGGTTTATTGTTCATAGATGCTGACATGTGGGACCCTTGAGCCACCTGCGACCTCAATTTCAAAGGCGGCATATGGTCGAAAGAAAAAGGCAAGTGACCAAAAATCAGGGGGTAAAAAAAATCTAAGAAAAGAAACTTTATTGTACATAGAGGATGACATGCGGGTCCCATGAGCCAGCAGCTTACTCAACTTTTAAGAGGCGGCATGAGATCGAAAGAAAAAGGAAAGTGACCAAATATCAGGAGCAAAAAATAATCCAAGAAAAGAAACTTTTATTGTACATAGAGGATGGCATATGGGTCCCACTTATACAAGCTCTTTCTCTCCAAGATCTTGCAAGTTGATTGTACATAGAGGATGACATGCGGGCCCCTTGTGTCAGCAGCTTACTCAATGTTTCCAAGGCGGCAGGGGATCAAAAGAAAAAGGAAGTAGCCAGAAATTAGCGGTCAAAAATAACTCCAAGAAAGGAAACTTTTATTGTTCATAGAGGATGACATGCGGGACCCATGCGCTAGCAGCTTCCTCAGCGTTTCAAAGGCGGCATGAGATCGAAAGAAAAAGACAAGAGACCAAATATCAGGAGCCAAAAATAATCCAAGAAAAGAAACTTTATTGTACATAAAAGATGACATGCGGGTCCCATTTTGTAGCAGCGGGTGTCAACGTTTCAAATGCGGCTTGAGATCAAAAGAAAAAGAGTAGCCAGAAATTAGGGGGTAAAAAAACTCCAGAAATTAGGATGGCATGCGGGTCCCATGAGTCCGTAACTTACTCAACGTTTCCAAGGCGGCAGGGGATCAAAAGAAAAAAGGAAATAGCCAAAAACAAGAGGGTGAAAAAAATCCAAGAAAAGAAACTTTTATAATACCGAGGATGACATGTGGGTCCCATGAGCCAGCAGCTTCCTCAATGTTTCAGAGGCTGCATGAGATCGAAAGAAAAAGGCAAGTGACCAAAAATAAGGGGGTAAAAAAATCCAAGAAAAGAGACTTGATTGTACATAGAGGATGACATGCGGGACCCATGAGGTAGCAGCATACTCAACGTTTCCATGGCAGCACAGGACCAACAAAAAAAGAGGAAGTAGCCAGAAATCAGGGGGTCAATAAAATTCAAGAAAAGAAAGATTTCAATTGGGCTGCATCTGGCCGTCTGGGCCTTCGAACTATCTTGTTGGACGCCTTTGGACTCGTATAGTTTCAGCCCACTCCAAAACAGGAAAGTCCTATGCTTCGCAAAAACAAAAACAAGGAGATTCAACATATAAGTTTGTTTATTTAATAATAAAGATTTATTTTTTCCGGTTGCAACAGCTCAGAGCGAAATACACTGTTTATTGTGTGCAAAATAATCAAGATATCACATGTTTCTTGTACGGGGAGGCTGGCATCGGGGACCCATGAGCCAGCAGGGTCGTCAACGTTTTAAAGGCGGCAGAGGATCGAAAGAAAAAATAAACCAAAAATCTATTGGTAAAAAATCCAAAAAAATAAACATTTTTCATTCTGAGAGGATGACATGCGGGACCCATGAGGCAGCAGCATCCTCAACGTTTCCAAGGCGACACAGGATTTAAAAAAAGGCAAAATAGCCAGAAATTAGAGGTCAAAATAACTCCAAGAAAGGAAAGGTTTATTGTTCATATAGGCTGACATGTGGGACCCATGAGCCAGCAGAATCCTCAACGTTTCAAAGGCGGCAGGGGATCAAAAGAAAAAGGAAGTAGCCAGAAATTAGGGGTAAAAAATAACTCCATGAAAGGAAACTTTTATTGTTCGTAGAGGATGACATGCGGGACCCATGAGCCAGCAGCTTACTCAACGTTTCAAAGGCGGCATGAGATCGAAAGAAAAATCCAAGTGACCAAATATGAGGTGCCAAAAACAATCCAAGATTTATTGTACATAGAGGATGACATGCGGGTCCCATTTTGCAGCAGCTGTCAAAAGAAAAAGAAAGTAGCTAGAAATTAGGGGTAAAAAAACTCCAAGAAAGGAAAGCTTTATCGTTCATACAGGCTGACATGTGGGACCTATGAGCCAGCAGAGTCGTCAACGTTTCAAAGGCGGCAGGGGATCAAAAGAAAAAGGAAATAGCCAAAAATCGGAGGGTGAAAAAAACCGAAGAAAACAAACTTTTATAGTACATAGAGGATGACATGCGGGTCCCATGAGCCAGCAGGTTCCTCAACGTTTCAAACGTGGCATGAGATCGAAAGAAAAAGGCAAGTGACCAAATATCAGGATCCAAAAATATTTCAATAAAAGAAACTTGATTGTACATAGAGGATGACATGCGGGTCCCATTTTGCAGCAGCGGTATCACCGTTTGAGAGGCGGCAGGGGATCGAAAGAAAAAGGCAAGTGACCAAATATCAGGAGCCAAAAATAATCCAAGAAAAGAAATTTTTATAGTACATAGAGGATGACATGCGGGTCCCATGAGCCTGCAGGTTCCTCAACGTTTCAAACGTGGCATGAGATCGCAAGAAAAAGGCAAGTGACCAAATATCAGGAGCCAAAAATATTCAAGAAAAGAAACTTGATTGTACATAGAGGATGACATGCGGGTCCCATTTTGCAGCAGCGGTATCACTGTTTGAGAGGCTGCACGGGATCGAAAGAAAAAGGAAAGTGACCAAATATCAGGAGCCAAAAATAATCCAAGAAAAGAATTTTTATTGTACATAGAGGATGACATGCGGGTCCCATTTTGCAGCAGCGATCTCAACATTTCCAAGGCGGCACGGGACCAAAAGAAAAATGAAGTAGCCAGAAATCAGGGGGTGAAAAAAATCCAAGAAAAGAAAGATTTCAATTGGGCTGCATCTGGACATCTGGGCCTTCGAACTATCCTGCTGGGCCTTTTGACTCGTACAATTTCAGCCCACTCCAAAACAGGAAAGTTCAGATTTTTCTAAAAAAAACAGGAAAGTCCTATGCTTCGCAAAAACACAAAACAAGGAGATTCAACATATAAGTTTGTTTATGTAAAAATAAAGATTTAATTTATCCGTTTGCAATAGCTCAGAGCGAAATACAATGTTTATTGTCTGCAAAATAATCAAGATATCACATGTTTCTTGTACGGGGAGGCTGACATCGGAGACCCATGAGCCAGCAGCGTCGTCAACGTTTTAAAGGCGGCAGGGGATGGAAAGAAAAAATAAACCAAAAATCTGTTGGTAAAAAATCGAAGAAAAGAAACATTTTCGTTCTGAGAGGATGACATGCGGGACCCATGAGGCAGCAACATCCTCAGCGTTTATTGTTCATAGAGGTTGACATGTGGGACCCGTGAGCCAGCAGCGCCCTGAACGTTTTAAAGGCTGCAGGAGATCGAAAGAAAAAATAAGCCAAAAATCGTTTGGTCAACAAAATCCAAGAAAAGAAACATTTACCGTTCTGAGAGGATGACATGCGGGACCCATGAGGCAGCAGCATCCTCAACGATTCCAAGGCGGCAGGGGATCAAAGGAAAAAAGGAAATATCCCGAAATTAATTAGGGGTTCAAAATAAATCCATCAAAGGAAACTTTTATTGTTCACAGAGGATGACATGTGGCACCGACCTGCCAACAGCGTCCTCATCGTTTCAAAGGGGGCAGGAGATCAAAAGAAAAAGGCAAATAGCCAGAAATTATGGGTCAAAAATAACTTCAAGAAAGGAAACTTTTATTGTTCGTAGAGGATGACATGCGGGACCCATGAGCCAGCAGCTTACTCAACATTTCAAAGGCGGTATGAGATCGAAAGAAAAAGGCAAGTGGCAAAATATCAGGAGCCAAAGATAATCCAAGAAAAGAAACTTTATTGTACATAGAGGATGACATGCGGGTCCCAATTAGCAGCAGCGGTCTCAACGTTTCAAATGCGGCTTGAGATCAAAAGAAAAAGGAAGTTGATTGTACATAGAGGATGACATGCGGGTCCCATGAGTCAGCAGCTTACTCAACGTTTCCAAGGCGGCAGGGGATCAAAAGAAAAAGGAAATAGCCAAAAATTAGAGGGTGAAAAAAAACCCAAGAAAATAAACTTTTATAGCACATAGAGGATGACATGCGGGTCCCATGAGCCAGCTGGGTCCTCAACGTGGCATGAGATCGAAAGAAAAAGGCAAGTGACCAAATACCAGGAGCCAAAAATAATTCAAGAAAAGAAACTTGATTGTACATAGAGGATGACATGCGGGTCCCATTAAGCAGCAGCGGTATCACCGTTTGAGAGGCTGCACGGGATCGAAAGAAAAAGGCAAGTGACCAAATATCAGGAGCCAAAAATAATCCAAGAAAAGAAATTTTATTGTACATAGAGGATGACATGCGGGTCCCATTTTGCAGCAGCGGTATCACCGTTTGAGAGGCTGCACGGGATCGAAAGAAAAAGGCAAGTGACCAAATGTGAGGTTCCAAAAAAAATCCTAGAAAAGAAAGTTTTATAGTACATGGAGGATGACATGCGGGCCCCATTTAGCAGTAGCGGTCTCACCGTTTGAGAGGCGGCAGGGGATCGAAAGAAAAAGGTAAGTGACCAAATATGAGGTGCCAAAAAAAATCCAAGAAAAGAAAGTTTTATAGTACATAGAGGATGACATGCGGGTCCCATTTAGCAGCAGCGGTATCACCGTTTGAGAGGCGGCAGGGGATCGAAAGAAAAAGGCAAGTGACCAAATTTGAGGTGCCAAAAAAAACTCCAAGAAAAGAAAGTTGATTGCTCATAGAGGATGACATGCGGGTCCCAATTAGCAGCAGCGGTGTCAACGTTTCCAAGGCGGCAAGGGATCAAAAGAAAAAGGAAGTAGCCATAAATCAGGGGTCAAAAAATCCAAGAATAGAAAGAATTTTGGTTCATAGAGGATGACATGCGGGACCCATGATCCTGCATCGTAAACGGCTCGATCGGAGAGCGTTGAACGAGATGGCACGATCGAGAAAAAAAACAATGCCAGAGACACCAGCAACCACGGCGCGACTTCAACTTCGTCGGCCATGGCAACTTTTCTTGTAGTGCTTGCATCGGTGTAACTGGTTACAACGAGCTCTTGGCCACCGCCATAACAAAGAAACATATCCTTAGTCCTTTTCAGGATATTCTTGACCACTGTCCAGTGTTCCATTCCTGGATCACTTTCATATCTGTTGGTCAAACTAACAGCATGTGAGATATCCGGTCTGGTACACAACATGGCATACATGATAGAGCCTACTACCAAGGCATAGGGGATCTTGTTCATCCTCTCTCTTTCTTCTGCCGTAGCCGGACCTTGAGTCTTATTCAAGACCTTACCTGGCAACATAGGTAAGAACCCTTTCTTACTTTCATCCATTCTAAACTTCTTTAGAATCTTGTTCAGGTATGTACTCTGTGAAAGCCCTATGAGGCGTCTTGATCTATCTCTATAAATCTTGATGCCTAAAATGTACGCTGCTTCACCAAGGTCTTTCATTGAAAAACACTTATTCAAATAACCTTTTACACTGCTTAATAGTTCTATATCATTCCCAATCACTAATATGTCATCTACATATAATATCAGGAATGCTACAGAGCTCCCACTCACTTTCTTGTAAATACAGGCCTCTCCATGACACTGTATAAACCGGAAGTCTTTGATCACCTTATCAAAGCGTCGGTTCCAACTCCGTGATGCTTGCTTCAGTCCATAAATGGAACGCTGAAGTTTGCATACCTTGTCAGCATTTTTAGGATCGACAAAACCTTTGGGTTGTACCATATACAACTCTTCCTCAATGTCACCATTAAGGAACGCCGTTTTGACATCCATCTGCCAAATCTCATAATCGAAAAATGCAGCTATTGCTAACAAAATCCTCACAGACTTTAGCTTCGCTACAGGTGAGAAGGTCTCATCGTAGTCAACTCCTTGAATTTGTCGGAAACCCTTTGCGACAAGTCGAGCTTTATAGACAGTAATATTACCATCAGCATCTGTTTTTCTCTTGAAGATCCATTTATTCTCGACAGCCTTGCGGCTATCAGGTAAGTCTACCAAAGTCCACACTTTGTTATCATACATGGATCCCATTTCGGATTTCATGGCTTCTTGCCATTTGTTGGAATCTGGGCTCATCATCGCTTCTTCATACGTCGCAGGGTCTTCATCATTGTTGTCCACAATCATGACATTTGGACAAGGATCATACCAATCAGGAGTGGTACGCTCCCTTGTCGATCTGCGAGGTTCAGTAGCTACCTCGTTCGAAGTTTCATGATCATTATCATTTGCTTCCTCTCTTATCGGTGTAGGCTGTACAGGAACATCTTCCGGCACTGCGCTACTCTGATCTACGACAGAAGGTTCAATAACCTCGTCGAGTTCTACTTTCCTTCCAGTCACTTCTTTAGTGAGAAACTCCTTCTCAAGAAAATTCCGTTCTTGGCAACAAAGATTTTGCCTTCGGATCTGTGATAGAAAGTATACCCAATAGTTTCTTTAGGGTATCCTATGAAGACGCATTTTCTCCGCTTTGGGTTCTAGCTTGTCAGGTTGTAACTTTTTTATATAAGCTTCGCAACCTCAAACTTTAAGGAATGACAGCTTAGGTTTCTTCTGAAACCATAATTCATACGGCGTCGTTTCAACGGATTTAGATGGTGCCCTATTTAAAGTGAATGCAGTTGTCTCTAATGCATACCCCAAAAATGATAATGACAAATCAGTAAGAGACATCATAGAACGAACCATATCTAAGAGAGTTCGATTACGACGTTTGGACACACCATTGCGCTGTGGTGTTCCCGGTGGTGTCAACTGTGAAAGTATTCCGCATTTCTTTAAATGCATGCCAAACTCATAACTCAGATATTCGCCTCCGCGATCAGAACACAGAAACTTGATCTTCTTGTTACGTTGATTTTCTACTTCACTTTGGAATTCCTTAAACTTCTCGAAAGTTTCGGACTTATGCTTCATAAAATAGATATACCCATATCTACTCAGATCATCCGTGAAGGTTAGAACATAACGATAACCACCGCGCGATGCTACACACATTGGTCCGCACACATCGGTATGTATGATTTTCAATAAGTCTGTAGCTCGCTCCATTGTACCAGAAAATGGAGTCTTAGTCATTTTTCCCATTAGACATGCTTCGCATCTATCAAGTGACTCAAAGTCAAGTGACTCAAGAAGTCCGTCAGAATGGAGTTTCTTCATGCGCTTCACTCCAATATGACCAAGACGATAGTGCCACATATAAGTAGAATTATCATTCAATTTAATTCGTTTAGCATCAATGTTATGAACATGTGTATCACTACTATCGAGATTTAACAAGAATAAACCATTCATCTCAGGCGCATGACCATAAAAGATATTATTCATAAAAATAGAACAACCATTATTCTCAGACTTAAATGAATAACTGTCTTGCATTAAACAAGATCCAAATATAATGTTCATGCTCAACGCAAGCACCAAATAACAATTATTGAGGTTTAAAACTAATCCCGAAGGTAGATGTAGAGGGAGCGTGCCGACAGCGATCACATCGACCTTGGATCCATTTCCAACGCGCATCGTCACCTCGTCCCTCGCTAGGCTTTGTTTATTCCGTTGTTCCTGTTTCGAGTTACAAATGTGAGCAACCGAACCAGTATCAAATACCCAGGCACTAGTACGGGAACCAGTAAGATAGACATCTATAACATGCATATCAAATATACCTTTCTTCTTCTTGACAAGGCCGCTCTTCAGATCAGCCAAGTACTTGGGGCAATTACGCTTCCAGTGCCCCTTCTCCTTGCAGTAATAGCACTCAGCATCAGGTTTAGGGCCAGCCTTAGGCTTCTCAGGAGGCGCAGCAGCTTTCTTGCCGCCCTTCTTGAAGTTTCCCTTCTTAGGTTTGCCTTGCTTCTTGAAACTGGTGGTCTTGTTGACCATCAACACTTGGTGCTCTTTCTTTATCTCAATCTCAGCAGATTTTAGCATGGAGAAGAGTTCAGATAACTCTTTGTTCATGTTCTGCATGTTGTAGTTCATCACGAAGTTCTTGTAACTTGGTGGCAGTGATTGGAGGACACGATGAATACCCAGCTGGTTAGGGATCATAAACCCCAAGTCACTGAGCTTCTTCGCGTTTCCGGACATACCGAACATGTGCTCACTAACGGAGCTGCCCTCTTCCATCATACAGCCAAAGAACTGTTTCGAGGCCTCATAGCTTTCCACGGCCGCATGAGTTTCAAAGATAACCTTGAGCTCATTGATCATATCACAAGGGTCGTGGTGCTCAAAACACTTTTGGAGCTTTTCCTCTAGGCTGCATAGGATGGCACACTGAACTTGAGAGTATCGAGTCACCCGAGTCTCGTAAACATTTTTTACATCCTCAGATACTGCAGGTGGTGGTGGGGGACCTAGCGGTGCTTCGAGCACATATTGCAGATTTCCGCCATTGAGGAAAATCCTCACATGACGGAACCAGTCGGTGAAGTTGCTACCATTGCTTTTAAGCTTTTCTTTCTCTAGGAACTGGTTAAAATTGATTGATGTGGACGCCATGATCTACAACATATTTGCAAAGAGTTTAGACTAAGTTTATGACAAATTGAGTTCAAATTTTAATTCTAAAAAAAATTAAACTAGGTGAACTCCCACTCAAAACAATATCCCTTGCATTGTCTTAGTGATCACACGAACCAAATCCACTACACCAAGTCCGATCATCACGAGACAAGATGTAACTTCAAAGGCGAACACTCAAAGTGTTCATCATATCAATCATATGACTCATGCTCTACCTTTCGGTATCCCGTGTTCCGAGACCATGTCTGTACATGCTAGGCACGTCAAGGCAACCTTAGTATCCGCAACTGCAAAACTGGCTTGCACCCGTTGTATGCACATGTAGAATCTATCACACCCGATCATCACGTGATGCTTCGAAACGACAAGTCTTAGCAACGGTGCATACTAAGGATGAACACTTTATTATCTTGATATTTAGTGAGAGGGTTCATCTTATAATGCTACCGTCGCGATCTAAGCAATATAAGATGCATAAAAGGATTAACATCACATGCAATTCATATGTGATATGATATGGCCCTTTTGTCTTTGCGCCTTTTATCTTCATCTCCAAAGCACAGACATGACCTCCATCATCAACGGGCATGATCTCCATCATCGTAGGTGTAGCGTCAAGGTCAATGGCGCCGTCTTCATGGTTGTTCTCCCATGTAGCAACTATTACAATTACTTTGAAATAATACATCAACATGAAATTTAAAGACAACCATAAGGCTCCTGCCGGTTGCCACAATACAATAATGATCATCTCATACATATTCATCATCACATCATGGCCATATCACATCACCAAACCCTGCAAAAACAAGTTAGACGCCTCTAATTTGGTTTGCATATTTTACGTGGTTTAGGGTTTTCGAGTAAGATCCAATCTACCTATGAACATGAACCACAACGGTGATACTAGTGTTGTCAATAGAAAGAGTAAATTGAATCTTTACTATGGTGGGAGAGACAGACACACGCAAAGCCACTTATGCAATACAAGTTGCATGTCGAGCGTGGAGCAAATCTCATGAACGCGGTCATGTAAAGTTAGCCCGAGCCGCTTCATCCCACCATCCCGCAAGATGCAAAGTACACGAACTAAAGACAACAAAGCATCAACGCCCACAAAACAATTGTGTTCTACTCGTGCAACCAATCTATGCATAGACACGGCTCTGATACCACTGATGGGATTCGTAGCATAGAAAACAAAAAAATTCCTACCGCAAGAACGAATAACAAGCCAAGATCTAATCTAGTAGATGGTAGCAACGAGGTGAAGATCAACATACCCTTGAAGATCGCTAAGCGTTAACGAGATTAGATCTCGTGGTGGATGTAGTCGATCACTTACCGCTTGCAAAAGCGCGTAGAAGATCTTGACGGTGCCACAGTCGGGCAGCACCTCCGTGCTCGGTCACACGTTCGGTGTTCATGATGACGTCCTTCTCCCCATTCCAGCGGGCAGCGGAAGTAGTGGATCCTCCTCGGAATCCCGGCAGCACGACGGCGTGGTGGCGGTGGTGGTGGAGAACTCCGGCAGGGCTTCGCCTAAGCGCTACTAGAGGTGTATGAGGAGGAGGGGCAGCTAGGGTTTGGGGAGAGTGGGGCGCCGGCCTTGGGTGCCCTAGGTGGTGCGGCCAAGGTGGTATTGGTGTGGCCGGCCCCCTCCCCTTGCACCTCATTATATAGGTGGAACACATCTAGGGTTGCCCAAGTCTTCGAACAAGACCCCAATTCAAAAACTGCCAAATAGACGAATCCTACTTGGGGTGGGACTCCTCCCTTTCCTTGATGGTGTGGCCGGCCACCTTTAGTGGAGTCCACCTGGGACTCCTCCTCCCTATGGCTGGCCGTCCAAGCTAGGTGGAGTCCCGGAGGGACTCCACCTTCCATGGTGATTTCTTCCGGACTTTTCTAGAACCTTCTAGAACCTTCCATAAATACACCAGATCATTTTCAAACTTAGAAAATGACTTCCTATATATGAATCTTATTCTACGGACCATTCCGGACCTCCTCGTGATGTCCTGGATCCCATCCGAGACTCCGAACAAAACTTCAAACTCCATTCCATATTCCATATCCACTTAAAACGACATCAAACCTTAAGTGTGTCACCCTACGGTTCGTGAACTATGCAGACATGGTTGAGACTTCTCTCCGACCAATAACCAATAGCGGGATATGGAGATCCATAATGGCTCCCACATATTCAACGATAACTTAGCGATCAATTGAACCATTTACATACGATACCGATTCCCTTTGTCACGCGATATTTTACTTGTCCGAGGTTTGATCATCGGTATCTCCATACCTTGTTCAACCTCGTCTCCGACAAGTACTCTTTACTCATACCGTGGTATGTCATCTCTTATGAACCATTCATATGCTTGCAAGCTAATCAGACGACATTCCACCGAGAGGGCCCAGAGTATATCTATCCATTATCGGGATGGACAATATCCCACTCTTGATCCATATGCTTCAACTCATACTTTCCGAATACTTAATCCCACCTTTATAACCACCCATTTACGTAGTAGCGTTTGATGTAATCAAAGTACCCTTCCGATATAAGTGATTTACATGATCTCACGGTCGAAGGACTAGGTAACTATGTATCGGAAGCTAATAGCAACTTGAACTTAATGACGTGATCTTATGCTACGCTTATATGGGTGTTTGTCCATTACATCATTCATCAATGACATAACCTTGTTATTAATAACATCGAATGTTCATGATCACGAAACTATGATCATCTATTAATCAACAAGCTAGTTATACAAGAGGCTTACTAGGGACTCCTTGTTGTTTACATAACACACATGTATCAATGTTTCGGTTAATACAATTATAGCATGATATGCAAACATTTATCATAAACATAAAGACTTATAATAACCACTTCATTATTGCCTCTTGGGCATTTCTCCAACAACATCCTCATACCAGTTCTTCTGTCTGATAGCAGCATATGAGATAATATCCATAGTCTTGTAGTTCTCCCTTATTTCCTTGCCTTTCTGCCTCAGAGTGGCGGATTTCCGAGGGGCGTTCTGTGCAAACTCATCACTCGACCTTTGAGTCCGAGAGCGCCTCCGAGTACCACTACCTGTGATAGACAAAGATGGATAGCATAGAGAAAAGAATGCTCATAAGTCATGTATTGATACAGTAGTATAATTTATATGCATACTAGGAGTCGATAATGGTTTAGACAAGGTAGATCAAAAGAAACTGCAGCAGCAAAACACTTCCCAGGCCGGATAATCCGGGGTCCCTAGAAGGTGGATAATCCGGCCAGCGCGGGGGCCGGATAATCCGGCCCTGCGAATCTGCAGAAAACTTGAGCAAATCCATGTCTAGTACCAGATCGGCCTCATAGCATGCAAATGTAGTACACTACACACGATTTGGAACAACTAGACAACATCCCCATCAAGAAAATAGCACATATAAATCACAACAACTAGGGTTAGGGATTGTGAGCCATACCCTCTGTCATTGGAGGAGCCGCTTGGAGGGGATCAAAGCTAGGAGGGAGGAGCACCCGATCCACCCAAGAACTTCGAGAAGGGGCGTACGGGGGGACTCCGGTGAGGAGGAGAATCTCCGGCGAGTTTGAGGGAGAGAGAGAGAGAGGGAGAGAGAGAGAGGCGCGTGGGAGAGGCGCCTCCTCCTTAAAACGTCGCACCCTGCCCAGGACGGATATTCCGGCCCTAAGTTAGGGTGGATAATCCGTCCGGGCCGGATTTTCCGGGGTGTCCTGGGGCCGGATTATCCGGTTTTCTGGAAAATTCCAGAACACCGGAAATCCTGCCTATCTTTTGTTGGTTATTTTCCTATCCCCATATGTGATGCAATAAGATATCACGTCACATATAAGATGCAAATTGACCAATAAGATGAGACAACCGAGATCATTCGACCGAAACCACTAAACTCCAAGTTTTTACCAAAACATGACATGGAGCAAGATGGAAATGGCTTATAGATGAGTGTAGGCTTGGGTTTAGAATGTTCGAACTATTAATGGTACATGATCACTCAAGTTTGCAAGATAAGAGCACATAAAGGCCAAACTAGAGTGGTTTCCCATAAGAACAAGTAGATGTCAAATAAAATCCAATTAAGATCCAAATAACCCCAACTCTTCATAAAGAAGAGTGTGGTGGACTAGGCCACCATGTAGGAGTGTTATGGTTTAGCACCGCGAAGATATATCTTGGGCCCAAAACCAATATTCATCATTGAACCTCACATATCAATATGTATGATATAAAGAGAATGATTTCTTACTATTGGCATTATGGGGGGAGGGATAGCTCAATAG
Source organism: Lolium perenne (assembly GCF_019359855.2). Taxonomy (NCBI): domain Eukaryota; kingdom Viridiplantae; phylum Streptophyta; class Magnoliopsida; order Poales; family Poaceae; genus Lolium; species Lolium perenne. The sequence goes on from NC_067250.2 coordinate 278,554,278, forward strand.
TTTAAACCGCACTCCCCCTATTTCCATGCCCACATCTAAACCAAATAAAGTTTTGAGACGAAGGTGTGTTTGCAAGATGGTCAAGCTATACTCCTTGAATCAATGATATTTAGCTCATTCCTCAAATAGCAAAACCTTGCTTCATCAAGAGGCTTCGTGAATATATCGGCAAGTTGATCTTTGGTAGGAACATAGCATAGCTCAATATCACCACGGGCAACATGATCCCTAATAAAGTGATTCTAAATCTCAATATGCTTCGTTCTTGAATGTTGCACCGAATTATAAGCAATCTTGATGGCACTTTCATTGTCACATAAAAGAGGCACTTTGTCACAAATGACATCGTATTCCTTTAAAGTTTGCCTCATCCATAACAATTGAGTGCATCCACTTGCGGCGGCAACATATTCGGCTTCGATGGTGGAGAGAGATATACAATTTTGCTTCTTAGAATACCAACACACCAAGGACCTACCAATGAATTGGCAAGCCATGGAGGTTGATTTCCTATCATCCTTGTCTCCCGCCCAATCCGCATCGGTGTATCCATTGAGAAAGAAACTTGAGCCTTTAGGATACCAAAGACCATATCTTGGGGTATCAACTAAATATCGAAAGATTCTTTTGAGAGCCATCATGTGACTCTCCTTAGGAGAAGCTTGATACCTTGCACACACACCAACACTCAACACTATGTCCGGTCTAGATGCACAAAGGTAAAGCAAGGATCCAATCATGGAGCGATATACCTTTTGATCCACCTCTTTACCATTGGGATCAAGTGCAAGATGACATTTAGTAACCATTGGAGTGGCTACTCCCTTCACCCCCGTCATCTTGAACCTCTTGAGCATGTCTTGGAGATATTTTGCTTGATTGATGAAAGTTCCTTCTCTCAATTGCTTGATCTCAAAACCAAGAAAGAACCTCATCTCTCCCATCATACATCTCAAACCTATCGGTCATAAGCTTTGAGAATTCATAATTGAAAGCTTTTTTAGTAGAGCCAAAGATATATCATCAACATATAATTGGCAAACGAAAAGCTCCCCATTGACCCTCTTAGTAAAAAGAGTGGGATTGATTAGCCCAACATCAAAACCACGGTCTATCAACAATTCTTTAAGGTGCTCGTACCAAGCTCTAGGAGCTTGTTTGAGACCATAAAGTGCTTTATCAAACTTATATACATGGTTAGGAAAGTTGGGATCCTGAAAACCCGGGGGTAGCTTAACATAAACCTCTTCATGCAAAGGACCATTAAGAAATGAACTTTTCACATCCATTTGTTGTAACTTAAAGTTATGATGTGATGCATAAGCAAGAAGGATACAGATGGACTCAAGGCGAGCCACGGGAGCATACGTTTCTCCAAAGTCAATTCCTTCAATTTGAGAGAAACCTTGAGCCACCAATCTTGCCTTGTTCCTCACAACATTTCCAAACTCATCTTGCTTGTTCTTGAAAATCCATTTAGTGCCTATAACATTGCGGCACTCCTTTGGCTTCTCTACTAAAGACCATACTTTATTGCGCTTGAAGTTGTTGAGTTCATCGTGCATAGCTTCCAACCAATCCGAATCTTCAAGAGCTTCAAATACTTTCTTGGGTTCCACTAAGGAGATATAAGCATGATGATTGCTAAAGTTAGCCAATTGCCTTCTTGTGGAAACCCTTCCTCTTACATCACTTAGTACCTTCTCATGAGTGTGTTCAAGAATTTCCAAGTTCCTTTCTCTTCTTGCTAGACGACGAGCCTCGATCTCCTCCTTATTGGTTCTTCTTGGCCTTGGAGGTATCACTTGATCAACTTGATCATTTGGGTCCCCGTCTTAACCTTCAACTTGAGCTTCCTCAATTTCTTGAGAGTGTTCAACATCATGTGCTTGATCTTGGACATTATTCGGTGAGAGGAGAATGTTGAATGGATACCCATCGGATCCATCATGAATCCTAGATTTATCTTGTCCTTGATCTTGCACACTAGAGGGAGGGTCTTGTTCTTGTTCTTAGGTTGGTGCATCATTAGCTTCAAGAGATGGAGTTTGTTGATGTTGAGAAGATGAGGGATCCACCATGGTAGAGCATAGTCCTTCCCGAGATGCCACACCGTGTCCCTCAATGGGGCGGAAAAATCCCACACCCATTCTTACTATGGCATCTTGAGGTATTTCATCACCTGCGCAAACATCAACTTGCCCCACTTGGGAGCCATCATTTTCTTCGAACTTCACACTACAAGATTCGATGATAATTTTGGAAGATATATCAAAGACTCTATAAGTGTGAGATTCGGCACCGTAACCAATAAATATACCCTCCAGAGCATTAGGAGCAAATTTAGATAAACGAACTCCTTTGATTTTATAGAAACACTTACACCCGAACACCTTGAAGTATGAGATATTAGACTTGTTTCCGGTGAGTATTTCATATGGAGTCTTGTTCAAGCCCTTACGGAGATAGATCCGGTTAGAAGAGTGGCAAGCGGTGGAAATGGCTTCAGCCCAAAAATTATAGCGGGATTTATATTCCGCCATGATAGATCTTGCCATATCCATCAGAGTCCGGTTCTTCCTCTCCGCAACACCATTTTGTTGAGGGGTGTATGCAGCAGAATATTGATGTCTTATCCCCTCATCACTAAGAAAATCATTGAGTGTGTAGTTCTTGAACTCGGAGCCGTTGTCACTTCTTATTGCCATTATAGGGAGGTTGTGTTGACGTTGCACCTCGGTAGCAAAGTCAATGAAGATTTGTTGAGTCTCATCTTTCTTCTTGAGAAAGTAGACCCAGGTGTATCTTGAATAGTCATCAACAATTACCAAGCAATATTTCTTGCACCAAGACTTGCATGAGTGGTATGACCAAAGAGATCCACATGAAGGAGCTCCAAGATCCTCTTGGAAGAGATGATAGTCTTGCTTGGGTGCGGAGAGTCATGCATTTTGCCTTCAACACAAGCCCTACAAACACGATCTTTGGCAAAAGAAACATTTTCCATTAGTCCCACAATATGGTTCCCCTTATGAATACTTTGAAAAGTTCTCATGTTGACATGGGCCAAGCGGCGATGCCACAACCAACCCACATATGCCTTTCCGAATAGGCACATCGCACTTGAGGTGGTGGCCCCCGAGAAGTCCACCACATACAAGTTGTGTTCGCGATACCCAACGAAATCGACTTTTAGAATCTTGCTCCACAAGAGGACCACAATATCATTATCAATAAAGACGGCGAAACCCATCTTGCCAAGGGCGGAAACGGATAATAAATTGTAACTAGGGGTTTTGACAAGCATGACATCCACAAGAGTAATGTTGTGTGCAACCACAACCTTGCCAAAACCCAATACCTCGGATGTAGAATTATCGCCAAAGGAGACGGTGATATTATTTATGTTGGGCCTCAACTCCTTGACGAGATTCTTGCCGCGGGTCATATGACTTGTGCATCCACTATCAAGCACCCATTTTGACCCTCCGGCGGCATAGTCCTACATGAGATCAATTCTTGGATTTAGGTACCCATTTATCAATGGGTCCTCTTTTGTTAACAACAAGGGTCTTTGGGACCCAAATAGACCAAGCAACATAACCATCATATGGGCCAACATATTTTGCATAGACATCACCATAATAATCTTTAAATAAAACATAGTGAGGGTTAGAAATTCCCGCATCATCATCATTAATGATTTTGGCCTTAGGGGCTTCACCATTAGTGATAGCTTTCTTCTTTTCTTGTGCAGGCTTGGCCTTCTTCTTGTTTGTCTTCTTTTCCTTGGCATTAAAACCAATGCCCTCCTTCCATTGTTTGATCTTTGCTTACTCAAAAGATCATCCAAAGATAACTTACTTTGTGGAGAGGAGGCCTTAGCAAGTTCATCCTTCAACCTAGTATTTTCCTCAACAAGGTTTGCATGATCACAAGAAGCGGTAGAGGAGCTAGGCACATCATATGAAGCAAGCCTAATTCGAAGTTGCTCATTATACTTGGATAGGAGAGAGTATTCACTCTTCAAAGCTTTGTGAGCCTTGTCTGGTTCATCTAGATCCTTCACAAGTTTCTCATGATCAACACCAAATTTGGCTTTTTCCTTTTTAATCACTTTTACCTTAGCCCTAGCAAGATCTCTATCTTTAGTAAGCTTATTAATTTCATCTTGAGGCTCTTCAAGAATTTCTATCCTCTCTTCAAGAGAAGCTATAGTTTCTTGTCCTTCCTTAAGGGCATTTTTAAGAGAGTGTATTTCAAGAGAGTCCTCTCTCTCTCTATTTTACATTTTTTTATCAAGGGTATCATCTAGTTGTGCTAGTCGAACCATGAGATTTGAAACATGCTTTTTAGTGTCACCTTTCAAGTTAAGAATGAACTCATCAAAATCAAGCATTTCTTGTTTCACTTTTAAACTAGCATGATCAACCCCTAGATCATTTGATATGTTAGGCATAGAGGGGTTAGGGGATGATACCTCGGAAGATTTAGCCATGAGGCAACTTTCTTCCTCCATGTGAATATCTTCATTGGGGAATTCAATTGGTGATGAAGAGTTGGTGGAGAGGGAAGCAAGAGCAACCAATCCATTTGAAGTTTCATCTTCTTCATCATCAACATCATCATCTCCGGAGGTATATTCTTCTTGAGTTGATAGCACAATAGATGTGTCCAAGGAGGACCTTGCCATGAAGCAACGTGCATTCTTGATGTGAGGGTTCTCATTGGGGGATTCAAAGAGAGATGAAGAGGGAATATTGGTGGTGGCAATGGCGGCCACTTCCTTTGAGGTTTCTTCTTACCCACTTGAGTTGTTTCTCTTGATGTTGTCTTCCTTGGCCTTGGATGGATCAACCCAAAAGGTTTTTGCATGGAAGGCCATGTGGTCATTGTAGTGGTATTCTAAATCATCCGGATAGGACATACTCCAAGATGCCCTATATGGTTCTTGAGAGTTCACCTCTTCCACGGTATTGACCGTCAAGGCAAGGTTTGTACCTCTAGACATTCCAATGGCTTGATTGCGAGAATAATGGGAGTTTTGTTCGGCCACCTTGAGAGCTTGCAACTCGTGCACTACTTGTTGAGAGGTGAGAGAGGGGTAGCTTTCTCTTCCAAGGAGACTCTTGACATCAACGGGTTCAAAAGGCATCATGCAATCGATGTACTTGTCCTTGATCAAAAAATCATCAATATGTTGGGCACCCACATTCCGAAATGCATCGGCAACGGAGATGAGCCTTCGATACATCACTTGATGATCTTCATCCGGAAACCTCATGAATCCTCCGGCTTGATTCCGAAGAGCACTATACTTGTTTCTCTTCATGCTTTCACTTCCCATGAAGCTAATGGCCAAACCCTCCCATGCTTCCTTGGCGGTTGTGGAACTTTGAACAAGAGCCAAGTCTTTTGTCCCCACACTAGTTTGAATCATGTGCAAGGCAATCGAGTTGAGTTGATTATCAACCTCTTCTCTTCTAGTCAACCTTTCGGGGTTGTAAGGTTTGTAACCTTCCAAGATGATTCTCCAAAGTTCATTGGAGGCACTGCACACATAAGAGCGAAACTCAAATTGCCATGTACTAAAATCTTTATCATTAAATTTGGGTGCATTACCCCTAGTGTTTATATGAGGATGGGGAACCGGGATATCAGGTGAGCGGAAAGGTGGAGCCACATTATTGTAGCTCACATCCGCACTAGATGCTCTAGGAGAAGCATTGGGGGCTTTATTCTTGTCTAAGTTATCAACATCCAAGAGTGGGCTAGAAGAGAGGGTGAGCCCAAAGCATCTCCCTTTTCTAACGCACTCGTGTCCCTTTCCTCTATGACGGGGATGACGGAGGGAGCTGACGGCAAACGGTAAGAAATCATTTTCATCATGCTTTCCATTTGAGCTTCCATGGCGGACCTCAAAGATGTTTCCATCGACTTGAGATCTTCCATGGAGATCGGCTTCGCGGCCCCTTCCGTACCCTCATCTTCCGGCATACTCTTAGGCGATTAAGCCCAAAATAAGAGCCGAGGCTCTGATACCAATTGAAAGGATCGTATGCCGCAGCTAGAGGGGGGTGAATAGGTGCTAACCAATTTTTAGTTCTTTTTCAAATTAGGCTTGACACAAAGGTAAATTCTCTAGATATGCAACTATGTGAATTTACCTATATGACAAGGCCAACTACTAAGCAAGATATAGCTACGCAATATATAGGGGAGATAATAGGATAGAGGTAACCGAGAGTGGAGCACGCAGAGACACGAAGTTGATTCCCGTAGTTCTCTTCCTTTGCAAGAAGGTACGTCTACGTTCGGAGGAGTGTGGTCCCTACGAAAGCCAGACCAATGCCACAAAGGCTTCACTCAGGTCTCCTTTGAGCACCGCCATGAAGGCCTAGCCCACTTCCACTAAGGGATTTCCTCAAGGCGGAAACCGGGCCTTTACAAGGTTCTTGGGGCACACATCCACAACCAAATTGGAGGCTCCCAAATCCGTAACAACAACAACAAGAACAATATCAACTACAAACAACTAGGGTTTCTCAAAAGAGGAACACTAGCAAAGGGGCCCTCAAGCATATGAGGGGGAAATGCAAATCGTTTCGGTGAAGATGTAGATCGGGGTCTTCTCCTTCGAATCTCCAAAGATCAAGAGCTTTGGTTGGGTGGAGGAGGAGATCTCGTGATTCTTGTGTTTCTTGAGGTGGCTCTAATGGTGACGAACTTGGCAATGAAATGAGCAGCTTGGGGAGGAGGAAGAAGGGGGGGTATCAATACCCCCTTCCAAAATCCAGCCGTTGGGGGAAATCCAGGGCCTGATAATCCGGTGTAAGTGAGGGCCGGATAATCCCCACCCCCCCCCCCCCCCCCCCCCGGAAAACCGGCCTCTGGGAAATTTCGGGCAAAAGTCCGGCCCTTGTCCAGAAGGTTACTCCGCGACATCATCGAAAGTCCTTAGCTAAATTTCAGGGGCCGGATATTTTGCAAATATCCGGCCCGGAAAATCCGGCCTCGTGAATATTTTCCTGCTTCCTTTTGACTTTTTTTTCCACGCAAAACAACCACAAATACATACATATATATATTATCTGCACCATCTCATCAAACATTAGAGTATCACATATATTGACATCAAACATTCAAAACATAAACCGAGAGATGTTCTTTCACCGGGCCAGCCGGTCCCATGCCCGGTCCAACTGGACCACAGACCAGCCAATAGCAGAACAACCGTTCTTCATTTTTGTTGAAGTGGGGGTCTCCCTTTACCTTCTTGTTCCATTAATACACCATTATGCCTGTTTGGCTAATACCTGAGAATAATCTTATATGCATGAATTAGTCCGAATACTCTAGCAACGGTGTCATTGTTACCAAAATAATGGATAAGGGTAAAATACCCTTACATTCTCTCCCTTTTTGGTATACGGTGACAAACCGAGCTAGAGTCACATAAAAATATTATGATAAACTCAAACCTTGATTCCATATAAGATATTGAGAAAGCTCCCCCATAATGTGTGCACTTGGAGAATTAGCGTTTGAATGCAAAGTGCACCATTTGTAGAATATGAGAAGCTCCCCCAATATCTTTAGGAAGCAAACATGGTATAGACCAGAATATATCAAGATATAAGCATAAAGCATAATCATCCTAGCATAGAGATTAGGCATACAATAACTTGTCCATACACGAATTATTCAAGGTAGCAAATGGTTCCGGAAATAAAAGCAAGCAAATAGCACAAGCCAAATAAGAAGCAAATAAAGTAGCAATGGCTTGTGCACCAACAACCGAGAACCGAGAACCCCGTGATCCTAGACTGTACTCTCTTCTCCCCCTTTGGCATCGGAACACCAAAAAGGCGAAGAAAAGAGTAAGGATGCTAGCGTTCCCATCAATAGAACTCTGTACCGGTAGGAGGGGAGTCCTCATCGTCATCCTCATCCTCATAATCTTCTTCATCATACTCTTCATTGTCTTCATCATCTCCAGACCCAGCAGTATCAGGAGCACGAGCAGACCTAGTCCTAGGAGGAACACCACCATGAGCAAACATGGAGAAATCGAAGTTCTGGAACATGGTATCCTCAAGGTGAGGCATCTCCCAAGTAGGAGCAACCACGGGCTCTAGTTCAGGACCAGCTGGAGGAACAGGATGGTTTCTTGCAGCCATAAAGTCATTTTGGCGCCTCCAAGTCTCTTGGTTCAAGGAAAGTCTTTGATGAGCCACATCATTGGTATTCCTGCACATCTGCCATAGACTAGCTAGGAAGCGAGAGGCACCCCGCTTGGGGCGCATAGAGGAGCTAGAGCTAGCAGCAGGGTCATGCCTTTCCTTGGACCGTTGCTCAGAAGGCATCATCTAAGGAATTTCTGGCTTGTTTCCCCGTTGAGGAATTTTGAACGTTCCATCCTTATCAGTTGATCTTTCTTATTGTGAGGAGTTGGCACAACTGTATTGATGAGCTACTGAACATACTGAACAAAGTTTGGAGTCATACGGTTGCGAACAGAACGTCTCAGTTCACTATATAAGAATTCACAACCATCAATTGTCCTAACATTTTCAGGATGGCAGTAGTACATGATATTAAGATGGTATGCTCGACATTCACTGGAATCTCCTGACTTGCTTATGAGACTCTCACGGAACAGCTTGGCAAGCACCAGATAAGAGTAGTACATCCCTGAGATGGTTGGAGGAGCATGGATAGGCTCTGGAGGATAGTAGAAAGCAATGTGGCCATGGGTGAATTGCTCCTGAGAGTGAACCCGAAAACCATGAGCACGACCATTACCAAAGCCCATTGCTTGACAGAAGTCAAGGTAGTTGCAAGAATACTTCTTCTGCCCAGTCATCCAAGTCATAGTGCGAGCAACGTCATCATGAAAGAATAATGTGCAATGGAATTGACGGACAAGGATTGGGCAATACACCCCAACACCCTTAGTACTGCCAGGCTTCAAACACACAAGATCGGCTAGGAAGCGCCCCATGGGGCGTAGCAACCTCTATTATGTAATGACATGCATGATAGTTTAGGTAGTAACATCACTTAGGGCATTCCAACTGCGCGACACATTTTAGATGGGTTGCGCGTCCGTTTGTGTTTGGGGGTGCCTCTAGTGGGGCGTCGCATTTGGCCCACGGATATGAATTGGGATGTTTAAACAACAAAATAAACAGGTTTAAAGTAGTCTAAGTTATTACATCCAAATTCTTAAATGTCTACATGAAAATAAGATGATATTGACCGCTACACATTGTCTTCATGGCCAGCCAATACCCACTAATGCTCAATCAAATTCGTCTGTAGGCGTTTGGACATGTTCTCGTGAGTGACTTCAACATTCATATGCAGATACTGCTGCCAGGATGCGCAACCAACTCACCTTGGAAATCATATTGATGCTCATTGCGGCCATCAGGACGCTTGTTCTCAATGATCATGTTGTGCATGATCATGCAACAGGTCATCACCTCATGCATGGTCTTCAGCGACCATGTTCTTGTGGGTTGACGGACAATTGCTCATCGAGCTTGGAGCACATCAAATCTCTGCTCCACATCTTTCCTGCAAGCCCCTTGCATCTTGGAAAACCTCCTCATCTTTTTCGAGTTTGTATTACAGACAGACAATCTTCACCAGTGTCGCCAAGTTAGGGTAGATGCCATCAACAAGGTAATATAGCTTGTCATATTCATTTCCATTGATTTCATAACTCACCTGGGGAGCTTTTCCTTGCATAAGAGCATCTCCAGTCGCGTCCCCCAAACCATCCCCCAAAGGGATTTGGGGCACGCCGGACGAAAAAACGTTCCCAGCCGCGTCCCCCAAAGCCGTTTTTTGTCCGGCGCGCCCCGATATGGTGTCCGGTGCCCCGAGGCCATCCCCACCCCACAGGAGACGCTCCAGGCACGCCGAATACAACGTAAAGCGAGGCCGGAAGTGGCGGGGACGATTGTCAGCAACACATTCAAGTTTGGACCTAACTGTCGCCTACCTCGCGGTGGAAGTTATTCGCGCGCAGTGACACACGACCGAAGCGTCGCAGCTTTGCCTTAATGGCGACGGAGGGGCAGGCGAGATGTCTCGTCGGTATTGTGCAACCTCCACACGTCGCCGGCGTTAGCAAGTCACCTCACGTTCCCGCGCTTTCTTCCCGCCACTTCTCGCCTCTTCCCGCGCTTTCTTCCCGACGCCGACATCTATAAAAGGCCCTCCCTGCTCAATGGAAGCCACCAGATCCACCGGCACCCCTTTCTCCGCTACAAAAGCACATCCCTCGTCGCTCCACTGTCGTCTCCTCCACCACAACTGCGCAATGAACCGCCCCGGCGATGGCCAGTCCCCTCCACCGCCGTCTCCTCCACCACCACCTCCACCACCGGGTTCGCAGTTCGACATCTCCGCCGCCGCACTGGAAGAGCGGCGGTGGCGTGGGGCAGAGTTATGGCGTGAAGGGCGGCGGCAGCGACGGGAGGCACTCGAGCTGAGGGCCCGCCAGCAGCGTGAGGCGGCGGCAGTAGCGGCGTTCTACGCTGCAGACCACGCAGCTGACGAGAACGCGGCGGCAGCTGCGTGGGATGAGGAGGCGCTGGTGGACACTATTGCGGTGTTCGACACCTCCACGGCAGAAGAGGCGCAGCGGCGCCGGACGGAGGAGATTGGCCAGCGGTGGGCTGATGAGCGCCGGCGCCAGTGCGAGGAGCGGGAGGCGCAGTACCGTGAAAGGTGGGAGGCGATCGAGCGCCGGCAGCGGGAGTCGGTGGAGCGCTCGCAGCAGCTGGCGGCGGAGGAGCGTCAGCAGCGGGAGGCGGCGCTGGCGGCAATGGAGGCGGCCTGGGGGAGGCGGGCGGATGCGTTGGCGGCGTGCCTGGAGGCACGAATGGAGGAGGAGGACAAGACGGAGGCCGAGGGGGAGGAGGAGTAGACGGAGGGGGAGGCGGAGGAGGAGGAGACGGAGAAGGAGGACAATGACGATGACGAGTTCGAGTGGTCCGACGATGACGGGCCACACCCGGATGAGATGGCCGATCAGCAACGCGGGCTTGTCGAGTCCTTCGAGTCGGAGAAGAAGCTCCAGGACACCGCCCGTGCCCGCGAAGAGGCGTAGATTCATCGCGCCGTCGAGCTCTCCCTCCATGTGGCGCAGTAGGGGAGGGCCAGCAACGACGCGCTGCTGGAGCAGCGGCGTCTGTCCACCGCCCTACGCATGGAGAGGCGGCGCGCGCAACAGGAGCTGCGGAGGGGAGGTGACGATGGGGCAGGGCCGTCGAACGCACCACCGGGCAGTCAGTAGGCTAGGGTTTAGATGAAATGTAGCCGTTTTCATTCAAACTTTGTAATATATAATCAAATTTGAATGAAAACCTTTATTTTCATGCACTAATATTTATCTGGGGATTTTTTTGGGGGGACACGACCGGGGAGCGACGTCCCCCAAACGTGGCACGAACAAAACACGTCCCCCAAATGCTCAATCTGGCGGCGTTTTGGGGACGGTTTGGGGGACGCGACTGGAGATGCTCTAAGCCTGTTGAGAACCAGTGATCGGTGCAACACATTGATGCCATTGTTGGAACCGGCCATACCAAAGAATGAATTCCAAATTCATAAATCTTGAGATATCACTGCTTCAAGAATGACAGTGCATCCCTCCGCATGGTCGTTGTGCTGACCCTGTCATCCAAATGGATAGTTCTTCCACTCTCAGTGCATGCAATCTATGCTACCAATCATTCCTGGGAACCCTCTAGACTCGTTGATAGACAACAACTGCCTTGTATCCTCAACTATTGGCTCCCTACAGTAATATTCTCCGAACACGGCAATCACGGCTCGGTAAAACCGGTACATAGACTCAAGACAGGTGCTCTCACCCATTCGAAGATACTCATCGAATATATCAGCAGCCATTCCATAGAATGGCACGCGAATAGATGCGGAATATTTTTGGTATGAGGTGAAGCCTAGTGCACCTGTTGCATCGGGTCTGCATTAGAAGTACGGGTCGTAGTCTCTGACGCCCCGTAGAATGACCATGAACATGCCCCTTAACATCCTGTACCGGCGCCGGAATATTTTTTCCGTTAACACCGGATCGGTGTTGTCGAAGTAGTCCTTGTGGAGCTGGAGGTGCCGTTCCACTCGGTTGTGCGGCTGGTTTTTTGAGCGGCCCTTCACAGAGCCCCGATGCACCGTCATCTGGCTGGCATTGTGGTCATGGAGGATGGAGGCCGCAACAGTAGCCATGGTCTGCGTCGTGTGACCGGACTCTTCGCCAGAAGAGGACCTCAACGCGAAACTTATCCAGCATCTTCCATATGTCCATCTGCGTGAGTGGCAACTGCGGATCAATTGTCGCCCACAATAGCGCCGAAAAGATAAGTAAGAAACATATCGGTGCAATTGACCGAATAGGTCGTGGGCGGCGAGGCCGGCCGGCGCAGCCAGCAGATGTTTGGACCCCAAACACCCAACATATGCGGCCCAGAATCTACCGCAACTCAGATCCTGTTCTCCGGCGGGGCGAGGCCCAAGCAGACGACGCGTACTATGGTGGTGTGGCGGGGTGGGGTTGGGGTGGTGGCGTCGCACTAGGGCAGCAAAGAAGGGAAAGAGGAAGCAAATCCGCGCAGTCGATTTCACTGTCCCTGACGTGCGGGACCGGGTCAGAAAAGGAGGGTGCTCGGCGCGACCACGCAGCGTCCGCAGATATGCAAACTTGTCGCATATTTGGGCCGTGTTTGCGCCTCCGCAGACGGTCCGATCACTATGCGTCGCCCCGCTGGAACAGGGTGCATGCACATTTTAAGACCGCGTGGATGCAAACGGACATCTGTTTGCGTCACTCCGTTGGAGATGCCCTTAGTGCAACAAACGCAACACATTTTGGTGACATGACATGATAATAAAAATAAAGAAGACAGTGAGGTGGTAACTAGCTATGTTACCATAAACATCACACACCCAAGACAAGATGAGTCTACAACATAATAAATATGAGTTTTTATTATATCACACATTTGTTATTTTCCATTATAAAGATAATAATATAGATTAGTAACATGTGCATGATACTACTCTATGTTACTCTCACTATGACTAGCCTTAGCGATGACCAGTTGTCAACACTCAACATAGTAGTAGTTACCAACTTATTCGTGCCATTTTTAGACATGTGGCGGTAATGTTAGACAGTCATTTGACGGCAACTCATGTTGAACAATGTGTTCTTTTATTACATGTTATGCCAACTTGCAATTTCATCACTTTGCTTGGATGTTTTTTTTTTCTTTCCTTTTTCTAGTTGATACTTTTTCATTTGGTGATGACCAGTTGTCATCGGCGACAGCACAAGTTTCCATCCAAATGAAAATGGAGTTTCTTTAGCAGAATTATGTACGACGAGAGTTAATGTCTATGGTTAACAAGCATCTACCGATCAACTCATAGTAGCTTAGCATGTCAAGCTCCGATGCTTGGCTTGCCGCCTGACTAACGTCAGCTTTGATTGTTGACATACACCACGGGTACTAATCAAGAGAAGTTCAAAATTAGGTGTCATATGATTTTTTAAGAAAATATATGATACTACGCAAACTTTTGCCCTCTTTCTTTGTTACGTGCAAGTTTTCACGTAATGAACTAAGTTTGCAACATATAAACCTTAAACCAACATGAAGAATATTGATCATCTATCACTACTTTTTAACTGATTTATATCACTACTTCACCTTCAACATTTTAGTGCAAGTTTTTTTTTCCGAACTGTCAGGGGAGGAGGGCGTAACTGCCAAACGTAACAAACATCACAAAGTCGAGTGGTGTGGTGTGGTCAACAAGTTTCCATGTAATAATGAATAAAGTTGGGACATATGAACCAACATGGGGAATGTTCCCCTGCCATATTGACCATCTATCGCTACCCCTTTTTAACTGATCTACTAGAATATCACTACCTAGAAATATGGCACCACTGCACCTTACCCGTGAATTGCTGGATTGTTGTTGAAGTTTCAGTGAAACAGAATCGTACATGTTACTTCTACGATTGCTTGGAGAAATGCCTATCGGATCCCTATTTATAGACCAGTCACATTCACCATTGTGGCTTCACTCGTGTATCTTCTATTTCAAACAGTGCACGGACCCAGAGCTCAGCTCATTACTGCTCGCACAACACAAGCGTCTCCGGCCAATCAATCTAGAAAAAGAAATAACTGCTGGAAAGGAAACTGCCCAGCTCCTTCGTCGGCGGGAATCTGCAGCGACTCTGCGTCTGTCCCTGACATTGAAACAACTGCAAAAATATTTTTTTGCACGATCTGAAGAACAGCCCGCATCAAATGACCTTGCCCAGAACAGAAGCCCCACAGGATTAAAGATAATCGCTATGGGTGTGTGGCTCGTCGGCGTGCACTCATCGATATTTGATGCGGGGCTTCTGACGAACATGCAAAGAGAACATCTGTACCACCCGAACAGATTAATCCCTGACACGGGCCGCCGGGACGGCCCTCCCAGTCTGCCACCGTAGCCCGTCGTAAGCTACACGCCGACACGTATCCTCTTTTCCACGCTTTTTATGAGGCGCGCCTATTGAATTGATGCACTAGCCAAGTTTTCCAAAAGTCCGAACTCGTTAGATATTAACAACTAATTTGGTTAGCAACTAACAATATATTCTAACACCCTCCCTCAACCTCAACTGTCTAACAGGTTGAGGTTGCGCTTACACCATTGAAAAGCTGGAAGTGGGAGAGGTTTGGTGAAGACATCAGCAACTTGATCATTGGAAGAGATGAACCGAATCTCCAATTGCTTCCGAGAAACTCTCTCTCGTACAAAGTGAAAATCAACCTCAATATGCTTCGTACGAGCATGAAACACCGGGTTTGCAGAGAGATAAGTGGCACCAATATTGTCACACCACAAAACTGGAGCTCGAGACTGCCGAACACCAAGCTCACGAAGAAGAGATTGCACCCAGATAAGTTCAGCTGTGGCATTAGCAAGTGCTTTGTACTCTGACTCAGTACTAGATCGGGATACTGTAGCCTGTTTGCGAGCACTCCAGGCGATCAAGTTACCACCAAAGAAGATAGCATATCCCCCGGTTGATCGCCGATCATCAACATTGCCCGCCCAATCAGCATCAGAAAATGCAGACAACAAGTCATAGGAGGCAGGGCGAAGCAACAAGCCAGTAGACATGGTGAACTTGATATAGCGAAGAATCCGTTTGACAGCAGACCAATGACTGTCACGAGGAGCATGAAGATACTGGCACACACGGTTGACAACAAATGACAGATCAGGTCGTGTGATGGTGAGATACTGGAGACCGCCAACAATACTGCGGTATAGCGTGGCATCATCAGGTGAAAGGAGCTCACCATCCATCACAGAGAGTTTATCTGAGGCAGACATGGGTGTATGAGCAGGTTTACTTTTAATCATACCAGACCGTCGAAGAAGCTCAGACGCATACTTCCGCTGAGACAACAAAAGACCACCAACAGAGGGACGAATAACCTCAATACCAAGGAAGAAATGAAGCACACCAAGATCCTTGACCGCAAATTCAGCTCTGAACTCCTGAATAAGTGTATCAGGGGCATGTGGGGATGAGCTGACAACAATTATATCATCCACATACACAAGCAGAAAAGTGACCACCTCCTTACGTCGAAAGATGAATAACGAAGAATCAGCAGTCGATGCGGCAAAACCAAGTGTGCGAAGGACAGAGCTGAGACGAGCATGCCAAGCTCGGGGCGCCTGTTTAAGACCATAGAGAGCTTTCTCAAGACGACACAAGTGATGAGGTTTGGATGGATCTTCATACCCAGGTGGTTGCCGCATATACACCTCCTCCTCGAGTACTCCATTAAGGAAGGCATTCTGACTATCTAGTTGACGAAGATACCAACCCTGAGAAACCGCCAAGGACAAGAGCAATCGAATTGTCGTTGGCTTTACCACTGGACTAAAAGTATCATCATAGTCCAGTCCTTGCGCTGCTTGAATCCTTTCGCCACAAGACGAGCCTTATACCTCTCTATAGAACCATCTGCGTGGTGTTTTACCTTAAATATCCATTTGGAGTCGATGACGTTGACACCAGGAGGGCGAGGTACAAGCTGCCAAGTCCGATTCTTCAGCAACGCAGCAAATTCTGCGTCCATTGCCATGCGCCAGTGCGGCACGCCGAGAGCAACGCGATAGTCACGCGGTTCAGCGCTTGCGGTGGAGACTGCATGTGCCATGCAGCGAGCAAGCCAGGCCACGGTTCCGTCCGTACGCGCACGCGGGCAACGAATGTTGTTACGTAGCCTCGTAACTGGTCCAGATGGTTGTGCAGGGGACGTTGTCTCAGTTGGTCCAGATGGTGGTGCAGGGGATGTTGGACCAGTCGAAGACGGTGGCGCAGTCGGGCTGGACGACGGGGAGAGCTCACCAGGTGATGGCGGCCCGTCTGGATCGGACGACCCAGTAGCAGAGCCTGGGCTAGCTGGGACACGCGCGGAGGCCATATCCGGTGAGCCATCAGGCGGATCGACGTGCATGGATGCACTGGATCCCGAAGCAGATGCATGCAACGATGATTCGTCAACGTGAAGCTGCATACCACGACCTGTTCCTGCGCCATAACTAGGAAGTAACACAGGGGAATATGCAGAATCATTAAATTGACCAGGCAGGCAGGGAGTGGAGGACGTGGGAATATTGGTGTCAACGGATGGAAGATTAGCAAATGGAAAATTGGACTCATCAAATACGACATCGCGGGAAATGTAAATGCGACTAGTTGGAATATGAAGACATTTGTAGCCTTTATGAAGAGAGCTATACCCTAGAAAAACACATTTTTTGGATCTAAACTCAAGTTTGCGATTGTTATATGGACGGAGATGAGGCCAACAATGACATAGGCATCCCAAATGGGCCTGCCGAATATAGTACCCGGGGTTTACTGAAGGCCCATTACCCGAGGAATAAGAAGATTCGAGAGCCCAAGATGTATTTAAGGAAAAGATAGAGTTGTAATAGGAAGTGTTATTTGTAATCTGGCGGGATGAGTTAGAAACCGTCCCGGACTCTGTAAACTTGTATAGCACGAATCCCTCAGCTCCACCTCCTATATAAAGGGGGAGTCGAGGGACGAAGAATCAATCGAATCATTGTCTGCAAACCCTAATTTTCATAATCGTCGAGTACTTTTCGGCTGAAACCTTCGAGATCTACTTACCCTCTACTTCCAACTAAACCCTAGCCTACAATCCATAGGCATTGACAAGTTGATACCTTGTCAATTGGCACCGTCTGTGGGAACTAGAGGCGTAAGGAGCTGATCTCGATGGCACGCTCAAGATCTTCGACATCGTCAACCGCAAGCAACACAATGGATCGAGGTAAACAGATCGCTGCTGGTCTTGTCGATTTTGTTCCTCACCCACCCTCCCGTTTGGATGCATATGCGTATCTGGCGGAGCCCATGGAGATGACGTTCGGAAGGTTTCACTTTCGCGTCGAGAAGGAAGGTTCGTATCGTGTCGAGATTCCGATTTCGTCGGGATCGTCGGTGGTCGATTCCGATTTTTCAAGCTATGCATCGTCTATCGAGTCAGGAGAAGAAGAAACCTCGGCGACACGCTACGTCAGCACCAGAGCAAGAGAGAAACTCGCCAAGATCTCCAACGACATGTCGTTTGAGTCATCTGCGGACTCATATATAAGCGATGGTTCAAGCGATGTCGACAGTTACGACTTCATCGACAAATCTCTGACAGTGGGCAAGGTCTTCATCAATCTCAACGATGATGTCACCAAACCCAACGTAGATCTGAGTACAAAGTATCATCAGATTTGCGCCATTGAAGATCAAGAGGAGACATCTGAGGCTTTCGACAGTCTGGGAAATCCATACGTCGATCCCTCCAATCTGCGACAAGGCCTGGGCAACAAATACGTCGGGCCAGAGCCGCGAGATAGAGTTCAACTTTCACAAGCAGCGTGGGACAGAGCTGCGAGAGCTATGAACGGCACAGAACCAATGGCTACCACAGCCACACCAGAAGAATTGCAAGCATATCAATATAGGCTCGCACGAGCTGCCAGGGAATTGGAAAAACAGATGACTGAGTTGAACAGGAGGAAGGAGGCAGCTTCTGCATCCAGCAGGAGAAGGGCAGATTTAAGTCGACAATCTAGAACTACGGGTGATAGCCACAGGGAGGCGCGGAACAGAGCAAGATCAAGGCTGCAACACATACCCGAAGCAGAAAGAGAGCACTTGGTCCAAAACCTCGACATGTCTTTTATGTCGATAGATACAAGAGGAAACATCATCCCTAAGACACCAGAGGCTGGGTATATGGCGACACATGCTTTTATCCTTGCATCTAAACCACCTCCAGGTGATCCAAGGGAAACACTGTACAATATGGCGGTAGCAGGAGTTGGAGCTATGGGGACAGCGTTTGTATCAACGCCTCCCGAAGGAGCGGCAAGGCAAAATAGTCCACGACCTGCAGCAGCAACAGCGGCAGCACCTGAAGGGCCAAGTGGAGCAAGAGACACAAGAAGCACAAGCAAGAGTCGACGAGCGCGGCGGAGCAGAAGGGATCATCGGCAATCCCCGAACTTAACGACGAAGATATGTGCGGCTTACCATGCTTCACGAGGAGAGTCCGAAAACTCGAGTCCCCTCGGGATTCAAGTTACCCGATAATTTCAAGAAGTTCGACGGCCTTCAAGATCCGGAGGATTGGCTAGTCGACTATCTCGGAGACGGTGAAGCCGACAGAGGAACTAGGGCAACAGCCATGCAAAGCATCCAGGTGCACTTGAGTGGAGCCGCACGATCGTGGATAAAGAAACTCGCTCCAGGATCCATCGACAGCTGGGAAAGTTTCGAGGACGTGTTCGTCAAGAACTTCAGATCTACGTGCAAAAAACCCGCGTCGTTAGAGGAGTTGAGAGCATGTCGACAAAAGCCGGATGAGCCAATGAGAAAGTACATCCAAAGGTGGAATATCATCAAAAACTCGGCAGAAAATATATCTGACGAGAGGGCAATAGATGCGTTTGTCGCAGGAGTCAGGCGTGGAGATTTTGTCGAGGACTTGGGAAGGACCAATCCAAAGACAGTATCCGCGTTAATGGAGATAGCAAATAAATGGGCAGATGGAGAAGACGCTGTCCACAACAAACGACACAGGTCGCCGGAGGAGGACTGTGGTCGAAACTATCAACCGAGGCGAAGATTTCCTCGGACGTACCAGAACTACGACGCTCCAGGACAAATTTCGGCAGGTTTTCGGACAAATACAGGAGGAAGCAACAGAGATGATTACCAGAGAAGCAGTGAACAGCGAGGTGATAACAGGGATGATTCACGCAACAGGCAAAATAGTGGGCCTAGGTTCCCAAGACCTTTCGTGTCCCCTGAAGAGATGATGAACGGACCGTGCCAGATGCACTTTTTCCTCGACAGCAACGGCAAAAGACAGTCAGGGCACTTGCAGAAAGACTGTCGAAATTTTCAAGCAATGTTGCGGTATGCAGAGAACGCTAATGCGCGGGCAGCACAGAGAAATCCTCGAGAACCCAGAAGCGAGATTCACTTGCCGCCTCCTCCCGCGATTACAGACGACAATCGGCATCAGCTCAGAATAGCGGCAGCACCTGCACACCACCTTATGTTGATCCTAACTCCAATGGAGCAGTGTCGATGATTCAGAAGGGAAGGCCGTCCAATAGAGCTCAGAAAGTAATTTCACGACAGGTGTTTATGGCAGAGAAAATGCCTCCACCAACAGTTGAGTACCTTAATTGGTCAGGACAAGATATCGGCTTCACAATAGCAGATCATCCGCAGCAAGTTCCTCGACCAGGGCGATCGGCACTTATTTTGCCAGCAGTTATCGCGGGATTTGATGTCTCTCGAGTGTTCATAGACGGCGGCATCAGCTTGAACCTTATGTATGCAGATACATTGAGGAAGATGAACATATCCTTAGCAAACTTGAAACCAACAGACACAAGGTTCCACGGCATCACACCGGAGAAACCAAGTTATCCATTGGGAAAGATCAATCTCGACGTTCAGTTTGGGACCCGAGAAAATTATAGAATCGAGAGGCTCGAGTTTGAAGTCGTGGATTTTCCGTCGCAATATCACGCTTTGTTGGGACGACCAGCATATGCTAGATTTATGGCGGTGCCACATTATACATACTTGTTATGGAGGATGCCTGGACCAAAGGGACCAATCACAGTCAAAGGAAGCTTTGCCTTAGCCGATAAGTGCGACAAGGATTTCCACCGGTTATCAGAAACTTTCGGGATGCAAGCTGAGTACTTGGCGTCAAAAAGCATGACTGATTACGACGTACTGCCAGACGTTGGAAGGCCAAACAAAGAATCAACTTTCAGTACCGAGAAAAATTCAAAAGAGGTGCAGATTCACCCGACAAACCCAAAAAAGACGACATCTATCGCAAACGACATGGATATCGCATAGGAAAGCGCGCTCATCGAGTTCCTCCGTGAGCACTGGAAAATCTTCGCATGGTGTCCAGCTGACATGCCAGGAGTACCCAGGGAACTTGCCGAGCACCACCTAAACTTGGATCCACTAGCGAGACCAATCAAACAACCTTTGCGGCGTTTTTCGGAACCAAACCGCAAAGCCATGCTGTCAGAAATCAATCGACTACAAGAAGCTGGTTTTATCAAAGAGATATTCACAGAAGCCACATGGGTAGCAAATCCTGTGTTGGTGCCGAAGAAAAACACTAAGGTCCTTCGCATGTGCGTCGACTTTACGTGTCTCAATAAACATTGTCCAAAGGATCACTTTCCCCTCCCGAGGATCGATCAAATTATCGACTCCACGGCTGGATGTGAACGTCTTTCCTTCCTGGATGCATATTCTGGTTATAACCAGATCAGATTGAAAGAAGAAGATGAAGTAAAGACCGCGTTTATTACACCTTACGGCGTGTTTTGCTACAGAACAATGCCCTTTGGTCTAAAAAATGCGGGAGCAACATATCAGAGGATGATGCAGAAATGTTTGGCGACACAGATTGGGAAGAACGTGCAAGTATACATTGATGATGTCGTCATAACATCAAAAAAGGGGACAACGCTGATCGAGGATCTCAAGGAAACCTTCGACAACCTTGATAAGTTTTGCCTCAAACTGAACCCGACGAAGTGTTCTTTCGGCGTCCCAATGAGAGAACTTCGGGGTTCCTAGTTTAAGCAAGAGGTATTGAAGAAAACCCAGATAAAATACAAGCAATCGTAACAATCAGGAAGACAACAAAGAAGAAAGAAATACCACAGCTAATCAAGGGCGAGTCGCAGCTTTGAGCAGATTCGTCGCGAGGTTGGGAGAAAAAGCGTTGCCGTTCTACGCTTTGATAAAACAGGGAGACAAATTCCAGTGGAACGAAGAAGCCGACAGAGCTTTCGAGGATTTGAAGCGCACAATTTCGACACCACCAATTTTGGTGGCACCAAAAGAAAGGGAACCTCTCCTGCTGTATATCGCAGCCACACCCCAAGTGGTGAGCACGGTGTTAGTTGTCGAAAGGGAAGAAGAAGGAAAACTCCACGGCGTGCAGAGGCCAGTATACTTCGTTAGCGAAGTTTTATCGCCCTCAAAACAAAGGTATCCTCAGTACCAAAAGATAGCATATGGAGTGTTCACGACAGCAAGAAAATTGCGCCACTATTTTTCGGCACATCCGATCGTAGTGGTCAATGAAGCTCCTTTGTCAAATATATTGAACAACCCAGAAGCTACGGGTCGTGTCTCCCTTTGGGGAATAGAACTTTCCCCTCGGGACATCACGTATGAAAAAAGAAAAGCAATCAAGTCGCAAGTTCTGCCAGACTTCATCGCAGAGTGGATGGAGTTGCAAAACACAGGACCCCCAGACTTATCGAGAACCTGGACCATGAACTTTGATGGGTCCAAGAGACTAGAAGGGGCTAGCGCAGGAGTAGTACTCATATCACCTGAAGGCGACAAGTTGAAGTACATCCTTCGGATGACGTTCCCTAACGCATCTAACAATGAAGCAGAATATGAGGCCCTCATACACGGGATGAAGATGGCGAAAGCCTGCGGTGCAACTCGACTAAAAATCTTTGGCGACTCACAGTTGGTGGCACAGCAAGTTATGAACCAGTGTGACGTAGTCAATGATAGCATGATGGCATATAAGGAGGTGTACAACGAGCTCGAGAAGTTGTTCGATGGATGCGAAGTAAATCATATTAGTAGATTGAGCAACGACGAAGCCGACGTTCTTGCAAACATCGGATCGCAATGCCTTGCAGTGCCGCCAGGTGTATTCTGGGAAGAGATAACAGAGAGATCCACTAAGTCAACAAAATCAAAAAAGAAGGAGAAGAAACCCTCGGGGGCTACCAAGGAAAAGCAAGAGGACGAAGAAGATCAGGACCTGGTCATGGTGATACAGATACCGTGTATGCAGCCGTACATATCATACATCCTAAGGAAAGAAATACCCGACGATCCAGTTGAGGCAAGGCGAGTAATTCGACGCTCCAAAGCTTTCACGGTGGTAAAGGGAGAATTGTATAAGCGAAGTATTTCAGGCGTCTTGCAAAGGTGCGTCACACCCGAAGAAGGAAGAATAATTCTGAAGGATGTACACGAAGGAATATGTGGCCACCACGCAAGTAGTCGAGCTATCGCAGCCAAGGTTTTTCGGGCAGGATTCTACTGGTTGACAGCAATCGAGGACGCCAAGGACATAGTAAGAACTTGCGACGCGTGTCAAAGGTTTGCCGCAAAACCTCACTCTCCAGCAGCAGAGCTAGCACCAATACCATTGTCATGGCCCTTTGCTCAATGGGGACTTGATATGGTGGGTAAGTTACACAAATCCTGGCCAGGAGGAAAGGAGTACATGCTAGTAGCTGTTGATAAGTTTACAAAGTGGATAGAAGCGAAGCCGATAAATTCACCAGATGGAGCATCCGCAGTAAAATTCGTAAAAGGCCTCGTCTTCAGATTTGGAGTGCCCCACAAGATCATCGTCGTACAACGGCAGTAACTTCACATCCCATGAATTCAAAGATTATTGCGAAGAGGTGGGTATCAAGCTGAACTTTGCGTCAGTTGCACATCCTCAAACCAATGGGCAAGTCGAGAAAGCCAATGGCATCATCTGCAATGGCATCAAGAAGCGCTTGTTAGGACCACTGGAAAAAGCTCGACATACCTGGCCAGAAGAACTACCAAGCGTGTTGTGGAGCATCCGAACAACACCAAACACAGCAACGCAGGAAACTCCGTTTTTCCTGGTTCACGGAGCAGAGGCAGTACTACCAATCGAGATAGAGCACAACTCTCCACGTGTCGCTGAATATGATGAAGAAACGTCGAGAAGAGCGCTAGAAGATGACGTCGACGCACTTGATGAAGCTCGAGATGAAGTATTATCTCGGGTAACCAAATATCAACAGGACTTGAAGAATTACCACAGTCGACGTTTGCGGCCAAGATCTTTTCAGGTGGGAGACCTAGTTCTTCGGCTCACGCAAAAAAGTCATGAAAAACTCGAGTCACCATGGCTTGGCCCTTACATTGTTACGGAAGTAATCAGAGGAGGAGCATACAGGATAAAGGACAAGAAGACAGGGGTGGAGGAGCCAAACCCCTGGAACGTGGCGCAACTTAGGCGTTTCTACGCTTAGAGTCGAAATATAGTCCTTGTAAAACTTCAATGTACTGAAACGCCCGCGAGTTTTCAGACGCACTCTTTTCCTTTTTCGGGGCACCGAGTGGGGCCGGAGAAGGTTTTTAATGAGGCGGGCTCGCGGTGCTGCAATATAATAAAGATAGTGACAATATAACTTTTCTTCTTTATCGACATGATCAAAGTCTTTGCTCCGACGAATTTCAATATAGTTCATCGACAACAGAAAAGCCTTGCCTTGGTTCAAAACCTCGCAAATATACAAATACAGTAAAGAGTCACCGAAACACTCGGGGGCTAGACAAACAGAAAAATATAATGATTGCTTTACAGTATAGTCATGGATTACAAAGAAGAAATATCTACAAGAAGAAAATAACTAGTCTTGATTCAATATGTCATCAAGAGTAACCATGTTTTCTTCAGGAGCAGCACCAAGAAAATCGGCATAATGGCCATCGGCAAAAAAGTCGGCGTCCATCCGAAGAAGGTCCTCAATCATTTCTTCGGCTATAGGCGTAACCTTCGTGTTAATCCTGTCAACACCAACTCTCCGACGTTTTACCTTTTGGTGAACCTTCGCGACAACTTGGGTAAGGTCAAGATTCGAGTGGCAGATCTGGAGCATGATAAGAGCAAATCTGGCGCCAGCTACTAGTTGAGCTTTGACAAAATCATGGATACTGCGAGCATCCTTGAACCTTTCCATCAATTCAGGAAGAGTTTTTGGTTGGACGTTCCGAGGAAACATGGAGTTGTAAACCATGGACAAGGTCTTGGTACAGAAGTCAAGGAAGTCGCGAGTTTGAGAGGTGCGATCTTGAAATCTGACAATTTGGCGGGTCCTCTCTGGGGTAGCCCAAAACAAAGAACCATGGTCCAGGGAAAGATTAACAAGGAGGTTTGTCCTAGCATTTACCCTCTCTTCCTCGGCAGCAGCATCAGTAAAGGCACCTATCAAAACAAAGAAGTGGAAACCTTTAAGAGACAATAGCATGAAGATGAAAGATATCAGAGGATGAAACAGGCATACCCGACATATCTGCACTGGCTTCATTCATTAATTCGAGCATGAAATTTTCTCGAGTAGTCGCCTTTTCAGCCTCGGAAGCAGCAATTTCCTTAGCAGCCACGGCCTCGCGAGCTTGCTGGAGAGCAACTTTTTCGGCTTCAGATGACTTACGAGATTGCTCCATCATCATAAGTGTTTGCTTCTTCGCATACTGAAGTTGTTGTCGAAGTTCGTCCAGTTCTTGCGACAAGGTATCGTCGACAGGTGCAGTATCAGCAAAAGCTCTCCTCGCGCGAGAAGAAGAAGGCGAAACATTGGAAGGAGCGGAAGTTGGAGTATAGTTATCAAATATCAACTGAAATTTAAACAGGACAACATCAAACGACAAGCAAAGATAGAGTTTTTCATTAATCTCTCGGAATAATTACAAGGGCATTACAGTGGAGCTAAGGAAATACGTGTCGCCAAATGATTACTTTGGCGACAAGAGCAAAAGAAACAGAAAGAAAAACAGAGGCATGCAACTAGACCTCCGGCCTTGACGAGCTAGGAGTCGACGCTGGCTTAATCCCGAGATAAGCCAAGATCTTCTTCGTGTTGGGCTTGGCTGCCTTGATTAGCGACTTCCACCTTGATTGATCTATTTGCTCGGTGTCGCCAACTTTCATCCAGTCAATAGTCTGTCGACTTTCAGCAACCAAAGCGACAGTGTTTTCAACGGCAACCTTCATATTCTCCTGGCGCATCTTCAGTCCAAGGTCTTACGGCGTATTGAACATCTTGGCAAGGTTGAGAAAAGTCGCGGGCTCCTCTTTCTTCGGGAAGAAGTAGGGGAACAACGCCGACAATACTGCGCTAGCATTCGACACACCTTCACGAATCTCGGACCCATGAAGCTCCAGATAGGAAAGTGCGTCAAGGACAGGGTCATTGACAGGATTCGTCAGATCAAAATCCTGGTTTGTTTGGGCTGTCAAGGAAACAAAACATTAGTGAAAAGACAAGAAACAACGATTCTCATAAAAGTAGAAGGGATCAGCAAACTTACTGAAAGTGCGGCGACTCTGAGTTTTCAGGCGCTTGAGGATTCCTTCTTCACGAGAAGCTTGCGCAGCTTTGTGCTCATCTAAGGCAGCTGTAGCATCCTCAAGTTTTTTCTGCAATTCCTCGACACCAGCAGCTTTCGCCTTGGCTTCATCAGCTTCGGCCTTGGCTTTGCTAGCAGCGAGGTCGGCTTTCTTGCGGGCCGCCTCACTTTGCTCAAGTTTTCGAGCAAGTGCGTCGGCGCGTTCGTTGGCCTCTGCAAGTTTCTCTGTCGAGATACGGAAAAGAGAGAGAAGAAAGATCAAAAATCGCGACAAGCAATAGGAGTAAAAAATCAAGGACAAACAGCAAGTATCAAAGTCGTTACCTTCGGCTCTATTAGCATATTCACGGTACCCAATAAATTGGGAACCGATGCAGAGAAGATCCTTGATCATAGGCTGTTCAACGTGAACACAGCAAGAGAAACATCGGCATGAAAAAGAGAAAAGGTGTGGAAAAACAAAAAAAAATATAGATGTCGACAAGCTTACATCATCTAGGAGCAGAGTCGACGAACTGCCCAACTGAGGGGCAGGTTCGACTATCTTTTCCACCCTTGTTCTTTTTGGTGAAGGAGCAAGGGGGCTTGACGGTGGAGTAGTGGTGACGACGTTTTGTTGAGGAGGCGACGTTTCTTCCCCTTCAACTAGCGTGTCTGAGGCAAGTACAGTACGCGACGTGCTTGTCCGAGGAGCCACGTCAGTAGTTGGCACTTCTTCTTCCTCATCACTGTTGACCAAAAAATCGGCAGCATAAAAAGCAAGACAAGATAAATATTTCGAGTACAAAAATAGGGAGAAATAAAGACGACTTACGAGCTGACGAGGGATTCAACATAAGGATCATAAGCTGCCTTTGGATGAGAAGGAACAACTTCTTCAGCCTTAGAGGTGCCAGAATCTTCGGCATCATTCCTTTTCCTTTTGTTCCTTGGAGAAACAGCAGGAGGAAGGGATTGCGTCGATTCACTGGCTTCAGACTCAATTTCTTTGTCACGAGAAGCCGCAGATTTGTGAGAACCCGCGACTTCACTTTCTGTGAACAAGAACCTTGAGTATCTTCGGCAACGATGGCCTATTCTTCGACTTCTCCACCCTCAGGAAGAGGAGGAAGGGAAGTCATAGTAGGATGGTTCTGTAAAAATAGCGACAAAAGGAAAATTAAAGAGATGACAATACAATGAGATGCAGAGAAAGTGCGAAACAGGATAAAAACTCGGGAAGACAAAATACCTCGGGGAGTGGATTGGTGGAGCTGTACGGTTCCACGCGACAAGAGGAAGGAACTGGGTCCTTGCCTAGGCGAGAAAGTCTCCGAACCAACTTCTCCAAGTCCTTGGTGGAGAGATCATCGGAGATTCTGTTGGCGTCATTTTTACCAGAGTACGTCCAAAGGGGATTTTTGCGAGCCTGAAGAGGCTGCACTCTAATCCTAAGGAAGTAGGCAGTGATTTGAACACCAGACAGCTCCTTGCCTCGAGTGTTTTGAAGCTGACGAATGCGAGACATGAGTGCCTCTGTCGCCTTTTTCTCATCCTCGGAAGCTTCGGCATCCCAGGAACGGCGGCGCTGAATTCTGGCACTTCCGTCGAAAGGGATTATGTTGTGTTCAACGGAGTTGGCGCTTTCTTCGTGAATGTAGAGCCACTTTTTGCGCCATCCTTGGACAGAATCAGGAAACTTGACGTCGAAATAGTCGACATCAGTACAAACACAGATAACAACGCCACCTATGTTATAAGTGACGTTGTGGGAGCCATTGCGGCGGAGGCAGAAAATGCGTTTCCACAGAGCCCAATTGGGAGGGATTCCGAGGAAGCATTCGCAGAGCGTGATGAAAATAGAAATGTGAAGGATGGAATTAGGGGTCAACTGGTGCAGTTGAATCCCATAAACGAAAAGAAGGCCGCGAAGGAAATCATGGATGGGGGTCGAAAGGCCGCGGATCAGGTGATCAACAAAACTAACCCGATACTCCATTGGAGGCTTGGGGTAGCTTTCTTCGCTGGGAAAGCGGATGGCGTCCTCCTTCTTCATGAGGCCGAGCCTCTTCAGCATGTTGGTGTCTTGGTTGGAGATTTTGGATCTCTCCCACTCAAGATCCTCGGCGGCCATCTTGGATTCCGGAGTGCTGTGGCGAGTCAGACGCGTGCGCGGTGGCATCAACGGCAATGGGCAAAGCAATGTATGAGCGTGCGGAAGATCAGAGAGAGTTGGGCGTAGGGGAAGTTTTGCGAAGAGGAACAGATGAGCGGCGCAAGCGAGGGGATGAACGGAGGTTGAAGAAAGGTTTATATAAGAATTGGGTGAAGTAGTGTGCCGTTGGATGAAGAAATCGTGTGGTGAGAATAGATCTTCTAGATACAAGGGCAAAAAAGTATTTTTACTGAGATAGGCGTTACCGTACGTGCGCCAGAAAAAGCGGAGGACGTGTGTCCCCCACTTGCACGACGTGTCAACGAGGTGGAAGCAATGGACCCACAGGGCAGGAAAATCACGACTATTCGAGAAGGATGAAGTAAATTTGATTAAGGGAAGCATGTCGACAAGAAAAATAAAAGAAGATTGGCGACAGGAAGAATTATTCAATACTTCGGGAGCCTTTGATCAAAAACAAGTTTTTGCCCAAATGCTCGGGGGCTACTTCGACAGAAAGTAAAATTTCGAGTATGGCAATATAGAAATTGCGGGAGCCTACAACCAAGCACAAGTCCTTGGCTGTAGCCTCGGGGGCTACTCCCATCGGGAGCGCTGTTCGCGCACCCGAGGGATTAAAAAAATAAAAAAATAAAGAAGAAGAAGAAGAAGAAAGAGATCATATTGGGAAATAATGACAATATAGCGACAAGCTGGACTAAAATGTTGAGCCTACAACCAAGCACAAGTTCTTGGTTGTAGCCTCGGGGGCTACTCCCATCGGGAACGCTGTTCGCGTGCCCGATGAAATTAACAAAGGAAAAATAGAAAAGCAAGAGAGTATATTTCGAGTTATAATTAACTCTACATATACTCCCATCGGGAGAACAATATGTCATATTTGACTCGATAAAATGTGCCACTCCAACAGCCGGAAAAGCACTCGACAATATATTCTCAGAACGCCGAAGTTGCGATCAATTTCTGAATGCCGCAAATTTGCGAAGATAAGACCCTAGATCCGTTCTGCTGGGCGTGGCATCGCCAAAGACTGCGCTCTGCTACTTTTATCCGTATCAACAGATACGAAGAAAAATCCTAACGGACGCGTTAGGTACCCGATAAATTTGACTGGGACTCGACAGAATGGTAAGACCTTAAGCGGCACCTGTCGACGTTTACACCAGTATCCCGAGATCATGTCCGGGGACGTGATTTTGAAGTAGGTTTTGCGGATTGCCACTAGAGCAGTTAACTAGTACCTGATCCGTCAGATGAACTAGCCCCAACTACCAGTATCCCTGTACAATATAGAATTTTATGTGAAGAAATATAAAAAGTTAAAGCTTTCGAGTAAAAATAAACAGTGGAGATTTTCCCTGACTCTACGATTCAAGCAAAATCTCGGGGGCTACTGACATAGGCATCCCAAATGGGCCTGCCGAATATAGTACCCGGGGTTTACTGAAGGCCCATTACCCGAGGAATAAGAAGATTCGAGAGCCCAAGATGTATTTAAGGAAAAGATAGAGTTGTAATAGGAAGTGTTATTTGTAATCTGGCGGGATGAGTTAGAAACCGTCCCGGACTCTGTAAACTTGTATAGCACGAGTCCCTCGGCTCCACCTCCTATATAAAGGGGGAGTCGAGGGACGAAGAATCAATCGAATCATTGTCTGCAAACCCTAATTTTCATAATCGTCGAGTACTTTTCGGCTGAAACCTTCGAGATCTACTTACCCTCTACTTCCAACTAAACCCTAGCCTACAATCCATAGGCATTGACAAGTTGATACCTTGTCAAACAAGCACACCCAAAAACCTTGAAAAAGGTATAATCGGGAACCTCGCCTAAGAGACGTTCGAGTGGAGTCTTCATGTTAATGACTCGAGTAGGAAGACGATTAATAAGAAAACATGCTGTGGAGAATGCATCACTCCAAAAGCGAAACGGAATCGAAGCATGAGCGAGAAGAGTGAGACCAGTTTCGACTATATGGCGGTGTTTGCGCTCAGCGGTACCGTTTTGTTGATGTGTGTGGGGGCAAGATACTCTATGCACAATACCAAGATCCGAGAAGAATTTGTTGAGCTTAATGTACTCGCCACCCCAATCCGTTTGAACATGTATAATTTTATGATTCAAAAGATGCTCAACATGCCGTTGGAATT
The DNA here is from genome assembly GCF_019359855.2 of Lolium perenne. Lineage (NCBI taxonomy): Eukaryota > Viridiplantae > Streptophyta > Magnoliopsida > Poales > Poaceae > Lolium > Lolium perenne. The sequence goes on from NC_067250.2 coordinate 278,584,445, forward strand.
GAAGGAACACTTGAAAAACATCAGATTTTTGTTTGAGGAGATACAACCATGTAAAACGACTATAGGCATCAACAAAACTGACATAATATTTGTGTCCACTAACAGAAATTTGGGCAGGGCCCCACACATCCGAATGAATTAGCTCAAGGGGAGCTTTTATTACATGACTAGAAAGAGGAAAAGGCAATTGGTGACTTTTGCCTTGCTGACATGCATCACAAATTGCATTATTACGACTAGACTCCGAAGGAAGATCACTATGATGTAGAATATGCTGGACCACCTGTGAAGCAGGATGACCGAAACGACAATGCCATTGTTCTCTAGACACTCGAATACTCCCAAAAGCTTGTTTGATTATTGGTGGCTTCAACGGATATAGGCCACCATGACACCTCCCTCTAAGTAGAATTTCCCGCGTTGCTCGGTCCTTCACAAAAATATCATTTGGATGAAATTCCACAAAAACAGGATTATCACGAGTGAGTTTCTTAACGGAAAGAAGACTACGAGTGACGGAAGGAACATGCAACACATTGGTGAGACGAAGGGAGTGAGATGGAGTTGGAAGGATGCCTTGGCCAATATGATGAATCTGCATACCTTCACCGTTGGCAGTGTGAACTTGGTCATGGCCATGGTAGGTCTCCCTCACGGCGAGCTTGTCGAGGTCGTTGGTGAGGTGGTCCGTAGCTCCCGTATCGGCGTACCAGCTGGGGTCGATGGGGTATGATGGAGTATGTCCGTGGCCTTGTGGAGCATGTGTGCCAGCGGCGACTTGGCGAGAAGTACCGCTACCATTGTTCCCCACTCCGAGGAAGTCGCGCTTAAAGCGCTTGAAGCAGCGTGAGGCGATGTGCCCCACCTTGTCGCAGAGTTGACACACCGGGCGATTGCCGGTGCCGTTCCCCGACGAGTTGCCGGAGTAGTTTCCGCCGCTGCCGTTGGAGGGAGGTGCTGATGCAGGGGCGCGCGAGTAGCCGCCACCATTGGAGGAGTATCCCCCTCCGCCGCTGCCGTTGAAGGAGTCGCCCCCTCCGCCGCTGTTGGAAGGTGGCTTGATCGGAGGCAGAGAACGACCATCAGAACGGTAGAACTTACCGCCACCACCTGATTGCTTGGAGCCGAATGAGAGGTTGGCGGAGAAGTGACTGATGTCCGCCGCCTTGCGCCCTTCTATGCGGTACTCGGTGCTGAGGAGCTGCGCATACAGATCACGCAGCTGGATCGGCGTTGCGCGCGGCGCCGTGACGACCTCGACCAAGGGGTCGTAGTCGCTGTCCAAGCCAGCAAGGAGATAGGAGATTATCTCTTCGTCCTCAAGTGGCTTCCCCATCGAGGCCATGGTGTCGCTGAGGGTTTTAACCCGGTTGAAGTAGACGGAGACCGGCATGTCTCCTTTCTTGATCGTGGATAGCCGGAAGCGGAGCTGCATCGAGCGCGCTGTGGACTGCGACGCGAAGGCGTTCTCCAGGATGGTCCAGGCCTCCCTGGCCGTGATGGAGCTCATCAGCATGCCGACAACTGCGTCGTCGGCGTTGGTGAGGATGGCGGAGAGGAGCGCCTGATCTTGCTGCATCCAGGCCCGATACGCAGGGTTCGGGATTTCCTTCGGAGCTCCGGCTTCAGCCGCCTGTGGGTTGGCGATGAGCTGGGACGGACATGGGAGCCGCCCGTTGATGAAGCCCATGAGGAGGTGGCTTTTGAGCACAGGGACGACCTTTGTGCGCCAGAGGAGATAGTTCTCCGCCGACAGCTTGAGGGTGACGACGGTGGCGAAGTTGAACGGGCCACCGGACGATGACGAGCCGCCGCCAGAGCTTGAGGCGAAGTTGCCGGAGAGACCGCTCGAGAAGAAGCTGGTCGCGTCATCAGCGGTTGACGAGGAAGAGGCAGTGGAGAAAGACATTGCGGAAGGCGTGGAGTGGATGCGATCTAGGCTCTTGATACCATATTGAATTGATGCACTAGCCAAGTTTTCCAAAAGTCCGAGCTCGTTAGATATTAACAACTAATTTGGTTAGCAACTAACAATATATTCTAACAGCGCCTATACCCCGCCCATTAACATTCGTTTGTAGAGAACGCACGCACTAATCTAAGATGGGTTTGGCCCATCTTATATCAACATAGGCACGCTACGCACGCATCGGATGGAGGGTGCTCCTATACACCGACCGGGTCGGTCCGTACGGGATGCCGCACACACCCCGACCCGGCGGGCTGCATAGGGGGCCGGCCCAGCTTCTCTTTTTCTTTCCTTCTCTTTTTCTTACCATTTATTCTGTGTTATTTTTTAAATTCGAATAATTATGAATTTGAACAATTTTTGAATTTGAACAATTTTTGAATTAGAATATTTAAAATTTGAACAATTATCGAATTTGCACAACTTCTGAATTTGAACAATTTTCGGTTTCCAATTTTTTTTCAAATTTGAACAATTTTTATATTCAAACATTTTTAAAAATTGAAAATTTGTAAATTTGATTTTTTTTTTTGGTTTGAACATTTTTCTAACTTGAACAATTTTCAAGATTTTTTTTCAAAATTTATTTATTATTAAATTTAAACATTTTTAAATCTGCATATTTTCCAAAATATGATTTTTAAAATTTGAACATGTTTTAAAAAATTCGCATTTCCAAATTTAAAAATTTTAATTTTTTAAATCTTTAAAGAAAAAACTGAAAAAAAAGAAACAGGAAAAAAAACATAAAAGGAATTGAAAAAAGCAGGACGGCCTGCACCTAACTAGCCCGACCTGTACTGCACGCGGGGGTGTGCGGCGCGCGGTACACGCCGACCGGGTCGGTGTATAGGATCCGCCTCGGATGTTTGTCTGCTTCATACGAACAAAGGAACGCATGCAGTTGAAAAAAATCAAAATTGATTTTTCTTAGATTCAAAATTTGCTCACATTTGAAATTTGCTTATATATGAAATTTGCTCAGATATGCAATATTCTTAGATTTAAAATTTGCCCAGATTTGAAATTTCCTCAGTTAAAATTTGCTCAGATCCAAAAATTTCTCAGATTTAAAATTTGCTTAACTTTGAAATCTGCTCGAATTTTTAATATTTGAAATTTTCTTTAAAAAAACAGAATATTCGAAAAACATAAATGAAACAAAAAAACAGAAAAAGGAAAACCGGTAGGATCCGAAGGAACCAGCAAAGAACCATAGAAAAAAGAAAAAAAAGGAAAAACCCAAACCGAAAGTTCTAGAAACTTTCTAAAACCAGAAAAGACCAGGGCACACGTCAAATGGGCCGTGGCCCAGCAAGATCTCACTGCATGTGGAGCGTATTCACCACACTGCATCGATCAGTAGGTTTTGACCTTTGAAAGTTCAGAGATGGTAAACCTAGAGGGGGTGAATAGGTTTCTACAAATTTTAATTCTTTCTTTGCAATATTAGGCTTTGCGGAATATAAACGTGAGCCTAATGCAAACTAGGTGAGGCAACCTATATGAAGATACAAGTAACTCAAGCACGAAGGCTCTCACAGGCAATTATATCACAAGTAAGGAGTTCGGTTAGAGATAACCGATAGCACGCGGAGACGAGGTTTATTCCCGTGTTCCCTTCCTTTGCAAAAAGGTACGTCACGTTTGGAGGGGTGGAGTCTCACGAAGGATTCCCCAACACCACGAAGGCTCACCCTATTCTCCGAAGCCTATCCCACGATGGAATAGCTCACTCACTTGTGGTAGACTTTAAGGTAGCCTCCAAACCTTCACAATCTTGTTAGGAGCAACTCCACAGCCCGGATGCTTTCGGACCTCTCTTGCCCACCTAGGGTTTCCAAAGAACCCTAGAGAGCAAGTATCTTGATAAATACAAGGGGGAACAAGATTTGGCTTGGTAGAACGGTAGATCGGGGCCTCCTCTATCTTTTCCCCAGAGGGATTTGAGTTTGAGTGGAGGAGGAGGGAGATCTGAGGCTTTTGGTGTTTCTAACAATGGAGTATGAGAGAGAGAGCTCAAGAACAGCTTGTAATGTAGTGCCTAACTGTTCAGAGGTAGGAGAAGGGGTTTTTATAGTGTCACTTGAAATCTGACCGTTGCAACTTGACAGCTCAGCATTTTCTTCGAGGAACCCGGTCAACCGGGCCTGGGACCGGGCAGTCCGACGCAGGCGCCAGTCAGACCGGGCCTGGGACCGGACCTTCCGGTCCAAACCGGAGCTAAGACCGGACCTTGACCGGGAGGGCTCTTTGTCATACAGAACATGCTCCTGGTTGTCACCAGAGAGCAGGAGCCGGTTGGCGCCAGGGCGTCCGGTCCACAGCCCGGTCCGACCGGGCGACTGACCGGACTTGGCCGGTCCAGACCGGACCTGTGACCGGGCCATGACCGGGACCCTTCTGTGTCTTAAAGTACATGGCCCCGATTGGCACCAGTCCAGGGGCCGGTCGGCACCGAGATGGCCGGTGCCAGGGCCGGTCTGACCGGGCCTATGACCGGCCAGGTGCTGAGGAGACCTTCATTTTTGTCGAAGTGGGGGGTCTCCCTTTACCTTCTTGTTCCATTGATACACCATTATGCCTATTTGGCTAATACCTGGTAATAATACATAGACATGTATTAGACCAAATACTCTAGCAATGGTGTCATTGTTACCAAAATAATGGATAAGCGTAAATACCCTTACAATCTCCCCCCTTTTTGGTATACGATGACAAACCGAGCTAGAGTCACAAATAGATATTATGATAAGCTTAAACCTTGATTCCATATAAGATATTAGGATAGCTCCCCCATAATGTGTGCACTTGGAGAATTTGCGTTTGAATGCAAAGTGCACCATTTGTGGAATATGAGAAGCTCCCCCAATATCTTTAGGAGACAAGCATGATATGAACATGTATATATCAAGATATATAAGCATAATCATCCTAACATAGATATTAAGCATACAAATACTTGTACATACACGAATTATTCAAAGTAGCAAATGGTTCTGGAAATGGAAATCAAGCAAATAAGCACAAGCCAAATAAGAAGAAAATAAAGTATCAAGCATGGCTTGTGCAACCAAGGAACCCCGTGATCCTAGACTCTACTCTCTTCTACCCCTTTGGCATCGGAACACCAAAAAGGCGAAGAAAAGAGTAGGGATGCTAGCGCTCCCATCAATAGAACTCTATCCCAGCGGGTGGAGAGCCGTCATCACCACCCTCATCCTCATCACCATAATAATCATCATCATCTTCATTGTCTTCATCATCATCTTCACCATATCCAACAACATCATGATCCTGAGCATATCTAGGAGGAAGACCACCATGAGCATACATGGAGAAATCAAAGTTTTGGAGCATCTCATCATCAATGGGAGGCATCTCCCATGTGGGTGCAACCACAGGCTCCATCTCAGGTCCAGGAGGAGGAACAGGGGTATTTCTTGCAGCCATGAACTCATTTTGGCGCCTCCTAGTCTCCTAGTTCAAGGCAAGGCTTTGATGAGCAACATCATTGGTATTCCTGCACATCTGCCACAAGCTACTCAAGAAGCGAGAGGCACCGCGCTTGGGGCGCCTAGAGTAGTTGGCGCTTGCAGGTCATGCCTTTCCTTGGACCGGCGCTCAGAAGGTATCATGGCTGGGACTTCCGGTCTATCTCCTTGTTGAGGAATCTTGAAAGGTTCCATCTTGATCAGTTGATCTTTCTTATTGTGGGGAGATGGCACAACTTTATTGATGAGATGCTTAATGTACAGAGCATAATTGGGAGTCATCCTGTCACGAACAGAGCACCTCAGTTCACAGTAGAGGAGATCACAGCCATCAATAGTCTTCACATTTTCAGGACCGCAGTAGTACATCAGATTAAGATGGTAGGCACGGCATTCACTTGTATCTCCTAACTTGCTGATGAGATTCTCACGGAATAGCTTGGCAAGTACAAGATAGGAGTAATACATTCCGAAGATAGTGGGAGGACCAGCTGTTGGTTCCCGGGGATAGCAGAAATAAATGTCCACATGAGTGAATTTCTCCTGAGAGTGAATCTTGAAACCATGAGCACGGCCACCACCAAACCCCATGGCTTCACAGAAGTCAAGGTAGTTGCAAGTGTACTTCTCTTGTCCTGTCATCCAAGTCATTGTGAGAGCGGGATCATCATGAAATAACACGGTGCAGTGGAATTGACGCACAAGGATTGGGCAATAGTACCCAACCCCTTTTCCATCACCAGGCTTCAAGCACACAAGATCAAACAACCCCATCCATTGCAAGGTATCAACCACAAAGCGGTACTTGGTGGCTTGATGCATGGTAAGAACTTCCTTGTTGATGGCCTTGGGAATCATAATGACACCATTCTTCATACACTCTTGAGAGTTGTAGAAATCATCCCATATGGCCAGTTGGGTGTTGGTCCAGAATACCCTATCTCCATAAGTGTAAGTCCGTTCCTACAACCGATAGAGATTCTTTTCTCGGAGTCTTCTCCAATCAGCAAGATGCACTGTGCCAACATTGAAAGTTGGCAATCTCTCAATAAGATCATCATCTTGAGCTGCACATTTGTCTTTCTTCCTCTTGGCAACTGACTTGCTCCGACCCCAGTTAAACTACCTGGAACAGTGCCCTGAGCTGCTCTTCTAGGCATGCGAGAGCTAGTGCGGCACCCTGGAGGCCTCGCATGCCTACTTATCTTGGAAACGGTACCACGGTCATCATCACTTGAATCACCTGTGAATGAGCAAATAGAGCGAGGATAGCAGTGGGATAAGTGTACATGTCATCAGAAATAAGGTGTCCAAAGAGTATAGCATATGTTCTAGTGTTTTGACGAGATTATGCAAAAGACTGGGCTACCCGGCGTATGGGCCGGTCCAACCGGACGAGAGACCGGACGGGCTGGTCTGTCATCCGGTCGACCGGGCGACGCGCCGGGCCGTCCGGTGTGAGGGCCAGTTGACCGGGCCTAGGGCCGGGTACTATCGATTTGTTAGATGTTGCCCAACATTTCAATCACAAAATCATGCAAAAGCTCATATACTTGTACATATACTACAACAATGTAGAGTGGAACATGTGCATAGTGGTGTGAGACACTCTAATGGCATGAAGACTTTAGACAAAGCCTAACCCTAACCCTAACTTTCTCAAATCCCCTAAAAAATATGCAATGTGTGAGGAAAACGAGAAGGAGAGGGATGGGAAGAGGAAATTACCCGAAGACATGATCCTTCTTGCTCAAGGGAACAAGAAAATCAACAAGAGAAAGTTTGAGGGCCAAATCCCCAAAATCTCCAAGTGTGGCTTGAGAGGGACCAAATCCCTTGGTGGAGATGATCCAATGTGCCCGATCTTTGGTGGGGTGAAGTTTGAGAGGGTTCTAGTGGTGGGAAAGCCCTAGGGAGAGGTGGAGATGAAGGGGGCGGCGTCCATGGAGTCTATGGTGGAGGGGGGGAAGTGAGGAAGAAGAGCCCCAAGGGGTAACCTCCTCCCCACTTAACCAGTCGCACGACCGGCGCGCTGCCCGGTTGACCGGGCCAGTGACCGGATGGTCCAGCGCTGAGACCGGTCCGACCGGACCAGTGACCGGCCAACACAGTTTTGCCTCGTTTTGCCCATACTCTTTGTGCAATTTTGTGTATATGCTCAGAAGATGACATGTACATATAGATAGATCGATGTATGATGAGAAGAGCACAGACAAAGGGTAGGAAACACAAGTTTTTCTAGGCATACCCATTGGAGTGAAATCCAAACAAGATATAAATAGCAACAATGGGCATGATTCGAAATATATCAAGAATCATAAAACCTTTTAGAATTTTTTTTGCAATAAGACCATTTAGCCTCAAGGAGTGAAAACATTTTGCAAGTGAGGCTAATGAGGGGCGGGGGATTACTCCCCCTATGTTAAAGCACAAATATCATGAGACCTCAAAGAGACATGCTTGGGTCCATATAATGACATTGGGTCTATTTATGTTGCACACATAGGTATGCATCATACCAAGACATGGTAAGATGGCTATCCCCATATGTGTGATACGTCTCAAACGTATCTATAATTTCTTATGTTCCATGCTAGTTTTATGACAATACTCACATGTTTTATATACACTTTATATCATTTTGATGCATTTTCCGACACTAACCTATTAACAAGATGCCGAAGCGCCAGTTCCTGTTTTCTGCTGTTTTTGGTTTCAGAAATCTTACACAGGAAATATTCTCGGAATTGGACGAAACAAAAGCCCACGGTCTTATTTTCCACGGAGCTTTCCAGAACACCGAAGGAGAGACGGAGAGGGGCCAAGGTGGCCCCACAGCCTAGGGTGGCGCGACCTGGAGGGGGGGGGCGCGTCGGCCTGTGGGGTGGGCCCCTCGGCCGCCTCCCGACTCTGCCCCTTCGCCTATTTATTCACTCCGTCGCGAAAACCCTAGTACCGAGAGCCACGATACGAGAAAACATACTGTGACGCCATCGCCGCCAATCCCATCTCGGGGGATTCAGGAGATCGCCTCCGGCACCCTGCCGGAGAGGGGAATCATCACCGGAGGACTCTACATCATCATGCCCGCCTCCGGATTGATGCGTGAGTAGTTCATCCTTGGACTATGGGTCCATAGCAGTAGCTAGATGGTTGTCTTCTCCTCTTGTGCTATCATGTTTAGATCTTGTGAGCTGCCTATCATGATCAAGATCGTCTATTTGTAATGCTACATGTTGTGTTTGTTGGGATCCGATGAATATGGAATACTATGTCAGGTTGATTATTGATCTATCATATATGTGTTGTTTATGATCTTGCATGCTCTCCGTTGCTAGTAGAGGCTCTGGCCAAGTTGATACTTGTGACTACAAGAGGGGGTATTTATGCTCGATAGTGGGTTCATGCCTCCATTGAATCTGAGTGACAGAAAGTTCTAAGGTTGTGGATGTGCTGTTGCCACTAGGGATAAAACATCGATGCTTTGTCTAAGGATATTTGTGTTGATTACATTACGCACCATACTTAATGCAATTGTCTGTTGTTTGCAACTTAATACTGGAAGGGGTGCGAATGCTAACCCGAAGGTGGACTTTTTAGGCATAGATGCATGCTGGATAGCGGTCTATGTTCTTTGTCGTAATGCCCTAAGTAAATCTCATAGTAGTCATCATGATATGTATGTGCATTGTTATGCCCTCTCTATTTGTCAATTGCCCAACTGTAATTTATTCACCCAACATGCTATTTATCTTATTGGAGAGACACCACTAGTGAACTGTGGACCCCGGTCCATTCTTTTACATCTGAAATACAATCAACTGCAATCTCGGTTCTCTGTTGTTCTTCACAAGCAAACATTATTCTTCACACCATACGTTTAATCCTTTGTTTACAACAATCCGGTGAGATTCACAACCTCACTGTTAAGTTGGGGCAAAGTATTTTGATTGTGTTGTGCAGGTTCCACATTGGCGCCAGAATCCCTGGTGTTGCGCCGCACTACACTTCTTCACCAACAACCTTCACGTGGCCTTTATCTCCTACTGGTTCGATAACCTTGGTTTCTTTCTGAGGGAACACTTACTGCTGTGCGCATCACACCTTCCTCTTGGGGTTCCCAACGGACGTGTGCATCACGCGCCACCAAGACTGTTTTCTGGCGCCGTTGCCGGTGACCTGAAGAAAAGTTACACCACAAAGATTTCTAACTCCCACGTCAACTGCACGCCAGCAGACAGTTTTCTGGCGCCGTTGCCGGGGAGATCAAGACACGCTGCAAGGGGAGTCTCTCACATCCAATCTCTTTACTTTGTTATTGTCTTGCTTTACTTTATTTTATTTTCTGTTCTGTTTGCTCTCTTTATATCAAAAACACAAAAAATTAGTTACTTGCATTTACTTTATTTATCTTTTGTTTATTTTATCATGCTTCCCCCTAAGTTCACTTTGAAAGATATACCGGTAGGGCGTGGGTCTATCATTGGAAGAGATAATATAGAAGAATTTTTCACTCGTGTTAGTACGGTTAAAGATTTTTAAGATAGATCTTTGGTAGAACTTGCTCCTACTTATGAAATTGCTGCTGCCTCTTTAGTGCACATGTTGGAAGCTAGATTTGTTAATCTTAATCCTATAATGCAACATATGTTTCTTACACTTTCTTATATGGAAGAAGGAGAGAAGAAAGATTTTGTTTTAGAAACCCTTCTTAAAGAATTTGGTGATGTAGCTAAAGAAGCTAGAAAAGTCTTTATTCAACATAAGATGCTTGGCTTTTATACTAATTTTGCAAGTACCCCTTGAAAAGATGGAAAAAGATAGGCTAAAGTACACTAATAAAACACATTGTGAGGGGGAGATTAAAGTACCAATACCTCTTAAGCTCATAGGAATGCATGAGGCACTAGAAAAGAATTTTGATTGGATTGTTCCTGAAAATTTATTTGAGGAGGATAGTAAGCCTAAAAGTAATGAAAGAGGAGCCTCTGAAACTTACATAGACAAGATACAATGCATTGTTGAGAAAACTCCCAACTCTGATGTTGATGCTTCATCTCTTGATGTTACTTGAGTTACACTTTCTGCGCCTAGCTGAAAGACGTTAAAGAAAAACGCTTATGGGAGACAACCCATTATTTTATTTCTGCAATTTTGGTTTTATATTTTTGTCTTGGAAGTTGTTACTACTGTAGCAACCTCTCCTTATTTTTACTTTATTGCATTGTTGTGCCAAGTAAAGTCTTTGATAGTAAGGTTGATACTAGATTTGGATTTCTGCGTAGAAATAGATTTTTTGCTGTCACAAATTTGAGTAGAACTCTCTGTAGGAAACTCAGAAAAATCAGCGAAAATTCATGAGTGATCCTTAGATATGTACGGAACTTTCATTCAATTTGAGCTTCTTCATCTGAGCACGTTAAGTGCCTCTAAAAAATTCGTCTTTACGGACTGTTCTGTTTTGACAGATTCTGTCTTCTATTTCACATTGCCTCTTTTACTGTGTTGGATGGATTTCTTTGTTCCATTAACTTTTAGTAGCTTTGGGTGATGTCCAGAAGTGTTAGAAATGATTGTGTCCTCTCTGAACATGTGAATTTTTGATTATGCACTAACCCTCTAATGAGTTTGTTTTGAGTTTGGTGTGGAGGAAGTTTTCAAGGATCAAGAGAGGAGGATGATACAATATGATCAAGAAGAGTGAAGAGTCTAAGCTTGGGATGCCCCCGTGTTTCATCCTGCATATTTCAAGAAGACTCAAGCATCTAAGCTTGGGGATGCCCAAGGCATCCCCTTCTTCATCGACAACTTATCAGGTCACCTCTAGTGAAACTATATTTTTATTCCGTCACATCTTATGTGCTTTAATTGGAGCGTCTGTATGCTTTTATTTTTGTTTTTGTTTGAATAAACTCGGATCCTAGCATTCTTTGTGTGGGAGAAAGACACGCTCCGCTGTTTCATATGAACACTGGTGTTCTTAGCTTTACTTTTAATGTTCATGGTGAAGGTTGAAAACCGCTTCGTTCATTGCTATTTGGTTGGAAACAAAAAATGCTTCATGTGGTAATTTGATACTTGGCAAATATTTTGAGCTCTCAAATAGATCATGTTTAAGCTCTTGCATCATGTAGTGTTGAACCTATTAGTGGAGAACTATCATAGAGCTTGTTGAAATTTGGTTTGCATGATTGGTCTCTCTAAAAGTCTAGATATTTTCTAGTAAAGGTGTTTGAACAACAAGGAGACATTGTAGAGTCTTATAATGCTTGCAATATGTTCTTATGTAAGTTTTGCTGTACCGGTTCATACTTGAGTTTGCTTCAAACAACCTTGCTAGCCAAAAGCCTTGTACTGAGAGGGAATGCTTCTCGTGCATCCAAAATCGTGAGCCAAAACCCATGCCATTTGTGTCCACCATAACTACCTACTACATGGTATTTCTCTGCCATTCCAAGTAAATTGCTTGCGTGATACCTTTAAAATTTCATTTCTTGTCTTTGCAATACATAGCTCATGGGAAAATAGCTTAAAAAACTATTGTGGTATTGAATATGTTGCTTGTGTATCTTATTTCTTATAAGTTGCTTGTTGAGCGGTAACCATGTTTCTGGGGACGCCATCAACTATCACACCTTTGTTGAATATCATGTGAGTTGCTATGCATGTTCGTCTTGTCTGAAGTAAGGGTGATTTATCATGATTAAATAGTTTGAGTATGCATATTGTTAGAGAAGAACATTGGACCACCAACTAAATCCATGTATCATGGTGGAAGTTTCAGTTTGGACACTAATCCTTAATCTATTATGAGAATATTATCTGTTAACTGTTGAATGCTTAAGCATTAAAGAGGAGTCCATTATCTGTTGTCTATGTTGTCCCGGTACGGATGTCCTCAAGTTGATATCTATCAAAAACGAGAAATCAAATGTGATCTATCTCCTTGGACCTTTGTACAGGTGACATAGAGGTACCCCTTTGTGACACTTGGTTGAAACATATGTAATGCAATGATAATCCATGGAAATCCGAGCTAATTAGGACAAGGTGCGAGCACTATTGGTATTCTATGCATGAGGCTTGCAACTTATAGGATGTTTTATGCATAACACATATGAAATATTACTACCGTTGACAAAAAAATTTCTATGTTTCCAAACTAAAAAGCTCTAGCACAAGAGTAATCCCTGCTTCCCTCTGTGAAGGGCCTTTCTTTTACTTTATGTTGAGTCAGTTTACCTACTTCTTTCTATCTTAGAAGCAAACACTTGTGTCAACTGTGTGCATTGATCCTTACATACTTGCTTATTTGCATTCATCATATTACTTTGTATTGACAATTATCCATGAGATATACATGTTAAAGTTGAAAGCAACTGTTGAAACTTATATCTTCCTTTGTGTTGCTTCAAAACCTTCTACTGAGAATCTATTGCTTTATGAGTTAACTCCTATGCAAGACTTATTGATGCTTGTCTTGAAAGTACTATTCATGAAAAGTCTTTGCTATATGATCAGTTGTTTAGTCATTATCTTTGCCATTGCTTTGAATCACTTCATTCATCTCATATGCTTTACAATAGTATTGATCAAGATTATGATAGCAGCATGTCACTTCAGAAATTATCCTTGTTATCGTTTACCTACTCGAGGGCGAGTAGGAACTAAGCTTGGGGATGCTTGATACGTCTCAAACGTATTGATACGTCTCCGACGTATCGATAATTTCTTATGTTCCATGCCACATTATTGATGATATCTACATGTTTTATACACATTATATGTCGTATTTATGCCTTTTCCGGCACTAACCTATTAACGAGATGCCGAAGAGTCAGTTGCTGTTTTCTGCTGTTTTTGGTTTCAGAAATCCTAGTAAAGAAATATTCTCGGAATTGGACGAAATCAACGCCCAGGGGCCTATTTTACCACGAAGCTTCCAGAAGACCGAAGAGAAGACGACGTGGGGCCACGGGGCGCCGCCACACTAGGGCGGCGCGGCCCAGGGGGGGCCCGCGCGGCCCTGCTGTGTGGGGCCCCCGTGACCCTTCCGACTCCGCCCTTCCGCCTACTTAAGGTCTTCGTCGTGAAACCCCCAGTACCAAGAGCCACGATACGGAAAACCTTACAGAGACGCCGCCGCCGCCAATCCCATCTCGGGGGATTCTGGAGATCACCTCCGGCACCCTGCCTGAGAGGGGATTCATCTCCCGGAGGACTCTTCACTGCCATGGTCGCCTCCGGAGTGATGAGTGAGTAGTTCACCCCTGGACTATGGGTCCATAGCAGTAGCTAGATGGTTGTCTTCTCCTCATGTGCTTCATTGTCGGATCTTGTGAGCTGCCTAACATGATCAAGATCATATATCTGTAATTCTATATGTTGTGTTTGTCGGGATCCGATGGATAGAGAATACTATGTTATGTTGATTATCAATCTATTACCTATGTGTTGTTTATGATCTTGCATGCTCTCCGTTATTAGTAGAGGCTCTGGCCAAGTTTTTGCTCTTAACTCCAAGAGGGAGTATTTATGCTCGATAGTGGGTTCATGCCTCCATTAAATATGGGACAGTGACAGAAAGTTCTAAGGTTGTGGATGTGTTGTTGCCACTAGGGATAAAACATTGATGCTATGTCTAAGGATGTAGTTATTGATTACATTACGCACCATACTTAATGCAATTGTCTGTTGTTTTACAACTTAATACTGGAAGGGGTTCGGATGATAACCTGAAGGTGGACTTTTTAGGCATAGATGCATGCTAGATAGCGGTCTATGTACTTTGTCGTAATGCCCAATTAAATCTCACAATACTCATCATATCATATTGTCAATTGCCTGACTGTAATTTGTTCACCCAACATGCTATTTATCTTATGGGAGAGACACCTCTAGTGAACTGTGGACCCCGGTCCATTCTTTTATATCGAATACAATCTACTGCAATACTTGTTCTACTGTTTTCTTGCAAACAATCATCATCCACACTATACATCTAATCCTTTGTTACAGCAAGCCAGTGAGATTGACAACCTCACTATTTCGTTGGGGCAAAGTACTTTGGTTGTGTTGTGCAGGTTCCACGTTGGCGCCGGAATCTCTGGTGTTGCGCCGCACTACATCCCGCCGCCATCAACCTCCAACGTGCTTCTTGGCTCCTCCTAGTTCGATAAACCTTGGTTTCTTTCTGAGGGAAAACTTGCTGCTGTGCGCATCATACCTTCCTCTTGGGGTTCCCAACGAACGTGTGAGTTACACGCCATCAAGCATATTTTCTGGCGCCGTTGCCGGGGAGATCAAGACACGCTGCAAGGGGAGTCTCCACAATCCAATCTCTTTACTTTGTTTTTGTCTTGCTTTATTTTATTTACTACTTTGTTTGCTGCATTATATCTAAACACAAAAAAATTAGTTCCTAGCTTTACTTTATTTACTGTCTTGCACTCTATATCAAAAACACAAAAAAATTAGTTACTTGCATTTACTTTATCTAGTTTGCTTTATTTACTACTGTTAAAATGGCTACCCCTGAAAATACTAAGTTGTGTGACTTCACTAGCACAAATAATAATGATTTCTTATGTACACTGATACGTCCAATTTGCATCACTATTTTATATCATAATTTGTTGTTATTCATTGATATATTTCATATTTGGAGATGATACTTATGTTATTTCATCTATTTTGCATGTTTCATGATTGTTGGAGGATCGCGCACCGGAGCCAGGATTCTGCTGGAAAAAGCATCGTTAGAACGCAATATTTCGGAAGATCAACAATTGACGGAAATTACACGAAAACTCCTATTTTTCCAGATGACGAAGGGAGCCAGAAGGGGGAGCTGAGGAGGGCCGCCATGGGCCCCCCTCACAGGCCGGCGCGGGCCCTGCCCTGGCCGCGACGCCCTGTGAGGAGGGGGCCCACAGCCCCCTCTCGCCTCCTTTTCTTCGCGTACTCCTTCGTCCCGAAAACCTAAGCCAGAGGGGGTACGTCGCGAAGAGCCACAGCCGCCTCTGCGGGGCGGAGAACACCAGAGAGAAAAGAGCTCTCCGGCGGGAAATTCCCTCCCGGAGGGGGAAATCGACGCCATCGTCACCGCCATCGAGCTGGACATCATCTCCATCACCATCACCATCATCTTCATCATCATCACCGCCATCTCCACCGCTGCACCTCGTCACCGCTGTAGCAATTTGGGTTTGATCTTGATTGTTTGATAGGGGAAACTCTCCCGGTGTTGATTTCTACTTGTTATTGATGCTATTGAGTGAAACCGTTGAACTAAGGTTTATGTTCAGATTGTTATTCATTATCATATCACCTCTGATCATGTTCCATATGATGTCTCGTGAGTAGTTCGTTTAGTTCTTGAGGACATGGGTGAAGTCTAAATGTTAGTAGTGAAGTATGGTTGAGTAGTATTCAATGTTATGATATTTAAGTTGTGGTGTTATTCTTCTAGTGGTGTCGTGTGAACGTCGACTACACGACACTTCACCTTTATGGGCCTAGGGGGATGCATCTTGTACTCGTTTGCCAATTGCGGGGTTGCCGGAGTGACAGAAACCTGAGCCCCCGTTGGTATATCGATGCAGGAGGGATCACAGGATCTCAGAGTTTAAGGCTGTGGTTAGATTTATCTTAATTACTTTCTTGTAGTTGTGGATGCTTGCAAGGGGTATAATCACAAGTATGTATTAGTCCTAGGAAGGGCGGTACATTAGCATAGGTTCACCCACACAACACTTATCAAAACAATGAAGATTAATTAGCCGTATGTAGCGAAAGCACTAGACTAAAATCCCGTGTGTCCTCGAGAACGTTTGGTCATTATAAGTAAACAAACCGGCCTGTCCTTTGTGCTAAAAAGGATTGGGCCACTCGCTGCAATTGTTACTCTCGCACTTTACTTACTCGTACTTTATTCATCTGTTACATCAAAACCCCCTGAATACTTGTCTGTGAGCATTTACAGTGAATCCTTCATCGAAACTGCTTGTCAACACCTTCTGCTCCTCGTTGGGATCGACATTCTTACTTATCGAAGATACTACGATACACCCCCTATACTTGTGGGTCATCAAGACTATTTTCTGGCGCCGTTGCCGGGGAGTGAAGCGCTATTGGTAAGTGGAATTGGTAAGGGAGATTTCTACTGTTTGTGCTGATTTTATTTCTGCCTGCTGCTATAACTCATTATGGAGAGATCTTCTCTTGAGTGTTTATTTGAGAAATCTACTACTACTGCAAAGGTAGTGGATGAGGCGCCAGGTAAGGAAGAATTACCATACAAAATACCTATGAAGATTATTGAACGTGTAGTGGGTAACCGTTATACAGGGGATGGAACTGTTCACCCTGGAGATCATTTATTGTTCTTACACGAATTATGCGGTTTATTCAAGTGTGCAGATATTGCTATGGATGAAGTGAGGAAGAAACTATTCTCTGTATCGCTGTCTGGTAAAGCGGCGCATTGGTATAAATTACTGGATAATGGGGATTCTCTTGAATGGAATGATATTGTGCCCCGGTTTTATTCTAAGTTCTATCCTCCAAGTGAGATTCACAAAGATCGGAATCGCATATATAATTTTTGGCCTCATGAAGGAGAGAGTATCGCCCAAGCTTGGGGGAGATTGAAGTCTTTAATGCTCAAATGCCCCATTCATGAGCTTCCTGGTAATATTATTATTGATAATTTCTATGCAAGACTTTCTTTTCAAGACAAGACCTTGCTGGATACTTCTTGTTCAGGATCATTTACACGCAACAAGGAAGAGTTTAAAAGGGACCTTCTTAATCGGATCCAAGAAAATACTGAAGGTTGGGAGAACGACAAGGGTAGAGAATCAGGTATAATTTATGATTATAAATGCATTGAAGTTTTTATGGATACTGATAAATTTCGTAATATGAGTGCTATTTATGGTCTTGATTCTCAAGTTGCTGCAAATCTCTATAAAGCTTTTGCTTCTCATTATGAATTGCCTAAGAAGAACTTTGATAAGTATCATGAACCGTATAAAGATAAAATTGATTCATCTATAAATAAATGTGTTGTAGTTGAAACTGTTGATCATGTTATTCCTGAAGCTTATATTGAAAAAACTCCTTTCCCTGCTAAAATGAAGGAGTACTCTGTTATAAATAGTGCGGTTCATAAAAGTGAAAAGAAACCTGTAGAACCTGAAGAACAAATAAAAGTTGAACCTGCTGTTGCAATTGTTAAAGATCTTGTGACTGAAAATGTAGAAGATGGTCATATTATTTTCTGTGAAGATGCTTCTAATATTGTCTCGCATCCTAATAAGTCTAGGAAAGCTAGTGTTCCTAGGCTATCTGTTAGAATTGGTGATCATTGTTATTATGGTTTATGTGATATTGGTGCAAGTATTAGTGCTATTCCTTATGAGCTTTACACGGAGATTATGCACAAAATTGGTTCTTGTGAACTTTAAGATATTGATGTGGTTATTCGGCTGGCTAATAGAGAAACTATCTCTCCAATTGGTATTATTCGAGATGTGGAAGTTCTATGTGGTAAGATTAAATATCCTGCTGACTTTTTGGTACTTGGTTCTGCTGCTAGTAAATATTGTCCTATCATTTTTGGTAGACCTTTTCTAAATACTTGTGGAGCTATTATAGATTGCAAGAAAGAGAAAATTTTGACTAAATTTGCTGGTGAATCTTATGAGTTTAACTTCTCTAAATTTACCAAAACACCTTATAAAGTTGATTCGCCTAATAGTGATTTTAAAGTTGAACAGTGTGCATCTATTGTTCTTGCTCCTAATAATCCTTTGCAGCAACATTTGGAGAATAGTGAGAGTGAAGTTTTTAGGGAAGAAAGAAATGAGCTTGATGAAATTTTCCTTCGTCAACCTATTCTTAAGCATGATTTACCGGTGGAAGACTTGGTTACAACACCTCCACCAAAGGAAGATCCTGTCTTTGATTTAAAACCATTACCTGATAATCTTAAATATGCTCATATTGATGATAAGAAAATATATCCTGTTATTATTATTTCTAAGCTTTCAGAGTTTGAAGAAGAAAGGTTATTGGAAATACTGAAGAAACACCGAGGTGCTATTGGCTACACTCTTGATGACTTGAAGGGGATTTCTCCGTCTATTTGCCAACACGCCATTAATATGGAAGATGATGCGAAGCCTGTTGTTGAACCTCAGCGTCGTCTAATTCCTAAGATGAAGGATGTGGTAAGAAATGAGGTATTAAGACTCCTTGAAGCTGGTATTATATATCCTATTGCTGATAGTAGATCGGTTAGTCCTATGCATTGTGTTCCTAAGAAAGGAGGAATGACTGTTGTGCCTAATGATAATGATGAGCTCATACCTCAAAGAGTAGTTGTAGGTTATAGAATGTGCATTGATTATCGAAAAGTTAATAAGGTTACTAAGAAAGATCATTACCCTTTGCCTTTTATTGATCAAATGTTAGAAAGGTTATCTAAAAATACTCATTTTTGCTTTCTTGATGGTTATTCTGGGTTTTCACAAATTGCTGTTAAAACTAAAGATCAAGAGAAAACCACTTTCACTTGTCCCTATGGAACTTATGCTTATAGGCGTATGCCTTTTGGTTTATGTAATGCTCCTGCTACTTTTCAAAGATGCATGTCTGCTATTTTTCATGGCTTTTGTGAGAGTATTGTGGAGGTATTCATGGATGATTTTTTCGTCTATGGGAATTCTTTTGATAGTTGCTTGCGAAACCTTGATAAAGTTTTGCAGAGATGCGAAGAAACTAACCTTGTTCTTAATTGGGAGAAATGCCACTTTATGGTTAATGAAGGAATTGTATTGGGACATAAAATTTCTGAGAGAGGTATTGAAGTTGATAGAGCTAAAGTTGAAGCAATTGAGAAGATGCCCTATCCTAGGGATGTTAAAGGTATTCGTAGTGTTCTTGGTCATGCTGGGTTTTATAGGAGGTTTATTAAAGATTTCTCCAAGATTTCAAAGCCTCTTACTAATCTTCTTCAAAAAGATGTACCTTTTGTTTTTGATGATGATTGTAAGGAAGCTTTTGAAACTCTAAAGAAAGCCTTAACAACTGCCCCTATAGTTGAACCTCCTGATTGGAACTTACCATTTGAAATTATGTGTGATGCTAGTGATTTTGCTGTAGGCGTTGTTCTTGGACAACGAGTAGATAAAAAACTGAATGTTATTCATTATGCTAGTAAAACTCTTGATGCTGCTCAAAGAAATTATGCTACTACTGAAAAAGAATTGTTAGCTGTAGTCTTTGCTTGTGATAAGTTTAGATCTTATATTGTTGATTCAAAAGTTACAATTCATACTGATCATGCTGCAATCAGATATCTTATGACAAAGAATGATGCTAAGCCAAGGCTTATTAGATGGGTACTTCTTTTGCAAGAATTTGATTTACATATTGTAGATAGGAAAGGTGCTGATAATCCTGTTGCTGATAATTTGTCTAGATTGGAAAATATTGCTTATGATCCTGTTCCTGTTAATGATAGTTTTCCAAATGAACAATTGGCTGTAATAAAGGTGAGCTCGCGAGACAATCCTTGGTATGCTGATTATGCTAACTTTATTGTTTCCAAGTACTTGCCTCCAACCTTTTCAGCTCAGCAAAGGAGGAAATTCTTTTATGACTTGAGGCATTATTTTTGGGATGACCCACACTTATATAAAGAAGGAGTGGATGGTATTCTGCGAAGGTGTGTTCCCGAATATGAACAACAAGAAATATTGAGTAAATGTCATGGTAGTGCTTATGGAGGACATCACGCCGGAGATAGAACCGCGCAAAAGGTTCTACAATCAGGTTTTTATTGGCCAACTCTCTTCAAAGATGCAAGGAAGTTTATTTTATCTTGTGATGAATGTCAAAGGGTTGGTAATATCTCCAGACGAAATGAAATGCCTATGAATTATACTCTTGTTATTGAACCGTTTGATTGTTGGGGATTTGACTTCATGGGACCTTTCCCCTCTTCAGAAGGTAACACTCATATACTTGTTGCTGTTGATTATGTTACTAAATGGGTGGAAGCCATACCTACAAAAAGTGCTGATGGTGAGACCTCTTTAAGAATGCTTTTAGATATTATTTTTCCTAGATTTGGAGTTCCTAGATATATTATGACAGATGGAGGTTCTCATTTTATTCATGGTGGGTTTAGAAAAACTCTTGCTAAATATGGTATTAATCATAGAATTGCTTCCGCTTATCATCCTCAAACTAGTGGGCAAGTAGAACTATCAAATAGAGAGATTAAATCTATCTTGCAAAAGACGGTTAATAAAACTAGAAAGAATTGGGCTAGTAAATTAAAGGAAGCACTATGGGCTTATAGAACTGCTTATAAAAACCCCATGGGAATGTCACCTTATAAAATGGTTTATGGAAAAGCTTGTCATTTACCTTTAGAACTAGAGCACAAAGCTTATTGGGCTGTTAGAGAATTAAATAAAGATCCTAAACTAGCTGGTAATAAGAGGTTGCTGCAATTAAGTTCTCTAGATGAATGGAGAAGTGAAGCTTATGAAAATGCTAAACTCTTTAAAGAGAAAGTTAAGAAATGGCATGATAGAAGGATTATCAAAAGAGAGTTTAATATTGGGGATAAAGTCCTATTGTATCGGTCTCGTCTTAGATTCTTTGCAGGGAAATTACTCTCGAAATGGGAAGGACCATATGTTGTTGAGGAGGTATATCGTTCCGAAGCAATTAAAATTAGTTCTATCCAAGGCAATGCCACGCAAGTGGTGAATGGACAAAGACTCAAGCATTATATCTCAGGTGATTCTTATAATGTAGATGTTGATGTTATTCAAGTGGAAACACTGGAGGCTTACATCAAAGGTCAAATTGACAGTCCGCCAGAACCCGACTTTGAATAGGTAACAGTACAGGTAATAAAAAGTTCGCGATTTACTTTCCGAACATTGTTTTTGCTGTTTTTGGAAAATATGAAAAATTACGAGATCGAAACGGAGTGGAGGAGACGCACGACGGCGTGCCCCCACAGGCCGGCGCGGGCCCCAGCCTGGCCGCGCCGCCCTGTGAGCTGGGCCCCTCGTCGCCCCTCTCCGACTCTGGTTCGACCTGGTACTTTCCGTTTGTCCTGAAATTTTTTGCTATATAATCCCCCGGACCCCTGGAGGTCCGTATATCGTTTTCTCGACGTGTTTTGTTTCGAGCTGTTTCTGCCAGGAATTGCTTCGGATCTAGAGGCGTCATGTCTTCGTCAGAAACTCCGAAGGACAGCTCCTGCAAGGACTTTGACAACTTGTACATGGACGAGTTGAGGATGCATCCCAAGGAGTTGCTGCTCGTTGATGGGGAGCTGCAGATCAAAGATGTCCAGGGTCCTAAAGGAGAAGGAAGCTTGGAAGACAGGATGGAGAAGCTAGAACAAGAGGTCTTCAACTACAAGAAGATGGCCGAGCGTGAAGTGGATATCTTCCACAAGATTGTGTCTGAACTCATCGCTGAACACGAGAAGGAAACTGCAAAGCTATGGGGCGACATCCTCTCACTTCACGACACCACCAACAAACTCCAAGCTCAACTCTATGACGTTCAGAATCAGAACTGTGAGTATGAAAACAGGTTTAAACACATAAGCCATGCTGCTAGTTTCAGGATTCCCGAGACCAAGATGTCGTTTGTCGATGGAGAGCCTCTTCCTTGGAAGTCTGATGACGGGAATTCATCGCCACCACCGCCAAAGGAGTAATTCATCGTCGGTATTGGCATCCCCTTGGTTTCTTCCAAGCTTGGGGGAGTGCCGCAGTATCACATCATCACTACCTTTTTACTTTTTACTATCAAGTAGTGTCATATCATGAGTAGGGAAGTTATCATATAAGATGGGTTGCAGTTAGGAAGTATCTCTCCTTTAGTTGGTTGTCTATGTATCCCTTGGGGTGAGTTATCGATATGAAATATTAATGAGAAGTCTTATCATTTACATATTGCACACCTTATTTTAGTTTGCAATTTCTATTATATGATTGATCTTGATTTTAGTATTGGTATCACTTTTGGAGCATTGAGTAAATCTATTTGGTTTTGGCAAACTTAGCATTGGTCAATAGCAACAACACTTTGAGGTTTAAGTAGAAAAGAGAAATACATATAGTTGTTTCATTGTCTTCCTTTCTTGTTAGCTCATAGCTTATTATTCTGAAGTTAAAATTGTTCGTGCTTGCAAGAAAGATGCATGATTATGTCTATCACATGTATATTCGTTTGTTTCCCTCAACTCTTATGCTTGCTAATTAACCTTGCTAGCCAAAGACCTGTACTGAGAGGGAATGCTTCTCGTGCATCCAAACCTGAACCCAAACCTATGCCATTTG
Organism: Lolium perenne; assembly: GCF_019359855.2. NCBI lineage: Eukaryota > Viridiplantae > Streptophyta > Magnoliopsida > Poales > Poaceae > Lolium > Lolium perenne. Next base: position 278,607,292 of record NC_067250.2, read on the forward strand.
TGTCCACCATATCTACCTACTGCATGGTATTTCCTGCCATTCCAAGTAAATACTTCATGTGCTACCTTTAAACAATTCAAAATTTATTACTTCTTATTTGTGTCAATGTTTTATAGCTCATGAGGAAGTATGTGGTGTTTTATCTTTCAGTCTTGTTAGGCAGCTTCCACTAATGGACTAGTGGCTTCATCCACTTATCCTATAATTTTGCAATAAGAGCTGGCAACGGGGTTCCCAGCCCCAATTAATCAACTTTCATTAATAACCCTCTTCACATGTTTTGCTCTGATTCATCAGTAAGCAACTTAATTTTGCAATAGACACTCCTCCATGGTATGAGATTGTTGGAAGGCACCCGAGGATTCGGTTAGCCATGGCTTGTGTAAGCAAAGGTTGGGGGGAGTGTCATCCTTAAATAAACTAAAGTACATGTGTAAACAAAAGAGAAGAGGGATGATCTACCTTGCTGGTAGAGATAACGTCCTTCATGGGAGCTGCTCTTTGGAGGTCTGTTTGGCAAGGAGGTTAGAGTACCCGCTACCATTCGTTGACAACAACAAACACCTCTCAAAACTTTACTTTTATTCTCTTTATATGATTTCAAAACTGAAAAAGCTCTAGCACATGATTTAATCCCTGCTTCCCTCTGCGAAGGGCCTGTCTTTTACTTTATGTTGAGTCAGTAAACCTATTTCCATCCATCTCAAGCAAGCATTTGAGTTGTTGTGATCAAACCATTATATTGTGATTTGCTTCATCATGTCTTTACTCTTCCTTGTTTAGTACAAGTTTTATCTGAATGAATATAGCTTTGCAAGTTATCAATGATCATTATGATTGAGTATGCAAGTTTACCATAAGCTTTAATATGAAAACGCTGCTCAATAGATAAGTATAATCTATTAATTGTTCTCTGACCAAGAACAAAGTTTGCCATCACCAATTATGATTTCTTATGCACCTTTATTTGTGATTACCTTATACTTGTTTCAAGTTGAATTATATGAGGAAGTTGTTTACTAGAATGTCTTGTGTGAATGAATATGATGCTTCTTGTCCGTATTTTATTTATCGACTCTTCACTCCATAAACATGAGGTCCTATTTACCGAGTTCAGTTTCGCTTGGGGACAAGCGAGGTCTAAGCTTGGGGGGAGTTGATACGTCCAATTTGCATCACTATTTTATATCATAATTTGCTGTTATTCATTGATATATTTCATATTTGGAGATGATACTTATGTTATTTCATCTATTTTGCATGTTTCATGATTGTTGGAGGATCGCGCACCGGAGCCAGGATTCTGCTGGAAAAAGCATCGTCAGAACGCAATATTTCGGAAGATCAACAATTGACGGGAATTACACGAAAACTCCTATTTTTCCAAATGACGAAGGGAGCCAGAAGGGGGAGGTGAGGAGGGCCGCCATGGGCCCCCCTCACAGGCCAGCGCGGGCCCTGCCCTGGCCGCGCCGCCCTGTGAGGAGGGGCCCCACAGCCCCCTCTCGCCTCCTTTTCTTCGCGTACTCCTTCGTCCCGAAAACCTAAGCCAGAGGGGGTACGTCGCGAAGAGCCACAGCCGCCTCTGCGGGGCGGAGAACACCAGAGAGAAAAGAGCTCTCCGGCGGGCAGGAATCCACCGGGGAAATTCCCTCCCGGAGGGGGAAATCGACGCCATCGTCACCGCCATCGAGCTGGACATCATCTCCATCACCATCACCATCATCTTCATCATCATCACCGCCGTCTCCACCGCTGCACCTCGTCACCGCTGTAGCAATTTGGGTTTGATCTTGATTGTTTGATAGGGGAAACTCTCCCGGTGTTGATTTCTACTTGTTATTGATGCTATTGAGTGAAACCGTTGAACTAAGGTTTATGTTCAGATTGTTATTCATTATCATATCACCTCTGATCATGTTCCATATGATGTCTCGTGAGTAGTTCGTTTAGTTCTTGAGGACATGGGTGAAGTCTAAATGTTAGTAGTGAAGTATGGTTGAGTAGTATTCAATGTTATGATATTTAAGTTGTGGTGTTATTCTTCTAGTGGTGTCGTGTGAACGTCGACTACACAACACTTCACCTTTATGGGCCTAGGAGGATGCATCTTGTACTCGTTTTCCAATTGCGGGGTTGCCGGAGTGACAGAAACCTGAGCCCCCGTTGGTATATCGATGCAGGAGGGATCGCAGGATCTCAGATTTTAAGGCTGTGGTTAGATTTATCTTAATTACTTTCTTGTAGTTGCGGATGCTTGCAAGGGGTATAATCACAAGTATGTATTAGTCCTAGGAAGGGCGGTACATTAGCATAGGTTCACCCACACAACACTTATCAAAACAATGAAGATTAATTAGCCGTATGTAGCGAAAGCACTAGACTAAAATCCCGTGTGTCCTCGAGAATGTTTTGTCATTATAAGTAAACAAACCGGCTTGTCCTTTGTGCTAAAAAGGATTGGGTCACTCGCTGCAATTGTTACTCTCGCACTTTACTTTCTCGTACTTTATTCATCTGTTACATCAAAACCCCCTGAATACTTGTCTGTGAGCATTTACAGTGAATCCTTCATCGAGACTGCTTGTCAACACCTTCTGCTCCTCGTTGGGATCGACATTCTTACTTATCGAAGATACTGCGATACACCCCCTATACTTGTGGGTCATCATACACCTATTGCTCCACCTGCTACTACAGCAGAATTCTTTGAAATTAAACCTGCTTTACTGAATCTTGTTATGCGAGAGCAATTTTCTGGTGTTAGTTCTGATGATGCTGCTGCCCATCTCAATAATTTTGTTGAATTGTGTGAAATGCAAAAGTATAAAGATGTAGATGGTGATATTATAAAATTAAATTTTTTTCCTTTCTCCTTAAGAGGAAGAGCTAAAGATTGGTTGCTATCTCTGCCTAAGAATAGTATTGATTCATGGACTAAATGCAAGGATGCTTTTATTGGTAGATATTATCCTCCCGCTAAAATTATATCTTTGAGAAGTAGCATAATGAATTTTAAACAATTGGATAATGAGCATGTTGCACAAGCTTGGGAAAGAATGAAATCTTTGGTTAAAAATTGCCCAACCCATGGACTGACTACTTGGATGATCATCCAAACCTTTTATGCAGGACTGAATTTTTCTTCGCGGAACCTATTGGATTCAGCTGCTGGAGGTACCTTTATGTCCATTACTCTTGGTGAAGCAACAAAGCTCCTTGATAATATGATGATTAATTACTCTGAATGGCACACAGAAAGAGCTCCACAAGGTAAGAAGGTAAATTCTGTCGAAGAAACCTCTTCCTTGAGTGATAAGATTGATGCTATTATGTCTATGCTTGTGAATGATAGGACTAATGTTGATCCTAATAATGTTCCGTTAGCTTCATTAGTTGCTCAAGAAGAACATGTTGATGTAAACTACATTAAAAATAATAATTTCAACAACAATGCTTATCGGAACAATTCTAGTAATAACTATAGGCCATATCCTTATAATAATGGTAACGGTTATGGTAATTCTTATGGGAATTCTTCAAACAATAATAGGAACACACCCCCTGGACTTGAAGCTATGCTTAAAGAATTTATTAGTACACAAACTGCTTTTAACAAATCTGTTGAGGAAAAGCTCAATAAAATTGATATTCTTGCTTCTAAGGTTGATAGTCTTGCCTCTGATGTTGATCTTTTGAAATCGAAAGTTATGCCTAATAAAGATATTGAAAATAAAATTGTTACTACAGCAAATGCCATCCAAGTTAGAATTAATGAGAATATAAGGTTAATGGCCGAATTGCATGCTAGGTGGGAAAGAGAAGAAAATGAAAAACTAGCTAAAAAGAGTAATGTAGCTAAAGTTTGGACTATTACCACCACTAGTAATGCTAATGATTCATATGTTTCTGCACCTCCTACTATCAATGGTAAAATAATTGGTGTTGGCAATGCTTCTACTCCTAATGCAAAGCCTGCAAAACTGCAAAAAACTGCTAAAACTGCTGAAACTGCTTGTGATAAAACTGCTGAAATTTTTCCAACATTGGGGATGATGATCCCATTGCTGTAGATCATAATGGTTTAGACTTTGATGATTGTCACATCTCTGAAGTCATAAAGTTTCTACAAAAGCTTGCTAAAAGTCCTAATGCTAGTGCTATAAACTTGGCTTTCACAAAACATATTACAAATGCTCTCATAAAAGCTAGAGAAGAGAAACTAGAGCGTGAAGCTTCTATTCCTAGGAAGCTAGAGGATGGTTGGGAGCCCATCATTAAGATGAAGGTCAATAACTTTGATTGTAATGCTTTATGTGATCTTGGTGCAAGTATTTCCGTTATGCCTGAGAAAATTTATAATATGCTTGACTTGCCACCATTGAAAAATTGTTATTTGGATGTTAATCTTGTTGATAATGCTATAAAGAAACCTTTGGGAAGAGTTGATAATGTTCACATTACCGTTAAAAATAACCTTGTTCCCGTTGATTTTGTTGTCTTGGATATTGAATGCAATGCATGTTGCCCCATTATATTGGGAAGACCTTTTCTTCGAACTGTTGGTGCTATCATTCATATGAAGGAAGGTAATATTAAATATCAATTTCCTCTCAAGAAAGGTATGGAGCACTTCCCTAGAAAGAGAATGAAGTTACCTTATGATTCTATTATTAGAACAAGTTATGATGTTGATGCTTCATCTCTTGATAACACTTGATACACACTTTCTGCGCCTAGCTGAAAGGCGTTAAAGAAAAGCGCTTATGGGAGACAACCCATGTTTTTACTACAGTATTTTTGTTTTATATTTGAGTCTTGGAAGTTGTTTACTACTGTAGCAACCTCTCCTTATCTTAGTTTTGTGTTTTGTTGTGCCAAGTAAAGCCTTTGATAGCAAGGTTCATACTAGATTTGGATTACTGCGCAGAAACAGATTTCTTTGCTGTCACGAATCTGGGCCTAATTCTCTGTAGGTAACTCAGAAAAATATGCCAATTTACGTGAGTGATCCTCAGATATATACGCAACTTTCATTAAATTTGGGCATTTTCATTTGAGCAAGTCTGGTGCCATTTTAAAATTCGTCTTTACGAACTGTTCTGTTTTGACAGATTCTGCCTTTTATTTCGCATTGCCTCTTTTGCTATGTTGGATGAATTTCTTTAATCCATTAATGTCCAGTAGCTTTATGCAATGTCCAGAAGTGTTAAGAATGATTATGTCACCTCTGAACATGTTAATTTTTATTGTGCACTAACCCTCTAATGAGTTGTTTCGAGTTTGGTGTGGAGGAAGTTTTCAAGGATCAAGAGAGGGAAATGATGCAATATGATCAAGGAGAGTGAAAGCTCTAAGCTTGGGGATGCCCCGGTGGTTCACCCCTGCATATATTAAGAAGACTCAAGCGTCTAAGCTTGGGGATGCCCAGGGCATCCCCTTCTTCATCGACAACATTATCAGGTTCCTCCCCTGAAACTATATTTTTATTCCATCACATCTTATGTACTTTACTTGGAGCGTCGGTTTGTTTTTGTTTTTGTTTGAATAAAATGGATCCTAGCATTCCGCTATTGCATATGGACAAATATGTCCTTAGGCTTTACTCATAGTATTCATGGCGAAGGTTGAATCTTCTTCGTTAAATTGTTATATGGTTGGAATTGGGAAATGCTACATGTAGTAATTCTAAATTGTCTTGAATAATTTGATACTTGGCAATTGTTGTGCTCATGTTTAAGCTCTTGCATCATATACTTTGCACCCATTAATGAAGAAACACGAGGAGCTTGCTAAAATTTGGTTTGCATATTTGATCTCTCTAAAGTCTAGATAATTTCTAGTATTGAGTTTTGAACAACAAGGAAGACGGTGTAGAGTCTTATAATGTTTACAATATGTCTTTTATGTGAGTTTTGCTGCACCGGTTCATCCTTGTGTTTGTTTCAAATAACCTTGCTAGCCTAAACCTTGTATCGAGAGGGAATACTTCTCATGCATCCAAAATCCTTGAGCCAACCACTATGCCATTTGTGTCCACCATACCTACCTACTACATGGTATTTCTCCGCCATTCCAAAGTAAATTGCTTGAGTGCTACCTTTAAAATTTCCATCATTCGCCTTTACAATATATAGCTCATGGGACTGATACGTCTCCAACGTATCTATAATTTCTGATGTTCCATGCTTGTTTTATGACAATACCTACATGTTTTGTTCACACTTTATATCGTTTTTATGCGTTTTCCGGAACTAACCTATTAACAAGATGCCACAGTGTCAGTTCCTGTTTTCTGCTGTTTTTGGTTCCAGAAAGGCTGTTCGGGCAATATTCTCGGAATTCGACGAAACGAAGACCAAACATCCTATTTTTCCCGGAAGGCCCCAGAACACCGAAGGAGAGTCGGAGGCGAGCCAGGGGGGCCCCACAGGACAGGGCCGCGCGGGCTCCACCCTGGCCGCGCCGGCCTATGGGGAGGAGGCCCCGTGGCCCCTCCGACTCCGTCTCTTCGCCTATTTAAGCCCTTTCGACCTAAAAACGCAGTACCAATTGACGAAACTCCAGAAAGACTCCAGGGGCACCGCCGCCATCGCGAAACTCCAATTCGGGGGACAGAAGTCTCTGTTCCGGCACCCTGCCGGGACGGGGAATTGCCCCCGGAGTCATCTCCACCGCCATCTTCACCGCCATCGCTGTCTCCATGATGAGGAGGGAGTAATTCACCCCCGGGGCTGAGGGCTCCGCTGTAGCTATGTGGTTCATCTCTATCTTTATGTGATCTAGTTGAATATCATCTATGTGCTACTCTAGTGAAGTTATTAAAGTAGTCTATTCCTCCTGCACGGTGTAATGGTGATAGTGTATGCATCGTGTAGTACTTGGCGTGGGTTATGATTGTGATCTCTTGTAGATTATGAAGTTAACTATTGCTATGATAAGAATTGATGTGATTTATGCCTCCTTCATAGTGTGATGGTGACAGTGTGCATGCTATGTTAGTTCTTGGTGTGATTGTGTTGATCTATCTTACACTCTAAGGTTATTTAAATATGAACATTGAATACTGTGGAGCTTGTTAACTCCGGCATTGAGGGTTCGTGTAATCCTACACAGTTAGTGGTGTTCATCATCCAACAAGAGGGTGTAGAGTAGTCCTATTATGTGATCATTGTTGAGAGTGTCCACTAGTGAAAGCAGGATCCCTGGGCTTTGCTTCCAAGCATCGAATCTCAGTTTGTTTACTGTTTTGTTGCATGTTTACTCGCTGCCATATTTTATTCAGATTGCTACTACCACTCATACTCATCCATATTATTTGCATCTCACTATCTCTTCGCCGAACTAGTGCACCTATTAGGTGTGTTGGGGACACAAGAGACTTCTTGCATTGTGATCGCAGGGTTGCTCGAGAGGGATATCTTTGACCTCTTCCTCCCTGAGTTCGATAAACCTTGGGTGATCCACTTAAGGGAAACTTGCTGCTGTTCTACAAACCTCTGCCCTTGGAGGCCCAACACTGTCTACAAGAATAGAAGCTCCCGTAGACATCAAGCTATTTTCTGGCGCCGTTGCCGGGGAGGAAAGGTAAAAGGTACTCACACTCCGGATCTCGGCTACTAAGCTATTTTCGCCGTTGTAAGTACTCGAAGCTATTTCCTTTAGATCCTGCAATTGCATCTTTTTGTTTCTTGTTTTACACTAGTAAGGCATAATGGAATACAACTATGAGCTTTTTAATTTATTTCCTAAGTTAAGACATGAATTGTGTGATGCGAAAATTAAAGAACCTATGGAGCCTCAATTGCATGCTAGTAGCAATGTTATTAGTATGAACGCAATCACTGCTAATGCTATGGATAAGTCTAAGCTTGGGGAAGCTAGTTTTTGTGATCTTTTTAGTTTCCCATCTTTAGGGGAGAAAATTTGTTCTGATAATGCTTTATCTCCCATATGCGATAACTCTAATGATGCTTGTCCACCAACTGCAAGTACTGCTTTCAAGATACCCATGAAAATTATTGAACGTGTTATTGATAACCGCTATGAAGGGGATGGAACTGTCCATCCTGGAGATCATTTACTGTTTTTGCATGGATTATGCGGGTTATTCAAGTGTGCAGGTATCTCTATGGATGAAGTGAGGAAGAAGCTATTCTCTTTTTCGCTGTCTGGTAAAGCGGCGCATTGGTATAAATTGTTGAAGAATAGTCATTCTCTTGGTTGGGAGGAAATTGTACCTCTCTTTTATTCTAAATTTTATCCTCCTCATGAAGTGCATATTGATAGGAATTATATTTATAACTTTTATCCTCGTGATGGAGAGAGTATTTCTCAAGCATGGGGGAGATTGAAGTCACTAATGCTCAAATGTCCCATTCATGAGCTCCCCCGTAATGTTATTGTTAACAATTTTTATGCGAGGCTTTCAGGACAACACAAGGACTATCTGGATGCCTGTTCAGAGGGATCTTTCACAAGCAAGGAGGTTGAAGCTAGGTGGGAGCTTCTTGATCGGATTGAGGAGAATGCTGAAGGATGGGAGAACAACAAAGGTGAAGAGTCAGGTATAAATTATGATTATGAATGCATTGAAGCTTTTATGGATACTGATAAATTTCGAGATATGAGTGCTACTTATGGTCTTGACTCTCAAGTTGCTGCAAATCTTTATAAAGCCTTTGCTTCTCATTTTGAATTGCCTAAAAAGAATTTTGATAAGTATCATGAACCTTTTAAAGAGGCTTGCATGAAGGATGAAATTGTTGTTAATGATTGCAATAAGCATGCTCAAACTCCTAAGAATGCTATTTCCTATAAGCATGTTAATTTTTGTGGAATGCATAGACCTTGTGGAATTAATCAAATCAAAGATGAATATTGTATCCATCATATTAATGAAAAAACTAGAAAGTGGGTTAGGGCTCTAGATGATCTTGGTAAAAAGGTTTGTGCCCTCTATCCTTTTATTTGTGAAGTTTGCCATGAAGTGGGTCATTTTAATTTTCAATGCTCCACCAAAGATAATTTGAACCCAATGAGTGCTGCAAATTTGTATTGTGATGATGAAATTACTCCTAATCAGCATGATGAACTCACTTTATTTTTGTGGTGTGAAGAGTTATCAAGGAAAATTTCTTTGTTAGATATTAATGATCTTGATATTGATGATGTCCTGCATGGGTGTTTTTCTTATTGCATTGATAATAGCCATACAAATACTTACATACAAAATATTTTAGAAGATGACACCTTGCCAAAATATGATAGGACCGCTGTGTGTTTTGAACTAATTAATGAAAAGGAGGAATCCTCCCAAGTTTCTTCTATTGTTTCTGAAAGCAAATCAGGTTATGCAGACAAGCCACCCTTCAAGCCTCTTCCTCCTAAAGAAGGAAACGAGGAGAAGGAGGAGAAGAAGAAGAAGAAGGGAACGAAGAAGAAGAAGAAGAAGAAGAAGAAGAAGGAGAATAAAAAGAAAGAGGTAACGGCATATCCCCGCGTGAATGAGATAATGCTAGGTAACCGTAAGTATGTTGCTCCAAATGATTATTATGATAATGAATCTGAATACAATGATCTTCCTATGCCCTTTACATACATTAGTGATCATGATTTGAATGAGCACACTACTTTTGATATTGCAAATCTCTGGGAAACTAATTCTGAAAATGATGATGATAATAATTGCCATAGTATCAGTGCTATCCATGCTTCCTCCCATAATGATATAGAAAGCTCTAAGCTTGGGGAAGAGGTGTTTGAAAATCCTTTTGCTACTGATCATTATGTGTTTGATACATCTCCTTCTAATAACAATGATGGTATGGTCACAGATAAACCAACTGTGAAAGATAACTATTCTATTTCTTATGATGACACTGTGCCTCCGACCTTTAATGATTATTATAAGGAATGCTATGATATAGGTTATAATTATCCTTATGAAACTTGTCATAGTCATGATTGGATTGCCAAAAAAAATTCCCTTAATATGCAACTTGTTTACCATGTTCAAATTCTTGATAATAATCTTGCTCCAATTACTATCAATGAGAAGAACTCCTCTTATGCCAAAATTAATGATACTTCTATACATATGAGCCATGATAAGAATGTTTTAAGCGATGGGTATATTGTGGATTTCATTAATGATGCTACTGAAAGTTATTATGAGAGAGGGAAACATGGTTATATGCATCTTAATAATATTAAGTTTCCCCTCTTTATGTTGAGAATCTTGAAGTTACTCGTGTTTTATCCTCTTATGCTTGTCACTTTGTTCTTCATGAATTCATTTGTGTACAAGATTCCTTTGCATAGGAAGTGGGGTAGACTTAAATGGGTTTTTAATTTGCTTCTTGATGCTCTCTTTTTGCTTCAAATACTATTTCTTGCAAGTGCATCATAAAAACTGCTGAGCCCATCTTAATGGCTATAAAGAAAGAACTTCTTGGGAGATAACCCATGTGTTTATTTTGCTACAGTACTTTTATTTTGTATTTGAGTCTTGGAAGTTGTTACTACTGTAGCAACCTCTCCTTATCTTATTTTTATCGCATTGTTGTGCCAAGTAAAGTCTTTGATAGTAAGGTTCATTCTAGATTTGGATTACTGCGCAGAAACAGATTTCTTGCTGTCACGAATCTGGGCCTAATTCTCTGTAGGTAACTCAGAAAATTATGCCAATTTACGTGAGTGATCCTCAGATATATACGCAACTTTCATTCAATTTGGTCATTTTCATCTGAGCAAGTCTGGTGCCACTTTAAAATTCGTCTTTACGGACTGTTCTGTTTTGACAGATTCTGCCTTTTATTTCGCATTGCCTCTTTTGCTGTGTTGGATGGATTTCTTTGTTCCATTGACTTCCAGTAGCTTTGGGCAATGTCCAGAAGTGTTAAGAATGATTGTGTCACCTCTGAACATGTGAATTTTTGATTATGCACTAACCCTCTAATGAGTTTGTTTTAAGTTTGGTGTGGAGGAAGTTTTCAAGGGTCAAGAGAGGAGGATGATATACTATGATCAAGAAGAGTGAAGAGTCTAACTTGGGGATGCCCCCGTGGTTCATCCCTGCACATTTCAAGAAGACTCAAGCATCTAAGCTTGGGGATGCCCAAGGCATCCCCTTCTTGATCGACAAATTATCAGGTTCCTTCTCTTGAAACTATATTTTTATTCGGCCACATCTTATGTACTTTACTTGGAGCGTCTGTGTGCTTTTATTTTTGTTTTTGCTTGAATAAATGCTTGTGTGGGAGAGAGACACGCTCCGCTGGTTCATATGAACACATGTGTTCTTAGCTTTTATTTTTCATGGCGAAGGTTGAAACTGCTTCGTTAATTGTTATATGGTTGGAAACGGAAAATGCTACATGTGGTAATTGGTATAATGTCTTGAATAATTTGATACTTGGAAATTGTTGTGCTCATATAGATCATGTTTAAGCTCTTGCATCATGTACCTCGTACCCATTAATGAATAACTACATAGAGCTTGTTAAAATTTGGTTTGCATGATTGTTCTCTAGAGTCTAGATATTTTCTGGTTGAGGTGTTTGAACAACAAGGAGACAATGTAAAGTCTTATAATAGTTACAATATGTTCATATGTGAGTTTTGCTGCACCTTTTATACTTGAGTTTGCTTCAAACAACCTTGCTAGCCTAGCCTTGTATTGAGAGGAATTCTTCTCGTGCATCCAAATCCTTGAGCCAATAACCATGCCATTTGTGTCCACCATACCTACCTACCACATGGTATTTCTCCGCCATTCCAAAGTAAATTACTTGAGTGCTACCTTTAAAATTTCTATTCTTTACCTTTGCAATATATAGCTCATGGGACAAATAGCTTTAAAAACTATCGTGGTGAAGAATATGTACTTATGTGTCTTATTTCTTAGTAAGCTGCTTGTTGAGCGGTAACCATGTTTTCTGGGGACGCCATCAACTCTTTTACCTTTGTTGAATATCATGTGAGTTGCTATGCATGTTCGTCTTGTCTGAAGTAAGGGCGGTTTTCACAATCAAATGGTTTGAGTATGCATACTGTTAGAGAAGAACATTGGGCCGCTAACTAAAGCCATGATTCATGGTGGAAGTTTTAGTATGGACAGCTAATCCTCAATCTCTTATGAGAATAATAACTGTTGTTAAATGCTTATGCATTAAAGAGGAGTCCATTATCTGTTGTCTATGTTGTCCCGGTATGGATGTCTAAGTTGAGAATAATCAAAAGCGAGAAATCCAATGCGAGCTTTCTCCTTAGACCTTTGTACAAAGGCATAGAGGTACCCCTTTGTGACACTTGGTTGAAACATATGCTATGCAATGATAATCAGTGTTAACCCAAGCTAATTAGGACAAGGTGCGAGCACTATTAGTATACTATGCATGAGGCTTGCAACTTATAAGATGTCTTATACATAACTCATATGCTTTATTACTACCGTTGACAAAATTGTTTCTTGTTTAAAAAATGAAAAGCTCTAGCACAAATATAGTAATCAATGCTTCCCTCTGCGAAGGGCCTATCTTCTACTTTATTGTTGAGTCAGTTTGCCTATTCTTTCTATCTTAGAAGCAAACACTTGTATCAACTGTGTGCATTGATTCTTACATGTTTACTTATTGCACTTGTTATATTGCTTTGTGTTGACAATTATCCATGAGATATACATGTTAAAGTTGAAAGCAACCGCTGAAACTTTTATCTCCTTCGTGTTGCTTCAATGCTTTTACTTTGAATTTATTGCTTTATGAGTAACTCTTATGCAAGTCTTATTGATGCTTGTCTTGAAAGTACTATTCATGAAAAGTCTTTGCTATATGGTTCAATTGTTTACTCATTGCATTGACATTGCTTTGAATCGCTGCATTCATCTCTTATGCTTTACAATAGTATGATTAAGATTATGTTGGTAGCATGTCACTTCAGAAATTATCTTTTATCGTTTACCTACTCGAGGACGAGTAGGAACTAAGCTTGGGGATGCTGATACATCTCCAACGTATCTATAATTTCTGATGTTCCATGCTTGTTTTATGACAATACCTACATGTTTTGTTCACACTTTATATCGTTTTTATGCGTTTTCCGGAACTAACCTATTAACAAGATGCCACAGTGTCAGTTCCTGTTTTTGGTTCCAGAAAGGCTGTTCGGGCAATATTCTCGGAATTCGATGAAACGAAGACCAAACATCCTATTTTTCCCGGAAGGCCCCAGAACACCGAAGGAGAGTCGGAGGCGAGCCAGGGGGGCCCCACACGACAGGGCCGCGCGGGCTCCACCCTGGCCGCGCCGGCCTATGGGGAGGAGGCCCCGTGGCCCCTCCGACTCCGTCTCTTCGCCTATTTAAGCCCTTTCGACCTAAAAACGCAGTACCAATTGACGAAACTCCAGAAAGACTCCAGGGGCGCCGCCGCCATCGCGAAACTCCAATTCGGGGGACAGAAGTCTCTGTTCCGGCACCCTGCCGGGACGGGGAATTGCCCCCGGAGTCATCTCCACCGCCGTCTCCACCGCCATCTTCACCGCCATCGCTGTCTCCATGATGAGGAGGGAGTAATTCACCCCCGGGGCTGAGGGCTCCGCTGTAGCTATGTGGTTCATCTCTCTCTTTATGTGATCTAGTTGAATATCATCTATGTGCTACTCTAGTGAAGTTATTTAAGTAGTCTATTCCTCCTGCACGGTGTAATGGTGATAGTGTGTGCATCGTGTAGTACTTGGCGTGGGTTATGATTGTGATCTCTTGTAGATTATGAAGTTAACTATTGCTATGATAAGAATTGATGTGATTTATGCCTCCTTCATAGTGTGATGGTGACAGTGTGCATGCTATGTTAGTTCTTGGTGTGATTGTGTTGATCTATCTTACACTCTAAGGTTATTTAAATATGAACATTGAATACTGTGGAGCTTGTTAACTCCGGCATGGAGGGTTCGTGTAATCCTACACAGTTAGTGGTGTTCATCATCCAACAAGAGGTGTAGAGTAGTCCTATTATGTGATCATTGTTGAGAGTGTCCACTAGTGAAAGCAGGATCCCTGGGCCTTGCTTCCAAGCATCGAATCTCAGTTTGTTTACTGTTTTGTTGCATGTTTACTCGCTGCCATATTTTATTCAGATTGCTACTACCACTCATACTCATCCATATTATTTGCATCTCACTATCTCTTCGCCGAACTAGTGCACCTATTAGGTGTGTTGGGGACACAAGAGACTTCTTGCATTGTGATCGCAGGGTTGCTCGAGAGGGATATCTTTGACCTCTTCCTCCCTGAGTTCGATAAACCTTGGGTGATCCACTTAAGGGAAACTTGCTGCTGTTCTACAAACCTCTGCTCTTGGAGGCCCAACACTGTCTACAAGAATAGAAGCTCCCGTAGACATCAGGGACAAAATAGCCTTAAAAACTATTGTGGTATTGAATATGTACTTATGCACTTTATCTCTTATTAAGTTGGTTGTTGTGAGATAACCATGTTTCTGCGGACGCCATCAACTACTCTTTGTTGAATATCATGTGAGTTGCTATGCATGTCCGTCTTGTCTGAAGTAAGAGAGATCTACCACTTTAATGGTTAGAGCATGCATATTGTTAGAGAAGAACATTGGGCCGCTAACTAAAGCCATGAATCATGGTGGAAGTTTCAGTTTTGGACATATATCCTCAATCTCATATGAGAACATTAATTGTTGCTACATGCTTATGCATTAAAGAGGAGTCCATTATCTGTTGTCCATGTTGTCCCGGTATGGATGTCTAACTTGAGAATAATCAAAAGCGAGAAATCCAAAATGCGAGCTTTCTCCTTAGACCTTTGTACAGGCGGCATGGAGGTACCCCTTTGTGACACTTGGTTAAAACATGTGTATTGCGATGATCCGGTAGTCCAAGCTAATTAGGACAAGGTGCGAGCACTATTAGTATACTATGCATGAGGCTTGCAACTTGTAAGATATAATTTACATGATACATATGCTTTATTACTACCATTGACAAAATTGTTTCATGTTTTCAAAACCAAAGCTCTAGCACAAATATAGCAATCGATGCTTTCCTCTTTGAAGGACCTTTCTTTTACTTTTATGTTGAGTCAGTTCACCTATCTCTCTCCACCTCAAGAAGCAAACACTTGTGTGAACTGTGCATTGATTCCTACATACTTGCATATTGCACTTGTTATATTACTCTATGTTGACAATACCCATGAGATATACATGTTACAAGTTGAAAGCAACCGCTGAAACTTAATCTTCCTTTGTGTTGCTTCAATACCTTTACTTTGATTTATTGCTTTATGAGTTAACTCTTATGCAAGACTTATTGATGCTTGTCTTTAAGTGTTATTCATGAAAAGTCTTTGCTTTATGATTCAGTTGTTTACTCATGTCATTACCATTGTTTTGATCGCTGCATTCATTACATATGCTTACAATAGTATGATCAAGATTATGATGGCATGTCACTCCAGAAATTATCTTTGTTATCGTTTACCTGCTCGGGACGAGCAGGAACTAAGCTTGGGGATGCTGATACGTCTCCGATGTATCGATAATTTCTTATGTTCCATGCCACATTATTGATGATATCTACATGTTTTATACACATTATATGTCGTATTTATGCATTTTCCGGCACTAACCTGTTAACGAGATGCCGAAGAGCCAGTTGCTGTTTTCTGCTGTTTTTGGTTTCAGAAATCCTAGTAAAGAAATATTCTCGGAATTGGACGAAATCAACGCCCAGGGGCCTATTTTACCACGAAGCTTCCAGAAGACCGAAGAGAAGACGAAGTGGGGCCACGGGGCGCCGCCACACTAGGGCGGCGCGGCCCAGGGGGGCCCGCGCGGCCCTGCTGTGTGGGGCCCCCGTGACCCTTCCGACTCCGCCCTTCCGCCTACTTAAGGTCTTCGTCGCGAAACCCCCAGTACCGAGAGCCACGATACGGAAAACCTTACAGAGACGCCGCCGCCGCCAATCCCATCTCGGGGGATTCTGGAGATCACCTCCGGCACCCTGCCGAAGAGGGGATTCATCTCCCGGAGGACTCTTCACCGCCATGGTCGCCTCCGGAGTGATGAGTGAGTAGTTCACCCCTGGACTATGGGTCCATAGCAGTAGCTAGATGGTTGTCTTCTCCTCATGTGCTTCATTGTCGGATCTTGTGAGCTGCCTAACATGATCAAGATCATCTATCTGTAATTCTATATGTTGTGTTTGTCGGGATCCGATGGATAGAGAATACTATGTTATGTTGATTATCAATCTATTACCTATGTGTTGTTTATGATCTTGCATGCTCTCCGTTATTAGTAGAGGCTCTGGCCATGTTTTTGCTCTTAACTCCAAGAGGGAGTATTTATGCTCGATAGTGGGTTCATGCCTCCATTAAATCTGGGACAGTGACAGAAAGTTCTAAGGTTGTGGATGTGCTGTTGCCACTAGGGATAAAACATTGATGCTATGTATAAGGATGTAGTTATTGATTACATTACGCACCATACTTAATGCAATTGTCTGTTGTTTTACAACTTAATACTGGAAGGGGTTCAGATGATAACCTGAAGGTGGACTTTTTAGGCATAGATGCATGCTGGATAGCGGTCTATGTACTTTGTCGTAATGCCCAATTAAATCTCACAATACTCATCATATCATGTATGTGCATGGTCATGCCCTCTCTATTTGTCAATTGCCTGACTGTAATTTGTTCAACCAACATGCTATTTATCTTATGGGAGAGACACCTCTAGTGAACTGTGGACCCCGGTCCATTCTTTTATATCGAATACAATCTACTGCAATACTTGTTCTACTGTTTTCTTGCAAACAATCATCATCCACACTATACATCTAATCCTTTGTTACAGCAAGCCGGTGAGATTGACAACCTCACTGTTTCGTTGGGGCAAAGTACTTTGGTTGTGTTGTGCAGGTTCCACGTTGGCGCCGGAATCTCTGGTGTTGCGCCGCACTACATCCCGCCGCCATCAACCTTCAACGTGCTTCTTGGCTCCTCCTGGTTCGATAAACCTTGGTTTCTTTCTGAGGGAAAACTTGCTGCTGTGCGCATCATACCTTCCTCTTGGGGTTCCCAACGAACGTGTGAGTTACACGCCATCACGTATCTATAATTTCTTATGTTCCATGCTAGTTTTATGACAATACTCACATGTTTTATATACACTTTATATCATTTTGATGCATTTTCCGGCACTAACCTATTAACAAGATGCCGAAGCGTCAGTTCCTGTTTTCTGCTGTTTTTGGTTTCAGAAATCTTACACAGGAAATATTCTCGGAATTAGATGAAACAAAAGCCCACGGTCTTATTTTCCACGGAGCTTTTCCAGAACACCGAAGGAGAGACGGAGAGGGGCCAAGGTGGCCCCACACCCTAGGGCGGCGCGACCTGGAGGGGGGGCGCGCCGGCCTATGGGGTGGGCCCCTCGGCCGCCTCCCGACTCTGCCCTTCGCCTATTTATTCACTCCGTCGCGAAAACCCTAGTACCGAGAGCCACGATACGAGAAAAAATACTGTGACGCTGTCGCCGCCAATCCCATCTCGGGGGATTCAGGAGATCGCCTCCGGCACCCTGCCTAAGAGGGGAATCATCACCGGAGGACTCTACATCATCATGCCCGCCTCCGGATTGATGCGTGAGTAGTTCATCCTTGGACTATGGGTCCATAGCAGTAGCTAGATGGTTGTCTTCTCCTCTTGTGCTATCATGTTTAGATCTTGTGAGCTGCCTATCATGATCAAGATCGTCTATTTGTAATGCTACATGTTGTGTTTGTTGGGATCCGATGAATATGGAATACTATGTCAAGTTGATTATTGATCTATCATATATGTGTTGTTTATGATCTTGCATGCTCTCCGTTGCTAGTAGAGGCTCTGGCCAAGTTGATACTTGTGACTCCAAGAGGGGGTATTTATGCTCGATAGTGGGTTCATGCCTCCATTGAATCTGGGACAGTGAAAGAAAGTTCTAAGGTTGTGGATGTGCTGTTACCACTAGGGATAAAACATCGATGCTTTGTCTAAGGATATTTGTGTTGATTACATTACGCACCATACTTAATGCAATTGTCTGTTGTTTGCAACTTAATACTGGAAGGGGTGCGGATGCTAACCCGAAGGTGGACTTTTTAGGCATAGATGCATGCTGGATAGCGGTCTATGTTCTTTGTCGTAATGCCCTAAGTAAATCTCATAGTAGTCATCATGATATGTACGTGCATTGTTATGCCCTCTCTATTTGTCAATTGCCCAACTGTAATTTGTTCACCCAACATGCTATTTATCTTATTGGAGAGACACCACTAGTGAACTGTGGACCCCGGTCCATTCTTTTACATCTGAAATACAATCAACTGCAATCTCTATTCTCTGTTGTTCTTCACAAGCAAACATTATTCTCCACACCATACGTTTAATCCTTTGTTTACAGCAAGCCGGTGAGATTGACAACCTCACTGTTAAGTTGGGGCAAAGTATTTTGATTGTGTTGTGCAGGTTCCACGTTGGCGTCGGAATCCCTGGTGTTGCGCCGCACTACACTCCTTCACCAACAACCTTCATGTGGCCTTCATCTCCTACTGGTTCGATAACCTTGGTTTCTTTCTGAGGGAAAACTTACTGCTGTGCGCATCACACCTTCCTCTTGGGGTTCCCAACGGACGTGTGCATCACGCGCCATCAATGTGTTGCACCTCTAAGCTAGATAGCAAGATAAATGCAAGAATATAGTGCAAGAAGTTATTCAATCTAAGTTTTTAGGATCAAGAATACCAAGTTCTCCTCTCAAGTTTACAAACCGGGCTTCATCCAAAGGCTTAGTGAAAATATCCGCCAATTGGTATGACGTTCCCACATGAGTGAGATCAATGTCCCCGTTGGCAACATGGTCACGTAGGAAGTGATGACGAATGTCAATGTGTTTGGTGCGACAGTGTTGAACCGGGTTATTGGCGATCTTTATTGCACTTTCGTTGTCACATAGAAGAGGCACCGTACCAAGAGACACACCATAGTCTTTCAAGGTTTGCTTCATCCATAACAACTGAGTGCAACAAGATGCCGCGGATATGTGTTCGGCTTCGGCTGTGGATAGAGCAGTGGAGTTTTGTTTCTTGGATGACCAAATCACCAATGACCGGCCAATAAATTGGCAAGCCCCGGAGCTAGACTTCTGGTCAACCTTATCACCGGCCCAATCGGAATCCGAATAGCCAATGAGTTCAAATTAAGGTTGACCCCTTTGGATACCACAGCCCGAGAGTAGGAGTAAGAATAAGGTATCTTAGAATCCGTTTGACCGCCATCAAATGGCTCTCCTTAGGAGCAGATTGAAAACGAGCACACATCCCTACACTTAACATGATATCTGGCCTAGAAGAGCAAAGGTAGAGCAAGGATCCTATCATGGAACGGTATACCTTTATATCCACATCCTTCTCACCATCACATGAGCCAAGTTGCCCCTTCACGGGCATGGGTGTCTTCATTGGGCTTGCATTGGTCTTGTTGAACTTCTTGAGCATGTCTTTCACATACTTTTCTTGAGAGATGAAGGTGCCTTGTGCAAGTTGCCTCACTTGGAAGCCTAGGAAGAACTTCAACTCTCCCATCATGGACATCTCAAATTTCCTAGTCATCAATAGCTCAAAAGCTTTGTGATGATTGGGGTTAGTTCCACCAAAGATAATATCATCAACATATATTTGACATATAAATAAGCCACCCCCTTTAACCCGCTTGGTGAAAAGGGTGGAATCGACCGTACCCATGCAAAACCCATCATGTAGTAAGAAATCCCTAAGGAACTCATACCAAGCATGTGGAGCTTGCTTGAGACCGTAGAGTGCCTTATGGAGTAAATACGCATGGTTGGGTCGTCGTGGGTCTTCGAAACCCGGGGGTTGAGCTACATATGCAGTTTCTTTTAGGGGACCATTCAAAAATGTACTTTTTACATCCATTTGATATAGTTTGAAATTATGGAAAGATGCAAATGCAAGCGAAAGACGAATAGCTTCAAGACGGGCTACTGGCGCAAGGTACCTCAAAATCCATACCTTCTATTTGGACAAACCCTTGCGCCACTAACCTTGCTTTATTTCTTATGATAATGCCATTCTCATCTTGCTTCTTCTTGAATACCCATTTGGTCCCAATGACATTGATGCGATGATCCTTGGGTCTCTCAACTAGAGACCATACTTCATTACGAATAAAACACTCCAATTCTTCTTGCATGGCAATTACCCAATTCGGATCAACCAACGCTTCATGTACCTTGAATGGCTCAAAACTAGACACAAAAGCATGGTGTTGACAATAAGTGATAAGTAATGCATGATGTCTACGAGTTACCACTCCTTTTGAGATGCTACCAAGGACTTGATCTACTTTCATCTCACTTGCCCTTGTAGCAGCCTTGATCTTCCGAATGGTTCCTTCATGATCAACAAATTTATCTCTTGCTAGTACTCGATCATGAGGGACAACTTGAGCTTGAACATGAGTTGAGTATGTTTCTTGATCACCATCATGGTCTTGCTCAGTGGGTTGAGGGCTTTCTTCTTGTTCTTCGGAATGTGACTCATCTTAAGTAGAAGATAAGTCTTGAGTTGCACTTGATGGTTCAGATTGAGTTGAGCTAGGCTCTACTTGGGCTGAGCTTGATACTTCCAATCCATCATTTTGATCATCATTATGAACTTCTGTGTGCCGGATGTGTCCAATGCTCATAAGTTTGATGGCACTAGAAGGATCATCATCATTACCTGCAACACATGGAACAACTTGCTCCACTTGGGAGCCATTATCCTCCAAGAACACCACGTCACAAGATACTTCAATAGTCTCAGTGGACTTGTTGTAGTATCTATAGGCATGGGAGTTCTCCGCATATCCAACAAATGTGCCCTCAATAGTTCTAGTTTCAAATGTATCGAGCTTTCCTTTATTGTTCTTAACAAGACATTTTCATCCAAAGACACGAATGTACATGACATTAGGCTTATTACCTGTGAGAAGCTCGTATGGAGTTTTATTATGTAGGGGGCGAAGGAAGAGCCGATTGGAGTAGTGGACAGTTGTAGAGATGGCTTCTCCCCAAAAGTTATGGGGTGAATTGAATTCACTCAACATAGTTCTTGACATCTCAATAATAGTACGGTTCTTCCTTTCAACAATACCATTTTGTTGAGGGGTGTAAGGAGCTGAAAACTCATGCTTGATGCCCTCATCATCAACAAACACTTGCATAGTGTAGTTCTTGAACTCGGTGCCATTGTCGGTCCTTATCGCCTTGATCTCAGATTCATACCTACGTTGAGCCTTCTTGGCGAAGATGATGAACTCTCTATGGATCTTATCCTTAGACTTGAGGAGAAAGACCCAAGAGTATCTTGAGTAATCATCAACAATGACTAGTCCGTACTTGCTCCCACCAAGAGTATCATAATGTGATGGCCTAAAGAGATCCAAATGAAGGAGCTTCAAGGGCCTAGACGTGATGACGATGCTCCAAGGACCTAGAAGTTTAAATTTATTATTAAATTTAAACATTTTTAAATCTGCATATTTTCCAAAATATGATTTTTTTAAATTTGAACATGTTTTAAAAACTTCGCATTTCCAAATTTTAGAATTTTAATTTTTTAAATCTTTAAAGAAAAAACTAAAAAAAAGAAACAGGAAAAAAAACATAAAAGGAATTGAAAAAAGCAGGACGACCTGCACCTAACTGGGCCGACCAGTACCGCACGCGGGGGTGTGCGGCGCGCGGTACACGCCGACCTGGTCGGTGTATAGGATCCGCCTCGGATGTTTGTCTGCGTCTTTCGTTCATACGAACAAAGGAATGCACACAGTTGAAAAAAAATCAAAATTAATTTTTCTTAGATTCAAAATTTGCTCACATTTGAAATTTGCTTATATATGAAATTTGCTAAGATATGCAATATGCTTAGATTTAAAATTTGCCCAGATTTGGAATTTCCTCAGATTTAAAATTTGCTGAGATTCAAAATTTTCTCAGATTTAAAATTTCCTTAACTTTGAAATTTGCTCGAATTTTTAAAATTTGAAATTTTCTTTAAAAATCAAAATATTCGAAAAACATAAATGAAACAAAAAAACAGAAAAAGGAAAACCGGCAGGAAACCGAAGGAACCAGCAAAGAACCATAAGAAAAAAGGAAAAACCCAAACCGAAAAGTTCTAGAAACTTTCTAAAACCGGAAAAGACCAGGCACACGTCAAATGGGCCGTGGCCCAGCAAGATCTCGCTGCATTTGGAATGTATTTGCTCCCACACTGCATCGATCAGTAGGTTTGGACCTTTTTCTGAGTGTTTTATCTCTCCTTAACAGGCCTCATCGCACATGGTTTACACATATGTACCCTAACCATCAGAAGTCGTGCGCCAACTTTTAGTTACAGTCTTTTAAGGCTTTCCGTGTACGGTGCAAGGAAACCTGACTACCACGGGCGACAGTCATACTTTTAGGGCGTATGCGTCTGCACAACACAGGGAAAAAACTTTCCGTGTGCGACCTAGGGCCTAAAATGCCATAAGACAACAATGGGCCAATGCCAATCTCTCTTGCATGAAAGCATAGGAATCTTTAGTACGTATATCTCAAAGAAAGATGTCCATGTGTTGAAATACTAATATTTTTTTAATACTACTACGATGTCATTTTCAATAATATTTCCTATATATTTTTGAGAGACATGTGAATTTGGAAACCATTCTTACTGAAAGTCTGAAACGCGATATGGATATAAAGGTGGTGAAATTGCATTATGATCTACACTAGGAGTACTAAGTATGCACATGGGAAAGAGTGGTAATAAGTAATGAAAAATTAATTTCTTATTTTGCATCGCTTAAAAGAATTCCAGCCGAGGGAAATCGTTATTATAAATTTACAAAAACAAAGGTTAGAACAGAATCATAATTTCAATCATTCAAGATCCAAGGAAGTCAGATTCAGGAACGGCAATTCATGAAAAGAAAAGTTGAAGTCACTTGAAAATCTTATTAGAAATTAAGACATCCATAGTTGCGCACGTTGTAGTATAATATGGTTTGATTTTTTTATGTAACCATATATTTCATTAGACAATATATTACACATATGATCATCACACAAGACAAACATTTGTGTCAAGCAACTTTGCACAAAGAAATCCACAAGAAGTGAAACTACAAGTTCACCCTTGGAGAAACCTATGCCTCACCGAAACATCGTCCATCTTCCTCCACTGCCACTATGGTAGCGCCGGAAAAAGAGTCGAATAACCGCCACACCTAGATCTGGGAGAGCACCATCGCATTCACAGATGGTTTCGAGCCGATGAACCGGGCTATCGCAAGCAACGAACCCAAGAATTTGTGGCACGTCGGCCGGGGATCTTCCCCGTGGTCACAAAATCCCAATGACGTCATCTTCACTTGACATAGTTGAAGAAGAGAAACGCCGCCGCATGCCATCATCCACGTGCACAAGTGCAAGACACCACACACAACTGCAGTAGTCGATGCGACTGCCACCCGCGAAAGTATCGAACACGGACCACCGACAACAAATCTCACTGGATCTGGAGACTAGCGAGACGGCCAGGCCATCTGCCCCTGACAGCACCGGTTGGAGCGACGTCGAGATGGAGGAAAAGCAGAGGAAAATTATTTCGACGCGGCATGGTCTCCTCCATAGAAGCAGCGCCTTAAGCTAACACTAGGCAACCCGGGCTAGAGGCCAGAGCAGTCACTCCGGGGTCCCCACCCCCTCCCGTCGCCGGAGCGGCCGATGGAGGAGGCATGGACCAGCGACTTGGCCGGTCGAGAGCAGATAAGCGCCGAGCGGTTCTTTTCCCATATGGTTTGATTTGTGACTGCCTTGAACTGTTTCAGAATCGAATATTGTCTCAGAATCGAATATTTTTCCAAATGTGTACGAAACTTTTATTTTAGAGCAACTCCAACAGAGACTATATCGCGGTACGGTAAAATGGATTTGCAGCCCGTTGTATCCTTTTTTTAGCGCGTGGTGACCACTTGTCCTCCACCGGAGATGCTAAAACATAGCGCACGATAATGAGCAAAAAACGCTCCCCCACCAAAGGCGCTAAAATGCAGCACGTCGGGCCGGCGTAAACAGGTTTCACACAACCAACAATGATCAACAAGATTGGTCTATGCCAACCACCAGGTCCATACTAATTTGAAACTATGTTTGGCGAAACAACCTACCCTACTTCATAGTGTAGTTGACCGTCCTACCTCTCGATGGTTTAATCACCCCCTCATCATGCTCATCCACTACAAACTGCTCTTCTTATTCCCCAATTTCTTCATTGAAATGAGAGTGTGAGAAAGAAGAGGCAACATTAATGTGTGCCATGAATGTCTCATCGTCAACACTACATTGCAATTGAATGAACAAATATTGTCTACATTCATCTATCTTAAAATACAACAACAAGAGGAGGCATTTTTTTAAACCTTGTTGTCACTTGGTCGAGCAGGTTGCGCGCGCTGAAAGCCGCTCCAGTCGATGGAGCCGGCGGTGGCTGTTGTGGAGCACTCGGTGCAGGAGGTCGAGCGGGGCGACGAGCTACGACTTTCTTGGGGGCCTTCTTGGCTGGCATTTGGGCAGCGACGGCCGGGAGCTTTGAAGCTTCGGCCCTTGCTTTCGACACGAGCGACGACACAGGAGGCGTGGCGTCGGGCTGTGAATTCGGCCACGGTGGCACGAATAGGACGCAGACGGAGGCAGCGGCGACAACATTAGGGTTTGCTGTGGGCGGCGGCGGAACTGCCGCGCCGACACCAGCTGTGGTGGGGACCAAGTAGGGAGTGATCAGCGGAGTGGCCGAGGACTCATCCATTCCCGGAATGTCGCCGGCGACCGCGCGCATGCGAAGGGGAATCGAGGGCGCAAGCACGGGGGAAGTTTCGGGCGGCGGTTAGGTGTTCGTGCGCGAGCCACGGTAATAGCGAGCGCTCGATTGGAGGTGTCAATTTTGGGGCGTCGGAGGGAGCAAAATGGCATGCGCATACAATTTTAGCGTGTCTGCTGGACAGCTGGAGGGAGCGAAACAACCACGCACTATGCATATTGCAGTAATTTTAGCTCATGCTCTGTTGGAATTACTCTTAGTGTGCATCTTGTGGAGATGTAATTATACAAATTATAGTGCAATATATTTACTGTATTCTGCATTCACCCTGCCTTGTGTTGGACGTGCATGCACCAGCACTACAGATGCATAAAGATTTAACAACCACTGAAGTTGTAGCACCAACAATCCAGATTCGTGCATGCTGAAACAGAACTAACGTAATGACAAATACTTATTCTACCATGAACTAATATTGATCGAGCTGATAGTTCATAAATAACGCACACATAAAGCCAAGATTATTCAATCTTTTTTTACATGAAAATTATTTCATCTCGTCATGCGGATGGCACAGAAGGCCCCCCAAAAAAGAATCGACCATTGGAAATGGGAGTAACTCGGTAAATACTCGAGTCACTAATGTCTGTGGGTGAGTCTTGCCTCACCAGCGAGGCGCGCCCATTTTGGTCGATAAACTGGATATTACTAATAGAGGCAGACGCCGTTGCATCACCCGTGGGAAGGAAGCCACTGCCCATCGGAGCAAGGTTCGTTGTGCGAGTCTTCACGTAGCCACCAAGCTGGATAGTTGATGCTCGATCTGCCATCCCTCCGGTGAATAATGCTCTGGGGTAGCGTCCAATCAATGCAGGATCGTTCTGGTTGAGCCCATAATATACCAGCCAGTCTCCCATTATGCCGTCCTATAAATTAGGAAAAAATTAGTATCAAATATGTATTAATTTTTTACCAAACTAAGTAATGCATGCGTAGTTGCAGAACACATTAAATTAGCACAATTTACATGCTAAAAATAGAATTTAAATAAAACACTTTCTTACAATTCACTGATGCACATGTATGTCAGATCAAACGAACCACAAGCACAAGAAAATTTTATTCAAAAAGTTCCGGTGACATGAAGCATAGTTTTTTTCTCTCAAATGAAGCATAGTTGAGAGCAGAGAAATTGTCTTTTAATAAAGAGATACCACGTGAGAAGTTATGTAAGCCCAAATTAGTGGGTAATCAATTAGAAACAAATAAAAAAGATAATTAAGAGTCAATAAGTATAAGCACAACATCAAATATTTGTTCTTTTAGATTATAGATTCGGCCAGAACAGATCGAAAATTATCTAACAAAGCGTTATTGATGAGGTAAACACATGCTATATCATTGTAATGCCCAATTAATATTCTCACAAGCAGTGGCGGAGCCACGTTGAGAGCTGTGTGGTCAATTGACCACACAGCTTTTTGCCATGTTCTTTGTACTTTGGTATTAATCTTGTAAAAATATTTAAAATAAGTAAAAATTATATGTATTTGACATCACAGATTTGAAATGACAACACTGACTTTAAGTTCTGGCTCCGCCACTGCTCACAAGAGGCTCGCTCCAGTACAATCACGAGTGCGATCTTAGCGGTCTTTGTAGTGGAGCAAACACCTCACGAGTGTGTTTGTCTTATTTAATAAAAATACTTTTATTAATAATGCTGAAAACCAGAAAACAATATGGAACATAGGTGTACCTTAATAATTTTAATCGTGATGGTCTGTTTGAGTCCATTGAGCTGGGAAAACGTCCCAATTACACCTCCAAGAGCTATGGGAGCACCATTTTCTGGCTGGAAACCACAGCCGGCATTGGGGCAGCCAGTTTTTTGGTATCCATCAGTCTAGGCAAAATTAATACACACAAAAAGATGTAACGAGTTAGTAGCAACATATATAACTTGAAATTCAAGTCGTCTAGTCAATCAGAAATCCACCGACCATTGCTATGCTTGTGATGAAAATCAAAGAGGTGGGAATGTGTTACCTCGCCGGCGCGTAGGCTTTAAGTAATATAATATCACGAGAGTAGTTGTGTAGTATTCGGTATTGGTTTAAAATAAAAAAAAGGCTTGTAAAACTTCTAAAAACTTCTTCTTAATCAATGAAAATGGTTCTTTTGCCGTGTTTCAAAAAAAACGCATCAACAAGACTATATAGACATAGCTAGAGAACAAGTTAGTGTTCCATGTCATTACTCACCGTCCACAGACCACCTAAATGGGTGTGTGAATCGCCGTACGTCTTTGGCGAAACCTGGCACAATGTAGGAAGCAAACATGAGCCTTACACCGTATCGAATATGCATGTGACGCTGACATGTTAATATGACACTCACCTCCCAGCCGATCTGGACAAAGTTGCGGCTCGTACCCTTGCCGACTCCTTGTTGGTCCGAGAGGGTAACCACGCCCACGGTGTACTGCTCAGAGCTTAGGTTGAAGCCGTACACGTCCATCGTGGCGATGAACCCATAGTAACCCTGATCCGATGCTCCCGGTGGCGTCCAGTAGTGTTCCGCAACCTATATATGCGACGACAGAGCACATAATTGTATATATTACAATGACATGCATGCTAGTAGCCCATCAATCAAAATTAGTGATGGTTCTTTGAATAGTATTCGTACAACCAGGGCGTACAACGCATTACGTACGTAGTCTTTGGCGGAGCCAGATTCATCAGCATCAAGCGGTGAAAAGTGACCGAGCAATTTCTTAGACAACAAGATGCTCGGTAAGTTGCTGGACTCTTGGGCTTTCACCTGATCAATGGACGTGCAAATTAGCAAACTATTTTCAAAGTTTAACTTGGCCAGACAGAGACTGACAGATGGATCATCAAGTGTGCTGAAGCGTTGTAAGAAATCCAGTTTGCAAGATCGATAATTGATGGGTACACAGCAAAATATATAGTACCTGTTGATTTGTTGTGTGGAGCCGGGCAGCGTTAGCTCCATAGCCGCTGGCTAAAAGCACCATCCACACGGCGAGAAGAAGAAACTTGCCCATCGAATCGCCTCGGTCAGATTGAATCTTAAGACAGAGGACTAGAGGAGAATGTCGGACGTAGTCGATGGGGAATGTTGACGCCCCACACGCTCGAGCTTATATAGACGGCCTAGCTTGTTCTTTTTGGAAAGTCATTTCGTGAAATTTCTTTGTTTCTTTTTTTGTCTAAATATTGATTCCTATTATCCTTTGCCTGCGGCAGGCATTGGTGCTTCTGTATCTCGTTTTTTATTGCAGCTTAACTTTTTGGAATCGTAAAAAAATCTCCAATAACTAAGGCCGGTACACTGCCAGACATAAAGTCGTATATATGGAGAATAGTTAAGGCTGATACCATGATTGTCCCTCTAATATCTGGAGTATGTACTGGTATGTTTGAGAGAATACTGATCACAGTCAGCGTGATGATTCCATTTATAGTTGGGGATTTGCTGGAAATCAGGGCGCTTGATTTTTATTAAGTTTGTCTCATCGCTAATTAAGTGTGGCCTCTACGTGGTTAGAGCATCTCCAGTCCCCCCCCCCCCCCCCCCCCCCCCCACCAAAATCGCGCCGGATCGAGCGTTTGGAGGACGTTGTTGCTTGGTGCGTTTGGGGCGCGTCGCCCCCCAAACGAGACCCTAAATTTTTCCCTGTTAGAGTATTCAAAAAACGCAACCAATTTATTAAACAAAGCATACAAATAAATATGTTTACTATTGTTTCCAAAGTAAAGTACAACAAACAATAACAAACGAAACAAATATAATAAGTCGGGCTAGATCACGTAGCCGCTGCATTTGCTGATAATCCTTTGATCCCCACAAATGCTCAACGAGATCATGTTGAAGTTGCTCGTGAACATTGTTATCACGGATCTATGTGTGCATGACGAGCAAATCCGCAAACTCTGTAGGCACCTCATGATCAACCTCCGCAAGAGGGCCCTGGCACTCATAGTGACCAACATGTGTCCTGACCCGATTCTTGCGGTCATCCTCGATGATCATGTTGTGTATGATCACACAAGCCTGCATCACCTCCCATATTTGGTCGTGAGACCTGCTTAGAGCAGGGTACCGAACAATATCAAATTGAGCTTGAAGCACACCAAATGCCCGCTCGACATCCTTCCGGCAAGCCTCCTGTCACGAAGCAAAGTAATAATTCTCCTAACCTGATGGCACCGGGATTGTTTTGACAAATGTTGCCCATTTTGGATATATATACCATCGGCTAGATAATAGTCTTTGGTATATTGGTGGTCATTGATCTCATAGTTGCATGGTGGAGTATGACCTCAACTAGTTTGCTAAACACCGGAGACCGCTGCAACACGTTGATGCCATTGTGTGATCATGCCATGCCTAAGAAAAAATGTCAGATTCATAGGTCATAATCTGCCATAGCTTCAACCACCACACTGCAATATCCATTACGTCAGTTGTATATACCTTGTCAACCAAACGGATAGTTCTTTCATGACCAGTGCATACAATCGATGCTTTCAAGCATCCCAGAGAATCCTCTCGCTGCATTTTCGGCCAAGATCCTTGCAGTCTCTTCTTCAGTTGGCCTTCTCAAGTAGTACTTGCCAAACTTTCCCACCACAGCTCGGCAAAACTTATACATGCACTCAATGGTAGTAGACTCACTCATGCGAAGGTAGTCGTCCTGTGTATCGCCAGGTGCTCCGTATGCAAGCATCATCATGGTGGCGGTGCACTTCTGAATCAACGAGAACCTGGCTGTGCCAACAACGTCGTGCTTTAGCTTGAAGTAGGGATCAAACTCTCAAACGTCGTGGAGGATATTCATGAACAAACCCTTTCTCATCATATACCGTCGCCGAAAATTGTTGGCATGTGTTACGCCTTCTGCGTAATAGTCGTTGTGCAGCATGGTATGCCCCTTCATCCTCTGTCGGGACTTCGACTTCTTTCTTCCCGGCTTTGAACCTCCGCGGCGTGGCCTCTTCTTCTCCGCGTCGGCGTCTAGAATGTTTTGGAGGGATGCGATGACCGAAAAATGCTCCCGAAGGTCATCGTCGAAGGCTTGATCGTCCTCCATCGTTTCCACGATGATCTCATCCTCGCTATCCATGTCTGAAGCAAAAAAAATGGTTAAAATTCATCCGCGGCAGAGGAGGCAACGAACAACGACCTGTCGCACCTACCAGACAAACCGCCGAACACCTTGTGTGCTCGGAGGAGGGGCGGATTTGCCAACGTGTTCCGGGAAGAGTTGGCGAAGCAGCGGTGGCGAAAAGGGCGACGAGGAAGCCAATCGCCACACAGGTGTCCGACTCAGGAGATATTGTCCGTCGAAGAAGAGATGCTTTCTATACTAAATGATATCACAAGTCAAAAACTAAATAATCATAGAGGCAAAATTGACTATTTAATAGTCACAACATGGTGCAAGCATGCGCCAAGTCGACCCAATTGAAACATTTGCAGGGGAATATTTTCACCACTATAAAATGCTTTCTATACTAAAAACAATGCATGAAACTTTCAATGGCACTATAAACACTCTCAGCTATTCGATACTAGTCATGATATGAGCATGATTAAAAGTTTCAGAATAGCAAGCTATGTAACATAACATGCTAAAACCTATGCCGCAGTCTAAACAAGCTTCATTTGCATCACTATACACACGAATTTTTTCTTTTATTATTTCCACCGCCAACCAAATATTGAAATCACTCTCATAGATAATAAGAAAAAAGACCAGAGAGCTATTCAAACATAACTAAAGGAAACTAACAGGCTCTGAACAAAATATGAGTGGAAAACTAGAGCTTAAACGCAATACTCGCAAAAATAAAACGCTCGTTGAACATATGAGTGAAAACTAGAGCGTTCATGCAATTAAAGCGGAGCGTGTCTCTCTCCAAAAAAAATATGATGGGTCTAACTTTATTGAAAAGCAAACAAACAAAAGTAAACACACAACGAAAATAAAAACGCTCCAAGGATAACACATATCACATGAAGGAATAAAAATATAGTGCATTGAAGAATGGCCTGGTGCTTTTTGTCGATGAAGAGGGGATGCCTTGGGCATCCCCAAGCTTTGACGCTTGTACTTCTTGGATATTTCTTGGGGGGTCCGGGGGACATCCCCAAACTTGATCTCTTGTTCATGCTTCATCTTATTGCATCATTCTTCTATCCCTACACTTGAAAACTTCCTTCACACAAAACTCAACACAATTGATTAGCAACATTAATGCAAATACAAATATATCAAACCAGCAAGACTTCAGTAATGGCACATTCAAACACTCATTTTAACATATGATACTGTAGCTACCTTTTCCCAAAGCTCTTTTTCACAAAAGAACTCAAAAAAGACGAGGCATAAGACGCAAATGCAAAACATGGCAGAAATCTGTCAAAACAGACCAGCAGCCAAAGATCGAAATTAAAGAAATAGTTCTGTTGCTCAAATCAAAAAATGCTAAACTAACGAAAGTCAGCTAACATACTGGGGCATAAGCACAAACAATTTCAGCTCTGAATAAAGTTCTGGGGATTTTTAAGAATTTTGTTTCATGATCAGCACATAATCTGTTTCAGAATTGCAAATACCCCAAACACTGCTTTCTTTCTATTAGAGGCTACCCTTGGTACAAAAACGAAATAAAAAAGATAAGGAGAGATTGTTACAGTAGCGATAACTTCCAAGACTCAACAAATCAAAAATAACAGAAATAAAACATGGGTTGTCTTCCATAAGCGCTTTTCTTTAACGCCTTTTAACTAGGCGCAGAAATGGTGCAAATCAAGTATTGTCAAGAGGTATGATGAAAGACCAAACCAAATAAAACTTCCAGTAGCTCTAAAACATTCTAATATGAAAAGTAAACAGTAGTGGCACTTATGAAAGCATTGTTTCATTTATCAAAATCACTTTCGTGGCAAGGTTGATCAGGTCTTGACATCAAAAATAATTTTATATGAAGTAAAACCTTGCATTTTCACAAAATAATCAAGTTACCTCAATTTGAATAGGAATAGTTCCAATCATGACAATCTTATTCTCCTTCTTTGGCTTGGTCAAAGGCAAATGTATTTGACCAATTTGAATGGTCTCAATATTGATAATAGAATTTAGGCAATATGCCCCATTAATCTTCTTCGGAAAATAGACCGTATGCTCTTTGTCATTAACATTAAAAGTAACCTTGCCTTGATTGCAATCAATAATAGCCCCTGCAGTATTAAGAAAAGGTCTCCCAAGAATAATAGATATATTGTCATCCTCATGCATTTCTAGCACAACAAAGTCAGTTAAAATTTAACAACTATGAGCAACTTGAATAGGAACATCCTCACATATACCAACAGGAACAGTAGTGGACTTCTCATCCATTTGCAAAGATATATCAGTAGATATCAACTTTTCTAAATCAAGTCTTCTATAAAGAGAAAGAGGTATGACACTAACTCCGGCTCCTAAATCACATAGAGCAGTCTTAACATAACTATTTTTAATAGAGCAAGCAATTGTAGGTATACTTGGATCTCCGAGCTTCTTTGGAACTTTGCCATTGAAGGAATAATTAGCAAGCATAGTAGAAATTTCCTCAGTCGGAATTTTCATTTTGTTAGAAACAATATCCTTCATATACTTTGAATAAGGAGGCAATTTAATAGCATCAGTCAAAGGAATTTGCAAGTACATAGGTTTCATCCATTCACAAAATCGGTTAAAGTGTTCCTCTTCCCTTGATTTGTGTTTTTTTATCAGGGAAATGCATTGGTTTTTGTACCCAAGGTTCTCTTTCTTTGCCATGTTTGTTGGCAACAAAATCTTCCTTAGTGTACTTCACGTTTTTAGGTTGCTTTTCAGGTGCAACCTCAGCTTCTTCTACTTCTTCCTTATCGGAAGCCTCACTTTTCTCATTGCCGCTTTCAGTTTCGGCATCGGAAATAGATATACTATTAGGATCTACAACGGGATCAGGAGATTCTACAGGTGTTCTATTTTGCTTCTTCTTCTTTTTCTTAGATTTAATCCTAGTATCATTAGCGCGCTGAGAATCTTGCTCGACTCTCTTGGGGTGACCCTCAGGATATAAAGGATCCTGGGTAGTAGCACCACCTCTAGTTCTAATCTCATAAGCATGCTTCTCTTTAGAAGCATTCACTAACAAATCATTGTGCACTTTGGTGAGCTGACCTATTTGTGTTTGAATCATTTGGTAATGCTTAACAAGCATCCTCACATCATTGGAGGTTCGCTCCACAATATCATGTAAATTACTAACTGCTCTAGAATTTTCCTCTAAATGTCTCTCAACTCTCTTATTAAAGTTATCTTGCTTAATACAATAATTATCAAACTCATCTATGCATTGGTCGGGAGTCTTACCATAAGGAACGTCTCTGCTGTTGAATTGACGAGCATGTACTGCAACAACGGTAGGAGGAATTGGCTTACATAATTCTTCAATAGGAGGGAGGTTCTTCACATCTTCGGATTTAATACCCTTCTCCTTGAGAGATTTCTTGGCTTCCTTCATCACTTCATCATTTAATTCAATCATCCCTCTTTTCTTCAGGGTTAGTGTAGACTCCGGAATATGCCAATCATCGTAATTCTTGCTTATTTTAGCCATTAATTCTTCGGCTTCAGTAGGAGTTCTTTGCCTGAAAACACAACCAACTCAACTATCCAGGTATGTCCTAGATTCATCGGTTAGTCCATTATAGAATATATCAAGTAATTCATTTTTAGCAAAAGGAAAATTCCTTACTCCTCTAATTAATGAGCAAAACCTTGCCCATGCGACAGGCAATGTTTCTTCTTTCTCCTGCACAAAGTCAGTAATATTTTGCAAAGCATCATGTTCAGCACTAGCAGGGAAATATTTCTGAAAGAAAACTGCAACTAAATCCTTAGGACATTTAATAGACCTTGGCAATAAACTATCGTACCAAGCTTTCACGGCACCTTTCAAAGTAAAAGGGAAAATCTTAGTAATAAAGTAGGTGCGCATTTTATTATCATCAGCAAAAATATTACTCAAAGCACTAAGCTCATTCATATGCTTCATAACACTTTCATTTTCAGTACCACAAAAGGGCTCCTTCTCAACAATTGATATATAAGATAAATCTAGAGAGAAATCATAATCCTTATCCCTAATGTCTATGGGAGATGTGGCAAAAGTAGGATCAATAGGCGGCATATATTTAATAGCGCGCCCTGCAAGTAGGCTTTTAGCAGCGCTTGCATTAATAGCGGTGTGACATTCATCAATTAAATCATCATCAAGCTCAATATAAGCTTCATCAAAATCATCACTAGCATTCCCCCTAGCTTGAGGTGAACTAACAGGTGTAATATTATGTTCAGTATTTTCAATTTGTTTAGC
This sequence comes from Lolium perenne, assembly GCF_019359855.2. Taxonomy (NCBI): domain Eukaryota; kingdom Viridiplantae; phylum Streptophyta; class Magnoliopsida; order Poales; family Poaceae; genus Lolium; species Lolium perenne. The sequence continues at coordinate 278,641,677 of NC_067250.2, forward strand.
TCTAGCAATTGTAGTATCTAGGAAAGGGCCTAGCGAACCACTCTTATCAAGCACAATAGAAGCATCATCAAAATCATCAAGAGCATTATCAGATTCAGCAGAAGTAGCAGTAGCATGTGGTGGAGTAAGAAGCTTACTCATAACAGATGGAGAATCAAGAGCAACAGAGGTGTTCAGAGTTGTACCTCTTCTTGTAGTGGATGACAATATAGGGAAATTCGATTCAGGAGCTTTCCCCATAATAAATAAATTGCAGCGAACATGATCACTTCCAAGTTGACTAATAAATAAAGCTATGCTCCCCGGCAACGGCGCCAGGAAATAGTCTTGATGATCCACAAGTATAGGAGATCGCAACAGTCTTCGAGGGAAGTATTACCCAATTTATTGATTCGACACAAGGGAAGCCAAAGAATAAATATAAGCCTTGACAGTTGAGTTGTCAATTCAGCTGTACCTGGAAATAGACTAGCTCGCAGAGGTGTTATCACCAGAATTTGACCGAGTCAGAGGTGGGCCGCGATCAAGATGGGCTTGAAGAATATACATGGAAGGATATACGTGAATCGGCCTTATGTGCAAAGTTTGGGCTAGTTTGCCCGTGTATCTGTAATATAGTAGGATACGTATCGATTAGATAGAGTTTGGCTCGTGCCCGGTTAGGATTATTCCCACGTTAGAAAGTCTACGGACTATAAATATGTATCTAGGGTTTATGAAATAAACAACAATCACGTTCACCACAAACCAATCTAGGCGCATCGCTAACTCCCTTGTCTCGAGGGTTTCTTCCGGGTAAGCATCATGCTGCCTAGATCGCATCTTGCGATCTAGGCAGTACACGTTTATTCGCTGTTCATGCGTTGCTCGTACTGAAGCCTTTTTGATGGCGAGCAACGTAGTTATCTTAGATGGGTTAGGGTTAGCATTGTTCATCGTATCATATGCTGTCGTCGTGCAACCCTGAGACGTCTAGCCGCCCTTATGCCTATCTTAGGTGTAAGGGCGGCACCCCGCTTGATCATTATTTAGTAGATCCGATCCGTTATGGTTGCTCCTTGTTCTTCAAGGATTAGTTTAATATCTGCATAGTTAGGCCTTACAAACGGGTTGAAAGATCCAGTGGCGCGTAGGGTGTAGTTTGCTAGCCCTAGACAGGATATTCCGAGGATCAACTTCGTGTTGGTTTTTAGGCCTTGCCTAGGGACGGTTTACGATCACCGTGCGTGGCCGCCAGGCTCAATCACGAGTAGGATGTTCCGATTATGTGGTGAAAACCCTAAATCATAGTAGGTCGTTTTAGCTTTATATTGATCAAGCAGGACCACCATATATTCGTACACCTCGTACGAATCATGGGTGGATCGGCTCTTTGAGCCGATTCACAGGACAACCTGAGAGCCGATCGAGGCTCGTATTTAATGTTTACGTGTATGCCATGCAGGAAACTAAGCGAGGCACATCCATCACCTTCCTGACCAGGTATAGGTCAGGTGGCACGCCCTTGCACCAGCATCGGACGTGCATGCCGAGTCTTTGCGGGCCGTCGCTCGGAGGGACCAGGGCCAGCCGCAGTCCTGGGAGCCTCCCGGCTCTACTGTGTTGCCCGTCGCTGCTCGCCGGTGGGTTTCTGACCGCAACACATTCTGGCACGCCCGGTGGGACAGTCTACGACATCAACCGCATCGCCATCTACATCTGAGATGGCGGAAGGCACTCCAGTCACGTACGAGGATCTGACCGAGGAGCTCAAGAAGAAGTATGACGAGGTCAAAGCAATCCTCGAAGCCGACCTCATCGGCTCTTTTCACAGAACCCGCTCACATGGCATCAGGTGGAAAGGGTTCTCACCTGAAGGCGCGCTCGATGGAGTGGACCTGTCCACCCCGTCAGAAGAACGCACCAGGTCTTTGCATCAGGAGATTAACTTCATGGTAGCTCATTCGCTACACCGCCACTCTGAGAGCCTGGTGAACACTTTAGAGCGTGTCGCTCTTCGGGTGATCCAGGAAATCATGAGGCATCAGTACTCTCCGTCAGGACCAGCTCTAGGGACTTACCAGGGAGAGATGCCACTCCAGTCCCGTCCACCGCTGCCATTCGCGTTGGCAGCACCAGAAGTGCCGAATTCACCGGCATACGCCGTTAACATGGTGGAGTGCACTTACCCTGGAGGGTGCCAGCCAGGATTCTCGTTCAATATCAACATGGTAGGACCTGGACACCACTCTGGTAAGGACGGAGACGAGGGTAGCTGCTCTCATAGCAAGGACACAGAGGAGGCCGTTCCACGTGATCGGCTCCGTCACGATGGCAAGCGCTATATCACAGAGGGAGAAGTGAGGAATGTGAGATATCAGCGACCTCTCTCTGATCACCTCCTCAGCAAGTATGTGAGTCAATATGACCAACGCCGACGACCCAACGACGATGATGAAAGAGATCGTCTGGGTAGGGACGCCAGGAGACATCGTCGGCATGATCGCGACGAGGAGAGATATGAGCGCCACGCCAAGGAAAAATCAAGAGAGCAAGACGATGAGGATAGGCACTGGGACTGTCCCTTCTTCAGACACTGCTGGGATTCAGGAATGAGCCGATTGCCTACAATCGGCAACTGCCCAGAATGTAGACAGAAGAGGAAGGATGCAGCTAACGTGTCCGTGTTCAAACGTCTAGGGCCTCTCCCGCCTCGGAACAAGCACGCTGAGTCCCCTCGGGTGGAAGATCTCGAGGATTTGGAAGACGATGATGAAGAAGAAGAAGATAAGTACCACCGGCCAAGGTGGTGCCCTGATGGACTCAGCCGTTCCCAAAAGCGTAGGGTTCAGCGACTGCGTGGTTTGGTGGAAGCCGAAAGGTTATACCTGCACACATTGAGGAAGGCGCGGCCTGATCTGGCCGCTAAAATTCAGCGAACCCTGGACGAAGAAGGTCGGCCACAAAGGAAAGAGTGGCGCCCCAGACAAAAGAAAGCCGATGATGAAACATCGGCTGGCACAAACATGGTGTTCATCCTTCCGACGGAGTTTAGTGCTCCAGGATTAGACGAAGCACCTGTGGCACAACTTGACTGCGGCCCACGGCCAGTTATCTTTGAGAAGCCACGAGAAAGAAGTTACAGACATCTGAAGGCCCTGTACTTGCGAGGTTATGTCGATGGGCAGCCTGTCAACAAGATGCTGGTGGACACCGGAGCGGCAGTCAACATTATGCCATACTCCATGCTACGTCGGTTGGGACGCTCTAGCTCGGATCTGATCAAGACCAACGTGACATTGAGCGATTTCAACGGCCAAGCGTCTGACGCACAAGGTGTTCTGAACGTGGATCTGACCGTAGGAAGGAAAACCATCCCTACGACGTTCTTTATTGTCGATAGCAAGAGCACCTATGCTGTCCTGCTAGGAAGAGATTGGATCCACGCCAACTGTTGCATCCCATCCACGATGCACCAATGCGTAATATAGTGGGATGGAGATGAGGTAGAGGTCGTCCATGCAGATGACTCAGCCGAGATTTCAACGGCTGGCATGAACGCTTGGGAGACAGCAGGCCAAGAGCCACTCTCAGGCATCAATTTGGACGACTGTGAGTGCATCGACGTGACAAAGGATGGGGTTAGGCTGGTCTTATCCACCGGCCTGACCGTATAGCAAGAACAAGCCTATGGACAAACGTGGCGAGGCCGATCCTTGGGATCGGCCCCAAAGATCTATGGAGGAACATTGCAAAACCTTCGTTGAGCGATTCGATCAACATGGAGGCCGATTCTAGCAATCGGCCAAAATTATCCTCACCATACGTTCTGCCTGTGTTCAACGTCAATCTAATGGGCAGCGGTTACGTCGGCTGATGAGAGTCAACATTAGTCCTAACGGAGCCGACGTTCAAATACAGTGCCTTGGCTAACAACAAAGCCGATATCTGCAGTTACCTGACAGATTCGGCTCGGGGGGCACCTAATCAGATAAACATGTGCGATACATGTGCAGTGAAATATTGGGGGCCGATAGAAAAATCGGTCAGTAAAAAAAATATTTACAGCCAATGCACAGACATCGACTCTAGTACAATTACACAGGATCTACCCGCTGCGTGTTCAAGACACGGATTTCGACCAAGTCGGTCTTCAGTTCAGCCTCAAGGCCAATCTCCAACCCTTTGCTCATTAGGCCGTTGGTGTTTCGTCTGCAATATCGGCTTTCAGTGGAAGAAAAGGTGATCGGCTCCGGTATATCTACCGTCGGCTTGGCTAAGTTGGCCACCTCGTAGGAATGGTGGCTGTCTCAGTTACCTGGGTTCAGGGCCCTTGGATTGAACTGTGTGTCCTCACCACTGTTCTCGCCTTAACTAAGGCTCGGGGGGCAGCTGATTTGGTAGACACTCTGTTTTGGAAGCCGATTGGAGTGTCATCGGCTGACCCTGCATCATAACCTTCTTCGAAAGCGGTGAGTGTTGCAGAAGAAGACTACTAGAGCTGCTGAAAGGAGCCTGAAAGGGAAGCCGTCATCATCTACAGGGTCAGAACCGTTGCTGTTGCTGCGAAAAGATAGAGCAAGACACTATGATCGGACAGCAAGGAGCAGTTAAGGATCACCTTCAGGCTGGAAACCAAAGCGTGGGCATTGGATGGTGTTGCCCATGGATCCATTGCAGTTGCGAACCTGCGCGATTGACATCTGAGGTTCATATGGCCGTGGGTTGGATCGGTTCAAGTGGCGTTTTGGGGATTTGGGATTTGCCCTTGCGGACAAGTCACGGATTACCATTTGGATAAACAATAGAGTTGGCTTTGCTCGCGTTTCATGGCAAGGTCCGATGCGCTGCCATCGGCTCGTAATTTGTTGACTTATTTTAGCAATCGGTAAATTTGGTGAAAGGACAGAATCAGCTGAGAAATTTCTTCTTCATAATAAGAGGGGTTTTTTACAATGAAGAGCCGATTGCTCAAGAAAGGAAGAACAAAAGAAGAGCCGATTGCTCAGGGACTACTAGTCCTACTTTACTAATCCTCGCTGGCTTCGTCGTCGGCATCGCTGCCGTCGGCGCTGCTTCCGGAGAGTTCCTCGTCGCTGCTACCCCAGCCCTCGGCCGGAGCCTCTTCTTCCTCGTCATCATCATCATCCTCGCTGTCTGCCCAAGCGCGGAAGCGCTTCACCGGCGGATACCCAGCGGAGGAGGAGGAATCATCTTCCTCCTCTTCCTCTTCTTCCTCTACTTCTTCTTCTTCCTCCTCCTCGTCGGAGGAGGTGGGGTTCGCCCAGGAGTGGAGGTCGTCTTCGCTCTCACTCTTCAGCTCCCCTTGGATGAGGAACTCGAGGTCGTCCTCCCCATCGGTCAGAGGTAGGTCACCATCTGACCCAACGAGTGCTTCGGGTGGGCCATCTGGCACGTGATCAAAGTTCCACTCCTGCTCACTCGAGGAGGAAGATTGGAAAGAGAGGCCTGAGGAGATGGAGGAAGAGGAAGACATTGCTACAGGGAAAGAGGGTTTTTTAGGTGCCGATGGCCGGAACAAAGCAAGGGGATGAAGTGGCGAACCGTTCGGCACAGTTAAATAAAGGGGGTATAGTGGAGATTTAATGCCATTGCAATTCCCGAGGAAGTGATGCTAAAGCTATCAAATCTTGCAGAGAAGTTGAGAAGGCAAGGCATCATGATGAAGAATACTGCGACGGTTTTGCTCTGTCACGACATGACCCGACGAAGAAAAGCAGAGTGATTTTGGAATTATCAATTCCAAAACCAGGGGGGCATGTGTTATCACCAGAATTTGACCGAGTCAGAGGTGGGCCGCGATCAAGATGGGCTTGAAGAATATACATGGAAGGATATACGTGAATCGGCCTTATGTGCAAAGTTTGGGCTAGTTTGCCCGTGTATCTGTAATATAGTAGGATACGTATCGATTAGATAGAGTTTGGCTCGTGCCCGGTTAGGATTATTCCCACGTTAGAAAGTCTACGGACTATAAATATGTATCTAGGGTTTATGAAATAAACAACAATCACGTTCACCACAAACCAATCTAGGCGCATCGCCAACTCCCTTGTCTCGAGGGTTTCTTCCGGGTAAGCATCATGCTGCCTAGATCGCATCTTGCGATCTAGGCAGTACACGTTTATTCGCTGTTCATGCGTTGCTCGTACTGAAGCCTTTTTGATGGCGAGCAACATAGTTATCTTAGATGGGTTAGGGTTAGCATTGTTCATCGTATCATATGCTGTCGTCGTGCAACCCTGAGACGTCTAGCCGCCCTTACGCCTATCTTAGGTGTAAGGGCGGCACCCCGCTTGATCATTATTTAGTAGATCCGATCCGTTATGGTTGCTCCTTGTTCTTCAAGGATTAGTTTAATATCTGCATAGTTAGGCCTTACAAACGGGTTGAAGGATCCAGTGGCGCGTAGGGTGTAGTTTGCTAGCCCTAGACAGGATGTTCCGAGGATCAACTTCGTGTTGGTTTTTAGGCCTTGCCTAGGGACGGTTTACGATCACCGTGCGTGGCCGCCAGGCTCAATCACGAGTAGGATGTTCCGATTATGTGGTGAAAACCCTAAATCGTAGTAGGTCGTTTTAGCTTTATATTGATCAAGCAGGACCACCATATATTCGTACACCTCGTACGAATCATGGGTGGATCGGCTCTTTGAGCCGATTCACAGGACAACCTGAGAGCCGATCGAGGCTCGTATTTAATGTTTACGTGTATGCCATGCAGGAAACTAAGCGAGGCACATCCATCACCTTCCTGACCAGGTATAGGTCAGGTGGCACGCCCTTGCACCAGCATCGGACGTGCATGCCGAGTCTTTGCGGGCCGTCGCTCGGAGGGACCAGGGCCAGCCGCAGTCCTGGGAGCCTCCCGGCTCTACTGTGTTGCCCGTCGCTGCTCGCCGGTGGGTTTCTGACCGCAACAAGAGGTTTATCAGTAGCAACACCGTTTTATAGCAGTGGCAGTAATAAAGTAACAGCGGAAATAAAGTAAAAACAGCAGCAGTGGTGGATGCGGTAAACAGCAGGATTAAAATACTGTAGGCACAGGGATGGATAACCGGGCGTTGCATGAATGAGACGACTCATATAATAGCTAACATGGGCATTTGCAGATAAAGTGATACAAGTATCCAAGAATAAAATAACCATAGGTGTGTGTTCCTATTTAGTCACGCGTGCTTGCAATGAGAAACTTGCGCGACATCTTTTGTCCAACCAGCCCATTGCAGCGGGGCCTCGAGGGAAACTACTCGTAATTAAGGTACTCCATTTAATAGAGTACCGGAGCAAAGCATTAACACTCCGGGAACACACGTGATCCTCACATCAAAGCCATCCCCTCCGGTTGTCCCGATTATTGTCACTTCGGGGCCTCAGGTTCTGGACAATGACATGTGTATACAACTTGCAGATATGATCAAGAACAATATATAAAGCATCATCATGAAAACACAACATGTTTAAATCTGAGATCATGGCACTCGGACCCAAAGTGACAAGCATTAAGTATAACAAGTTGCAACAATGCATAAAATACTCACAGCGGATACTAGGCACTATGCCCCGAACAATTCTAATGCTATTACATGAACGAACTCATCCAATCCCGACCATCCCCTTCAACCTACAGCAAGGGAACTACTCACACATGGATGGGGGAATCATGGATGGTTGATGGAGAGGTGTCGGTGATGGCGATGGTGATGATCTCCTCCAATTCCCCGTCCCGGCAGGGTGCCGAAATAGAGACTTCTGTCCCCTGAGACTTGGTTTCGGCGATGACGGCGGCTACAGAGCTCTTTTTCCACGGAAAAGTTACGCCCCGTAACTTTTAGGGTCATGAGCTTCTTATAGGCGAAGAGGCGACGCGAGGGGGTGCTCGAGGGGGGAATACATGGGGCAGGGGCGGAAAGTCCCAGGCCGCGCCTAGCCCATGTATAGACACCCTGTGGCTCTCCTGGCACTCCCCTTCTGGCTCCCGGAGTCTTCTGGTGAATAAGAATTTTGGTGAATTTTCTAGATTTTCCGAGCACTTTCATTTTTGGACTATTTCTGCAATAAACAGACATAATAAACAGAAACTGGCACTATGGCACTTGTTCATAGGTTAGTCCAAATAATGACATAATATGATACAAAGTGCCTATAAAACATGTTGGAATTGGTGCAAAACAAGCATGGAGCATCAAAAATTATAGATACGTTTGCAACGTATCAACATCCCCAAGCTTAACTCATGCTCGTCCCGAGTAGGTAAGTGATAACAAAAATAACTTTTGAAGTGACATGCTATCACACAACCATAATCATGCAATTGTAAAAGCACATAGAGCTGGGATCATAATAACATCAACATGGTAGATATAATATTGCAATGAACTTAGAAACCATGCTAGAATCATGAAAAGAATCAAACAAGTATAAAGTGCATGAAAAGTAAAGTGATTGTCTAGAGCATAGAAGAAACACAAAGTGGTATTCAGCTTGTCCATATTGAAAGAAAAACATAAATGCTTGGACACCTTTAAAGTTCAATGGTGACTAGATACAAGTAATTTGAGACAAGACATACCATAATCATGATTCAATCAATAAAATCTTGGGACCATGCACATTAAACTAAGAATGACAACTATGCTCTCATAAGAAGGTGCATATAGCAAGAAAGTGGAGACTCAACATGGAAGTAAAAGAAAGTCTCTCTTTGAGAGGCAGGTGGAATTACTCATGTGCTAGATCTTTTCATTTTGAAATCATAGAGATAATGAAAATGTAATTTGAGAAGTGCACTCAAGTCAACGGTAGTGAAAAATATTTCATGCAATTGGAATTCTTATAAAACTTCTTGTCTCATGCACAATATACTAATAGTACTCACACCTCGGCCTATTTAGTTTGTGTTCCCAAAGATTATCACCGTATGCATATGTTTCTACCAAGTGTCACAAAGGGGTACCTCCTTGCTTCTAGTACAAAGGCTCTAGGAGACAATTCCACTTATGATTTCTCAACTTGGGAATATCTCAACGAGAACATCCATACTAGGAAAACAAAGACAACAGACATGGACTACCTCTTTTTAATGCTTTAAGCTTTCAACAACAATATTATCTCGCATGAGATTGAGGCGTTTTAGTCCAGCTGAAACTTCCACCATGTAAGCATGGCTTTCGTTAGCGGCCCAATGTTCTTCTCTAACAATTATGCATAAAGCAACTCATGGAAAATATACCACATTTACTTCAGCCAAGATGAGTATGCATAGAAACTCACATGATAATCAACAAAAGGATATGATGAAGGTGTCCCCATGTCGGCATGGTTACCGCACAACAAGCGCTATAAGAATTAAAATCACAATTTACCATGAGCAAAAAGTCACACAAAACAGATAGTGATTTTAAATTTTAAAGGTAGCACATAAGTAAATACTTGCGGAGTGGCAATGAAATACCACAAAATAGGTAGATATGGTGGACACGCCTGGAACAACTTGGTTTATGGTGGTTGGATGCACGAGTAGAGCACATACTTAGTACAAATGGAGGCTAGCAAAAAGATTGGATGCGACCGTCTAAGAGAGCAATAATGGCCATAATCATGTACAAAAGAAGCATGGTGACCGGGTGTATACGTGAGCACGCATCCATTGGTTGACACGTGTCACACCTAGCAATCCACTGTTACCATCATTGTTGTGTTAGCAAACCACATCAGCACTAACAACACTTCCAAATCACGTAGGACCCACCTTTTTGAATTCAAATAGTTGGCCAGATGCACTTTCAAATCACGTAGGACCCACGCCAAGCACGCTTAGCGATGGATAAGACAACGTCAAGGCAAAAGATTCAATTGACGAGAACCGGATCTCAACGCAGATCGTGTGGCATCTAGAGGGTGCTCACGTATACACCTAGTCACCAAATCCCCTCTCTAATCATGTATAGCGACAAAACGAATTGATCAAAGCATAAAGTGATATCACAAGTCAAAAACTAAATGATCATAGAGGAAAAATTGACTATTTGATAGTCACAACATGGTGCAAGCATGCGCCAAGTCGACCCAATTGAGACATTTGCAGGGGAATATTTTCACCACTATAAAATGCTTTCTATACTAAAAACAATGCATGAAACTTTCAATGGCACTATAAACACTCTCAGCTATTCGATACTAGTCATGATATGAGCATGATTAAAAGGTTCAGAATAGCAAGCTATCTAACATGACATGCTAAAACCTATGCCGCAGTCTAAACAAGCTTCATTTGCATCACTATACACACGAATTTTTTCTTTTATTATTTCCACCGCCAACCAAATATTGAAATCACTCTCATAGATAATAAGAAAAAAGACCATAGAGACATTCAAACATAACTCAAGGAAAAATAACATGCTCTGAACAAAATATGAGTGGAAAACTAGAGCTTAAACACAGTATTCGCAAAAATAGAACGCTCGTTGAACATATGAGTGAAAACTAGAACGTTCATGCAATTAAACCGGAGCGTGTCTCTCTCCAAAACAAATATGATGGGTCCAACTTTATTGAAAAGCAAAGAAACAAAAGTAAACACACAACGAAAATAAAGACGCTCCAAGGATAACACATATCACATGAAGGAATAAAAATATAGTGCATTGAAAAATGACCTGGTGCTTTTTGTCGATGAAGAGGGGATGCCTTGGGCATCCCCAAGCTTTGACGCTTGTACTTCTTGGATATTTATTGGGGGGGGGGGGTGGGTCCAGGGGACATTACCAAACTTGAGCTCTTGTTCATGCTTCATCTTATTGCCTCATTCTTCTCTCCCTACACTTGAAAACTTCCTTCACACAAAACTCACCACAATTGATTAGCAACATTAGTGCAAATAAAAAAATATCAAATCAGCAAGGCTTAAGTAATGGCACATATCAAACACTCATTTTAACATATGCTACCGTAGCTACTTCTTTCCAAATCTCTTTGTTACAAAAGAACTCAAAAAGATGAAACATAAGACGCAAATGCAAAACATGGCAGAAATCTGTCAAAACAGATGATGGCGTGTAACTCACACGTTCGTTGGGAACCCCAAGAGGAAGGTATGATGCGCACAGCAGCAAGTTTTCCCTCAGAAAGAAACCAAGGTTTATCGAACCAGGAGGAGCCAAGAAGCACGTTGAAGGTTGATGGCGGCGGGATGTAGTGCGGCGCAACACCAGGGATTCCGGCGCCAACGTGGAACCTGCACAACACAACCAAAGTACTTTGCCCCAACGAAACAGTGAGGTTGTCAATCTCACCGGCTTGCTGTAACAAAGGATTAGATGTATAGTGTGGATGATGATTGTTTGCAGAAAACAGTAGAACAAGTATTGCAGTAGATTGTATTCGATGTTAAAGAATGGACCGGGGTCCACAGTTCACTAGAGGTGTCTCTCCCATAAGATAAATAGCATGTTGGGTGAACAAATTACAGTCGGGCAATTGACAAATAGAGAGGGCATGACCATGCACATACATGATATGATGAGTATTGTGAGATTTAATTGGGCATTATGACAAAGTACATAGACCGCTATCCAGCATGCATCTATGCCTAAAAAGTCCACCTTCAGGTTATCATCCGAACCCCTTCCAGTATTAAGTTGTAAACAACAGACAATTGCATTAAGTATGGTGCGTAATGTAATCAATAACTACATCCTTAGACATAGCAGTTTTATCCCTAGTGGCAACAGCACATCCACAACCTTAGAACTTTCTCACATCGTCCTGCATTTAATGGAGGCATGAACCCACTATCGAGCATAAATACTCCCTCTTGGAGTTAAGAGCAAAAACTTGGCCAGAGCCTCTACTAATAACGAGAGCATGCAAGATCATAAACAACACATAGGTAATAGATTGATAATCAACATAATATAGTATTCTCTATCCATCGGATCCCGACAAACACAACATATAGAATTACAGATAGATGATCTTGATCATGTTAGGCAGCTCACAAGATCCGACAATGAAGCACATGAGGAGAAGACAACCATCTACCTACTGCTATGGACCCATAGTCCAGGGGTGAATGATGTTTACGCCCCCCTCCTTTTCCTGTAGACAGTGTTGGGCCTCCAAGAGCAGAGGTTTGTAGAACAGCAGCAAGTTTTCCCTTAAGTGGATCACCCAAGGTTTATCGAACTCAGGGAGGAAGAGGTCAAAGATATCCCTCTCATGCAACCCTGCAACCACAAAGCAAGAAGTCTCTTGTGTCCCCAACACACCTAATAGGTGCACTAGTTCGGCGAAGAGATAGTGAAATACAGGTGGTATAAATAAGCAGTAGCAACGGCACCAGAAAAGTGCTTTGCCCAGGACAGTAAACAAGCAGTAGTAACGCAGCAGTAGTAACGCAGTAAAACAGTAAACAAGCAGCGATAGCAGTATTTAGGAACAAGGCCTAGGGATCATACTTTCACTAGTGGACACTCTCAACTTTGATCACATAACAGAATAGATAAATGCATACTCTACACTCTTTTGTTGGATGATGAACACATTGCGTAGGATTACACGAACCCTCAATGCCGGAGTTAACAAGCTCCACAATGCAATGTTCATATTTAAATAACCTTAGAGTGCATGAAAGATCAACACAACTAAACCAAGTACTAACATAGCATGCACACCGTAACCTTCACACTATGAAAGGAGGAATAGATCGCATCAATACCATCATAGTAATAGTTAACTTCATAATCTACAAGAGATCACAATCATAGCATAAACCAAGTACTTCATGATGCACACACTGCCAACATTACATCATGGAGGAGGAATAGACTACTTTAATAACATCACTAGAGTAGCACATAGATGAATTGTGATACAAAACTCATATGAATCTCAATCATGTAAAGCAGCTCATGAGATCATTGTATTGAAGTACATAGGAGAGAGATTAACCACATAGCTACCGGTACAGCCCCGAGCCTCAATGGAGAACTACTCCCTCCTCATGGGAGACAGCAGCGTTGATGAAGATGGCGGTGGTGTCGATGGAGAAGCCTTCCAGGGGCACTTCCCCATCCCGGCGGCGTGCCGGAACAGAGACTCCTGTCCCCCAGATCTTGGCTTCGCGATGGCGGCGGCTCTGGAAGGTTTCTCGTACCGTGGCTTTTTCGTCTCGAGGTTTTAGGTCGAGGGGCTTCTTATAGGCGAAGAGGCGGCGTCAGAAGGTCAACGGGGCGCCGACACTATAGGGGGGCGCGGCCCCCCCTTGGCCGCGCCGGCCTAGGGTTTGGTGGGCCTGTGCCCCCTCTCTGGCGGTTCTCGTGTGTTCTGGATGCTTCCGGGCAAAATAGGAACCTGGGCGTTGATTTCGTCCAATTCCGAGAATATTTCGTTACTAGGATTTCTGAAACCAAAAACAGCAGAAAACAGCAACTGGCACTTCGGCATCTTGTTAATAGGTTAGTTCCAGAAAATGCACGAATATGACATAAAGTGTGCATAAAACATGTAGATATCATCAATAATGTGGCATGGAACATAAGAAATTATCGATACGTCGGAGACGTATCAGCATCCCCAAGCTTAGTTCCTGCTCGTCCCGAGCAGGTAAACGATAAACAAAGATAATTTCTGGAGTGACATGCCATCATAAACTTGATCATATTGTAAACATATGTAATGAATGCAGCAATCCAAGACAATGGTAATGACATGAGTAAACAACTGAATCATAAAGCAAAGACTTTTCATGAATAGTACTTCGAGACAAGCATCAATAAGTCTTGCATAAAAGTTAACTCATAAAGCAATAATTCAAAGTAAAGGCATTGAAGCAACACAATGGAAGATTAAGTTTCAGCGGTTGCTTTCAACTTGTAACATGTATAACTCATAAAGCAATAATTCAAAGTAAAGGCTCTGGAAGGATCCTCTTCTCCTTCATGGAGAGCAACTGGCTGGACGGACTTGCCCGCGCCCTTCAGGAGGGACTCGCACGCCTGTGCGGGATGAGCGGGGAGGCACTCAGGGACCCTCGCTTTTCCCACCTCGCGAGGCGTAACTCTGCTGGAGAGCCCATGGACATGCCATCCCACCCGGAGCTGAAGCACCATGTGGAGCATCTCGATTTCATGCTGTACCACACTCAGCAGGATCTTGACCACTCCCGTGAGTACGCCAACCAGACTCACGCCCGCATCATCGAGCAAGGAGACGCCATCAAGATGCTCGCCAATGACCGCAGGACTCTCCGCCAGCAGCGGGCGAAGAAGGATGCCACTATCACCCGCCTCCGCGCGAAGATAGCAGCACTCGAGGCCACTGTCAAGGCCCAGGAAGAGCAGATGAAGAAGATGGAGGAAGATGGAGATGACATTCAGGGAGGAAGTGCCTTCCTGAGTGACGACGATGACTTTGAGGATGATGAGAACACCGAGGAGGAAGACTACGAGTTCCTCGACGCTGGAGAAGATGACCATGTTGACATAGAGGTGGATGAGGATGAGGAGTAGTTCACTTATGCACTATCGTAGGTGTGAGTTGTATCCCGCCCCATGTATCGTAGCTTGGAGAAGAAGGGTTCTTAAAACCCTTAGTGTGTTAGCTTGTAATGTGTGTTGTTTGCTATGAATGAATGTATGTTTGTGTCATCATGAAAAGACTTCAAGTTTTAAGCTTTTGAACTTAAACACAAAACAAGCCATAGAAAATTTCCCTCTTATCTCATGATCTATCTCAATGCTCAGATGGCCCCTCCAACTCGCAACGCGAATCAAGACGCTATGATGCAGATGTTGCAAGTTATGCTGGAAGATAGAGAAGCAGAACGAGCTGAAAGGCAAGCCAACCTTGCAGCACTTCAACAGCTTGCCAACAACAATCAAGGTCACCATGACCATCCAGGCTCTAAGCTCAAGAACTTCCAGAATACCAACCCGCCAGTTTTCAGCAAGACTGAGGAACCACTTGATGCAGATGATTGGCTCCAAACTATGGAGAACAATCTAGAAGTAGCTGGAGTTGAAGAGAATGAGAAAGTGCTGTTTGCCACGCACTACCTAGCAGGACCAGCAAGAGCTTGGTGGACAAGCACCCGTGCCATGAACGCGGGACAGTTTATCACTTGGACTGATTTCAAGCTCAAGTTCAGCAAGTACCATGTGCCCCCGGGTCTGATAAAGAAGATGAGAGATGAATTCCGTGAACTGAAGCAAGGCCGGATGTCCGTGGTGGAATACCGCGACAAGTTTCTCACACTGTCAAGGTACGCCCCGGATGAGACCGACACTACTGAGAAGAGGAAGGAAAGGTTCCTGAATGGACTGCATGATGAGATGCAGACTGTGTTGATCAACATCCCCTTCGCCGACCTCGAAGCTCTTGTTGACTCCGCCATCCAAATGGAGGGCAAACTGCACCAAGCCAGCGAGAACCGCAAGCGCCGCATGATGAACCAGAGTGGGCCTAGCAATGCCCCAAGGTATCGCCCCAACTCAGGAGGAGGCTTCAGGACCAACAAGCCCAATGCACAGATGTCACGTCCGGTTTATCAGAACCGGAGTGGAGGAAACCCCAGGCCAGGAGGCCACCACAACAACAGCAACTACAACACCAACAACAACTTCAACCGCGCTCCGCCGAGAGCCCCCAACAACAACAACAGCAACAACAACACTAACACCGCACCAAGGACCGGGAGCAATGCAATCCCCGTCGCGAACAAGCAGGACAAGACCACCATCACTTGCTATGAGTGTGGTGTAGTGGGGCATTACTCCAATGAGTGTCCCAAGAGGCTCGCCAAGCTCGCAGGCAACCCCGCACCACCAGCTCAGCAGCAACGCCGTGTCTCCACCGGCAAGAAGTTCGCCCCCAACAACCCGAACAACCGCGGAGGTCGCCTCTACCACATGAATGCTGAGGAAGCCCAGGAAGCACCTGACGTGGTGCTGGGTATGTTCTCTGTTAACTCAATACCAGCAAGAGTGTTGTTTGATTCTGGAGTATCACATTCGTTCGTTACAGAAGATTTTGTGTGCACTAGTAAGATTCAACCAATCAGCTTGAAACATGTCATGGTAGTTCAAATACCTGGATCAACAACTAAAGCTAGAAAATTTTGCAAAGATGTACCCATCAGAATCCATGAAATAGACTTTTATGCAAACTTGATTGTTCTGGGAACAAAAGGATTGGAAGTAGTCCTGGGAATGGATTGGATGGCGAAACATCATGGATTGATAGACTGCGCCAAGAAGGCCATCACCATGACTAGTAGCACTGGAATAATAATAGAACACTTGTCTGAAAAACTACCCAGAAATTTCACCTGCAACCAAAGTGTAGCTAAGCCAACTCTGGATCAAATCAGGGTCGTTTGTCGATACCCTGATGTGTTTCCGGATGATCTACCCGGTATGCCCCCGGATCGGGATATCGAGTTTATCATCGAGTTAATCCCTGGAATGGGACCTATAGCCCAGAGAGCCTATAGCATGAACCCCGCAGAGTTAATGGAACTGAAGAAGCAACTGGATGATATGCTGTACAAGGGTCTGATTCGACCAAGTGCGTCGCCTTGGAGATCACCAGTTTTGTTTGTGGATAAAAAGGACGGTGCCACTCGTTTGGTTACGGATTATCGTAAGCTTAACGATGTCACCATCAAGAACAAATATCCCTTGCCGAAGATAGAAGATCTGTTTGACCAGCTAACCGGTGCCCAAGTTTTCTCAAAGATTGATCTGAGGACAGGTTACCACCAACTGAAGATCCGAGCAACGGATATTCCCAAGACTGCCTTTACCACCAGATATGGACTATATGAGTACAATGTCATGTCCTTTGGACTGACCAATGCCCCCGCTTATTTCATGAACCTCATGAATAAGATCTTTATGGAATTCCTGGATAAGTTTGTCGTTGTCTTCATCGACGACATCCTTATCTACTCCAAATCCGAAGAAGAACATGAGCAACATTTGGAAGTGGTTCTAGAAACCCTTAGGCAGCATCAGTTGTACGCCAAGTTTAGCAAATGTGAGTTTTGGTTAAGAGAAGTAGGATTCCTGGGACACATCTTGTCTGCAGGAGGAATTGCGGTAGATCCCGCAAAAATCAAAACCGTTGAGGAATGGAAAGCCCCAACCACCTAGACTGAAGTCCGAGCATTTCTGGGATTAGCGGGATATTACCGCAGATTCGTTGAAGGATTTTCAAGCATCGCAAGATCAATGACTCAACTGCTGAAGAAGGACCGGAAATTTGACTGGAATGACAAATGTGAAGAAAGCTTTCAGCTACTCAAGCTCAGATTAACCACAGCCCCAATTTTGATCATGCCCGATGTCACCAAGCCATTTGATGTCTATTGTGATGCATCCAAGACTGGTCTTGGATGTGTATTGATGCAAGAAGGCAAAGTGATATCTTACCTATCAAGGCAACTGAAGCAACATGAACAGAACTATCCAACTCATGACTTGGAGTTAGCAGCCGTAGTGTTAGCCCTAAAGGTTTGGCGTCATTACCTCATGGGTAATCGATGCGAGATATATTCAGATCACAAGAGCCTGAAGTACATTTTCACCCAGAAGGAGCTGAACATGAGACAGCGCAGATGGATTGAATTAATCAAGGATTACGACATGGAAATTCACTACCACCCCGGCAAGGCCAATGTGGTAGCGGATGCCTTGAGCAGACTGCCGTGTCAGTTGAACTCCATGATCGCAATAGAGCAACCAAGCCTGTACCAAGAGTTTGAACAATTCAGACTAGAGCTAGTGAGCGAAGGATTCCTCGCCAGCATTGAGCTCCAACCCACTTTGATGAGCCAGATAAAAGAAGCCCAGAAGGGAAATGCCAGCATTGACGGAATCAAGAACCAGATAGCTGCAGGAAAGGCACCAGGATTTACCATCGATGAAGGAGGAGTTCTTTGGTACAACGAACGCCTTTGTGTACCGTCAGATTCAGAGTTGAAGCAAGTCATTCTGAAGGAAGCTCATGATACACTGTACTCCATTCATCCCGGAGGAACCAAGATGTACCAAGACCTGAAGGAACAATTCTGGTGGCACGGAATGAAGCGAGAGATAGGAAGCTACATCGCCAAGTGTGATATCTGTCAACGAGTCAAAGCAGAACATCAACGACCTGCAGGACTGTTGCAACCATTACAGATTCCGGAGTGGAAATGGGATTCTGTCGGTATGGACTTTATCATAGGACTGCCCAAATCTAGCAGAGGAAATGACTCCATTTGGGTAGTCATCGATAGGTTGACCAAGGTTGCACATTTCATCCCTGTCAAGACCACCTACCAAGGCCCAAGGCTAGCTGAGTTATACATCTCCAGAATAGTCAGCCTGCACGGAACCCCGAAGTCAATTGTGTCAGATAGAGGATCACAATTCACCTCAAGATTCTGGCAGAAAGTGCATGAAGGACTAGGAACCCGTCTGAATTTCAGCACAGCCTACCACCCGCAGACTGACGGACAGACCGAGAGAGTCAACCAGATACTGGAAGATATGTTGAGAGCCTGTGTGCTAGAGTACGGATCCAAATGGGAAGACTGCCTACCATATGCAGAATTCTCCTACAACAATAGCTATCAAGCCAGCTTACAGATGGCCCCCTTTGAAGCCCTGTACGGAAGGAAATGCCGTACCCCTCTGAACTGGTCGGAAGTCGGGGATAGTCAAGTCTTCGGCCCCGATGTTCTCCGCGAAGCCGAAGAGAAGGTGCACAAGATCCGCGAGTACCTCAAGACCGCCCAGTCAAGACAGAAGAGCTACGCCAACAAGAGACGCCGAGAGATGACATTCGAGATCGGAGATTTTGTGTATCTCAAAGTCTCACCCCTCAAAGGAATGCAGAGATTCCAACTCAAAGGAAAGCTCGCCCCCAGATATGTCGGACCATTCAAAATTCTGAGTCGCCGAGGAGAAGTCTCATATCAGTTGGAACTGCCGGAAGAAATGTCCGCCGTACACAATGTGTTTCACATCTCACTGCTTCGGAAGTGCCT
Source organism: Lolium perenne (assembly GCF_019359855.2). Taxonomy (NCBI): domain Eukaryota; kingdom Viridiplantae; phylum Streptophyta; class Magnoliopsida; order Poales; family Poaceae; genus Lolium; species Lolium perenne. The sequence goes on from NC_067250.2 coordinate 278,660,712, forward strand.
AGAAGTGCCGGAAAAGACCGAAGTATTCAAGAACATCGACCACAGAGCCATTGATATCAACAAGGATCTAACCTACCGCGAAGTGCCTATTCGCATCCTTGAAGAAGCATTCAGGACCACCCGCACCAGGAGTATCAAGTTCCTGAAGATACAATGGAGTAATCACACCGAAGAAGAAGCAACTTGGGAACGCGAGGAAGACATGAAGAAGGAATACCCAGATCTCTTTAGTACCTAGTTTTCTCTAGATCTCGGGACAAGATCTTTTGTAAGGGGGAAGGGTTTGTAACATCCCAAGTTTCAATAAAAGGAACAAGAGAGATAATTCAAGAATCCAAAAATCAGAGCCAACAAAAACTTTTCCTCATCATATAGGACTATGCTTTTAGCTCACCTTATTGATTTATTTGAGTGTGCTTTTGCCATGATGCTTGTTTAGGTGTTACTCTCACTCTAAAACCCTAGCCATGATCACTTGATCAACCAAAGTCAAATAAAAATGAAATAGAAAAGAAATTCTAAAAATCCACTTCACACTCACATAAGGCCTATGCCATTTTTACAAATCTTTGATCTAGGCCAAATTGGTTTGCACCATCACTTGTATTTGGTTACTAAACACTTATTAACACATTTTGAAATCAAGCCAACTCAATTCAAAACAAATTTGAATCAAAATGGAGCTCACATGTGATTATGGTCATATGTGCCATTTTTACCCTGATGCCCACTTTGAGCCCCTGGATTTTCAATTTTCACTTCTACACTTGGTCAAACCTTTTCACCTCATCCAAGACAACATCAAGCACTTCAACTTTGCCCAAAACCATCACCCCAAATTCTTTGCCAAATTCAAATAAGAAGCAAGCAAAGTTGGAACAAACTCACATATGCAAGATCTTATGCAAAATGTGATTTTGCATCTCAATTCCATTTTGACCACCACCACCACCAAAATGCTCCATTTAATATATGATTACAACCCACCAAAAAGATTTTCAAATTTCAAAAATTAATTTCTTGCGGGCATTTGATCGAACACCTTGCAGGCAGGGGTATAATTGTTGCCCATACTGAAAATTGGAGAGGACCAAGTCCAACCTAAGCCACCACAGCAACCCCTGGACCCTCCTCTCACTTCACAACATCAGTTCCACCACTTGCACTGGCCATTGTTTGATTAAATCAACCAAACCATGCCATGCCGTGGCATGGCATGCCACCATCATGCCACCATTGCCTCTGGCCACCTCTGGCTCGAACCCTCATGTCCACTGGCTTCCTCTCACCTCCCTGGACACGCTCATGCCATCCCTTGACCGAGATCGAGCTCGCACGCGTCAGCACACAAGCGCCCAGACACGCCCAGAACTCGCCCATGCCGCGCCAGAGCGCGCATGGCGTTCACCCTGGACGCGCCAGAGCGCGCTGACGCCCACGTCCTTGCGCCACCTCGACCCCTCCTTTCAGCACCAGTCGACGCACGACGGCTCACTGGACCGCCTGGACACGCCCACTAGCCCGCGGGAACGTCAGCCGTGACGACCACGACGACGCCTGTCCGCCATGGCCCGAGCACTCCCGTCAAGCTCGCCATCGCTGCAGAGCCTCGGATGCGCCACGATCACGCGCGTCAGCCTCGCCAGGACGCCAGCCATTGTACGCGCCCATGCCTTGCCCCTTCGCAGCCCTGGACCGACGACGACAACGGCGACCCTAGCTCCGCCCCACTGCCACCTCTCGCCGCTATAAAAGGAGGACGCCTCCTCTCAATCCGAGCACACCAATCGCTTCCACTCATCCTCACAGCTCTCCTCGACCTCTCAATTTCACCAAGTAGCCACCCCACTGCTCTAATCGCAAGATCGCCGCCGCCGCCAGTACACGGAGTCCGCCGGAGCAGGAGGCCGCCATTGGAGACGCAACTGCTTCCAGGCGCTTCCTCATCCACTCCAATGTTGCTGCGCACATCGCCGACGACCGCCGGAGCTCCGACGAGCTCGCCGACCCCCTACCGCCGCCGCCAGTGAGTCCCTCGCTCGTCGTAGACGACGACGCTTCTCGACCGTGCGATCGCGTTCTAATCGCACGGCTCTCCTCTCCCCGTACCGCTTCGGGCGTTACAGCCCACAGACAGGTGGCCCCCACCTTGTCAGCTGGCCCGCTGCGCTGGACGCAGTACTGGGCCGGCCCAATTTCTTTTTCTCTGCAGCCCAGTTAGTTTCCCGCGCCAGCCCACAGTTTGAATTCAATTTTGGAAAATAGAAAAAATACCCTAATCTGATGCAAACTTTGAAATTCAATAGAGACAAATCCACTTGGCCAAATTTTACAAACTTGATATTGTTGGAAAGCTTAGGATTTTATCTACACAACGCCACTGGATAGAACCCTAGATCTATTGTAGAATTAAAGTGACAAAATAAACAAGGCAGGGACTTTTCTGCCTTATAATAATTCTTAAAAATCAACCATAAATGCTTTTCAGTTAATTCCACCTCCAATAATTCAAATTTCACTTATACTAATTGTTTCTACAAAAATATGCCATGCCTACCTTGAATGAACATGGCTTAGTTGATTTAAATGACATTATGGCTATTTCTAGTCAAAGATATTGTCCAAAACTATTAAGAAATCTTATGAGAGAGTTTCCCTCATTTAAATCTTGTCACCACCAATTCCACATGAAGTAGAGACTCTGGTCATTTAGGTCTCATAGGAATTGTTGGTGATATTAAATCTTTTGATATGCTAGAATTAAATTGTATGAGGTGCTCACCTCATTTAAATCATTTTCTCAAAATGATAAGTGTGAAGAGGTTGACTTGGGCCAACCTAGGTCACATATTATGCATAAGAGAAATTAAATCTTAATAAGATAATGAGAGGAAATTATTTCTCTGAATAATTTAAAGTAACATTTAAGATTAGTATGAGAGGAAATTATTTCTCTTAAATAATAAGAAAAACCCATCCACCAACGTAATAATAATTTGTGATGCTAGTTTAAGTGTGTGAATCATGTTTGTGCCTAGTTTAGTAAATTAGTTTGGTGTGATGATTGTGTACTCCGTATTCGTATTTTAGACGCTAGTACCGAGGAGTACCAGGAGGAGGAGGAAGTCTACTTCCAAGGAGAAGAAGACCACTTTGACCAGTTTCCCAACCAAGGCAAGATAATACTCTTGCAAAGTGCAAAGCTCACCATGAGCAAGGCATTACCCCATTTTACTTTATGTTGATGAACCTATTTCCCAGTTTTACTTTACAAGCTTTATTTACCTTTGTTTTATCAAAGTACTTTTTGCTTTATGAGTTACCTGGTTAGTACTGAGTTAGTACAAGAGTATCAAACTTAGCCTAGAAGCAAAGCAAATACTTAGCACCCCTCATACATAGTTGCTAGTGCTAAATTAAAAATGACTACTCTAGATGGGAACATGTGTTTTGAAATGATGATGGTGAAAACCTTGGAATGATGAGTCATTTCCATTGAAAGATTTTGAAGGTGAATATGACACTGAAATTTGACTTGGTGAGTTTTGGCTAAAAACTGATGATTGAGTTGGATGCGATACCATTCCAATATTTGAGTACCCCCACAATACCTGATTATGGGTAGGGCTTAGCTGGAAATTTATGTGTCTTAGTATGGGTTCCCTCTGAACACACATCATAGGGGTTATGCTTGAGGCTGCCTCCGTTGTTGAGAAATGATGTGAATTGAGGTGAATTGTACGGCCAAGCCTGTGCGATTCCGGGTTAACAGTTGGTTTTCACCGGGAGGCCAAGCTCATGGGGAGAGGTGCCTATACTAGGGTGTGTAAGTGAAAGGTTAACGGTTGATGATCCGCGTACTGAGTTACGAATATTCGGGGTTTTATCCCTGACTGTTGTGGGTATACTTCATGGGTGTACCATCGACAGTGCCTAGATCCGGCAAGCCCGGGTGGCCCACAGACGGTGATGAGGCATGTGGCCCATCGGGCGGCCCAGTTGCTGTTGATCATGCAGGAAGAAGTCCAGCCCAGGATCAGCAGGCCGGATCCGTACCGACCTAGGAGTGACCCGGATCCAGGGAGGCCCATGAGGAACCCGGATCCAGTACGACGTGTATGGAAGGCGGATCCGTGACGTGCACGGCAAGATATTGTACCGTAGCTAGGCTATCTGTAATCCGGCTAGGACTCTCCATGTAAACCCTAGATCCGTGCGCCTTTATAAGCCGGATCCCGGGAGCCCTAGAGGCACGTTCAGAACGACAACTCATTGTAACAACGCGAAAGCGCCCAGATAATTCCAGACAAGCAGCAGTAGGCCCTGTCATCGTGCAGGTGTTCCGAAGCTGGGTAACTCGCGTACCACCGTCCCGTGTGCACTCCGCCCTATGGCCCCTACTTCTTCTCCCCCTCGTGAGGATCCCTCCTCCGAGGTACCGTCGATTAGGCAACGACAGTTGGCGCCCACCGTGGGGCCTGTGGCGTCTGGAGGCCGGAACCGGGAGGGTTCCGCCATGGGAAGCTACGACGACACCATCGCTGTGGGGCGCGTCCTTTACGCCGGAAATCTGCCGATCGTCCCTCCGGATGAGTGCTGGATTCCGGCTAGGACAAACCCCGTCAAGCTCTCCATCGTCCCAATTGGCGGCATACACATCTTCATCGGGGAAACCGTCGATTCCGACGGAAACCCACTGGTAAGTAACGCAGACGCGACCGCCGCAGAGCTGGACGCTGTCGCGAAGATCCGATCTGAGATGCAGGAGCTTCCCAAAGAAGATTCCGCCTTGGATCTGGAAATTTCAAAGCCCACCCAATCCGCCCCTGAGCAGGAAACAAAGGTGGAAGACCAATGCAGATCCGCCTGGGTTTCCCAGGTGTTAGAAAAGCAGAGGTGCCACTTCGTACACTTCTTGGCCCATACCGCCGGAACCGCCCCTCAAGAAGACGGAGCTGGTCCTGAGCAGGTAGAGGCACCGGAAAACGGCGCAGATCCGGATCAGGCTCAGCTTGTCGGAGAAAGCGAAGCTCCGGTTGAAGAGTCGATTTTGGGCAATCTGAGCCCAATTTCCGGCGACACCCCGTCCATGGAATCTGATGACTTCGTTCGCAAGATAAGGGAGTACGGATACGGCGATCAGCCTGAAGTCGACTCCGCCCAGCCCAAGCAGGTTCTCGCAACGGTAGCAGCGCTGGGACAAACTGGATCCGGAGACCAAGTCAGCCAATCTGACCCTCAACCATCCCATCAAGGATCTCCAATGTCTCGGGTGCGACCCCAAAGGGATTCTCCCTCGGGGGAAATCTTGTCAGCAGAGGAGGTGGCCGCGCGAGCAGTTCTTAACACACCTATAACCCCGGGCGACGCCGCAGATCTGGAGGCCCTAGAGACCGCCAGAAAGGAAATGCTGGCCACAGCCAAGAGGCTCGCCGATACCGAAGCTGCGTTAAGGATAGGAAGGGCAGATCATGCAGCCTGGACGGAAAACTTCGAGAGACAGGACCGCGAGATTGCTGCCACACTCGAGCAGGTCAAGAGCATGAGGGCTGAGTGGGAGGTAAAGATGACCTACGCGCAGGCGGAGGCCGATCGAATTGTTAGAGAAGCAATTCCGCCTCGCAGAATACCCTTCAACACGCCCGCAGATCACCAGCCGCTGGAAACTCCCAAGGACAACATACAGAAAGCAGCGGAATTGCTGAAGAAGAAGGACGAAGAAGTTGACATCAACTATCTCCGCACGCTTGTCGCTTCAGCAATGCAGCAGCAGAGCAAGGCAGATACTTCGCGCAGGTTGGAATCCAATCCGGATAACTGTGTATCTACCGCGCAGAAGGACGATGAATCGCACACCGGATCCTCGGAACGCAGAAGAAGGGCCAGGGAGCACCCAAATCCGATCCCCGTTCCGTCACAGACGCCTCCGTCGGATCCAAGGAAGGGAAAGGACGCGATGTACTCCGGAAGAGACAAATACCGCAACCCCTCACCTCCACCCAACGGTTACCCGCGACCCCCTCGCCACCGTAGTCCAGCCGGAAACACCAGGCCCGTAGGGCATGGTGCGCTTGTTATCCGCGACAACGTGCTGCCAAGAAACAGAAACAGGGAGCGCTCGCCGGAACCTCGCCGGAATCAGAACAATGTTCATGAGCCCGAGCCCAGGAGGAGTCGGAATGAAGACCGCGGTCCAGAGCCTCGCCGGAACCGCGATCCAGAACCTCGTCGAAGCCGCGACCCAGAGCCTCGTCGGAGCCGTGACCCGGAGCCTCGCCGGAACGACCAGGGCAGCCAGCGCCAAGGCGAAGGCAGCCACAGGAGCCGGAGTCAGCACCAGGAAGGCCGAGGAGATTCAGATGGCGGAATTAAGAAGTCAGACCGCCCACCTCGCAGGTCTCCCTCACCACCACCTAGCGGCGGCGGCGGAGGTGGAGGCGGAGGCAATGGCCGGAGATCTCGCTCTCGCTCCAAGTCTCCTCGCCACGGCTCGCGCGACGCGCGGGACCGCCTTAACGAGTACAGAACCGACTACATTGGTCCGAAGTGCTTTGGCAGGATGATTCGAGAGGAACCAAAGCCAAGGATGAACCTCAAGCTACCCGGAAATCTGAAGCATTATGATGGCACCGAAAGGCCGGATACCTGGATTGAGGATTACTACAATGCTGTAACCTTCGCCGGAGGAACCCCTAACATCGCCTGCCGCATGCTCCAGTTGTACCTTGTAGGTCCAGCCCGGATCTGGCTCAGTGACCTCGAGAAGAACTCCATCTTTTGCTGGTTCGACCTGAAGAACGCTTTTGAGAAACACTTCAGGGGCACCTACAAGAGACCTGCCACAACAAGCGACCTGCAGGCCTGCATCCAGAAGAAGGGCGAAACATCGAGGAATTTCCTCACCCGATGGTTGGCATGCAGAAACGAGTGCGAGAACGTTGACAACCGCACAGCAATGCACGCCTTCATTGGGGGCTTGCAGCGAGGAGGATTGCTGCGTCACAAGTTAACCTGCATGGTCAATGCAAATCAACTGACGTTGGATGACATGATCACCATCGCTAGCGATCACACCGCCGCCGATGACGACGCAGGCGGTGATCTCGCAGCTACAGCAATCCCCCTGCACCAACAAAAGAAGAACCGTGACAACGGCGGCAGCAGCAGCCATAAGCGCAAGAACCCTGATGACCAGAAGAGTGGCGGATCCGAAATGGTCGCCATGGCGTTTCAACGCGGAGGTCCAGGAGGCGGAAGAGGACGCGGACGCGGAGGCGGAGCCGGCAGGGGTCAGCAGCATACCTCCGAGGTCACTGCTGCCGGATCCCGCGCACCGCAAACCTATGAGGAGTACAGAGACATGCCCTGCCTGGCCCATCTGGATCCGGTACAGGGAAGTCCACTCATACCAACCGCAACTGCAAGTGGGTCAATGATCTAAAGAACGACCCGGAGGCCGGATACAAGCGCGCCCGGAAGCACCGCCCTCGCGGAAAAGGTGGCAAGGGCAAGAACAAGGACAAGGAGGACGATAGTTCCGAGGCGATGGATGAGGATGATAACTCGCCGGATCCCAAGGCAGGATCCGCAGGAAAATCCAACCCATTCGACAAAAAGAGCGTGGGGGCTTACCACACTTTCCTCGGAACCCCAACAGTACGCGCCTCCAAGTCAGCTACCCGGATCCTGAACGCCATAGTTCCGGCTGTGCCGCAGTACGTCAGGTGGTCGGAAATCCCGTGCACATTTGATCGGAAGGATCATCCCGCAATTGTGCCGAAGGAATGCTACGCCTTGGTTGTAAGTCCCCGCATCGATGGGTATGACTTCTCCAAGTGCCTCATGGATGGTGGAGCTAGCCTGAACATCATGTACCTGGAGACTCTAGAGCGGATGAACCTCACCAAGGAACAGCTCAAACACAGCACCACTGAGTTTCATGGCGTGGTTCCGGGTAAGAAGGCGAACTCCCTCGGCAGCATCACATTTCCCGTGGCTTTTGGCGATGTTCATAATTTCCGCGAAGAAAAGATCACGTTTGAAGTTGTGCCCTTCAAGAGCTCCTACCACGTCATCTTCGGCAGGCCCACCTACCACAAGTTCCACGCAAGAGCGTGCTACATCTACAACAAGCTCAAGATTCCGGGTCCTAAAGGCATGATTACCGTATCCGGAGACTACAAAAAGGCTCATGAGTGCGAGTTAGGCGAAGCCGCCTTCGCAGAGTCTGTGATATCCGGAGAAGAGCTGAAAGGCTACAGAGCCGCGGTGGATCCGACTGAAATGCAGACCACCAAGAAGCAAATCTCCGAGCAGAAAACCTCCTTCAAACCCGCGATAGAAACCAAGAAGCATGACCTCAACCCAGGTGACTCTTCCAAGCAGGTTTCAGTCGGAGCTAACATGGACCCCAAATAGGAAAGCGCGCTCGTCGAGTTCCTCCGCTCTAACATGGATATCTTCGCATGGCAACCTTCTGACATGTCCGGAGTACCTAGGGAACTCGCCGAGCACTACCTCAACATAAATCCGGGGGCCAAACCAGTGAAGCAAGCTATGCGACGCTTTGGAGATAAGAAGCGCCGCGCCATAGGAATGGAACTAGCAAAGTTACTAGAAGCAGGTTTTGTAATAGAAGTTATCCATACCGATTGGGTCGCGAATCCCGTCCTTGTACCCAAAAAGAACACTGAAATACTAAGAATGTGCATCGATTACTCTGGCTTGAACAAACATTGCCCGAAGGATCCGTTCCCCTTGCCGCGCATTGACCAAGTCATTGATTCGACGGCGGGGGCGGAACTTCTGTGTTTTCTTGATGCGTATTCCGGGTATCATCAGATCCGGATGAAGGAATCCGACCAAAAGGCGACTTCATTCATTACCCCCTTTGGTACTTACTGCTATGTTACTATGCCTTTTGGTTTGAAAAATGCAGGTGCTACTTACCAACGTACGATGCAGCGGTGCCTGAAGGACCAAATTGGCCGGAACGTTCACGCTTACGTCGACGACATCGCGGTCATGACCCGGAAAGGATCCGACTTGATCAGCGATCTCACAGAAACCTTCGACAACCTCCGCAGGTACAAGATGATGTTGAATCCGCTGAAGTGCGTCTTTGGCGTGCCAGCCGGAAAACTCCTTGGCTTCATAGTCTCTCACAGGGGCATTGAGGTTAACCCGGAAAAGATCAAGGCAATCCTGTGCATCAAAAGGCCAACTTGTCTCAAAGATGTGCAACGACTAACTGGTTGTGTTGCGGCAATCAGTAGGTTTGTTAGCCGTCTTGGCGAGAAGGCACTACCTCTGTACAAGCTGCTGAAGAAAACAGACAAATTTGTCTGGGACGACGCAGCTGATGCAGCTCTTCGAGGGTTGAAGGAAATACTCACCTCCCCACCTATCTTGGCAGCTCCAGTAGAGTCAGAGCCAATGCTCCTTTATCTGGCAGCTACCAACAAAGTCGTCAGCCTCGTCATCGTGGTGGAGCGAAAGGAAGAAGGTCATGAATATGACGTCCAGAGACCTGTCTACTACATTAGCGAGGTGCTGACGGAATCAAAACAGAGATATCCTCACTTTCAGAAGCTAGCTTATGGCGTGTTCCTAGGCAGCCGGAAGCTGAGGCATTATTTCCAAGAGCATCCAGTAACAGTCGTGAGCAAGGCTCCGCTGTCAACAATTCTCAACAACGCTGACGCAACAGGACGTACGGCTAAAATGGGGCATCGAATTATCCGCCTTCGACATCGCTTACAAGCCAAGGACTGCGGTAAAATCTCAGGTTCTGGCAGATTTCGTTGCAGATTGGACAGAAGCTCCGGATGCAAGTCTGGAGCCGGAACCAGAAACATGGGTCATGCACTTCGATGGATCCAAGCAGCATCAAGGCTCAGGAGCCGGAGTCACTGAAGTCCCCTACCGGAGAAGAACCGCAAGACGTTCTGCGAGATACACTTCGAAGCCACAAACAACATGGCGGAATACGAGGCTCTACTACACGGTCTGCGCATCGCTAAGGAAATTGGGATCAAACACATCATATGCTGTGGAGATTCCGACCTGGTGGCACAACAAGTAGCCGGAACCTGGAACGCCAGAAATTCCGTCATGGCGGCCTACAGAGACGAAGTTGACGAGATCGCCAAGAGCTTCCTCGGATACGAAGTCAAGTACGTCAAAGTAGACGATAACACAGCGGCAGACATGCTATCCAAGCTCAGATCCGGCAGGAAACCAATTCCGCCTGGCATTTTCCTGGAACATCTCCGGATACCCTCAGTTAAGGGCGCTAACCCGGAAAACCCAGAGGTGGCAGTGTCTCCGGCTAGGGAAGTGATGGCTATCATTCCGGCTTGGACCCAGCCTTTCCTGGACTACCTCATCGATCAGAAGTTGCCAGAGGACGAGGTCCTCGCACGACAGTATCGTCGACGAGCAAGAACCTACACAATAGTTGATGGACAGCTCTACAAACGAAGTGCGGCGGGGTATTTCTTAAATGCGTCTCCAATCAAGATGGCATTGAAATCCTCAGAGAGATCCACGCAGGGGACTGCGGGCATCACGCCGCTCCCAGATCACTCGTTGCAAAAGCTTTTCGGTTAGGTTTCTATTGGCTTACAGCTAAAGAAGACGCTGATAAAATAGTCAAGACCTGCCGAGGTTGTCAGTACTACGCTACTCAACCAAACGCTCCAGCCCAAGAGCTGAAGACCATACCTATCACCTGGCCATTTGCGGTCTGGGGGCTTGATATGGTTGGTAAGTTAAAAAGATCATCTCCTGGCGGTTTTGAGTACCTCCTGGTCGCTGTTGACAAGTTCAGCAAATGGATCGAGGCTAAGCCAGTGAGAAAAGCCGACGGTGCTACGGCACTAAAATTCGTCTGCAGCCTCGTGATGAGATTCGGCATCCCACACAGCATAATCACAGATAATGGCACGAACTTCGCTCAAGGAGAATTGAGGGATTATTGTGAAACAATGGGGATACGACTGGACCTCGCATCTGTGGCTCATCCACAGTCCAATGGTCAGGTTGAAAGGGCTAACGGCCTAATATTATCAGGAATTAAACCACGCCTTGAAGGACCGCTGCGACGAGCAGCTGGAGCTTGGGCTGATGAGTTGGAGGCTGTTCTGTGGAGTTTACGAACTACCCCTAACAGATCAACAGGGTTTACCCCTTTTTTCCTGGTATACGGATCCGAAGCCGTGCTTCCCTCCGACATCATCCACGATTCACCGCGAGTTTCCGCCTACAATGAAGAAACAGCTGACGAGGCCAGACAGCTATCTGTGGACCTGATCGAGGAAGCTCGGAACTTAGCAGACCAGAGATCCGCCATCTACCAGCAAAAGCTCCGACGTTATCACAGTCGTCGAGTTCGGAAACGCTCCTTCATGGCAGGAGACCTGGTCCTCCGCCTTCGACAGGTGAAAGACCATAAGCTGCAATCTCCATGGGAAGGACCCTTCGTCGTTAGCAAAGTGCTTCATAACGGGTCGTACTACCTTGTTGATTTCCGCGAGCTAAGGGATAGACCTGCTAACTGGCACCGGAAACGCAAGCGTGAGGATCCGGATGACATCTACGATGAAACAGATCGCCCCTGGAATATCGCACAGCTACGTCCTTTCTACACTTAGCATATATTTTCCGAGTTATAAACTCTGTAATAGTTATACATGATCAATGAAATAAAGCTTCTGGTTCACTCTTTGAGTCTTTTACCTCCTTTACTTGTTCATTTTAGATCGTGTATGTTTTTTCCGACTAAAACCGCAGAGCTGGATATTTCCGCCTAGGCGTGTATGAAAGTTGTGATTTTCAAAGTCGTCCTTTAGGACGTAAGCTTAAGTTTTCTGATTAAGTTGTTATCTGTTGCAAACTCGTGGATTCCTAGTAGCGATTTCCGGCACCTATGCCTGGGGGCTTGTTTCCGCGGTTATGGACGGACTGCCATTGGGCTTCGTCGCCGCTGGCGAGCGTTTCCGGCTAAGGTTTTCCGGCTCGTGGAAGGTCAAGCGAGCAAGCCGGAAAATAACGAAGTCAGCACTTGCTTTCCGACATAAAACGAAACATGCACGTAATATTTAACGGATAGCAGGATAAGTGTTTCCGCCCCATGCATTATCGTTTCGTTCCTAGCTACTTAAGAATTTAGTCTTATTACAAACCCACTCCGGGGCCAAAATGATGCAACTTGTTTCAATGTTTCAAACAGGAACTCTACTCGGAGTCCTCCTCTTCAGATTGCTGGTAGCTGGAGCCGTCGTCGCTGCCACCAGATCCGGCTTCAGAGTCTTCTCCAGAGTTTTCTCCGGAGTACTCGCTGCTGGATCCGGATCCTTCCCCATAAAACTCTGGCTCGCCTGCTTCCTCCTCTGCATCGGAAAAACCTTCGGGCAGATTGTGCTTGTTGTACCAGAACGAGTGATCCACTCGCCTGACGAACAGCTCTTCATAGCCTTCAGTTTCCGCGAGGAGGGCGCTCATGTCGGAACTCTCGGGGGCTCCACGTGCAACTTGTGCCAGGTTGAGTGAGGGGAAGAAAGCCTTGCAGGTGGCCAGGACTAAGGAGGCGGCTCCGCGCGCTGAAGACTTCTGCCAGTCCTTCATGAACTCCGGCACCTGTCGCATAAGTTTGGTCATCGTGTCGATGACTGTGGTTTTGGCCTTCTTTAGCCGCAGAGCCGTGGCAATCCCGCGACAAGCTCCAAACAGCGCATCAATTGAGATCCGCGCTTCATCGTACGCCTCCGTCCTCGTCAGGTTTGAGTCCTTTGTCCACTCAAAGCCAAGGCTTGCTGTGAAAGAAAGAGGTTCAGTTCCGTCAGAGAAAACATGCAAGGTGGTCGGAGCAACGACGCGGAAAAATGCTTACGGAAGATAAGCTTGTCAATGGCTTCCGCCTCCGCTTCCAGGGCTTTGTTCTTGGCAATCAGGGAGAGCGCGCGGCCTTGGCTTCTCTCCAGCTTGTCGATCAGTTCCACCTTCTCACGGGCGTGCTTCTCGGAGAGCTCCTTCCTCGCCTCAGTCTCTTTGCTTGAAGATTCTTTCATGAAGTTTTGGAGGGACTCGTTCTCCGCCTCAAGCACCTTGACCTTGGCGGATAGTTCATCAAGCGAGGAATGCTTGGCAGTTTCTTCTGAAAGCAGAATTGAACGTGTTATGCACCCTGAACAACTGTCAGCGCAAAACAAAAAGCGAAGATCCGGATCTCGTACCTTGAAGTCGGGTCTCAAGCAGCTGGATAGCCTTTCGGCTATTTTCCGCGTGTTCGCGCAGTCCCTCGATCTCCTTGATTTGCTCCAGCACGTGAATGCGCAAATCTTCGTGCAGTTTCCGCGTGGACTGGGAAGCAGCAGAGAGAGTCGGATATTAAAATCTGGGGGGCTGGCAAAGATTTCGAAGGCTTGGCGAAGATTTCAAATTTCCGCCTAACAGTACATTTTGAGAAAGCATCGGCTAATACATGTTACACGGAACTATATCACCCAATGCTTGGGGGCTAGTATTACCTGCCGCACTTCCTTGTGCTTGGCGAAAAATTCCTTCAGGCTGTCCTCCAGTTCCGCGAGATAACTCACCTCCTCCGGTTTTCCCCATACCTTGTTCAGCATGGCGGAAACTTCCGCGTGGCGCTCTGCGAGGGAAAGTTTTTGGAGGGACGGAGTTGGCTCGAGGCTGACGCGGGTCGCATTGGTAACCTGGAGGAGCTTGACCTTTTGCTCTTGCTCTTCATCAGTAGGTCCCGCGAAAGCGGAACTTGGTTGATCTGGTGGAGTGGGTGAGGAGGTCCTCTGGGCGGAGTCGCCATGGTGGGCAGGGTCTTCCGGAAGGTCATCAAGATCAATGATGTCCTTCGGATCCGGCTTGCTGGTAGATGAAGCCTTAGGCGGAACTTCCACCTCAGGAGTGATAGGGAATGAAGCCGGAGATAGTTTGGCTTTTTTCTTGGTGACCCTTGGGGCCTTGGGAGGCTGGCTTCCGGAACTTCAGGAAAAGCATACAAATATAAGAGCAAGTGTTAAACCAGAACTTGGGTCTCGGAAGAAGACGCTTACCCGGAAGGCTTGAAAAAGTGCTGGATGGCAGGCTGCCCTTTGTTGCTGGTATTAATCAGCGCGAGGCGCTTCTTTTCCGCCTCAGCTTTCCGGGTAGCCGCGATGCTGAGCGTTTCGCGGGGGCGTTTCGCGTAAGGGCTGGAAGGGGCTGGTTTCTTCCTCTTCGCGGGACGTGGAGCTTCAGGAGCTTCCGCCTCTGACGTGGCCTCCGGGTCCGCGTGGCCGGTGGATGGGACTCGGAGGAGAGTTCCGAGCTCATTTTCCTCAAGCGCCTCGAGCTAGTTCAAAGTTACACTTAGCAAAAGTTTGAAGAAAAACGATAAACCAAAGTCAAGACGACGTACCGCAGTTCCGGTTCCCTCCGTGTGGATGTCTTTGTTGCATACGTGAACGTGTTCACGTGGGATTTTGATGAGGACCCGGATCCTCTTGTCGATGGCGTCGGCGGAGAGATTATCCTTGGTGGCGCGCATCGGATTGTCGCGCCCTGTGTATTCAAACATCAGGCGGTCCCTGTGCTGCAGCGGCTGGATCCGCTTCGTGAACCAGGAAAGGGTTAAATCCTTCCCTGTAAGCCCCTCCTCCGTGAGCTTGCAGATCCGCCTGACAGCGCGGGTCAGCTGTGGCGAGTCGGAGAAGTGGGGGCAAGCAAGGCCCAAGACGGAAGCTCGGTGGCGGGACAGTTCTTGAAAGGTGGTAGTTTCTTGTTGCTCGCGGGGTCGGAGACGTCCTTCGTATAGAAGATACCACCAGACCAGTATCTCGCGGATTCGTGGCGGTCGGTGGGGGGGTAGACGCGGCCCGGGCGGATGATGAAGGTGACAGATCCGCAAGTCGCCAGCTCGGAAGTTTGGCGGATCTTCTCCTTCTTAACAGAGAAATAATATTGGAAGAGGGGAAGCTCTGGAGTTACCCGGAGGTGACCTTCGCAGAGAGCGACGTGGTTGCTGATGGCGAGCACGCTGTTCGGAGATATATTGTGGGGTTGGAGTCCATACGTCTTCAGAATCTCCCGGAAGAAATCCGAAGGCGGAAATGAAAATCCGCGCTGCACCAGTGCCTTCGTCAGCACCATCTCGTCGTCCCTTGGAGCCGGAGCTGGTTCATCTGGAACTGTCCTCCAGCTTCCGGGTTGCAGGAAGCCCTTCGACTCGAGATTCTTCAATTCCATCTCGGTGGTGGTGCAGGGCCACCACTTCCCCTTAGCTTCGGAATCGCGCTTTCGAGCTTTTGACTTCTTGGCAGCTTCTTCTGTTTGCTGCTCCGACTGGCCCGCCCCAGAGGTTTTCTCCGGGTGCGCGGAGGTCCCCTCGCCTCCTTGCCGGAATCCTTTGAAGGGTCCACCTGATGGGGACAAAGGGAGGAGGGGCGGAGGAAATTGGCGTCGCCATGATCGGTTCCGAGCTCGGAGGCGGAGTCGTCGAAGACATCTGAAGAAAAAGGTTGGCGGAAACTTTCCTTAGTCGGATCTCACTTCGTCTTCCCCAAGTCTATCCCTACCAACTACGGCGCGAAGTTTGAGCTCGAGGTTTTACCGTAATGGCGCGTGCGGTGGTCGGAGTTGCCGGCGGCGAGTTTTTCCGCGCGGTGGTTCGCCGGAGTTAAGAACACGAAGAACACTGCGGCGGAGGGCTCGCTCCGGCGATGCTCCGGCGACTTTCCGGTGGTTTCCGGCGCGGCGGAGGAATGGCTCTCGGGCGGCGCTCGGAAGAGAGGTAAGAAGGGGGTGAATGAGGTGAGAAGGGGTCGACGGCTGATATTTATAGGCAGAGGGGATGAGATTCGTGTTCCGCATCCTGTGGTCGGAACGCAAGCGTCGCGCCGTTGGATGCGTGACACGTGTCCCAAACCCTAGCGGTAAAAATGGCTAGAGATAAGTTACCGCGCGGATCGCGCGAAAATGGCGCCAGAATTGGCGGAACCGTTTGAGTCTTTTAAGATTCCGGGTAAATGCGTGAAGATAAGTTGGCTCTTGTTCGCGAGCAGGGAGTAACCCGGAAATGTTCTTTGGAACGTCGATGGATGAAGTCCCGCAGGATGAGAGCATTTTCCGGCTATAAGTTGGAAAAAGAAGAAAATGCAGTTTGAGCTCTTCAAGTTTCTCCGCGTTGCCGATGATGCCGGAAATCTAAGGAACAAGCATGGCGGAAACTGCAGGCGAAACTCGGAGAACTCACAGGGGGCTCTTGTTGTGGGTATACTTCATGGGTGTACCATCGACAGTGCCTAGATCCGGCAAGCCCGGGTGGCCCACAGACGGTGATGAGGCATGTGGCCCATCGGGCGGCCCAGTTGCTGTTGATCATGCAGGAAGAAGTCCAGCCCAGGATCAGCAGGCCGGATCCGTACCGACCTAGGAGTGACCCGGATCCAGGGAGGCCCATGAGGAACCCGGATCCAGTACGACGTGTATGGAAGGCGGATCCGTGACGTGCACGGCAAGATATTGTACCGTAGCTAGGCTATCTGTAATCCGGCTAGGACTCTCCATGTAAACCCTAGATCCGTGCGCCTTTATAAGCCGGATCCCGGGAGCCCTAGAGGCACGTTCAGAACGACAACTCATTGTAACAACGCGAAAGCGCCCAGATAATTCCAGACAAGCAGCAGTAGGCCCTGTCATCGTGCAGGTGTTCCGAAGCTGGGTAACTCGCGTACCACCGTCCCGTGTGCACTCCGCCCTATGGCCCCTACTTCTTCTCCCCCTCGTGAGGATCCCTCCTCCGAGGTACCGTCGATTAGGCAACGACACTGACGGATGTAATCAAATGTTGTGGCACAAGTGTGCAACCTCTGCAGAGTGTAGAACTATTCGAATAGCCGCGTCCGCGGATATGGACAATTGGAAAGGCCATACTATTTCCGTCTTCAGATTTTACATCTTCTTGAACTGAAACGGTGATTTGGAACTTGAATCACAACTGAGTTGTGGGAATGACACTAATGTTCCCACTTGAGTTAGTTAGCACATGAGGAGTTGTTTACCAAAAGGTTTATCAAATAAAATTGGCTTTATGCAAATAAACTTAGAGCTTAGAACACTATCAATAGTAATGCTAGTACTTATTTTAGTATTAGATTGCGAGTACTTAAAGTACTCACGGCTTTGTCCCTGGCTATTCAAATGGCCAGAATATGAAGCCGAGCAGCAGTACGAGGATGACGATCAGTAGGACGTCTATCACAACTAGGAGCTTCTAACGTCAAGCGTTGGCCTGTGGACTAGAGAGTCCTTGTATCTTACGCTTCCGCTATGAACTTGTGTTTGTTCGTTGATCATTAGATCAACTATTCGTGTAATATGGATCATGCGATTCCAAGTTGTAAGACATTATGGTTTGTAATGAATGATGACTGTGATACTTAACTATTATGCCTCGCAACAACAATTTCCTGGGATTGCGATGTATGACATAATAGGCATCCGGACTTAAAAACCCGGGTGTTGACAAGTTGGTATCAGAGCCATTGTTTGACCTTAGGAGACCCTAGTTAGAAATGGACGTTTCGAAAATTTAGTTTCAAAAAGGAATGAAGTATTTCTGAAAATTTAAGTCTTTGTCTTGTCCTTGAGCTCTTTGGAAAAAAAACAAGAAGTCATGCTCTTCCTTAGAAATATAACTAAAACTTTGTCACACTTGTTCACTCCTCTAACTTAATCTTTCACTTCACTTTCAGATGGAGCCCGTGAACACGAAGTTTTACCAGCTTGGGAATGGGGGAAGCTTGATCTTTGAGCACGACCTCAACGCCCTGTCCGACCACCTTGGTCGCCCGCACCCAGAGTTCCACGGATCTCAGATCACGGACCAGCCAGGAGGCGAGATGCAGTGGATTATCACCGCTGACTTGAGGGGCAAGATGGAGCCTCCCACTTCTGAGAGGATCCTCTTCTCCTTCATGGAGAGCAACTGGCTGGACGGACTTGCCCGCGCCCTTCAGGAGGGACTCGCACGCCTGTGCGGGATGAGCGGGGAGGCACTCAGGGACCCTCGCTTTTCCCAACTCGCGAGGCGTAACTCTGCTGGAGAGCCCATGGACATGCCATCCCACCCGGAGCTGAAGCACCATGTGGAGCATCTCGATTTCATGCTGTACCACACTCAGCAGGATCTTGACCACTCCCGTGAGTACGCCAACCAGACTCACGCCCGCATCATCGAGCAAGGAGACGCCATCAAGATGCTCGCCAATGACCGCAGGACTCTCCGCCAGCAGCGGGCGAAGAAGGATGCCACTATCACCCACCTCCGCGCGAAGATAGCAGCACTCGAGGCCACTGTCAAGGCCCAGGAAGAGCAGATGAAGAAGATGGAGGAAGATGGAGATGACATTCAGGGAGGAAGTGCCTTCCTGAGTGACGACGATGACTTTGAGGATGATGAGAACACCGAGGAGGAAGACTACGAGTTCCTCGACGCTGGAGAAGATGACCATGTTGACATAGAGGTGGATGAGGATGAGGAGTAGTTCACTTATGCACTATCGTAGGTGTGAGTTGTATCCCGCCCCATGTATCGTAGCTTGGAGAAGAAGGGTTCTTAAAACCCTTAGTGTGTTAGCTTGTAATGTGTGTTGTTTGCTATGAATGAATGTATGTTTGTGTCATCATGAAAAGACTTCAAGTTTTAAGCTTTTGAACTTAAACACAAAACAAGCCATAGAAAATTTCCCTCTTATCTCATGATCTATCTCAATGCTCAGATGGCCCCTCCAACTCGCAACGCGAATCAAGACGCTATGATGCAGATGTTGCAAGTTATGCTGGAAGATAGAGAAGCAGAACGAGCTGAAAGGCAAGCCAACCTTGCAGCACTTCAACAGCTTGCCAACAACAATCAAGGTCACCATGACCATCCAGGCTCTAAGCTCAAGAACTTCCAGAATACCAACCCGCCAGTTTTCAGCAAGACTGAGGAACCACTTGATGCAGATGATTGGCTCCAAACTATGGAGAACAATCTAGAAGTATCTGGAGTTGAAGAGAATGAGAAAGTGCTGTTTGCCACGCACTACCTAGCAGGACCAGCAAGAGCTTGGTGGACAAGCACCCGTGCCATGAACGCGGGACAGTTTATCACTTGGACTGATTTCAAGCTCAAGTTCAGCAAGTACCATGTGCCCCCGGGTCTGATAAAGAAGATGAGAGATGAATTCCGTGAACTGAAAGCAAGGCCGGATGTCCGTGGTGGAATACCGCGACAAGTTTCTCACACTGTCAAGGTACGCCCCGGATGAGACCGACACTACTGAGAAGAGGAAGGAAAGGTTCCTGAATGGACTGCATGATGAGATGCAGACTGTGTTGATCAACATCCCCTTCGCCGACCTCAAAGCTCTTGTTGACTCCGCCATCCAAATGGAGGGCAAACTGCACCAAGCCAGCGAGAACCGCAAGCGCCGCATGATGAACCAGAGTGGGCCTAGCAATGCCCCAAGGTATCGCCCCAACTCAGGAGGAGGCTTCAGGACCAACAAGCCCAATGCACAGATGTCACGTCCGGTTTATCAGAACCGGAGTGGAGGAAACCCCAGGCCAGGAGGCCACCACAACAACAGCAACTACAACACCAACAACAACTTCAACCGCGCTCCGCTGAGAGCCCCCAACAACAACAACAGCAACAACAACACTAACACCGCACCAAGGACCGGGAGCAATGCAATCCCCGTCGCGAACAAGCAGGACAAGACCACCATCACTTGCTATGAGTGTGGTGTAGTGGGGCATTACTCCAATGAGTGTCCCAAGAGGCTCGCCAAGCTCGCAGGCAACCCCGCACCACCAGCTCAGCAGCAACGCCGTGTCTCCACCGGCAAGAAGTTCGCCCCCAACAACCCGAACAACCGCGGAGGTCGCCTCTACCACATGAATGCTGAGGAAGCCCAGGAAGCACCTGACGTGGTGCTGGGTATGTTCTCTGTTAACTCAATACCAGCAAGAGTGTTGTTTGATTCTGGAGCATCACATTCGTTCGTTACAGAAGATTTTGTGTGCACTAGTAAGATTCAACCAATCAGCTTGAAACATGTCATGGTAGTTCAAATACCTGGATCAACAACTAAAGCTAGAAAATTTTGCAAAGATGTACCCATCAGAATCCATGAAATAGACTTTTATGCAAACTTGATTGTTCTGGGAACAAAAGGATTGGAAGTAGTCCTGGGAATGGATTGGATGGCGAAACATCATGGATTGATAGACTGCACCAAGAAGGCCATCACCATGACTAGTAGCACTGGAATAATAATAGAACACTTGTCTGAAAAACTACCCAGAAATTTCACCTGCAACCAAAGTGTAGCTAAGCCAACTCTGGATCAAATCAGGGTCGTTTGTCGATACCCTGATGTGTTTCCGGATGATCTACCCGGTATGCCCCCGGATCGGGATATCGAGTTTATCATCGAGTTAATCCCTGGAACGGGACCTATAGCCCAGAGAGCCTATAGCATGAACCCCGCAGAGTTAATGGAACTGAAGAAGCAACTGGATGATATGCTGTACAAGGGTCTGATTCGACCAAGTGCGTCGCCTTGGAGATCACCAGTTTTGTTTGTGGATAAAAAGGACGGTGCCACTCGTTTGGTTACGGATTATCGTAAGCTTAACGATGTCACCATCAAGAACAAATATCCCTTGCCGAAGATAGAAGATCTGTTTGACCAGCTAACCGGTGCCCAAGTTTTCTCAAAGATTGATCTGAGGACAGGTTACCACCAACTGAAGATCCGAGCAACGGATATTCCCAAGACTGCCTTTACCACCAGATATGGACTATATGAGTACAATGTCATGTCCTTTGGACTGACCAATGCCCCCGCTTATTTCATGAACCTCATGAATAAGATCTTTATGGAATTCCTGGATAAATTTGTCGTTGTCTTCATCGACGACATCCTTATCTACTCCAAATCCGAAGAAGAACATGAGCAACATTTGGAAGTGGTTCTAGAAACCCTTAGGCAGCATCAGTTGTACGCCAAGTTTAGCAAATGTGAGTTTTGGTTAAGAGAAGTAGGATTCCTGGGACACATCTTGTCTGCAGGAGGAATTGCGGTAGATTCCGCAAAAATCAAAACCATTGAGGAATGGAAAGCCCCAACCACCCAGACTGAAGTCCGAGCATTTCTGGGATTAGCGGGATATTACCGCAGATTCGTTGAAGGATTTTCAAGCATCGCAAGACCAATGACTCAACTGCTGAAGAAGGACCGGAAATTTGACTGGAATGACAAATGTGAAGAAAGCTTTCAGCTACTCAAGCTCAGATTAACCACAGCCCCAATTTTGATCATGCCCGATGTCACCAAGCCATTTGATGTCTATTGTGATGCATCCAAGACTGGTCTTGGATGTGTATTGATGCAAGAAGGCAAAGTGATATCTTACCTATCAAGGCAACTGAAGCAACATGAACAGAACTATCCAACTCATGACTTGGAGTTAGCAGCCGTAGTGTTAGCCCTGAAGGTTTGGCGTCATTACCTCATGGGTAATCGATGCGAGATATATTCAGATCACAAGAGCCTGAAGTACATTTTCACCCAGAAGGAGCTGAACATGAGACAGCGCAGATGGATTGAATTAATCAAGGATTACGACATGGAAATTCACTACCACCCCGGCAAGGCCAATGTGGTAGCGGATGCCTTGAGCAGACTGCCGTGTCAGTTGAACTCCATGATCGCAATAGAGCAACCAAGCCTGTACCAAGAGTTTGAACAATTCAGACTAGAGCTAGTGAGCGAAGGATTCCTCGCCAGCATTGAGCTCCAACCCACTTTGATGAGCCAGATAAAAGAAGCCCAGAAGGGAAATGCCAGCATTGACGGAATCAAGAACCAGATAGCTGCAGGAAAGGCACCAGGATTTACCATCGGTGAAGGAGGAGTTCTTTGGTACAACGAACGCCTTTGTGTACCGTCAGATTCAGAGTTGAAGCAAGTCATTCTGAAGGAAGCTCATGATACACTGTACTCCATTCATCCCGGAGGAACCAAGATGTACCAAGACCTGAAGGAACAATTCTGGTGGCACGGAATGAAGCGAGAGATAGGAAGCTACATCGCCAAGTGTGATATCTGTCAACGAGTCAAAGCAGAACATCAACGACCTGCAGGACTGTTGCAACCATTACAGATTCCGGAGTGGAAATGGGATTCTGTCGGTATGGACTTTATCATAGGACTGCCCAAATCTAGCAGAGGAAATGACTCCATTTGGGTAGTCATCGATAGGTTGACCAAGGTTGCACATTTCATCCCTGTCAAGACCACCTACCAAGGCCCAAGGCTAGCTGAGTTATACATCTCCAGAATAGTCAGCCTGCACGGAACCCCGAAGTCAATTGTGTCAGATAGAGGATCACAATTCACCTCAAGATTCTGGCAGAAAGTGCATGAAGGACTAGGAACCCGTCTGAATTTCAGCACAGCCTACCACCCGCAGACTGACGGACAGACCGAGAGAGTCAACCAGATACTGGAAGATATGTTGAGAGCCTGTGTGCTAGAGTACGGATCCAAATGGGAAGACTGCCTACCATATGCAGAATTCGCCTACAACAATAGCTATCAAGCCAGCTTACAGATGGCCCCCTTTGAAGCCCTGTACGGAAGGAAATGCCGTACCCCTCTGAACTGGTCGGAAGTTGGAGATAGTCAAGTCTTCGGCCCCGATGTTCTCCGCGAAGCCGAAGAGAAGGTGCACAAGATCCGCGAGTACCTCAAGACCGCCCAGTCAAGACAGAAGAGCTACGCCGACAAGAGACGCCGAGAGATGTCATTCGAGATCGGAGATTTTGTGTATCTCAAAGTCTCACCCCTCAAAGGAATGCAGAGATTCCAACTCAAAGGAAAGCTCGCCCCCAGATATGTCGGACCATTCAAAATTCTGAGTCGCCGAGGAGAAGTCTCATATCAGTTGGAACTGCCGGAAGAAATGTCCGCCGTACACAATGTGTTTCACATCTCACTGCTTCGGAAGTGCCTAGAAGTGCCGGAAAAGACCGAAGTATTCAAGAACATCGACCACAGAGCCATTGATATCAACAAGGATCTAACCTACCGCGAAGTGCCTATTCGCATCCTTGAAGAAGCATTCAGGACCACCCGCACCAGGAGTATCAAGTTCCTGAAGATACAATGGAGTAATCACACCGAAGAAGAAGCAACTTGGGAACGCGAGGAAGACATGAAGAAGGAATACCCAGATCTCTTTAGTACCTAGTTTTCTCTAGATCTCGGGACAAGATCTTTTGTAAGGGGGAAGGGTTTGTAACATCCCAAGTTTCAATAAAAGGAACAAGAGAGATAATTCAAGAATCCAAAAATCAGAGCCAACAAAAACTTTTCCTCGTCATATAGGACTATGCATTTAGCTCACCTTATTGATTTATTTGAGTGTGCTTTTGCCATGATGCTTGTTTAGGTGTTACTCTCACTCTAAAACCCTAGCCATGATCACTTGATCAACCAAAGTCAAATAAAAATGAAATAGAAAAGAAATTCTAAAAATCCACTTCACACTTACATAAGGCCTATGCCATTTTTACAAATCTTTGATCTAGGCCAAATTGGTTTGCACCATCGCTTGTATTTGGTTACTAAACACTTATTAACACATTTTGAAATCAAGCCAACTCAATTCAAAACAAATTTGAATCAAAATGGAGCTCACATGTGATTATGGTCATATGTGCCATTTTTACCCTGATGCCCACTTTGAGCCCCTGGATTTTCACTTTTCACTTCTACACTTGGTCAAACCTTTTCACCTCATCCAAGACAACATCAAGCACTTCAACTTTTCCCAAAACCATCACCCCAAATTCTTTGCCAAATTCAAATAAGAAGCAAGCAAAGTTGGAACAAACTCACATATGCAAGATCTTATGCAATATGTGATTTTGCATCTCAATTCCATTTTGACCACCACCACCACCAAAATGCTCCATTTAATATATGATTACAACCCACCAAAAAGATTTTCAAATTTCAAAAATTAATTTCTTGCGGGCATTTGATCGAACACCTTGCAGGCAGGGGTATAATTGTTGCCCATACTGAAAATTGGAGAGGACCAAGTCCAACCTAAGCCACCACAGCAACCCCTGGACCCTCCTCTCACTTCACAACATCAGTTCCACCACTTGCACTGGCCATTGTTTGATTAAATCAACCAAACCATGCCATGCCGTGGCATGGCATGCCACCATCATGCCACCATTGCCTCTGGCCACCTCTGGCTCGAACCCTCATGTCCACTGGCTTCCTCTCACCTCCCTGGACACGCTCATGCCATACCTTGACCGAGATCGAGCTCGCACGCGTCAGCACACGAGCGCCCAGACACGCCCAGAACTCGCCCATGCCGCGCCAGAGCGCGCATGGCGTTCACCCTGGACGCGCCAGAGCGCGCTGACGCCCACGTCCTTGCGCCACCTCGACCCCTCCTCTCAGCACCAGTCGACGCACGACGGCTCACTGGACCGCCTGGACACGCCCACTAGCCTGCGGGAACGTCAACCGTGACGACCACGACGACGCCTGTCCGCCATGGCCCGAGCACTCCCGTCAAGCTCGCCATCGCTGCAGAGCCTCGGATGCACCACGATCACGCGCGTCAGCCTCGCCAGGACGCCAGCCACCGTACGCGCCCATGCCTTGCCCCTTCGCAGCCCTGGACCGACGACGACAACGGCGACCCTAGCTCCGCCCCACTGCCACCTCTCGCCGCTATAAAAGGAGGACGCCTCCTCTCAATCCGAGCACACCAATCGCTTCCACTCATCCTCACAGCTCTCCTCGACCTCTCAATTTCACCAAGTAGCCACCCCACTGCTCTAATCGCAAGATCGCCGCCGCCGCCAGTACACGGAGTCCGCCGGAGCAGGAGGCCGCCATTGGAGACGCAACTGCTTCCAGGCGCTTCCTCATCCACTCCAACGTTGCTGCGCACATCGCCGATGACCGCCGGAGCTCCGACGAGCTCGCCGACCCCCTACCGCCGCCGCCAGTGAGTCCCTCGCTCGTCGTAGACGACGACGCTTCTCGACCGTGCGATCGCGTTCTAATCGCACGGCTCTCCTCTCCCCGTACCGCTTCGGGCGTTACAGCCCACAGACAGGTGGCCCCCACCTTGTCAGCTGGCCCGCTGCGCTGGACGCAGTACTGGGCCGGCCCAATTTCTTTTTCTCTGCAGCCCAGTTAGTTTCCCGCGCCAGCCCACAGTTTGAATTCAATTTTGGAAAATAGAAAAAATACCCTAATCTGATGCAAACTTTGAAATTCAATAGAGACAAATCAACTCGGCCAAATTTTACAAACTTGATATTGTTGGAAAGCTTAGGATTTTATCTACACAACGCCACTGGATAGAACCCTAGATCTATTGTAGAATTAAAGTGACAAAATAAACAAGGCAGGGACTTTTCTGCCTTATAATAATTCTTAAAAATCAACCATAAATGCTTTTCAGTTAATTCCACCTCCAATAATTCAAATTTCACTTATACTAATTGTTTCTACAAAAATATGCCATGCCTACCTTGAATGAACATGGCTTAGTTGATTTAAATGACTTTATGGCTATTTCTAGTCAAAGATATTGTCCAAAACTATTAAGAAATCTTATGAGAGAGTTTCCCTCATTTAAATCTTGTCACCACCAATTCCACATGAAGTAGAGACTCTGGTCATTTAGGTCTCATAGGAATTGTTGGTGATATTAAATCTTTTGATATGCTAGAATTAAATTGTATGAGGTGCTCACCTCATTTAAATCATTTTCTCAAAATGATAAGTGTGAAGAGGTTGACTTGGGTCAACCTAGGTCACATATTATGCATAAGAGAAATTAAATCTTAATAAGATAATGAGAGGAAATTATTTCTCTGAATAATTTAAAGTAACATTTAAGATTAGTATGAGAGGAAATTATTTCTCTTAAATAATAAGAAAAACCCATCCACCAACGTAATAATAATTTGTGATGCTAGTTTAAGTGTGTGAATCATGTTTGTGCCTAGTTTAGTAAATTAGTTTGGTGTGATGATTGTGTACTCCGTATTCGTATTTTAGACGCTAGTACCGAGGAGTACCAGGAGGAGGAGAAAGTCTACTTCCAAGGAGAAGAAGACCACTTTGACCAGTTTCCCAACCAAGGCAAGATAATACTCTTGCAAAGTGCAAAGCTCACCATGAGCAAGGCATTACCCCATTTTACTTTATGTTGATGAACCTATTTCCCAGTTTTACTTTACAAGCTTTATTTACCTTTGTTTTATCAAAGTACTTTTTGCTTTATGAGTTACCTGGTTAGTACTGAGTTAGTACAAGAGTATCAAACTTAGCCTAGAAGCAAAGCAAATACTTAGCACCCCTCATACATAGTTGCTAGTGCTAAATTAAAAATGACTACTCTAGATGGGAACATGTGTTTTGAAATGATGATGGTGAAAACCTTGGAATGATGAGTCATTTCCATTGAAAGATTTTGAAGGTGAATATGACACTGAAATTTGACTTGGTGAGTTTTGGCTAAAAACTGATGATTGAGTTGGATGCGATACCATTCCAATATTTGAGTACCCCCACAATACCTGATTATGGGTAGGGCTTAGCTGGAAATTTATGTGTCTTAGTATGGGTTCCCTCTGAACACACATCATAGGGGTTATGCTTGAGGCTGCCTCCGTTGTTGAGAAATGATGTGAATTGAGGTGAATTGTACGGCCAAGCCCTGTGCAGTTCCCGGGTTAACAGTTGGTTTTCACCGGGAGGCCAAGCTCATGGGGAGAGGTGCCTATACTAGGGTGTGTAAGTGAAAGGTTAACGGTTGATGATCCGCGTACTGAGTTACGAATATTCGGGGTTTTATCCCTAACGGATGTAATCAAATGTTGTGGCACAAGTGTGCAACCTCTGCAGAGTGTAGAACTATTCGAATAGCCGCGTCCGCGGATATGGACAATTGGAAAGGTGATGCGTGTGGTTGGCACGTCCGTTGGGAACCCCAAGAGGAAGGTGTGATGCGCACAGCGGCAAGTTTCCCTCAGTAAGAAACCAAGGTTTAATCGGACCAGTAGGAGTCAAGAAGCACGTTGAAGGTTGATGGCGGCGGGATGTAGTGCGGCGCAACACCAGGGATTCCGGCGCCAACGTGGAACCTGCACAACACAACCAAAGTACTTTGCCCCAACGAAACAGTGAGGTTGTCAATCTCACCGGCTTGCTGTAACAAAGGATTAACCATATTGTGTGGAAGATGATTGTTTGCAGAAAATAGTAAAACAAGTATTGCAGTAGATTGTATTTCAGTAAAGAGAATTGGACCGGGGTCCACAGTTCACTAGAGGTGTCTCTCCCATAAGACAAACAGCATGTTGGGTGAACAAATTACAGTTGGGCAATTGACAAATAGAGAGGGCATGACCATGCACATACATATCATGATGAGTATAGTGAGATTTAATTGGGCATTACGACAAAGTACATAGACCGCCATCCAACTGCATCTATGCCTAAAAAGTCCACCTTCAGGTTATCATCCGAACCCCCTCCAGTATTAAGTTGCAAAGCAACAGACAATTGCATTAAGTATGGTGCGTAATGTAATCAACAACTACATCCTTAGACATAGCATCAATGTTTTATCCCTAGTGGCAACAGCACAACACAACCTTAGAACTTTCTCACACGGTCCCTGTGTCAATGCAGGCATGAACCCACTATCGAGCATAAGTACTCCCTCTTGGAGTTACAAGCATCTACTTGGCCAGAGCATCTACTAGTAACAGAAAGCATGCAAGATCATAAACAACACGTAGATATAACTTTGATAATCAACATAACAAGTATTCTCTATTCATCGGATCCCAACAAACGCAACATATAGAATTACAGATAGATGATCTTGATCATGTTAGGCAGCTCACAAGATCCGACAATGATAGCACAATGGGGAGAAGACAACCATCTAGCTACTGCTATGGACCCATAGTCTAGGGGTAGACTACTCACACATCACACCGGAGGCGACCATGGCGGCGTAGAGTCCTCCGGGAGATGATTCCCCTCTCCGGCAGGGTGCCGGAGGCGATCACCTGGATCCCCCGAGATGGGATCGGCGTTGGCGGCGTCTCTGGAAGGTTTTCCGTATCGTGGCTCTCGGTACTGGGGGTTTCGTCACGGAGGCTTTAAGTAGGCGGAAGGGCAAGTCAGGAGGGGGCACAGGGGCCCCAGATGACAGGGCGGCGCGACCAAGGGGGGGGCCGCGCCGCCCTAGGGTTTGGGCACCCTGTGGCCCCACTTCGTTTCGTCTTCGGACTTCTGGAAGCTTCGTGGAAAAATAGGCCCCTGGGCGTTGATTTCGTCCAATTCCGAGAATATTTCCTTACTAGGATTTCTGAAACCAAAAACAGCAGAAAACAGCAACTGGCACTTCGGCATCTTGTTAATAGGTTAGTTCCAGAAAATGTACGAATATGACATAAAGTGTGCATAAAACATGTAGATAACATCAATAATGTGGCATAGAACATAAGAAATTATCGATACGTCGGAGACGTATCAGCATCCCCAAGCTTAGTTCTGCTCGTCCCGAGCAGGTAAAACGATAACACAGATAATTTCTGGAGTGACATGCCATCATAATCTTGATCATACTATTTGTAAAGCATATGTAGTGAATGCAGCGATCAAAACAATGTATATGACATGAGTAAACAAGTGAATCATAAAGCAAAGACTTTTCATGAATAGCACTTCAAGACAAGCATCAATAAATCTTGCATAAGAGTTAACTCATAAAGCAATAATTCAAAGTAAAGGCATTGAAGGAACACAAAAGAAGATTAAGTTTCAGCGGTTGCTTTCAACTTGTAACATGTATATCTCATGGATATTGTCAACATAGAGTAATATAATAAGTGCAATAAGCAAGTATGTAGGAATCAATGCACAGTTCACACAAGTGTTTGCTTCTTGAGGTGGAGAGAAATAGGTGAACTAACTCAACATTGAAAGTAAAAGAAAGGTCCTCCATAGAGGAAAAGCATCGATTGCTATATTTGTGCTAGAGCTTTGATTTTGAAAACATGAAACAATTTTGTCAACGGTAGTAATAAAGCATATGCATCATGTAAATTATATCTTATAAGTTGCAAGCCTCATGCATAGTGTACCAATAGTGCCCGCACCTTGTCCTAATTAGCTTGGACTACCTGGATTATCACCGCAATACATATGCTTTAACCAAGTATCACAAAGGGGTACCTCTATGCCGCCTGTACAAAGGTCTAAGGAGAAAGCTCGCATTTGGATTTCTCGCTTTTGATTATTCTCAACTTAGACATCCATACCGGGACAACATAGACAACAGATAATGGACTCCTCTTTTAATGCTTTAAGCATTCAACAACAATTAATTCTTTTCTCATTAGAGATTTGAGGATGTTTGTCCAAAACTGAAACTTCCACCATGGATCATGGCTTTAGTTAGCGGCCCAATGTTCTTCTCTAACAATATGCATGCTCAAACCATTCAACTCAGTGTAGATCGCCCTTACTTCAAACAAGACGAACATGCATAGCAACTCACATGAAATTCAACAATGAAAAGTTGATGGCGTCCCCAGTAAACATGGTTATCGCACAACAAGCAACTTAATAAGAGATAAAGTGCATAATTACATATTCAATACCACAATAGTTTTTAAGCTATTTGTCCCATGAGCTATATATTGTAAAGGTGAATGATGGAATTTTAAAGGTAGCACTCAAGCAATTTACTTTGGAATGGCGGAAAATACCATGTAGTAGGTAGGTATGGTGGACACAAATGGCATAGTGGTTGGCTCAAGTATTTTGGATGCATGAGAAGTATTCCCTCTCGATACAAGGTTTAGGCTAGCAAGGTTTATTTGAAACAAACACAAGGATGAACCGGTGTAGCAAAACTCACATAAAAGACATATTGAAAACATTATAAGACTCTACACCGTCTTCCTTGTTGTTCAAACTCAATACTAGAAATTATCTAGACCTTAGAGAAACCAAATATGCAAACCAAATTTTAGCATGCTCTATGTATTTCTTCATTAATGGGTGCAAAGCATATGATGCAAGAGCTTAAACATGAGCACAACAATTGCCAAGTATCACATTACCCAAGACATTTATAGCAATTACTACATGTATCATTTTCCAATTCCAACCATATAACAAATTAACGAAGGAGAAACTTCGCCATGAATACTATGAGTAGAAACCAAGGACATACTTGTCCATATGCTACAGCGGAGCGTGTCTCTCTCCCATAAAGTGAATGCTAGGATCCATTTTATTCAAACAAAACAAAAAAAACAAAAACAAACCGACGCTCCAAGAAAAAGCACATAAGATGTGATGGAATAAAAATATAGTTTCAGGGGAGGAACCTGATAATGTTGTCGATGAAGAAGGGGATGCCTTGGGCATCCCCAAGCTTAGACGCTTGAGTCTTCTTAATATATGCAGGGGTGAACCACCGGGGCATCCCCAAGCTTAGAGCTTTCACTCTCCTTGATCATGTTGCATCATACTCCTCTCTTGATCCTTGAAAACTTCCTCCACACCAAACTCGAAACAACTCATTAGAGGGTTAGTGCACAATAAAAATTAACATATTCAGAGGTGACACAATCATTCTTAACACTTCTGGACATTGCATAATGCTACTGGACATTAGTGGATCAAAGAAATTCATCCAACATAGCAAAAGAGGCAATGCGAAATAAAAGACAGAATCTGTCAAAACAGAACAGTTCGTATTGACGAATTTTAAAATGGCACCAGACTTGCTCAAATGAAAATGCTCAAATTGAATGAAAGTTGCGTACATATCTGAGGATCATGCACGTAAATTGGCTTAATTTTCGGAGCTACCTACAGGGAGGTGGACCCAGATTCGTGACAGCAAAGAAATCTGGAACTGCGCAGTAATCCAAATCTAGTACTTACTTTTCTATCAACGGCTTAACTTGGCACAACAAAACACAAAACTAAGATAAGGAGAGGTTGCTACAGTAGTAAACAACTTCCAAGACACAAAATAAAAACAAAGTACTGTAGGTAAAAACATGGGTTGTCTCCCATAAGCGCTTTTCTTTAACGCCTTTCAGCTAGCCGCAGAAAGTGTGTATCAAGTATTATCGAAGGGTGATGCATTCTCAGCGGGGTGTGGAGTTTTCTCAACTATGCATATTATCTTTTCTATGTGAGTTTCAGAGGTTCCCTTTTTATTAGTCTTGGGCTTGCTACTCTCATCAAACAAATCTTCAGGAACAAGCCAAGCATAGTTATTTTCTAGTGCATCATTCATAGCTAAGAGTTTACATGGTATCGGTGCTTTGATCTCCCCACCATCATCAATATTATTAGTGTATCTTATTCTATCCATGTCCATCTTTTCAAGGAGACTAACAAAATTAGTATGAGAACCAAGCATATCAAATTTAGCAAAGACCTTTCTAGCTTCTCTTGCTAGACCACCAAATTCTCTAAGAAGGGTTTCTAATACAAAATCTTTCTTTTCTCCTTCTTCCATATCACTGAGTGTAAGAAACATATGTTGAATCACAGGATTAAGATTAACAAATCTAGCTTCTAATGCGTGTACTAAAGAAGCAACAGCAATTTCATAAGTGGGGGCAAGTTCTGCCAAGTGTCTATCTTCAAAATCTTCGACCGTACTAATATGAGTGAAAAAATCTTCTATATTATTTCTCCCAACTATAGACCCATGTCCTACCGGTATGTCTTTCGTGGTAAAATTAAAAGGAAACATGATGAAATAAGTAAGTAAATGCAAGTAACTAATTTTTTTGTGTTTTTGATATAGCAAACAAGATAGCAAATAAAGTAAAACTAGCAACTAATTTTTTTTGTATTTTGATTTAGTGCAGCAAACAAAGTAGTAAATAAAACTAAGCAAGACAAAAACAAAGTAAAGAGATTGAGAAGTGGAGACTCCCCTTGCAGCGTGTCTTGATCTCCCCGGCAACGGCGCTAGAAATTTGCTTGATGCGTGTGGTTGGCACGTCCGTTGGGAACCCCAAGAGGAAGGTGTGATGCGCACAGCGGCAAGTTTCCCTCAGTAAGAAACCAAGGTTTAATCGGACCAGTAGGAGTCAAGAAGCACGTTGAAGGTTGATGGCGGCGGGATGTAGTGCGGCGCAACACCAGGGATTCCGGCGCCAACGTGGAACCTGCACAACACAACCAAAGTACTTTGCCCCAACGAAACAGTGAGGTTGTCAATCTCACCGGCTTGCTGTAACAAAGGATTAACCGTATTGTGTGGAAGATGATTGTTTGCAGAAAACAGTAAAACAAGTATTGCAGTAGATTGTATTTCAGTAAAGAGAATTGGACCGGGGTCCATAGTTCACTAGAGGTGTCTCTCCCATAAGACAAACAGCATGTTGGGTGAACAAATTACAGTTGGGCAATTGACAAATAGAGAGGGCATGACCATGCACATACATATCATGATGAGTATAGTGAGATTTAATTGGGCATTATGACAAAGTACATAGACCGCCATCCAACTGCATCTATGCCTAAAAAGTCCACCTTCAGGTTATCATCCGAACCCCCTCCAGTATTAAGTTGCAAAGAAACAGACAATTGCATTAAGTATGGTGCGTAATGTAATCAACAACTACATCCTTAGACATAGCATCAATGTTTTATCCCTAGTGGCAACAGCACAACACAACCTTAGAACTTTCACACCGTCCTGTGTGTCAATGCAGGCATGAACCCACTATCGAGCATAAGTACTCCCTCTTGGAGTTACAAGCATCTACTTGGCCAGAGCATCTACTAGTAACGGAAAGCATGCAAGATCATAAAAAACACGTAGATATAACTTTGATAATCAACATAACAAGTATTCTCTATTCATCGGATCCCAACAAACGCAACATATAGAATTACAGATAGATGATCTTGATCATGTTAGGCAGCTCACAAGATCCGACAATGATAGCACAATGGGGAGAAGACAACCATCTAGCTACTGCTATGGACCCATAGTCCAGGGGTAGACTACTCACACATCACACCGGAGGCGACCATGGCGGTGTAGAGTCCACCGGGAGATGATTCCCCTCTCCGGCAGGGTGCCGGAGGCGATCTCCTGGATCCCCCGAGATGGGATCGGCGTTGGCGGCGTCTCTGGAAGGTTTTCCGTATCGTGGCTCTCGGTACTGGGGGTTTCGTCACGGAGGCTTTAAGTAGGTGGAAGGGCAAGTCAGGAGGGGGCACAGGGGCCCCAGATGACAGGGCGGCGCGGCCTAGGGGGGGGCCGCGCCGCCCTAGGGTTTGGGCACCCTGTGGCCCCACTTCGTTTCGTCTTCGGACTTCTGGAAGCTTCGTGGAAAAATAGGCCCCTGGGCGTTGATTTCGTCCAATTCCGAGAATATTTCCTTACTAGGATTTCTGAAACCAAAAACAGCAGAAAACAATCGGCACTTCGGCATCTTGTTAATAGGTTAGTTCCAGAAAATGCACGAATATGACATAAAGTGTGCATAAAACATGTAGATAACATCAATAATGTGGCATGGAACATAAGAAATTATCGATACGTCGGAGACGTATCAAAAGGCCATACTATTTCCGTCTTCAGATTTTACATCTTCTTGAACTGAAACGGTGATTTGGAACTTGAATCACAACTGAGTTGTGGGAATGACACTAATGTTCCCACTTGAGTTAGTTAGCACATGAGGAGTTGTTTACCAAAAGGTTTATCAAATAAAATTGGCTTTATGCAAATAAACTTAGAGCTTAGAACACTATCAATAGTAATGCTAGTACTTATTTTAGTATTAGATTGCGAGTACTTAAAGTACTCACGGCTTTGTCCCTGGCTATTCAAATGGCCAGAATATGAAGCCGAGCAGCAGTACGAGGATGACGATCAGCAGGACGTCTATCACAACTAGGAGCTTCTAACGTCAAGCGTTGGCCTGTGGACTAGAGAGTCCTTGTATCTTACGCTTCCGCTATGAACTTGTGTTTGTTCGTTGATCATTAGATCAACTATTCGTGTAATATGGATCATGCGATTCCAAGTTGAAAGACATTATGGTTTGTAATGAATGATGAATGTGATACTTAACTATTATGCCTTGCAACAACAATTTCTTGGGATTGCGATGTATGACATAATAGGCATCCGGACTTAAAAACCCGGGTGTTGACAATTTCTGAAACCAAAAACAGCAGAAAACAACAACTGGCTCTTCGGCATCTCGTTAATAGGTTAGTGCCGGAAAATGCATAAATACGACATATAATGTGTATAAAACATGTAGATATCATCAATAATGTGGCATGGAACATAAGAAATTATCGATACGTCAGAGACGTATCAGCATCCCCAAGCTTAGTTCCTGCTCATCCCGAGCAGGTAAACGATAACAAAGATAATTTCTGGAGTGACATGCCATCATAACCTTGATCATACTATTGTAAGCATATGTAATGAATGCAGCGATCAAAACAATGGTAATGACATGAGTAAACAACTGAATCATAAAGCAAAGACTTTTCATGAATAGTACTTGAAGACAAGCATCAATAAGTCTTGCATAAGAGTTAACTCATAAAGCAATAAATCAAAGTAAAGGTATTGAAGCAACACAAAGGAAGATTAAGTTTCAGCGGTTGCTTTCAACTTATAACATGTATATCTCATGGATAATTGTCAATGTAAAGTAATATAACAAGTGCAATATGCAAGTATGTAGGAATCAATGCACAGTTCACACAAGTGTTTGCTTCTTGAGGTGGAGAGAGATAGGTGAACTGACTCAACATAAAAGTAAAAGAAAGGTCCTTCAAAGAGGAAATCATCGATTGCTATATTTGTGCTAGAGCTTTGGTTTTGAAAACATGAAACAATTTTGTCAACGGTAGTAATAAAGCATATGTATCATGTAAATTATATCTTACAAGTTGCAAGTCTCATGCATAGTATACTAATAGTGCCCGCACCTTGTCCTAATTAGCTTGGATTACCGGGATTGTCATCGCAATACACATGTTTTAACCAAGTGTCACAAAGGGGTACCTCTATGCCGCCTGTACAAAGGTCTAAGGAGAAAGCTCGCATTTGGATTTCTCGCTTTTGGTTATTCTCAACTTAGACATCCATACCGGGACAACACAGACAACAGATAATGGACTCCTCTTTTATGCATAAGCATGTAGCAACAATTAATGTTCTCATATGAGATTGAGGATATATGTCCAAAACTGAAACTTCCACCGTGATTCATGGCTTTAGTTAGCGGCCCAATGTTCTTCTCTAACAATATGCATGCTCTAACCATTTAAATGAGTGGTAAATCTCCCTTACTTCAGACAAGACGGACATGCATAGCAACTCACATGATATTCAACAAAGAGTAGTTGATGGCGTCCCCAGGAACATGGTTATCGCACAACAAGCAACTTAATAAGAGATAAAGTGCATAAGTACATATTCAATACCACAATAGTTTTTAAGCTATTTTGTCCCATGAGCTATATATTGCAAAGGCGAATGATGGAAATTTTAAAGGTAGCACTCAAGCAATTTACTTTGGAATGGCGGAGAAATACCATGTAGTAGGTAGGTATGGTGGACACAAATGGCATAGTGGTTGGCTCAAGGATTTTGGATGCATGAGAAGTATTCCCTCTCGATACAGGGTTTAGGCTAGCAAGGTTATTTGAAACAAACACAAGGATGAACGGTGCAGCAAAACTCACATAAAAGACATATTGTAAACATTATAAGACTCTACACCGTCTTCCTTGTTGTTCAAAACTCAATACTAGAAATTATCTAGACTTTAGAGCGACCAAATATGCAAACCAAATTTTAGAAAGCTCTATGTATTTCTTCATTAATAGGTGCAAAGTATATGATGCAAGAGCTTAAACATGAGCACAACAATTGCCAAGTATCAAATTATTCAAGACATTTTAGAATTACTACATGTAGCATTTCCCAATTCCAACCATATAATAATTTAACAAAGAAGATTCAA
This sequence comes from Lolium perenne, assembly GCF_019359855.2. Classification (NCBI taxonomy): domain Eukaryota; kingdom Viridiplantae; phylum Streptophyta; class Magnoliopsida; order Poales; family Poaceae; genus Lolium; species Lolium perenne. The sequence goes on from NC_067250.2 coordinate 278,696,878, forward strand.
TCTTCGCCATGAATACTATGAGTAAAGCCTAAGGACATATTTGTCCATATGCAACAGCGGAGCGTGTCTCTCTCCCACACAATGAATGCTAGGATCCATTTTATTCAAACAAAAACAAAAACAAAAACAAACCGATGCTCCTAGCAAAGCACATAAGATGTGATGGAATAAAAATATAGTTTCAGGGGAGGAACCTGATAATGTTGTCGATGAAGAAGGGGATGCCTTGGGCATCCCCAAGCTTAGACGCTTGAGTCTTCTTAAAATATGCAGGGGTGAACCACCGGGGCATCCCCAAGCTTAGAGCTTTCACTCTCCTTGATCATATTGCATCATTTCCCTCTCTTGATCCTTGAAAACTTCCTCCACACCAAACTCGAAACAACTCATTAGAGGGTTAGTGCATAATAAAAATTAACACGTTCAGAGGTGACATAATCATTCTTAGCACTTCTGGACATTGCATAAAGCTACTGGACATTAATGGATCAAAGAAATTCATCCAACATAGCAAAAGAGGCAATGCGAAATAAAAGGCAAAATCTGTCAGAACAGAAAAGTTCGTAAAGATGAATTTTAAAATGGCACCAGACTTGCTCAAATGAAAATTCCCAAATTGAATGAAAGTTGCGTACATATCTGAGGATCACGCACGTAAATTGGCATATTTTTCTGAGCTACCTACAGAGAGGCAGGTCGAAATTCGTGACAGCAAAAAAATCTGTTTCTGCGCAGTAATCCAAATCTAGTATGAACCTTACTATCAAAGACTTTACTTGGCACAACAATGCACAAAACTAAGATAAGGAGAGGTTTCTACAGTAGTAAACAACTTCCAAGACTCAAATATAAAATAAAGTACTGTAGTAAAAACATGGGTTGTCTCCCATAAGCGCTTTTCTTTAGCGCCTTTCAGCTAGGCGCAGAAAGTGTGTATCAAGTATTATCAAGAGATGAAGTATCAACATCATAACTTGTTCTAATAATAGAATCAAAAGGTAACTTCATTCTCTTTCTAGGGAAGTGTTCCGTACCTTTCTTGAGAGGAAATTGATATTTAATATTACCTTCCTTCATATCAATGATAGCTCCAACAGTTCGAAGAAAAGGTCTTCCCAATATAATGGGACAAGATGCATTGCATTCAATATCCAAGACAACAAAATCAACGGGGACAAGGTTATTGTTAACGGTAATGCGAACATTATCAACTTTCCCCAAAGGTTTCTTTATAGCATTATCAACAAGATTAACATCCAAATAGCAATTCTTCAATGGTGGCAAGTCAAGCATATTATAAATCTTCTTAGGCATAACGGAAATACTTGCACCAAGATCACATAAAGCATTACAATCAAAGTTATTGACCTTCATCTTAATGATGGGCTCCCAACCATCTTCTAACTTTCTAGGAATAGAAGCTTCACGTTCTAATTTCTCTTCTCTAGGTTTTATGAGAGCATTTGTAATATGTTTTGTGAAAGCCAAGTTTATAGCACTAGCATTAGGACTCTTAGCAAGTTTTTGCAAGAACTTTATAACTTCAGAGATATGGCAATCATCAAAATCTAAACCATTATAATATAAAGCAATGGGATCATCATCCCCAATGTTGGAAAAAATTTCAGCAGTTTTATCACAGGCAGTTTCAGCAGTTTTAGCAGTTTTTTGTAGTTTTGCAGGCTTTGCATTAGGAGTAGAAGCATTGCCAACACCAATTATTTTACCATTGATAGTAGGAGGTGCAGCAATATGTGAATCATTAACATTACTAGTGGTGGTAATAGTCCAAACTTTAGCTACATTATTCTCTTTAGCTAGTTTTTCATTTTCCTCTCTTTCCCACCTAGCATGCAATTCAGCCATTAACCTTATATTCTCATTAATTCTAACTTGGATGGCATTTGCTGTAGTAACAATTTTATTTTCAATATCCTTATTAGGCATAACTTTCGATTTCAAAAGATCAACATCAGAGGCAAGACTATCAACCTCAGAAGCGAGAATATCAATTTCATTGAGTTTTTCCTCAACAGTTTTGTTAAAAGCAGTTTGTGTACTAATAAATTATTTAAGCATAGCTTCAAGTCCAGGGGGTGTGTTCCTACTATTGTTGTAAGAATTCCCATAAGAATTACCATAACCGTTACCATTATTATAAGGATATGGCCTATAGTTATTACTAGAATTGTTCCGATAAGCATTGTTGTTGAAATTATTATTTTTAATGTAGTTTACATCAACATGTTCTTCTTGAGCAACCAATGAAGCTAACGGAACATTATTAGGATCAACATTAGTCCTATCATTCACAAGCATAGACATAATAGCATCAATCTTATCACTCAAGGAAGAGGTTTCTTCGACAGAATTTACCTTCTTACCTTGTGGAGCTCTTTCCGTGTGCCATTCAGAGTAATTAATCATCATATTATCAAGAAGCTTTGTTGCTTCACCAAGAGTGATGGACATAAAGGTACCTCCAGCAGCTGTATCCAATAGGTTCCGCGAAGAGAAGTTCAGTCCTGCATAAAAGGTTTGGATGATCATCCAAGTAGTCAGTCCATGGGTTGGGCAATTTTTAACCAAAGATTTCATTCTTTCCCAAGCTTGTGCAACATACTCATTATCTAATTGTTTAAAATTCATTATGCTACTTCTCAAAGATATAATTTTAGCAGGGGGATAATATCTACCAATAAAAGCATCCTTGCATTTAGTCCATGAATCAATACTATTCTTAGGCAGAGATAGCAACCAATCTTTAGCTCTTCCTCTTAATGAGAAAGGAAACAATTTTAATTTTATAATATCACCATCTACCTCTTTATACTTTTGCATTTCACACAATTCAACAAAATTATTGAGATGGGCAGCAGCATCATCAGAACTAACACCAGAAAATTGCTCTCTCATAACAAGATTCAGTAAAGCAGGTTTAATTTCAAAGAATTCTGCTGTGGTAGCAGGTGGAGCAATAGGTGTGCATAAGAAATCATTATTGTTTGTGGTTGTGAAGTCACACAACTTAGTATTTTCAGGAGTGGCCATTTTAGCAGTAGTAAATAAAGCAAACTAAGTAAAGTAAATGCAAGTAACTAATTTTTTGTGTTTTTGATATAGAGTGCAAGACAGTAAATAAAGTAAAGCTAGCAACTAATTTTGTTTTTGTGTTTTGATATAATGCAGCAAACAAAGTAGTAAATAAAATAAAGCAAGACAAAAACAAAGTAAAGAGATTGGATTGTGGAGACTCCCCTTGCAGCGTGTCTTGATCTCCCCGGCAACGGCGCCAGAAAATATGCTTGATGGTGTGTAACTCACACGTTCGTTGGGAACCCCAAGAGGAAGGTATGATGCGCACAGCAGCAAGTTTTCCCTCAGAAAGAAACCAAGGTTTATCGAACCAGGAGGAGCCAAGAAGCACGTTGAAGGTTGATGGTGGCGGGATGTAGTGCGGCGCAACACCAGGGATTCCGGCGCCAACGTGGAACCTGCACAACACAACCAAAGTACTTTGCCCCAACGAAACAGTGAGGTTGTCAATCTCACCGGCTTGCTGTAACAAAGGATTAGATGTATAGTGTGGATGATGATTGTTTGCAGAAAACAGTAGAACAAGTATTGCAGTAGATTGTATTCGATGTAAAAGAATGGACCGGGGTCCACAGTTCACTAGAGGTGTCTCTCCCATAAGATAAATAGCATGTTGGGTGAATAAATTACAGTCGGGGAATTGACAAATAGAGAGGGCATGACCATGCACATACATGATATGATGAGTATTGTGAGATTTAATTGGGCATTACGACAAAGTACATAGACCGCTATCCAGCATGCATCTATGCCTAAAAAGTCCACCTTCAGGTTATCATCCGAACCCCTTCCAGTATTAAGTTGTAAACAACAGACAATTGCATTAAGTATGGTGCGTAATGTAATCAATAACTACATCCTTAGACATAACATCAATGTTTTATCCCTAGTGGCAACATCACATCCACAACCTTAGAACTTTCTGTCACTGTCCCAGATTTAATGGAGGCATGAACCCACTATCGAGCATAAATACTCCCTCTTGGAGTTAAGAGCAAAAACTTGGCCAGAGCCTCTACTAATAACGGAGAGCATGCAAGATCATAAACAACACATAGGTAATAGATTGATAATCAACATAACATAGTATTCTCTATCCATCGGATCCCGACAAACATAACATATAGAATTACAGATAGATGATCTTGATCATGTTAGGCAGCTCACAAGATCCGACAATGAAGCACATGAGGAGAAGACAACCATCTAGCTACTGCTATGGACCCATAGTCCAGGGGTGAACTACTCACTCATCACTCCGGAGGCGACCATGGCGGTGAAGAGTCCTCCGGGAGATGAATCCCCTCTCCGGCAGGGTGCCGGAGGCGATCTCCTGAATCCCCCGAGATGGGATTGGCGGCGGCGGCGTCTCAGTAAGGTTTTCCGTATCGTGGCTCTCGGTACTGGGGGTTTCATCACGGAGGCTTTAAGTAGGCGGAAGGGCAACACGGGGGGCCACACGAGGGCCCCACACGCCAGGGCCGCGCGACCAGCTCCTAGGCCGCGCCGCCCTGCTGTGGCGGCGCCTCGTGGCCCCACTTCCTTTCCCCCTCGGTCTTCTGGAAGCTTCGTGTGAAAATAGGACCCTGGGCGTTGATTTCGTCCAATTCCGAGAATATTTCTTTACTAGGATTTCTGAAACCAAAAACAGCAGAAAACAGCAACTGGCTCTTCGGCATCTCGTTAATAGGTTAGTGCCGGAAAATGCATAAATACGACATATAATGTGTATAAAACATGTAGATATCATCAATAATGTGGCATGGAACATAAGAAATTATCGATACGTCGGAGACGTATCAACAGACCAGCAGGCAAAGATCGAAATTAAAAAAAATAGTTCTGTTGCTCAAATCAAAAAATGCTAAACTAACGAAAGTTAGATAACATACTGGGGCATAAGCAAAAAAATTGCAACACCAAATAACCTTATGGGGATTTTTAAGAATATTTGTTCGTGACCAACACAGAATCTGTTTCAGAATTGCAAATACCCCAAACACTGCTTTCTTTCTATTAGAGGCTACCCTTGGAACAAAAACGAAATAAAAACGATAAGGAGAGGTTATTACAGTAGCAATAACTTCCAAGACTCAATAAAGCAAAAACAACAGAAATAAAACATGGGTTGCCTCCCATAAGCGCTTTTCTTTAATGCCTTTGAGCTAGGAGCAGAAAGGGTGCAAATCAAGTATTGTCAAGAGGTACGATGAAAGACCAAACAAAATAAAACTTCTAGTAGCTCTAAAACATTCTAATATGAAAAAGTAAACAGTAGTGGCACTTATGAAAGCATTGTTTCATTCATCAAAATCACTTTGGTGGCAAGGTTGATCGGGTCTTGACATCAAAAATAATTTTATATGAAGTAAAACCTTGCATTTTCACAAAATAATCAAGTTACCTCAATTTGAATAGGAATAGTTCCAATCATGACAATCTTATTCTCCTTCTTTGGCTTGGTCAAAGGCAAATGTATGTGACCAATTTGAATGGTCTCAATATTGATAATAGAATTTAGGCAATATGCCCGATTAATCTTCTTCGGAAAATAGACCGTATGCTCTTTGTCATTAACATTAAAAGTAACCTTGCCTTGATTGCAATCAATAACAGCCCCTGCAGTATTAAGAAAAGGTCTCCCAAGAATAATAGACATATTGTCATCCTCAGGCATTTCTAGCACAACAAAGTTAGTTAAAATTAAACAACTATGATCAACTTGAACATGAACATCCTCACATATACCAACAGGGATAGTAGTGGAATTATCAGCCATTTGCAAAGATATATCAGTAGGTATCAACTTTTCTAAATCAAGTCATCTATTAAGAGAAAGAGGTATGACACTAACCCCGGCTCCTAAATCACATTGAGCAGTCTTAACATAACTATTTTTAATAGAGCAAGGAATTGTAGGTATACCTGGATCTCCGAGCTTCTTTGGAACTTTGCCATTGAAGGAATAATTAGCAAGCATAGTAGAAATTTCCTCACTAGGAATTTTCCTTTTGTTAGAAACAATATCCTTCATATACTTTGAATAAGGAGGCAATTTAATAGCATCAGTCAAAGGAATTTGCAAGTACATAGGTTTCATCCATTCACCAAACTGGTTAAAGTGTTCCTCTTCCCTTGATTTGTGTTTTTTATCAGGAAAAGGCATTGGTTTTTGCACCCAAGGTTCTCTTTCTTTTCCATGTTTGTTGGCAACAAAATCTTCCTTAGTGTACTTCATGTTTTTATTTTGCTTTTCAGGTGCAACCTCATCTTCTTCTACTTCTTCCTTATCGGAAGCCTCACTTTTCTCATTGCCGCTTTCAGTTTCGGCATCGGAAATAGATATACTATTAGGATCTACAGCGGGATCAGAAGATTCTATAGGTGTTCTATTTTCCTTCTTCTTCTTTTTCTTAGATTTAATCCACGTATCATTAGCACGCTGAGAATCTTGCTTGACTCTCTTGGGGTGACTGATGTCTACGCACGCTTCTATTCCTGTAGACAGTGTTGGGCCTCCAAGAGCAGAGGTTTGTAGAACAGCAGCAAGTTTCCCTTAAGTGAATCACCCAAGGTTTATCGAACTCAGGGAGGTAGAGGTCAAAGATATCCCTCTCAAGCAACCCTGCAATTACGATACAAGAAGTCTCTTGTGTCCCCAACACACCTAATACACTTGTCAGATGTATAGGTGCACTAGTTCGGCGAAGAGATAGTGAAATACAAGTAATATGGATAAATATGAGTGGTAATAACAATCTGAAATAAATATGGCAGCAAGTAAACATACAGTAGAACAGTAAATAAACGGAGTTTCGATATTCGGAAACAAGGCCTAGGGATCATACTTTCACTAGTGGACACTCTCAACATTGATCACATAACTGAATAAACAAATACTACTTTGTGGTGACCCTGCATACCACTGCATGTTGTAGTATGCCAGTCGTTGATATAACATTCACGAAGTACCATTTCGCAAATATTACATCCCTCAGAGTAGTACAACAGAACATAGCAGGTCCATAACTCATTCATTTATTATTACAAGCATAAAACACATATCGTCTCGGAGCTCCTCTTGGGTCCTAAGAGGGATACTCCTGGGTTCGAGGCGAACCCAACTTAACTTACGATATAGAAGTCTCACTAGGTTATACATTTATTTCCTCGAGCAGCTAAGTACTAAGAGTTCGCACTGCTCGGCTACTACTATTACTCGGTGCTTCTAGGCTTGATCTCCTCCGGAAGCCTCCCCGGTTCCGTAGACTATGAGGTAGTCTACGCCTTCAACACCTCCAGAGAGGTCTGGTTCTTCATAGCCGATGATCTCGGCTCCTTCAGGGCTGTTGTAGTCCTCCTCCAGACGATTCAGACAATCTAAGCAAGGGATTTAAGAGTGGGATGAGTACGAGTATACTCAACAAGTTCATTATAGATAAGAGGTGTTTAATGCACTAGCTACGATAATAGACCAGAAAGTCTAGTATCAATGCAGGTTTTGATAAACATTTCTTCAAGAGATTGCTTTTATTTCAAAGAGCTATGTCCGTCAGCCTTCACCGGTTTACTAGAACTTCATGGAGCTCTGATGGCGTGTAACTCACACGTTCGTTGGGAACCCCAAGAGGAAGGTATGATGCGCACAGCAGCAAGTTTTCCCTCAGAAAGAAACCAAGGTTTATCGAACCAGGAGGAGCCAAGAAGCACGTTGAAGGTTGATGGCGGCGGGATGTAGTGCGGCGCAACACCAGAGATTCCGGCGCCAACGTGGAACCTGCACAACAGAACCAAAGTACTTTGCCCCAACGAAACAGTGAGGTTGTCAATCTCACTGGCTTGCTGTAACAAAGGATTAGATGTATAGTGTGGATGATGATTGTTTGCAAGAAAACAGTAGAACAAGTATTGCAGTAGATTGTATTCGATATAAAAGAATGGACCAGGGTCCACAGTTCACTAGAGGTATCTCTCCCATAAGATAAATAGCATGTTGGGTGAACAAATTACAGTCAGGCAATTGACAAATAGAGAGGGCATGACCATGCACATACATGATATGATGAGTATTGTGAGATTTAATTGGGCATTACGACAAAGTACATAGACCGCTATCCAGCATGCATCTATGCCTAAAAAGTCCACCTTCAGGTTATCATCCGAACCCCTTCCAGTATTAAGTTGTAAAACAACAGACAATTGCATTAAGTATGGTGCGTAATGTAATCAATAACTACATCCTTAGACATAGCATCAATGTTTTATCCCTAGTGGCAACAGCACATCCACAACCTTAGAACTTTCTGTCACATCTGTCCTGCATTTAATGGAGGCATGAACCCACTATCGAGCATAAATACTCCCTCTTGGAGTTAAGAGCAAAAACTTGGCCAGAGCCTCTACTAATAACGGAGAGCATGCAAGATCATAAACAACACATAGGTAATAGATTGATAATCAACATAACATAGTATTCTCTATCCATCGGATCCCGACAAACATAACATATAGAATTACAGATAGATGATCTTGATCATGTTAGGCAGCTCACAAGATCCGACAATGAAGCACATGAGGAGAAGACAACCATCTAGCTACTGCTATGGACCCATAGTCCAGGGGTGAACTGTGGCACCCCCGGGATCAGGGTTAGACAAATACCAGATCTTCGTCTGACATAAGTCTAACCTAGAGCTCGAGAGACTACAGTGAGAGAATCGGTAACACAACAGTGACTCTACGACTCAAAAAGTAATACAAGCTCATAACTGAGCGAAGAACCAAAGTATTATAAGCAGAGGTCACTGACCTGACATACATCAATCAACGGAAGCGAAGTTATGCTATTAGACATAGCAAGATAGCAAAAGGACTAAGAGGCCAGGAGCATAACGGCGACGTCCCAGCCCATAGATTCCAGGCTGCCACCTGGGAACCCCAAGCTACTCGTCGATGTCGACTAGAAACCACCATCTGTTGGAGCACTTCTTCTGAAACAAAAGCATGCAAAGCTGAGTACAGGGACTCAGCAAGACTTAGTACAACCTTTTAGCAAAGCGGGTATGCGGGCTTTCTGGTAGATCTTCTTTTGCGTAAAGCCAGTTTTCCTTTGTAAGACCAGAGAGAGAAGAAGCTCGACTACTCAGAATCTTTAAAAAGGGGATAAGAGAGCGACATCTCTATCTCTATTGATCATCATATTGTATCCACCAATCTTCGTCATCTCAAACCACTATCCTCGGATCACCCCCTCAACACCCGGAGAAGGTGTCCGTAAACACACATTGGTTGTCAAGTTTTACGATTAGGTTCATGTTGTCTATGATCACAGAATCCATTCCCAAGTCGTCCATAACCGTGGACACGGCTTTTCGAAAAGATTTAACCCTGCAGGGGTGCACAACTTTACCCACACGTGCCAACCGATTCTTAGTGCCAGAACATTAGCTCTCTTCCTTGGAAAGCCGGCAGAGGGTGGTTGACCACGACCTTTACCTTGCTGTCGTCGAGACCATGAGTCACGCGCTAAGGATTGTTCCGCCGTAACGGGTCAAGTCCCGAAGTCGGTCCTTAACGATGTGAGCCGAGGTGGGTTTCCCCAGAGGCCGCAACCTCCAGCCACCACGACCACGCTTACCTGCCTGTTATGTACCTTTAACCCCCAAGCAAAATGCAATGCATATGACCAGGTAACGCGCAAACTATGTGACTCATGGAATCTACTAGGCAAGTTAGTGAGTCGAGAGGGTACCATAATAGGGCCTCGTGTGGTTGTACGCTCGGTCTTGGTTCAAGAGGCGAGAACTCGGTTCCTAGGGTCGGCAGAAATGAAACAACCCACCACATCCCAATGTGGCCTCTCGTCTGAGCCTTTAATCAGGTTTATCATCATCTCTATACTTACCACGTCAACCTGTCATGCTAGATTCATTTCATTGTGAGGCTCCAGTCCGAAGACCGGAGTAGCAGCGTAACAAACTAAGCATGGCTAAGCATAAAGAGATAAAGGTTCTAGCGATGCACACATGCCAAACCTAGTTATGCTAGGAGCGGTGGATCAGTTATTTGAGGCTACCAGGGTGGAACATGCAGTAGATAGGATAACTCTACTTATCGATAAAAGACAGTTGAATCGTATGCAATATGTAGGAAATAGAGTAAAAGCATTTGTAAAACTTATATGAACCAAGCTAGGGCTTGCCTTTGTCCCTGACCAACCAATGTGGATATTTGATGTATGCTTGACTTGTTCGTCGGTGGACAAGAATTGATCATCAGGTTGGTTGATCTTCATCGTCTCGGACTCGTGCTCTATCGATCGCGAAGAAGCAAATACTATAAAGAGAGGAATAACAATCAACACATGGCATGGATGCAATGCGCATACAAGTATGAATGATATGACATGTTAAAGTTATTTGAACTAACCCTAATACATCATTATCAAATTAAATGGAATTTCGAATGCATAAAACATTGCATTTCGATGACTTCCATAAAGTGGTATTTCGTTATTCTAACAAAATTGTTAATTGAAGTTGTTTAGCTATGCATGATGATAGCATAAGTAGGTAGGTTTCATTTTTCTGAAGATTTTGATATATTATACACCTTTTTCTGAATTAAAATGAAATAGTTATTGAATTTACAAGTTTTGTTCATTTTCTGAAATTCCAGTAATTATTAAAATCCTGACATAGGGGCCCACTGTCATATTTTTATTCTTTATCAAAAATTCTGGAAATGATTAAATTTCTGACGGATGAACCCCACCTGTCATGGATTTATTATTTACATAAACAAAAAAGGAAAACAAAAACAAAAAACAAAACACGCTGGCAGCGAGGCCCACCAGGTCAACCCGCCGGTGGTCAACCACGGCGGCCCGGCGCCGGCGAGGAGCGGAGCAGACGCTCCAGGGGTCGCCTGGACGCGCCGCTTAGCGCGTTGGACGCGCCCAGACATGGGCGTTCACCTGGTGGCGGCGCCGCTCGCGCATGGTCGCCGGAGCGGCCACGGCGGCGAGGCCGAACGACGGCGGCGACAGTTGCATGGCGCGGGCGTGTTGTAGGAGGGGAGGGAGGAAACAGAGGGGCGCTGGAGCATCGCGTGCTCACCAGGAGCGTCGTGGAAGGCTCGGCGGCGGCGGGGAAGGTCGGACGGCGACGCCATGGTCGACGGAGGCGACGACCGGACTTCGGGAAGACGGCCTCGATTCGAGCGACAAGGTGCTCCCCGGCTCGGGCTGCTAGGCGGAGGAGGAAGAGGGCGATGCAGCGGAGCGAGTGGCGACGTCGGCTGGGTGCGGGGAGGCCGGCAACGGTGGCGATAGAGAGATGGCCGGGGCTAGGGTTTCGTGCGCGTCTACGCAGAGAGAGCAGGGGAGAAGGCGCGCGAGGTGGGGAGAAGATAAGGGAGAGGGGAGGGCGTCGTCGGGGTCCTTATCCTCCCAGGGGAGGGCGGCGCGGCGAGCATCTCCCCGCCGGGATCGACGGCTCGGGCGGGGCCAGGCAGCTCCCTGCCTGTCTGAAGGAAGAAGACAAGGGGAGTTTTTCACAAAACCCCCTAGGTCTTGATGATTCTCTGGAATTTTAAAAACAGGGCTAGAAACAATAGATTTTGGCATTTTGCAACCCTTTTGGAGTTCAAAAATAACTCTAAACTTTAGGGGAAAAATATTTTGTGGCCCTCCTATTAATATTTGAGGGTCCACATATTTTGTTTTGTGGTTTTCAACATTTGAAACATTTTTAGAGAATTTAAAACAGAGGAAACTTGACATACATTAGGGTTTCCACTTATTCTAAAAGTTTGAAGTTTTCTTAATGCAATTTAAATGGTGCTCATGAATGCACAAACAACTTCTAATTAGGGTTTAGCAAAATAGGGATGTTACAACTCTATCCCCCTTACAAGAATCTCGTCCCCGAGATTCCTAAAGTAGGAAAAGAGAAGGTAACAAGGACTACACCGATCTTCAACGAGCTTGTCGATACCATGATGGCCTTCTTTGTTGAAGAAGTTGATCCATGACATCATGAATGAATTTGATCCACTACACCATGAATGAAGCTGATCCACCACACCACGAATGAAGCGCTTCATTTTCTCCCCTTGAGGTTGTTGCTCAACTGCACCTAAAGGAAAGAGGGAATAACTCTGGATGGTGGATCTTTGAAAGATAGAGTATCTCATGGTCAACTCATGGAAGGAGTGCTTAGAAACAACTCTTGAGCTGACAAACATGAAACACGTCAAGGTAACGGAAAAGACGGAAGAAGTTTCAAATTTTGGTAGGCAATTGCTCCACGCTTTACAAGAATACGAAGAGACAAGGTAGCGAAGAGTTAAATTGCCTTTAATACCATAACGAGGCACTCTTAGAGAGGGTGACTTGTAGAAGAACAAATGATTATGCCACCAGAGCAACTATGGAAGAATCATAGTCACTCTTCTTGCATGGGTACATGAAATAAATGTTGTCTACCAAAAAGGTTGGGGCTCTAGATGGCTGACGAATTCACACAACGTATGAATTGATTAGAATTTCAAGTACTAACCAATGGAAATGGAAGGGTACTGGCTAAGGAAGTGCCAAGAATCAGCGGGGAGTGAAATTTCTCCAAATGAAGTTGTTGTCACCGGAGAAAATGTTTCGAGGGATTGACCGAGAGACATTTAGCAACACTGCTTATGATGTTCTCCTTGATGTTCTAGACACCAATATTAGGCTATTGAATAGCCTTCAATAGGTCATCAATCGGAGGTCAAGACTTCAGGATTCGAAAAGCATCATAAGGGCAACTCCTAGAATAAGTCGCACAAGATCCTTATGGAGAGTGGTTATTCTTGTTACTTCAAGAATCTTGGCATTAGGTTTTCCGACTAATTGTGTTAACCACGACATCAATCTTGTCGGATTTACAAAGAGACCTATGTCAGAAATCCTTGAGAAACACTAACCATCATTGCCGCTTGAGATTCAGCTTAGGTTAGGTGTAAAGATATTTCAGACTCAGAATGTACGAATAGAAATTGCAACAACTACCACCAAGGTAAAGTTGCTAGATTCTCAAGATATAGACTATAATGTCAGGCTCCAAAAGATTGAACCAGATTGCGTAATCCATATGGTTGCGACTGCAAAGGCCATTGCGTGCATATGAACTTGCAATATAACACAAGTGAGTCCTGGTGGGGACACCAAATAAAATATCGAAGCTATTAAGCTTTTCTCTATCTTGAACAAACCAGTCAGTGGCTTAGCGTGTATAGAGGAACATTTCAAGGAATGGAGGCAACAACCTTCCATCTCAAGAATACTTCGCACATGCCTGACCGACTTGCGATGCTTCCCGATGAAAACAAAGGGAACTCGACTCAGATCCACGGCGACATCTTTCAGCAAATGCACGTGATCCAGAGAAGGTCACTTCCAATATCCAGAACACATACTTCATGATAACACAAAGATGGTTCTCAAAAGTTTCCAATATTAGTGCCACTTGTTCCATGTGAACCTCTTTAGACATGAAAGAAATAAGAATGTCATTGATGGGCTCAATGACAAACTTATCAAGATACTCCAATATGAGGGACTCATATTCTGCATGAACAAGGAAGAAGTATTGGTCAGTCCAAAGGACATGAAGGTATACTCAGACGAGACACCATGATTATAAACATCATCAAGATAGTCCTTGGAACTGAGTTTGATTTGACGATAGCCCAAACTCAAATCAAATATGGAAAAGATAGCATATCCATAAAGGAGATGCTTTCTGACTTCAACACAGACAACACTAGACATCCCTTGATGAAGGAACAAAGTTGGATAGAGCTTTTGTCCTTCAACTCTCCAAGTTTGTTGATTAAGCTCAATCAACTAGTCCAGGGTGTCCAGTACAGTTTCTTGGAGAAAGAAGTAGTTCACAGAGCTAACTTACTCATGAACTCGATAACACGGTCATGTGACAACATGGCGATACTTCTAGAAAGACATCCAGAATATCACGAACCACCGGTATATCACTGAGTTCGAGAGGGGATCTTGCTTTACAAAGCAACCGATGTGGTCTTAAGAGCTTTGGGATTAACCTAACTCTTTAGACCGAAGAAGGAGCGCCTGAACAAACAGACTTGGCAACAGAATCAAACTTCACTTAATAATGGGCGAACCAATTATGCTAAGAATGACATCAATGTCGTTGGATTTCAAAGCAATAAGAATTGCTAAGAATCTCAGATAGTTACATCAATACGCACACCCCAACAATCCCAAGCACGAACAACTCGGAGGAAGGGCGAGTAAAGATATGTAAGAGCATCACTTCATCAATAAGGCCATGATACAAAGCACGATCTCTTGATATAAAAGAGTGTGCTGCTCTAAGGTAGAACAGAACAGAAACTAACGAGGCCTCTTAATCTGCGGATTACAACACTTTGACCAAGTCTTTGAAATGGACAAGGTACTGGAGTTTGTTTCTCCTGACATACCAAAGTGGAATGTCTTGACGGACCATAAGAGTAATATACACTGGAGACACCAATGCACATTTACAACTTGGCTACTAACTAGAAGACAAAAGTCAAAAAGTAACTAAAGAAGAAGAACACGATCAGGATCAGAATTCCTGAGAGATAGATGCACAAGATAACACTTTTATGAAACTCATGCTGAATTTTTTTTTTGGCAGAGTCAGAGACATAGCAGTGGGATTCGCAAAGAGCACTCTTGTCGTGATCCATTTGGTTCCATGAAAGAACCTCTGGAATAGCTAGTGGAGGGGAAGACCTTTATTTCCATAGTTCAACACGACAATAACCACAAGCTTGAAGCGTAGCTTGATTTGAATTTAGCTATCCCGATGTAATGTTTGAACATTAACACCAGTGTTCAATGGCATGGATCTTGGGTTAAAGGCCAGCTTCATGTACTAAGATTATTCATTAGAATCCAGCACAATCGGGGACCTTCGGTTCAAGTCCAAGGGTTAAAACCCGAGAATGGAGTAACTACTAAATGAGTGACACAAAGGACACTACGAGGTAGTAATCATGGTGCAGCTTCCAGAAGCATTGCATAGCTTCCGAAGTACCCAAGAAAATAAAAAGGAGGCATACAAGGCAAAAGGAAACCTCGGAGCCTAGAACAGAAGGATGTGGAACCCACAAAATAGAGAGATCATGATGGAAAGAAATCTCTCCGTTGAAACAAAACAAAACAAAGAGGAAGCACAGAACACACACGACTGAAATTATGATGGCACGATAGCTAGCTCTCTCTTGAAGTAAGAGGAAGAAAGAAAACTCGAAACACACGCACACATATTCTCTAGAGTCGTGCAAACTTAACAATAGGTCAACTGGTTAAGAAACGACCTGCCCTTGAGGCACCTAAGTTTTGAAAGACCTAGAAGAGATAGAAAAACTTTCAAATCAACACAAGGTAAGACACCTTTGAATTAGAGCGATACCAGATAAGGAGTAAAAAGAATCCTAATCAGATTTTCGGAAATACTTTTAGTTTTCAATAGTTTTCACAAACACTAGACTCAACATCGACCAGTAGAAAGGGTTTTCCTACAGGCAGTCCTGCTCTGATACCAAAACCTGTGGCACCCCCGGGATCAGGGTTAGACAAATACCAGATCTTCGTCTGACATAAGTCTAACCTAGAGCTCGAGAGACTACAGTGAGAGAATCGGTAACACAACAGTGACTCTACGACTCAAAAAGTAATACAAGCTCATAACTGAGCGAAGAACCAAAGTATTACAAGCAGAGGTCACTGACCTGACATACATCAATCAACAGAAGCGAAGTTATGCTATTAGACATAGCAAGATAGCAAAAGGACTAAGAGGCCAGGAGCATAACGGTGATGTCCCAGCCCATAGATTCCAGGCTGCCACCTGGGAACCCCAAGCTACTCGTCGATGTCGACTAGAAACCACCATCTGTTGGAGCACTTCTTCTGAAACAAAAGCATGCAAAGCTGAGTACAGGGACTCAGCAAGACTTAGTACAACCTTTTAGCAAAGCGGGTATGCGGGCTTTCTGGTAGATCTTCTTTTGCGTAAAGCCAGTTTTCCTTTGTAAGACCAGAGAGAGAAGAAGCTCGACTACTCAGAATCTTTAAAAAGGGGATAAGAGAGCGACATCTCTATCTCTATTGATCATCATATTGTATCCACCAATCTTCGTCATCTCAAACCACTATCCTCGGATCACCCCCTCAACACCCGGAGAAGGTGTCCGTAAACACACATTGGTTGTCAAGTTTTACGATTAGGTTCATGTTGTCTATGATCACAGAATCCATTCCCAAGTCGTCCATAACCGTGGACACGGCTTTTCGAAAAGATTTAACCCTGCAGGGGTGCACAACTTTACCCACACGTGCCAACCGATTCTTAGTGCCAGAACATTAGCTCTCTTCCTTGGAAAGCCGGCAGAGGGTGGTTGACCCCGACCTTTACCTTGCTGTCGCCGAGACCATGAGTCACGCGCTAAGGATTGTTCCGCCGTAACGGGTCAAGTCCCGAAGTCGGTCCTTAACGATGTGAGCCGAGGTGGGTTTCCCCAGAGGCCGCAACCTCCAGCCACCACGACCACGCTTACCTGCCTGTTATGTACCTTTAACCCCCAAGCAAAATGCAATGCATATGACCAGGTAACGCGCAAACTATGTGACTCATGGAATCTACTAGGCAAGTTAGTGAGTCGAGAGGGTACCATAATAGGGCCTCGTGTGGTTGTACGCTCGGTCTTGGTTCAAGAGGCGAGAACTCGGTTCCTAGGGTCGGCAGAAATGAAACAACCCACCACATCCCAATGTGGCCTCTCGTCTGAGCCTTTAATCAGGTTTATCATCATCTCTATACTTACCACGTCAACCTGTCATGCTAGATTCATTTCATTGTGAGGCTCCAGTCCGAAGACCGGAGTAGCAGCGTAACAAACTAAGCATGGCTAAGCATAAAGAGATAAAGGTTCTAGCGATGCACACATGCCAAACCTAGTTATGCTAGGAGCGGTGGATCAGTTATTTGAGGCTACCAGGGTGGAACATGCAGTAGATAGGATAACTCTACTTATCGATAAAAGACAGTTGAATCGTATGCAATATGTAGGAAATAGAGTAAAAGCATTTGTAAAACTTATATGAACCAAGCTAGGGCTTGCCTTTGTCCCTGACCAACCAATGTGGATCTTTGATGTATGCTTGACTTGTTCGTCGGTGGACAAGAATTGATCATCAGGTTGGTTGATCTTCATCGTCTCGGACTCGTGCTCTATCGATCGCGAAGAAGCAAATACTATAAAGAGAGGAATAACAATCAACACATGGCATGGATGCAATGCGCATACAAGTATGAATGATATGACATGTTAAAGTTATTTGAACTAACCCTAATACATCATTATCAAATTAAATGGAATTTCGAATGCATAAAACATTGCATTTCGATGACTTCCATAAAGTGGTATTTCGTTATTCTAACAAAATTGTTAATTGAAGTTGTTTAGCTATGCATGATGATAGCATAAGTAGGTAGGTTTCATTTTTCTGAAGATTTTGATATATTATACACCTTTTTCTGAATTAAAATGAAATAGTTATTGAATTTACAAGTTTTGTTCATTTTCTGAAATTCCAGTAATTATTAAAATCCTGACATAGGGGCCCACTGTCATATTTTTATTCTTTATCAAAAATTCTGGAAATGATTAAATTTCTGACGGATGAACCCCACCTGTCATGGATTTATTATTTACATAAACAAAAAAGGAAAACAAAAACAAAAAACAAAACACGCTGGCAGCGAGGCCCACTGCAGTCAACCCGCCGGTGGTCAACCACGGCGGCCCGGCGCCGGCGAGGAGCGGAGCAGACGCTCCAGGGGTCGCCTGGACGCGCCGCTTAGCGCGTTGGACGCGCCCAGACATGGGCGTTCACCTGGTGGCGGCGCCGCTCGCGCATGGTCGCCGGAGCGGCCACGGCGGCGAGGCCGAACGACGGCGGCGATGGGCTTGCATGGCGCGGGCGTGTTGTAGGAGGAGGGAGGAAACAGAGGGGCGCTGGAGCATCGCGTGCTCACCAGGAGCGTCGTGGAAGGCTCGGCGGCGGCGGGGAAGGTCGGACGGCGACGCCATGGTCGACGGAGGCGACGACCGGACTTCGGGAAGACGGCCTCGATTCGAGCGACAAGGTGCTCCCCGGCTCGGGCTGCTAGGCGGAGGAGGAAGAGGGCGATGCAGCGGAGCGAGTGGCGACGTCGGCTGGGTGCGGGGAGGCCGGCAA
Organism: Lolium perenne; assembly: GCF_019359855.2. Classification (NCBI taxonomy): domain Eukaryota; kingdom Viridiplantae; phylum Streptophyta; class Magnoliopsida; order Poales; family Poaceae; genus Lolium; species Lolium perenne. The sequence goes on from NC_067250.2 coordinate 278,715,284, forward strand.
CGGTGGCGATAGAGAGATGGCCGGGGCTAGGGTTTCGTGCGCGTCTACGCAGAGAGAGCAGGGGAGAAGGCGCGCGAGGTGGGGAGAAGATAAGGGAGAGGGGAGGGCGTCGTCGGGGTCCTTATCCTCCCAGGGGAGGGCGGCGCGGCGAGCATCTCCCCGCCGGGATCGACGGCTCGGGCGGGGCCAGGCAGCTCCCTGCCTGTCTGAAGGAAGAAGACAAGGGGAGTTTTTCACAAAACCCCCTAGGTCTTGATGATTCTCTGGAATTTTAAAAACAGGGCTAGAAACAATAGATTTTGGCATTTTGCAACCCTTTTGGAGTTCAAAAATAACTCTAAACTTTAGGGGAAAAATATTTTGTGGCCCTCCTATTAATATTTGAGGGTCCACATATTTTGTTTTGTGGTTTTCAACATTTGAAACATTTTTAGAGAATTTAAAACAGAGGAAACTTGACATACATTAGGGTTTCCACTTATTCTAAAAGTGTGAAGTTTTCTTAATGCAATTTAAATGATGCTCATGAATGCACAAACAACTTCTAATTAGGGTTTAGCAAAATAGGGATGTTACATGAACTACTCACTCATCACTCCGGAGGCGACCATGGCGGTGAAGAGTCCTCCGGGAGATGAATCCCCTCTCCGGCAGGGTGCCGGAGGTGATCTCCAGAATTCCCCGAGATGGGATTGGCGGCGGCGGCGTCTCAGTAAGGTTTTCCGTATCGTGGCTCTCGGTACTGGGGGTTTCGCGACGAAGACCTTAAGTAGGCGGAAGGGCGGAGTCGGAGGGGTCACGGGGGCCCCACACAGCAGGGCCGCGCGGGCCCCCCTGGGCCGCGCCGCCCTAGTGTGGCGGCGCCCCGTGGCCCCACTTCGTCTTCTCTTCGGTCTTCTGGAAGCTTCGTGGTAAAATAGGCCCCTGGGCGTTGATTTCGTCCAATTCCGAGAATATTTCTTTACTAGGATTTCTGAAACCAAAAACAGCAGAAAACAGCAACTGGCTCTTCGGCATCTCGTTAATAGGTTAGTGCCGGAAAATGCATAAATACGACATATAATGTGTATAAAACATGTAGATATCATCAATAATGTGGCATGGAACATAAGAAATTATCGATACGTCGGAGACGTATCAGCATCCCCAAGCTTAGTTCCTGCTCGTCCCCGAAAGGTGTAAACGATAACAAAGATAATTTCTGGAGTGACATGCCATCATAATCTTGATCATACTATTGTAAGCATATGTAATGAATGCAGCGATCAAAACAATGGTAATGACATGAGTAAACAACTGAATCATAAAGCAAAGACTTTTCATGAATAGCACTTAAAGACAAGCATCAATAAGTCTTGCATAAGAGTTAACTCATAAAGCAATAAATCAAAGTAAAGGTATTGAAGCAACACAAAGAAAGATTAAGTTTCAGCGGTTGCTTTCAACTTGTAACATGTATATCTCATGGATATTGTCAACATAGAGTAATATAACAAGTGCAATATGCAAGTATGTAGGAATCAATGCACAGTTCACACAAGTGTTTGCTTCTTGAGGTGTGATGTCTACTTCCCCCTCCTTTTCCTGTAGACAGTGTTGGGCCTCCAAGAGCAGAGGTTTGTAGAACAGCAGCAAGTTTTCCCTTAAGTTGATCACCCAAGGTTTATCGAACTCAGGGAGGAAGAGGTCAAAGATATCCCTCTCATGCAACCCTGCAACCACAAAGCAAGAAGTCTCTTGTGTCCCCAACACACCTAATAGGTGCACTAGTTCGGCGAAGAGATAGTGAAATACAGGTGGTATGAATAAGTATGAGCAGTAGCAACGGTGCCAGAAAATAGCTTGCTGGCGTGTAGTTGATGGTGGTAGTATTGCAGCAGTAGTAACACAGTAAAACAGTAAACAAGCAGCGATAGCAGTATTTAGGAATAAGGCCTAGGGATTACACTTTCACTAGTGGACACTCTCAACATTGATCACATAACAGAATAGATAAATGCATACTCTACACTTTTGTTGGATGATGAACACATTGCGTAGGATTACACGAACCCTCAATGCCGGAGTTAACAAGCTCCACAATTATGTTCATGTTTTAGTAACCTTATAGTGTAAGATAGATCAACATAACCAAATAGATCACATCAATACCATCATAGTAATAGTTAACTTCACAATCCACAAGAGATCATGATCATAGCCTACGACAAGAACCACATGGGGCACACACTAGTCACCTTTACACCATGCAGGAGGAATAGAATACTTTAATAACATCACTAGAGTAGCACATAGATAGTAGTGATACAAAACTCATATGAATCTCAATCATGTAAAGCAGCTCATGAGATTATTGTATTGAGGTACATGGGAGAGAGATGAACCACATAGCTACCGGTACAGCCCCGAGCCTCGATGGAGAACTACTCCCTCCTCATGGGAGCAGCAGCGGTGATGAAGATGGCGGTGGAGATGGCAGCGGTGTCGATGGAGAAGCCTTCCGGGGGCACTTCCCCGTTCCGGCAGCGTGCCGGAACAGAGACTCCTATCCCCCAGATCTTGGCGTCGCGATGGCGGCGGCTCTGGAAGGTTTCTGTGGTTTTCGCCGAACGTATCAGGGTTTTCGATCCAGGGGCTTTATATAGGCGAAGAGGCGGCGCAGGAGGGTCGAAGGGGCGACGACACCATAGGGCGGCGCGGCCAGGGCCTGGGCCGCGCCGGCCTATGGTCTGGGGGCCCAGTGCCCCCCCTCTGGTCCTTCCCGGGTGTTCTGGATGCTTCCGGTGAAAATAGGAACTTGGGCGTTGATTTCGTCCGATTCCGAGAATATTTCGTTACTAGGATTTCTGAAACCAAAAACAGCAGAAAACAGGAACTGGCACTTCGGCATCTTGTTAATAGGTTAGTTCCATAAAATGCACGAATATGACATAAAGTGTGCATAAAACATGTAGATAACATCAATAATGTGGCATGGAACATAAGAAATTATCGATACGTCGGAGACGTATCAGCATCCCCAAGCTTAGTTCTGCTCGTCCCGAGCAGGTAAAACGATAACAAAGATAATTTCTAGAGTGACATGCCATCATAAACTTGATCATACTATTTGTAAAGCATATGTAGTGAATGCAGCGATCAAAACAATGTATATGACATGAGTAAACAAGTGAATCATATAGCAAAGACTTTTCATGAATAGTACTTCAAGACAAGCATCATTAAGTCTTGCATAAGAGTTAACTCATAAAGCAATAATTCATAGTAAAAGCATTGAAGCAACACAAAGGAAGATTAAGTTTCAGCGGTTGCTTTCAACTTGTAACATGTATATCTCATGGATATTGTCAACATAGAGTAATATAACAAGTGCAATAAGCAAATATGTAAGAATCAATGCACAGTTCACACAAATGTTTGCTTCTTGAGGTAGAGAGAGATAGGTGAACTGACTCAACAATAAAAGTAAAAGAATTGTCCTTCAAAGAGGAAAGCATCGATTGCTATATTTGTGCTAGAGCTTTTATTTTGAAAACATGAAACAATTTTGTCAACGGTAGTAATAAAGCATATGTATCATGTAAATTATATCTTACAAGTTGCAAGTCTCATGCATAGTATACTAATAGTGCCCGCACCTTGTCCTAATTAGCTTGGACTACCGGATCATCACAATGCACATGTTTTAACCAAGTGTCACAAAGGGGTACCTCTATGCCGCCTGTACAAAGGTCTAAGGAGAAAGCTCGCATTGGATTTCTCGCTATTGATTATTCTTCAACTTAGACATCCATACCGGGACAACATAGACAACAGATAATGGACTCCTCTTTTATGCATAAGCATGTAACAACAATTAATAATTTTCTCATTTGAGATTGAGGATATATGTCCAAAACTGAAACTTCCACCATGGATCATGGCTTTAGTTAGCGGCCCAATGTTCTTCTCTAACAATATGCATGCTTAACCATAAGGTGGTAGATCTCTCTTACTTCAGACAAGACGGACATGCATAGCAACTCACATGAAATTCAACAATGAATAGTTGATGGCGTCCCCAGTGAACATGGTTATCGCACAACAAGCAACTTATTAAGAGATAAAGTGCATAATTACATATTCAATACCACAATAGTTTTTAAGCTATTTATCCCATGAGCTATATATTGCAAAGGTGAATGATGGAATTTTAAAGATAGCACTCAAGCAATTTACTTTGGAATGGCGGAAAATACCATGTAGTAGGTAGGTATGGTGGACACAAATGGCATAGTGGTTGGCTCAAGTATTTTGGATGCATGAGAAGTATTCCCTCTCGATACAAGGTTTAGGCTAGCAAGGCTTATTTGAAACAAACACAAGGATGAACCGGTGCAGCAAAACTCACATAAAAGACATATTGAAAACATTATAAGACTCTACACCGTCTTCCTTGTTGTTCAAACTCAATACTAGAAATTATCTAGACCTTAGAGAAACAAAATATGCAAACCAAATTTTAGCATGCTCTATGTATTTCTTCATTAATGGGTGCAAAGCATATGATGCAAGAACTTAAACATGAGCACAACAATTGCCAAGTATCACACTACCCAAGACATTATAGCAAATTACTACATGTATCATTTTCCAATTCCAACCATATAACAATTTAACGAAGAGGAAACTTCGCCATGAATATTATGAGCTAAGAACACATGTGTTCATATGCAACAGCGGAGCGTGTCTCTCTCCCACACAAGCATGATGTAATACAATTTATTCAAACACAAACAAAAATAAAAGCATACAGACGCTCCAAGTAAAGCACATAAGATGTGACCGAATAAAAATATAGTTTCAAGAGAAGGAACCTGATAATTTGTCGATGAAGAAGGGGATGCCTTGGGCATCCCCAAGCTTAGACGCTTGAGTCTTCTTAGAATATGCAGGGGTGAACCACCGGGGCATCCCCAAGCTTAGAGCTTTCACTCTTCTTGATCATAGTATATCATCCTCCTCTCTTGACCCTTGAAAACTTCCTTCACACCAAACTTCTCATAAACTTCATTAGAGGGGTTAGTACATAATCAAAAACTCACATGTTCAGAGGTGACACAATCATTCTTAACACTTCTGGACATTGCTCAAAGCTACTGGAGTTTAATGGAACAAAGAAATCCATCCCACATAGCAAAAGAGGCAATGCGAAATAAAAGGCAGAATCTGTCAAAACAGAACAGTCCGTAAAGACGAATTTCTAATAAATACTTCCGTTGCTCAGATCAGAAAACTCAAAACTAATGAAAGTTGCGTACATATCTGAGGAACACGCACGTAAATTGGCATATTTTTCTGATTTTTCTACAGAGAGAAAATCCCAGATTCGTGACAGATAGAAATCTGTTTCTGCGCAGAAATCCAAATCTAGTATCAACCTTCGATTAGAGGCTTCACTTGGCACAACAAAACACAAAACTAAGATAAGGAGAGGTTGCTACAGTAGTAAACAACTTCCAAGACACAAAATAAAAACAAAGTACTGTAGCAAAATAACACATGGGTTATCTCCCAAGAAGTTCTTTTCTTTATAGCCATTAAGATGGGCTCAGCAGTTTTAATGATGCACTCGCAAGAAATAGTATTTGAAGCAAAAGAGAGCATCAAGAGGCAAATTCAAAACACATTTAAGTCTAACATGCTTCCTATGAAAAGGAATCTTGTAAGTAAACAAGTTCAAGAAGCATAATGCAACAAGCATAGAGAGATAAAACAAGTGTAGCTTCAAAAATTTCAGCACATAGAGAGGTGTTTTAGTAACATGAAAATTTCTACAACCATATTTTCCTCTCTCATAATAACTTTCAGTAGCAACATGAGCAAACTAAACAATATAACCATCACATAAAGCATTCTTATCATGAGTCTCATGCATAAAATTATTACTCTCCACATAGGCATAATCAATTTTATTAGTTATAGTGGGAGCAAATTCAACAAAGTAGCTATCATCATTATTCTCATCAAGTGTAGGAGGCATAGTATAATCACAACAAAATTTACTCTCCATAGTAGGTGGCACCAAAAGACCACTATCATTATAATCATCATATATGGGAGGCAAAGTATCATCAAAGAAAATTTTCTCCTCAATGCTTGGGGGACTAAAAAGATCATGAAAACCAGCTTCCCCAAGCTTAGAATTTTCTATATTATTATCAACAATGGTGTTCAAAGCGTTCATACTAATATTACTACTAGCATGCAAATAAGATTCCATAGGTTTTTTAATTTTCGCATCAAACAATCCATGTTTTAAATCAGGAAACAGAAATAGAAGCTCATTCTTGTCCATTATGCCAAACTAGTGTAAACAAGAAACAAAAAGATGCAATTGCAGGATCTAAAGAAAATAGCTTTGAGTACTTACAAGGCGCCGGAAAATAGCTTGGTAGCCGAGGTCCGGAGTGTGAGTACCTTTTACCTTTCCTCCCCGGCAACGGCGCCAGAAAATAGCTTGATGTCTACTTCCCCCTCCTTTTCCTGTAGACAGTGTTGGGCCTCCAAGAGCAGAGGTTTGTAGAACCGCAGCAAGTTTTCCCTTAAGTGGATCACCCAAGGTTTATCGAACTCAGGGAGGAAGAGGTCAAAGATATCCCTCTCATGCAACCCTGCAACCACAAAGCAAGAAGTCTCTTGTGTCCCCAACACACCTAATAGGTGCACTAGTTCGGCGAAGAGATAGTGAAATACAGGTGGTATGAATAAGTATGAGTAGTAGCAACGGTGCCAGAAAATAGCTTGCTGGCGTGTAGTTGATGGTGGTAGTATTGCAGCAGTAGTAACACAGTAAAACAGTAAACAAGCAGCGATAGCAGTATTTAGGAATAAGGCCTAGGTATTACACTTTCACTAGTGGACACTCTCAACATTGATCACATAACAGAATAGATAAATGCATACTCTACACTTTTGTTGGATGATGAACACATTGTGTAGGATTACACGAACCCTCAATGCCGGAGTTAACAAGCTCCACAATTATGTTCATGTTTTAGTAACCTTATAGTGTAAGATAGATCAACATAACCAAATAGATCACATCAATACCATCATAGTAATAGTTAACTTCACAATCCACAAGAGATCATGATCATAGCCTACGACAAGAACCACATGGGGCACACACTAGTCACCTTTACACCATGCAGGAGGAATAGAATACTTTAATAACATCACTAGAGTAGCACATAGATAGTAGTGATACAAAACTCATATGAATCTCAATCATGTAAAGCAGCTCATGAGATTATTGTATTGAGGTACATGGGAGAGAGATGAACCACATAGCTACCGGTACAGCCCCGAGCCTCGATGGAGAACTACTCCCTCCTCATGGGAGCAGCAGCGGTGATGAAGATGGCGGTGGAGATGGCAGCGGTGTCGATGGAGAAGCCTTCCGGGGGCACTTCCCTGTTCCGGCAGCGTGCCGGAACAGAGACTCCTGTCCCCCAGATCTTGGCGTTGCGATGGCGGCGGCTCTGGAAGGTTTCTGTGGTTTTCGTCGAACGTATCAAGGTTTTCGATCCAGGGGCTTTATATAGGCGAAGAGGCGGCGCAGGAGGGTCGAAGGGGCGACGACACCATAGGGCGGCGCGGCCAGGGCCTGGGCCGCGCCGGCCTATGGTCTGGGGCCCAAAGTGCTCCCTCTGGTCCTTCCCGGGTGTTCTGGATGCTTCCGGTGAAAATAGGAACTTGGGCGTTGATTTCGTCCGATTCCAAGAATATTTCGTTACTAGGATTTCTGAAACCAAAAATAGCAGAAAACAGGAACTGGCACTTCGGCATCTTGTTAATAGGTTAGTTCCAGAAAATGCACGAATATGACATAAAGTGTGCATAAAACATGTAGATAACATCAATAATGTGGCATGGAACATAAGAAATTATCGATACGTCGGAGACGTATCAAGGTGGAGAGAAATAGGTGAACTGACTCAACATAAAAGTAAAAGAATGGTCCTTTAAAGAGGAAAGCATTGATTGCTATATTTGTGCTAGAGCTTTGGTTTTGAAAACATGAAACAATTTTGTCAACGGTAGTAATAAAGCACATGTATTATGTAAATTATATCTTACAAGTTGCAAGCCTCATGCATAGTATACTAATAGTGCCCGCACCTTGTCCTAATTAGCTTGGACTACCGGATCATCGCAATACACATGGTTTAACCAAGTCTCACAAAGGGGTACCTCCATGCCGCCTGTACAAAGGTCTAAGGAGAAAGCTCGCATTTTGGATTTCTCGCTTTTGATTATTCTCAACTTAGACATCCATACCGGGACAACATGGACAACAGATAATGGACTCCTCTTTAATGCATAAGGATGTAGCAACAATTAATGTTCTCATATGAGATTGAGCATATATGTCCAAAACTGAAACTTCCACCATGATTCATGGCTTTAGTTAGCGGCCCAATGTTCTTCTCTAACAATATGCATGCTCTAACCATTAAAGTGGTAGATCTCTCTTACTTCAGACAAGACGGACATGCATAGCAACTCACATGATATTCAACAAAGAGTAGTTGATGGCGTCCCCAGAAACATGGTTATCGCACAACAAGCAACTTAATAAGAGATAAAGTGCATAAGTACATATTCAATATCACAATAGTTTTTAAGGCTATTTTGTCCCATGAGCTATATATTGTAAAGGTGAATGATGGAAATTTTAAAGGTAGCACTCAAGCAATTTAGTTTGGAATGGCGGAGAAATACCATGTAGTAGGTAGGTATGGTGGACACAAATGGCATAGTGGTTGGCTCAAGGATTTTGGATGCATGAGAAGTATTCCCTCTCGATACAAGGTTTAGGCTAGCAAGGTTATTTGAAACAAACACAAGGATGAACCGGTGCAGCAAAACTCACATAAAAGACATATTGAAAACATTATAATACTCTACACCGTCTTCCTTGTTGTTCAAAACTCAATACTAGAAATTATCTAGACTTTAGAGAGATCAAATATGCAAACCAAATTTTAGCAAGCTCCTCGTGTTTCTTCATTAATGGGTGCAAAGTATATGATGCAAGAGCTTAAACATGAGCACAACAATTGCCAAGTATCAAATTATTCAAGACATTTTAGAATTACTACATGTAGCATTTCCCAATTCCAACCATATAACAATTTAACGAAGAAGATTCAACCTTCGCCATGAATACTATGAGTAAAGCCTAAGGACATATTTGTCGATATGCAACAGCGGAGCGTGTCTCTCTCCCACACAATGAATGCTAGGATCCATTTTATTCAAACAAAAACAAAAACAAACCGACGCTCCAAGTAAAGTACATAAGATGTGATGGAATAAAAATATAGTTTCAGGGGAGGAACCTGATAATGTTGTCGATGAAGAAGGGGATGCCTTGGGCATCCCCAAGCTTAGACGCTTGAGTCTTCTTAATATATGCAGGGGTGAACCACCGGGGCAACCCCAAGCTTAGAGTTTTCACTCTCCTTGATCATATTGCATCATTTCCCTCTCTTGATCCTTGAAAACTTTCTCCACACCCAGGGGCGGAGCTGCATGTATGCAAGGTGGTGCACGTGCACCAGGGTAAAAAAATATTTAACCTTGATATCAGCTCAAAAACTAGTATGTGCACCCCTGTAATACATGATTAGTGCACCCTGGTGAGTTAAATCAGCTCATATTACTAGGTTGTGCACCCTGGCTGAGCTTGGTCTAGCTCCGCCACTGTCCACACCAAACTCGAAACAACTCATTAGAGGATTAGTGCACAATAAAAATTAACATGTTCAGAGGTGACATAATCATTCTTAACACTTCTGGACATTGCATAAAGCTACTGGACATTAATGGATCAAAGAAATTCATCCAACATAGCAAAAGAGGCAATGCGAAATAAAAGGCAGAATCTGTCAAAACAGAACAGTTCGTAAAGACGAATTTTAAAATGGCACCAGACTTGCTCAAATGAAAATGCCCAAATTTAATGAAAGTTGCGTACATATCTGAGGATTACTCACGTAAATTGGCATATTTTTCTGAGTTACCTACAGAGAATTAGGCCCAGATTCGTGACAGCAAAGAAATCTGTAACTGCGCAGTAATCCAAATCTAGTATGAACCTTGCTATCAAAGACTTTACTTGGCACAACAAAACACAAAACTAAGATAAGGAGAGGTTGCTACAGTAGTAAACAACTTCCAAGACTCAAATATAAAACAAAAATACTGTAGTAAAAACATGGGTTGTCTCCCATAAGCGCTTTTCTTTAACGCCTTTCAGCTAGGCGCAGAAAGTGTATATCAAGTGTTATCGAGGGATGATGCATCGGCATTATAAGTTCCCCCATCTGTGGTGGCACTAAGGGCTTTGTCAATTTTAGGCCTATAATAATATTTCTTTGGTTTAGGCACTTTAGAGACATACATAAACTTTTGCTCCTTACCCACATAAGCTTTCTCTCTAAACTTTAAAGATGAAAAGGTTGAACCCAAGGTTCCCATAGCTTTTTCAAGTTCGCCAATCCTATTAATTTGATTATCATGGACAACACAAGTTCCTAGGACACTAATTCTTTCATCAATTCCTCCTAAGGATTTATCAAGTTCATCAGTTTTATCAAGTAACATTTCCAATTTAGTTTCAACACTTGGGAAATTTTTCTCTATGGTTTCCAATTTTTTCATAACATCTTCAAGAGAGGTTTCAATTTTAGCTTCATTAACATGTGGTATTCCAACTAAACTCTCAATAATGCAACTAGCTTCTAAAGCAGGAGCGCTTAGGAAGTTACCTCCTGCGAGACAATCAAGAACATACCTATTCCAGCTAGAGATACCAACATAAAAATTCCTGAGTACGATAGTGGTGGAGTGTTTCTTAGTGCACCTATTATGGGCATCACTAATTCTATACCAAGCATCTTTTAAACATTCTCCCCCTTGTTGTTTAAACGAACAAAGTTCAACTTCAGGATTACTCATTTTAGCAGTAGTGAATAAAGCAAACTAGATAAAGTAAATGCAAGTAACTAATTTTTTTGTGTTTTTGATATAGAGTGCAAGACAGTAAATAAAGTAAAGCTAGCAACTAATTTTTTTGTGTTTTGATATAATGCAGCAAACAAAGTAGTAAATAAAATAAAGCAAGACAAAAACAAAGTAAAGAGATTGGATTGTGGAGACTCCCCTTGCAGCGTGTCTTGATCTCCCCGGCAACGGCGCCAGAAAATATGCTTGATGGCGTGTAACTCACACGTTCGTTGGGAACCCCAAGAGGAAGGTATGATGCGCACAGCAGCAAGTTTCCCTCAGAAAGAAACCAAGGTTTATCGAACCAGGAGGAGCCAAGAAGCACGTTGAAGGTTGATGGCGGCGGGATGTAGTGCGGCGCAACACCAGAGATTCCGGCGCCAACGTGGAACCTGCACAACACAACCAAAGTACTTTGCCCCAACGAAACAGTGAGGTTGTCAATCTCACCGGCTTGCTGTAACAAAGGATTAGATGTATAGTGTGGATGATGATTGTTTGCAAGAAAATAGTAGAACAAGTATTGCAGTAGATTGTATTCGATATAAAAGAATGGACCAGGGTCCACAGTTCACTAGAGGTGTCTCTCCCATAAGATAAATAGCATGTTGGGTGAACAAATTACAGTCAGGCAATTGACAAATAGAGAGGGCATGACCATGCACATACATGATATGATGAGTATTGTGAGATTTAATTGGGCATTACGACAAAGTACATAGACCGCTATCCAGCATACATCTATGCCTAAAAAGTCCACCTTCAGGTTATCATCCGAACCCCTTCCAGTATTAAGTTGTAAAACAACAGACAATTGCATTAAGTATGGTGAATGTAATCAATAACTACATCCTTAGACATAGCATCAATGTTTTATCCCTAGTGGCAACAGCACATCCACAACCTTAGAATTTTCTGTCACTGTCCCAGATTTAATGGAGGCATGAACCCACTATCGAGCATAAATACTCCCTCTTGGAGTTAAGAGCAAAAACTTGGCCAGAGCCTCTACTAATAACGGAGAGCATGCAAGATCATAAACAACACATAGGTAATAGATTGATAATCAACATAACATAGTATTCTCTATCCATCGGATCCCGACAAACATAACATATAGAATTACAGATAGATGATCATGATCATGTTAGACAGCTCACAAGATCCGACAATGAAGCACATGAGGAGAAGACAACCATCTAGCTACTGCTATGGACCCATAGTCCAGGCGTGAACTACTCACTCATCACTCCGGAGGCGACCATGGCGGTGAAGAGTCCTCCGGGAGATAAATCCCCTCTCCGGCAGGGTGCCGGAGGTGATCTCCAGAATCCCCCGAGATGGGATTGGCGGCGGCGGCGTCTTAGTAAGGTTTTCTGTATCGTGGCTCTCGGTACTGGGGGTTTCGCGACGAATACCTTAAGTAGGTGGAAGGGCGGAGTCGGAGGGGTCACGGGGGCCCCACACAGCAGGGCCGCGCGGGCCCCCCTGGGCCGCGCCGCCCTAGTGTGGCGGCGCCCCGTGGCCCCACTTCGTCTTCTCTTCGGTCTTCTGGAAGCTTCGTGGTAAAATAGGCCCCTGGGCGTTGATTTTGTCCAATTCCGAGAATATTTCTTTACTAGGATTTCTGAAACCAAAAACAGTAGAAAACAGCAACTGGCTCTTCGGAATCTCGTTAATAGGTTAGTGCCAGAAAATGCATAAATACGACATATAATGTGTATAAAACATGTAGATATCATCAATAATGTGGCATGGAACATAAGAAATTATCGATACGTCGGAGACGTATCAAGCTCCTTTCCGGCCGCGTTCGTAGTTCCATATCCCGGAACAGGGAGTGACATGTCACGGTTCTTTACACTCTGCAGAGGTGTGTTGCTTGACCCATAAGAGATCTTAACCTTGGTGCCAACCGGGAAGCTTTCCCGTCCACACTTCCTAAGGTGTGAGGCCCGGTATAAGGTCTAGCCAATCATGTTCCTCCGCTACCTCGAACACCCACCCTTTGTTGCATGCCCCAACCCTGGGTCCACGCTGGTCCCATTATTCCCGTAGATTTCAGGGTGGACCCCGACCACGACGTCAATGCAGGGCTCTACCATACATTCCTACGCCGGTATCTGCAACCCATCATAGACCGCAATACCGTGGGGACTTAGGACTCCCCAGCCTCACCGCTTGCTCCTTCGGGCGACAAGTGTACTACGGACAATGCCGTGGGGACTTAGGACTCCCCAGCCTCACCGCTTGCCCCCTTGGATTACAAGTGTACTACGGTAAAGCGCATCCGTTGATGAACGAGAGGTGGAAACACTTTTGACTACTCCGTCCCACTCCGGATCTTATGGTTAACACGGGTATTACGGCACAAGAATCACTGTACGACATTTGTTGTTTAATCCTAGATGGATATAAACCCTTGCAATGGAACCTCCACCATATCAACACAATCCATGGTTCCATTGCCAACCACATAGTCATATTCTTAGTTATGAAAATAGTGGTTTTGGTTTTTATGCAATAGTGATAATCATAGTACTTTGCAAGTAATTGGATAAAGATACTCAAATGACATGAGCAAGTGATGAACTTGCCTGAACACTGCAAAGTTTTGCAGTTGGATGGTGTGGACTGACCCTTGTCCTATGGTTCTGAAAAATAGCATCATTGTCCGATAAGGGCAATGGTTAAAGAAGCAATTATGCATGATTCCAGTTTTAGGGTTTGTTCCCCCTTCCGATGACATTATTATTTCATGTAAGAGGTTAAATCTAAGATTGATTTGGAGATACTCTATTTAAGGTAAATACAACCTTGAAATATTGTCAAGGTGTTTTTAAAGTCCAATTGCTTTAATGGACTTATTTTCATTATTGAAAATTAATATGTGTGTTTAAATCATTTATTTAAATCATCAAATTAAGACTTATTCTTAGTTGTCTTCAAAAATTCTCTTTGATATTTTATTTAGATAGAGAATTTTATGCTGATCAATTTTCATATTTTTAATTATTTTTTAGAGCTTTTAAACATTTCTTATGAAATTTCAAAGTTTATGTATTAAGTGATTTTGTGAAATGACCATAATGCCCCTGGGCCCCACCTGTCGGTGTAACCCAGTGGGTTAGGTCGACCGACCCACCTGGTCCGACTCGACCACCTCACTTCTCTCCCTCTCTCTCTCGCGCTCGCGTCCGAACCCTAACCCCCTCCTCGACTCTCTGGCGATGCTGTGGTCGCCGCCGCCTTCGCCGAAATACTCCGGCCGTCTCCGGCCATCTCCGGCGACGAGATGCGGCGGATCTGGACCGCCTCACGATGGCGCACCAGATCCTCTGGCTCGATCTGTTCTTCGTCTCCTTCTTCGTTCGTCCCCGTCGCATTCGTCCGCACGGCTATGAGGTTGCGCGGTGATGCGTCGCTCACCGGCGACCCTGGCGCCGTGACGCCGCCGTGGGTGCTGTCGTGGTGGTGATGGGGCACTCGCGCTCGGCGACGCCAGGCCAGGCGCGGCTTGGCGCTGCCGTGGTTGGCCCGTGCCGCCGTGCCGCCATGGCACGCCGTGGTGCTCCGTTCCAGGTACACGCGCCTCCATCTTCTCCCCTGCTTCTTCCTTCTCTGCCATGCTCTACTGCTTGTGCTTTCTATGCATGCGTGTGTGCTACTGCTGCTATTTTGGCTAGCTACTGCTATTGCTCTACTGTGTTTCCTAGCTACTTATGCTCATGGTGATCTCCTGCTGCGGCCCTCCTGTACTTGTTCATGAGCATCCAGTGATGTCCATGGTCTACTGGTTTGCTATTGGCCCTACTGGCCTTGGCTAGTGTTGCCCAGGCCATGCTAGTGCTTGCTGTTCTTACTGAATTCCTGTTCTGTGCCTCATTCTAGTTGCTACACTTGCCATAATTCAAATGTATTCATGTGTGATATCCTGACTGGTTTACAGTGTGCCATTTCTTGCAATTATGCAAGTGCCAGAGCCATGGTGGCTTATTCTGGTGCTCAGATTTAGGGTTGTGCTCAATTGAGCATTACTGTGGAATTAACACTGTTATTCAATAATAATCTGATATGTGCTTTGCTTGTGCACCTTGATCCAGTGGCTCATCATGCCTTTGATGTGCTCTGGATGCAATCATGTATTATTATTGGATTATCTGTGAAGCATCTATTGCTTATCTGTGGCTGTTTAATTCATATAAATCCTTTGTGATGCTAGTGATTGATTCTAGCATGCTTTGGTATGCTTTAACAGGCTCTGGTGATCAATTGATCACCACTTACTTGTTGATTGCATGCTTGCTAGCTGCTTGTGCTTATCTGGTGCTCCCTCTGGTGTCTGTGTGACACACATGCTTGTGCTGATGTGTGTTGATGCTTGCTCAAGCATCATCTGATGCTTGCAGTGAGCCATTGGGTCACTGGCAAGGTGTTAATACTTTGAGTTACTTATCTGTTTCATTTATCTGTAATTCCTGGCTTTACTAGATGGATAAATGATGTGAACTGTTTAACAGTAATTATCATATGGATGAATTTAGTTGAGCTAGAGGGATGCCAATATCTGTTGGGTACCCTAGCTCATACTGAACCCTCTTGGGTAATGATGTGATGGCTGGAAATGTTGGCTGTGGGTTGAGGTGACCTTGACAGCCACTTGGTGCTGTCATGGTGGCTCCCCCCTCTCTGTGGCTGGTTGTGGCTTGGTGAATGCATCACTGGACAATCTTCTTGTTGGATTTTCAGTGATCTTTTCTGTTGACAAACAAAATAGACATCATTAAGTCTATCTGTCTGATGGTTTAGCTAGCTATGGTTGTGTCTTGTAAATCTGGCTGCCTAGACAGGATCCATCAATGATGGATTCCTTTGGTTATACCACTGTATTGATATGACCAATGTTCCCTTGATGAATTCCTTCTAGCTAGGTCACTGGTTTGCTGGCACCAAATGGCTTGGTAGCCATATGATGATACAAACAGGGTTTTCCACCCATTTTGTTTCTGTGATGCAAGTGTATGCTTATTTATGAGCAAAACAGTGTTTTGCTCAGGTTCTTATGTGTATACCTCACTCCAGCTCCTAGAAATTGGGTGTTGGTGTAGAGGATGGCTTCTGGTTGGTTGGTTTGCTTTGGTGATGAGCTGGTGCTTGCCCTGCTCCTCCTTGTGAACTTGTGAAGCTTGATTTGTTTTCTGGTGATTGGGGAATAGGTGAAACAGCTCTAGCTGTTCACCTGTTCTTGGTGTTCTTGAGCTGTTCTTGGTTTCTGATGACTTACCCTGCTGCATGTCGATGGATGAAGCAAATGGCTAGGGTTTTGGCTGTGAAAAGCTTATATATGACCAGCCATTCCTTCCCTGGTCGACAGCTGAGCCTGGCATGTTTGGGTGACTCACTGTGTGTGTATGCTGCATGCACACAGCCCTGTGAGCAGGCTATGTGTGTGTGTAGCTGATGCTGTGCACTTGGACTTGGAGAGGATCAGCTCGGCTGATCTTTGTGCATATCCTCTCTATTCCATTTCTTTGTTAACCTGCCAAGTGGCAATGCACTTGGCATAACTAGTTTCTTTGCTTTGTTGTGTGCAGGTTGCAAGCAATTGATCAAGATGATCCAGAAGATCATCAAGTCCAAGATCAAGTGAAGATGTTCTTGTAGTATTTAGGATAGAATTTATCCTTGTACATTTCTTTTTAATTTCCTTTCTATTTTTCCCAATTTGTGTAATGTGTTGTAATATATCATATATCTATTCTGGATATTGTAATTGACATTGTATTATGTGTGATTATCAATAAAGCTCCCATTTTCCTTAATGAGCTTTACATAATTGTTGTATTATTTATAATCTTGATTAATGATAATTGTTTATTAAATTATCTCAAGTTTGAATTATGTGATATCCATTTGATGTTTGAATTTGAAATTCAAATTCAAATTTGGTTTGAATTCAATCATACAACTTAATTTAGAATTCAATCATGCAACTTAAGATTGTGATGCATCTTCTCTTCTCTCTTCTCAAAACCCTAATCTAGTTAAGTAAGAACAAGTTCATCGCACTCTCGAAACCCTAACCCTGTAGGATGTCGAGAGAGAAACCTGTTCCCCTTCGATGCAGTTTTGTTTTAAAAGCGTGAAATTTCCCCGTAATTTACAATGCAATGCACATCCCTTTCTAAAATCTACCCCTCGATCGTCTCTAAACCTGGGACATTACAGCCTTTCCCCCTTAAAGAAAACTTCGTCCCGAAGTTGTGGTTGTAATACCTGAAGAGTTCGGGGTATGTTTTCCTCAGGTCTTCCTCCTTTTCCCAGGTGGCTTCCCTCTCGGGATGATGCTTCCATTGTATCTTGCAGTATTTTATGGCTCGATTCCTGAGTTGTTTCCAGTTTTCCTCGAGAATCTTCGCTGGCTTCTCGATGTATGTCAAATATGGTTGTAACTCAAGTTCTTCATGTGATACTGGCTCATCTGGGGTCTTCAAACATTTTCTGAGTTGTGACACATGGAATACGTTGTGAACTTGGGATAACCTTCCCGGTAGTTCCAATTCAAAGGCTAACCCTCGGTTTTGACTCAGAATCTTAAAAGGTCCGATGTATCTAGGGCTTAACTTTCCCTTTACCCCAAATCTCTGATGTCCTTTCATCGGGCTCACCTTGAGATATACCATGTCTCCAACTTGTGGCTCCCATGTTCTTCTCTTCTGATCTGCGTAACTCTTTTGTCGGCTTTGGGCTATCTTCAACCTATCTCTTATGATGTCAATGATTTGTTTCTTTTCCTTGACATAATCAGGATTAAACTCCTTGCTTGCTCCAGCTTCATACCAGCATATGGGTGATCTACACTTCCTTCCATACAAAGCTTCGAACGGTGCCATCTTGATGCTGCTTTGATAGCTATTATTGTATGAAAACTCTGCTAGTGGCAAGTGCTCCTCCCATGATCCTCCGAAGTTTAGGGCACAAGCCCTAAGCATATCCTCTAGGATCTGATTAGTTCTCTCCGTTTGTCCACCTGTCTGAGGATGATAGGCGGTGCTATAGTCCAACTTGGATCCTAAAGCATCATGTAATTGCTTCCAGAATGCTGACGTGAACACGGATCCTCGATCCGACACGATCTTCTTGGGCACTCCATGTTTACTCACGATCTCTTTGATGTAAAGATCGATGAGTTTCTCTCCTTTATCTTGCTGGTTTACCGCTAAGAAGTGTGCACTTTTCGTTAACCGGTCCACGATTACCCATATCATGTCCTTCTTTTTATTAGTCATGGATAGTCCGGTGATGAAATCCATTCCTATCTCCTCCCATTTCCATTCTGGAATGGGTAAAGGTTGTAACTTTCCTGCCGGACTCTGGTGTTCAGCCTTCACCCTTTGGCAGGTATGGCATTCCGCCACATATTGTGCTATCTCTCTCTTCATGTTGTTCCACCAGAATAGCTCCTTTAGATCCATGTACATCTTCGTACTTCCCGGATGAATGGAGTATGGTGTTTGATGGGCTTCCCGGAGTATTACTTCCTTGATTTCAGCAATATCCGGAACGCAAATCCTCTTCTGAAACCATAGTGATCCTGATTCTCCTCGGTGAAATTCTGATGGTCTTCCTTCATCTATCCTTCTCATCTCCTCCATGATGAATGGATCGTCCAACTGACCCATCATTATCTCATTCTTCAGGTTGACATTTAGCTCATCGGCTACTTGTAAAGCCGATAGTCCTTCATGAGCTTCTTTCTCCCAAAGTTGTATCTGGGCTTGACTTATTTCCTTCTTCAACTCCGGTGATAACTCTTGTTCCACTCCGCCGGTGCTCTTCCTACTCAAGGCATCTGCTACCACATTCGCCTTTCCTGGAGTATAATTGATGGTCAAATCATAATCCTTGATCAGTTCAAGCCATCTTTTCTGCCTCATATTGAGTTCCTTCTGAGTGAAGAAATACTTGAGACTCTTGTGATCCGTATAGAGCTCACACTTGGCTCCATAGAGAAAATGTCTCCAAGTTTTTAGTGCAAATACAACTGCTGCTAATTCTAAGTCATGTGTTGGATAGTTCACTTCATGAGGTCTGAGTTGCCTCGATCCATAAGATATTACCTTCCGATCCTGCATGAGAACACAACCCAATCCATGCTTGGATGCGTCACAGTACACGGTGTAATCCTTGCCAACTTCAGGAACTGCTAACACCGGTGCCGTGGTGAGTTTCTCTTTCAGAGTTTGAAAACTCTTCTCACACTCCTCTGACCACACGAATGGTGTGTTCTTCCTTAACAACTTCGTCATTGGTCCTGCTATCTTGGAGAATCCTTCAATGAATCTCCGATAGTATCCTGCCATTCCTAGGAATCCTCGGATTTCCTTGACAGTCTTGGGTGCTTCCCATTCTAAAACTGCTGCTACCTTGCTCGGGTTAACAGCTATTCCATCTTTGCTAATGACATGACCAAGAAATTCTACTTGATCTAGCCAAAATTCACACTTGCTGAATTTGGCATAGAGTTGATGTTCTCTTAGTGTTTGCAACACTATCTTCAGATGTTCAGCATGTTCAGTTTTATCTTTGGAATAGATCAAGATATCATCGATGAATACGATGACGAACTTGTCTAGACATGGCATGAAGATCTTATTCATGAGATTCATGAAAATTGCTGGGGCATTGGTTAATCCAAAAGGCACTACATGGTATTCATGATGTCCATACCTTGAGACAAAGGCTGTTTTTGGAATGTCTTCCTTCTTGATCTTTATCTGGTGATAACCGGATCTTAGATCAATTTTGGAAAAGACTCCCGCGCCTCTAACTTGATCAAATAGATCTTGTATTCTTGGAAGTGGATACTTGTTCTTGATTGTGACGTTGTTCAAATTCCTGTAGTCTCCGCACATCCTTCTACCACCATCTCTTTTATCCACGAAGATAACAGGTGATCCCCATGGTGAAACACTCTATTGTATGAATCCTTTCTGTTCCAAGTCATCCAATTGCTCCTTAAGTTCTTTCAACTCCTTAGGCCCCATCTTATATGGTGCTTTTGCAATCGGAGCTGTTCCCGGAATTAGGTCGATAGTGAATTCTATCTCCCTATGTGGTGGCATTCCAGGTAATTCCTTAGGAAACACATCCTAGAATTCATTTACCACAGGTATATCTTCCAACTTCACCTCCTTCATGCTGTTCAGCTGTAGCTCAACTTCAATCTGTGTATGCTTGTCTCCTTGGTAGATCATTCTACTTCCATTGGGGCTTTTCAAAGACACAGTCTTGTTCACACAGTCGATCAATGCTCCGTTAGCTTCTAACCAGTTCATACCAAGAATGACATCAATGTCCTTCATCGGTAGAATGAACAGGTCTGCGTCAAACGCGCATTTATTGATCATGATGACTTGTTTTTGTTTGGTATGGGTTACTACTATCGTTCCCCCCGCGGAAAGTATAGTTATGGGTGTATCTAACTTAGTGCAACTAATCCCATATTTGATGATGAATTGCTGAGAAATGAATGATGTAGTTGCACCAGTATCAAAAAGTACTTTGCCAGGATGAGTGAGTATCTGGAGCGTACCTATCACTGCCTGATCGGAGTTAACCACCTCCTCCAGACTGGTGCAGTTCAACTTGCCGAAGGGTTTCTTGTTCTTCCAGTTCCCTCCTCGGCTTCCTCCTCCTCCTGACTGACCTCCTCCAGTATTTCTCTTGGGGCAGTCCTTCAGCATGTGCCCCTCCTGGCGACAACCAAAGCATATGATCCTTGGCTTCTTGCAATCCTTGGCAAAATGTCCTGTGAGTCCACAGCTTCGGCAAACCGATTGATTTGCAGTCTGGAATGCTTGGTTCCTCCTGCTATTATAGTAGTTGCTGTTGTTGTTGTTGTTGTTGTATCTTGGCTTGAAACTCAAGCTGGTATTGGGCTTGTTACTGATAAACCTCTTAGGCTCAAACTTGGCCTTTTTCCTCTTCTCCTCTTGCAGCTGTTTGAAGTCATCTTCAAGAGTGATGGCTGCATCCACCAACTCTTGGAATTCCGTCGCTCTCATCATTCGGAGTTGTACCTTGAACTGGGGACTTAACCCCCGCAAGAACCTCTTCTTTTCTTGTCCTCGGTGTTGACTTCTTCAATAGCGTACCGGGACAGCTTTGAGAACTCCCTGACATAAGTCAGGATGGCCTTATCCTTCTGCTCGAGACTTTCAAATTCTCGACGCTTCAGTTCCACTATACTCTCAGGGACATTGGATTCCCTGAACTTCCTCTTAAACTCCTCCCAGGTAAATACCTTCTCAGCCGGATAAACGGCTACGATATTGTCCCACCATGATGCGGCAGGTCCACACAACAAGTGTGTAGCATAACGAACCTTCTCCTGGTCGTTGCAACCAACAGTATTGAGCTTTCGCTCAGTGTCCATAAGCCAGTCTTCCGCGTCCATCAGCTCGGGCGCGTATGCGAAAGATATAGGCTTTGTGTTCTGGAAGTCTGATAAGGTGACTCCCTGATTCTCGGGTCTCTCCACCCTGTTCTGTTGTAGCAGCTCCTGGAAGAATTTCTTCTGCTGCTCCAACGTTACACGTTGTCTCTCTTCCATCATCTGCATGTACTGGACAAAGTTCTGCTGCGTCATGGGTGGTGGTGGTGGAAACTGATTCCTAGCTGCTTCATCAGCCTCTTCCTTTTGCTTCGCCTCGCGCTCCATGCGCTGCGCTTCACTCTCATCACCCGTCAATCCCGACATTTCCCCCTAGTTCTGCAACACAAAGTGGTACTCATAGTTACTCCATGCGCAAGTTTTCTGAGCTCAACTTTGTGCACAGAACTAGTCACGCAATGGAAATCAAGAAGCAAATCCAAATCATACAAAACATATACCATGTATATACATACTTAAGTGGTCTTATTACAATACTCAAGTCGATGTGAGTATGCAAACTCACTTATTAAAGTATATGTACAAATTTCTACAAATATTACACACTACAATACACGTGGTACTTGTGTATTGTAGTCTTGCTTCCCTTGGTGGTCTCTAGTCGATCTTCACTCCCGATACATCCCAGGCTTCCATCCGGTCGAACGTGTCGTCCTCCTGACAAAACCTGGAACATAAGGTCTCCCCGTCGGCTGGTAGTCGGAATCAGATGATGATCCTAGGGAGAAATCAGTGTTCACGAACTGGTCATTCAGTGCATCATAGTCCACCCATCGGGTGTACTCCCCTGTGACTCCACCATAGGTATCTCCAACATTTGTATCCGACTCAACCTGTGTCGGATACTCTCCAACTTCTTCCCCATTCCACGGATAACTCTGGTTCTGGGTCGTGGCGTCCTCATTCATCTCCCCGTCATAATACACTGAAGTACTATGAGTTCCAGTATCAGACCCCCAACGCCAACCTGTGGAGTTTTCTATAGGAGTCACGGAACGCTGATTGTTTCCGGATTCCTCTCCACCCTCATATCCTCTATAGGAACTACTAAGATAGTTCCCAGGTGTAACGGGTGTAGTTTCTCGTTCAGGGTGGTCAATACTGATATAATCACCAGCTGAGTAAACTGGTGTGTGCACCTCATTCTCCATAGGTTCCTTCCCCTTAGTCTCCTCCTTGGGTTCAGTAAACTCCTCTAGCATTGTATCAATTGCTCCCGTCAAATGACGGTTCAACTGAAAGAACAATGATAGTAAGTTGCGGCTATTGTCCATGTATTTTGCAGCTTCTGCTGGTTTGCGTTTGGCATATTTGAAATGGTTAAGCATGGGATCATCTTCCTCCTCCATATGAGGAATGTGTGTGAATTCGGAACCCATAAGCTCTTTCGTCTTATGCTCCCGAATATCGGTTATGGCTCTCATAACGGCTATATGGTAGGCTGTGTTCATAGTTCTGGCTTCACCTGCTGGCATTACTACGCTCATTCCCAAAGATTCGGGAAGTCGTAGCCCTACCCTACACTTTGCCAATACAGTACCATCATAGTACATGTATTTCTTTACTTGGATCTGGGGATCACACCCAAATTCAAGTAACATGGCACGAAGAATATCTGCGAGTCCTCCTTCATATTCACTCAGTGTGGAGTCCATCACTTTCACGTTTCGTCCCTGACGTGAACTTGCCATTGTTGGCTGTAGAAATAGAAAGAATATAAGATTAGTAATAATGCATCATAATAGAGATAATAAAGAATTATCGCACTAAAATATATGATTGTTGTATTCTCAATTGAATATACACCATATTTTTAGAGAATTCTTTACTAGTCCTATTTGACTCAAAACGTTCGGTCCCATTTACTAGGTTCCAACCTAAGGTCAAAGCTTTTGCTCTGATACCAACTGTGGTGACCCTGCATACCACTGCATGTTGTAGTATGCCAGTCGTTGATATAACATTCACGAAGTACCATTTCGTAAATATTACATCCCTCAGAGTAGTACAACAGAACATAGCAGGTCCATAACTCATTCATTTATTATTACAAGCATAAAACACATATCGTCTCGGAGCTCCTCTTGGGTCCTAAGAGGGATACTCCTGGGTTCGAGGCGAACCCAACTTAACTTACAATATAGAAGTCTCACTAGGTTATACATTTATTTCCTCGAGCAGCTAAGTACTAAGAGTTCGCACTGCTCGGCTACTACTATTACTCGGTGCTTCTAGGCTTGATCTCCTCCGGAAGCCTCCCCGGTTCCGTAGACTATGAGGTAGTCTACGCCTTCAACACCTCTAGAGAGGTCTGGTTCTTCATAGCCGATGATCTCGGCTCCTTCAGGGCTGTTGTAGTCCTCCTCCAGACGATTCAGACAATCTAAGCAAGGGATTTAAGAGTGGGATGAGTACGAGCGTACTCAACAAGTTCATTATAGATAAGAGGTGTTTAATGCACTAGCTACGATAATAGACCAGAAAGTCTAGTATCAATGCAAGTTTTGATAAACATTTCTTCAAGAGATTGCTTTTATTTCAAAGAGCTATGTCCGTCAGCCTTCACCGGTTTACTACAACTTCATGGAGCTCCTTTCCGGCCGCGTTCGTAGTTCCATATCCCGGAACAGGGAGTGACAGGTCACGGTTCTTTACACTCTGCAGAGGTGTGTTGATTTATCCATAAGAGATCTTAACCTTGGTGCCAACCGGGCAGCTTTCCCGTCCACACTTCCTAAGGTGTGAGGCCCGGTATAAGGTCTAGCCAATCATGTTCCTCCGCTACCTCGAACACCCACCCTTTGTTGCATGCCCCGACCCTGGGTCCACGCCGGTCCCATTATTCCCGTAGATTTCAGGGTGGACCCCGAACACGACGTCAATGCAGGGCTCTACCATACATTCCTACGCCGGTAGCTGCAACCCATCATAGACCGCAATACCGTGGGGACTTAGGACTCCCCAGCCTCACCGCTTGCTCCTTCGGGCGACAAGTGTACTACGGACAATGCCGTGGGGACTTAGGACTCCCCAGCCTCACCGCTTGCCCCCTTGGATTACAAGTGTACTACGGTAAAGCGCATCCGTTGATGAACGAGAGGTGGAAACACTTTTGACTACTCCGTCCCACTCCGGATCTTATGGTTAACACGGGTATTACGGCACAAGAATCACTGTACGACATTTGTTGTTTAATCCTAGATGGATACAAACCCTTGCAATGGAACCTCCACCATATCAACACAATCCATGGTTCCATTGCCAACCACATAGTCATATTCATAGTTATGAAAATAGTGGTTTTGGTTTTTATGCAATAGTGATAATCATAGTACTTTGCAAGTAATTGGATAAAGATACTCAAATGACATGAGCAAGTGATGAACTTGCCTGAACACTTCAAAGTTTTGCAGTTGGATGGTGTGGACTGACCCTTGTCCTCTGGTTCTGAAAAATAGCATCATTGTCCGATAAGGGCAATGGTTAAAGAAGCAATTATGCATGATTCCAGTTTTAGGGTTTGTTCCCCCCTTCCGATGACATTATTATTTCATGTAAGAGGTTAATACTAAGATTGATTTGGAGATACTCTATTTAATGTAAATACAACCTTGAAATATTGTCAAGGTGTTTTTAAAGTCCAATTGCTTTAATGGACTTATTTTCATTATTGAAAATTAATATGTTTGTTTAAATCATTTATTTAAATCATCAAATTAAGACTTATTCTTAGTTGTCTTCAAAAATTCTCTTTGATATTTTATTTAGATAGAGAATTTTATGCTGATCAATTTTCATATTTTTAATTATTTTTTAGAGCTTTTAAACATTTCTTATGAAATTTCAAAGTTTCTGTATTTAAGTGATTTTGTGAAATGACCATAATGCCCCTGGGCCCCACCTGTCGGTGTAACCAAGTGGGTTAGGTCGACCGACCCACCTGGTTCGGCTCGACCACCTCACTTCTCTCCCTCTCTCTCTCGCGCTCGCGTCCGAACCCTAACCCCCTCCTAGACTCTCTGGCGATGTCGTGGTCGCCGCCGCCTTCGCCGAAATACTCCGGCCGTCTCCGGCCATCTCCGGCGACGAGATGCGGCGGATCTGGACCGCCTCACGACGGCGCACCAGATCCTCCGGCTCCTTCTTCGTTCGTCCCCGTCGCGTTCGTCCGCACGGCTATGAGGTTGCGCGGTGATGCGTCGCTCACCGGCGACCCTGGCGCCGTGACGCCGCCGTGGGTGCTGTCGTGGTGGTGATGGGGCGCTCGCGCTCGGCGACGCCAGGCCAGGCGCGGCTTGGCGCTGCCGTGGTTGGCCCGTGCCGCCGTGCTGCCATGGCACGCCGTGGTGCTCCGTTCCAGGTACACGCGCCTCCATCTTCTCCCCTGCTTCTTCGTTCTCTGCCATGCTCTACTGCTTGTGCTTGCTATGCATGCGTGTGTGCTACTGCTGCTCTTTTGCCTAGCTACTGCTATTGCTCTACTGTGTTTCCTAGCTACTTATGCTCATGGTGATCTCCTGCTGCGGCCTTCCGGTACTTGTTCATGAGCATCCAGTGATGTCCATGGTCTACTGGTTTGCTATTGGCCCTACTGGCCTTGGCTAGTGTTGCCCAGGCCATGCTAGTGCTTGCTGTTCTTACTGAATTCCTGTTCTGTGCCTCATTCTAGTTGCTACACTTGCCATAATTCAAATGTATTCATGTGTGATATCCTGACTGGTTTACAGTGTGCCATTTCTTGCAATTATGCAAGTGCCAGAGCCATGGTGGCTTATTCTGGTGCTCAGATTTAGGGTTGTGCTCAATTGAGCATTACTGTGGAATTAACACTGTTATTCAATAATAATCTGATATGTGCTTTGCTTGTGCACCTTGATCTAGTGGCTCATCATGCCTTTGATGTGCTCTGGATGCAATCATGTATTATTATTGGATTATCTGTGAAGCATCTATTGCTTATCTGTGGCTGTTTAATTCATATAAATCCTTTGTGATGCTAGTGATTGATTCTAGCATGCTTTGGTATGCTTTAACAGGCTCTGGTGATCAATTGATCACCACTTACTTGTTGATTGCATGCTTGCTAGCTGCTTGTGCTTATCTGGTGCTCCCTCTGGTGTCTGTGTGACACACATGCTTGTGCTGATGTGTGTTGATGCTTGCTCAAGCATCATCTGATGCTTGCAGTGAGCCATTGGGTCACTGGCAAGGTGTTAATACTTTGAGTTACTTATCTGTTTCATTTATCTGTAATTCCTGGCTTTACTAGATGGATAAATGATGTGAACTGTTTAACAGTAATGATCATATGGATGAATTTAGTTGAGCTAGAGGGATGCCAATATCTGTTGGGTACCCTAGCTCATACTAAACCCTCTTGGGTAATGATGTGATGGCTGGAAATGTTGGTTGTGGGTTGAGGTGACCTTGACAGCCACTTGGTGCTGTCATGGTGGCTCCCCCCTCTCTGTGGCTGGTTGTGGCTTGGTGAATGCATCACTGGACAATCTTCTTGTTGGATTTTCAGTGATCTTTGCTGTTGACAAACAAAATAGACATCATTAAGTCTATCTGTCTGATGGTTTAGCTAGCTATGGTTGTGTCTTGTAAATCTGGCTGCCTAGACAGGATCCATCAATGATGGATTCCTTTGGTTATACCACTGTATTGATATGACCAATGTTCCCTTGATGAATTCCTTCTAGCTAGGTCACTGGTTTGCTGGCACCAAATGGCTTGGCAGCCATATGATGATACAAACAGGGTTTTCCACCCATTTTGTTTCTGTGATGCAAGTGTATGCTTATTTATGAGCAAATCAGTGTTTTGCTCAGGTTCTTATGTGTATACCTCACTCCAGCTCCTAGAAATTGGGTGTTGGTGTAGAGGATGGCTTCTGGTTGGTTGGTTTGCTTTGGTGATGAGCTGGTGCTTGCCCTGCTCCTCCTTGTGAACTTGTGAAGCTTGATTTGTTTTCTGGTGATTGGGGAATAGGTGAAACAGCTCTAGCTGTTCACCTGTTCTTGGTGTTCTTGAGCTGTTCTTGGTTTCTGATGACTTACCCTGCTGCCTGTCGATGGATGAAGCAAATGGCTAGGGTTTTGGCTGTGAAAAGCTTATATATGACCAACCATTCCTTCCCTGGTCGACAGCTGAGCCTGACATGTTTGGGTGACTCACTGTGTGTGTGTGCTGCATGCACACAGCCCTGTGAGCAGGCTGTGTGTGTGTAGCTGATGCTGTGCACTTGGACTTGGAGAGGATCAGCTCGGCTGATCTTTGTGCATATCCTCTCTATTCCATTTCTTTGTTAACCTGCCAAGTGGCAATGCCACTTGGCATAACTAGTTTCTTTGCTTTGTTGTGTGCAGGTTGCAAGCAATTGATCAACATGATCCAGAACATCATCAAGTCCAAGATCAAGTGAAGATGTTCTTGTAGTATTTAGGATAGAATTTATCCTTGTACATTTCTTTTTAATTTCCTTTCTATTTTTCCCAATTTGTGTAATGTGTTGTAATATATCATATATCTATTCTGGATATTGTAATTGACATTGTATTATGTGTGATTATCAATAAAGCTCCCATTTTCCTTAATGAGCTTTACATAATTGTTGTATTATTTATAATCTTGATTAATGATAATTGTTTATTAAATTATCTCAAGTTTGAATTATGTGATATCCATTTGATGTTTGAATTTGAAATTCAAATTCAAATTTGGTTTGAATTCAATCATACAACTTAATTTAGAATTCAATCATGCAACTTAAGATTGTGATGCATCTTCTCTTCTCTCTTCTCAAAACCCTAATCTAGTTAAGTAAGAACAAGTTCATCGCACTCTCGAAACCCTAACCCTGTAGGATGTCGAGAGAGAAACCTGTTCCCCTTCGATGCAGTTTTGTTTTAAAAGCGCGAAATTTCCCCGTAATTTACAATGCAATGCACATCCCTTTCTAAAATCTACCCCTCGATCGTCTCTAAACCTGGGACATTACAGCCTTTCCCCCTTAAAGAAAACTTCGTCCCGAAGTTGTGGTTGTAATACCTGAAGAGTTCGGGGTATGTTTTCCTCAGGTCTTCCTCCTTTTCCCAGGTGGCTTCCCTCTCGGGATGATGCTTCCATTGTATCTTGCAGTATTTTATGGCTCGATTCCTGAGTTATTTTATGGCTCATCATAGGAGACAGCATCGGTGATGAAGATGGCGGTGGTGTCGATGGAGATGCCTTCCGGGGGCAATTCCCCGTCCCGGCGGCGTGCCGGAACAGAGACTTCTGTCCCCCGAATCTTGGCTTCGCGATGGCGGCGGCTCTGGAACTTTTCTCGTATCGTGGCTTATTCTTTTAGGGTTTTCGCGACGGAGGCTTTATATAGGCGGAAGGGCAACCTCGGAGGGGACCTGGTGCAGCCACACCATAGGGGGGCGCCCCCCCCTTGGCCGCGCCGCCTTGTGGGGTGGGGCCCCCTGGCTCCCCTCTGGCCCCTCTTCAGTGCTCTGGAAGCTTCCGGGAAAAATAAGATACTGGGCGTTGATTTCGTCCAATTCCGAGCATATTTCCTTTGTAGGATTTTTGAAACCAAAAACAGCAGAAAACAGGAACTGACACTTCGGCATCTTGTTAATAGGTTAGTTCCGAAAAATGCATATAAATGATGTAAAGTGTGTATAAAACATATGTGTATCATCATAAAAGTAGCATGGAACATAAGAAATTATAGATACGTTGGAGACGTATCAGCATCCCCAAGCTTAGTTCCTACTCGCCCTCGAGTAGGTAAACGATAACAAAGATAATTTCTTAAGTGACATGCTATCATAATCTTGATCAATACTATTGTAAAGCATATGAGATGAATGACGTGATTCAAAGCAATGGTAAAGACAATGAATAAACAACTGAATCATATAGCAAAGACTTTTCATGAATAGTACTTTCAAGACAAGCATCAATAATTCTTGCATAAGAGTTAACTCATAAAGCAATAAATTCAAAGTAAAGGCATTCAAGCAACACAAAGGAAGATATAAGTTTCAGCAGTTGCTTTCAACTTTCAACATGCATATCTCATGGATAATTGTCAACACAAAGTAATATGATGAATGCAAATAAGCAAGTATGTAGGAATCAATGCGCAGTTAACACAAGTGTTTGCTTCTAAGATAGAAAGAAGTAGGTAAACTGACTCAACATAAAGTAAAAGATAGGCCCTTCGCAGAGGGAAGCATGGATTACTATTTTTGTGCTAGAGCTTTTCATTTTGAAAACATAGAAACAATTTTGTCAACGGTAGTAATAAATCATATGTGTTATGTATAAGACATCTTATAAGTTGCAAGCCTCATGCATAGATTACCAATAGTGCTCGCACCTTGTCCTAATTAGCTTGGATTTACATGGATTATCATTGCATAACATATGTTTCAACCAAGTGTCACAAAGGGGTACCTCTATGCCGCCTGTACAAAGGTCTAAGGAGAAAGCTCGCATTGGATTTCTCGCTTTTGATTATTCTCAACTTAGACATCCATACCGGGACAACATAGACAACAGGTAATGAACTCCTCTTTAATGCATAAGCATTCAACAACAGATAATATTTTCATAAGAGATTGAGGATTGATGTCCAAACTGAAACTTCCACCATGATTCATGGCTTTAGTTAGCGGCCCATTGCTCTTCTCTAACAATATGCATACTCAAACCATTTAATCATGATAAATTACCCTTACTTCAGACAAGACGAACATGCATAGCAACTCACATGATATTCAACAAAGGTGTAATAGTTGGTGGCGTCCCCAGAAACATGGTTACCGCTCAACAAGCAACTTATAAGAAATAAGATACATAAGATACATATTCTTTACCACAATAGTTTTTAAGGATATTTTCCCATGAGCTATATATTGCAAAGACAAAGAATAGAATTTTAAAGGTAGCACTCAAGTATATTACTTTGGAATGGCAGAAAAATACCACATAGTAGGTAGGTATGGTGGACACAAATAACATAGTTTTTTTTTTGGCTCAAGGATTTGGATGCACGAGAAGTAATCCCTCTCAATACAAGGCTAGGCTAGCAAGGTTGTTTGAAGCAAACACAAGTATGAACCGGTACAGCAAAACTTACATAAGAACATATTGCAAGCATTATACGACTCTACACTGTCTTCTTTGTTGTTCAAACACCTCAACCAGAAAATATCTAGACTCTAGAGAGACCAATCATGCAAACCAATTTTTAACAAGCTCTATGTAGTTCTTCATTAATAGGCGCAAAGTACATGATGCAAGAGCTTAAACATGATCTTTTGAGCACAACAATTGCCAAGTATCAAATTATTCAAGACATTATACCAATTACCACATGCAACATTTTCTATTTCCAACCATATAACAATGAACGAACCAGTTTCAACCTTCGCCATGAACATCTATTATATATTAAAAGTATATTACGGGTTAACTAGAAAATAGAGAATTCGCTAGAAATTCCCACAAAAATCAGAAACATCTGACCGCTTATTTGATAGACTAAAAATTTACAACCATTAGATTCAACTTAAACGAAAAAATTACCCACCATTGCCATTACTACAAGAATAGCTGACCCAATTCTCAAAAAAAAAATAACGTGACCCCATCCTTACGTTTGCCTTAGATCAAACCCTCTCAGCAATTGCAGCCGCCGTCTCTGCTACGAAGCTAAGTTGTGCCGTTATGACGTCCTCTCCAGCCGCACATACGAAAGCAACATGAGGAAGCAGGAAAGAGCATACCAGACCCAGCATAGGTGAATATCCCATGTATTAATTTATTTATAGATAGGTATCGCACAGTACCATGGATCTATATATTTTATGGCCATAGGTAGGAGAGGTGATTCCTGAATCAAAATTCAATCTTCGGCCCATCCGGAGGGCGACGGAAAATCCTGGATCAAGGTTTCCTTTGCCGAGACACCAGGGCGCACTGCCGACTCCAAGAGATCCTAACCAGATGATTTCCATATGACGCGCTGCCACATGATCGTGAAACACGCAAGCTCTAAGTATGTATGCAGGGCATATAAGCCGTACGATGCAAGAAACACACATATCATCTAAATGTAGGTATGCTTCTCCGTGATCTGATTGCCTCCCATTATTTTCTCTTAACTTTCTACACTTTGGATTATACAATAATAAGAGAAATAGAGTAGACCATAGCTATGCGAAAGCAATAAGCACATTGCACATCCCGATCTATATATGCAGCGCTCACTTAGGTTACGTGTATTCATATATTTTTCCAATTTTCATGTCTCGTCAAGTTTTCTTTCTGAAGTATAGCACGTGGGACAATCATGATACAAGGTTTCCTTCACCGAGACACCAGGGCGCACTGCCGACTCCAAGAGATCCTAACCAGATGATGTCCAGATGATGCGCTGCCGCATGATCGTGAAACACGCAAGCGCTAAGTATGTATGCAGGGCATATAAGCCGTACGTGCAAGAAACACACATATAAGGAAAATACTACCTTTCAGCCGGGGGATACCAGGCTCGCATCCTCCTGCTTCTGCACACGACACGTGTACCCAGCAGGACCACACTCCACCGACCGCGTTATCCTTTCGTCCTCCTTCGTTCTGCTCGCTGCTTTCTATTCTCTTCCCCGATGGCCCGATCTATTCTTCCTCCGCCACCCATCCTGTCCACCGGTGGCTACCGCAGCCATCGCCGCCCCCCACCCCGCGCCGCTGCTGTTTGCTGCAGCCCTCGCCGTCCCCACCCCACGCCGCCGCTGGTTGCTGCAGCCCTCGCCGGCCCCCTCCCGCCCAATTCCAGCCCCCACGCAGCTTCCCCGCGCCCCCATCCGCGATCCAGCGAGCGCGTCATCTTCCTGCCGGCTGCCGGTGCTTGCCCGCGCATCCGCGTCGATGTCGCGCCATCCACCCTCAACTCCCCATGCTACCGATCGTCCGCCCTCCTTTCTCCATGCACTCCATGCTACATATCCCGGTGGCGGCTGCTACAGTAGGCGGCCTCGGCGGCTATTGCTACAGTGGGCATCGGCGTCTGCTACATACCCCGGCGGCGGCTGCTACAGTGGGCGTCGGCTTCTGCTACGTGCGGCGGTGGCGTCTGCTACATGTCCCAGCGGCGGCTGCTACAGTGGCGTCGGCCTCTGCTACATTTCCCGGAGGTAGCTGCTCCACTGGGCGTCGACGTCTACAAGGGCGGCGACGGCTGCTACAGCCAGCGTCGGCGATTGCTACAAGGGTCGGCCACGGCTGCTACAAGCGGCGGCGGACATTGCTACAAGCAGCGGCAACGGTTGCTACAAACGTAGCGCAAGCGGAGGTGGTGCTGCCGGCGCAGGGTGGCGTTGCTATCGGCTGACGACTGGCGTTGCTTTCTTGGGTGGTTGGTGCTGCTATGTTGGGGGGACGGCGTGGTACTCTAGCAGGAGCTGGAGCTCCAAATGAGCCCTTCGATGCTGTGTATGCTACGAAGGTTGTCTTCTCCGGCGACGACGACTACTGCAAGGGGTGTCGCCGCCGTGGAGCAATCGTTGTCTTCATCAACGGCGGCGACTGCTGCAAGGGGCGCCGCCGCGCGAAACTTCTTCGACGCCGGTGGCTGCTGCAAGGGGCGCCGCTGCTCGCCACTTCTTTGACGCCGACGGCTGCTGCAAGAGGCGCCGCCCGCGGGTGACTCCTCCCAATGACGGCGACTGCTGTGGGGAGGCCGGAGGCGTGCGGATAACAGTTGCCTTCTTCGCGTTTTTTATTTCGGTTGACTGGGTCTGGTTTGGTGGGAATCCGCCAAAGTGTGGGTCTGCATAGGAATCGTACGACTGCCACAATTTTAATCCAACGGCTCGCCACCCGGGGGATCGGAGGATTTGATCCCCCGGGGGACGCTCAGCACTACCCCACATATAATCTAAGTGTAGGTATGCTTCTCCGTGATCTGATTGCCTCCCATTATTTTCTCTTAACTTCCTACACTTTGGATTACAATAATAAGAGAAATAGAGTAGACCATAGCTATGCGCAAGCAATAAGCACACTGCACATCCCGATCTATATATGCAGCGCTCACTTAGGTTACGTGTATTCATATATTTTTCCAATTTTCTTGTCTCGTCAAGTTTTCTTTCTGAAGTATAGCACGTGGGACAATCATGATACAATACAAAAACTAATCATGCAATTTAATGCAACTTAGTTATTGTTGTTCTTTATTTTTCGCTCCTTCTGTACATGTTCTCTATCAATAAACCATTGAATTATAAATAACATGCTTCCTCCGTCTCATGAATATTTTCTGAGGTTTGTCAAAATTTGGATTTGTCTAGATGCTATTTACTAAATAAGTTCTAACAAATTGACTATTTTTGTGATAATTTTTTTGTGTTAACTTGCTATTTTCATGAGACTTAAAATTGACAAGTCGAAGTTGGAGATTATGTTCTTCTTGTAAGAGATATTGCGGGGAAATTGTTGCTAAATTTGCCCCTTCATCCATTTCATATGCGACTGCAGGAAGAATGGAAACAAAATACTTTTCGTATATATTAAAGGTATACTACGGGTTAACCATAAAAAGAGAAACATCCAACCCTTTATTTATAGAGTAAAAAAATATGTAGTCAATAGATATATTGGATAACAATTGGGCCTTACATAAAACAAATTTACCCACCAATGCCTTTACATGCATGTAGACTTCCAATAAAAAAATAGAGATTAGAGTTGTCCGTGTGCCTCTCAAACACTAAAGAAATCGGCAGCCGCCGGCAATCTCTAAGTCAATCCGCCTTGCACTTTGGAGCTCTCACGCTGTGCATCCCATATATCTTTACTATTAAATTGCAATATGTGACTGCCTGGTGTCACAAACGGGCCAAACGAGTCACAAACTTTTCGTAGGCCCAATATCTATGTACAAATATACAAACAGCCCAGGCGCCCAACAAACAGAAAACCAGCGATATTTGGAGAAAACTAGCGACCACGTGCTATATACAAACACAGCGACCACGTGCTATATACAAACACAGCGACCACGTGCTATATACAAACACGTACAAGACAGATCCGTGGTTTGAGATCCTAGCCGGACCCGTGATGGACTCCGTTGCATCGGCTGTGGTTTCACGGAAAAGTTCCTAACCTATGTCACGTGTTCGTAGTGCTCCGTGTCAGAATACAAATCCCGTGCCTGGTTGTGCTAAGTTGAGCCCGACACATGTGCGTCCAGGCCTATTGCACTGTCTGGCAAACGACGCCCTGATAACCTCTTCCAAGCCCGATCGAATTGGACTCCTTTGACCCGAACTCCCGATCAAATTCCATCCAACTTCAGGGAGGGCCAGACCATAAAGAGCACGCACGCAGACGTAGACGCAAAACGCAATCAACCCCAATCCCACGATTTGGTTTGAGCGCTGGAGAGAGGATTAGGGTTCGGCGGCGCGAGATCGCTGCCCACGACTCCGTCTAAAACCACCATCGGCCGTCCTCCAGGTCGCCACACCGCCGCTGGTCGTCCTCCTCTGCTATCGCTACCGCCGTTGAGAGTTTCAAAGTGGCCATCGTCCTCTGTGTAGCGGTACTTACTTATGCACCGGATGCCCTCTTCTCTAGCACCCATGGATGCCTTCGCTAGCCAACCCACGCCAAGGAGCAGATCGGCAGTTTGTTTTCTACTTTACCTCCACCGACCTGCACGCAGCTGCCGTGGATGCCTTCGCTAGCCAACCCACGCCAAGGAGCAGATCGGCAGTTTGTTTTCTACTTTACCTCCACCGACCTGCACGCAGCTGCCGTCTTGCGCGGTATCGTCCGACAACCGCCACTCATCGTCGTGCCCTTCAGCAGCCCCGAAGGCAACATGACCATATTCATCCTCAACCAGTGAGAGTCGATCCATGCTGCTGTCGATTACGATGGCGTGCACAAGTATATGGCCTGGCTACTGGTTGCACTGGTGCTTCGTGATTAGATTTCTTATCATCGCCCACTGCTCTGAAGAGTTTTATCTTACTAACTTTTAAGCAGTCGCAATAGTAGCGAAGATTGCTTTGCATGGCACCGTTCTCTCTTCTCTGCACGTTCTGTTTAGCCAAGTCTGAATGTGCATGTTACCAGATCGTCAGCTGCAGTTGTTGGTCTGCTATATTCGGTTCCTCTGACGTACTGTATAGGTCAACGATCAGCGGCTTCTTCTACTTCCTCTGCTCCACCAGCCTGTAACGTGCAACGTGCCGTCGGCAGCTTCTGCCTCGAGGAATGTAAATTCCATAGCAGACTCTCTTGATGCGATGTGGCCGGAGCATTCTACCAACAGAGAACACACACAAGCAAGGTCGCAATGCTGCTGTAAGGAGATGAATTCAGAAGGGCTGCACACGTTGGATATAGATGTGCTGTTCCGGGGTGGTCAACTCGCTGACGTTCCCAATCCCGTCACCTGATGTCACTTGGTTCATGCAGTAGTGAGGTGCCTCTCATATTTTGCTCAATTTTATTTGTAATTCTTTTATTTTTGTAATTTATTGATGAACGACCATTCCATCAACTAGAGATAATATTAGTGTCTTGGTATAGACGATTTGAAATCTGCTTATAGCTGGTGCTTTCGTTATGAATTATATTCTTTGTTCAAATGTGATATTATTGAGCTTCTCTAGACTTCTTGATTTCTTTTTCGTAGTCTGGTTTTACAGTTCAATTGATTAGTAAAGAAAATGCTTCTTTTTTCAACCCGCAAAAAAAATGCTTCTTTTTTCAACCCGCAAAAAAAAAGTAAAGGAGTACTTCAGATACTTGCAACTTGATGAAACTATAACCCGACGATTCTTGCAGATATATGATGAATTAACGATACAGAAACTAAGCTAGCGAGAGAAGCATCTGCAGCAGATGCACTATAGCCTTCGGAAATAATGGTTGGTTTAGTTAGCCTCTATCTCTAACTGTGCCTAGGAATGGCGATGTCGTGTTCTACAAAACAGCGTCTCAACGTATGCATGGTAGCAGCTTCGCATGCAACGTGAAGGCATCCCGTCATCTCGTCGGTGGACCATTGCTTTTTTCTTAACGCATAATGGACTAGGTGTAAAGTGATAAATTACACTACAGTTTGCAAGATTAAAATTAACAGGGCATCCCGTGGAAAGAAAGGTAAATATGTTGAAACCGATGATATGTATAGGATTTTACTAGCTAAGATCCTCTAGCACGGATTGGATGGCATCAGGCAGAGCATGGTGAGTGCATCCGAAAAATTCAAAATATGTTTTGTGATCACAGTTTGTGTCATATGGAAAAAAAATCAGGATTTTCCTGCAGCCGGGGTGGTAAAGGCTAATGGTTAACTAGACTTTCCTTGTTACTAATAACTGCAAAGGAACGTGAAGCTTACTTTAGCGGTTTATTAGCCTAATTTTATGCAACATTTAAAACGTGTCTGAATTCTTGCAAATCTACGTCAAATTGCCCAGTTCAGTCATACTTATAAATGTTATTTAGGCTGACATTAAAAAACTGATAGTATAGCATGTGCAAGACTTAAAAGCAGTTAGTACTTCTATCTGATAGCTATGTTGGGGAGATAAGTAAATATAACAATAGCTTGCCTGCAACATTGCAGCTAAGAAATATTCAATTCTATCATCTCAGAAACTACATCTAGATCCGTGTTTAGGAAAATGGAAATATACGTACTAGATGGTTAATGAAGATGGCAAATGGTCAAGCTACAATAATTTTGACAGAATTAGAGGTGCGAGTTTTCAGTTTTTTTCTCCCGGTGCAACGTACAGGCATGTTTCCTAGTTTCAAGCTATACTCCATGGGCACATGGCTGCTAGGTAGACGTACGATTCTCTCCGGTTTGGATTCCATGGTCGTGGCAGCCGGCGGCAATCCGCCTTGCACTTTGAAGCTCCCACGTTGTGCATCCCATGTATTTCAAGCTATATTTCGATGGGCATAGGGCTGCTAGCTACCCGATTGCAACTCTCCTCCAAAGCAAACTCTAAACTAATTTGCATGCATACTTCTAATTCTCTCCAGTTTGGATGGTATGGTGGCGTTTCAATTCTCTCCCGTTTGGATCGCATACTTCTAATTTTATCTAACCTTTATTGTGTTGATGGCAATTCTGAAGCTAAATCCCCACTCTCTGTTTCTTATGAATCATGCCCCCGGGTTTATGGGATCTCAGGGTTCCGTTCCTCTTTATTGGTGCAAGCAAGTAAGTAAGAAAGGTAGGAGAATTCGCCAGGAAGCTGAACATATTTGGGATTTATGAACCTTAAGACTGAACAGATTTAATATATTGGATGCTCGCTAGCAGGCAGATCAGCTTGCCATACTGCACCGCCGTGATGCACTGCTACTGGGTATTCTGGGATCTTATTTTTGGCTATTTTGTTGTAAAAATGTGAGGATCGCGACGTCCGTCTTTTTGGAGCCAGGTAAAAGTGAAAAAATGGTGCTTTTCATGCCTTTGTTTGCATGAAAAGATCATAAGTTTCATGGTAGTAATATCTTGCACAAGTTGACGGATTGCAAATTTTGAATTTTATCTAATCTTTATTGAGTTGATGCAATTCTGCAGCTCTGTTTCTTATGAATCATGCTCTCCGGTTTATGGAATCCCGCGGTTCCGTTTTTCTTTCTATTGGTGCAAAAAAGTAACTAAGAAACGTAGGAGAATTCACCAGGAAGCTAAGCATATTTGGGATTTATGAAGCTTAAGACTGTACTTTCTTTATGCAACGATGTTACAACAAATAAAAGTATTTCCGCAAATAAAATAATATTAATTTATTTAATGTCCTCCTTTTGCATATTTCCACGGGCAGGATGTGTAACATCGGTCGTTGCGCTAGAATGTCAATGATGCTAGGAAGACAGCGTGGCATTGTTTACAGGAAGCACATAAGCTGCATATTCGCGTCGATTTAAATAAGAACAGTGGTAGTACCTCCTTTATGACCAAAATTTTGATTTTATGTATCATTAATTTCTCCCGTCCTTTTTTTATTTCCAACAGTTTGATTTGCTAGCATCCTTTGCAATTGCGATACTATGATGAAATAAATGGTAGCATGCATATCTGCCTGTGGCCAGTGCCTCCATGAATCACCGCCGCCAGCAGCATAGTGCGATTGAGGTTTGTCTCTCCATCCTATTAGTCTTACTTAGTACATGTTATGCCTTGGGCGTGAGTTGTCCAATCTCATATGGTTTTTGAAAAACTTTAGAAAAAGTAGCAGCATTTAAAACAATAGATTAGTATTACTCGACCCGTCAGGAAATATAATTTCATAATATATTAAATCCATGTCAAACATATTGCTATTTTTTTATAAAGTTGGACAAATTTGAAATAGTTGATTCAGGACAAAAGTAAAAGTACATTTATTTGTGGTTGGATGGAGAAAGTAGCCTCTACTATTAAAACTATGGCTGCGCATCTACATGTTCTGCAGCATATCAAGTTCAAGTAGAACTGAATAACTACTCCCATCTCCTGTGGTATATTTATTAACACAACAAGTAACTTCGAGTTTTTTTGTTATTAAATGGTTCACTCCGCCAAGGGATCTTACTTTTGTATGTATCATGTTTTTTCTGGAGATGATAGACAGCAGCAGAATAAAAGCAGGAGTAGGAACAAGGTAACGTTAGGCTAAATAAGTCATGAGACAAAAAAAAATAAGGCATGAGAAATTTACGTGTATATATACTCCTAGATGGCTAGATACATATGCTTTGGCGGGAGGATAATGATGTCTATCCGTGCATGCATGATGATATCCCCTTTGTGAAGTACGTTGGTATGCATATAATTTCTCATGTGAATTCATGTTGATTAAGTTATAGTTTTCTAATATTTATGGCTGCAGGATCTGCTGAGTTTCTCCTGGTATCTAGGACCTGCAACAGCAGATCCATCATCGATAACAAAAGACCAGAGACCAGAAATCATGCTGCTGCTATTTCGTATGCTTTTTTTCTTGACATACTATCTAACCCAGACTTTCTTAGTTACCACGTAATAACCTCATATAGAGATTTGATTGGTTGGGGCTTAACCATGTCGTTAAATCTTATATTTTATATATAACAAAAAATGACATGTTTTTTTCAATATTTATTCCGATTGTACTATGTTTTCTTATCATTCATTATTATTGCACTACTGCTACATCTTAAGTTTCTGAAAGTAAATAGCCAAAATATATGAAATATATATTACATTGTTTGTATGATTTTTAGCTACACATAAAAACAAAAACAATTAGAGATGTAGCCCGCGAAATTTTTATGATTATATCTTATGTCCCAAAGGTAAACACATGTGCAAGGACACGAAGTATTATTTTTTCTAAGCAAAAAAATAAATTACTACCATGTATACTTTTTTAAACGATATGTTGATAACTGAAAACTGTACATTGTTACAATTCTTAAAAAATGGGTCAAACAAGAAGACCATTATAATATTAGATAAAATAAAAAATATTTTTCTATTTATATTGACTATGAAATATATGACACTACAGGCATACATATGAAAGTACGGATTATTTAGAGCTTTCGAGACATTATAGACGTTGCCCTCGCATTTGCGAGGGCCACCTTTCTAGTTAAAAGTAAAGCTAAGAACACCAGTGTTCATATGAAACAGCGGAGCGTGTCTTTCTCCCACACAAAGAATGCTAGGATCCGAGTTTATTCAAACAAAAACAAAAATAAAAGCATACAGACGCTCCAAGTAAAGCACATAAGATGTGACGGAATAAAAATATAGTTTCACTAGAGGTGACCTGATAAGTTATCGATGAAGCAGGGGATGCCTTGGGCATCCCCAAGCTTAGATGCTTGAGTCTTCTTGAAATATGCAGGGATGAACCACGGGGGCATCCCCAAGCTTAGACTTTTCACTCTTCTTGATCATATTGTATCATCCTCCTCTCTTGACCCTTGAAAACTTCCTCCACACCAAACTCAAAACAAACTCATTAGAGGGTTAGTGCATAATCATAAAATCACATATTCAGAGGTGACACAATCATTCTTAACACTTCTGGACATTGCTCAAAGCTACTGAAAGTTAATGGAACAAAGAAATCCATTCAACATAGCAAAAGAGGCAATGTGAAATAAAAGGCAGAATCTGTCAAAACAGAACAGTCCGTAAAGATGAATTTTTTAGGGGCACTTAACTTGCTCAGATGAAAAATCTCAAATTGAATGAAAGTTGCGTACATATCTGAGGATCACACACGAAAATTGGAA
Organism: Lolium perenne; assembly: GCF_019359855.2. Classification (NCBI taxonomy): domain Eukaryota; kingdom Viridiplantae; phylum Streptophyta; class Magnoliopsida; order Poales; family Poaceae; genus Lolium; species Lolium perenne. Next base: position 278,756,112 of record NC_067250.2, read on the forward strand.
GATTTTTCTGAGTTACCTACAGAGAGGTCTACTCAAATTCGTGACAGCAAGAAATCTGTTTCTGCGCAGTAATCCAAATCTAGTATTAACCTTACTATCAAAGACTTTACTTGGCACAACAATGCAATAAAGTAAAGATAAGGAGAGGTTGCTACAGTAGTAACAACTTCCAAGACACAACAAAACAGTAGCAAAATAAAAACATGGGTTATCTCCCAAGAAGTGCTTTCTTTATTGCCATTAAGATGGGCTCAGTAATTTTAATGATGCACTCGCAAGAAATAGGAGTTGAAACAAAAGAGAGCATCAAAAGAAAGTATGAAACACTTTTAATTCTAACCCACTTCCTATGAAAAGGAGTCTTGTACACAAATAAATTCATGTAGAACAAAGTGACAAGCATAGGAAGATAAAACACAAGTAACTTCAAAATTTTCAGCATATAGAGAGGTGTTTTAGTACCATGAAAATTTCTACAACCATATTTTCCTCTCTCATAATAATTTCCAGTAGCATCATGAACAAACTCAACAATATAAATATCACATAAAGCATTCTTATCATGAGTCTCATGCATAAAATAATTACTACTCCCAACATAAGCGCAGTCATTCTTATTAATTGTAGTGGGAGCAAATTCAACAAAGTAGCTATCATTATTATTCTCATCATCAAATGTAGGAGGCATAGTATAATCATAATAAACTTTATCCTACATAGTAGGTGGCACCAAAATACCACTATCATTATAATCATCATAAATGGGAGGCAAAGTATCGTCAAAGTAAATTTTCTCCTCCAGGCTTGGGGGACTAAAAATATCATGCTCATCAAAACCAGCTTCCCCAAGCTTAAATTCTTCCATAGCATTAGCAATAATAGTATTCAAAGAGTTCATGCTAATAACATTGCTACAACTATTTTGCAAGCAAAGTTTCATGGGTTTTTTAATTCTCTCTTCAGACACATCATGTCCTAATTCAAGATAGATATTATAAAGATCTCTAATATTTTTGTTGTTTTCCATTAAGCCTAACTAGTGAAAATAAAAACAAGAAACAAAAAGATGCAATTGCAGGATCTAAAGGAAATAGCTTCGAGCACTCACACACCGGCAACAGTGCTAGGAAATAGCTTAGTAGTCGGAGGATGTGAATACCTTTTACCTTACCTCCCCGGTAACGGCGCCAGAAAATAGCTTGATGTCTACGAAAGCTTCTATTCCTGTAGAGTGTTGGGCCTCCAAGAGCAGAGGTTTGTAGAACAGCAGCAAGTTTCCCTTAAGTGAATCACCCAAGGTTTATCGAACTCAGGGAGGTAGAGGTCAAAGATATCCCTCTCAAGCAACCCTGTAATTACGATACAAGAAGTCTCTTGTGTCCCCAACACACCTAATACACTTGTCAGATGTATAGGTGCACTAGTTCGGCGAAGAGATAGTGAAATACAAGTAATATGGATGAATATGAGTGGTAATAACAATCTGAAATAAATATGGCAGCAAGTAAACATATAGTAGAACAGTAAATAAACGGAGTTTCGATATTCGGAAACAAGGCCTAGGGATCATACTTTCACTAGTGGACACTCTCAACATTGATCACATAACTGAATAAACAAATACTACTTTCTCTACACTCTCTTGTTGGATGACAAACACCATTCATTGTGTAGGGCTACAAGAGCTCCCTCAAGCCGGAGTTAAAAGCTCCACAACATTCGGTGTTCATATTTAAGTAACCTTAGAGTGCATAATAGACCATTGCAATTATACCGAGTACTAACATAGCATGCACACTGTCACCGTCAGGCTATGAAAGGGGGAATAGATCGCATCAATACTATCATAGTAATAGTTAACTTCATAATCTACAAGAGATCACAATCATATCTTATACCAAGTACTACATGATGCACACACTGTCAACATTACATCATGAAGGAGGAATAGACTACTTTAATAACATCACTAGAGTAGCACATAGATGATATTCAACTAGATCACAAAGCTCATGATCACATAAAGATCACATGGGAGAGAGAGATGAACCACATAGCTACGGTACAGCCCTTAGCCTCGGGGGAGAACTACTCCCTCCTCATCATAGGAGACAGCAGCGGTGATGAAGATGGCGGTGGTGTCGATGGAGATGCCTTCCGGGGGCAATTCCCCGTCCCGGCGGCGTGCCGGAACAGAGACTTCTGTCCCCCGAATATTGGCTTCGCGATGGCGGCGGCTCTGGAACTTTTCTCGTATCGTGGCTTAATCTTTTAGGGTTTTCGCGACGGAGGCTTTATATAGGCGGAAGGGCAACCTCGGAGGGGACCTGGTGCAGCCACACCATAGGGGGGCGCGCCCCCCCCTTGGCCGCGCCGCCTTGTGGGGTGGGGCCCCCTAGCTCCCCTCTGGCCCCTCTTCAGTGCTCTGGAAGCTTCCGGGAAAATAAGATACTGGGTCTTGATTTCGTCCAATTCCGAGAATATTTCCTTTGTAGGATTTCTTAAACCAAAAACAGCAGAAAACAGGAACTGGCACTTCGGTATCTTGTTAATAGGTTAGTTCCGGAAAATGCATATAAATGATGTAAAGTGTGTATAAAACATATGTGTATCATCATAAAAGTAGCATGGAACATAAGAAATTATAGATACGTTGGAGACGTATCAGTGACCCTCAGGATATAAAGGATCCTGGGTAGTAGAACCACCTCTAGTTCTAATCTCATAAGCATGCTTCTCTTTAGAAGCATTCACTAACAAATCATTTTGCACTTTGGTGAGCTGACCTATTTGTGTTTGAATCATTTGGAAATGCTTAACAAGCATCCTCACATCATTGGAGGTTCGCTCCACAATATCATGTAAATTACTAATGGCTCTAGAATTTTCCTCTAAATGTCTCTCAACTCTCTTATTAAAGTTATCTTGCTTAATACAATAATTATCAAACTCATCTAAGCATTGGTCGGGAGTCTTACCATAAGGAACGTCTCCACTATTGAATTGAAGAGCATGTACTGCGACAACGGTAGGAGGAATTGGCTTACATAATTCTTCAATAGGAGGGAGGTGATATGTCTCAAACGTATCTATAATTTCTTATGTTCCATGCTACTTTTATGATGATACTCACATGTTTTATACACATTATATGTCATTATTATGCATTTTCCGGCACTAACCTATTGACGAGATGCTGAAGAGCCAGTTGTTGTTTTCTGCTGTTTTTGGTTTTAGAAATCCTAGTAAGGAAATATTCTCGGAATTGGACGAAATCAACGCCCAGGGTCTTATTTTTTCCACGAAGCTTCCAGAAGACCGAGGGAGATACGAAGTGGGGCCACGAGGCGACGCCACACTAGGGCGGCGCGGCCCAGGCCCTGGCCGCGCGGCCTTAGCGTGTGGGGCCCTCGTGACGCTCCTGACTCTGCCCTTCCGCCTACTTAAAGCCTTCGTCGCGAATACCCCAGTACCGAGAGCCACGATACGGAAAACCTTCCAGAGACGCCGCCGCCGCCAATCCCATCTCGGGGGATTCAGGAGATCGGCTCCGGCACCCTGCCGGAGAGGGGAATCATCTCCCGGAGGTCTCTTCATCACCATGATCGCCTCCGAATCGATGTGTGAGTAGTTCTCCCCTGGACTATGGGTCCATAGCAGTAGCTACATGGTTGTCTTCTCCTCATTGTGCTATCATGTTAGATCTTGTGAGCTGCCTATCATGATCAAGATCATCTTTTTGTAATCCTACATGTTGTGTTTGTTGGGATCCGATGAATATTGAATACTATGTCAAGTTGATTATCAATCTATCATATATGTTGTTTATGTTCTTGCATGCTCTCCGTTGCTAGTAGAGGCTCTGGCCAAGTTGATACTTGTGACTCCAAGAGGGAGTATTTATGCTCGATAGTGGGTTCATGCCTCCATTGAATCTGGGACAGTGACAGAAAGTTCTAAGGTTGTGGATGTGCTGTTGCCACTAGGGATAAAACATCGATGCTTTGTCTAAGGATATTTGTGTTGATTACATTAAGCACCATACTTAATGCAATTGTCTGTTGTTTGCAACTTAATACTGGAAGGGGTTCGGATGATAACCTGAAGGTGGACTTTTTAGGCATAGATGCATGCTGGATAGCGGTCTATGTACTTTGTCGTAATGCCCTGATTAAATCTCATAGTACTCATCATGATATATGTATGTGCATTGTTATGCCTTCTTTATTTGTCAATTGCCCAACTGTAATTTGTTCACCCAACATGCTATTTATCTTATGGGAGAGACACAACTAGTGAACTGTGGACCCCGGTCTAATTCTTTACATCTGAAATACAATCTACTGCAATTGTTCTTTACTGTTCTTCGCAAACAACCATCATCTTCCACACTATACATCTAATCCTTTGTTTACAGCAAGCCGGTGAGATTGACAACCTCACTGTTACGTTGGGGCAAAGTACTTTGATTGTGTTGTGCAGGTTCCATGTTGGCGCCGGAATCCCTGGTGTTGCGTCGCACTACACTCCGCCACCAACAACCTTCACGTACTCCTTGACTCCTACTGGTTCGATAACCTTGGTTTCTTACTGAGGGAAAACTTACTGCTGTGCGCATCACACCTTCCTCTTGGGGTTCCCAACGGACGTGTGTCTCACGCGCCATCAAGACTGTTTTCTGGCGCCGTTGCCGGGGAGATCAAGACACGCTGCAAGGGGAGTCTCCCACATCCAATCTCTTTACTTTGTTTTTTTCTTGCTTTGTTTTACTTTATTTACTGCTTTGTTTGCTCTCTATATCAAAACACAAAAAAATTAGTTGCTAGTTTTACTTTATTTACTGTCTTGTTCTCCATATTAAAAACACAAAAAAAATAGTTACTTGCATTTACTTTATTTACCTTTTGTTTATTTCATCATGTTTCCTCCTGAGTACACTCTAAAAGATATACCGGTAGGACGAGGGTCTATAATTGGAAGGGATAATATAGAAGCATTTTTCACCAATGTTAGTATGGATGGAGATTTTCAAGATACACCCTTAGTAAAAGTTGATCCTACTTATGAGAGTGCTACTGCTTGTTTGATACACATGTTGGAAACTAGATTTGTTAATCTCAATCCTATAATTCAACATAAGTTTCTTACACTCTCTGATATGCAAAGGGGAGAAAAGAGAAATTTTGTTCTAAAAGTCCTTCGTAGAGAATTTGAAGATATAGCTAAAGAAGCTAGAAAAGTTTTTATTAAGCATAAGAGGCTTGGCTTTTATACCGACTTTGCAAGAACACTTGAAAAGATGGACATGGATAGAATAAAGTACACTAATAATGTTAATGATGGAGGGGAGATTAAAGTACCGATACCTAGTAAGCTCCTAGGAATGCATGAAGCTCTAGAAAATAACTATGGTTGGCTTGTTCCTGAAAATTTGTTTGATGAGAATAGCAAGCCTAAGAGTAATGAAAAAAGAGCCTCTGAAACTTACATAGATAAGATACAATGCATAGTTGAGAAAACTCCAAACCCCTCTGTTGATGCTTCATCTCTTGATAACACTTGATACGCACTTTCTGCGCCTAGCTGAAAGGCGTTAAAGAAAAGCGCTTATGGGAGACAACCCATTATTTTACTTCTGCACTTTGTTTTATATTTGAGTCTTGGAAGTTGTTACTACTATAGCAACCTCTCCTTATCTTTATTTATTGCATTGTTGTGCCAAGTAAAGTCTTAGATAGTAAAGTCAATACTAGATTTGGATTACTGCGCAGGAACAGATTTCTTGCTGTCACGAAATTGAGCCGCCCCTGCTGTAGAAAATTTATAAAACTCTTCCAATTTATGTGCGTGATCCTCAGATATGTACGCGGAACTTTCATTCAATTTGGGCATTTTCATATGAGCAAGTCCAGTGCCTCTACAAAATTCGTCTTTATGGACTGTTCTGTTTTGACAGATTCTGCCTTTTATTTCGCATTGCCTGTTTTGCTATGTTTGATGGATTTCTTTGTTCCATTAACTTTCAGTAGCTTTGTGCAATGTCCAGAAGTGTTAAGAATGATTATGTCATCTCTGAATATATGAATTTTCAATTATGCACTAACCCTCTAATGAGATTGTTTTGAGTTTGGTGTGGAGGAAGTTTTCAAGGGTCAAGAGAGGAGGATGATACAATATGATCAAGAAAAGTGAAAAGTCTAAGCTTGGGGATGCCCCCGTGGTTCATCCCTGCATATTTTAAGAAGACTCAAGCATCTAAGCTTGGGGATGCCCAAGGCATCCCCTTCTTCATCGACAACTTATCAGGTTACCTCTAGTGAAACTATATTTTTATTCCGTCACATCTTATGTGCTTTACTTGGAGCGTCTGTTTGTTTTTATTTTTGTTTTTGTTTGAATAAAATAGGATCCTAGCATTCTTTGTTTGGGAGAGAGACACGCTCCGCTGTTTCGTATGAACACATATGTTCTTAGATTTATTCTTAATGTTCATTGCGAAAGTTGAACTACTTCATTCATTGTTATATGGTTGGAAACGGAAAATGCCGCATGTGGTAAATGGTATAATGTCTTGAATAATTTGATACTTGGCAATTGTTGTGCTCATATAGATCATGTTTAAGCTCTTGCATCATGTACTTTGTACTTATTAATGAAGAACTACATAGAGCTTGTTAAAATTTGGTTTGCATGATTGGTCTCTAGAGTCTAGATATTTTCTGGTTAAGGTGTTTGAACAACAAGGAGACGATGTAAAGTCTTATAATACTTACAATATGTTCATATGTGCGTCTTGCTGCACCGTTTTATACTTGAGTTTGCTTCAAACAACCTTGCTAGCCTAGCCTTGTATTGAGAGGAATTCTTCTCGTGCATCCAAAATCCTTGAGCCAAAAACTATGCCATTTGTGTCCACCATACCTACCTACTACATGGTATTTCTCTGCCATTCCAAAGTAAATTACTTGAGTGCTACCTTTAAAAATTCTATTCTTTGTCTCTGCAATATATAGCTCATGGGAAAATAGCCTTAAAAACTATTGTGGTGAAGAATATGTACTTATGTGTCTTATTTCTTAATAAGTTGCTTGTTGAGCGGTAACCATGTTTCTGGGAACGCCATCAACTTTTACCTTTGTTGAATATCATGTGAGTTGCTATGCATGTTCGTCTTGTCTGAAGTAAGCGCGATTTTCATGATCAAATGGTTTGAGTATGCATATTGTTAGAGAAGAACATTGGGCCGCTAACTAAAGCCATGATCCATGGTGGAAGTTTCAGTTTGGACAATCAATCCTCAATCTCTTATGAGAATTTTAACTGTTGTTGAATGCTTATGCATTAAAGAGGGGTCCATTATCTGTTGTCTATGTTGTACCGGTATAGATGTCTAAGTTGAGAATAATCAAAAGCGAGAAATCCAATGCGAGCTTTCTCCTTAGACCTTTGTACAAGCGGCATAGAGGTACCCCTTTGGAACACTTGGTTGAAACATATGCTATGCAATGATAATCCATGTTAATCCAAGCTAATTAGGACAAGGTGCGAGCACTATTGGTAAACTATGCATGAGGCTTGCAACTTATAGGATGTCTTATACATAACACATATGATTTATTACTACCGTTGACAAAATTGTTTCTTGTTTTCAAAATGAAAAGCTCTAGCACAAATATAGTAATCCATGCTTCCCTCTGCGAAGGGCCAATCTTTTACTTTATTGTTGAGTCAGTTTACCTATTCCTTCTATCTCAGAAGCAAACACTTGTATGAACTGTGTGCATTGATTCTTACATGTTTACCTATTGCACTTGTTATATTACTTTGTGTTGACAATTATTCATGAGATATACATGTTGAAGTTGAAAGCAACCGCTGAAACTTATATCTTCCTTTGTGTTGCTTCAAAGCTTTCTACTAAGAATTTATTGCTTTATAATGAGTAACTCTTATGCAAGTCTTATTGATGCTTGTCTTGAAAGTATTATTCATGAAAAGTATTTGCTATATGATTCATTTGTTTACTCATTGTCTTCACCATTGCTTCGAATCGCTGCATTCATCTCATATGCTTCACAATAGTATTGATCAAGATTATGATAGCATGTCACTTCAGAAATTATCTTTGTTATCGTTTACCTACTCGAGGGCGAGTAGGAACTAAGCTTGGGGATGCTTGATACGTCCCAAACGTATCTATAATTTCTTATGTTCCATGCTACTTTTATGATGATACCCACATGTTTTATACACATTATATGTCATTATTATGCATTTTCCGGCACTAACCTATTGACGAGATGCCGAAGAGCCAGTTGCTGTTTTCTGCTGTTTTTGGTTTCAGAAATCCTAGTAATGAAATATTCTCGGAATTGGACGAAATCAACGCCCAGGGTCTTATTTTTCCACGAAGCTTCCAAAAGACCGAGGGAGATACGAAGTGGCACGAGGCGACGCCACACTAGGGCGGCGCGGCCCAGGCCCTAGTAGGAGGAATTGGCTTACATAATTCTTCAATAGGAGGGAGGTGATACGTCCCAAACGTATCTATAATTTCTTATGTTCCATGCTACTTTTATGATGATACTCACATGTTTTATACACATTATATGTCATTATTATGCATTTTCCGGCACTAACCTATTGACGAGATGCCGAAGAGCCAGTTGTTGTTTTCTGCTGTTTTTGGTTTTAGAAATCCTAGTAAGGAAATATTCTCGGAATTGGACGAAATCAACGCCCAGGGTCTTATTTTTCCACGAAGCTTCCAGAAGACCGAGGGAGATACGAAGTGGGGCCACGAGGCGACGCCACACTAGGGCGGCGCGGCCCAGGACCTGGCCGCGCGGCCCTAGCGTGTGGGGCCCTCGTGACGCTCCTGACTCTGCCCTTCCGCCTACTTAAAGCCTTCGTCGCGAATACCCCAGTACCGAGAGCCACGATACGGAAAACCTTCCAGAGACGCCGCCGCCGCCAATCCCATCTCGGGGGATTCAGGAGATCGGCTCCGGCTCCCTGCCGGAGAGTGGAATCATCTCCCGGAGGTCTCTTCATCACCATGATCGCCTCCGGATCGATGTGTGAGTAGTTCACCCCTGGACTATGGGTCCATAGCAGTAGCTACATGGTTGTCTTCTCCTCATTGTGCTATCATGTTAGATCTTGTGAGCTGCCTATCATGATCAAGATCATCTATTTGTAATCCTACATGTTGTGTTTGTTGGGATCCGATGAATATTGAATACTATGTCAAGTTGATTATCAATCTATCATATATGTTGTTTATGTTCTTGCATGCTCTCCATTGCTAGTAGAGGCTCTAGCCAAGTTGATACTTGTGACTCCAAGAGGGAGTATTTATGCTCGATAGTAGGTTCATGCCTCCATTGAATCTGGGACAGTGACAGAAAGTTCTAAGGTTGTGGATGTGTTGTTGCCACAAGGGATAAAACATCGATGCTTTGTCTAAGGATATTTGTGTTGATTACATTACGCACCATACTTAATGCAATTGTCTGTTGTTTGCAACTTAATACTGGAAGGGGTTCGGATGATAACCTGAAGGTGGACTTTTTAGGCATAGATGCATGCTGGATAGCGGTCTATGTACTTTGTCGTAATGCCCTGATTAAATCTCATAGTACTCATCATGATATATGTATGTGCATTGTTATGCCTTCTTTATTTGTCAATTGCCCAACTGTAATTTGTTCACCCAACATGCTATTTATCTTATGGGAGAGCCACTACTAGTGAACTGTGGACCCCGGTCCAATTCTTTACATCTGAAATATAATCTACTGCAATTGTTCTTTACTGTTCTTCGCAAACAACCATCATCTTCCACACTATACATCTAATTCTTTGTTTACAGCAAGCCTGTGAGATTGACAACCTCACGGTTACGTTGGGGCAAAGTACTTTGATTGTGTTGTGCAGGTTCCACGTTGGCGCTGGAATCCCTGGTGTTGCGCCGCACTACACTCCGCCACCAACAACCTTCACGTGCTCCTTGACTCCTACTGGTTCGATAACCTTGGTTTCTTACTGAGGGAAAACTTACTGCTGTGCGCATCACACCTTCCTCTTGGGGTTCCAAACGGACGTGTGTCTCACGCGCCATCAGGAGGTTCTTCACATCTTCGGAATTAATACCCTTCTCCTTGAGAGATTTCTTGGCTTCTGTCGAGGGTGCTCCTCGGCAATGCCCTCCGATAGGGGCTTAGGGTTGATGGAATCCTGTAAGCTGACACGAGACATCGGTTCACAGACAAGCGGGGAGAGAGATTTACCCAGGTTCGGGGCCCCCAGGTTTGGCGATGACGGTGTCGATGAAGTTCCTGGTGAAGTTGCCGGTGAAGTCACCGGTGTCATGATTGGATCTGCCGATGACCGATCTTGTGCCGACAGGTTTCCCACAGACGGCGCCAATTGTTGAGGGTGCTCCTCGGCAATGCCCTCCGATAGGGGCTTAGGGTTGATGGAATCCTGTAAGCTGACACGAGACATCGGTTCACAGACAAGCGGGGAGAGCGATTTACCCAGGTTCGGGGCCCTCGATGAGGTAAAACCCTTACGTCCTGCCTGTCTGTTCTTGATTATGATGATTACGGGTTACAGTGGGGTGCCGAATAGTTCGGCTAAGATATCGTCGAGATGGCTAAGCGCTAAGGTGACCTAGCTTTAAGCTTCTGTTGGCTAAGATTGCTAAGATTGATTGTGTCCCTCGACAGCCCCTCTCCTGGCCTTTATATAGGAGGCCAGGTCTCAAGAGGTCTCATCGAGTACGACTAGGTTTACAGTAGATCTATCTTTAGACTATCCTTGTTCGGCTCCTTCCGCGTCTTGTACTTCAAGGAATCTTCCGTTGCACCGCCCTAGTGGCCCATCTTGCCGTCGAGTGCCTTCATGGGCCTCCAACTAGGAAATACAGGATAGGGCAACATCGGTTACCCGAAGGGTAATGCCCATGTCAGTAGCCCCCGAGTGTCTAGCCGAAGGTAGTTCGGGTAGAGACTAAAGCATGCCTCCACCAATGTTCCTCTCCTTGACTGTTCTTGTTCTTCTTGAATCTGCATCATCTTCTTCTGTCGGGTGCGCGTCAGTGCTCCCGATGGGAGTAGCCCCCGAGTCTAGGTACTGATGCTTGCAATCCGTGCGTAGACTCAAGTTGTACCACTCGAACATTTTGCTCTACCAAAGTTTTTCCGCGAGTCTTTGTGGGTCATCCGATATACTTTCCTCATGCAAGGGATAATGAGTAACGTGCCCAACTTTTGCTGGTTAACTGCCGATGGCAAAACAACGTTACCCTACACAAAATCAAGTCCCCGGGCATGATCCTGGAGTGCGAAAAAGTTCTATCGGGTGTGCGCCCTGCGCTCCCGATGGGAGTAGCCCCCGAGTCTGGGCACGGGTGCTTGCAACCGGGTGCGGACTCGAGTCGAACAATTATCTCTTCCTTCAAGGCCTTTTTCCTTCGAATCTTCATTCTGTCGGGTGCGCGTCCAACGCTCCCGATGGGAGTAGCCCCCGAGTCTAGATGCGGATGCTGGCAATCCGTGCGTAGACTCAAGTTAACCATCCGATACCTTTTCATTCCTTTGAATGCTTTGAGCATTTCTCATGACGTCATTGATGACGCTTTACTAATATCTTGATTTTGACTGACAGGACGTAACCTGCTGGGCCTATTCTTTCTTTGTCTGGCCCTTCTCGCATAGTCACCAAGGCGTCTCCTCGATTTCTGCAATCTTTAATAGAAAAGATCCACTGAATGAACCGGTAGCAACGACACGTGCCCTCACAGCTCTCAAGTTCTCCTTAAAATCTCCAAAGGACAAAAAATCCCTAATCTTCTCCCACATTTTCCGTTGCATCTTCTCCTTCTTCCTTCCTTCGCTACTGCTGCGCCGCCACCACTACTTTTCCGATCTTCCCCAGATCTAGCAATGGTGAAGAAGAAGGGCCTTACTACCACCGCCAGTTCTACTAGCGGAGGCGCCGCCGCCAAATCTTCCTCGAATCTTCCGAACGCTCCTCCCCTAGCTCCGGCGCCGCCGGCGCCGCCAGGTTCAGTAGCCAAGCCCGGAGATTGGATAGCGTCAACCGTCACCAAGCGTGACGAGAAAAGATCCCGAAGCCTGGGATTAATCTCCTCCGACGAGGGGAATGTGATTTTTCCAGGTGCGATTTCTCGGCCTAATCCCCCTGCTGGCTTTACCGTGATGTTCTTGTCGTTCCTATATCGGGGTCTTTCTCTCCCCGCTCATGAATTCCTCCTTCATCTTCTGCGGACTTACGAAATCCAATTGTGGCAACTTACTCCTAACTCAATCCTTCACGTTGCCGTGTTCATTACCCTCTGTGAGGCGTTTTTGGGCATCGAACCTCATTTTGGATTGTGGAAAAAGATCTTTTATGTAAAGAGGTACAGCAGTAGTAATGGATCCTTCGTCACCAGAGGAGTGGGGTTTATGGCTCGTTCGGAGGTTAATTACTTCAATTTCCCAATGAGAGAATCTGTGCAAGGGTGGAGACTGAAATGGTTTTATGTTAAGGATTCCCTGTCACCCGAATCCCAGCTTCCTTGCTTTACCGACGTCCTCGAAGCCAAGCCCAAGAATTGCTGGAAAAACATTCTCTCTCCCGGGGAAAGAGTAGTGATACGTCTCCGACGTATCGATAATTTCTTATGTTCCATGCCACATTATTGATGATATCTACATGTTTTATGCATACTTTATATCATATTTATGCGTTTTCCGGAATTAACCTATTGACGAGATGCCGAAGGGCCAGTTCCTGTTTTCTGCTGTTTTTGGTTCCAGAAATCCTAGTAAGGAAATATTCTCGGAATCGGACGAAATCAAGGCCCAGCATCCTATTTTTCCACGAAGCTTCCAGAACACCCGAGAGTCGCCAGAGGGGGGCCACTGGGCCCCCAGACGATAGCCCGGCGCGGCCTAGGGGGGGGCGCCCCCTAGCGTGTCACCGCCTCGTTGACCTTCTGACGCCGCCTCTTCACCTATAAAAAGGTCCCTGACCTAAAACCTCGATACGGAAAAGCCACGGTACGAGAAACCTTCCAGAGCCGCCGCCATCGCGAAGCCAAGATCTGGGGGACAGGAGTCTCTGTTCCGGCACGCCGCCGGGACGGGGAAGTGCCCCCGGAAGGCTTCTCCATCGACACCACCGCCATCTTCATCAACGCTGTTGTCTCCCATGAGGAGGGAGTAGTTCTCCATCGAGGCTCGGGGCTGTACCGGTAGCTATGTGGTTAATCTCTCTCCTATGTACTTCAATACAATAATCTCATGAGCTGCCGTACATGATTGAGATTCATATGATGATGCTTGTAATCTAGATGTCATTATGCTAGTCAAGTGGATTTTACTTATGTGATCTCCGGAGACTCCTTGTCCCACGTGTGTAAAGGTGACAGTGTGTGCACCGTGTGGGTCTCTTAGGCTATATTTCACAGAATACTTATTCGCTGTTATGAATGGCATAGTGAAGTGCTTATTTATATCTCTTTATGATTGCAATGTGTTTTGTATCACAATATATCTGCGTGCTACTCTAGTGATGTTATTAAAGTAGTTTATTCCTCCTGCACGGTGTAATGGTGACAGTGTGTGCATCGTGTAGTACTTGGCGTAGGCTATGATTGTGATCTCTTGTAGATTATGAAGTTAACTATTGCTATGATAGTATTGATGTGATCTATGCCTCCTTTCGTAGTGTGAAGGTGACAGTGTGCATGCTATGTTAGTACTTGGTTTGGTTATGTTGATCTGTTATGCACTCTAAGGTTATTTAAATATGAACATTGAATATTGTGGAGCTTGTTAACTCCGGCATTGAGGGTTCGTGTAATCCTACACAGTTAGTGGTGTTCAGCATCCAACAAGAGGGTGTAGAGTCTAGCATCTATCTATTTATTCTGTTATGTGATCAATGTTGAGAGTGTCCACTAGTGAAAGTATGATCCCTAGGCCTTGTTCCTAAATACTGATATCGCTGCTTGTTTACTGTTTTACTGCATCTTTACTTCCTGGAATATTACCACCATCAACTGCACGCCAGCAAGCACTTTTCTGGCGCCGTTACTACTACTCATATTCATTCATACCACTTGTATTTCACTATCTCTTCGCCGAACTAGTGCACCTATTAGGTGTGTTGGGGACACACGAGACTTCTTGCTTTGTGGTTGCAGGGTTGCATGAGAGGGATATCTTTGACCTCTTCCTCCCTGAGTTCGATAAACCTTGGGTGATCCACTTAAGGGAAACTTGTTGTTGTTCTACAAACCTCTGCTCTTGGAGGCCCAACACTGTCTACAAGAATAGAAGCACCCGTAGACATCAAGCACTTTTCTAGCGCCGTTGCCGGGGAGGAAAGGTAAAAGGCACTCATACTCCGGTCCCAGGTAAAGTACTTTTCTGTTGCCGTTGTGTGTGTGCTCGAAGCTATTTCCTTTAGATCCTGCAATTGCATCTTTTTGTTTCTTGTTTACACTAGTTTGGCATAATGGACAACAATGAGCTTCTTATTCTATTTCCTGATTTAAGACATGGATGGTTTGATGCGAAAATTAAAAAACCTATGGAACATATTAGTATGAACGCTTTGAACACCATTGTTGCTAATGATATGGAAAATTCTAAGCTTGGGGAAGCTGGCTTTGATGAGCATGATATTTTTAGTCCCCCAAGCATTGAGGAGAAAATTTACTTTGATGATACTTTGCCTCCTATTTATGATGATTATAATGATATTGGTCTTTTAGTACCGCTTGTTATGGAGGATAAATTTGATTATGATTACAATATGCCTCCTATATTTGATGATGAGAATAATAATGATAGCTACTTTGTTAAATTTGCTCCCACTACAACTAATAAAATTGATTATGCTTATGTGGAGAGTAATAATTTTATGCATGAGACTCATGATAAGAATGCTTTATGTGATAGTTATATTGTTGAGTTTGCTCATGATGCTACTGAAAGTTATTATGAGAGAGGAAAATATGGTTGTAGAAATTTTCATGTTACTAAAACACCTCTCTTTTTGCTGAAAATCTTGAAGCTGCACTTGTTTTATCTTTCTATGCTTGTTGCATTATGCTTCATGAATTTGTTTATTTACAAGATTCCTATGCATAGGAAGCATGTTAGGCTTAAATTTGTTTTGAATTTGCTTTTTGATGCTCTCTTTTGCTTCAACTACTATTTCTTGCGAGTGCATCATTAAAACTGCTGAGCCCATCTTAATGGCTATAAAGAAAGAACTTCTTGGGAGATAACCCATGTGTTTATTTTGCTACAGTACCTTTGTTTTATATTTGAGTCTTGGAAGTTGTTACTACTGTAGCAACCTCTCCTTATCTTAGTTTTGTTGCATTGTTGTGCCAAGTAAAGTCTTTGATAGTAAGGTTCATACTAGATTTGGATTACTGCGCAGAAACAGATTTCTTGCTGTCACGAATCTTGGCCTAATTCTCTGTAGGTAACTCAGAAAATTATGCCAATTTACGTGAGTGATCCTCAGATATGTACGCAACTTTCATTAAATTTGAGAATTTTCATCTGAGCAAGTATGGTGCCATTTTAAAATTCGTCTTTACGGACTGTTCGGTTTTGACAGATTCTGCCTTTTATTTCGCATTGCCTCTTTTGCTATGTTGGATGGATTTCTTTGTTTCATTAATGTCCAGTAGCTTAGGGCAATGTCCAGAAGTGTTAAGAATGATTGTGTCACCTCTGAACATGTGAATTTTTGATTATGCACTAACCCTCTAATGAGTTTGTTTCGAGTTTGGTGTGGAGGAAGTTTTCAAGGGTCAAGAGAGGAGGATGATATACTATGATCAAGAAGAGTGAAGAGTCTAAGCTTGGGGATGCCCCCATGGTTCATCCCTGCATATTTCAAGAAGACTCAAGCATCTAAGCTTGGGGATGCCCAAGGCATCCCCTTCTTCATCGACAAATTATCATGTTCCTTCTCTTGAAACTATATTTTTATTCGGTCACATCTTATGTACTTTACTTGGAGCGTCTGTGTGCTTTTATTTTCGTTTTGTTATTTTCATTCTCTGAATAAATACATGCTTGTGTGGGAGAGAGACACGCTCCGCTGGTTCATATGAACACATGTGTTCTTAGCTTTACTTTTAATGTTCATGGCGAAGGTTGAAACTGCTTCGTTAATTGTTATATGGTTGGAAACGGGAAATGCTACATGTAGTAATTGATAAAATGTCTTGGATAATGTGATACTTGGCAATTGTTGTGCTCATGTTTAAGCTCTTGCATCATATACTTTGCACCTATTAATGAAGAAATACATAGAGCTTGCTAAAATTTGGTTTGCATAATTGGTCTCTCTAAAGTCTAGATAATTTCTAGTATTGAGTTTTGAACAACAAGGAAGACGGTGTAGAGTCTTATAATGTTACAATATGTCTTTTATGTGAGTTTTTCTGCACCGGTTCATCCTTGTGTTTGTTTCAAATAACCTTGCTAGCCTAAACCTTGTATCGAGAGGGAATACTTCTCATGCATCCAAAATCCTTGAGCCAACCACTATGCCATTTGTGTCCACCATACCTACCTACTACATGGTATTTCTCCACCATTCCAAAGTAAATTGCTTGAGTGCTACCTTTAAAATTTCCATTCTTTACCTTTGCAATATATAGCTCATGGGACAAATAGCCTAAAAACTATTGTGGTATTGAATATGTACTTATGCACTTTATCTCTTATTAAGTTGCTTGCTGTGGGATAACCATGTTTCTGGGCACGCCATCAACACTTTGTTGAATATCATGTGAGTTGCTATGCATGTTCGTCTTGTCTGATGTAAGGGCGATTTTCATGATCAAATGGTTTGAGTATGCATACTGTTAGAGAAGAACATTGGGCCGCTAACTAAAGCCATGATTCATGGTGGAAGTTTCAGTGTGGACAACTAATCCTCAATCTCTTATGAGAATTTTAACTGTTGTTGTATGCTTATGCATTAAAGAGGAGTCCATTATCTGTTGTCTATGTTGTCCCGGTATGGATGTCTAAGTTGAGAATAATCAAAAGCGAGAAATCCAATGCGAGCTTTCTCCTTAGACCTTTGTACAGGCGGCATAGAGGTACCCCTTTGTGACACTTGGTTGAAACATATGCTATGCAATGATAATCCGTGTTAATCCAAACTAATTAGGACAAGGTGCGGGCACTATTAGTATACTATGCATGAGGCTTGCAACTTGTAGGATATAATTTACATGATACATATGCTTTATTACTACCGTTGACAAAATTGTTTCATGTTTTCAAAATAAAAGCTCTAGCACAAATATAGCAATCGATGCTTTCCTCTTTGAAGGACCTTTCTTTTACTTTTATGTTGAGTCAGTTCACCTATTTCTCTCCACCTCAAGAAGCAAACACTTGTGTTAACTGTGCATTGATTCCTACATACTTAAATATTGCACTTGTTATATTACTTTACATTGACAATATCCATGAGATATACATGTTATAAGTTGAAAGCAACCGCTGAAACTCAATCTTCCTTTGTGTTGTTTCAATACCTTTACTTTGATTTATTGCCTTATGAGTTAACTCTTATGCAAGACTTATTGATGCTTGTCTTGAAAGTACTATTCATGAAAAGTCTTTGCTTTATGATTCATTTGTTTACTCATGTCATTACCATTGTTTTGATCGATGCATTTATTACATATGCTTACAATAGTATGATCAAGGTTATGATGGCATGTCACTCCAGAAATTATCTTTGTTATCGTTTACCTGCTCGGGACGAGCAGGAACTAAGCTTGGGGATACTGATACGTCTCCGACGTATCGATAATTTCTTATGTTCCATGCCACATTATTGATGATATCTACATGTTTTATGCATACTTTATATCATATTTATGCGTTTTCCGGAACTAACCTATTGACGAGATGCCGAAGGGCCAGTTCCTGTTTTCTGCTGTTTTTGGTTCCAGAAATCCTAGTAAGGAAATATTCTCGAAATCGGACGAAATCAAGGCCCAGCATCCTATTTTTCCACGAAGCTTCCAGAACACCCGAGAGTCGCCAGAGGGGGGCCACTGGGCCCCCAGACGATAGCCCGGCGCGGCCTAGGGGGGGAGGCGCCCCCCTAGCGTGTCACCGCCTCGTTGACCTTCTGACGCCGCCTCTTCGCCTATAAAAAGGTCCCTGACCTAAAACCTCGATACGGAAAAGCCACGGTACGAGAAACCTTCCAGAGCCGCCGCCATCGCGAAGCCAAGATCTGGGGGACAGGAGTCTCTGTTCCGGCACGCCGCCAGGACGGGGAAGTGCCCCCGGAAGGCTTCTCCATCGACACCACCGCCATCTTCATCAACGCTGCTGTCTCCCATGAGGAGGGAGTAGTTCTCCATCGAGGCTCGGGGCTGTACCGGTAGCTATGTGGTTAATCTCTCTCCTATGTACTTCAATACAATAATCTCATGAGCTGCCTTACATGATTGAGATTCATATGATGATGCTTGTAATCTAGATGTCATTATGCTAGTCAAGTGGATTTTACTTATGTGATCTCCGGAGACTCCTTGTCCCACGTGTGTAAAGGTGACAGTGTGTGCACCGTGTGGGTCTCTTAGGCTATATTTCACAGAATACTTATTCGCTGTTATGAATGGCATAGTGAAGTGCTTATTTATATCTCTTTATGATTGCAATGTGTTTTGTATCACAATATATCTGCGTGCTACTCTAGTGATGTTATTAAAGTAATTTATTCCTCCTGCACGGTGTAATGGTGACAGTGTGTGCATCGTGTAGTACTTGGCGTAGGCTATGATTGTGATCTCTTGTAGATTATGAAGTTAACTATTGCTATGATAGTATTGATGTGATCTATGCCTCCTTTCGTAGTGTGAAGGTGACAGTGTGCATGCTATGTTAGTACTTGGTTTGGTTATGTTGATCTGTTATGCACTCTAAGGTTATTTAAATATGAACATTGAATATTGTGGAGCTTGTTAACTCCGGCATTGAGGGTTCGTGTAATCCTACACAGTTAGTGGTGTTCATCATCCAACAAGAGGGTGTTGAGTCTAGCATCTATCTATTTATTCTGTTATGTGATCAATGTTGAGAGTGTCCACTAGTGAAAGTATGATCCCTAGGCCTTGTTCCTAAATACTGCTATCGCTGCTTGTTTACTGTTTTACTGCATCTTTACTTCCTGCAATATTACCACCATCAACTGCACGCCAGCAAGCACTTTTCTGGCGCCGTTACTACTACTCATATTCATTCATACCACTTGTATTTCACTATCTCTTCGCCGAACTAGTGCACCTATTAGGTGTGTTGGGGACACAAGAGACTTCTTGCTTTGTGGTTGCAGGGTTGCATGAGAGGGATATCTTTGACCTCTTCCTCCCTGAGTTCGATAAACCTTGGGTGATCCACTTAAGGGAAACTTGCTGCTGTTCTACAAACCTCTGCTCTTGGAGGCCCAACACTGTCTACAAGAATAGAAGCACCCGTAGACATCAAGTAGCAGCCGATGAATTATTTGCCAAATTTCTTCGAATCAAAGAGGCCGACGGCCAAACTATGGTCGGCACAGAGGTGGCAGCGGTGTTCCTGAAACGTCGAGTCCAGCCAGTCATGGCCAGAGTTCGCCCGATGTGGTTGTATTCAGGTCCAAAGGATGAAACCAGGATTAATGCTGTCGAACTGTCGGAAAAGGAGTTGCTTGATGAAGTCCGCCGTCGCCTTACTTCCTTTAGCCAGGAACACTCGATCCCATTGATATCTTCTTACACTCCTCTCGATGCTGATCATCCGCCACGAGAGGTAACTTTCCTTTTGATATTCTCACTATGCTATTTCCACTTGACCAATATGATTACTATTATCCTTATTTGTTCTTCTTTTTGACAGACCCCCATGGTCTCTGGAAACTTGCATGATTCGCCAAATGATACTTCCGAGGGAAGAGGCTCCTCAATACATGTTGATTTTCACACTGTCGAGCACGCAGGCCGCGAGAGCGAACACGATGATCTGATAGATTCCGAAACTGTTCACACCGATCTTCCTCCTTCAGGCGACGATGCTTGCGACACAGAGGGATCAGTGCGTAATGATGACGCTGATCGTGATGCCTTTGTTAATGCAACTGTGGAGGCAACCAGGGCTTCGCCCGTGAAGAGATCAACCGGTGGCTTTGCCGACGAAGACGATCTCTTCGACATGTAAGTACCTTCTTCTTTTCTGTTGTGTTTTGTCCCCTTGTTTCTCGCATTCTTTTCATAACTTCTGCCGACCATTTCCTTTTTGTAGTGACGAAGGTTTCGCTGAGCCTCCGTCTAAGAAAGCCAGATCTGATGCTGTTCCGCCGGCCGTTGCTGCTTCCGAAGCTTCGTCTCCTAAGGCAGCTCCCGCGGCCCAGGCATCGACTGCTTCTTCCCTTTCCAAGGGGAAAGATGTTCATGCCGCCACCACGACTCCTCCTTCTGTAAGTCCTTTTTTTTAATACAACGTGAATTTCTTGAAATGTGCCTTGTCTAACGATTCTTTGTTAAACATCCTTTTTTCCTTAAGGATCTGCGAGGTGTTATATCTTCTTTGGAGGCCTTTGCCTCTCAATTTACCTATCTGGAAGTGGACAAAGTTCGACTGCAGGAGGAAGTTAAATCTTCCTCTTCAAAGTTGGATGGCGCCATTAAAAAGGCTGCCACGGCTCGCCAGGAGGTCGACTCCCTGAAAGAGGAGCTGGGCAAACTGAAGGAGAGGCTAAAAGAGGAGGAAGCTCGGGCAGCTGAAAAGGATGAGCTTCTTCATCAGTCTTCTTTGGCTCTACTTGGTAAGCTCTTTTGTACACTTCTGTCGATTATTACTCTTATGGATTCGTTCCTTTATCAATGATCTTTTTCAATTCATTTTCTTGTAGAAGCCGCCAACATTCCTGCTGCTGCCTTGGACAAAGTTCCAAACAACTCTCCGGCAAATGGTGTGTCGATGGCTCTCGCCTCCCACCAGCTTACGTGGGAGCTTCTTGAAAAGGGAAAAGGTGCCCTGGCGCGGATGCACCTGATGATTTTCCCCAAGATCAAGCAGGACAAAACTCTGGGGCAGTTGATCGATGCCTTCGCAGTTGACACCAAGGAGGTTATCGAGGTATTCAAGCGTACTTCGCGTACCTATGGTGCCCTTCTAGCCTTCCAACTTATGATGGGTTGCGGCTTTAAGGCTGACATTGAAGAAATGACTAAGGAGCTGCCAAAGATGCAAGATGGGCAATTCGTTGACTTAAGCGCCTTTAAAACGTCTGCCCTTACTTGTGCTCGTCAGCTCCTTGAACTAGTTTCATCAAGGAAGTCATCGGCTGGACCCAGTTTATCGACTCGGACCCAAGCCCCTTGATTTTTGTAACAAACTTATCTTTGAGCTGATGTAAAACATTGTTCTGTTGCAAAACTTATGTTTGTAATAAACTCCGTGCTGGCGATGTTGCTAGTACACCCTTATTATGATATTTTTACTTGCACTTCTCCCGATGGGAGTTACTTCGGATGCTCAGTTTGACCATATCCGTCATCCTTTTTAACGCTGTTTCCTGCAGGTTTTCCCATTGCCCTCATTTGTTGAAGATTCTTCGGGTGCTCTTCCTGAAGGTTATCGAATCCAGCGTATGAAGGATCGGATTACTCAGATGGAAAAGGACCTGCGCAGCACTTATGCCTTAGCTGCTATTGTCAATAAAAAGAGTGAGATTGCAGCCGAAGTGGAGCGGTACGCTCTTACTGAGCTGCATAAAGCTACCGAGAGTTTGAACTGTAAGTTTCTTGATTCCTGCGCCCTTTTGTCAACAACGCCGTGTCTGATCCTCTATTTATTTCTTTGCCAGTCATAGCGCTGAATCGTGCGGAAGAGAACAAACGGATTCACGAGCGTGTGCATGCTTTAACCCAGCTGTCCTCAGCCGAAGAGATTTTCTGGTGGGAACACTCGAAGGCTTCGGCTGTCGCACAATTTCAGGATCGGGTTCAGCAAGTCCACCATTTCTTCGACAAGTGCTACAAAGCTATGAGGGTGGTTTGGAAGACGATGTTTCCTTTAAATGCAGTTCCCCCTACGCTGCTGACTTTGATGTCTGAGTTTGGAAATGCCAAGAAGATTCGAGACTTGGTGCGAGCTCAAGTTTTTGCAGGGGCCAGGTTTACGCTTGCCCTTGTACTTGCTCGTTATCCCTCAGTAAGTTTGCTGTCGATTGCCAACACAACTGGTGACTTGGAGGCACTGTATCCGAAGGTATTGTTGGCCGCCAATATAATTGTCGACAAACTTGAGAAGGACTCAAAGGTACCTGAGGAAAGAGAAAATCCGCAAGGGTGATATCAGGGATTAAAGTTGTTTTGTAAATGGGTATTTTGGCTACTTCATCCAAGTGTTTGGATCATGTAATGGAGCCTTTTTATTCGGTAGATACATGTATATGTACTTTTACCGTGCTAGTGCCGTTGGCAAATTTTGACTGAGCAAATCTGTATTGCTCGTTTAAATGTATGTGTACTGGTTGGTAGCAAATCATTTGAGTGATCAACTCGTGTTGCAGGTTTTGCTAAACTTGTTATATGCGCAACTTTGCTTTCAACCGATGTATGTTTCAACAGTCACTCCCGAATATTTCGGGTGCAGTGATTCTGCTGATGAGCCCGTTGTCCTTTGATATTTCCGTAAGTAAAATATCGAACGTGGGTTGTATTTACATGTATTTCCGAACCCTTGCTATTCACGACGCTTGTAGAGGCATCTATAGCAGAGGGAAAGGTTATCATCCTTGTTTGCTTTGTATCTTTTAGCACTCGTGGAGGCTTTTCTTTTGGAACACGATCTTCTGCCTCGTACTATGTTTGCATAGTGACGCGGCTTAGGCGTTTTTTTGAATTGCTGCAATGCTTAACAAAGGATCGAAGCTTAAGTTCTCATTAATAATGTAAGCACGAGACTAGAGGGCGAAAAAAGGAAGGCCCTGTTTAAGATAAAGGAAAAAAATTAAACGCTAAAAAATTGCTTAAGCAAGGAAGGGGTTCTTCTCATCTTCTGGTTTTTTCACCACGTTAGTGGTTGCTGCGGCGTTGTTGACTTCGCCAAGGGTCTGGGCAATGGTTGCCAGCGTCTTGCTGTCTCCAATGCCTTCTATGCCATCAGCTGCCGAAACTTTTGGTGCCGAAGCTTTCGCTGCCGAAGCTTCTGCTGCCGAAGCTTCAAGAGCAAGGTCGGCTGGCTTCTTCTTGGTTTCCCTGACATGTTTTTCCTCCTTGATTTCACGTATCGACAGCTTGGGCAGAGGGTCGACAATTTCTCGTTGTGGCCCAAACTTCGCAGCAATCCTTTGAAAGTCGCGATCACAATTGTCCGAGCGTGAAAAACTTCCATAGACTGTGATGTTTGTCCCGTTGTTCCCAGGCATTTTCAGCTTGAGGTATGCATAGTGCGGCACAGCCATGAACTTGGCATAAGCTGGTCTCCCGAGAATAGCGTGATACTGTGACTCCCAGTTCACTACTTCAAACTCGATCTTCTCCTTCCTGAAATTGTCAATTTTGCCAAAAACGACGTTCAGGTAAACTTTGCCAAGAGAGTAGCCCGGTGCGGTTGGAAGGATCCCATGGAAGCAGGTGTCTGTTTCTTCTAGCATCTTCATGGTGACCCATACTTTTGATTGTGTCGACGAATATCAGGTTTAACCCGCTTCCACCATCCATGAAAACTTTGCTCATCTTGAACCCCCCAATTTGTGCCTCGACTACTAGGGCAGCGTGTCCTGGTTTTGGTATGGTCATCGGGTGATCTGCTCGAATGAACGTAATGTTCTGAGAGGACCACTCGACATACTCGGGGATGTTCGCCATGATGCTTTCTGCCAGGTTAATCTCTCGGGTGAGCTTCTTCATCTCTCTTCTCGAGACACCTGTCCTATGGATCATGCTCATCTACCCCCGTGGTGGTGGAAACGCCTCGTTGGGTTGATGAGGCTGAGCCTGCTGGACTTGATGCTGCGGTGGAGGTGGAGGTGGTGGTGGTAGCGGTTGCTGGCCTGCCTGCTGGATGAGTTTGTGCATGTCAATGAACTGCCGACAGTCCCTGAGCAGGTGACTCGACTTCGTTTTTCCGTCCTTAGAATCGGTATACGAGTGCAAGTAACAGGGAGCGTTGATCTGCTCAGCGTAAGGCAGTTCGGGAGCCCTCTGCTGCCGCGGTTTATAATTGCCATGGTTCCCGGAGTTGTTCCGATTACCGTCCTGTCGATCGTCTCTTCTATCGTCATATCGATCATCCTGCCGATCAGAGTACCCTGCGGCTACCAGGTTGTTGTTATCATAGTTGCGGTTCTTCCTTCTCTTGTGACGATCCCTTCGGCCGCCCGATTCGTGCTTCGGCTGGTCATCGTCTTCGTCGTCACTGCGCTGTCGTGGCCTTCGCACGTTGTCCTCGCCATCAGCCCAGCTGTTGGCGATTTCCATTAACTTGGTTACGGTTTTTGACTTTTTGCGTCCGAGTTCTTCTATGTAGCTTTCACGCCGGACGCCATCGCTGAAAGCGTTGATTGCTCTGTCGACACATACATCTTCAGCAGCGTTTAGGAGTTTGGTGAATCTCCCGATGTACGAGCGCATCGACTCCTTCTGCTTTTGCTGGCAATTCCGTAATTCTTCAATCCCGACGGGTCTCTTGTATATTGCTTGGAAATTGGCAACGAAGGCGTCTACTAGATCGTCCCACGATTTAATGGAACCCTTCGGCAGCCCCCTTAGCCAGGCTCGCGCTGAATCTTTGAGGTAGAGCTGCAAGCACTGCATTGCTGCTATCTGGTTCCCCTTATGCAGAATCACGGTCTGCAGGTAGTCGTATATCCAAGATCTTGGCTCCTGCTACCCATCGTATTTGGCAGCATCGGTAGGAGTGGGCTTGAATTTTTTGGGCGGCATTGCCTCGCGGATTTTGTAACTTAGACAGTCGGCTCCCCTGAGCTCGCCGTCGTACTCCTGATCCTCGTCCGAAGAATCACTGTCATTCTCCTTCCTAGCGGCGCGTCGTTGATGACCCACAAGTATAGGGGGTGTATCGCAGTATCTTCGATAAGTAAGAATGTCGATCCCAACGAGGAGCAGAAGGTGTTGACAAGCAGTTTCGATGAAGGATTCACTGTAAATGCTCACAGACAAGTATTCAGGGGGTTTTGATGTAATAGATGAATAAAGTACGAGTAAGTAAAGTGCGAGAGTAACAATTGCAGCGAGTGGCCCAATCCTTTTTAGCACAAAGGACAAGCCGGTTTGTTTACTTATAATGACCAAACGTTCTCGAGGACACACGGGATTTTAGTCTAGTGCTTTCGCTACATACGGCTAATTAATCTTCATTGTTTTGATAAGTGTTGTGTGGGTGAACCTATGCTAATGTACCGCCCTTCCTAGGACTAATACATACTTGTGATTATACCCCTTGCAAGCATCCGCAACTACAAGAAAGTAATTAAGATAAATCTAACCACAGCCTTAAACTCTGAGATCCTGCGATCCCTCCTGCATCGATATACCAACGGGGGCTCAGGTAGGTGAAGTGTCGTGTAGTCGACGTTCACACGACACCACTAGAAGAATAACACCACAACTTAAATATCATAACATTGAATACTACTCAACCATACTTCACTACTAACATTTAGACTTCACCCATGTCCTCAAGAACTAAACGAACTACTCACGAGACATCATATGGAACATGATCAGAGGTGATATGATAATGAATAACAATCTGAACATAAACCTTGGTGCAACGGTTTCACTCAATAGCATCAATAACAAGTAGAAATCAACACCGGGAGAGTTTCCCCTATCAAACAATCAAGATCAAACCCAAATTGCTACAGCGGTGACGAGGTGCAGCGGTGGAGACGGCGGTGATGATGATGAAGATGATGGTGATAGTGATGGAGATGATGTCCAGCTCGATGGCGGTGACGATGGCGTCGATTTCCCCCTCCGGGAGGGAATTTCCCCGGCGGATTCCTGCCCGCCGGAGAGCTCTTTTCTCTCTGGTGTTCTCCGCCCCGCAGAGGCGGCTGTGTCTCTTTGCGACGTACCCCTTCTGGCTTAGGTTTTCGGGATGAAGGGGTACGCGAAGAAAAGGAGGCGAGAGGGGCTGTGGGCCCCATTCCTCACAGGGCGGCGCGGCCAGGGCAGGGCCCGCGCCGGCCTGTGGGGGGGGGGCCATGGCGGCCCTCCTCACGTCCCCCTTCTGGCTCCCTTCGTCATTTGGAAAAATAGGAATTTTCGTATAATTTCCTTCAACTGTTGATCTTCCGAAATATTGCATTCTGACGGTGCTTTTTCCAGCAGAATCCTGACTCCGGTGCGCTATCCCCAAATAATCATGAAACATGCAAAATAGATGAAATAACATAAGTATCATCTCCAAATATGAAATATATAAATGAATAATAGCAAATTATGATATAAAATAGTGATGCAAATTGGACGTATCAACTCCCCCCAAGCTTAGACTTCGCTTGTCCCCAAGCGAAACTGAACTCGGTAAACAGGACCACATGTTTATGGAGTGAAGAGTCGATAAATAAAATACGGAGAAGAAGCATCATATTCATTCACACAAGACATTCTAGTAAACAACTTCCTCATATAATTCAACTTGAAACAAGTATAAGGTAATCACAAATAAATGTGCATAAGAAATCATAGTTGGTGATGGCAAACTTTGTTCTTGGTCAGAGAACAGTTAATAGATTATACTTATCTATTGAGCAGCACTCTTATGTTAAAGCTTATGGTAAACTTGCATACTCAATCATAATGATCATTGATAACTTGCAAAGCTATATTCATTCAGATAAAACTTGTACTAAACAAGGAAGATTAAAGACATGATGAAGCAAATCACAATATAATGGTTTAATCACAACAACTCAAATGCTTGCTTGAGATGGATGGAAATAGGTGTACTGACTCAACATAAAGTAAAAGACAGGCCCTTCGCAGAGGGAAGCAGGGATTAAATCATGTGCTAGAGCTTTTTCAGTTTTGAAATCATATAAAAAGAATAAAAGTAAAGTTTTGAGAGGTGTTTGTTGTTGTCAACGAATGGTAGCGGGTACTCTAACCCCCTTGCCAAACAGACCTCCAAAGAGCGGCTCCCATGAAGGACGTTATCTCTACCAGCAAGGTAGATCATCCCTCTTCTCTTTTGTTTACACATGTACTTTAGTTTATTTAAGGATGACACTCCCCCCAACCTTTGCTTACACAAGCCATGGCTAACCGAATCCTCGGGTGCCTTCCAACAATCTCATACCATGGAGGAGTGTCTATTGCAAAATTAAATTGCTTTCTGATGAATCAGAGCAAAACATGTGAAGAGAGTTATTAATGAAAGTTGATTAATTGGGGCTGGGAACCCCGTTGCCAGCTCTTATTGCAAAATTATAGGATAAGTGGATGAAGCCACTAGTCCATTAGTGGAGGCTGCCTAACAAGACTGAAAGATAAAACACCACATACTTCCTCATGAGCTATAAAACATTGACACAAATAAGAAGTAATAAATTTTGAATTGTTTAAAGGTAGCACATGAAGTATTTACTTGGAATGGCAGGAAATACCATGCAGTAGGTAGATATGGTGGACACAAATGGCATAGGTTTGGGTTCAGGTTTGGATGCACGAGAAGCATTCCCTCTCAGTACAGGTCTTTGGCTAGCAAGGTTAATTAGCAAGCATAAGAGTTGAGGGAAACAAACGAATATACATGTGATAGACATAATCATGCATCTTTCTTGCAAGCACAAACAATTTTAACTTCAGAATAATAAGCTATGAGCTAACAAGAAAGGAAGACAATGAAACAACTATATGTATTTCTCTTTTCTACTTAAACCTCAAAGTGTTGTTGCTATTGACCAATGCTAAGTTTGCCAAAACCAAATAGATTTACTCAATGCTCCCAAAGTGGTACCAATACTAAAATCAAGCTCAATCATATAATAGAGATTGCAAACTAAAATAAGGTGTGCAATATGTAAATGATAAGACTTCTCATTAATATTTCATATCGATAACTCACACCAAGGGATACATAGACAACCAACTAAAGGAGAGATACTTCCTAACTGCAACCCATCTTATATGATAACTTCCCTACTCATGATATGACACTACTTGATAGTAAAAAGTAAAAAGGTAGTGATGATGTGATACCGCGGCACTCACCCAAGCTTGGAACAAACCAAGGGGATGCCAATACCGATGATGAATTAATCCTTTGGCGATGGTGGTGATGAATTCCTCCCGCGCTTCTTACAGATCTCCTTCAGCTTCAACTTCTCAGCTTGGCAATTCTGCACTAAGACTCGAAGAGATTCATTGTTATCTGAAGTTGGCGGTGGCGACCTTGTGATGGGCATCGAGTAATATTCCAACATTCTACGGAGTCGGTAATTCTCCTCCCTGAGTATCTCCACTTCTCTTCTTAGAGCCCGGTATTGACCACAAAACTCATCGGTAGTCCGTAGAGCTTCTTCCAGCACAGGGAAAGAGTCGAGGCCAAGAGCAGGTGGTAAGGGTCCCTGCAAGTTATGAGAGAAAGAACGTCGAGTGTCAACAGATCCCACAAAGATTTGCTTACTCCCAACAGCTTGCTGCTCTTGTTTTGACGACACCCTTTTCACTTCTTCCTCCGAAGGCCCTTTGCCCTTGTTGTCGGAGGCCATGGTGCTCTAGATCAAAGACAGATCCTGGCAGAAACAGCTCGAAACAAAACACGTCGAAAAAACGATATACGGACCTCCAGGGGTCCGGGGGATTATATAGCAAAAAATTTCACAACAAACGGAAAGTACCAGGTCGAACCAGAGTCGGAGAGGGGCAACGAGGCGGTGTCCTCATAGGGCGGCGCGGCCAGGCTGGGGCCCGCACCGGCCTATGGGGGCACGCCCTCGTGCGCCTCCTCCACTCCGTTTCGATCTCGTAATTTTTCATATTTTCCAAAAACAGCAAAAACATTGTTCGGAATGTAAATCGCGAACTTTTATTACTTGTACTGTTACCTATTCAAAGTCGAGTTCTGGCGGACTGTCAATTTGACCTTTGATGAAAGCCTCCAGTGTTTCCACTCGAATAACATCAACATCTACATTATAAGAATCACCTGAGATATAATGCTTGAGTCTTTGTCCATTCACCACTTGCGTGGCATTGCCTTGTAGAGAGCTAATTTTAATTGCTCCGGAACGATACACCTCCTCAACAACATATGGTCCTTCCCATTTCGAGAGTAATTTCCCTGCAAAGAATCTGAGACGAGACCGATACAATAGGACTTTATCCCCAATATTAAACTCTCTTTTGATAATCCTTCTATCATGCCATTTCTTAACTTTCTCTTTAAAGAGTTTAGCATTTTCATAAGCTTCACTTCTCCATTCATCTAGAGAACTTAATTGCAGCAACCTCTTATTACCGGCTAGTTTAGGATCTTTATTTAGTTCTCTAACAGCCCAATAAGCTTTGTGCTCTAGTTCTAAAGGTAAATGACAAGCTTTTCCATAAACCATTTTATAAGGTGACATTCCCATGGGTTTTTTATAAGCAGTTCTATAAGCCCATAGTGCTTCCTTCAATTTACTAGCCCAATTCTTTCTAGTTTTATTAACAGTCTTTTGCAAGATAGATTTATTTTATCTATTTGATAGTTCTACTTGCCCACTAGTTTGAGGATGATAAGCGGAAGCAATTCTATGATTAATACCATATTTAGCAAGAGTTTTTCTAAAACCACCATGAATAAAATGAGAACCTCCATCTGTCATAATATATCTAGGAACTCCAAATCTAGGAAAAATAATATCTAAAAGCATTCTTAAAGAGGTCTCACCATCAGCACTTTTTGTAGGTATGGCTTCCACCCATTTAGTAACATAATCAACAGCAACAAGTATATGAGTGTTACCTTCTGAAGAGGGGAAAGGTCCCATGAAGTCAAATCCCCAACAATCAAACGGTTCAATAACAAGAGTATAATTCATAGGCATTTCATTTCGTCTGGAGATATTACCAACCCTTTGACATTCATCACAAGATAAAATAAACTTCCTTGCATCTTTGAAGAGAGTTGGCCAATAAAAACCTGATTGTAGAACCTTTTGCGCGGTTCTATCTCCGGCGTGATGTCCTCCATAAGCACTACCATGACATTTACTCAATATTTCTTGTTGTTCATATTCGGGAACACACCTTCGCAGAATACCATCCACTCCTTCTTTATATAAGTGTGGGTCATCCCAAAAATAATGCCTCAAGTCATAAAAGAATTTCCTCCTCTGCTGAGCTGAAAAGGTTGGAGGCAAGTACTTGGAAACAATAAAGTTAGCATAATCAGCATACCAAGGACTGTCTCGCGAGCTCACCTTTATTACAGCCAATTGTTCATTTGGAAAACTATCATTAACAGGAACAGGATCATAAGCAATATTTTCCAATCTAGACAAATTATCAGCAACAGGATTATCAGCACCTTTCCTATCTACAATATGTAAATCAAATTCTTGCAAAAGAAGTACCCATCTAATAAGCCTTGGCTTAGCATCTTTCTTTGTCATAAGGTATCTAATTGCAGCATGATCAGTATGAATCGTAACTTTTGAATCAACAATATAAGATCTAAATTTATCACAAGTAAAGACTACAGCTAACAATTCTTTTTCAGTAGTAGCATAATTTCTTTGAGCAGCATCAAGAGTTTTACTAGCATAATGAATAACATTCAGTTTTTTATCTACTCGCTGTCCAAGAATAGCGCCTACAGCAAAATCACTAGCATCACACATAATTTCAAATGGTAAGTTCCAATCAGGAGGTTCAACTATAGGGGCAGTTGTTAAGGCTTTCTTTAGAGTTTCAAAAGCTTCCTTACAATCATCATCAAAAACAAAAGGTACATCCTTTTGAAGAAGATTAGTAAGAGGCTTTGAAATCTTAGAGAAGTCTTTAATAAATCTCCTATAAAACCCAGCATGACCAAGAACACTACAAATACCTTTAACGTCCCTAGGATAGGGCATCTTCTCAATGGCTTCTGTTGAAATATTGGGCCCATTTTTAGTGGCCCAAATTAGATTTCAGTTTTTCCTATAAATCTCAAAGCCCACATAGTGGCAGCCTTGTGAGTTTGAGCCCAAGTTGGTGGCAGCTCACTAGGGAGTGGCAAGAGGTGGGAAGTTTAGTCCCACATGGAAAGTTGGGAGGAAGTTAGACCACCTTATAAGGTGGGTTGTTCCACCACTAGTAAGTGAGTGAGAATAGGAGTGCTACACGCGCGCTCCTCCTCCTCCTCGCTCGCTCGTCTCGACTCGACTTGACTCGACACGTCACGTCACGACGCGCGCCGCGCTCGTGGTGAGTGGATTGAGCCTCGAGCCGAGACTTTCCTTACTTTTTGCAGCTCAGGAAAACGAACAGAGTCTTAGACGGACGCGTCACAGTTAGTTGGTTCGGGTCGCTCCCGGATCGTGGGCTATCTGTAACCGACTCGAAATGTTCGTGCGACGTGGGCGTGGCCCACGTTGCCTAGGGTTTCCTGAGCCTATATAATCTCCTGCCCGGCTACCGCAGAAACACATCCAATACACGAGTTAGGGTTTCCACCTCTCTCTGCTTGCGCCGCCATCGTAGCCTACTCCATCCCGCGAGCCGACGTGCATCGGCGAACGGGAGAGCAGGTCTCCGGAACCACTCGTCCTTGCGATCCTGTACGGGAGAGGGCGAATTAGGTTTTTGGGAAGCGCTCTGCGCGACTGCTCAAGCTCTTCATCACGGGTCGCCTTCCGTCCAAGTCGGGCGGTGCTGCCTACCGTCGTCTTCAACGCCATCTACTTCGACCCGTCTTCCCCGTCGTCAACAACGTTGTCATCAACAACGTTACTGCCGCGACATCATCTGCTACACCTCCACCGCCACCTCCACCAGATCGGTACGTGCGACATATCTCGATCTGTTTAGCGATGGATGTTGTACTGTTTGCTATGCTACTGTTCATGTTGATCACTACATCTAGTATGTTCGAGTTTCACATGTTAGTAGTTACTGTCGTCATGCTTAATATTCTGGAATTAATCATGGAAATTGTGCCTAATTATCCAACAATCCAAAAACCTAATTGTAGGCAATTTCCTGAGTTAACAATGGCTGGTTTTGCTGATGCACTGAGGCCGGATAAGTTTACCGGTGTGCACTTTAAGAGGTGGCAAGTTAAGGCCACGCTCTGGCTTACTCATCTGAAAGTATTCGAAGTTAGTGATGGTTTACCTGAAGGAACTATATCTGACCAAGATCAGAACAAGTTCAAGGAAAACAATACTCTCTTCGTCGGATGCGTTCTGAGTATTCTTGCTGATCGTCTGTGTGATGTGTACATGCACATAACAGATGGTAAAGAGCTCTGGGATGCACTGAATGCTAAATTCGGTGCAACCGATGCAGGCAGTGAACTGTACATCATGGAGAGCTTCCATGACATCAGGATGGTTAACAACCGTTCTGTAGTCGAACAAGCTCATGAGATACAGTGCATTGCGAAAGAGCTCGAACTCCTTAAGTGTGCCTTACCTGACAAGTTTGTGGCTGGATGCATCATCGCTAAGTTGCCCCCTTCATGGAGGAACTTTGCCACAACTCTCAAACACAAGAGACAGGAGATATCAGTTGAAAATCTGATAGCGTCTCTTGATGTTGAGGAGAAAGCGCGGGCTAAGGATAATACTGAGAAAGGAGAGGGTCAGTCTAGCGCCAACATGGTGCAGAAGAAACCCTACAGCAAGAACAAAGGGAATAACAAGCCCTCCTTCAATAAGCCTATGAAGACTACAACCTTCAAGAAGAAGAAGATGATAAACAAAGCAGATCTGAGCTGCTTTACCTGTGGAGAGGCTGGCCACTTTTCTAAGGACTGTCCAGAGAGGGCAGACCGCAAGAAAAAAAGGGAGGCAAGTCAACACGGTGACCGCTAGCAATGCTGATGGGTACGGTAATCTCTTTACTGTTCTTTCGGTATTTCAATCTCCATGTTGGTGGATTGATACAGGTGCTAATGTTCATGTGTGTGCTGACATATCCATGTTCACTTCTTACCAGGTCGCCCGGGATTCTTCCGTCTTGATGGGGAATGGGTCACATGCTTCTGTTCGTGGTGTTGGCACGGTAGATCTGAAGTTCACTTCGGGGAAGATCGTGCAGCTGAGGAACGTGCAGCATGTCCCTACTATGAACAAGAATCTCGTTAGCGGCTCCCTTCTATGCAGAGATGGGTTTAAGGTTGTTTTAGAGTCGAATAAAGTAGTTGTTTCCAAGTTTGGACAATTTATTGGTAAAGGCTATGAGTGCGGAGGCTTGTTCCGCTTTTCGCTTTCTGATTTCAGTAATAAGTCTGTGAACCATATTTGTGGCAATGTTAGTGATGATACCAGTGTTTGGCATTCTCGTTTATGTCACATTAATTTTGGTTTAATGTCTCGGCTATCCAGTTTAAGTTTAATTCCGAATTTCACCATTGCCAAAGGTTCTAAGTGCCATAGTTGTGTGCAATCAAAGCAACCTCGGAAGCCTCACAAGGCGGCCGAGGAGAGAAACCTGGCACCTCTAGAACTCATACATTCTGATCTATGCGAGATGAATGGTGTGTTGACAAAAGGTGGAAAGAGATATTTCATGACATTGATTGATGATGCAACTAGATTCTGCTATGTTTATTTGTTGCGAACTAAAGATGAAGCTTTAGACTACTTTAAAATTTATAAGGCTGAAGTTGAAAATCAACTAGAGAGAAAGATCAAGCGTCTTAGGTCGGATCGTGGTGGCGAATATTTTCCTAAAATCTTTGATGAATTCTGTGAGGAACATGGCATTATTCATGAGAGGACGCCTCCCTATTCACCCCAATCAAACGGGGTTGCCGAGAGGAAAAACCGCACGCTGACTGACTTGGTGAATTCCATGTTAGCCACTGCTGGTTTATCAAAGGCATGGTGGGGGAGGCTTTGTTGACTTCATGTCATGTCCTGAATAGAGTTCCTAACAAGAATAAAGATAAAACCCCTTACGAGGAGTGGGCTGGGAGAAAACCATCACTTTCGTATTTGCGCACATGGGGATGTTTGGCGAAAGTCAATATTCCAATTACTAAGAAGCGCAAACTTGGACCAAAGACAGTGGATTGTATCTTTCTAGGTTATGCTCCTCGGAGTGTAGGATATAGATTTTTAGTAGTTCAATCCGAGGTGCCTGATATGCATGATGATACTATTATGGAATCTCGTGATGCAACATTTTTTGAGAATATGTTTCCTATGAAAGATATGCATAGCATTGCTAGAATTTCTACTGAGATAATTCCTGAGTCCAGTACATCTAATGAGTATTTTGAACAATCACATGAGAATGTTACTGAGAAGGATGACAATGAAGCTCCTAAACGGAGCAAGAGACGAAGGATTGAAAAATCCTTTGGTGATGATTTCATTGTGTACCTTGTGGATGATACTCCCACGTCCATTGCAGAGGCATATGCATCTCCAGATGCAGATGACTGGAAAGAAGCTGTCCATAATGAGATGGACTCGATTCTTTCTAATGGAACTTGGGAGTTGTCAGAACGACCCCATGGATGCAAGCCAGTAGGGTGCAAATGGGTGTTTAAGAAGAAGCTAAGACCTGATGGTACTATTGAAAAGTACAAGGCACGGCTTGTAGCGAAAGGCTACACACAGAGAGAAGGCGAAGATTACTTCGACACCTATTCACCTGTCGCTAGACTTACCACCATTCGAGTACTACTATCCATGGCTGCCTCCTATGGTCTTATCGTTCATCAAATGGACGTAAAGACAGCTTTCCTTAATGGAGAGTTGGAAGAGGAAATCTATATGAATCAGCCTGATGGGTTTGTAGTAAAAGGTGAAGAAAGAAAGGTGTGCAAGTTGCTGAAATCTTTATATGGCCTGAAACAAGCACCTAAGCAATGGCATGAGAAGTTTGACAGAACTTTAACTTCTGTAGGCTTTGTTGTCAATGAGGCTGACAAGTGCGTTTACTATCGCCATGGTGGGGGCGAAGGTGTTATACTATGTTTGTATGTGGATGATATTCTGATCTTTGGTACAAACATGAAAGTAATACACGAGGTCAAGTCTTTCTTGTCAAAGAGCTTTGATATGAAAGATCTGGGAGAAGCTGATGTGATTCTGAACATCAAGCTGATTAAGAACGAGAGTGGGATTACTCTAACGCAATCCCATTATGTTGAGAAGATCTTGAGCCGGTTCGGCTATATTGATAGCAAGCCTTCTTCAACACCTTATGATCCCAGTGTGACACTACGCAAGAACCGGAGGATTTCCATAGATCAATTGAGATATTCTCAGATCGTTGGCTCACTCACTAGGGAGTGGCAAGAGGTGGGAAGTTTAGTCCCACATGGAAAGTTGGGAGGAAGTTAGACCACCTTATAAGGTGGGTTGTTCCACCACTAGTAAGTGAGTGAGAATAGGAGTGCTACACGCGCGCTCCTCCTCCTCCTCGCTCGCTTGTCTCGACTCGACTCGACTCGACACGTCACGTCACGACGCGCGCCGCGCTCGTGGTGAGTGGATTGAGCCTCGAGCCGAGACTTTCCTTACTTTTTGCAGCTCAGGAAAACGAACAGAGTCTTAGACGGACGCGTCACAGTTAGTTGGTTCGGGTCGCTCCCGGATCGTGGGCTATCTGTAACCGACTCGAAATGTTCGTGCGACGTGGGCGTGGCCCACGTTGCCTAGGGTTTCCCGAGCCTATATAATCTCCTGCCCGGCTACCGCAGAAACACATCCAATACACGAGTTAGGGTTTCCACCTCTCTCTGCTTGCGCCGCCATCGTAGCCTACTCCATCCCGCGAGCCGACGTGCATCGGCGAACGGGAGAGCAGGTCTCCGGAACCACTCGTCCTTGCGATCCTGTACGGGAGAGGGCGAATTAGGTTTTTGGGAAGCGCTCTGCGCGACTGCTCAAGCTCTTCATCACGGGTCGCCTTCCGTCCAAGTCGGGCGGTGCTGCCTACCGTCGTCTTCAACGCCATCTACTTCGACCCGTCTTCCCCGTCGTCAACAACGTTGTCATCAACAACGTTACTGCCGCGACATCATCTGCTACACCTCCACCGCCACCTCCACCAGATCGGTACGTGCGACATATCTCGATCTGTTTAGCGATGGATGTTGTACTGTTTGCTATGCTACTGTTCATGTTGATCACTACATCTAGTATGTTCGAGTTTCACATGTTAGTAGTTACTGTCGTCATGCTTAATATTCTGGAATTAATCATGGAAATTGTGCCTAATTATCCAACAGCTTCAACTTTAGCTCTATCAACTTCAATACCTCTCTCAGAAATTTTATGTCCCAAAACAATTCCTTCATTAACCATAAAGTGGCATTTCTCCCAATTAAGAACAAGGTTAGTTTCTTCACATCTCTGCAAAACTTTATCAAGGTTTCGCAAGCAACTATCAAAAGAATTCCCATAGACAGAAAAATCATCCATGAATACCTCCACAATACTCTCACAAAAGCCATGAAAAATAGCAGACATGCATCTTTGAAAAGTAGCAGGAGCATTACATAAACCAAAAGGCATACGCCTATAAGCATAAGTTCCATAGGGACAAGTGAAAGTGGTTTTCTCTTGATCTTTAGTTTTAACAGCAATTTGTGAAAACCCAGAATAACCATCAAGAAAGCAAAAATGAGTATTTTTAGATAACCTTTCTAACATTTGATCAATAAAAGGCAAAGGGTAATGATCTTTCTTAGTAACCTTATTAACTTTTCGATAATCAATGCACATTCTATAACCTACAACTACTCTTTGAGGTATGAGCTCATCATTATCATTAGGCACAACAGTCATTCCTCCTTTCTTAGGAACACAATGCACAAGACTAACCCATCTACTATCAGCAATAGGATATATAATACCAGCTTCAAGGAGTCTTAATACCTCATTTCTTACCACATCCTTCATCTTAGGAATTAGACGACGCTGAGGTTCAACAACAGGCTTCGCATCATCTTCCATATTAATGGCGTGTTGGCAAATAGACGGAGAAATCCCCTTCAAGTCATCAAGAGTGTAGCCAATAGCTCCTCGGTGTTTGTTCAGTATATCCAATAACCTTTCTTCTTCAAACTCTGAAAGCTTAGAACTAATAATAACAAGATAAATTTTCTTATCATCAATATGAGCATATTTAAGATTATCAGGTAATGGTTTTAAATCAAAGACAGGATCTTCCTTTGGTGGTGGTGTTGTACCCAAATCTTCCACCGGTAAATCATGCTTAAGAATAGGTTGACGAAGGAAAATTTCATCAAGCTCATTTCTTTCTTCCCTAAAAACTTCACTCTCACTATTCTCCAAATGTTGCTGCAAAGGATTATTAGGAGCAAGAGCAATAGATGCACACTGTTCAACTTTAAAATCACTATTAGGTGAATCAATTTTATAAGGAGTTTTGGTAAATTTAGAGAAGTTAAACTCATAAGATTCACCAGCAAATTTAGTCAAAATTTTCTCTTTCTTGCAATCTATAATAGCTCCACAAGTATTTAGAAAAGGTCTACCAAAAATGATAGGACAATATTTACTAGCAGCAGAACCAAGTACCAAAAAGTCAGCAGGATATTTAATCTTACCACATAGAACTTCCACATCTCGAATAATACCAATTGGAGAGATAGTTTCTCTATTTGCCAGCCGA
Organism: Lolium perenne; assembly: GCF_019359855.2. Lineage (NCBI taxonomy): Eukaryota > Viridiplantae > Streptophyta > Magnoliopsida > Poales > Poaceae > Lolium > Lolium perenne. The sequence continues at coordinate 278,793,997 of NC_067250.2, forward strand.
ATAACCACATCAATATCTTCAAGTTCACAAGAGCCAATTTCGTGCATAATCTCTGTGTAAAGCTCATAAGGAATAGCACTAATACTTGCACCAATATCACATAATCCATAATAACAATGATCACCAATTCTAACAGATAGCATAGGAACACTAGCTTTCCTAGACTTATTAGGATGCGAAACAATATTAGAAGCATCTTCACAGAAAATAATATGACCATCTTCTACATTTTCAGTCACAAGATCTTTAACAATTGCAACAGCAGGTTCAACTTTTATTTGTTCTTCAGGTTCTACAGGTTTCTTTTCACTTTTATGAACCGCACTATTTATAACAGAGTACTCCTTCATTTTAGCAGGGAAAGGAGTTTTTTCAATATAAGCTTCAGGAATAACATGATCAACAGTTTCAACTACAACACATTTATTTATAGATGAATCAATTTTATCCTTATACGGTTCATGATACTTATCAAAGTTCTTCTTAGGCAATTCATAATGAGAAGCAAAAGCTTTATAAAGATTTGCAACAACTTGAGAATCAAGACCATAAGTAGCACTCATATTACGAAATTTATCAGTATCCATAAAAGTTTCAATGCATTTATAATCATAAATTATACCTGATTCTCTATCCTTGTCGTTCTCCCAACCTTCAGTATTTTCTTGGATCCGATTAAGAAGGTCCCTTTTAAACTCTTCCTTGTTGCGTGTAAATGATCCAGAACAAGAAGTATCCAGCAAGGTCTTGTCTTGAAAAGAAAGTCTTGCATAGAAATTATCAATAATAATATTACCAGGAAGCTCATGAATGGGGCATTTGAGCATTAAAGACTTCAATCTCCCCCACGCTTGGGCAATACTTTCTCCTTCATGAGGCCAAAAATTATATATGCGATTCCGATCTTTGTGAATCTCACTTGGATTATAGAACTTAGAATAAAACCGGGGCACAATATCATTCCATTCAAGAGAATCCCCATTATCCAGTAATTTATACCAATGCGCTTGCTTTTACTGCAGCCGATACTGTAGAATAGTTTCTTCCTCACTTCATCCATAGCAATACCTGCACACTTGAATAAACCGCATAATTCATGTAAGAACAATAAATGATCTCCAGGGTGGACAGTTCCATCCCCTGTATAACGGTTACCCACTACACGTTCAATAATTTTCATAGGTATTTTGTATGGTAATTCTTCCTTACCTGGCGCCTCATCCACTACCTTTTCAGTAGTAGTAGATTTCCCAAATAGACACTCAAGAGAAGATCTCTCCATAATGAGTTATGGCAGCAGGCAGAAATAAAATCAGCACAAACAGTAGAAATTTCCCTTACCAATTCCACTTACCAATAGCGCTTCACTCCCCGGCAACGGCGCCAGAAAATAGTCTTGATGACCCACAAGTATAGGGGGTGTATCGCAGTATCTTCGATAAGTAAGAATGTTGATCCCAACGAGGAGCAGAAGGTGTTGACAAGCAGTTTCGATGAAGGATTCACTGTAAATGCTCACAGACAAGTATTCAGGGGGTTTTGATGTAACAGATGAATAAAGTACGAGTAAGTAAAGTGCGAGAGTAACAATTGCAGCGAGTGGCCCAATCCTTTTTAGCACAAAGGACAAGCCGGTTTGTTTACTTATAATGACCAAACGTTCTCGAGGACACACGGGATTTTAGTCTAGTGCTTTCGCTACATACGGCTAATTAATCATCATTGTTTTGATAAGTGTTGTGTGGGTGAACCTATGCTAATGTACCGCCCTTCCTAGGACTAATACATACTTGTGATTATACCCCTTGCAAGCATCCACAACTACAAGAAAGTAATTAAGATAAATCTAACCACAGCCTTAAACTCTGAGATCCTGCGATCCCTCCTGCATCGATATCCCAACGGGGGCTCAGGTTTCTGTCACTCCGGCAACCCCGCAATTGGCAAACGAGTACAAGATGCATTCCCCTAGGCCCATAAAGGTGAAGTGTCGTGTAGTCGACGTTCACACGACACCACTAGAAGAATAACACCACAACTTAAATATCATAACATTGAATACTACTCAACCATACTTCACTACTAACATTTAGACTTCACCCATGTCCTCAAGAACTAAACGAACTACTCACGAGACATCATATGGAACATGATCAGAGGTGATATGATAATGAATAACAATCTGAACATAAACCTTGGTTCAACGGTTTCACTCAATAGCATCAATAACAAGTAGAAATCAACACCGGGAGAGTTTCCCCTATCAAACAATCAAGATCAAACCCAAATTGCTACAGCGGTGACGAGGTGCAGCGGTGGAGACGGCGGTGATGATGATGAAGATGATGGTGATGGTGATGGAGATGATGTCCAGCTCAATGGCGGTGACGATGGCGTCGATTTCCCCCTCCGGGAGGGAATTTCCCCGGCGGATTCCTGCCCGCCGGAGAGCTCTTTTCTCTCTGGTGTTCTCCGCCCCGCAGAGGCGGCTATGTATCTTTGCGACGTACCCCTTCTGGCTTAGGTTTTCGGGACGAAGGAGTACGCGAAGAAAAGGAGGCGAGAGGGGCTGTGGGCCCCCCTCCTCACAGGGCGGCGCGGCCAGGGCAGGGCCCGCGCCAGCCTGTGGGGGGGGGGCCATGGCGGCCCTCCTCAGGTCCCCCTTCTGGCTCCCTTCGTCATCTGGAAAAATAGGAATTTTCGTATAATTTCCTTCAACTGTTGATCTTCCGAAATATTGCATTCTGACGGTGCTTTTTCCAGCAGAATCCTGACTCCGGTGCGCGATCCCCATATAATCATGAAACATGCAAAATAGATGAAATAACATAAGTATCATCTCCAAATATGAAATATATCAATGAATAACAGCAAATTATGATATAAAATAGTGATGCAAATTGGACGTATCAGTCTTCGCCTTGCTTTGTCGATCCTGCTCTGGGTGATTTCATCCCGAGCGTCTCTCGCATGATGCTTTGAGCCACTAACCTGTAGCGTGGTCTTTTCCTTTTGTGGAACTAGATTATTTCCCAGTATCGCGAGACTTTCCAGGGCGCCTCGATGAGCTTGAGCCATGGATCCTTCAGGGCGCTGGTTGATGAGGTATGCAGCAAGGTTGGCGGTTGCTCCTGCAACGGTTTTCGGCCGTGGCATGCCTGCGGTGTCCGTAGTCATAAAGGACTTGGTCAGGTTTGACGTGATTTCTCTGGCGTCATCTTCCGAAAGCCTGGATAGCCTCGACCGGTGCTTGCCTGCCCCTTGAGTATTTCGAGAGGCGCTCGCCTGCGAGCCTCTTCGCCGTTCACTGGATCGATCTGCCGCAGATAGGCATCTCTCGAGGGTGGCTTGTTCCTTCGACAGGTGCTCCCGGTTTTTCTCTAGTATAGAGCGATAATTATTGAGGGTTCCAACCAAGGTTCCTGCGGGGAGCGGTGTGTTGTTGAGTACTGCTGCCCTAGCGGCTGCCCACTCCTCGTCCGCGATGGTGTAGTCGCTGTCGTGGTTGCTGGCGCTGTTTTCGAAACTTGCCCGTCTACTGGAACGAGGAGTATGGTCTCCGTCTCCTCTGCGCCTTGCGTTTCCTATGTTATTGGCGACATAAACCTGATGGTGTGCCGTTCTTCGGGTGGTTGCTTGGACGATGCTGTCGATCCCAGCCCGTGCCTGGTGTCGCAGTTCAAGCAGTAGTACGAAGTTAACTCCGAAGATGTGGGATCGTCGGATCCTACCGACATGGAAGACACGGAACGGGGAGTCGAGGGCGCGGGTGAACTCGTCGAGCCTGTCAGACTAGCTGAAAGGTCGAGTGATGATGACGCGCTTGGACTCGTCGATCTGGAAGTGGTCGATTCCAGCAGTCGAAGGATTCCTTCAGCGTTGACGTTGTAGTGGACGCTGCCGAAGGTCATCTCCGTGTTTCCTTGTAGATCTGAGAAGTTTGAGCGGGAGGAATCGCCGTGCGGGGTGAACTCATAGGAGCCGAACCGAATCGGGCTCCCCAGGTTTGGCGATGACGGTGTCGATGAAGTTCCTGGTGAAGTTGCCGGTGAAGTCGCCGGTGTCATGATTGGATCTGCCGATGACCGATCTTGTGCCGACAGGTTTCCCACAGATGGCGCCAATTGTCGAGGGTGCTCCTCGGCAATGCCCTCCGATAGGGGCTTAGGGTTAATGGAATCCTGTAAGCTGACACGAGACATCGGTTCACAGACAAGCGGGGAGAGCGATTTACCCAGGTTCGGGGCCCTCGATGAGGTAAAACCCTTACGTCCTGCCTGTCTGTTCTTGATTATGATGACAACGGGTTACAATGGGGTGCCGAATAGTTCGGCTAAGATCTCGTCGAGATGGCTAAGCGCTAAGGTGACCTAGCTTTAAGCTTCTGTTGGCTAAGATTGCTAAGATTGATTGTGTCCCTCGACAGCCCCTCTCCTGGCCTTTATATAGGAGGCCAGGTCTCAAGAGGTCTCATCGAGTACGACTAGGTTTACAGTAGATCTATCTCTAGACTTTCCTTGTTCGGCTCCTTCCGCGTCTTGTACTTCAAGGAATCTTCCGTTGCACCTCCCTAGTGGCCCATCTTGCCGTCGAGTGCCTTCATGGGCCTCCAACTAGGAAATACAGGATAGGGCAACATCGGTTACCCGAAGGGTAATACCCACGACAGCTTCCTTCATCACTTCATCATTTAATTCAATCATCCCTCTTTTCTTCGGGGTTGGTGTAGACTTCGGAATATGCCAATCATCATAATTCTTGCTTATTTTAGCCATTAATTCTTCGGCTTCAGTAGGAGTTCTTTGCCTGAAAACACAACCAGCACAACTATCCATGTATGTCCTAGATTCATCGGTTAGTCCATTATAGAATATATCAAGTAATTCATTTTTAGCAAAAGGACAATTCCTTACCCCTCTAATTAATGAGCAAAACCTTGCCCATGCGACAGGCAATGTTTCTTCTTTCTCCTTCACAAAGTCAGTAATATTTTCCAAAGCAGCATGTTGAGCACTAGCAGGGAAATATTTCTGAAAGAAAACTGCAACCAAATCCTTAGGACATTTAATAGACCCAGGCAATAAACTATCGTACCAAGCTTTCGCGGCACCTTTCAAAGTAAAAGGGAAAATCTTTGTAATAAAGTAGGTGCGCATTTTATTATCATCAGCAAAATTATTACTCAAAGCATTGAGCTCATTCATATGCTTCATAGCACTTTCATTTTCAGTACCACAAAAGGGCTCCTTCTCAACAATTGATATATAAGATAAATCTAGAGAGAAATCATAATCCTTATCCCTAATGTCTATGGGAGATGTGGCAAAAGTAGGATCAATAGGCGGCATATATTTAATAGCACGCCCTGCAAGTAGGCTTTTAGCAGGGCTTGCATTAATAGCGGCGTAACATTCATCAATTAAATCATCATCAAGCTCAATATAAGCTTCATCAAAATCGTCACTAGCATTCCCCCTAGCTTGAGGTGAACTAACAGGTGTAATAGTATGTTCAGCATTTTCAATTTGTTTAGCTCTAGCAATTGTAGTATCTAGGAAAGGGCCTAGCGAACCACTCTTATCAAGCACAATAGAAGCATTATCAAAATCATCAGAAGCATTATCAGATTCAGCAGAAGTAGTAGTAGCATGTGGTGGAGTAAGAAGCTTACTCATAACAGATGGAGAATCAAGAGCAACAGAGGTGTTCAGAGTTGTACCTCTTCTTGTACTGGATGGCAATATAGGGAACTTCGATTTAGGAGCTTTCCCCATAATAAATAAATTGCAGCAAACAGGATCACTTCCAAGTTGACTTATAAATAAAGCTATGCTCCCCGGCTACGACGCCAGAAAATAGTCTTGATGATCCACAAGTATAGGGGATCGCAACAGTTTTCGAGGGAAGTATTACCCAATTTATTGATTCGACACAAGGGGAGCCAAAGAATAAATATAAGCCTTGACAGTTGAGTTGTCAATTCAGCTGCACCTGGAAATACACTAGATCGCAAAGGTTTATCAGTAGCAACAATTTTATAGCAGTGGCAGTAATAAAGTAACATCAGAAATAAAGTAAAAACAGCAGCAGTGGTGGATGCGGTAAACAACAGGATTAAAATACTGTAGGCACAGGGATGGATAACCGGGAGTTGCATGAATGAGACGACTCATATAATAGCTAACATGGGCATTTGCAGATAAAGTGATACAAGTATCCAAGAATAAAATAACCATAGGTGTGTGTTCCTATTTAGTCACGCGTGCTCGCAATGAGAAACTTGTGCGACATCTTTTGTCCAACCAGCCCATTGCAGCGGGGCCTCGAGGGAAACTACTGGTAATTAAGGTACTCCTTTTAATAGAGTACCAGAGCAAAGCATTAACACTCCGTGAACACACGTGATCCTCACATCAAAGCCATCCCCTCCGGTTGTCCCAATTATTGTCACTTCGGGGCCTCGGGTTCTGGACAATGACATGTGTATACAACTTGCAGATATGATCAAGAACAATATATAAAGCATCATCATGAAAACACAACATGTTTAAATCTGAGATCATGGCACTCGGGCCCAAAGTGACAAGCATTAAGTATAACAAGTTGCAACAATGCATAAAATACTCACAGCGGATACTAGGCACTATGCCCCAAACAATTCTAATGCTATTACATGAACGAACTCATCCAATCCCGACCATCCCCTTCAGCCTACAGCGAGGGAACTACTCACACATGGATGGGGGAATCGTGGATGGTTGATGGAGAGGCGTCGGTGATGGCGATGGCGATGATCTCCTCCAATTCCCCGTCCCGACAGGGTGCCGGAACAGGGACTTCTGTCCCCCGAGACTTGGTTTCGGCGATGACAGCGGCTACAGAGCTCTTTTTCCACGGAAAAGTTACGCCCCGTAACTTTTAGGGTCATGAGCTTCTTATAGGCGAAGAGGCGACGCGAGGGGGTGCTCGAGGGGGGAATACATGGGGCAGGGGCGGCAAGGCCCAGGCCGTGCCTAGCCCATGTATAGACACCCTGTGGCTCTCCTGGCACTACCCTTCTGGCTCCCGGAGTCTTCTGGTGAAAGAGCAAGATCTATATCCCGTGTTTTGTGTGTTTGATGACAACACTTTTATGAATTGAACAGTGCACAAAGATTGTTTTTGTTAGATTTGCAAGTGCACGGTGCCCTCGCTGAACACGTCATGATCGGAGGACTGAAGCGTAGCTTATAGGTTCTCTGGTTTTGTGTGTGTGTCGCGGGGTAACATGGTTGGAGAGGAAAAGAGGAAAAATCAGTTTCTGCCAAAGCGGTACAACCGGTACCAGTAGCGGTAGTACCGCTACCCTACCGGTACCGCTCCACAGTACCGCTCTGGAGGTTTTACACTGAAAAGTCCAACAGCGAGCTTTGCGGTACCTCTGCGGTACCTTGAGCGGTAGTACCGCTTGAGAGCGGTAGTACCGCTTGAGAGCGGTAGTACCGCCTCGGTACTGCTTAAGTACCATAACGCGAGTTACGGCACCACCGTTGTGGTACCGCTTTGGTACCGCACATGATCCAGTAACTCCCAGAGGCCATTGCGGTACCTGAAGCGGTACCGCAGGCGGTACTACCGCTGTGTGTACACGTGGCCAGATCTGTGGGGATTTCGAATCCAGAGCGGTACTACCGCTTGCCAAAGCGGTAGTACCGCTTAGGCAGAAACTGAACATAACAGTTGGATTGAAGGGACCCTATAAAAAGGCCCGTTCTTCCCCAGCTTTTTTTTAGCTCTTCTCTCTCTCTCTCTCTCTCTCTCCTACATTGTTGTTGAGCTCAAACCTTGCCCAAATTTGGAGGAGTGGTGGAGGAGGCCCCGATCTATCGATCTACCAAGAGAGAATTCACAATTACCATCTAGTCCTTAGTGGATCTTGTTGTTAGGGTTCCTATGGTGGGATCTTGGAAGAAGTGCTCCTATGGAGGCTAGCTTGGTGTTGTGCTAGCCCCATAGGGTGTTGGGAGCCTCCTAGTGTTGTGGAGCTCGCCCCAACCTTGTGAAGGAACCACCGCCTCGAACGGTGCCTTAGTGGAGAAGGGGGAGCCCCTTTGTGGAGCTCTCTCACGGAAGAAGGTGAGGCCTTCCTTCGTGGTGTGGCCGCCTAGCCTCTTGTGTGAGGCTAGCACCTCCTCAATGCAGACGTACTCCCTTTTGTGGGAGGAACTGCGGGAAACAAACCTCGCCTCGTCTCCGCGCCCTCCGGTTGTCCCGCTCCTTACTCTTACTATCATGCTTGGTTCTTTTACTTGTTGCACTTGTCTAGGATCATACTAGGATCACCTTGAGCATCAAAGCTATCACCTTTACTTCCGTTGCACTAAAAATTGAAAAAGGCTAAAACTTTGCATAGCGTCCATTCACCCCCCTCTTGTTCGCTACGATCCATTCAATTGGTATCAGAGCAAGGTTTTCTTGCTCGGGCTTTACCGCCTAAGAAATGGCCGAACAAGAGAAGAATGTGAATGGGATCCTTCCCGGTGAGCAATCACCTCCACCATCAATCGCCGATAGCACTCCGGCTACTTTGGATGACCTCAAGAAATTGGAGTCATACATTGTATGTCAAATGAAGGCTATGATGATGGAGTTGATGGCTCCAAAACCAACCCCCATCGTAGATCCTAAGGCAGGTGCCGATATTCCTCCACAACAAGTCAACACCCTTCCTCTTGTTGGTTTTGTCGCGCAATCGACAAACCACCTCGAGAAGGGGATCTTGAGGATGTTGGCACTTCATCAAAAGGGAAGGATGAACCACCGGTTGCGGGACAATTAGGGGGTAATCACGCGGTGCCTCCACCAAGTGATTACACCGTAAATGTTCCAATACCTATGCCTCATATTTTATCATCGAGGAGAGTTATTCACCACGGGACCCAAAGAACTTGACAAGAAGAGAGGTGGTGGATGACCAACTCAATGCCACCGCTATCAACATGATTCACATGGCCGTCACGTCCAAGGACCGCGCTCATATTTGCTCGCTCAAGGCCGCCAAGGAAGCATGGGATAAACTCGACAAGCTCTTCCTCGGAAATGAGAGCATTCAAAGCTCTCGTTTCGATGAAGTGAACAACATGGCCGACAACTTCATCATGAATGAGGGAGAATCGCCCATAGAGATGTACCGGCCCCTTATCACTCTCGCAATACAAATGCAAGATCTTGGAGCAACGTTTGTGGATGACCCTTGGATCAAGCAAAAGTTATACAATGCTCTCCTTCCTTACGAGGAAGTAAAGTTGACAGCCATCTGCGAAAACGCCTCCTTCTGCGCTATGACATCCGATGAAGTCCTTAGCAAAGTCATCGCTTTGGACATCTCCAAGAAGAATGCGAAAGATCTTGTTGCTCGCGCCCACAACACCCGCAAGCCCAACCTTGCGTTGAAGATGAAGGAGCATGAAGCTAGTGAGAGCGATGAGGATCCCATTGAGTAGGGTCCGGATGATCTCAAGGCCAACTATCATGAACACATGGCTCTTGCCGCCAAGAGTTTTTGGAGTGGGAACAAGACACAAAGCTCAAGGCCAAGGAGATACTAACCTCATGATTCTACTAGACACTCCTCCAAGAGTCCAAGGGAGGATCAAAAGGGGAGATCCTGCTACAATTGCAGCGACAAAAGTCATTTTGTTGCGGATTGTTTCTTTGAGAGAAGGGAAGACAATGGTGGAAGGCTCGTCCGAAAGAGCAAGTTCAACTCCCTCTCCAAAGGTTTCTCCAAGTTCTCCTCCAACTCCGATGACACCAAGGTCTCCTTCACCAAGAAGCCTAGAGCCTTCATTATCCGTGAGGAGTACTCCTTCGATGAAGGTGATGAGCGTGAAGACAAGGGTTCGAACAAGAAGGAAGAGGGAGTGGCCGCCATCGCCATTTCCACTCCCTCCATCTCCCTCTTCGACTCTCCACCTCGTCACCAACATCTCTCGTTGCCTAGTGGCAAAGGTATTGTTGGAGGTAGAACCCCTTACCGAACCTACACCTTCCTCTAATGTTATATCTATTGTGGGTTTGGATGCTCCTCTCACTAACATGCTAGGGGATCAAGACCGTATGGTGGAAAAGGAGAGGCTTGATAAGGAGGCAGAATTAGAGCTTATCTCTCTCACTCAAGCTCACGAGGAAGAGGTGTGCATGCGCATGTCCCTTGAAGCTAGTGTTATTGTTCTCGAAGACTCCAACAATTCCTTCATCTCCCAACTCATCAAGGACCGAGATTATGCTCTTGGTTGGGTGGATGAGCTCAATATGAAGAAGCGCTATTTTGAAGAAAGCCATGAATGGTTGCTTGAGGATGTTGCAACCCTCACCAAGAACTTCAAATCCTTGGAGAGTAAGTTTGTGCTTCTATCCGAGATGAGGAGGCATCCTCAAGAAGAAGCACACAAGAAAGAAGATGAAGGCCCCAATCCATGTTGTGATAAGATCCTTGATGAAGTTTGCTCCTTGAGAAGACATAACACAAGACTCTTGGAAATCAATTCTCTCCAAGAGGAAGCCTTGGATGAGTACTATCGCTTGAGTAAAGAGAAGGTGACATGTTTTGATCATGAAGAAGAGATTGCCGCTCTAAATAGACATAAGGCCAAGCTCAAGGAAGTGAATGATATGGAAAATGAGTCCTTGATGGAGTGGATCCGCTTGAGCAAGGAAAAGGTTACTTGTTGTAACCATGAGGAAGAAATTGCCTCTCTAAAGAGGAGCAAGGCCAACCTTATGGTGATCAAGTCCATGCAAGATGAAGCGTTGAAAGAGTAACATCTCGTAAGCAAGGACCACATTTGTTGCAACCATGAAGACGACATTGCCACCTTAGAAGGAAACAAGCATTTGCTCTTGAAAAGGAATTCTCTTCTAGAAGAAGCATTATCGGAACAATTCCGGGTGAATAAGGAGAAAGAGGTTCAAGTTTTTGACATTACTCACCCTCACCCGGATCATGAAGATGAAGTCAATCGTTTGAAGTCCAAGGTTGAAAGTCTCCAATTCCAAGCCCAATACTTGGAAGGAGTCACTGAAGCTAGAGTCGAAGCCAATAAGGACGCTTGCAATGAAGGATAAGTGGCTATAAAGCCAAAGAAGAAGAGAGGAAGAAGGATCAAGATAAAGAGGAACACCATGATAGGACCCATTGAAAAATGGGTCATATATCGAAGTCTTGATCCATGAAGGTCCTAGCTTTCGGTGGTGCTTATTGGGTGGTTGATGTTGAAGCCACAAGTCTTATGACCGGAAGCAAGGAATTTGTTGTCGACCTCGAGCCATCTCTTTCTACTATCTCTCATGGCGACAACACAAGCAAGCTTAAAGGTATTGGGCCTTGACAAGGTGGTGGTAACACCCTACCTTGTCAAGACCCTTGTTTACAAAATTCTTTCCGTTCATTGTTTCACACGCTTAGGTCTTTGTACCTTTTACAATGAACATGTGGTGGTCCTCTTGTGGAGCTAGTCTCTCCGAGAGGCCACGGTCTCGGACTAATAGAAAATGCTTCCTTGTGTAGAGATCGTGTTTGTAGGGATTGCGTTGAAGGAAAATGCATGGGACTCCTCACAAGGCCAAGACAACCATATCTATCACAAGTTCAAGAGTGAGTCTCAACGGACCATGAAGAAGTTTGTCAATCAAGTTCAACGCAAGTTGTACACCATGATCCTCGCAATAAGGAGCAACAATGGAATGGAGTTCAAGTTCTACATCTTGGATGTCTTCCTTGGGAAAGAAGGAATCCAACATATACTCCTAGCCATATTCTTTCCCCAACACCATGGGGTTGCCGGAAGAGAAAGCTAAACCTTAGTGAAGACACTCAAACAAGATGATGGAGTACGAGTCTTTTGTGTGGTTTGTGGAATTGTGTGATGGGACTTTTGATGAAGATGATAGTTCTTTGGAGGGGCGAAGTTCTTCTTGTGAGAAAGGAGATGCAATTCCCCCGGTCACCGTAAGAAGGATGGGTGTTGGCACTCGCCGACTTCAAAAGCTACCTTCTACGAGTGCCGGGGAAGGACGAAGTTCCACCTATGTGGAGCCATCTACACCACAAGGCCAAGCTTCTTCCGTTGAACAACCAAGTGAGAGTCAACCTCTTCCACAACCTCAAGTTCGGCATCAACAACAATGAGGGTCAAGGCAGGGACCTAAACCATGATGAAGATCAAGGGGCCTCACAAGAATCTATCTTTATGGTCCATTCTCACCGTGGAGAAAAGGCGTCAAGGCTCCTTCATAACTCAAGCAAAGTACGTTCAAGACATTCTCAAGAGCAAGATATGAAGGGGGCCAACGGTATAGGAACCCCAAAGTACCTAAAGTATCAACACTCCCTTGATGAGACCGACAAGGGAATGGAATCATGCTCTATCGGTCAACGATAAGGTTTGCTTCTCTACCTTTGTGTTTCTCATCCGGACATTGTGTCGAGAGTGGGTATTCACATACCACTTTTGTGCTATATGTCTAGATGTAAATCACGCATGAACATAGGGGAGTGCGGTTTAAACTTATTGAGCTATCCCTCCCCCCATAATGCATAAAGAAACCCAAAACATTCTCTATTTGTCAACTAAGTGACTAATGAGCTTCATGTTGAGTTGTGGCCGTGGGTCCTAGATACATCTACGCGACCTCACACCACTATACTCTTACACGGTGGCCTCGGCCACCAACCTCCTCCTTGAGGAGCTTTTCTTTTTGGTTATTTTTTTGATTTCTTTGATCTTCTTTTGGTTTCTTCACTTTTTGCTTTTGGTTTTTCTTGTCTCCATGTTCTTTGTGGGAGATCCACCCAAGCTTGGCTTTTCATGTTTTTATTCTTGCAAGCTTGGTTGAGTAGTACCTTAACAGTTCCGACATCTAATCCTATGCCAATACCTACCTCTTGAGCCAATTCAGTCTAAAAGCACAAGTCTACACCAAAATCTGAGTGTTTTTTAGCTTTGGAGGCCGGTACTGCCGGTCCTCAGGCCGGTACAACCGCTCCGATGCAGTAACCTGATGACTGTTAGGAGTTTTCCCCAGAGCGGTACTACCGCCCGAGGTACCGGGCAAGTACCGGTAAGCGGTACTACCGCTCTTATGAGCGGTACTACCACTTGCGCCTTTGACTTAATGTACCGGGTGGGTCGGGTTTCTTCCCAAAACATCACTTTTCCCCACCCACCTCGAGTCAAAGCGTCCCCAAGCTCCAAGACCTCGAGGAGACCGGCCCCGATCTCCTCCTCCGGCCATCCCCGGCCAAATCTCCTCCGTGGAGAAGCTTCCCCACTCTCTTCTCCGCCATGTCCATTGGTATGGGCTCTAATCTCTCTCTCTAGGGTGTGTTGAACTCCCTAGATGCATAGGTTAGGGTTTGATGGGGTTTGTGGTGGACAAACCTTCTTGGAAGCTCTTCATGTACGGGGATACTAGCTAGCAACATTGTGTGAGACTATGAACTTCATTGCCATGAATCTCGACCTAGATCTAGCTGTACTGAGCTTGAGTGGTAGTACCGCTCGTTCAAGGGCGGTACTACCAGTCCAGGTTGCGGTACTACCGCTATGACTAGTTTCACCTATGATGCTTGTTAGTGTCCTCTTTGATCTTTAACTCCATGGCTTGTGCACTTATCCCCTATTCCCTCCCAAACCTATGCTGTTCACAGGTCCATCCAAGCCCCGTAGTGGCGCCAAGGTCAAGCCTCCTCCTCGTCGTCATCGAGAGGAAGAAGAGCATGAAGAGATTGTTCCAACAAGGACTACCAAGCGCCAAAGGTATGCAGCAGCGACAACTAGCAAAAGGACCACCTCGGGTCCTCAAAAGTCTATGACCTCCCTCAAGAAAGCTCAATTCTTGCTAGTACGAGGAGCCAATCCGTATTTGTTGCCAAGGAACTCTCGCCAGTGCCCCAACCCCTTCTTCTACCATGCCGATCAAGAAAGTATTTACAATGAAGTCTATGGGGCTAAGGAATTCAATTGGTACCCCCAATACTCCCTTAGCATGGAAAAGCTCCAATCTAAGTCCGAATACTTTGGGGAGGCACTTGAGATATGTGAAGAGCAAGGGCTTATTCCTTTGATGACCTTCTCCCAACACTACTCCAAAGAGGTGATATGTCAATTCTATGCCACTGTGGTGTTTCTTGAGGATGAAGGTGGCTTCCACTCGCTAAAGTGGATGATCAAGGAGTTCGTGATGGAGGCCACGTGGAAGGAGTTTGCTAGGGGCATTGGCTATGATCTCCCTGACTGTGATATCAACTTCTTCCGGATTCACCTTCAAACCAAGCCAATGGCCAAGGAGAAAATGACCAACCTCTACATCACCGGAAGAATGTTGTGTGGAAGTGCCTATCATCTTCTACCCGTCTACGATATCATGAACCGTATCTACCGCAGCACCATCAACCCCAAGCATACCAACCAAGATGAGGTGCATGGTTTTCTTGTGAACCTCCTTGTGCGCACCGATCAGATGAAGGGGAGCCGCAAGCAATTGGATGTCATGGACTACATATGGCATGATATGCGTGATTGTGCCTTCCTCCGCAAGCTTCCTCAGTATGCGCCATACATCATGAGGCTCATTTGCCTCAAATGGGATCGAGCTGGCCGTGCAGATCTCCTAGAGCAATGCCGCCATGTCACTATACATAAGGAGAAGAGCCCCCTAGTCAAGAATCATGATCTTCCGAGATATGGAAAGAATGCACCCAAGGACACCGAGGAGGAGGAAGCCGATAGTGATGACTCCGACTTCGTGGCCAACTCCGTCAAGACCAAAGGCCTCTTCGCCAAGCTCACCGCTCACCTCAAGAAGTCATTTTTCTTCAAGGAGGACCTTCAAGACAAGATGTACCAAGCTCACCATGACAACAAGAAGATCCGCCAACGCCAAAAGGCGATGATGAGGCACATGGGCCTTACCGTCTCCAAGGGCTCCGAGGACAACATCACACCTGCCGGTGAATGGAAGTCCAAGTACACTTGGTCGAGCTCCGAGGACTCCATCCCCGAGCGCATTGTTCGCCCCTCTCCACCACCTCATGGCAAGGCCCATGTTGAGGATGAAGACGAAGATGAAGAGGACGACAAGGATGAGGAGATGGAGGATGTTGATGACGAGGAGGACGATGAGGAAGGCAAGGACGATGATGACGATGATGACTACGAGGATGATGATGATGAGTGATCCCCTTGGGACGTTAGTATTCTTCTTCTCCCTTTTTGGTGTTTCGATGCCAAAGGGGGAGAATTTGATCTATTAGGACGGGAATTTGCATCGGGATGCCAAGGGCTTGGTGCTTCATTTTGGTTTTTCAGCCTTGGCATCATATCTTATCCCTAGTTATTCGGAACTTATTCCGTTGCTTGCTACTCTATTTGTGGGTCTCCCGATCCCCCGGTTTGTATTAAGACTTATTCGTGGTAGCCTATTTGTCTTCGTTATTTATCTCTTGTTGGCTACACCAATTTTATGGAGGCACTTATTGTGAGTTTGGGTTTTCTCAAGGCAAAGGTATGACAAATCCACCCAAAGCTCTTTGCATGATCATGTGTTGCCTCCATAGTGTGCATATGCTATATGAACTTGCCAAATATCCTCGTTGCATATGTGCAATGTTAAGGAAATCGGTAATCGTTAACTGCTCGGTCGGCTTGGGAGTAGCGATTAATCGGAATTCGGACGATTAACTGATTTAATCGGTCGGCTATTAATCGGTGTAACCTACACAAATTAACACGTAAAAACAGTTTATATAAGAAAAATAATAGTATATGAGCCTCTATATGTATGACCCTACTTCTCTAGAGTCTAAAATCCCAGAAAAACATGTAATCTTCAAGGTCACGAGCGAATCAGGATCCACTAGTCGAAGCCGCGTTTTTCCTTCCACTTCTTATCCTCTCACCTCTGAAGTTTATCTTCTCCCACCACCTACCTAGGGTACGACCCCTCTTACACCTCAACCACCTAACCTATCGAAGGCGCCCTTGAGATCCCGCACGAGCTACTCAAGGTGGTCGAGCTCCTGTATCTAGGCACCTGAGAGTAACTGGTCTGGGAAGGCAAGGAACTAGTTGGCAACATCAGAATTCAAGCTGTTGGAGGCTGCAATCAAGCGGGAGCTTTGCAAAACCTACTTTATTAGGGAGGGGTAGCGCCTGTACTAGCTATATGCATTGAAAAGTTTATAACTTTTTTGACCAAGTGCAGCAGTTAATCGGGAACATACCTAGTAATCGGACTTTCGGTACGATTAATCGGGCTAAAGGATTAACACAAGAGATTAATGGTAATCGACACGGTCAGGCCCCTAGTAGCGATTAATCGGCCTAGTAATCGCTGAATCGGCCTAGTTTTTGAACAGTGCATATGTGCATGGTTTGTAGAATCTAGGGGGAGTTTTTCCTCTAGGATGTGTGCATTTGTATACAAATGCATATTCCAACTATGCACACATCTAGGGGGAGCTCCATCTACTTTTGCAAATCAAGAACCTCATCATAATATCTTATGCTATGTTGCAAATTCTTGTGTTGTCACAAACACCAAAAAGGGGGAGATTGAAAGAGCAAGATCTGTATCCTGCGTTTTGTGTGTTTGATGACAACACTTGAATGAATTTAACCGTGCACAAAGATTGTTTTTGTTAGATTTGCAAGTGCACGGTGCCCTCCCTGAACACGTCATGATCGGAGGACTAAAGCGTATCTTATAGGTTCTCTGGTTTTGTGTGTGTGTCGCGACGTAACATGGTTGGAGAGGAAAAGAGGAAAATCAGTTTCTGCCAAAGCGGTACTACCGGTACTAGTAGCGGTAGTACCGCTACCCTACCGGTAGCGCTCCGCAGTACCGCTCTGGAGGTTTTACACTGAGAAGTCCCACAGTGAGCTTTGCGGTACCTTGAGCGGTAGTACCGCTTGAGAGCGGTAGTACCGCATCGGTACCGCTTAAGTACCGTAACTCGAGTTACGGCACCACCATTGTGGTACCGCTTTGGTACCGCACGTGATCCAGTAAATCCTAGAGGCCATTGCGGTACCTCAAGCGGTACCGCATGCAGTACTACCGCTGTGTGTACACGTGGCCAGATCTGTGGGGGATTTCGAATCCAGAGCGGTACTACCGCTTGCCAAAGCGGTAGTACCGCTTAGGCAGAAACTGAACATAACGGTTGGATTGAAGGGACCCTATAAAAAGGCCCCTTCTTCCCCAGCTTGTTTTTAGCTCTTCTCTCTCTCCTCCATTGTTGCTGAGCTCAAACCTTGTGGTTCTCCCCACCTAGCCAATCAATCTTGCCCAAATTTGGAGGAGTGGTGGAGGAGGCCCCGATCTATCGATCTACCAAGAGAGAATTCACCAATACCATCTAGTCCTAAGTGGATCTTGTTGTTAGGGTTCCTATGGTGGGATCTTGGAAGAAGTGCTCCTATGGAGGCTACCTTGGTGTTTTGCTAGCCCCATAGGGTGTTGGGAGCCTCCTAGTGTTGTGGAGCTCGCCCCAACCTTGTGAAGGAACCACCGCCTTGACCGGTGCCTTAGTGGAGAATGGGGAGCCCCTTTGTGGAGCTCTCTCGAGGAAGAAGGTGAGGCCTTCCTTCGTGGTGTGGCCTCCTAGCCTCTTGTGTGTGGCTACCACCTCCTCAATGCAGACGTACTCCCTTTTGTGGGAGGAACTGCGGGAAACAAACCTCGCCTCATCTCCGCGCCCTCCGGTTGTCCCGCTCCTTACTCTTACTATCATGCTTGGTTCCTTTACTTGTTGCACTTGTCTAGGATCATACTAGGATCACCTCGAGCATCAAAGCTATCACCTTTACATCTGTTGCACTAAAAATTGAAAAAGGCTAAAACTTTGCGTAGCGTCCATTCACCCCCCCCCCTCTTGTTCGCTACGATCCATTCATCTGGTGAATAAGAATTTTGGTGAATTTTCCAGATTTTTCCGAGCACTTTCATTTTTGGACTATTTCTGCAATGAACAGACATAATAAATAGAAACTGGCACTGTGGTGCTTGTTAATAGGTTAGTCCAAATAATGACATAATATGATACAAAGTTCCTATAAAACATGTTGGAATTGGTGCAAAACAAGCATGGAGCATCAAAAATTATAGATACGTTTGCAACGTATCAACGGCCGGCAAATCGAGCAGCGATGGAGGGGTGGGAGGCGCAGGAGGGGAGGCGTGACGAAAAATAAAAGGCAGAAACCAACCATTCTGGATCTGGTCGCCTGAATGGATCGTAGCGAACAAGAGGGGGGTGAATGGGTGCTACGCAAAGTTTTAGCCTTTTTCAATTTCTAGTGCAACGGAAGTAAAGGTGATAGCTTTGATGCTCAAGATGATCCTAGTATGATCCTAGACAAGTGCAACAAGTAAAGGACCCAAGCATGATAGTTAGAGTAAGGAGCGGGACAACCGGAGGGCGCGGAGACGAGGCGAGGTTTGTTTCCCGCAGTTCCTCCCACAAAAGGGAGTACGTCTGCGTTGAGGAGGTGCTAGCCTCACACAAGAGACTAGGCGGCCACACCACGAAGGAAGGCCTCACCTTCTTCCTCG
The DNA here is from genome assembly GCF_019359855.2 of Lolium perenne. Taxonomy (NCBI): domain Eukaryota; kingdom Viridiplantae; phylum Streptophyta; class Magnoliopsida; order Poales; family Poaceae; genus Lolium; species Lolium perenne. The sequence goes on from NC_067250.2 coordinate 278,812,594, forward strand.
AGAGATCTCCACAAAGGGGCTCCCCCTTCTCCACTAAGGCACCGGTCGAGGCGGTGGTTCCTTCACAAGGTTGGGGCGAGATCCCAAACACTAGGAGGCTCCCAACAACCTATGGGGCTAGCACAACACCAAGCTAGCCTCCATAGGTGCACTTCTTCCAAGATCCCACCATAAGAACCCTACCAACAAGATCCACTAAGGACTAGCACGAATCGGTGAAAAATCTCTTGGTAGATCGATAAATCGGGGTCTCCTCCACCACTCCTCAAAGTATGGGCAAGATTGATTGGGTAGGTGGGGAGATCCACTAAGCTTGACCTCAGGAACGATGGAGGAGAGAAGAAGAGAAGAGCTAAAAACGAGCTGGGGAAGAAGGGGCCTTTTTATAGGGCCCCTCAAATCCAACCGTTATGTTCAGATTCTTCCTAAGCGGTACTACTGCTTTGGTAAGCGGTACTACTGCTATGGATTCGAAATCCCCACAGAACTTATCCATGTGGACACACAGCGGTACTACCGCTTGCCGTACCGCTTGAGGTACCGCAATGGCCTCTGGGAGTACTGGATCCTAAGCGGTACCACAGCGGTAGTGCCGTAACTTATGTTACGGTACATAAGCGGTACTGAGGCAGTACTACCGCTCAAGGTACCGTAGAGGTACCGTAACTTGTTCTGTGGGACATTTCAGTGTAAAACCTCCAGAGCGGTACAGCGGAGCGGTACCGGTAGGGTAGCAGTACTACCGCCACTGGTACTGGTAGTCCCGCTTTGGCTGAAACTGATTTTTCCTCTTTTCCTCTCCAACCATGTTACCTCGCGACACACACACAAAACCAGAAAAACTATAAGCTACACTTCAGTCCTCTGATCATGACGTGTTCAGCGAGGGCACCATGCACTTGCAAATCTAACAAGAACAATCATTGCGCACGGTTAAATTCATTCAAGTGTTGTCATCAAACACACAAAACACGGGATATAGATCTTGCTCTTTCAATCTCCCACTTTTTGGTGTTTGATGACAACACAAGAATTTGCAACATAGCATAAGATATTATGATAAGGTTCTCGATTTGCAAAAGTAGACGGAGCTCCCCCTAGATGTGTGCATATTTGGAATATGCATTTGTATACAAATGCACACATCCTAGAGGAACAACTCCCCCTAGATTCTACAAACCATGCACATATGCCAAGAATATTTGACAAGATCATATAGCATATGCAGAATATAGAGGCAACACGTGATCATGTGTAACATCCCAAATTTTCAAACAAAGAAGAAAATGAAATTTTCTTTTTCCAAAAATTGGAGCCAACAAAAACTTTAACTAAATTGAGTTTGGTGCATAGTGCTCCTACCCAATTGTTGTGAGTTTTGCTAAGATGCTTGTGTGAAGTATTTTGAAATGCTTTCTAAACCCTAACCCTACCCTTCTCAAAACCAAAGAGGAACCACTAAAAAGAAAATGAAATAAAAGGGTGAGGCATATGTGGGCTTATGGCCATTTCTCTAATAATGGCCTATACCCTATTTACTTTACCCAAATGATGAAACCCTCAACCCAACCAACATCAAAGGAACCCAAAACCATGATCTTTGGATCAAGAGAAATAAAAGTAAAATAAAAATAGCAACACATATGAGGCTAGGGCCATTTTTGTTAATCTTCAACCTAGGCTATTTTGAATTGTGACAATGGTTGGGAAACATCAATGAACCAATAACAATCACTTTTGAATCAAGAAACCTCAAATCAAATCAAAGAAAAATCAAAACTAAGTGACATGTGATAATGGTCACATGTGACAATTTTAACATCTTACCCACTTTGAGCCCCTGGATTAAGAGATTACTAAGCCAAAATCTCCCAACTCTTTGCACCTCATCCAATACATCATCAAGATGAACCCTTTTGATGTTGACCACTTTGACCAGATCTTTTTCTATTGATCAAAATAATCAAGCCAAGATGCCACTTTGAAACAAATTCTAGATTCCCCCACTTTTTAGAATTTTCACAAACCAACTCCAAAATTTAAACCAAGACCACCAATAGATGCCAAACATTATTTAGAACACATCTATGAAGAGATTTGGTCAAAATTCAACACACATGAGACCTTTGCTTGTCATATATGTGGAGCACATAGAATAAAATTAGGGTACAACCACTATTCCAACAACTAAGTACCTCTCACCCTCTCTCTCTTTGGCTCATTGATGGCGTGTGATGGGGATTGATGGAGTGTTGATTCCTCCCTGGCAACGGCGCCAGAAAAGTAGCTACGTGTGACGGTAAAGCACACGTCCGTTGGGAACCCCAAGAGGAAGGTATGATGCGTACATCAGCGAGTTTTCCCTCAGTAAGAAACCAAGGTTATCGAACCAGTAGGAGATGAAGGCCACGTGAAGGTTGTTGGTGAAGGAGTGTAGTGCGGCGCAACACCAGAGATTCCAGCGCCAACGTGGAACCTGCACAACACAATCAAGATACTTTGCCCCAACTTAACAGTGAGGTTGTCAATCTCACCGGCTTGCTGAAAACAAAGGATTAAACGTATGGTGTGGAAGAATGATGTTTTCTTACAGAAAACAAAGAGAACAATGATTGCAGTAGATTGTATTTCAGATGTAAAAGAATGGACCGGGGTCCACAGTTCACTAGTGGTGTCTCTCCAGTGAGATAAATAACATGTTGGGTGAACAAATTACAGTTGGGCAATTGACAAATAGAGAGGGAATAAAAATTCACATACATATCATGATGACTACTATGAGATTTACTTAGGGCATTACGACAAAGAACATAGACCGCCATCCAGCATGCATCTATGCCTAAAAAGTCCACCTTCAGGTTAGCATCCGCACCCCTTCTAGTATTAAGTTGCAAACAACAGACAATTGCATTAAGTACTGTGCGTAATGTAAACAATACAAATATTCTTAGACAAAGCATTGATGTTTTATCCCTAGTGGCAACAGCACATCCACAACCTTAGAACTTTCTGTCACTGTCCCAGATTCAATGGAGGCATGAACCCACTATCTAGCATAAATACCCCTCTTGGAGTTACAAGTATCAACTTGGCCAGAGCCTCTACTAGCAACGGAGAGCATGCAAGATCATAAACAACACATATATGATAGATCGATAATCAACTTGACATAGTATTCCATATTCATCGGATCCCAACAAACACAACATGTAGCATTACAATAAGATGATCTTGATCATGATAGGCAACTCACAAGATCTAAACATGATGGCATAATAGGAGAAGACAACCATCTAGCTACTTCTATGGACCCATAGTCCAAGGATGAACTACTCATGCATCAGTCCGGAGGCAGGCATGGTGATGTAGAGCCCTCCGGTGATGATTCCCCTCTCCGTCAGGGTGCCGGAGGTGATCTTCAGAACCCCCAAGATGGGGTTGACGGTGGCGGCGTCTCTGGAACTTTTCTCGTATTTTGGCTCTCGGTACTAGGGTTTTCCGATACGAAGGAATATATAGGCGAAGAGGCAGCGTCGGGGGAGTCCCGAGGTGGGCCTGGAGGTGGGGCCGCGCTGCCCTATGGGGTGGCCCCCCTGCTGGCCATCTCCGACTCTTCTTCGATGTTCTGGAACCCTCCGTGGAAAATAGGGCCGTGGGCTTTTGTTTCGTCCAATTCCGAGAATATTTCGTGTGTAGGATTTCTGAAAGCAAAAACAGCAGAAAACAGGAACTGGCGCTTCGGCATCTTGTTAATAGGTTAGTCCCGGAAAATGCATAAAAATGATATAAAGTATGAATAAAACATGTAGGTATTGTCATAAAACTAGCATGGAACATAAGAAATTATAGATACGTTGGAGACGTATCAAGCATCCCCAAGCTTAGTTCCTACTCACCCTCGAGTAGGTAAACGATAAAAAGAATAATTTCTGAAGTGACATGCTACCAACATAATCTTGATCAATACTATTGTAAAGCATATGAGATGAATGAAGTGACTCAAAGCAATGGTCTATAGTTTGTTAACAAAAAGATAATGACTAAACAACTGAATCATATAGCAAAAACTTTTCGTGAATAGTACTTTCAAGACAAGCATCAAAAAGTCTTGCATAAGAGTTAAATTATAAAGCAATAGATTCTTAATAAGAGGTTTTGAAGAAACACAAAGGACGATTTAAGTTTCAGCAATTGCTTTCAACTTTCAACATGTATATCTCATGGATAATCGTCAACACAAAGTAATATGATGAGTGCAATAAGCAAGCATGTAAGAATCAATGCACACAGTTGACACAAGTGTTTGCTTCTAAGATAGAAAGAAGTAGGTAAACTGACTCAACATAAAGTAAAAGAAAGGCCCTTCGCAGAGGGAAGCAGGGATTAAATCATGTGCTAGAGCTTTTCAAGTTTTGAAATCATAAAGAGAGCATAAAAGTAAAGTTTTGAGAGGTGTTTGTTGTTGTCAACGAATGGTAGTGGGCACTCTAACCCCCTTGTCCAACAGACTTTCAAAGAGCGGCTCCCATGAAGGACGTTATCTCTACCAGCAAGGTAGATCATCCCTCTTCTCTTTTGTTTACACATGTACTTTAGTTTTATTTATGGATGACACTCCTCCCAACCTTTTTCTTTCACAAGCCATGGCTAACCGAATCCTCGGGTGCCTTCCAACATTTCACATACCATGGAGGAGTGTCTATTTGCAAAATTAAGTTGCTTACTGATGAATCAGGTGTCGAGGGTACTCCTCGGCAATGCCCTCCGATTGGGGCTTAGGGTTGATGGAATCCTGTAAGCTGATACGAGACATCGGTGCACAGACAAGCGGGGAGAGCGATTTACCCAGGTTTGGGGCCCTCGATGAGGTAAAACCCTTACGTCCTGCCTGTCTGATTTTGATTATGAGAATATTGGGTTACAATGGGGTGCCGAAAGGTTCGGCTGAGATCTCGTCGAGAGGCTAAGTGCTGCGGCGACCTAGCTCTAGACTTTTTGTGGCTAAGATTGCTAAGATTGATCGTGTCCCTCGGCAGCCCCTCTCCTGGCCTTTATATAGGAGGCCAAGTCCCAAGAGGTCTAACCGAGTACGACTAAGTTTACACTAGTTCTAACTCTAAACTTTCCTTGTTCGGCTCCTTCCTTGTCTTGCCCGCCAAGGAATCTTCTGCCGCGCCATCTGAGTGGCCTGCCAAGCTATCGACTACCATCATGGGCCTCCAGTTAAATCGTACAGGATAGGGAAATGTTGGTTACCCGAAGGGTAATGCCCACGTCAGTAGCCCCCGAGTGTCTAGCCGAAGATAGTTCGGGTAGAGACTAAAGCATGCCTCCACCTAATGTTCTTCTCCTTGATTGCTCTTGCCTTCTTGTATCAGCATCATCTTCTTCTATCAGGTGCGCGGCCAGCGCTCCCGATGGGAGTAGCCCCCGAGTCTAGGTACGGATGCTGGCAATCCGTGCGTAGACTCAAGTTGTACCACTCGAACGTTTTGCTCTGCCGAAGTTTTTCTGTAGATCTTCATGGGTCATCCGATATATTTAAGTTTTCCCCGCATAAGGGATAATGAATAACGTGCCCAACTTTTGCTGGTTAACTGATGATGGCAAAACAACGTTACCCTACACAGAATCAAGTCCCCGGGCATGATCCTGGAGTGCAAAAAAGTTCTATCGGGTGCGCGTCCAGCACTCCCGATGGGAGTAGCCCCCGAGTCTGGACACGGGCGCTTGCAACCGGGTGCAGACTTGAGCTGAGCATTCCATCCTTTTCTTCAAACATTCCTTCATATGAATATCTTCGAGTCCTCATGTTATCGGGTGCACGTCCAGCGCTCCCGATGGGAGTAGCCCCCGAGTCTAGGTGCGGATGCTTGCAATCCGTACATAGACTTAAGTTCATCATCCGATACCTTTTACATTTCTTCGAATGCTTCGAGCGTTCCTCACGACGTCACTGATGACGTTATTGACACTTTGATTTTGACTGACAAGACGCGACCCGCTGGGCCCATCCTAGCTCTGCCTGGCTCTGTTTTTAAGTAATATCGGCCTTTCTCGTACAGTTACCAAGGCGCCTCCTCGATTTCCACGATCGATCCTCTTAATGAACTGGCAGTAACGACACGTGCCCACGCAATCCTCAAGTTCTCCCCTACTTAAAATCTCTCAGGATAAAATCCTTAGGGTGTGTTTGGTAGCCCGGCTCATCTCAGATTCTCTATCTCCCCTCATACATGTTGACCTCATACATGATCAACTCAGATTTGTTGCTTGTTTGGTAGCCTGTATCAGTTGAGAGATGGCGACTTCAGATGGTGTTTGGCAAAGGTTGTATAGGGTGAGACGTGCTGGGTGGAAAAAATTACACAAAGGTCCTTAAGAAAAAAATCAAAAAGCAATCGGGTCCTTGTACTGGTGGCGACGTCCTGGCGGAGCACTGGTGGCGTCGCGGCGGCTTCCTGCCGGTGCGGTGCGGCGTCCTGTCCGGTGCCGCGCGTCCTGGCGGCGCGTCCTCGCGGCGGCTTCCTGGCGGTGCGGCGCGTCGAGGCTTCTTCCTGGCGGCGCGTTCTGGTGGCGTCGCGGCGGCTTCCTGGAGGTGTGGCGCGTCGTCGAGGCGGCGTTCTGGGCGGTGCGGCGCGTCGTCGAGGCGGGAGGGAGGGAGGCGGCGGCATGTTCCCGGGCGGGAGGGAGGCGGCGGCATGATTCCGTGCTCCTGCTCGCGACGGGAGAGCAGGAGGTTGGGGCGCGGGTGCGAAGCGAGAGGAGGACGAGGGGGCGAATGAACGGGTCGGGTGGGGGTCTGGGGGTGCGATGGGGGCCCGAAACAGTGTTTCGCGGGATGAGGAGAGCCTGGGCGAGGAGGGAAGCTCGATTTGAGCTTCGCTCCTCAGCCTGGCTCTGAGGCATTTTTCGTATGAGGTCGCCAGTGCTGGGAAGGCCCGACCCGACCTAACAAACACGTTCTCCCTCAAATATCTCGGTTGAGATGGGAAAATCTGTGCTCCCCCGGGCTACCAAACACACCCTTAGCATTCTCTCATATTCGTTGTAGCATCCTCCTGTTCTTCTTCTACCTTTCTCTTTCACAACTGCCGCGCCGCCCACACCGTTTTCAGATCTTCTCCAGATCTCGCGATGGTGAAGAAGAAGAACCTCGCTGCCGCCACCAGTTCTGCGAGTGGTGGCGCCGCCACCAAGGCCTCCTCGAATCTTGCGAAGAGGAGCGCTCCAGATGCTCCTCCCCCACCTCCGGCGCTGCCAGCACCGCCAAGCTCGGTAGCTGCAGCCAAACCCGGAGATTGGCTAGCGTCCTCCATCACGAAGTGTGATGAAAAGAGGGCCCGAAGCCTCGGTCTAGTCTCCTCCGACGAGGGGAATGTGATTCTCCCAGGTGCGATCTCTCGGCCCAATCCTCCCGCTGGTTTTACCGTGATGTTCTTGTCGTTTTTATATCGGGGTCTCTCGCTTCCTGCTCATGAGTTCCTTTATGGCCTTCTACGGACTTACGAAATCCAACTGTGGCAACTTACCCCCAACTCAATCCTTCACGTTGCTGTGTTCATCACCTTTTGCGAGGCATTCTTGGGCATCGAACCTCACTTTGGGTTGTGGAAGAAAATCTTCTTCGTAAAGAGATACAGCAGTAGCAATGGACCCTTCGTCATTGGGGGAGTGGGGTTTGTTGTCCGTTCAGAAGTCAACTATTTTAGTTTCCCAATGAAAGAATCTGTGCAAGGATGGAGACTGAAATGGTTTTATGTTAAGGATTCCTCAACAACCGAGTCCCAGCTTCCTTGCTTTGCCGACGTCCTTGAAGCCAAGCCTAAGCATTCTTGGAAAAACATCCTCTCTCCCGATGAAAGGACAGCAGCCGATGAGTTATTTGCCAAATTCCTTCGGATCAAAGAAGCCGATGGTCAAACCATGATCGGCACAGAGGTGGCCGCGGTGTTCTTGAAATGTCGAGTCCAGCCAGTCATGGCCAGGGTTCATCCGATGTGGTTGTATTCAGGTCCGAAGGATGAAACCAGGATAAACATCGCCGAACTATCGGAAAAGGAGCTGCTTGATGAAGTTCGTCGCCTCACTCTCTTTAGTCAGGAAGACTCAATCCCATTGATGTCTTCTTATTGTCCTCTTGATGCCGATCATCCGTTGACAGAGGTAAATTTTCCTTCTCATACTCTTATTACCCTGTTCCGCTTTGTCGACACAACTACTATTGTTCTTATTTGCTCCCTTCTTCGACAGATCCCCATAGGTTCTGAAAACCTACATGATTTACCAAACGACACTTCCGAGGGAAGAGGTTCCTCAGCCCCTGTTGATTTTCACACTGCCGAGTACACGAGCTCAAAGAGCGAACACGATGACCCGATAGATTCTGAGGCTATCTACACTGATCTTCCTCCCCCAGCCAATGATACTTGCGACACAGCGGGATCACTGCGTGATGGCGACACTGATCATGATGCCTTTGTTAATGCAGCTGTGGAGGAGGCCAGAGCTTCAACCGCGAAGAGATCAACCGGCGGCTTTGCCGACGAGGATGATCTCTTTGACCTGTAAGCGCCTTTTTTCCTAGAACCCGTATTTTTTCCTTTATCATTCGCATTTCTTTTCATAATTCCTGCCAACCATCCCCTTTCAAAGTGACTAAGGTCTCATCGAGCCTCCGTCTAAGAAGGCCAAATCTGGCGCCGTTCTGCTGGATGTCGCAGCTTCCGAAGCTTCGGCTCCTACTGCTGCCCCCACGGCCCAGGTATCGACTGCCTCCTCCCTTTCTAGGGGGAAGGATATTCCTTCGACTGCTGCCGCCACGACCCCTCCTTCAGGAAAACCTGTAAGTCTTTCTCGATCGCAACGCGAATTTCCCTGAATGTGCCTTGGTTAACGATTCTTCGTCGAACACCTGTTTTTCTCTTTTCCTTAAGGATCTACGGGGCGTTATATCTTCTTTGGAGACCTTTGATGGCGTGTATTTCACACGTTCGTTGGGCAACCCCAAGAGGAAGGTATGATGCGCACAGCAGCAAGTTTTCCCTCAGAAAGAAACCAAGGTTTATCGAACCAGGAGGAGCCAAGAAGCACGTTGAAGGTTGATGGCGGCGGGATGTAGTGCGGCGCAACACCAGGGATTCCGGCGCCAACGTGGAACCTGCACAACACAACCAAAGTACTTTGCCCCAACGAAACAGTGAGGTTGTCAATCTCACCGGCTTGCTGTAACAAAGGATTAACCGTATTGTGTGGAAGATGATTGTTTGCAGTAAAACAAGAGAACAAGATTGCAGTAGATTGTATTTCAGTAAAGAGAATTGGACCGGGGTCCACAGTTCACTAGAGGTGTCTCTCCCATAAGACGAACAGCATGTTGGGTGAACAAATTACAGTTGGGCAATTGACAAATAAAGAGAGCATGACCATGCACATACATATCATGATGAGTATAGTGAGATTTAATTGGGCATTACGACAAAGTACATAGACCGCCATCCAACTGCATCTATGCCTAAAAAGTCCACCTTCAGGTTATCATCCGAACCCCCTCCAGGATTAAGTTGCAAAGCAACAGACAATTGCATTAAGTATGGTGCGTAATGTAACTAGTGACTACATCCTTGAACATAGCACTAATGTTTTATCCCTAGTGGCAACAGCACAACACAACCTTAGAACTTTCTCACATCGTCCCTGTGTTAATGCGTGCATGAACCCACTATCGAGCATAAGTACTCCCTCTTGGAGTTACAAGCATCTACTTGGCCAGAGCATCTACTAGTAACGGAGAGCATGCAAGATCATAAACAACACATAGATATAACTTTGATAATCAACATAACAAGTATTCTCTATTCATCGGATCCCAACAAACGCAACATATAGAATTACAGATAGATGATCTTGATCATGTTAGGCAGCTCACAAGATCCGACAATGATAGCACAATGGGGAGAAGACAACCATCTAGCTACTGCTATGGACCCATAGTCCAGGGGTAGACTACTCACACATCACACCGGAGGCGACCATGGCGGCGTAGAGTCCTCCGGGAGATGATTCCCCTCTCCGGCCGGGTGCCGGAGGCGATCTCCTGGATCCCCCGAGATGGGATCGGCGGCGGCGGCGTCTCTGGAAGGTTTTCCGTATCGTGGTTCTCGGTACTGGGGTTTTCGTCACGGAGACTTTTTATAGGCGAAAGGGCAGGTCAAGAGGCGGCACGGGGGCCCCACACCACAGGGCCGCGCGGCCAAGGGGGGGGCCGCGCCGCCCTAGGGTGTGGCCCCTCCGTGGCCCCTCTTCGTCTCTCCTTCGGACTTCTGGAAGCTTCGTGAGAAAATAGGCCCCTGGGCTTTGATTTCGTCCAATTCCGAGAATATTTCCTTACTAGGATTTCTGAAACCAAAAACAGCAGAAAACAGCAACTGGCACTTCGGCATCTTGTTAATAGGTTAGTTCCAGAAAATGCACGAATATGACATAAAGTGTGCATAAAACATGTAGATAACATCAATAATGTGGCATGGAACATAAGAAATTATCGATACGTCGGAGACGTATCAGCATCCCAAGCTTAGTTCTGCTCGTCCCGAGCAGGTAAAACGATAACACGGATAATTTCTGGAGTGACATGCCATCATAATCTTGATCATACTATTTGTAAAGCATATGAGCTGAGATCAAATCATTCAAAGCAAGTATCTATATTGACATAAGAGATGATAATGCAAGAGTTAGACAAGCTAAAAGTTTTCATGAACTATTGCTTTAAAGACATGCAACCGTACAAAGTTCATTAAGGATGTATTAAGTATTCAGCATAGAAGTTCTATCCTTCATTCCAAGCATCAAGTAAATTTTCACAACATAAGAAGGATTCAGTCAAGTAAACATAAACATGAACATCATGAATCAACTGTTTCGAAGTCTACTCAACCGGTGAGCGCAAGCATTTGGTATTAGCACCAGGATGTTATGGCATAAAGAACGTTAATGGGGGTTTGGAAGGCCAAATGGAAGAAAGGCTTGCAAAGCTGTAAATGACCATTAGACAAGAGGAAACCTTATGATCGAAGCTATGCAAGGAGTAGTGATTGCCATGCAACGGATGCACATAGAGCTATATGTGTATGAAAGCTCTCCAATGGAACTAGTGGGGGTGCATCCAACTTGGTTGCTCACGAAGACCTAGAGCACTTTTGAGGAGGCTCATCATTGGAATATACAACCCAAGTTCTATAGTGTAAATTCCCCACATAGTTATACTAGTAAAACATGAAAACTCTCTCATATGAATGTAGGTGCTGAACATGAGCACAAATGATGACTATGAATAATGCTGGTGCTAAAACATGAGCACAAGTGTGGATAAAAGATAGTAATGCTGCCCCCTTTTTCTTTATTCTTTTTTTTTTCTTTTTTTCTTTTTTTTTTCTTTTTCTTTTTTTCTTTCTTTTCATTTTTTTTCTTTCTTCTCTTTTTCTTTTCTTTTTGATGGCCTCCACGGCTCTTTCCATTTTTAGGGGCAACATCCTAATATGACAACACACTTTTTGGTACAAATAACTCATAATGAATGAAACATGATGTATGAAACTGTATGCCTCTGCCAGTGTAGCAGGATGTGCAATGATCTAGCGTAACATGGGTAAACCACACATCAGCTGTATATGATCATGCAAAGCAATATATAAATAATAAATGACAACATGGCATGTAATGTAAAAAATGGATGTTGCATGGCAATATATCTCGGAACAGCTATGGAAATGCTGTGGTAGGTAGGTATGGTGGTTGTTTTGAGGAGATGTATGGGCTTATGTGTAGGAGAACAAGAGAAAGTTCTCCCACGGGTTTGGATGTACCGGCGAAGTATGCACAATTCTCAATGTGAGCAAAAGGCAATGCACAGTACCGAAGAGGCTAGCAAATTTGGATGGTGGAAGTGCCAAAAACCGTAGCTTAACATTAGTCAAAAAGAACTCACAAGCTTATTGCAAACAACTAGCAGGTTCATCATTAAGAGCATGATTAAAATTTACTCCAAGGAGGGCCGTTCACGGTGGCACAAGTACCCCGCTAGCTCCCTCGACCTTCAGCACAACTTAGTTATTACGATGAACTCTCAGACATGGAAAGCTATCAAGTCCAACTACGCCTTCAACTATTTAAATAGAGTTTGTAGTACGGCACAAGCTTAAAGACAACAATCCACTACTAATTTTAACTCATTTATCCAGCAAGCCTTACCATCTAAATATCTCAAAACATTTGCAAAGAATCAAGTTATCAAAGCTCAATGTTCTACAAGTATTTTATTATACACTACCACATGCAACATTTCCCGTTTCCAACCATACAACAATTTAACGAAGAAGAAACTTTGCCATGAATATTATGAGTAAAGCCTAAGGACATACTTGTCCATATGCTACAGCGGAGCGTGTCTCTCTCCCACACAATGAATGCTAGGATCCATTTTATTCAAACAAAACAAAAAACAAAAACAAACCGACGCTCCAAGAAAAAGCACATAAGATGTGATGGAATAAAAATATAGTTTCAGGGGAGGAACCTGATAATGTTGTCGATGAAGAAGGGGATGCCTTGGGCATCCCCAAGCTTAGACGCTTGAGTCTTCTTGATATATGCAGGGGTGAACCACCGGGTGCATCCCCAAGCTTAGAGCTTTCACTCTCCTTGATCATGTTGCATCATACTCCTCTCTTGATCCTTGAAAACTTCCTCCACACCAAACTCGAAACAACTCATTAGAGGGTTAGTGCACATTATAAATTGACATATTCAGAGGTGACACAATCATTCTTAACACTTCTGGACATTGCATAATGCTACTGGACATTAGTGGATCAAAGAAATTCATCCAACATAGCGAAAGAGGCAATGCGAAATAAAAGGCAGAATCTGTCAAAACAGAACAGTTCGTATTGACGAATTTTAAAATGGCACCAGACTTGCTCAAATGAAAATGCTCAAATTGAATGAAAGTTGCGTACATATCTGAGGATCATGCATGTAAATTGGCTTAATTTTCTGAGTTACCTACAGGGAGGTGGACCCAGATTCGTGACAGCAAAGAAATCTGGAACTGTGCAGTAATCCAAATCTAGTACTTACTTTTCTATCAACGGCTTAACTTGGCACAACAAAACACAAAACTAAGATAAGGAGAGGTTGCTACAGTAGTAAACAACTTCCAAGACACAAAATAAAAACAAAGTACTGTAGGTAAAAACATGGGTTGTCTCCCATAAGCGCTTTTCTTTAACGCCTTTCAGCTAGGCGCAGAAAGTGTGTATCAAGTATTATCAAGAGATGGTGCACCGTTATCATGAGCTCCCCCATCCATAGTGGTACTAAGGGCTTTGTCAGTTTTAGGCCTATAATAATACTTCTTTGGTCTAGGCACTTTAGAGACATACATAAACTTTTGCTCCTTACCCACATAAGCTTTCTCCTTATATTTAAGAGAAGAAAATGTTGAACCCAAGGTTCCCATAGCCTTTTCAAGTTCGTCAATCCTATTGATTTGATCATCATGGACAGCATTAGTTCCTAGGACACTAATTCTTTCATCAATTCCTCCTAAGGATTTATCAAGTTCATCGGTTTTATCAAGTAATATTTCCAATTTAGCTTCAATACTTGGAAAATTTTTCTCTATGGTTTCCAATTTTTTCATAACATCTTCAAGAGAGATTTCAGTTTTAACTTTATCAACAGGGGGTATTCCAAATAAACTCTCAATAATGCAGCTAGCTTCTAATGCAGGAGTACTTAGGAAGTCACCTTTTGCGAGACTATCAAGAACATATCTATTCCAGCTAGAGATACCAACATAAAAATTCCTGAGTAAAATAATGGTGGAGTGCTTCTTAGTGCATCTATTATGAGCATCGCTAATTCTATACCAAGCATCTCTCAAACATTCTCCCCCTCGTTGCTTAAACGTGCGAACTTCAATTTCAGGATTACTCATTTTAGTAGCAGTAAATAAAGCAAACTAGATAAAGTAAATGCAAGTAAACTAATTTTGTTTTTTTTTGTTTTTGATATAGCAAACAAGATAGCAAGTAAAGTAAAACTAGCAACTAATTTTTTTGTATTTTGATTTAGTGCAGCAAACAAAGTAGTAAATAAAACTAAGCAAGACAAAAACAAAGTAAAGAGATTGAGAAGTGGAGACTCCCCTTGCAGCGTGTCTTGATCTCCCCGGCAACGGCGCCAGAAAATATTTGATGCTGTCCAGGACTGGCGCGTGGTTGACGAGGGAGGAAATCCCTATTGTGTAGCTTTCTGGTCCCCGGCAACGGCGCCAGAAAATATGCTTGATGGCGTGTATTTCACACGTTCGTTGGGCAACCCCAAGAGGAAGGTATGATGCGCACAGCAGCAAGTTTTCCCTCAGAAAGAAACCAAGGTTTATCGAACCAGGAGGAGCCAAGAAGCACGTTGAAGGTTGATGGCGGCGGGATGTAGTGCGGCGCAACACCAGGGATTCCGGCGCCAACGTGGAACCTGCACAACACAACCAAAGTACTTTGCCCCAACGAAACAGTGAGGTTGTCAATCTCACCGGCTTGCTGTAACAAAGGATTAACCGTATTGTGTGGAAGATGATTGTTTGCAGAAAACAGTAGAACAGTATTGCAGTAGATTGTATTTCAGTAAAGAGAATTGGACCGGGGTCCACAGTTCACTAGAGGTGTCTCTCCCATAAGACGAACAGCATGTTGGGTGAACAAATTACAGTTGGGCAATTGACAAATAAAGAGAGCATGACCATGCACATACATATCATGATGAGTATAGTGAGATTTAATTGGGCATTATGACAAAGTACATAGACCGCCATCCAACTGCATCTATGCCTAAAAAGTCCACCTTCAGGTTATCATCCGAACCCCCTCCAGTATTAAGTTGCAAAGCAACAGACAATTGCATTAAGTATGGTGCGTAATGTAACTAGTGACTACATCCTTGAACATAGCACTAATGTTTTATCCCTAGTGGCAACAGCACAACACAACCTTAGACCTTTCTCACATCGTCCTGTGTGTTAATGCAGCATGAACCCACTATCGAGCATAAGTACTCCCTCTTGGAGTTACAAGCATCTACTTGGCCAGAGCATCTACTAGTAACGGAGAGCATGCAAGATCATAAACAACACATAGATATAACTTTGATAATCAACATAACAAGTATTCTCTATTCATCGGATCCCAACAAACGCAACATATAGAATTACAGATAGATGATCTTGATCATGTTAGGCAGCTCACAAGATCCGACAATGATAGCACAATGGGGAGAAGACAACCATCTAGCTACTGCTATGGACCCATAGTCCAGGGGTAGACTACTCACACATCACACCGGAGGCGACCATGGCGGCGTAGAGTCCTCCGGGAGATGATTCCCCTCTCCGGCAGGGTGCCGGAGGCGATCTCCTGGATCCCCCGAGATGGGATCGGCGGCGGCGGCGTCTCTGGAAGGTTTTCCGTATCGTGGTTCTCGGTACTGGGGTTTTCATCACGGAGACTTTTTATAGGCGAAAGGGCAGGTCAAGAGGCGGCACGGGGGCCCCACACCACAGGGCCGCGCGGCCAAGGGGGGGGGCCGCGCCGCCCTAGGGTGTGGCCCCTCCGTGGCCCCTCTTCGTCTCTCCTTCGGACTTCTGGAAGCTTCGTGAGAAAATAGGCCCCTGGGCTTTGATTTCGTCCAATTCCGAGAATATTTCCTTACTAGGATTTCTGAAACCAAAAACAGCAGAAAAAGAATCGGCACTTCGGCATCTTGTTAATAGGTTAGTTCCAGAAAATGCACGAATATGACATAAAGTGTGCATAAAACATGTAGATAACATCAATAATGTGGCATGGAACATAAGAAATTATCGATACGTCGGAGACGTATCAACCTTCGCCTCCCAATTTACTTCCCTGGAAGCAGACAAGGTTCGGCTGCAGAAGGAAGTTAAATCTTCTTCCTCGAAGTTGGAAGGCGCCATTAAAAAAGCCGCCACAGCTCGCCAAGAGCTCGACTCCCTGAAGGAGGAACTCAGCAGGCTGAGGGAGAAGCTGAAGGAACAGGAAGCGTCTAGGCTGGTCGCCGAAGCTCGGGCGACTGAAAAAAGAGGAACTTCTTCGCCAATCTTCCTTGGCTTTGCTTGGTAATTCTTTTTATGCTTCCCTGTCGATTGTCACTTTGCGAATTTGATCCTTTGATAGTAACCTTTCCCATTTCATTCCCTTGCAGAGGCCGCTGGCATCCCTGCCGATGCCTTGGATAAAGTCCCAAACAACTCTCCGGCAAACAATGCGTCAATGACTCTTGCCGCACACCAGCTTACATGGGAGCTCCTTGATAATGGCAAAGGTGCCATGGCGCGAATGCACTCGATGATCTTCCCCAAGATCAGTCAAGACAAGACTCTGGGGCAGCTGATCGATGCCTTCGCAGTCAACACCAAGGGGGTTATCGAGGTATTCAAACGTACTTTGCGTACCTATGGTGCCCTCCTAGCCTTCCAACTTATGATGGGTCATGGCTTCAAGGCCGATATTGAGGAGATGTCTAGGGAGCTGCCAAAAGATCAAGATGGGCAGTTCATTGCTTTAAGCACCTTCAAAACGTCAGCTCTTGTGTGTGCACGTCAGCTCCTTGAGCTGGTTTCATCAAAGAAAACATCGGCTGTCCCAAGTTTATCGACCCAGACTCAAGCCCCTTGATTTTTGTAACAAACTTCTTTTTGAATTGATGTGAAACAATGTTATGTCGCAAAAATTGTGATTGTAATAAATTCCGTGCTAGCAATGTTGCTAGTGCACCCTTGTTATGACATTTATACTTGCATTCTCCCGATGGGAGTTACTTCTGATGCTGAAGCGGTGCGATCCGTCATGCCTTTGACGCTGTTTTTTGCAGGTTTTCCCAGTGCCTGCGTTTGTCAATGATTCTTCGGGTGCTCTTTCTGAAGGTGATCGAATCCAGCGTATGAAGGATCGGATCGTGCAGATGGAAAAGGATCTGCGCAATAACTATGCCTTGGCTGCCATTATCAAGAAGAAGGGCGAGATTGCAGCCGACGTAGAGCGCTATGCTCTTACTGAACTGCATAAGGCCACTTAAAGTTTGAACTGTAAGTTCCCTGGTCCTTGTGCTCATTATTCTTTGTCCAAAAACGCATTGCCTGATCTTCCGTTGATTCCTTTGCTAGTCATAGCCCTGAACCGTGCTGAAGAGAACAAGCGGATTCACGAGCGTGTGAACACATTGACTCAGCTGTCATCAGCCGAGGAAATTTTCTGGAGGGAGCAGTCGAAGGCTTCGGCTGTCGCACAATTCCAAGATCGGGTCCAGCTGGTCCACCATTTCTTCGACAAGTGCTACAAAGCCCTAAGGGTAATTTGGAGGACGATGTTCCCCTTGAACACGGTCCCTCCTACGTTGTTGACTCTCATGTCTGAGTTTGGGAATACCATGAAAATTCGGGACTTGGTGCGAGCACAGGTTTTTGCAGGGGCCAGATTTACACTTGCCCTCGTCCTTGCACGTTATCCTTTGGCAAATCTGCTGACTATCGCCAACGCAGTTGGTGATTTGGAGACACTGTACCCGAAGGTAGTGTTGCCCGCCAACATAATTTTCGACAAGCTTGAAAACGATTCGAAGATACCTAAAGAAAGAGAAACTCCGCAAGAGTAATTCAGGGTTAAGTTCTTATTGTAAATAGGTAATTTGGCTACTTCATCCAAGCGTTTGGATTGCATAGTTGAAACTTTTTATTCGGTAGATACATGTATATGTACTTTTACCGTGTCAATGCCGTTGACAAACTTTGGAGGAGCAAATCTTAATTGCCCGTTTAAACGTATGTGTACTCGTTGGTCAGCAAATTGTTTGAGTGATCAGCTCGTGTTGCAGGTCTTGCTAAACCCGTTGTATGTGCAACTTTGCTTTCAACCGATGTATGTTCTGACAGCACCTCCCGAATATATCGAGAGCATTAACTCTGCCGATGAGCCCGTTGTTCTTTGATATTTCCATAAGTAAAATATCGAACGTGGGTTGTATTATATGTATTTCCAAACTCTTGCTATTTACGGCGCTCGTAGAGGCATCTATAGCAGAGGGAAAAGGTTAGAACCCTTGTTTATTTTGCGTCCTTTAGCACTCGTAGAGGCTTTTTCGGAGCACGATTTTTGCCGCGTACTGCGCTGCACCGTCGTTCGCCAAGGAGCGTAAGCAAGGTTTACGATGATGCGGTTTGGGTGCTCCGAATTACTGCAATGCTTTTCAAGGAATCAAGACTTAAGTTCTCATTAATAAAGTAAGAACGGGGCTAAAGGGCGAAAAGGAAAAAAAGGGGGGCCATATTGACAATAAAGAAAAAAAACACTATTCATCTATTTTAAGCAAGGAAAGGGTTCTTCTTATCTTCCGGCTTGTCCACCACGTTAGTGGTTTTCGAAGCGTCGTTGATTTCACTAGGGGTCTCGATGGCGGTTGCCAGTGTCTTGCTTTCTCCTATGACTGTTGTGCCATCAGCTGCCGAAGCTTTTACTGCCGAAACTTCTGGGGCAAGGTCGGCTGGCTTCTTCTTCGTTTCCCTGACGTGTTTTTCTTCCTTACTATCACGTGGCGATGACTTGGAACGAAGATCGGTGACTTCCTGTTTGAACCCAAACTTTGCAGCAATCCTCTGAAAGTCGCGATCACAATTGTCTGAGCGTGAGAAACTTCCATAGACTGTGATGTTTGTCCCGTTGCTCCCAGGCATTTTCAGCTTGAAGTATGCGTAGTGCGGTACAGCCATGAACTTGGCATAAGCTGGTCTTCCGAGTATAGCATGGTACTGTGATTCCCAGTTCACGACTTCAAACTCGATCTTTTCCTTCTTGAAGTTGTCGGGTTTGCCGAAGACGACGTTGATATGTCCCAAACGTATCTATAATTTCTTATGTTCCATGCTACTTTTATGATGATACTCACATGTTTTATACACATTATCTATCATATTTATGCATTTTCCGGCACTAACCTATTGACGAGATGCCGAAGAGCCAGTTGCTGTTTTCTGTTGTTTTTGGTTTCAGAAATCCTAGTAAGGAAATATTCTCGGAATTGGACGAAATCAACGCCCAGGGGCCTATTTTTCCACGAAGCTTCCAGAAGACCGGAGGACTTACGAAGTGGGGCCACGGGGCACCGCCACACTAGGGCGGCGCGGCCTAAGGGGGGCCCGCGCGGCCCTAGCATGTGGGGCCCCCGTGGCGCCTCTTGACCTGCCCTTCCGCCTACTTAAAGCCTTCGTCGCAAAACCCCCAGTACCGAGAGCCACGATACGGAAAACCTTCCAGAGACGCCGCCGCCGCCAATCCCATCTCGGGGGGATTCAGGAGATCGCCTCCGGCACCCTGCCGGAGAGGGGAATCATCTCCCGGAGGTCTCTTCATCGCCATGATCGCCTCCGGATCGATGTGTGAGTAGTTCACCCCTGGACTATGGGTCCATAGCAGTAGCTAGATGGTCGTCTTCTCCTCATTGTGCTATCATGTTAGATCTTGTGAGCTGCCTATCATGATCAAGATCATCTATTTGTAATCCTTCATGTTGTGTTTGTTGGGATCCGATGAATATTGAATACTATGTCAAGTTGATTATCAATTTATCATATATGTTATTTATGTTCTTGCATGCTCTCCGTTGCTAGTAGAGGCTCTGGCCAAGTTGATACTTGTGACTCCAAGAGGGAGTATTTATGCTCGATAGTGGGTTCATGCCTCCATTAAATCTGGGACATGTTGAGAAAGTTCTAAGGTTGTGGATGTGCTGTTGCCACTAGGGATAAAACATCGATGCTTTGTCTAAGGATATTTGTGTTGATTACATTACGCACCATACTTAATGCAATTGTCTGTTGTTTACAACTTAATACTGGAGGGGGTTCGGATGATAACCTGAAGGTGAACTTTTTAGGCATAGATGCATGCTGGATAGCGGTCTATGTACTTTGTCGTAATGCCCTGATTAAATCTCATAGTACTCATCATGATATATGTATGTGCATTGTTATGCCTTCTTTATTTGTCAATTGCCCAACTGTAATTTGTTCACCCAACATCTGCTATCTTATGGGACAGACACCACTAGTGATCTGTGGACCCCGGTCCTATTCTTTACATCTGAAATACAAACTGCTGCAATTGTTCTTTACTGTTCTTCGCAAGCAAACATCATCATCCACACTATACATCTAATCCTTTGTTTACAGCAAGCCGGTGAGATTGACAACTTCGCTGTTACGTTGGGGCAAAGTTCTGTGATTGTGTTGTGCAGGTTCCACGTTGGCGCCGGAATCCCTGGTGTTGCGCCGCACTACACTCCTCCGCCATCAACCTTCAACGTGCTTCTTGGCTCCTCCTGGTTCAATAAACCTTGGTTTCTTTCTGAGGGAAAACTTGCTACTGTGCGCATCGCACCTTCCTCTTGGGGTTCCCAATGGACGTGTCAACTACACGCATCAAGCATTTTTTCTGGCGTCGTTGCCGGGGAGATCACGACACGCTGCAAGGGGAGTCTCCACTTCCAATCTCTTTACTTTGTTTTTGTCTTGCTTTACTTTACTTTATTTACTGCTTTGTTTGCTGCACTTAAACAAAACACAAAAAAATTAGTTGCTAGTTTTACTTTATTTACTGTCTTGTTCTCTATATCAAAAACACAAAAAAATTAGTTACTTGCATTTACTTTGTTTAGTTTGCTTTATTTACTACTGCTAAAATGAGTAATCCTGAAGTTGAAGTTCGTTCCTTTAAGCAACAAGGGGGAGAAAGTTTTAAAGATGCTTGGTATAGAATTAGCGATGCTCATCATAGGTGCATTAAGAAACACTCCACTATTATACTACTCAGGAACTTTTATGTTGGTATCTCTAGCTGGAATAGGTATGTTCTTGATACTCTTGCGGGAGGTAATTTCCTAGGCACTCCTGCTTTAGAAGCTAGTTGCATTATTGAGAGTCTAGTTGGAATACCACCTGTTAATGAAGCTAAAATTTAAATCTCTCTTGAAGATGTCATGAAGAAGTTGGAGGCCATAGAGAAAGATCTTCCAAGTATTGAGACTAAATTGGGAATATTACTTAATAGCACTGATAAACTTGATAAATCTCTAGGTGGAATTAATGAAAGAATTGCTGTTTTAGAAACTTGTGCTACTCATGATAATCGAACCCATAGGATTAGTGAACTTGAAGAAGCTATGGGAACCTTGGGTTCAACTTTTTCTTCTCTTAAGTTTAAGGAGAAAGCTTATGTGGGTAAGGAGCAAAAGTTTATGTATGTCTCTAAAGTGCCTAAACCAAAAAAATATTATTATAGGCCTAAAATTGACAAAGCCCTTAGTACCACTACGGATGGGGGAGCTTATGATGTTGAAGCTTCATCTCTTGATAATACTTGATACACACTTTCTGCGCCTAGCTGAAAGGCGTTAAAGAAAAGCGCTTATGGGAGACAATCCATTATTTTACTTCTGCACTTTATTTTATATTTGAGTCTTGGAAGTTGTTTACTACTGTAGCAACCTCTCCTTATTTATATTTTATTGCATTGTTGTGCCAACTAAAGTCTTTGATAGTAAAGCCAATACTAGATTTGGATTACTGCGCAGGAACATATTTCTTGCTGTCACGAATTTGGGCAGTAGTTCCTGTAGGAAAATCAAAAAAATCTTCCAATTTACGTGCGTGATCCTCAGATATGTACGCAACTTTCATTCAATTTGGGCATTTTCATCTGAGCAAGTCTGGTGCCACTTTAAAATTCTTCTTTACAAACTGTTCTGTTTTGACAGATTCTGCCTTTTATTTCGCATTGCCTGTTTTGCTATGTTAGATGGATTTCTTTGTTCCATTAACTTTCAGTAGCTTTGTGCAATGTCCAGAAGTGTTAAGAATGATTATGTCACCTCTGAATATATGAATTATGCACTGACCCTCTAATGAGTTTGTTTCGAGTTTGGTGTGGAGGAAGTTTTCAAGGGTCAAGAGAGGAGGATGATACAATATGATCAAGAAGAGTGAAAAGTCAAAGCTTGGGGATGCCCCCGTGGTTCATCCATGCATATTTTAAGAAGACTCAAGCGTCTAAGCTTGCGGATGCCCAAGGCATCCCTTCTTCATCGACAACTTATCAGGTCACCTCTAGTGAAACTATATTTTTATTCCGTCACATCTTATGTGCTTTACTTGGAGCGTCTATTTGTTTTTATTTTTGTTTTTGTTTGAATAAATCGGATCCTAGCATTCTTTGTATGGGAGAGAGACACGCTCCGCCATTTCGTATGAACACACATGTTCTTAGCTTCATCTTTAATGTTCATTGCGAAAGTTGAACTATTTCATTCATTGTTATATGGTTGGAAACGGAAAATGCCGCATGTGGTAAATGGTTTAATGTCTTGAATAATGTGATACTTGGCAATTGTTGTGCTCATATAGATCTTGTTTAATCTCTTGCATCATGTACCTTGTACCCATTAATGAATAACTACATAGAGCTTGTTAAAATTTGGTTTGCATGATTGATCTCTAGAGTCTAGATATTTTCTGGTTAAGGTGTTTGAACAACAAGGAGACAATGTAAAGTCTTATAATAGTTACAATATGTTCATATGTGAGCTTTGCTGCACCTTTTATACTTGAGTTTGCTTCAAACAACCTTGCTAGCCTAGCCTTGTATTGAGAGGAATTCTTCTCGTGCATCCAAATCCTTGAGCCAATAACTATGCCATTTGTGTCCACCATACCTACCTACCACATGGTATTTCTCCGCCATTCCAAAGTAAATTACTTGAGTGCTACCTTTAAAACTTCTATTCTTTACCTTTGCAATATATAGCTCATGGGACAAAATAGCTTAAAAACTATCGTGGTGAAGAATATGTACTTATGTGTCTTATTTCTTAGTAAGTTGCTTGTTGAGCGGTAACCATGTTTTATGGGGACGCCATCAACTTTATCTTTGTTGAATATCATGTGAGTTGCTATGCATGTTCGTCTTGTCTGAAGTAAGGGCGGTTTTCACGATCAAATGGTTTGAGTATGCATACTGTTAGAGAAGAACATTGGGCCGCTAACTAAAGCCATGATTCATGGTGGAAGTTTCAGTGTGGACAGCTAATCATCAATCTCTTATGAGAATATTAACTGTTGTTGAATGCTTATGCATTAAAGAGGAGTCCATTATCTGTTGTCTATGTTGTCCCGGTATGGATATCTAAGTTGAGAATAATCAAAAGCGAGAAATCCAATGCGAGCTTTCTCCTTAGACCTTTGTACAGACGGCATAGAGGTACCCCTTTGTGACACTTGGTTGAAACATATGCTATGCAATGATAATCAGTGTTAATCCAAGCTAATTAGGACAAGGTGCGAGCACTATTAGTATACTATGCATGAGGCTTGCAACTTATAAGATGTCTTATACATAACTCATATGCTTTATTACTACCGTTGACAAAATTATTTCTTGTTTTCAAAAAGAAAAGCTCTAGCACAAATATAGTAATCAATTCTTCCCTCTGCGAAGGGCCTATCTTCTACTTTATTGTTGAGTCAGTTTGCCTATTCTTTCTATCTTAGAAGCAAACACTTGTATCAACTGTGTGCATTGATTTTTACATGTTTACTTATTGCACTTGTTATATTGCTTTGTGTTGACAATTATCCATGAGATAAATATGTTGAAGTTGAAAGCAACCGCTGAAACTTATATCTTCCTTTGTGTTGCTTCAATGCCTTTACTTTGAATTTCTTGCTTTATGAGTAACTCTTATGCAAGTCTTATTGATGCTTGTCTTGAAAGTATTATTCATTAAAAGTCTTTGCTATATGATTCGTTAGTTTACTCATTATCTTCATCATTGCTTCGAATCGCTGCATTCATCTCATATGCTTTACAATAGTATGATCAAGATTATGATAGCATGTCACTTCAGAAATTATGTTTGTTATCGTTTACCTACTCGAGGGCGAGTAGGAACTAAGCATGGGGATGCTTGATACGTCCCAAACGTATCTATAATTTCTTATGTTCCATGCTACTTTTATGATGATACTCACATGTTTTATACACATTATATGTCATATTTATGCATTTTCCGGCACTAACCTATTGACGAGATGCCGAAGAGCCAGTTGCTGTTTTCTGCTGTTTTTGGTTTCAGAATTCCTAGTAAGGAAATATTCTCGGAATTGGACGAAATCAACGCCCAGGGGCCTATTTTTCCACGAAGCTTCCAGAAGACCAGAGGACTTACGAAGTGGGGCCACGGGGCGCCGCCACACTAGGGCGGCGCGGTCTAAGGGGGGCCGCGCGGCCCTAGTGTGTGGGGCCCCCGTGGCGCCTCTTGACCTGCCCTTCCGCCTACTTAAAGCCTTCGTCGCGAAACCCCCAGTACCGAGAGCCACGATACGGAAAACCTTCCAGAGACGCCGCCGCCGCCAATCCCATCTCGGGGGGATTCAGGAGATCGCCTCCGGCACCCTGCCGGAGAGGGGAATCATCTCCCGGAGGTCTCTTCATCGCCATGATTGCCTCCGGATCGATGTGTGAGTAGTTCACCCCTGGACTATGGGTCCATAGCAGTAGCTAGATGGTCGTCTTCTCCTCATTGTGCTATCATGTTAGATCTTGTGAGCTTCCTATCATGATCAAGATCATCTATTTGTAATCCTTCATGTTGTGTTTGTTGGGATCCGATGAATATTGAATACAATGTCAAGTTGATTATCAATTTATCATATATGTTATTTATGTTCTTGCATGCTCTCCGTTGCTAGTAGAGGCTCTGGCCAAGTTGATACTTGTGACTCCAAGAGGGAGTATTTATGCTCGATAGTGGGTTCATGCCTCCATTAAATCTGGGACAGTGACAGAAAGTTCTAAGGTTGTGGATGTGCTGTTGCCACTAGGGATAAAACATCGATGCTTTTTCTAAGGATATTTGTGTTGATTACATTACGCACCATACTTAATGCAATTGTTTGTTGTTTACAACTTAATACTGGAGGGGGTTCGGATGATAACCTGAAGGTGGACTTTTTAGGCATAGATGCATGCTGGATAGCGGTCTATGTACTTTGTCGTAATGCCCTGATTAAATCTCATAGTACTCATCATGATATATGTATGTGCATTGTTATGCCTTCTTTATTTGTCAATTGCCCAACTGTAATTTGTTCACCCAACATCTGCTATCTTATGGGAGAGACACCACTAGTGATCTGTGGACCCCGGTCCTATTATTTACATCTGAAATACAAACTGCTGCAATTGTTCTTTACTGTTCTTCGCAAACAAACATCATCATCCACACTATACATCTAATCCTTTGTTTACAACAAGCCGGTGAGATTGACAACCTCGCTGTTACGTTGGGGCAAAGTTCTGTGATTGTGTTGTGCAGGTTCCACGTTGGCGCCGGAATCCCTGGTGTTGCGCCGCACTACACTCCTCCGCCATCAACCTTCAACGTGCTTCTTGGCTCCTCCTGGTTCAATAAACCTTGGTTTCTTTCTGAGGGAAAACTTGCTACTGTGCGCATCACACCTTCCTCTTGGGGTTCCCAACGGACGTGTCAACTACACGCATCAGACGTTCAGGTAAACTTTGCCAAGAGAGTACGCCGGCGAAGTGGGGAGAATTCCATGGAAACAGGTGTCAGAATCCTCTAGCATTTTCATGGTGATCCCCATACTTTTGATTGCGTCGACGAATATCAGGTTTAGTCCGCTTCCACCATCCATGAAGACTTTACTCATCTTGAACCCCTCTATTTGCGCCTCGACTACTAAGGCAGCGTGTCCTGGTTTTGGTATGGTCATCGGGTGATCTGCTCGGCTGAACATAATGTTCTGGGATGACCACTCGACATACTCAGGGATGTTCGCCATGATACTTTCTGCCAGATTGATTTCTCGGGTGAGCTTTGATACGTCTCAAACGTATCTATAATTTCTTATCTTCCATGCTACTTTTATGATGATACTCACATGTTTTATACACATTATATGTCATTATTATGCATTTTCCGGCACTAACCTATTGACGAGATGCCGAAGAGCCAGTTGCTGTTTTCTGCTGTTTTTGGTTTCAGAAATCCTACAAAGGAAATATTATCGGAATTGGACGAAATCAACTTCCAGGGTCTTATTTTTCCACGAAGCTTCAGGAAGACCGAGGGAGATACGAAGTGGGGCGACGAGGCGCCACCACAATAGGGCCGCGCGACCTAAGGGGGGCCCGCGCCGCCCTAGTGTGTGGGCCCCTCGTGTCGCCCCTAAACCTACCCTTCCGCCTACTTAAAGCCTTCGTCGCGAAAACCCCAGTACCGAGAGCCACGATACGGAAAACCTTCCAGAGACGCCGCCGCCGCCAATCCCATCTCGGGGGATTCAGGAGATCGCCTCCGGCACCCTGCCGGAGAGGGGAATCATCTCCCGGAGGTCTCTTCATCACCATGATCGCCTCCGGAGCGATGTGTGAGTAGTTCACCCCTGGACTATGGGTCCATATCAGTAGCTAGATGGTTGTCTTCTCCACATTGTGATATCATGTTAGATCTTGTGAGCTGCCTATCATGATCAAGATCATCTATTTGTTATGCTACATGTTGTGTTTGTTGGGATCCGATGAATATTGAATACTATGTCAAGTTGATTATCAATCTATCATATATGTTGTTTATGTTCTCGCATGCTCTCCGTTGCTAGTAGAGGCTCTGGCCAAGTTGATACTTGTAACTCCAAGAGGGAGTATTTATGCTCGATAGTGGGTTCATGCCTCCATTCAATCTGGGGGAGTGACAGCAACCTCTAAGGTTGTGGATGTGCTGTTGCCACTAGGGATAAAATATCGATGCTTTGTCTAAGGATATTTGTGTTGATTACATTACGCACCATACTTAATGCAATTGTCTGTTGTTGCAACTTAATACTGGAAGGGGTTCGGATGATAACCTGAAGGTGGACTTTTTAGGCATAGATGCATGCTGGATAGCGGTCTATGTACTTTGTCGTAATGCCCTGATTAAATCTCATAGTACTCATCATGATATATGTATGTGCATTGTTATGCCTTCTTTATTTGTCAATTTCCCAACTGTAATTTGTTCACCCAACATGCTATTTCTTATCGGAGAGACACCACTAGTGAACTGTGGATCCCGGTCCAATTCTTTACATCTGAAATACAATCTACTGCAATTGTTCTTTACTGTTCTTCGCAAACAACCATCATCTTCCACACTATAATCTAATCCTTTGTTTACAGCAAGCCGGTGAGATTGACAACGTCACTGTTACGTTGGGGCAAAGTACTTTGATTGTGTTGTGCAGGTTCCACGTTGGCGCCGGAATCCCTGGTGTTGCGCCGCACTACACTCCGCCATCAAAAACCTTCACGTGTTCCTTGACTCCTACTGGTTCGATAACCTTGGTTTCTTACTGAGGGAAAACTTACTGCTGTGCGCATCACACCTTCCTCTTGGGGTTCCCAACGGACGTGTCGACTACGCGCCATCAAGACTGTTTTCTGGCGCCGTTGCCGGGGAGATCAAGACACGCTGCAAGGGGAGTCTCCCACATCCAATCTCTTTACTTTGTTTTTGTCTTGCTTTACTTTATTTTATTTACTGCTTTGTTTGCTCTTTATATCAAAAATAAAAAAAATTAGTTGCTAGTTTTACTTTATTTACTGTCTTGTTCTCTATATTAAAAACACAAAAAATTAGTTACTTGCATTTACTTTATTTAGTTTGCTTTATTTACTACTGCTAAAATGGGTACTGTTGAGAATACTGATACGTCTCCGACGTATCCATAATTTCTGTTGTTCCATGCTTGTTTTATGACAATACTTACATGTTTTGCTTGCACTTTATGATGATTTCATGCGTTTTCCGGAACTAACCTATTAACAAGATGCCACAGTGCCAGTTCCTGTTTTCTGCTGTTTTTGGTTCCAGAAAGGCTGTTCGGGCAATATTCTCGGAATTGGACGAAATCAACGCCAAACCTCCTATTTTTCCCGGAAGCATCCAGAACACCGAAGGGGAGTCGGAGAGGGGCCAGAGGGCCACCAGACCATAAGGCGGCGCGGCCTGGCCTGGGCCCGCGCCACCCTATGGTGTGGAGCCCCCAGGCACCCTCCTGCGCCGCCTCTTCGCCTATAAAATCCCTTTCGACCTAAAAACACCGTACCAATTGACGAAACTCCAGAAAGACTCCAGGGGCGCCGCCGCCATCGCGAAACTCCAATTCGGGGGACAGAACTCTGTTCCGGCATCCTGCCGAAACGGGGAAGTGCCCCCGGAAGCCATCTCCATCAACGCCACCGCCTCCGCCATGCTCCGTGAGTAGTTCCCCCATGGACTACGGGTTCTAGCAGTAGCTATGTCGGTATACTCTCCCCCATGTACCTCAATACAATGGTCTCATGAGCTGCCTTACATGATTGAGATTCATCTGATGTAATCGGCGTTGTGTTTGTTGGGATCCGATGGATGATACATTATGATTAGTCTATCTATAAAGTTTGTGAAGTTATTGTTGCTGCGATCTTGTTATGCTTAATGCTTGTCACTAGGGCCCGAGTGGCATGATCTTAGATTTGAGCTCTATACTTATTGCTTAGATTGTATCTACAAGTTGTATGCACATGTCACTGTCCGGAACCAATGGCCCCGAAGTGAGAAGAATCGGGACAACCGGAGGGGATGGCGGTGATGTGAGGATCACATGTTTTCACGGAGTGTTAATGCTTTGCTCCGGTACTCTATTAAAAGGAGTACCTTAATATCCAGTAGTTTCCCTTGAGGCCCGGCTGCCACCGGCTGGTAGGACAAAAGATGTTGTGCAAGTTTCTCATTGCGAGCACGTACGACTATATACGGAAAACATGCCTACATAATTAATAAGCCTGATGTTCTTTCTTAATGCTTTGATTCCTATCAATTGCCCAACTGTAATTTGTTCACCCAACACTTGTCACTTATTGGAGAGTTACCACTAGCGTAGATCGCTGGGAACCCCGGTCCATCTCTCATCATTATATACTCGTTCTACATGTCATTGGAAGTAGTATCAACTATTTTCCGGTGCCATTGCTCCTGTGTTATTGCTACTGCTGCTGTGTTACTGTTACTACTGCTCTCATATTACTGCTACTTTCACATCACCCCTGTTACTAGTGTTTTTCCAGGTGCAGCTGAATTGACAACTCAGTTGTTAAGGCTTATAAGTATTCTTTACCTCCCCTTGTGTCGAATCAATAAATTTGGGTTTTACTTCCCTCGAAGACTATCGCGATCCCCTATACTTGTGGGTCATCAAGACTGTTTTGTGGCGCCGTTGCCGGGGAGGCATAGCTCTACTCATAAGTTCACCTGGGGAGTACACTCTACCTCTCTCTCTGTTTTTATTTTGTTTTATTTTGTTTCGCTTAGTTTACTTTTGTCTAGTTTATTTGTGCTTAGTTTATTTCTGTCTAGTATTACTTTGCTTAGTTACTTTTTGTCTTGTTTTACTTTTCTCATATACCCGAAAATCCATAAAAATTTGAAAAATCTAAAAATTAAAAACTGCTGTTATGGGAGAACCTACAACCTACTTGGAGCTCATAGAATGTTATAATAATTATAGGAAATCAAGAACTAGTAAAATAATGAGTGCTATGATAGAGAAATTAAATACAATTGCTAGAATCTTGCTTAGACGCCATGATATAAACTGTTGCTCTCAACAGGATACTAAACATCTCAAATTTCAATGTGGCTTTAGTGAGGAATTTTTTATTAAGAACTATAACTGGAATTGCTATATTCATTATGGGTTCGAAGAGGTAGAACAATTTGTCTTATTTATGGGAGCCTCCGAGATAGAATCCTTCATGGTTGAGAATTATGAAACTTGTACTATTTGTAAGGACCTTAAAGATTATGTCTCTACTATCCTTAATTCTTGCATAGAATGCTACAGTAGGAATCCTTATATCCTTGATTATAAAGAGAGACACATTAATGCACAAGAATGCACTCACAATTTGCAGGAACCGGTGGAAGAAGAAACTGATGAACCTGAAAGCTCATTGGATGAAAAAGAGGAGGAAATTGATGAACCTGAAATCTCATTGGATGAAAAAGAAGAGGAGAGCGACGAACAAAAGGAGGAAGAATGAATTAGCTACCCATGCCAACCTTCTAATGAGAGTAACTCTTTATCTCTTACACTATTTGATTGTCCTCCATGCTTACCGAAAGAGGTTGAATGTTATGTTCCTGTGGATTCTCTTGAAATATTCCCTATGAGTAAAACTTGTGAGAATAATTATGCTACTGTTATTTATGATAATCCATGCTACTTTGATAAATCTTATGATAATGCTTTGTTTGTGCCTGATGTCGAAATGCATGGTACTAAAGAATTTTGCTTAGCAAATGTCTATGATAAAGCTCTAGATGATGGTCCTATGTTACTTGATAATATTAATTGTACTACTAATGAAAATGGGATTGGAGAGTCCTTAAATTATTCTATGAGTCCCATATCTCTTGAGATTGATCAACTACCTTGTTATATTATTAATAAAAGTAAGTTTGAAAGTTTTTATTCCACTATTCTTGAACTTGATAAAAATTATGTGTTTGGAAATCATGAGAAGCATGCTGCATGTGATAGTTATATTGTTGAGTTTGTTCATGAAGCTACTGAAAATTATTATGAGAGAGGAAAATATGGTTGTTGAAATTTGTATGGTACTAAAACACCTCTCTATGTGCTGAAATTTTTGAAGTTACACTTGTTCTATCTTCCTATGCTTGTTACTTTGCTTTTCATGAACTTGTTTATTTACAAGATTCCTTTGCATAGGAAGCATGTTAGACTTAAATGTGTTTTGGATTTGCCTCTTGATGCTCTCTTTTGCTTCAAATACTATTTCTTGCGAGTGCATCATCAAAACTGCTGAGCCCATCTTAATGGCTATAAAGAAAGCAACTTCTTGGGAGATAACCCATGTGTTATTTTGCTACAGTACTTTATTTTATATTTGTGTCTTGGAAGTTGTTTACTACTGTAGCAACCTCTCCTTATCTTAGTTTTGTGTTTTGTTGTGCCAAGTGAAGCCTCTAATCGAAGGTTGATGCTAGATTTGGATTTCTGCGCAGAAACAGATTTCTATCTGTCACGAATCTGGGCTGTTTTCTCTGTAGGTAACTCAGAAAAATATGCCAATTTACGTGCGTGTTCCTCAGATATGTACGCAACTTTCATTAGTTTTGAGTTTTCTGATTTGAGCAACGGAAGTATTTTATTAAAATTCGTCTTTACTAGCTGTTCTGTTTTGGCAGATTCTGTCTCTGTTTTTTGCATTGTCTCTTGTGGACTTTAAGCGAGCTTTTCTAGACGTAGAGGGCTGTAGCTAATGTTTTATTGAGTTCTTGCAATGTGCCACTACAGGACCAAGGTGAATTCAAATTTTTTGAGTACTAACCCCTCTAATGAAGTTTATGAGAAGTTTGGTGTGAAGGAAGTTTTCAAGGGTCAAGAGAGGAGGATGATATATGATCAAGAAGAGTGAAAAGTCTAAGCTTGGGGATGCCCCCGTGGTTCATCCCTGCATATTTCAAGAAGACTCAAGCGTCTAAGCTTGGGGATGCCCAAGGCATCCCCTTCTTCATCAACTTATCAGGTTCCTCCCCTGAAACTATATTTTTATTCAGTCACATCTTATGTGCTTTACTTGGAGCGTCTGTGTGCTTTTATTTTTGTTTGTGTTTGAATAAATTCGGATCTTAGCAATCCTTGTTTGGGAGAGAGACACGCTCCGCTTTTTCATATGAACACTTGTTCTTCGTTTTACTTTTAATGTTCAATGATAAAAGTTGGAAGCTACAATACTTATCTTTATTTGGTTGGAAAAGGAAAATGCCTCATATGTCTTGGATAATTTGACACTTGGCAATTGTTTTGAGCTCTCAACTAGATCATAAGTTTTTGCATGTAGTTTAAACCTATTAGTGGAGAACTACCGTAAAGCTTGTTGAAATTGGTTTGCATAATTGATCTCTCTTAAGGTCTAGATATTTTCTGGTAAAGTGTTTGAGCAACAAGGAAGACAGTGTAGAGTATTATAATGCTTGCGATATGTTCTTATGTAAGTTTTGTTGTACCGGTTCATACTTGTGTTTGCTTCAAACAACCTTGCTAGCCCAAAGCCTTGTACTGAGAGGAAATGCTTCTCGTGCATCCAAAACCTTGAGCCAAAACCTATGCCATTTGTGTCCACCATACCTACCTACTATGTGGTATTTCCTGCCATTCCAAAGTAAATTGCTTGAGTGCTACCTTTAAACAATTCAAAATGCTTCTCAATTTGTGTTAATGTTTTATAGCTCATGAGGAAGTATGTGGTGTTTATCTTTCAATCTTGTTGGGCAACTTTCACCAATGGACTAGTGGCTTCATCCGCTTATCCAATAATTTTGCAAAAAGAGCTGGCAATGGGATTCCCAGTCCCAAATTAATTAAACTAAATAGACACTCCTCCATGGTATGTGATTGTTGGACGGCACCCGAAGGATTCGGTTAGCCATGGCTTGTGTAAGCAAAGGTTGGGAGGAGTGTCATCATAATAAAACTAAAATAAAAAGGCACTCCTTCATGGTATGAGATTGTTGGCAGGCACCCGAGGATTCGGTTAGCCATGGTTTGTGAAAGAAAGGTTGGAAGGAGTGCCACCCAAAAATAAAAATAAAATGGGAGCCGCTCTTTGAAGGTTTGTCTGGCAAGGGGGTTAGAGTGCCCGCTACCATTCGTTGACAACAACAAACACCTCCCAAAATTTTACTTTTTATGCTCTCTTTATGTTTTCAAAACCAAAGCTCTAGCACAAATATAGCAATCAATGCTTCCCTCTGCAAAGGGCCATTCTTTTACTTTATGTTGAGTCAGTATACCTACTTCCTTCCATCTTAGAAGCAAACACTTGTGTTAACTGTGCATTGATTCTTACATACTTGCTTATTTGCATTCATCATATTACTTTATGTTGACAATTATCCATGAGATATGCATGTTGAAAGTTGAAAGCAACTGCTGAAACTTATATCTTCCTTTGTGTTGCTTCGATGCCTTTACTTTGAATTTATTGCTTTATGAGTTAACTCTTGTGCAAGACTTTTGATGCTTGTCTTGAAAGTACTATTCATGAAAAGTTTTGCTATATGTTATCTACTTGTTAGCAACTATAGATCATTGCCTTGAGTCACTTCATTCATTTCATATGCTTTGTAATAGTATGATCAAGGTTATGTAAGTAGCATGTCACTACATAAATTATTCTTTTTATCGTTTACCTGCTCGGGACGAGCAGGAACTAAGCTTGGGGATGCTGATACGTCTCTGACGTATCCATAATTTCTGTTGTTCCATGCTTGTTTTATGACAATACTTACATGTTTTGCTTGCACTTTATGATGATTTCATGCGTTTTCCGGAACTAACCTATTAACAAGATGCCACGATTGCCGGTTCTGTTTTCTGCTGTTTTTGGTTCCAGAAAGGCTGTTCGGGCAATATTCTCGGAATTGGACGAAATCAACGCCAAACCTCCTATTTTTTCCGGAAGCATCCAGAACACCGAAGGGGAGTCGGAGAGGGGCCAGAGGGCCACCAGACCATAAGGCGGCGCGGCCTGGCCTGGGCCCGCGCCACCCTATGGTGTGGAGCCCCCAGGCACCCTCCTGCGCCGCCTCTTCGCCTATAAAATCCCTTTCGACCTAAAAACACCGTACCAATTGACGAAACTCCAGAAAGACTCCAGGGGCGTCGCCGCCATCGCGAAACTCCAATTCGGGGGACAGAACTCTGTTCCGGCATCCTGCCGGAACGGGGAAGTGCCCCCGGAAGCCATCTCCATCAACGCCACCGCCTCCGCCATGCTCCGTGAGTAGTTCCCCCATGGACTACGGGTTCTAGCAGTAGCTATGTCGGTATACTCTCCCCCATGTACCTCAATACAATGGTCTCATGAGCTGCCTTACATGATTGAGATTCATCTGATGTAATCGGTGTTGTGTTTGTTGAGATCCGATGGATGATACATTATGATTAGTCTATCTATAAAGTTTGTGAAGTTATTGTTGCTGCGATCTTGTTATGCTTAATGCTTGTCACTAGGGCCCGAGTGGCATGATCTTAGATTTGAGCTCTATACTTATTGCTTAGATTGTATCTACAAGTTGTATGCACATGTCACTGTCCGGAACCAATGGCCCCGAAGTGAGAAGAATCGGGACAACCGGAGGGGATGGCGGTGATGTGAGGATCACATGTTTTCACGGAGTGTTAATGCTTTGCTCCGGTACTCTATTAAAAGGAGTACCTTAATATCCAGTAGTTTCCCTTGAGGCCCGGCTGCCACCGGCTGGTAGGACAAAAGATGTTGTGCAAGTTTCTCATTGCGAGCACGTACGACTATATACGAAAAACATGCCTACATAATTAATAAGCCTGATGTTCTTTCTTAATGCTTTGATTCCTATCAATTGCCCAACTGTAATTTGTTCACCCAACACTTGTCACTTATTGGAGAGTTACCACTAGTGTAGATCGCTGGGAACCCCGGTCCATCTCTCATCATTATATACTCGTTCTACATGTCATTGGAAGTAGTATCAACTATTTTCCGGTGCCATTGCTCCTGTGTTATTGCTACTGCTGCTGTGTTACTGTTACTACTGCTCTCATATTACTGCTACTTTCACATCACCCCTGTTACTAGTGTTTTTCCAGGTGCAGCTGAATTGACAACTCAGTTGTTAAGGCTTATAAGTATTCTTTACCTCCCCTTGTGTCGAATCAATAAATTTGGGTTTTACTTCCCTCGAAGACTATCGCGATCCCCTATACTTGTGGGTCATCAAATACTAAGTTGTGTGACTTCACTAGCACAAATAATAATGATTTCTTATGCACACCTATTGCTCCACCTGCTACTACAGCAGAATTCTTTGAAATTAAACCTGCTTTACTAAATCTTGTTATGAGAGAGCAATTTTCTGGTGTTAGTTCTGATGATGCTGCTGACCATCTTAATAATTTTGTTGAACTATGTGAAATGCAAAAGTATAAGGATGTAGATGGTGACATTATAAAATTAAAATTGTTTCTTTTCTCCTTAAGAGGAAGAGCTAAAGATTGGTTGCTATCTCTGCCTAGAAATAGTATTGATTCATGGACTAAATGTAAAGATGCTTTTATTGGTAGATATTATCCTCCCGCTAAAATTATATCTTTGAGAAGTGGCATAATGAATTTTAAGCAATTAGATAATGAACATGTTGCTCAAGCATGGGAGAGAATGAAATCTTTGGTGAAGAATTGCCCTACCCATGGACTGACTACTTGGATGATCATCCAAACCTTCTATGCAAGATTGAATTTTTCTTCGCGGAACCTATTGGATTCAGCTGTTGTAGGTACCTTTATGTCCATTACTTTGGGGGCGGCAACAAAGCTTCTTGATGATATGATGATAAATTACTCTGAATGGCACACGGAAAGAGCTCCACAAGGTAAGAAGGTAAATTCTGTTGAAGAAACCTCCTCCTTGAGTGATAAGATTGATGCTATTATGTCTATGCTTGTGAATGGTAGATCTAATGTTGATCCTAATAATGTTCCTTTAGCTTCATTGGTTGCCCAAGAAGAACATGTTGATGTGAACTTCATTAAAAGTAATAATTTCAACAACAATGCTTATAGGAATAATTCTGGTAACAACTATAGGCCATATCCTGCTGCTAATGGTAATAGTTATGGTAATTCTTATGGGAATTCTTACAACAATAATAGGAGTGTACCCCCTGGTCTTGAAGCCATGCTTAAAGAATTTATTAGTACACAAACTGCTTTTAACAAATTTGTTGAGGAAAAGCTTGATAAAATTGATATTCTTGCTTCTAAGGTTGATAGACTTGCCTCTGATGTTGATCTTTTAAAATTGAAAGTTATGCCTAATAAGGATAATGATAATAAAAAATTTACTACAGCAAATGCCATCCAAGTTCGAATTAATGAGAATATTAGATTGATGGCTGAATTGCATGCTAGGTGGGAAAGAGAAGAAAACGAAAAACTAGCTAAAGAGAATAATGTAGCTAAATTTTGGACTATTACCACCACTAGTAATGATAATGCTTCACATTTTTCTACACCCCCTACTATCAATGGTAAAATAATTGGTGTTGGCAATGTTTCTACTCCTAGTGCAAAGCGTGCAAAACTGCCTGAAACTGCTGAAATTTTTCAAAATATTGGGGACAATGATCCCATTGCTGTAGATCATAATGGTTTAGATTTTGATGATTGTCACATCTCTGAAGTTATAAAGTTCTTACAAAAACTTGCTAAAAGTCCCAATGCTAGTGCTATGAATTTGGCCTTTACAAAACATATTACAAATGCTCTCATAAAAGCTAGAGAGGAGAAACTAAAACTTGAAACTTCTATTCCTAGGAAGTTAGAAGATGGTTGGGAGCCCATCATTAAGATGAGGGTCAATGACTTTGATTGTAATGCTTTATGTGATCTTGGTGCAAGTATTTCTGTTATGCCTAAGAAAATCTATGATATGCTCGACTTGCCACCATTGAAAAATTGTTATTTGGATATTAATCTTGTTGATAATGCTATAAAGAAACCTTTGGGGAGGATTGATAATGTTCGTATTATGGTTAACAATAACCTTGTCCCCGTTGATTTTGTTGTCTTGGATATTGAATGCAATGCATCTTCTCCCATTATATTGGGAAGACCTTTTCTTCGAACTGTTGGTGCTACCATTGATATGAAGGAAGGTAATATTAAATATCAATTTCCTCTCAAGAAAGGTATGGAACACTTCCCTAGAAAGAGAATGAAGTTACCTTATGATTCTATTATTAGAACAAATTATGATGTTGATGCTTCATCTCTTGATGTTACTTGATTCACACTTTCTGCGCCTAGCAGAAAGGCGTTAAAGAAAAGCGCTTATGGGAGACAACCCATTATTTTAATTCTTCACTTTGTTTTATATTTGAGTCTTGGAAGTTGTTACTACTGTAGCAACCTCTTCTTATCTTTATTTTATTGCATTGTTGTGCCAAGTAAAGTCTTTGATAGTAAAGTCAATACTAGATTTGGATTACTGCGCAGGAACAGATTTCTTCCTGTCACGAAATTGAGCCGCCCCTGCTGTAGAAAATTTAGAAAAATCTGCCAATTTACGTGCGTGATCCTCAGATATGTACGCAACTTTCATTCAATTTGGGAATTTTCATCTGAGCAAGTATGGTGCCTCTAAAAAATTCGTCTTTACGGACTGTTCTGTTTTGACAGATTCTGCCTTTTATTTCGTATTGCCTGTTTTGCCATGTTTGATGGATTTCTTTGTTCCATTAACTTTCAGTAGCTTTGTGCAATGTCCAGAAGTGTTAAGAATGATTATGTCACCTCTGAATATATAAATTTTCAATTATGCACTAACCCTCTAATGAGATTGTTTTGAGTTTGATGTGGAGGAAGTTTTCAAGGGTCAAGAGAGGAGGATGATACAATATAATCAAGAAGAGTGAAAAGTCTAAGCTTGGGGATGCCCCCGTGGTTCATCCCTGCATATTTTAAGAAGACTCAAGCATCTAAGCTTGGGGATTCCCAAGGCATCCCTTCTTCATCGACAACTTATCAGGTCACCTCTAGTGAAACTATATTTTTATTCCGTCACATCTTGTGTGCTTTACTTGGAGCGTCTGTTTGTTTTTGTTTTTGTTTTTGTTTGAATAAATTCGGATCCTAGCATTCTTTGTTTGGGAGAGAGACACGCTCCGCTGTTTCGTATGAACACATATGTTCTTAGCTTTATTCTTAATGTTCATTGCGAAGGTTGAACTACCTCATTCATTGTTATATGGTTGGAAACAGAAAATGCTGCATGTGGTAAATGGTATAATGTCTTGAATAATTTGATACGTGGCAATTGTTGTGCTCATATAGGTCATGTTTAAGCTCTTGCACCATGTACTTTGCACCCATTAATGAATAACTACATAGAGCTTGTTAAAATTTGGTTTGCATGATTGGTCTCTAGAGTCTAGATATTTTCTGGTTAAGGTGTTTGAACAACAAGGAGACGATGTAGAGTCTTATAATGCTTACAATATGTTCATATGTGAGTCTTCCTGCACCTTTTTATACTTGAGTTTGCTTCAAACAACCTTGCTAGCCTAGCCTTGTATTGAGAGGAATATTTCTCGTGCATCCAAATCCTTGAGCCAATAACTATGCCATTTGTGTCCACCATACCTACCTACTACATGGTATTTCTCTGCCATTCCAAAGTACATTACTTTAGTGCTACCTTTAAAAAATATATCCTTTGTCTTTGCAATATATAGCTCATGGGAAAATAGCCTTAAAAACTATTGTGGTGAAGAATCTGTAGCTATGTATCTTATTTCTTAATAAGTTGCTTGTTGAGCGGTAACCATGTTTCTGGGGACGCCATCAACTTTTACCTTTGTTGAATATCATGTGAGTTGCTATGCATGTTCGTCTTGTCTGAAGTAAGGGCGATTTTCATGATCAAATGGTTTGAGTATGCATATTGTTAGAGAAGAACATTGGGCCGCTAACTAAAGCCATGATTCATGGTGGAAGTTTCAGTTTGGAAAATTAATCCTCAATCTCTTATGAGAATATTAACTGTTGTTGAATGCTTATGCATTAAAGAGGAGTCCATTATCTGTTGTCTATGTTGTCCCGGTATGGATGTCTAAGTTGAGAAT
This sequence comes from Lolium perenne, assembly GCF_019359855.2. Classification (NCBI taxonomy): domain Eukaryota; kingdom Viridiplantae; phylum Streptophyta; class Magnoliopsida; order Poales; family Poaceae; genus Lolium; species Lolium perenne. The sequence goes on from NC_067250.2 coordinate 278,851,513, forward strand.
AATCAAAAGCGAGAAATCCAATGCGAACTTTCTCCTTAGACCTTTGTACAGGCGGCATAGAGGTACCCCTTTGTGACACTTGGTTGAAACATATTCTATGCAATGATAATCCATGTTAATCCAAGCTAATTAGGACAAGGTGCGAGCACTATTGGTATACTATGCATGAGGCTTGCAACTTATAGGAAATCTTATACATAACACATATGATTTATTACTACCGTTGACAAAACTGTTTCTTGTTTTCAAAATGAAAAGCTCTAGCACAAAAATAGTAATCCATGCTTCCCTCTGTGAAGGGCCTATCTTCTACTTTATTGTTGAGTCAGTTTACCTATTCTTTCTATCTTAGAAGCAAACACTTGTGTAAACTGTGTGCATTGATTCTTACATGTTTACCTATTGCACTTGTTATATTACTTTGTGTTGACAATTATCCATGAGATATACATGTTGAAGTTGAAAGCAACCGCTGAAACTTATATCTTCCTTTGTGTTGCTTCAATGCCTCTACTAAGAATTTATTGCTTTATGAGTAACTCTTATGCAAGTCTTATTGATGCTTGTCTTGAAAGTATTATTCATGAAAAGTCTTTGTTATATGATTCATTTGTTTACTCATTGTCTTTGCCCTTGCTTCGAATCGCTGCATTCATCTCATATGCTTTACAATAGTATTGATCAAGATTATGATAGCATGTCACTTCAGAAATTATCCTTGTTATCGTTTACCTACTCGAGGGCGAGTAGGAACTAAGCTTGGGGATGCTTGATACGTCTCAAACGTATCTATAATTTCTTATGTTCCATGCTACTTTTATGATGATACTCACATGTTTTATACACATTATATGTCATTATTATGCATTTTCCGGCACTAACCTATTAACGAGATGCCGAAGAGCCAGTTGTTGTTTTCTGCTGTTTTTGGTTTCAGAAATCCTACAAAGGAAATATTCTCGGAATTGGACGAAATCAACGCCTAGGGTCTTATTTTTCCACGAAGCTTCCAGAAGACCGAGGGAGATACGAAGTGGGGCGACGAGGCGCCACCACAATAGGGCCGCGCGGCCTAAGGGGGGCCCACGTCGCCCTAGTGTGTGGGCCCCTCGTGTCGCCCCTAAACCTACCCTTCCGCCTACTTAAAGCCTTCGTCGCGAAAACCCCAGTACCGAGAGCCACGATACGGAAAACCTTCCAAAGACGCCGCCGCCGCCAATCCCATCTCGGGGGATTCAGGAGATCGCCTCCGGCACCCTACCGGAGAGGGGAATCATCTCCCGGAGGTCTCTTCATCACCATGATCGCCTCCGGATCGATGTGTGAGTAGTTCACTCCTGGACTATGGGTCCGTAGCAGTAGTTAGATGGTTGTCTTCTCCTCATTGTGCTATCATGTTAGATCTTGTGAGCTGCCTATCATGATCAAGATCATCTATTTGTAATGCTACATGTTGTGTTTGTTGGGATTCGATGAATTTTGAATACTATGTCAAGTTGATTATCAATCTATCATATATGTTGTTTATGTTCTTGCATGCTCTCCGTTGCTAGTAGAGACTCTGGCCAAGTTGATACTTGTAACTCCAAGAGGGAGTATTTATGCTCGATAGTGGGTTCATGCCTCCATTGAATCTGGGGGAGTGACAGCAACCTCTAAGGTTGTGGATGTGCTGTTGCCACTAGGGATAAAGCATCGATGCTTTGTCTAAGGATATTTGTGTTGATTACATTACGCACCATACTTAATGCAATTGTCTGTTGTTCCAACTTAATACTGGAAGGGGTTCGGATGATAACCTGAAGGTGGACTTTTTAGGCATAGATGCATGCTAGATAGCGGTCTATGTACTTTGTCGTAATTCCCTGATTAAATCTCATAGTACTCATCATGATATATGTATGTGCATTGTTATGCCTTCTTTATTTGTCAATTGCCCAACTGTAATTTGTTCACCCAACATGCTATTTCTTATCGGAGAGACACCACTAGTGAACTGTGGATCCCGGTCCAATTCTTTACATCTAAAATACAATCTACTGCAATTGTTCTTTACTGTTCTTTGCAAACAACCATCATCTTCCACACTATACATCTAATCCTTTGTTTACAGCAAGCCGGTGAGATTGAAAACCTCACTGTTACGTTGGGGCAAAGTACTTTGATTGTGTTGTGCAGGTTCCACGTTGGCGCCGGAATCCCTGGTGTTGCGCCGCACTACACTCCGCCACCAACAACCTTCACGTGTTCCTTGACTCCTACTGGTTCGATAACCTTGGTTTCTTACTGAGGGAAAACTTACTGCTGTGTGCATCACACCTTCCTCTTGGGGTTCCCAACGGACGTGTCGACTACGCGTCATCAAGCTTCTTCATTTCTCTTCTTGAGACACTCGTTCTGTGGATCATGCTCATCTGCCCACGTGGTGGTGGAAACGCCTCGTTGGGTTGATGAGGCTGCGCCTGCTGGACCTGGTGCTGCGGTGGGGTTGGTGGTGGTGGTGGCTGCGGCTGCTGCTGGATGAGTTCCTGCCTACAATCTCTGAGCAAGTGGCTTGACTTCGTTTTGTTGTCCTTAGAGTCGATGTACGAGTGCAGGTAACAAGGAGTGTTTATCTGTTCGCCGAAGGGTAACTTGGGAGTCCTCTGTGGTCGTGGTTTGTAGTTACCACGGTTTCCAGAGTTGTTTCGATTGCCGTCCTGCCGATCGTCTCGTTTGTCGTCATACCGATCGTCCTGCCGATCAGAGTATCCTGCGGCTACTAGGTTACTATCGTCGTAACTGCGGTTTTTCCTTTTCTTATGGCGATCCCTTCGTCCACCCGAGTCATGCTTCGGTTGGTCGTCGTCTTCGTCATCACTGCGCTGTCGCGGCCTTCGTACGTTGTCCTCGCCATCAGCCCAGCTGTTGGCGATTTCCATTAACTTGGTTATAGTTTTTGGTTTTTTGCGCCCGAGTTCCTCTATGTAAGTTTCGCGTCGGATGCCATCGCTGAAGGCATCGATTGCTCTGTCGATAGAGACATCTTCGGCAGCGTTCAAGAGCTTGGTGAATCTCCCGATGTATGCACGCATCGATTCCTTCTGCTTTTGCTGGCAATGCCGTAATTCCTCAATCCCGACGGGCCTTTTGTATGTTGCTTGGAAATTAGCAACGAAGGTGTCTACTAGGTCGTCCCATGATTTGATGGAACCCTTCGGCAGGCCTCTTAACCAAGCTCGTGCTGAATCCTTCAGGTAAAGCTGCAAGCATTGCATTGCTGCTATCTGATTTCCTTTATGCAGAATCACAGTCTGCAAGTAATCATCTATCCAGGACCTCGGCTCCTGCTGTCCATCGTATTTGGCGGCGTCAGTAGGGGTAGGTTTGAACTTTCTGGGTGGCATCGCCTCGCGGATTTTGTAGCTTAAACAATCGGCCCCCCTTAGCTCGCCGTCGTTTTCCTGGCTGTCATCCGAAGAATCACTGTCATACTCCTCCCTAGCGGCGCGTCGTCGCCTTGCTTTGTCGATTCTGCTCTGGGTGATTTCATCTCGAGCGTCTCTCGCATGAGCTCTGGCCTGTAACGTGGTCTTTTCCTTCCGCGGGACCAGGTTGTCTCCCAATATTGCGAGACTTTCTAGGGCACCTCGGTGAGCTTGAGCCATAGAACCTTCGGGGCGCTGATTGATGAGGTATGCTGCGAGATTGGCGGTCGCTCCTGCGATGGTTTTTGGCCGTGGCATGCCCGCGGTGTCCGTGGTCATAAAAGACTTGGTCAGATTCGACGTTATTTCTCTGGCGTCATCCTCCGAGAGTCTGGATAACCTTGATCGGTGCTTGCCTGCCCCTAGAGTGCTTCGAGAGGCGCTTCCTCGCGAACCTCTCCGTCGTTCACTAGATTGGTCTGCAGCAGATAGGCGTCTCTCGAGGGTGGCTTGCTCTTTCGATAGGCATTCCCGGTTTTTCTCCAATATAGAGCGATAAGCGTTGAGGTTTCCAACCGAGGTTCCTGCGGGGAGCGGTGTGTTGTTAAGCATGGCTGCCTTGGCTGCTGCCCACTCCTCCTCTACAATGGTGTAATCGCTGTTGTTGTTACTGGCACTGTTTCCAAAACTTGCTCGTCTGCTGGAGCGGGGGGTGTGATCTCCATCTCCCCTGTTCCTTGTGTTTCCCGTGTTATTGGCGACATAAACCTGGTGATGTGCCGTTCTCCGGGTGATACCTTGGACGATGCTATCGACACTATCCTCTCCCGATGAGTACTGGGCATTGCAGATGAATGGTGTGTCGCTTGATCCTAGCCCGTGCCTGGTATCACGGTTCAAGCAGTAGTACGAAGTCATCTCCGAAGATGTGGGATTGTCAGATCCAACCGACATGGAAGATGTCGAACGAGGAGTCGATGGCGCGGGCGAGTTCGTTGAGTCCGTCAGACCAGCCGAAAGGTCGATTGATGATGATGTGCTTGGACCTGTCGATCTGGAGGCGAGTGGTTCCAGCAGTCGAAGGACTCCTTCCGAGTTGACGTTGTAGTGGACGCTGCGAAGGTCATCTCCATGTTTACTTGTAGATCAGGAAAAGGTCGAGCGAGACGAGTCGCTGTGCGGGGTGAATTCATAGGAGCCGAATCGAATCGGGCTTCCCAGACTTGGCGATGATGGTGTCGATGAAGCTGCCGATGACATGACTGGATCTGCCGATGACCGATCTTGTGCCGACAGGGTTCCCACAGACGGCGCCAATTGTCGAGGGAACTCCTCGGGAATGCCCTCCGATTGGGGCTTAGGGTTGATGGAATCCTGTAAGCTGATACGAGACATCGGTTCACAGACAAGCGGGAGAGCGATTTACCCAGGTTCGGGGTCCTCGATGAGGTAAAACCCTTACGTCATGCCTGTCTGATTTTGATTATGAGAATATTGGGTTACAATGGGGTGCTGAAAGGTTCGACTGAGATCTCGTCGAGAGGCTAAGTGCTGCGGCGACCTAGCTCTAGACTTTTGGTGGCTAAGATTGCTAAAATTGATCGTGTCCCTCGGCAGCCCCTCTCCTGGCCTTTATATAGGAGGCCAGGTCCCAAGAGGTCTAACCGAGTACGACTAGGTTTACAGTAGTTCTAACTCTAAACTTTCCTTGTTCGGCTCCTTCCTTGTCTTGCCCGCCAAGGAATCTTCTGCCGCGCCATCCGAGTGGCCCGCCAAGCTATCGAGTACCATCATGGGCCTCCAGTTAAATCGTACATGATAGGGCTATGTTGGTTACCCGAAGGGTAATGCCCACGTCATTAGGGCAAAACATGTGAATAGAATTATTAATGAATGTTAATTAATTGGGGCTGGGAACCCCGTTGCCAGCTCTTTTTGCAAAATTATTGGATAAGTGGATGTGCCACTAGTCCATTGGTGAAAGTCTGCCCAACAATATTGAAAGATAAAACACCACATACTTCCTCATGAGCTATAAAACATTGACACAAATAAGGAGTAATAAAGTTTTGAATTGTTTAAAGGTAGCACATGAAGTATTTACTTGGAATGGCAGAAAAATACCACATAGTAGGTAGTTATGGTGGACACAAATGGCATAGGTTTTGGCTCAAGGTTTTGGATGCACGAGAAGCATTCCCTCTCAGTACAAGGCTTTGGCTAGCAAGGTTGTTTGAAGCAACACAAGTATGAACCGGTACAGCAAAACTTACATAAGAACATATTGCAAGCATTATAAGACTCTACACTGTCTTCCTTGTTGCTCAAACACTTTTACCAGAAAATATCTAGACCTTAGAGAGACCAATCATGCAAACCAAATTTCAACCAAGCTCTACGGTAGTTCTCCACTAATAGGTTTAAACTACATGATGCAAGAGCTTAAACATGATCTACTTGAGAGCTCAAAACAATTGCCAAGTATCAAATTATTCAAGACAATATACCAATTACCACATGAAGCATTTTCTGTTTCCAACCAAATAGCAATAATTGCAGCGGCTTTCAGCTTTTGCCATGAACATTAAAAGTAAAACGAAGAATACCAGTGTTCAAATGAAAAGCGGAGCGTGTCTCTCTCCCACACAAGCATTATAGGATCCAAATTTATTCAGAGAATGAAAATAACAAAACAAAAATAAAAGCACACAGACGCTCCAAGTAAAGCACATAAGATGTGACGGAATTAAAATATAGTTTCACTAGAGGTGACCTGATAAGTTGTTGATGAAGAAGGGGATGCCTTGGGCATCCTCAAGCTTAGATGCTTGAGTCTTCTTGAAATATGCATGGATGAACCACGGGGGCATCCCCAAGCTTAGACTTTTCACTCTTCTTGATCATATTATATCATCCTCCTCTCTTGATCCTTGAAAACTTCCTTCACACCAAACTCAAAGCAATCTCATTAGAGGGTTAGTGCATAATAAAAAAAAATTCACATGTTCAGCAAGGACAGAATCATTCCTAACACTTCTGGATATTACCCAAGGTTACTGAAATTTAATGGAGCAAAGAAACCCACTCAAACACAGTAAAAGAGACAATGCAAAATAAAAGGTAGAATCTGTCGAAACAGAACAGTCCGTAAAGACGAATTTTTTCGAGGCAATTAACATGCTCAGATGAAAAAGCTCAAATTAAATGAAAGTTGCGTACATATCTGAGGATTACTCATGAATTTTTTCAAGATTTTACGATTTTTCTACAGAGAGAACAGCTCAAATTCGTGACAGCTAAAAATTTGTTCCTGCGCAGAAATCCAAATCTAGTATCAACTTTCTATCAAAGACTTTACTTGGCACAGCAATGCAATAAAGTAAAGATACAAAGGTATCTATTATATACTAAAAGCAAAATAATGATGTATAACAGAGACACCACGTTAATCCACATCATCTAAATTACCATGACAGTTAGATCTAAATTTTACGGTTAAAATTTACTTATGCATTAAATATTACGTAACATGTTTAACGTGTCAGCTTTTAAATAACTAGCATAGTGGCCGCGAGGGCATCATCTTTTGGTGGTTGGAAGTGTTCTATAAACTAGGTGATACCCCGCGCGTTGCTGCGGTAATTTTAGCATGTGATGCTAAGTGAAAAGATAACCAAATTCTGAGACACATAATGTAACATCCCAAGTTTCAACAAAATGAACAAGAGAGAATTCAAGAATCCAAAAATCAGGGTTAACAAAAATTTTTTCTCATCATATAGGTTTATGCATATAGGTCACCTTATTAATTATTTTGAGTGTGCAATTGCCATGATGTTTGCTTATGTGTTCTCTCTCACTCTAAAACCCTAACAATGATCACTTGATCACCCTTAGCCAATTAAAATTGAAATATAAAAGAAATCCCAAAAATCCATTTCACTCTCACATAAGGCCTATGCCATTTTTGCAAATACTTAATCTAGGCCAATTTGGTTTGCACCATTACTTGTAAATGGTTACTAAACACTTATTAACACCTTTGGAATCAAGCCAACTCAATTCAAACCAAAATCAAACTCAAATTCCAAGTCACATGCAATATGGTCACTTATGCCATTTTTAGTCTGATGGCCACTTTGAGCCCCTGGTTCTCTTCTTTCCACTTCTAAACTTTGTCAAACCTTTTCACCTCATCCAAGACAAACTCAAGCACTACAACTTTGCCCAAAACCACCACCCCAAATTCTTCACCATTTTCAAATGGGAAGCAAGCAAAGTTGGAACTTTCTCACATAATCAAGATCATATGCAAAATGTGATTTTGCATATCAATTCCATTTTGACCACCACCACCACCAAAATGCTCCTTTCAATATATGTTTACAACCCACCAAAAAGATTTTCAAAATTCGAAAATATTTTTCTTGCGGGCATTCTGTCGAACACATGGCAGGCAGGGTATCAATTTGAGCCCATACCTCATTTTCTACTTGGACTTGGTCCAACTTTGACCTCTCTGCACCCTGGAGCCTCCCTCTCACCTCACCACACGATCACCACCACTTGCATTTGGACATGGTTTGTTAAATTCAACTCAAACATGCCATGCCGTGGCATGGCATGGCCTCACCGTGCCATCTCCCTCACCCTTCACTTCTGGACTGCACCACCATGCCCACTGGCTCCCTCTCACCTCCCTGGACGAGCTCGTGCCCTCCTTGACCGAGACCAAGCTCACACGCGTCGGAACACGAGCGCCCAGACGCGCCCAGGACTGGCCCATGCCGCGCCAGAGCGCGCATGGCACTCCCTCTGGACGCGCCAGAGCGTGACGAGCCCCGCGTCCTCGCTTCACCTCAGCCCTCACGCTCACCGCCAGTCGACGCCTCACCTCACCGTGACACGCCTGGACACGCTCGCTGGCCCGCGGGAACGCCGCAGGTGACGAACGCGACGACGCCCGTCCGCCACAGTGCCCACGGACGCGTGACGCGCGCCACTGTGCTTGACCACCGAACGCTGTTCTGAGCACACCGTGACGATCCCTGAGTCTGCCTAGACACGACGACGCCCTCGCCCACGCCGTTGATCGCCTGCAGCCCTGCCTCGCCACCGTCACCATGACCCTCCGCCCTGGCTCGGAGCCGCTATAAAAGGGGCACTCCGCGCCCCAAATTGAGCACGCCACTCACCTTCCCTCACCTCACAGCTTCTCCTCGCCGCCTCAATTCCATCGATTAGCCACTGCCTCGCCCCAATTGCTAGCTCGCCGCCGCTTACCGTAGCCGAAGCTCGCCGGAGAAGGAGGCCACCCCAGGACGCGCCGCTGCTTCCAGGCGCCTCCCCATCATCGACAACGTCGCGGCGCACCACTCCGACGACCGCCGGAGCTCCGACGACCCCTCCGACCCCCTGCTGCCGCCGCGCTCGCCACTGCCTCTCGCCGTCGACGACGACAACCTCCAGCCGTTGGATCATCGCCTGATCCAACGCTCCTCACTTCCCCGTACCGGTTCGGTGAGTAAAACTCACTGACGCGTGGGTCCCGCCGTCAGACGGCCTGCTCGCGCTGGACGCGAAGTGGGCCGGCCCATTTTCCTTTTTCTCCGCAGCCCAAGTTCTTTCCCGCGCGAAGCCCACCGTTTGAATTCAATTTTGGAAATTAGAAAAATAGCATAATCTGTTGCAAACTTTGAAATTCAATAGTGACAAATCTACTCAGCCAAATTTTACAAACTTTATATTTCTGGAAACCTTATGAAATTGTCTACACAATGCCACTGGATAGAACCCTAGATCTTTTGTAGAATTAAAGTGACAAATTAAACAAGGCAGGGCCTTTTCTGTTTTATTTTAATTCTTAAAAATCAACCAAAAATGCTTTTCAGTTAATTCCACCTCCAATAATTCACTTTTCCCTTATACTAATTGTTTCTACAAAAATATGCCATGCTTCCTTTGAATGATCATGGTTTAGTTGATTTAAATGCCTTATGGCTATTTTCTAGTCAAAGATATTGTCCAAAACTATTAATAAATCTTATGTGGGATTTTCCCTCATTTAAATCTTGTCACCACAATTTCCAAATGAAGTGGAGACTCTGGTTATTTAGGTCCCATAGGAATTGTTGGTGATATTAAATCTTTGTTATGCTAGAATTAAATGGTATGAGGTGCTCACCTCATTTAAATCTTTTTCTCCACATGCTAAGTGTGAAGAGGTTGACTTGGGTCAACCTAGGTCACATATTATGCCTAAGAGAAATTAAATCTTAATAAGATAATGAGAGGAAATTATTTCTCTAAATAATTCAAAGTAACATTTAAGTTTAGTATGAGAGGAAATTATTTTTCTTAAATAATAAGAAAAACACATCCACCAACTTATTAGCCAAATGTGATGCTAGTTTAAGTGTGTGAACCATGTCTGTGCATAGTTTAGTAGATTAGTATGGTGTGATGATTGTGTACCCCGTATTCGTATTTTAGACGCTAGTACCGAGGAGTACCAGGAGGAGGAGGAGGTCTACTTCCAGGAAGAAGAAGACCACTTTGACCAGTTTCCCAACCAAGGCAAGATAATACTCTTGCAAAGTGCAAAGCTCACCATGAGCAAGGCATTGCCCCATTTACTTTATGCTTATGATCCTATTTCCCAGTTTTACTCTACAAGCTTTATTTACTGTTGTTTTATCAAAGTACTTGTTGATTTATGATTTACTAGATTAGTATGGAGTTAGTACAAGAGTATCAAACTTAGCCTAGAAGCAAAGAAAATACTTAGCACCCCTCACACATAGTGGCTAGTGCTAAATTAAAAATGACTACTCTAGATGGGAACTTGTGTTGATGAGATGAGGATGGTGAAAACCTTGGAATGATTAGTCATTTCCATTGAAAGATTTTTTTTTGAAGGTGAATATGACACTAAAGTTGACTTGGTGACTTTGGCTAAAAACTGATGATTGATTGGATGCGATACCATTCCAATTTTTGAGTACCCCCACAATACCTGATTATGGGTAGGGCTTAGCTGGAAATTTATGTGTCTTAGTATGGGTTCCCTCTGAACACACATCATAGGGGTTATGCTTGAGGCTGCCTCCGTTGTTGAGAAATGATGTGAACTGAAGGTGAATTGTACGGCCAAGCCCTGTGCAGTTCCCGGGTTAACAGTTGGTTTTCACCGGGAGGCCAAGCTCATGGGGAGAGGTGCCTATACTAGGGTGTGTAAGTGAAAGGTTAACGGTTGGTGATCCGCGTACTGAGTTACGATTATTCAGGGTTTTATCCCTGACGGATGAAATCAAATGTTGTGGCACAAGTGTGCGACCTCTGCAGAGTGTAGAACTATTCGAATAGCCGCGTCCGCGGATATGGACAATTGGAAAGGCCATTCTGTTTCCGTCATCAGAATTTATATCTTTGTGACTGGTGTTTTTGAACTTGAACTTGAAAGGTGACTTTGACTTTGAATCACAACTGAGTTGTGGGAATGACACTAATGTTCCCACTTGAGTTAGTTAGCACTTGAGGAGTTGTTTACGAAAGTGTTTATGAAATAAAATTGGCTTTATGCAAATAAACTTAGAGCTTAGAACACCCTTTTTTGTCAATGCTAGTACTTGCTTTAGTATTAGATTGCGAGTACATAAAGTACTCACGGCTTTGTCCCTGGCTATTCAAATGGCCAGACTATGAAGCCGAGCAGCAGTACGAGGAGGACGATCAGCAGGACGTCTACCACAACTAGGAGCTTCTAACGTCAAGCGTTGGCCTGTGGACTAGAGAGTCCTTGTATCTTACGCTTCCGCTATGAACTGGTGTTTGTTCGTTGATCATTAGATCAACTATTTGTGTAATATGGATCATGTGATTCCAAGTTGTAAGACACTATGGTTTGTAATGAATGATGACTGTGATACTTAACTATTATGCCTCGCAACAACAATTTCCTGGGATTGCGATGTATGACATAATAGGCATCCGGACTTAAAAATCCGGGTGTTGACAAGTTGGTATCAGAGCCATTGTTTGACCTTAGGAGACCCTAGTTAGAAATGGACGTTCTGAAAAATTGAGTTTCAAAAAGGAATGAAGTATTTCTGAAAATTTTAATCTTTGTCTTCTCCTTGAGCTCTTTGGAAAAACAAGAAGTCATGCTCTTCCTTAGAAATATAACTAAAATTTTGCCACACTTGTTCACTTCTCTAACTTAAATCCTTTACTTCACTTTCAGATGGAGCCCGTGAACACGAAGTTTTACCAGCTTGGGAATGGGGGAAGCTTGATCTTCGAGCACGACCTCAACGCCCTGTCCGACCACCTTGGTCGCCCGCACCCGGAGTTCCACGGATCGCAGATCGCGAACCAGCCAGGAGGCGAGTTGCAGTGGATCATCACCGCTGACTTGAGGGGCAAGATGGAGCCTCCCACTTCTGAGAGGATCCTCTTCTCCTTCATGGAGAGCAACTGGCTGGACGGACTTGCTCGCGGACTTCAGGAGGGACTCGCACGCCTGTGCGGGATGAGCGGGGAGGCACTCAAGCACCCTCGCTTTTCGCACCTTGCGAGGCGTAACTCTGCTGGAGAGCCCATGGACATGACCTCTCACCCGGAGCTGAAGCACCATGTGGAGCATCTCGACTTCATGCTGTACCACACTCAGCAGGATCTCGACCACTCCCGTGAGTACGCCAACCAGACTCACGCCCGCATCATCGAGCAAGGTGACTGCATCAAGCTGCTCGCCAAGGACCGCAGGACCCTCCGCCAGCAGCGCGCGAAGAGGGATGCCACTATCACCCGCCTCCGCGCGAAGATAGCAGCACTTGAGGCCACTGTCAAGGCCCAGGAGGAGCAGATGAAGAAGATGGAGGAAGATGGAGAAGACATTCAGGGAGGAAGCAACTACCTGAGTGACGACAACGACTTCGAGGAGGATGAGAACACCGAGGGGGAAGACTACGACTTCCTGGACGACGAGGATGATGACCACACCCCCATCGATGTTGATGAGGAGGAGGAGTAGTTCACTTATGCACTATCGTAGGTGTGAGTTGTATCCCGCCCCATGTATCGTAGCTTGGAGAAGAAGGGTTCTTAAAACCCTTAGTGTGTTAGCTTGTAATGTGTGTTGTTTGCTATGAATGAATGTATGTTTGTGTCATCATGAAAAGACTTCAAGTTTTAAACTTTTGAACTCAACCACAAAACAAGCCATAGAAATTTCCCTCTTTTCTCATGATCAATCTCAATACTCAGATGGCCCCTCCAACTCGCAACACGAACCAAGATGCTATGATGCAGATATTGCAAGTTATGCTGGAAGATAGAGAAGCAGAAAGAGCTGAAAGGCAAGCCAACATTGCAGCACTCCAACAGCTTGTCAACAACAACCAAGGCCACCATGATCATCCAGGATCTAAGCTCAAGAACTTCCAGAACACCAACCCACCAGTTTTCAGCAAGACTGAGGAACCACTTGATGCAGATGATTGGCTCCAAACTATGGAGAACAATCTAGAAGTAGCTGGAGTGGAAGAGAATGAGAAAGTGCTGTTTGCCACGCACTACTTAGCAGGACCAGCAAGAGCTTGGTGGACAAGCACCCGTGCCATGAACGCGGGACAGTTCATGACTTGGACTGATTTCAAGCTCAAGTTCAGCAAGTACCATGTGCCCCCGGGTCTGATAAAGAAGATGAGAGATGAATTCCGTGAACTGAAGCAAGGCCGGATGTCCGTGGTGGAATACCGCGACAAGTTTCTCACACTGTCAAGGTACGCCCCGGATGAGACCGACACTACTGAGAAGAGGAAGGAAAGGTTCCTGAACGGACTGCACGATGAGATGCAGACTGTGTTAATCAACATCCCCTTTGCCGACCTCGAAGCCCTCGTTGACTCCGCCATCCAGATGGAAGGCAAACTGCACCAAGCCAGCGAGAACCGCAAGCGCCGCATGATGAATCAGAGTGGGCCTAGCAATGCCCCAAGGTATCGCCCCAACTCAGGCGGAGGTTTCAGAACCAACAAGCCCAATGCACAGATGTCACGTCCGGTTTATCAAAACCGGAGTGGAGGAAACCCCAGGCCAGGAGGCCACCACAACAACAGCAACTACAACAACAACAACAACTTCAACCGCGCTCCGCCGAGAGCCCCCAACAACAACAACAGCCACAGCAACACCAACACCGCACCAAGGACCGGGAGCAATGCAATCCCCGTCGCAAACAAGCAGGACAAGACCACCATCACTTGCTATGAGTGTGGTGTAGTGGGGCATTACTCCAATGAGTGTCCCAAGAGGCTCGCCAAGCTCGCAGGCAACCCCGCACCACCTGCTCAGCAGCAACGCCGTGTCTCCACCGGCAAGAAGTTCGCCCCCAACAACCCGAACAACCGCGGGGGTCGCCTCTACCACATGAATGCTGAGGAGGCCCAGGAAGCACCTGACGTGGTGCTGGGTATGTTCTCTGTTAACTCAATACCAGCAAGAGTGTTGTTTGATTCTGGAGCATCGCATTCGTTCGTTACAGAAGATTTTGTGTGCACTAGTAAGATTCAACCAATCAGCTTGAAACATGTCATGGTAGTTCAAATACCTGGATCAACCACTAAAGCTAGAAAATTCTGCAAAGATGTACCCATCAGAATCCATGAAATAGACTTTTATGCAAACTTGATTGTTCTGGGAACAAAAGGATTGGAAGTAGTCCTGGGTATGGACTGGATGGCGAAACATCATGGATTGATAGACTGCGCCAAGAAGGCCATCACCATGACAAGTAGCACCGGAATAATAATAGAACACTTATCTGAAAAACTACCCAGAAAATTCACCTGCAATCAAAGTGTAGCAAAGCCAACTCTGGATCAAATCAGGGTCGTCTGTCGATACCCTGATGTGTTTCCGGATGATCTACCCGGTATGCCCCCAGATCGGGATATCGAGTTCATCATCGAGTTAATCCCTGGAACAGGACCTATAGCCCAGAGAGCCTACAGCATGAACCCCTCAGAGTTAATGGAACTGAAGAAACAACTGGATGATATGCTGTACAAAGGTCTGATTCGACCAAGTGCGTCGCCTTAGAGATCACCAGTTTTGTTTGTGGATAAAAAGGACGGTGCCACTCGTTTGGTTACGGATTATCGTAAGCTTAACGATGTCACCATCAAGAACAAATATCCCTTGCCAAAGATAGAAGACCTGTTTGACCAGCTGACCGGTGCTCAAGTTTTCTCAAAGATTGATCTGAGGACAGGTTACCATCAACTGAAGATTCGAGCAACAGATATTCCAAAGACTGCCTTTACCACCAGATATGGACTGTATGAGTACAATGTCATGTCCTTTGGACTGACCAATGCCCCCGCTTACTTCATGAATCTCATGAATAAGATCTTTATGGAATTCCTGGATAAGTTTGTCGTTGTCTTCATCGACGACATCCTTATCTACTCCAAATCAGAAGAAGAACATGAGCAACATTTGGAAGTGGTTCTAGAAACCCTTAGGCAACATCAGTTGTACGCCAAGTTTAGCAAATGTGAGTTTTGGTTAAGAGAAGTGGGATTCCTGGGACACATCTTGTCTGCAGGAGGAATTGCTGTAGATCCCGCAAAAATCAAAACAGTTGAGGAATGGAAGGCCCCAACCACCCAGACTGAAGTCAGAGCATTTCTAGGATTGGCGGGATATTACCGCCGATTTGTTGAAGGATTTTCAAGTATCGCAAGACCAATGACTCAACTGCTGAAGAAGGACCGGAAATTTGATTGGAATGACAAATGTGAAGAAAGTTTTCAGCTACTCAAGCTCAGATTAACCACAGCCCCAATACTGATCATGCCCGATGTCACCAAGCCATTTGATGTCTATTGTGATGCATCCAAGACTGGACTTGGATGTGTGCTGATGCAAGAAGGCAAAGTAATATCTTACCTATCAAGGCAACTGAAGCAACATGAACAGAACTATCCAACTCATGACTTGGAGTTAGCAGCCGTAGTGTTAGCCCTGAAGGTTTGGCGTCATTACCTCATGGGTAATCGATGCGAGATATATTCCGATCACAAGAGCCTGAAGTACATTTTCACCCAGAAGGAGCTGAACATGAGACAGCGCAGATGGATAGAATTAATCAAGGATTACGACATGGAAATTCACTACCACCCCGGCAAGGCCAATGTGGTAGCGGATGCCTTGAGCAGACTGCCGTGTCAGTTAAACTCCATGATCGCAATAGAGCAACCAAGCCTGTACCAAGAGTTTGAACAATTCAGACTAGAGCTAGTGAGCGAAGGATTCCTCGCCAGCATTGAACTCCAACCCACTTTGATGAGCCAGATAAAAGAAGCCCAGAAGGGAAATGCCAGCATTGACGGAATAAAGAGTCAGATAGCTGCAGGAAAGGCACCAGGATTCACCATAGACGAAGCCGGAGTTCTTTGGTACAAAGAACGTCTCTGCGTACCATCGGACTCTGACTTGAAACAAGTCATTCTGCAAGAAGCCCATGACACCCTTTATTCAATCCACCCCGGAGGTACCAAGATGTACCAAGACCTGAAGGAACAATTCTGGTGGCACGGAATGAAGCGAGAGATAGGAAGTTACATCGCCAAGTGTGATATCTGTCAGCGAGTCAAAGCAGAACATCAACGACCCGCAGGACTGTTGCAACCTTTACAGATTCCGGAGTGGAAATGGGATTCTGTCGGTATGGACTTTATCACAGGATTGCCCAAATCTAGCCGAGGAAATGACTCCATTTGGGTAGTCATTGATAGGTTGACCAAGGTTGCACATTTCATCCCTGTCAAGACCACATACCAAGGCCCAAAGCTAGCTGAGTTATACATATCCAGAATAGTCAGCCTGCACGGAACCCCGAAGTCAATTGTGTCAGATAGAGGATCACAATTCACCTCAAGATTCTGGCAGAAAGTACATGAAGGACTAGGAACCCGTCTGAATTTTAGCACAGCATACCACCCACAGACTGACGGACAGACTGAGAGAGTCAACCAGATACTAGAAGATATGCTGAGAGCCTGTGTGCTAGAGTACGGATCCAAATGGGAAGACTGCTTACCATATGCAGAATTCTCCTACAACAATAGCTATCAAGCCAGCTTACAGATGGCCCCCTTTGAAGCCCTGTACGGAAGGAAATGCCGTACCCCTCTGAACTGGTCGGAAGTCGGAGATAGTCAAGTCTTCGGCCCCGATGTTCTCCGCGAAGCCGAAGAGAAGGTGCACAAGATCCGCGAGTACCTCAAGACCGCCCAGTCCAGACAGAAGAGCTACGCCGACAAGAGACGCCGAGAGATGACGTTCGAGATCGGAGACTTTGTGTATCTCAAAGTCTCACCCCTCAAAGGAATGCGGAGATTCCAACTCAAAGGAAAGCTCGCCCCCAGATATGTCGGACCATTCAAGATTCTAGATCGCCGAGGAGAAGTCTCATATCAGTTGGAACTACCGGAAGAGATGTCCGCCGTACACAATGTGTTTCACATCTCACTGCTTCGGAAGTGCCTAGAAGTGCCTGAGAAGACCGAAGTATTCAAGAACATCGACCACAGAGCCATTGATATCAACAAGGACCTAACCTACCGCGAAGTGCCTATTCGCATCCTGGAAGAAGCATTCAGGACCACCCGCACCAGAAGTATCAAGTTCCTGAAAATACAATGGAGTAACCACACTGAAGAAGAAGCAACTTGGGAACGCGAGGAAGATATGAAGAAGGAATACCCAGATCTCTTTAGTACCTAGTTTTCTCTAGATCTCGGGACGAGATCTTTTGTAAGGGGGAAGGGTTTGTAACATCCCAAGTTTCAACAAAATGAACAAGAGAGAATTCAAGAATCCAAAAATCAGGGTTAACAAAAACTTTTTCTCATCATATAGGTTTATGCATATAGGTCACCTTATTAATTATTTTGAGTGTGCAATTGCCATGATGTTTGCTTATGTGTTCTCTCTCACTCTAAAACCCTAACAATGATCACTTGATCACCCTTAGCCAATTAAAATTGAAATATAAAAGAAATCCCAAAAATCCATTTCACTCTCACATAAGGCCTATGCCATTTTTGCAAATACTTAATCTAGGCCAATTTGGTTTGCACCATTACTTGTAAATGGTTACTAAACACTTATTAACACCTTTGGAATCAAGCCAACTCAATTCAAACCAAAATCAAACTCAAATTCCAAGTCACATGCAATATGGTCACTTATGCCATTTTTAGTCTGATGGCCACTTTGAGCCCCTGGTTCTCTTCTTTCCACTTCTAAACTTTGTCAAACCTTTTCACCTCATCCAAGACAAACTCAAGCACTACAACTTTGCCCAAAACCACCACCCCAAATTCTTCACCATTTTCAAATGGGAAGCAAGCAAAGTTGGAACTTTCTCACATAATCAAGATCATATGCAAAATGTGATTTTGCATATCAATTCCATTTTGACCACCACCACCACCAAAATGCTCCTTTCAATATATGTTTACAACCCACCAAAAAGATTTTCAAAATTCGAAAATATTTTTCTTGCGGGCATTCTGTCGAACACATGGCAGGCAGGGTATCAATTTGAGCCCATACCTCATTTTCTACTTGGACTTGGTCCAACTTTGACCTCTCTGCACCCTGGAGCCTCCCTCTCACCTCACCACACGATCACCACCACTTGCATTTGGACATGGTTTGTTAAATTCAACTCAAACATGCCATGCCGTGGCATGGCATGGCCTCACCGTGCCATCTCCCTCACCCTTCACTTCTGGACTGCACCACCATGCCCACTGGCTCCCTCTCACCTCCCTGGACGAGCTCGTGCCCTCCCTTGACCGAGACCAAGCTCACACGCGTCGGAACACGAGCGCCCAGACGCGCCCAGGACTGGCCCATGCCGCGCCAGAGCGCGCATGGCACTCCCTCTGGACGCGCCAGAGCGTGACGAGCCCCGCGTCCTCGCTTCACCTCAGCCCTCACGCTCACCGCCAGTCGATGCCTCACCTCACCGTGACACGCCTGGACACGCTCGCTGGCCCGCGGGAACGCCGCAGGTGACGAACGCGACGACGCCCGTCCGCCACAGTGCCCACGGACGCGTGACGCGCGCCACTGTGCTTGACCACCGAACGCTGTTCTGAGCACACCGTGACGATCCCTGAGTCTGCCTAGACACGACGACGCCCTCGCCCACGCCGTTGATCGCCTGCAGCCCTGCCTCGCCACCGTCACCATGACCCTCCGCCCTGGCTCGGAGCCGCTATAAAAGGGGCACTCCGCGCCCCAAATTGAGCACGCCACTCACCTTCCCTCACCTCACAGCTTCTCCTCGCCGCCTCAATTCCATCGATTAGCCACTGCCTCGCCCCAATTGCTAGCTCGCCGCCGCTTACCGTAGCCGAAGCTCGCCGGAGAAGGAGGCCACCCCAGGACGCGCCGCTGCTTCCAGGCGCCTCCCCATCATCGACAACGTCGCGGCGCACCACTCCGACGACCGCCGGAGCTCCGACGACCCCTCCGACCCCCTGCTGCCGCCGCGCTCGCCACTGCCTCTCGCCGTCGACGACGACAACCTCCAGCCGTTGGATCATCGCCGATCCAACGCTCCTCACTTCCCCGCACCGGTTCGGTGAGTAAAACTCACCGACGCGTGGAGTCCCGCCGTCAGACGGCCTGCTCGCGCTGGACGCGAAGTGGGCCGGCCCATTTTCCTTTTTCTCCGCAGCCCAAGTTCTTTCCCGCGCGAAGCCCACCGTTTGAATTCAATTTTGGAAATTAGAAAAATAGCATAATCTGTTGCAAACTTTGAAATTCAATAGTGACAAATCTACTCAGCCAAATTTTACAAACTTTATATTTCTGGAAACCTTATGAAATTGTCTACACAATGCCACTGGATAGAACCCTAGATCTTTTGTAGAATTAAAGTGACAAATTAAACAAGGCAGGGCCTTTTCTGTCTTATTTTAATTCTTAAAAATCAACCAAAAATGCTTTTCAGTTAATTCCACCTCCAATAATTCACTTTTCACTTATACTAATTGTTTCTACAAAAATATGCCATGCTTCCTTTGAATGATCATGGTTTAGTTGATTTAAATGCCTTATGGCTATTTTCTAGTCAAAGATATTGTCCAAAACTATTAATAAATCTTATGTGGGATTTTCCCTCATTTAAATCTTGTCACCACAATTTCCAAATGAAGTGGAGACTCTGGTTATTTAGGTCCCATAGGAATTGTTGGTGATATTAAATCTTTGTTATGCTAGAATTAAATGGTATGAGGTGCTCACCTCATTTAAATCTTTTTCTCCACATGCTAAGTGTGAAGAGGTTGACTTGGGTCAACCTAGGTCACATATTATGCCTAAGAGAAATTAAATCTTAATAAGATAATGAGAGGAAATTATTTCTCTAAATAATTCAAAGTAACATTTAAGTTTAGTATGAGAGGAAATTATTTTTCTTAAATAATAAGAAAAACACATCCACCAACTTATTAGCCAAATGTGATGCTAGTTTAAGTGTGTGAACCATGTCTGTGCATAGTTTAGTAGATTAGTATGGTGTGATGATTGTGTACCCCGTATTCGTATTTTAGACGCTAGTACCGAGGAGTACCAGGAGGAGGAGGTCTACTTCCAGGAAGAAGAAGACCACTTTGACCAGTTTCCCAACCAAGGCAAGATAATACTCTTGCAAAGTGCAAAGCTCACCATGAGCAAGGCATTGCCCCATTTACTTTATGCTTATGATCCTATTTCCCAGTTTTACTCTACAAGCTTTATTTACTGTTGTTTTATCAAAGTACTTGTTGATTTATGATTTACTAGATTAGTATGGAGTTAGTACAAGAGTATCAAACTTAGCCTAGAAGCAAAGCAAATACTTAGCACCCCTCACACATAGTGGCTAGTGCTAAATTAAAAATGACTACTCTAGATGGGAACTTGTGTTGATGAGATGAGGATGGTGAAAACCTTGGAATGATTAGTCATTTCCATTGAAAGATTTTTTTTTGAAGGTGAATATGACACTAAAGTTGACTTGGTGACTTTGGCTAAAAACTGATGATTGATTGGATGCGATACCATTCCAATTTTTGAGTACCCCCACAATACCTGATTATGGGTAGGGCTTAGCTGGAAATTTATGTGTCTTAGTATGGGTTCCCTCTGAACACACATCATAGGGGTTATGCTTGAGGCTGCCTCCGTTGTTGAGAAATGATGTGAACTGAAGGTGAATTGTACGGCCAAGCCCTGTGCAGTTCCCGGGTTAACAGTTGGTTTTCACCGGGAGGCCAAGCTCATGGGGAGAGGTGCCTATACTAGGGTGTGTAAGTGAAAGGTTAACGGTTGGTGATCCGCGTCGAGTTACGATTATTCAGGGTTTTATCACGACGGATGAAATCAAATGTTGTGGCACAAGTGTGCGACCTCTGCAGAGTGTAGAACTATTCGAATAGCCGCGTCCGCGGATATGGACAATTGGAAAGGCCATTCTGTTTCCGTCATCAGAATTTATATCTTTGTGACTGGTGTTTTTGAACTTGAACTTGAAAGGTGACTTTGACTTTGAATCACAACTGAGTTGTGGGAATGACACTAATGTTCCCACTTGAGTTAGTTAGCACTTGAGGAGTTGTTTACCAAAGTGTTTATGAAATAAAATTGGCTTTATGCAAATAAACTTAGAGCTTAGAACACCCTTTTTTGTCAATGCTAGTACTTGCTTTAGTATTAGATTGCGAGTACATAAAGTACTCACGGCTTTGTCCCTGGCTATTCAAATGGCCAGACTATGAAGCCGAGCAGCAGTACGAGGAGGACGATCAGCAGAACGTCTACCACAACTAGGAGCTTCTAACGTCAAGCGTTGGCCTGTGGACTAGAGAGTCCTTGTATCTTACGCTTCCGCTATGAACTGGTGTTTGTTCGTTGATCATTAGATCAACTATTTGTGTAATATGGATCATGTGATTCCAAGTTGTAAGACACTATGGTTTGTAATGAATGATGACTGTGATACTTAACTATTATGCCTCGCAACAACAATTTCCTGGGATTGCGATGTATGACATAATAGGCATCCGGACTTAAAAATCCGGGTGTTGACACATAATAATGATGTCAAGCGAATATGATGTAAAATGACCAAGAGATGAATGGAGATAAAATCTATTATCAATTAGAGCGGGTGAAGCAAAACGGATAAAAAATCTTGGCATGTAGAATAAAGTATGATGAGAAGGAAAAGCTTAGCTCCATGTATGCAATTTACTACTAAGCGACCATGAGCATATCAGATTTTCTGTTTTTTTGTTTTTTGAAGATGAACCATAATATATATACGCCAGCAAGTCGCCTCATTAAAAACCTTCCAGTCCCCTTAGGTACCCTGGTAAGGAAAAGAGTGCGTAAGAAACTTGCTGCTCAAAGAGTTACAGAATGGTTACATCAGGTGAAGCAAAGCCTAGGCACCTAAGGCTCATCGAACCGGTTACAATCATTCCTAACTAAGCCCGCCAAAACGGGAGGAACAGAATCAAGCATAGTGTCGGAATCACCCCTCTTGCCTAGCTGCACCAATCCATGCACCACCCTATTGCTCCCCCGGTCCACCTTCAAAACAGTAATGGATCGGAAGACCTTCAGCATCTCCTGCCCTTCTCTGTAAAGGCTCCAACTCGATGATCTATCAACCAGATTGTTCTTCATAACTTCAATAGTCCTTAGACAATCATCAGATTTTCTGTTGCCTGCAATGGAATCGTCCTATTGGTTACGTTAGGAAGGATTTTGAAATTAAAAGACAAATAATTGTTTAAAATCTCAAACACGGATAATGAAGATATGTGTTATGCTTTTGGTATTACCTGCCAGTTTTTTCCTTTTTTTGAGAACCTAAGCCACAACATACGCTTTTGTATCAAGATTATGGTATGCGTGTGCCTCTGTTTAAGATGATCTATCATCCAGAGAACACCGAAAGCTAGCAAAATATGTCAATAACTATTTTAGAGCCTAATTATAAAATATCTCAATACAAAACCATCAATATCAATGCTTCATGGTATGTTATTTTGATGGTCAATAGATTTTATCTGACTGAAATGTTCCATATGTATCAGAAGCATAGTAGAAAGGTGCACTGTGCTTTTCTGTTGTGTTGCATGCACCTGGGATAGCATCACAGCAATCGACAATAAATGATTCAGCACCATGGCGCACAAAAAAGATGCCAGAGATCCCTTGCACAAAGAAAAACGTGAAAGGGGTGGTTACTTCAGGATAAACATAGGAGTTAAAAATAAAAAGAGGAATCACCACATAGATGCTTCTGAGGCTCAGAAGTCCATTGATGCATGTGGGGAGCTGCAGCGGGCCAGTGACGTCCGTGACAGTAACGAGGTTCCCACGTCACTTCCATTATCAAAGAAGAGCGCCAAGAAGGTTATATTTTTTTGTGTGTGGAAGAATAGGAAGTACAATACAATGCCCGTATGTACTGATGTTTATTGACTGAATGATTGCAGGTTACAATAAAAAATTCAGATAAAAGTCCAACTGCAGGGACCAAAAGACCACTTTCAGAGGCTAGTGGTAGATCAAGAGCAAAAAAGGCTGCCAAATTGATTAATGCCAAGGTAAGCTTGTTTCTTCTTATACTAGATAAGACCATGAGTGCTTTATATACTGACAATGTGATGCTAATGTAGCTTGTTGTTGTAAATGCAGGTTGAAATGACTCAACTGCAAAACAAGTCTAAGCCCGTAAGAAAAGTTGCTCCAATCGTATCTAGATCTCCTATGATAAATAGGATGGCAAGACAAAGGGCGCAATCACATGGAAGTCCAAATTCGCATGCAATATCTCCCACTGTAGTCGCGACTTTGAAGCTCCCTTCTTTGCATGATCTATCACCTACTGCTACAAATGGCACAGCAGCATTTATTCATGATCTATCACCTACTGCTACAAATGGTACCCCAGCATCTATGCATGATCCATCACCCACTCCTACAAATGGTATGTTTAAACCTCTACCTAATGTTCTCAAATATGATCATTCATACAATGAAAATGGCAACATTTGACAATGTCATACTTGTAGGCTCCAAACGCAGGCCACGCAAGCTTACCTCTAAAATATGGAAGGATGTTGAGCCAATATATGTCGGGGGATTATTAATGCAAGGCCGATGCAAGTATTGCGACAATGTATTTCCAGCTTCAAAGGTATCAGGTACCAGCCAACTTGGTAGACATTTGAAGGTATGTGAGGTGAAAGATTCAATGGATGGTGTGATTAAGCAAATTAAAACTTTCGATGAAATAGACCCTGATTGGAAATTTGATCAAGAAGCTGCCAGAATTGAGCTTGTCAATCTAGTTGTCTTGCATGTGCTCCCGTTTACATTTGTTGAGTATGCTGGTTTTAGGAAGTTTTGTGCATCATTGAATCCATGGTTCAAGTCAGTCAATAGAGTAACTATCCAAAGTGATTGCATGGAAGCTTACCATCAGTTTAGAGATCAATATGAATCTTCCTTCAAAAATTTCAATCATAGAGTATCTCTTACTAGTGATATGTGGACCTCGAACCAAAAACTTGGGTACCTCTGTATAACTTGCCACTGGATTGATGATAAATGGACAGTGAGGCACAAAATTATAAGGTTTTGTTTAGTTAAAACACCTCATGATGCATGGAACATGTTTGGCGTCGTACAAAATAGCCTCCGCGACTGGAACATTGAGAACAAGCTATTCAGCTTCACACTAGATAATGCAGAAGTTAACACCAAAATGGTTGGCCATCTTAGAAAAAATCTAGTTGATCAATACCTTCTCCATCATAAAGGGAAACTATTACACGTTAGATGTGCAGCCCACGTGCTGAATCTAATAGTGCAAGATGGATTGAAAACTATGAATTGTGTTGTGGACAACATTAGAGAGAGTGTCAAATTCATCCGAAGTTCTCAGTCTAGACAAGAACTGTTTGATAAGATGGTTGCAAAAGTTGGCATAAAATGCAAACACCACCCATCATTAGACGTGTCTACCAGATGGAACTCCACATTTTTTATGCTACAGTCCACGCTACCATTCAGAAAAGTCTTCGAGACCTTACACGAACAAGACCCAAATTACTCATTTGGTCCATCAAATGAGGAATGGAAAATGGTTCATGACATTTGCGAGCTTCTAAAGGTATTCTGCCATGCCACGAATGTCATCTCAGGCTCAGATTACCCAACCTCTAATCTCTATTTCCTTGAGATTTGGAGTGTGAAAGTAGTCCTGGATGAACAAGCGAAGAGCGAAAATGGTACGGTCAGAATAATGGTGAAAGAAATGAAAACAAAATTTCACAAGTACTTTATGGAGTCGTACCTGTCAAACTGCATCCCTGTGGTACTTGACCCAAGGTTCAAAATGGAGCACGTGGAGTTCCGATTGAAGCAATATTTTGGAGTTAATGCGGGTAAGCACATCCAAGAAGTCAAGACAGCTATGGAAGTATTGTTTACTGAATATACAGCTGGGTTTGAAGAAAATATGGAAATTTTGTCACAAGAAGGAAGTGGTGAGGAGGTTGCTTTGGCTGATAGTTCCCTCTCGGATTGGCAGGCGCATATAAAGCTTAAGGTAGCTAGATGCCGCAATGAGCTGCAACAGTACGTTGAAGAAGGGTTTCATCCTTGTACACCAGATTTCAACATCCTTAAGTGGTGGGATGTGAACTCGGAAAGGTATCCAATCCTTGGCAACATGGCTCGTGATGTGCTAGCTGTACCAGCTTCAACGGTTGCCTCAGAATCTGTGTTCAGCGCATGTAGGAGAGTAATTACAGATCACAGAAGTAGCCTAGCACCTGAAACTGTTGAGGCATTGATGTGTTACGGTGATTGGATTAGATCTCGCAGTAAGTACCTTTTTCCAACATCTACTCTATTTCATACATTTGTATCGTGTGGCCTATTTTAACTTGTATTGCTGCAGAACCTACAAATGCTGGACAGGAAAACCGCTGTGAAGAACAAAGAGTGGTGGATCATCTTGTCTCTGGTACCTGATGTGCCAGATGTTAACTGATATGTACCTGAGAGGTTGGTACTCTGAAATTATATCTCCTTCATTGCGTTTGTTTTTGACATGCTGTAGCTAGTCTGGTGTGTACTGTAAGAGAACCTAAAAATATAGTAGATAGTCTGGTGTGTACTGTAAGAGATTTGCTTAGCTTCTTATATTGTCTTTATTATTGTTGTCAAGATCTGGAACTTTTTCCCTTTGTAGTTTTCTTGCTGGCATCTACTTTAGAAATACAAAATTACTTTTTTATTCTGTTTTTTGTTCAAGCTAAATGGCCAGTGCACACTTAAGTAATTTTTCCATTACCTGATAATGTGTGCATGCATGACTTTAAAATCATATAGGGTGTATTCATTGTAAAGCTTACTTCTTTCAGTACTCTGCATAGGAACAATACGTGGTGAGCAGGTTTTTTCTTTCCAGTATTGCGAGCCACTAAGCCAGCGAAGAGTGTGCCCACTAGCTGTTCGTTGAAATTATCCTGTGATGCGTACTGCGCTACGGAGCATTTCTATTTCGGATTCTTATAGCTTGGTCATGACATTACCTGTGTCTTGATTGTATTGTCCAGTCCAAGTACTAGACTTTATGTGGATTTAATAGTCCAGAGATGAAAACTAACAGTCAATGGTGTTGTTAAGCCTTTTGTTAGCGGAGTGTGCTAACAAAATTTCTGAATCTGTCAAACTTGACTACTTCTAATTCATCCGGATGTTTAACAGGGCATTGTGAAGCTTACTTCTTTCAGTAAATTTTCCATGACCTGATAATATTATGTACTCATTTTAAAAGAGATGCTCATGTGTTTGAGAGGCATTCTCATGTCATTTCTGTTTGTGTTGTTTTGAGATACTCTGAATTTACCGGGACATTTTCCTGTCATTTCCATTTGTATTGTTTTGAAATACTCTGAATTTCTGGACGCTGCTTATACATATATGTATTATAGCAAGTATACGTCTGAAGAAATAAACAGCTAGTGGGTAAAGTCTGAAGGAATAAGCAGCTAGGCGTAGTAGTAGCAAGCCTCGATCGCTTGATACTACGGCAAGCAACTGCGCGATCCAAGCCAACGGCCCATGTGCTTGGCGGGTTAAAGTGGGCTGACTGGACGCTACTTTCTATTAGAAAAATAAAAGTGCAGCAAGTGGGCTCCCGCTTTGGGCTGGCGGACAGAGGTGGCCAAATAGTGGTTTCCCACGGACAGGCCCACCTACAGCCTGATTCTGAGCTGATGGTATGGAACCGGTCAGTTAGTAGATATTGATTCAACCTCTTTTGCTGAACGTTGGTGAGGGATTGCCTGAGTTTGAACCGTCTGCGCGAATGCTACCATTGTTGGCAGTGACAAGGCTGGGAGACTCGAGATGGCATGCAGCTAATGAATGGCAGGTCATGTTTTCCCAACATAAGGAGCTGGCATCTTAATAGTTTCACAGGAATATCTAGACATAAGCAAGAAAACTGTAAAAACGTACTGGGCAGCGTGGGTAGGAAAAAGCAGCCCAATCTGATGGCGTGAGATTGTTTCAATGGATAATTCAGCGACACAGTGCGCCCAAACCATACGGAGAGACGATTCGTGAAGCCGAACAAAGATAAATCTGATCTGATGTTTCAATTCCTCCGCTTCGACGTGCCCTGGCTGCTTGTGGAGTAGAGCTCAAGGGGAATACATCCGGGAACACCAGCAGACGCAGTCGATGGACATAGCGAGCAGGTTGCTCGAGAGGGGAAACTGGGTGTGCTCAAAGAAGAGATAGTCGAGGGGTTCAAATACACGGTGGAAAGCAACAGCTGGCCATTGAAATTGATTGAGCAGATCGTTGTGGGAGATGTCCGGATAGGGGCGAAACCATGGAACAACAGGAGGAGTAAAAAAGGGCAGCTCCGTGGGAGGTCGAGAGGCGTGTGACAGTTTCCGGTGTGAGGCATGGCTGGCGACTGAAGCGACGACCCAATCTGTTTGCCCGACCGATCGATTTTTTTCTTGTCTTTGTTCGTGCTGTTGGCTGAGAAGAACAACAGGAGGCGGACTGGGTAGAGAGAGGCAGGAATCTCCTCTGGGCTGTGGGGCCTGTCGACCGAACGGGCAGTTCCGCTCCTGCCCAACACGCACCACATCTTTTAAATCTGACGGACAGGGTTAATTCGAGTGACGTGGCTGCACAAAATTTGAGCTTGCAAACATTAAATACATTTTAGTGGGGATGAACTTTATAGATATTATAGATAACACATCATTTCGATCGAGAGCACATTATTTTCAAATATCTACAAAACATAGTAATTTTTGTACCAAACTAAATTAATCCATAAATGGGAAATAATATGGTGTATCTTCTACGGCACATATCCTCAACTATTCTAATGAAAAATAGGAGTTCTAGATGCGATCAGAAAAATATATAATTGAATGCTGATGTTCTGATGTTTTCAGCGATCATAATAGCTAAATTTTCTAATCGGATGAGAAGACAATTAAACCATATTTACATATATACCGATTAACAAATGTTCTCTCTATCTAGAAACTTCTAGAACTCAAAATCTAGGACAATTCTGGAAGCTCAAACTAACCACTTACTAATAAATAATAACAAATTTGACTACCTAACCTTTTTGTGTAGCTTGCAAAATGTAAAGTTCTACAAAAATACATGCATTTGTGTATTAATTCAACTTGGTCATTTTGTGCATCCAACAATAGCCAATGATACTAATGCCTTATTTTTCTCTCAGAATATGTAATGCATCCGTTCTCCAATTTGACCAATTTAGATGTGAACTATACTTAAACAACACTTTACACACTATAAGTAGAATTGTATTTTTAAATATTAAAAAATAAATTGTTATACACCATCCATGTATTTGTATTATTCGTAAATCAGCATTCAAATCTTACTAATACTACCATAGATTACTTGTTATTTTCATTAGTAGTTGCAAAATCACAGCGACGGAATACTCCCTCCATCCCATAAAAAATATCTTAGATTTGTCTAAATTTAAATGTATCTTGATACTAAATATTATCTAAATATATTTAAATTTAGGCAACATTAAACCATCTTTTATAAAATGAAGGGATTAAATGAATTTATTAGTCTCATGTGCAGTGCACCGTGCCCAGAGAAGAAAAAGAAAAATCCGACCACAGACCACCAACGTTTTGCTCAAGTCTTCCTGCTGGGCATGTGAACATCGTATCTCACCATCAGCTTCTAGCAGTCTGCGCAGGCTTTCTTTAAAACAGCCTTGGCTAGAGTCCTACGTATTTACGTCTTTACATAGTAACGTCATTGAAACGGTTAACATGACGTTTTATTCTAGCATATATACATGGCAGCTAATTCAAGGAAGTATGTACATGTTCAGAGAGTCCACATCTGGCACGTTATCTCTACCATTAACCGTGTCAGGGTTGGGAGTTTTCTCAATGATGCATTGTATTTTATCTATGTAAGTTTCAGAAGCTCCTCTTTCATTACTTTTAGGCTCAATATACTCCTTAAATAAATTTTCAGGAACAATCCAATCAATTTTTTTTTCTAGTGCCTCATGCATTCCTATGAGCTTATAGGATATTGGTACTTTAGTCTCCCCCTCACAATTGGCTTCATTAATGTACTTTAGCCTATCTTTTTTCATCCTTTCAAGGGTATTTGCAACATTGATATAAAAGCCAAGCATCTTATGTTGAATAAAGACTTTTCTAGCTTCTCTAGCTACATCACCAAATTCTTTAAGAAGGGTTTCTAAAACAAAATCTTTCTTCTCTCCTTCTTCCCTATCACGGAGTGTAAGAAACATATGTTGCATTATAGGATTAAGATTGACAAATCTAGCTTCCAATATGTGCACTAAAGAGGCAGTAGCAATTTCATAATTAGGAGCAAGTTCTACCAAGGATCTATCTTCAAAATCTTCAACCTTACTAACATGATTGAAAAATTCTTCTATATTATCTCTTCCAATGATAGACCCACTCCATACCGATATATCTTTCAAAGTGAACTTAGGGAGAAGCATGGTAAAATAAACAAGGGTATACCGATAAAGTAAATGCGAGTAACTAATTTTTTTCTGTTTTTGATATAAAGAAAGCAAACAAGACAGAAAATAAAATAAAGCAAGACAATAAACAAAGTAAGAGATTGGGTGTGAGAGACTCCCCTTGCAGCGTGTCTTGATCTCCCCGGCAACGGCGCCAGAAAAGTATTTGATGGCGCGTGACGGGGCTTGATGGAGTGTTGATTCCTCCCCGGCAACGGCGCCAGAAAAGTAGCTGCTTGTGACGGTAAAGCACACGTCCGTTGGGAACCCCAAGAGGAAGGTATGATGCGTACAGCAGCGAGTTTTCCCTCAGTAAGAAACCAAGGTTATCGAACCGGTAGGAGATGAAGACCACGTGAAGGTTGTTGGTGAAGGAGTGTAGTGCGGCGCAACACCAGGGATTCCGGCGCCAACGTGGAACCTGCACAACACAATCAAGATACTTTGTCCCAACTTAACAATGAGATTGTCAATCTCACCGGCTTGTTGAAAACAAAGGATTAAACGAATGGTGTGGAAGAATGATGTTTGCGTACAGAAAACAAAGAGAACAATGATTGCATTAGATTGTATTTCAAATGTAAAATAATGGACCGGGGTCCACAGTTCACTAGTGGTGTCTCTCCAATAAGATAAATAACATGTTGGGTGAACAAATTACAGTTGGGCAATTGACAAATAGAGAGGGCATAACAATGCACATAAATATCATGATGACTACTATGAGATTTACTTAGGGCATTACGACAAAGAACATAGACCGCCATCCAGCATGCATCTATGCCTAAAAAGTCCACCTTCGGGTTAGCATCCGCACCCCTTCCAGTATTAAGTTGCAAACAACAGACAATTGCATTAAGTACTGTGTGTAATGTAAACAATACAAATATCCTTAGACAAAGCATTGATGTTTTATCCCTAGTGGCAACATCACATCCACAACCTTAGAACTTTCTGTCACTGTCCCAGATTCAATGGAGGCATGAACCCACTATCTAGCATAAATACCCCCTCTTGGAGTTACAAGTATCAACTTGGTCAGAGCCTCTACTAGCAACGGAAAGCATGCAAGATCATAAACAACACATATATGATAGATCGATAATCAACTTGACATAGTATTCCATATTCATCGGATCCCAACAAACACAACATGTAGCATTACAATAAGATGATCTTGATCATGATAGGCAGCTCACAAGATCTCAACATGATGGCATAATAGGAGAAGACAACCATCTAGCTACTGCTATGGACCCATAGTCCAAGGATGAACTACTCACGCATCAGTCCGGAGGCGGGCATGGTGATGTAGAGCCCTCTGGTGATGATTCTCCTCTCCGGTAGGGTGCCGGGGGTGATCTTCAGAACCCCCCGAGATGGGGTTGACGGCGGCGGCGGCGTCTCTGGAACTTTTCTCGTATTTTGGCTCTCGATACTAGGGTTTTCCGATACGAAGGAATATATAGGCGAAGAGGCAGCATCGGAGGAGCCCCGAGGTGGGCTCCCCACATCTCGGCGCGCCTGGAGGTGGGGCCGCACCGCCCTATGGGGTGGCCCCCTGCTGGCTGATGCGTGTGGTTGGCACGTCCGTTGGGAACCCCAAGAGGAAGGTGTGATGCGCACAGCGGCAAGTTTCCCTCAGTAAGAAACCAAGGTTTAATCGGACCAGTAGGAGTCAAGAGGCACGTTGAAGGTTGATGGCGGCGGGATGTAGTGCGGCGCAACACCAGGGATTCCGGCGCCAACGTGGAACCTGCACAACACAACCAAAGTACTTTGCCCCAACGAAACAGTGAGGTTGTCAATCTCACCGGCTTGCTGTAACAAAGGATTAACCGTATTGTGTGGAAGATGATTGTTTGCAGAAAACAGTAGAACAAGTATTGCAGTAGGTTGTATTTCAGTAAAGAGAATTGGACCGGGGTACACAGTTCACTAGAGGTGTCTCTCCCATAAGACGAACAGCATGTTGGGTGAACAAATTACAGTTGGGCAATTGACAAATAAAGAGAGCATGACCATGCACATACATATCATGATGAGTATAGTGAGATTTAATTGGGCATTACGACAAAGTACATAGACCGCCATCCAACTGCATCTATGCCTAAAAAGTCCACCTTCAGGTTATCATCCGAACCCCCTCCAGTATTAAGTTGCTAACAACAGACAATTGCATTAAGTATTGCGCGTAATGTAACTAGTGACTACATCCTTGAACATAGCACTAATGTTTTATCCCTAGTGGCAACAGCACATCCATAACCTTAGAGGTTCTTGTCACCCCTCCAGATTCACGGAGACATGAACCCACTATCGAGCATAAATACTCCCTCTTGGAGTTACTAGCATCAACTTGGCCAGAGCATCTACTAATAACGGAGAGCATGCAAGATCATAAACAACACATAGATATAACTTTGATAATCAACATAACAAGTATTCTCTATTCATCGGATCCCAACAAACGCAACATATAGAATTACAGATAGATGATCTTGATCATGTTAGGCAGCTCACAAGATCCGACAATGATAGCACAATGGGGAGAAGACAACCATCTAGCTACTGCTATGGACCCATAGTCCAGGGGTAGACTACTCACACATCACACCGGAGGCGACCATGGCGGCGTAGACTCCTCCCGGAGATGATTCCCCTCTCCGTCGTGGTGCCGGAGAGGCGAACTCCTGGATCCCCGAGATGGGATCGGTGTTGGCGGCGTCTCTGGAAGGTTTTCCGTATCGTGGCTCTCGGTCGGGGGTTTCGTCACGGAGGCTATTTGTAGGCGGAAGGGCAGGTCAAGAGGCGGCACGGGGGCCCCACACCACAGGGCCGCGCGGCCCAGGGGGGGCCGCGCCGCCCTAGGGTGTGGCCCCCTCGTGGCCCCTCTTCGTCTCTCCTTCGGACTTCTGGAAGCTTCGTGGGAAAATAGGCCCCTGGGCTGTGATTTCGTCCAATTCCGAGAATATTTCCTTACTAGGATTTCTGAAACCAAAAACAGCAGAAAACAGCACCGGGCACTTCGGCATCTTGTTAATAGGTTAGTTCCAGAAAATGCACGAATATGACATAAAGTGTGCATAAAACATGTAGATAACATCAATAATGTGGCATGGAACATAAGAAATTATCGATACGTCGAAGACGTATCAGCATCCCCAAGCTTAGTTCTGCTCGTCCCGAGCAGGTAAAACGATAAACACGTATAATTTCTGGAGTGACATGCCATCATAATCTTGATCATACTATTTGTAAAGCATATGTAGTGAATGCAGCGATCAAAACAATGTATATGACATGAGTAAACAAGTGAATCATAAAGCAAAGACTTTTCATGAATAGCACTTCAAGACAAGCATCAATAAGTCTTGCATAAGAGTTAACTCATAAAGCAATAATTCAAAGTAAAGGCATTGAAGCAACACAAAAGAAGATTAAGTTTCAGCGGTTGCTTTCAACTTGTAACATGTATATCTCATGGATATTGTCAACACAGAGTAATATAATAAGTGCAATAAGCAAGTATGTAGGAATCAATGCACAGTTCACACAAGTGTTTGCTTCTTGAGGTGGAGAGAAATAGGTGAACTGACTCAACATTGAAAGTAAAAGAATGGTCCTCCATAGAGGAAAAGCATCGATTGCTATATTTGTGCTAGAGCTTTGATTTTGAAAACATGAAACAATTTTGTCAACGGTAGTAATAAAGCATATGCATCATGTAAATTATATCTTATAAGTTGCAAGCCTCATGCATAGTGTACTAATAGTGCCCGCACCTTGTCCTAATTAGCTTGGACTACCGGATCATCACAATGCATTGTTTTAACCAAGTGTCACAAAGGGGTACCTCTATGCCGCCTGTACAAAGGTCTAAGGAGAAAGCTCGCATTGGATTTCTCGCTATTGATTATTCTTCAACTTAGACATCCATACCGGGACAACATAGACAACAGATAATGGACTCCTCTTTTATGCATAAGCATATAACAACAATTAATAATTTTCTCATTTGAGATTTGAGGATTGTTGTCCAAAACTGAAACTTCCACCATGGATCATGGCTTTAGTTAGCGGCCCAATGTTCTTCTCTAACATATGCATGCTTAACCATAAGGTGGTAGATCTCTCTTACTTCAGACAAGACGGACATGCATAGCAACTCACATGAAATTCAACAATGAGTAGTTGATGGCGTCCCCAGTGAACATGGTTATCGCACAACAAGCAACTTAATAAGAGATAAAGTGCATAATTACATATTCAATACCACAATAGTTTTTAAGCTATTTGTCCCATGAGCTATATATTGCAAAGGTGAATGATGGAATTTTAAAGGTAGCACTCAAGCAATTTACTTTGGAATGGCGGAAAATACCATGTAGTAGGTAGGTATGGTGGACACAAATGGCATAGTGGTTGGCTCAAGTATTTTAGATGCATGAGAAGTATTCCCTCTCGATACAAGGTTTAGGCTAGCAAGGCTTATTTGAAACAAACACAAGGATGAACCGGTGCAGCAAAACTCACATAAAAGACATATTGAAAACATTATAAGACTCTACACCATCTTCCTTGTTGTTCAAACTCAATACTAGAAATTATCTAGACCTTAGAGAAACCAAATATGCAAACCAAATTTTAGCATGCTCTATGTATTTCTTCATTAATGGGTGCAAAGCATATGATGCAAGAGCTTAATCATGAGCACAACAATTGCCAAGTATCACATTACCCAAGACATTTATAGTAATTACTACATGTATCATTTTCCAATTCCAACCATATAACAATTTAACGAAGGAGAAACTTCGCCATGAATACTATGAGTAGAAACCAAGGACATACTTGTCCATATGCTACAGCGGAGCGTGTCTCTCTCCCATAAAGTGAATGCTAGGATCCATTTTATTCAAACAAAACAAAAACAAAAACAAACCGACGCTCCAAGAAAAAGCACATAAGATGTGATGGAATAAAAATATAGTTTCAGGGGAGGAACCTGATAATGTTGTCGATGAAGAAGGGGATGCCTTGGGCATCCCCAAGCTTAGACGCTTGAGTCTTCTTGATATATGCAGGGGTGAACCACCGGGGCATCCCCAAGCTTAGAGCTTTCACTCTCCTTGATCATGTTGCATCATACTCCTCTCTTGATCCTTGAAAACTTCCTCCACACCAAACTCGAAACAACTCATTAGAGGGTTAGTGCACAATATAAATTGACATATTCAGAGGTGACACAATCATTCTTAACACTTCTGGACATTGCATAATGCTACTGGTCATTAGTGGATCAAAGAAATTCATCCAACATAGCAAAAGAGGCAACGCGAAATAAAAGGCAGAATCTGTCAAAACAGAACAGTTCGTATTGACGAATTTTAAAATGGCACCAGACTTGCTCAGATGAAAATGCTCAAATTGAATGAAAGTTGCGTACATATCTGAGGATCATGCACGTAAATTGGCTTAATTTTCTGAGCTACCTACAGGGAGGTGGACCCAGATTCGTGACAGCAAAGAAATCTGGAACTGTGCAGTAATCCAAATCTAGTACTTACTTTTCTATCAACGGCTTAACTTGGCACAACAAAACACAAAACTAAGATAAGGAGAGGTTGCTACAGTAGTAAACAACTTCCAAGACACAAAATAAAAACAAAGTACTGTAGGTAAAAACATGGGTTGTCTCCCATAAGCGCTTTTCTTTAACGCCTTTCAGCTAGGCGCAGAAAGTGTGTATCAAGTATTATCAAGAGACGAAGTGTCAACATCATAATTTGTTCTCATAATAGAATCAAAAGGTACCTTCATTCTCTTTCTAGGGAAGTGTTCCATACCTTTCTTGAGAGGAAATTGATATTTTATATTACCTTCCTTCATATCAATAATAGCACCAACAGTTCGAAGAAAAGGTCTTCCCAATATAATGGGACAAGATGCATTGCATTCAATATCCAAGACAACAAAATCAACGGGGACAAGGTTATTGTTAACGGTAATGCGAACATTATCAACTTTCCCCAAAGGTTTCTTTGTAGAATGATCAGCAAGATTAACATCCAAATAACAATTTTTCAGCGGTGGCAAGTCAAGCATATTATAAATTTTCTTAGGCATAACAGAAATACTTGCACCAAGATCACATAAAGCATTACAATCAAAATCTTTAACCTTCATCTTAATGATGGGCTCCCAACCATCCTATAGCTTTTTAGGAATAGAGGCATCGCGCTCTAATTTCTCTTCTCTAGCTTTTATGAGAGCATTTGTAATATGATGCGTGAAAGCCAAATTTATAGCACTAGCATTAGGACTTTTAGCAAGTTTTTACAAGAACTTTATAACTTCAGAGATGTGGCAATCATCAAAATTCAAACCTTTTTCAGCAATGGGATCATCATCCCCAATGTTGGAAAAAATTTCAGCAGCTTTATCACAGGCAGTTTCAGCAGTTTTAGTAGTTTCAGGCAGTTTTTCGCGCTTTGCATTAGAAGTGGAAACATTGCTAACACCAATTCTTTTATTAATATTAGTAGGGGGTGCAGCAACATGTGTAGCATTAGCATTACTAGTGGTGGTAATAGTCCAAAGTTTAGCTACATTCTTCTCTTTAGCTAGTTTTTCATTTTCTTCTCTATCCCACCTAGCACGCAGTTCAGCCATTAATCTTATATTCTCATTAATTCTAACTTGAATGGCATTTGCTGTAGTAACAATTTTATTATGATGATGTGGCACCCCCGGGATCAGGGTTAGACAAATACCAGATCTTCGTCTGACATAAGCCTAACCTAGAGCTCGAGAGACTACAGTGAGAGAATCGGTAACACAACAGTGACTCTACGACTCAAAAAGGTAATACAAGCTCATAACTGAGCGAAGAACCAAAGTATTACAAGCAGAGGTCACTGACCTGACATTACATCAATCAACGGAAGCGAAGTTATGCTATTAGACATAGCAAGATAGCAAAAGGCCTAAGAGGCCAGGAGCATAACGGCGACGTCCCAGCCCATAGATTCCAGGCTGCCACCTGGGAACCCCAAGCTACTCGTCGATGTCGACTAGAAACCACCATCTGTTGGAGCGACTTAAATGCCTCAAACAAAAGCATGCAAAGCTGAGTACAGGGACTCAGCAAGACTTAGTACAACCTTTTAGCAAAGCGGGTATGCAGGCTTTCTGGTAGATCTTCTTTTGCGTAAAGCCAGTTTTCCTTTGTAAGATAAGAGAGAAGAGAACCTCGACTACTCAGAACCTTTGAAAGGGGATAAGAGAGCGATATCTCTAGCTCTATTGATCATCATGTTGTATCCACCAATCTTCATCATCTCGAACCACTATCCTCGGATCACCCCCTCAACACCCGGAGAAGGTATCCGTAAACACACATTGTTTGCCAAGTTTTACGATCAGGTTAAAGTTGTCTATGATCACAGAATCCATTCCCAAGTCGTCCGTAACCGTGGACACGGCTTTTCGAAAAGATTTAACCCTGCAGGGGTGCACAACTTTACCCACACGCGCCAACCGACTCTTAGTGCCAACGTTTGAGCTCTCTTCCTTGGAAAGCCGGCAGAGGGTGGTTGACCACGACCTTTACCTTGCTGTCGCCGAGACCATGAGTCACGCGCTAAGGATTGTTCCGCCGTAACGGGTCAAGCCCCGAAGTCGGTCCTTAACGATGTGAGGCGAGGTGGGTTTCACCAGGGACTCTAACCCAAGCCACCTCGGCCACGCTTACCTACCTGTATGCCATGCACCTTTTCACAAACGTTTTCATGCATATGTCCAAATAACGCGCAAACTATGTGACTCATGGAATCTACTAGGCAAGTTAGTGAGTCGAGAGGGTACCATAATAGGGCCTCGCGTGGTTGTACGCTCAGTCTTGGTTCAAGAGGCGAGAACTCGGTTCCTAGGGTCGGCAGAAACGAAACAACCCACCACATCTCAATGTGGCCTCTCGTCTGAGCCTTTAATCATGTTTATCATCATCTCTATACTTACCACGTCAACCTTACATGCTAGATTCATTTCATTGTATGGCTCCAGTCCGAAGACCGGAGTTGCAGCGTAACAAACTAAGCATGGCTAAGCATAAAGATATAAAGGCTCTAGCGAAGCACACATGCCAAACCTAGTTATGCTAGGAGCAGTGGATCAGGGTATTTGAGGCTACAAGGATGGAACATGCAATAGATAGGGTAACTCTACCTATCGGTAAAAGACAGTTGAATCGTATGCAATATGTAGGAACTAGAGTAAAAGCATTTCAAAATCATATATGAACCAGGCTAGGGCTTGCCTTTGTCCCTGACAAACCAATGTGGATCTTCGATGCATGCTTGACTTGTCGTCGGTGGACAATTATTGACCTTCGGTGTTGTCGATCTTCATCGTCTCGGACTCGTGCTATATCGATCGCGAAGAAGCAAATACCGGAAAGGGTAAAACAACAATCAACACATGGCATCGATGCAATGCGCATACAAGGATGATGATATGTCATATTAATGGAATTGAATAGACCCTAGGTGCATCGTCAGGTTAAAGGGGTTCCGGCATCGGACCCCGACCTATGAGAGGTGTTTCTAGGGTTCCAATACTTATGCAATTTTAATTGTTGCAATGATGTATGAATTACTCCTAAACTTGTAGAGAATGTTTTTCTGAACATTTTGATATATTATACATCTTTTTCTGAATTAATATGAATTAGTTATGAAATAAACAAGATTTAACTATTTTCTGAAATTTACTGAAAATAATAAAAGTATGACAAGTTGGACCCACTGTCAGCATTTTAATATTTTAGAAATGATTAAAATCCTGACAGGCAGACCCCACCTGTCATATAATTAAATAAAACAGAAAATGAAATGACAGAAAAAGAAAAGGCCGGCTGACGTCATAATGACATCAGCACGACGTCAGCCTGGCCATGGCCGGCCAGGTCGGGCACGGCCTGGGCGATGCAGGGCGTCAGGGGCCACGCGGAGGGGCGCGTTCAACGCGCAGCGTCCCCGGGAACCAGAAGAGGGCGGCGCCGCCCTCCAATGGTCGCCGGAGGAGCAGCTCCGACGAGCTCGCGCGGAGGCCGGGGCAGGCGCACGTGGCCGGAGCGCTACGGCGAGAAATCGGCGAGGGGAGGGGCACCATGGCGCTCAGAATCTCACCGCGAGCACGGGAGGCTGGACGGGGTCGCCGGAGATGGCCTGAATCACCGACGAACGGCGGCGACTGGCGGCACGGGCTCCGGCCGATTCGGCCGGTAGGGAGCTCCTCGGCGGGCGTGGCTTGGTGGAGGAGGTAGACGGCGCCGAGGCGGAGCTATTGGCGGTGGTGGCTTGGCGCGGGGAGGCGCCAAACGGCGGCGAGCGGCGGAGGCCGGCGCTAGGGTTTCGGGTCCGGCGCGCACAGAAAGAGAGAGGAGAGAGCGCCGGGGGTGGGGAGAGGATGAGGATGAGAGGAGAGAGGGCGAGGGGGCCTCCAGGACGTCTCCTCGTCCAGGGGCGGCGACAAGCAGGAGGTGGCCGTGGCGAGCTCACAGGAGCTGCCACGCACCTGCTCGAGGTAGAAGACAAAGGGGGATTTTGTGAAAACCCCCCCAGGGTTTGAGGATTTTTCTGGAAAATAAAAACAGGGCAGGATTTGGGGATATTTGGGGCATTTTGACCCAAATTTCAAGGGAGTTTTTGCACAAAATTTTGTTAGAGCAAAATACAACATTTACAACTTTGTTTCAAACCATTTTGGTGCAAAAATTTCACAAATCAAATGCAGATGCATGCATGCTTATGAACAACTTAGCAACATTATTGGATTAACAAACATGGGATGTTACAACTCTACCCCCCTTACAAGAATCTCGTCCCCGAGATTCCTAAGGTAGGAAAAGAGAAGGTAGCAAGGACTACGATGGTCTTCAACGAGCTTGTCGATACCACGATGGTATTCTTTGTTGAAGAAGTTGATCCACAACACCATGAATGAATTTGATCCACTACACCCTGAATGAAGCGCTTCATTTTCTTCCCTTGAGGTTGTTGCTCAACTGCACCTAAAGGAAAGAGGGAATAACTCTGGAATGATGGATCTTCACAAGATCGAGTATCTCATGGTTAACTCATGGGAGGAGTGTTGAAAAACAACTTTTGAGATAACAAACATGAAACACGTCAAGGTAACGGAGGAGACAAAAGAAGTTTCAAATTTTGGTAGGCAATTGCTCCACGCTTGACAAGATTACGAAGGGACAAGGTAGCGAGAAGTTAAACTGCCTTTGATACCATGACGAGGCACTCTTAGAGGGTGACTCGTAGAAGTACAAGTGGTTACCCAACGAGAGAAACTTTGGATTTCAAAATCATAGTCACTTTTCTGGCAAGGGTACATGAAATGATTGTTGTCTACTCAAAAGGCTATGGCCTAGATGACTGACGAATTCACACAACGTGTGAATTGATTAGAATTTCAGGTAATGACCAACGGAAAGGGAAGGGTACTGGCTAGAGAAGTGCCAAGGATCAGCGGTGAGTGAAATTTCTCCGTACGAAGTTGTTGTCACCGGAGAATGATTTCGAGGGATTGACCGAGAGACACTTAGCAACACTGCTTATGATGTTCTCCTTGATGTTCTAGACACCAATATTAGGCTATTGACTAGCCTTCAATAGGTCATCAAGCGGAGGTCAAGACTTCAGGATTTGAAAAGCATCATAAGGGCAACTCCTAGAATAAGTCATACAAGATCCTTATGGAGAATGGTTATTCTTGATGATTCAAGAGATTATGGCATTAGGCCTTCCGACTAATTGTGTTAACCACGACATCAATCTTGTCGGAGTTACAAAGAGACCTATCCCAAAAATCCTTGAGAAACACCAACCATCATTGCCGCTTGAGATTCAGCTTAGGTTAGGTGTAAAGATACTTTCGGACTCAGAATGTTTGAATGTAAGATTTGCAACAGTTACCCCCAAGGTAAAGTTGCTAGATTCTCAAGACATGGACCACAATGTCAAGATCCAAAGGATTGAGCTAGATTGCATAATACATGTGGTTGCGATTGTGAAAGACAATTGCGTGCACATGAACTTGCAATGTAACACAAGTGAGTCCGTGTGGGGACATCAAAGAAGATTTTGAAGTTCTTAAGCTTCTTCTATTTCTTGATCAAACTAGTCAATGGCTTAGGGTGCATAGAGGAACATTTCAAGGAATGGAGGTAACAACCTTCCATCTCTAGAATACTTCACACATCATGACCGACTTGCAATGATTCTCGAGGAAAACAAAGGGACTCAACTCAGATCCACGGCGACATCTTTCAGCAAATGCACGTGAACCAGAGAAGGTCACTTCCAACATCCAGAACACATACTTCATGATAACACAAAGATGGTTCTCAAAACTTTCCAACATTACTGCCACTTGTCCATTATGAATCTTTTAAACTTGGAGGAAATAAGAATGTCATTGATGGGCTCAATAACAAACTTATCAAGATACTCCAATGACTGACTCATATTCTATATAGACTCGGCAGAAATATTGATCAGACCAAAGGATATGAAGGTATACTCAGACGAGCCACCATGAGTATAAACATCATCAAGATAGTCCTTGGAACTAAGTTTGATTTGACGATAGCCCAAACTCAAATCATAGGTTAAGGAAGACAGCAAATCCATGGGGAGGATACTATCGTACTTCAGCACGAACAAAACTAGATATCCCTTTAAGAAGGAACAAAGTCGGATAGAGCTTTTGTCTTTCAACTCTCCAAGTTGTTGTTTAAGCTCAACCAGCTAGTTCAGGGTTATCCATCATCGTCACTTGGAGAATGACCAGTTCAAAGAACCAGCATACTCATGAACTCAACAACACGGTCATGTGACAACATGGTAATACTTCTAGAAAGACAACTAGAATATCACAAACCACCGGTATATCACTGAGTTCGAGAGGGGTGCTTTACAAAGCAAACGATATGGTCTTGAGGGCTTCGGCATGAACCTAACTCTTTGACCAGAGAAGGTGTGCATGAACAATGGACTTGGCAACACAATCAAACTTCGCTTTAATTGGCGAACCAATCATGCTAAGAATGACGCAACCGTCCTTGGATTTCAAAGCAATAAGAATTGCTAAGAATCTTAGATAGCCACATCAATAGGTACACCCCAACGTTCCCAAGCACGGACAGCTCAGAGGAAGGGTAAGTAAAGATATGTAAGAGCATCACTTCATCAATAAGGCCATGATACAACACGATCTCTTGATATAAAAGAGGGTGATACTCCAAGGTAGAATAGAACAGAAGCTAACGAGACTTCTTAATCTGCGGATTACAAAACTTTGACCAAGTCTTAGAAATAGACGAGGTACTGGAGTTTGTTTCTCCTGACATACTGAAGTGGAATGTCTTGACGAACCACAAGAGTAATATACACTGGAGAACACCAATGCACATTTACAACTTGGCTGATAGCTAGTAGACAAAGGTCGAAAAGCAACTAAAGAGAAAGAACACTATCAGGATCAGAATTCCTGAGATGTAGATGCACAAGATAACACTTTAGGGAAACTCATGCTAAAAAGGGAGGTGTGGTGGAGTCACCGACATAGATATGAGACTCTTAGAGAGCACTCTTGTCGTGATCCCTTTGGTTTGATGAAAGAACCTCTGTGATAGCTAGTTGAAGGGAAAGATCTTTATTGCCGCAGTTCAACACGACAATAACCACAAGCTTGAAGGCTAGATAGATTTAAATTTAGCCATCCTGGTGTAATGTATGAACATTAACACTAGTGTGCAATGGCATGGATCTTGGGTTAAAGGCCAGCTTCATGTTCGAAGATTCATGTAGAATCCAGCACAATCGGGGACCTTCGGTTCAAGTCCAAGGGTTAAAAACTGAGAAAGGAGTAACTACTAAATGAGTGACACAGAGGACACTACGATGTAGTAATCCCAGTGTAGCTTTTAGAGGCGACGCATAGCTTCCAAACTACCCAAGCAAGTAAAGAGGAGGCATTCGAGACGAAAGGGAACCTCGAAGCCTAGAACAGAATGATGTGGAACCCACAAAATAGAAAGACCATGATGGAAGGAGATCTTTCTATCAAAACAAACAAAACCAAGAGGAAGCAAAGAACACACACGACTCTACAGAACTCTGCACTAGGTCAACTGGTTTAGAAACGACATGCCCTTGAGGCACCTAAGTTTGAAAGACTAGAAGAGATAGAAAAACTTTCAAATCAACACGAGGTAAAACACCTTAGAATTAGAGCGATACCAGATAAGGAGTAAAAAGAAGCCTAATCAGATTTTCACAAATACTTTTAGCTTTCAAATAGTTTCCACAAACACTAGACTCAACATCGACCAGTAGAAAGGGTTTCCTACAGGCAGTCCTGCTCTGATACCAAAACCTGTGGCACCCCCGGGATCAGGGTTAGACAAATACCAGATCTTCGTCTGACATAAGCCTAACCTAGAGCTCGAGAGACTACAGTGAGAGAATCGGTAACACAACAGTGACTCTACGACTCAAAAAGGTAATACAAGCTCATAACTGAGCGAAGAACCAAAGTATTACAAGCAGAGGTCACTGACCTGACATTACATCAATCAACGGAAGCGAAGTTATGCTATTAGACATAGCAAGATAGCAAAAGGCCTAAGAGGCCAGGAGCATAACGGCGACGTCCCAGCCCATAGATTCCAGGCTGCCACCTGGGAACCCCAAGCTACTCGTCGATGTCGACTAGAAACCACCATCTGTTGGAGCGACTTCGTCTGAAACAAAAGCATGCAAAGCTGAGTACAGGGACTCAGCAAGACTTAGTACAACCTTTTAGCAAAGCGGGTATGCAGGCTTTCTGGTAGATCTTCTTTTGCGTAAAGCCAGTTTTCCTTTGTAAGATAAGAGAGAAGAGAACCTCGACTACTCAGAACCTTTGAAAGGGGATAAGAGAGCGATATCTCTAGCTCTATTGATCATCATGTTGTATCCACCAATCTTCATCATCTCGAACCACTATCCTCGGATCACCCCCTCAACACCCGGAGAAGGTATCCGTAAACACACATTGTTTGCCAAGTTTTACGATCAGGTTAAAGTTGTCTATGATCACAGAATCCATTCCCAAGTCGTCCGTAACCGTGGACACGGCTTTTCGAAAAGATTTAACCCTGCAGGGGTGCACAACTTTACCCACACGCGCCAACCGACTCTTAGTGCCAACGTTTGAGCTCTCTTCCTTGGAAAGCCGGCAGAGGGTGGTTGACCACGACCTTTACCTTGCTGTCGCCGAGACCATGAGTCACGCGCTAAGGATTGTTCCGCCGTAACGGGTCAAGTCCCGAAGTCGGTCCTTAACGATGTGAGGCGAGGTGGGTTTCACCAGGGACTCTAACCCAAGCCACCTCGGCCACGCTTACCTACCTGTATGCCATGCACCTTTTCACAAACGTTTTCATGCATATGTCCAAATA
The DNA here is from genome assembly GCF_019359855.2 of Lolium perenne. Taxonomy (NCBI): domain Eukaryota; kingdom Viridiplantae; phylum Streptophyta; class Magnoliopsida; order Poales; family Poaceae; genus Lolium; species Lolium perenne. The sequence goes on from NC_067250.2 coordinate 278,895,641, forward strand.
ACGCGCAAACTATGTGACTCATGGAATCTACTAGGCAAGTTAGTGAGTCGAGAGGGTACCATAATAGGGCCTCGCGTGGTTGTACGCTCAGTCTTGGTTCAAGAGGCGAGAACTCGGTTCCTAGGGTCGGCAGAAACGAAACAACCCACCACATCTCAATGTGGCCTCTCGTCTGAGCCTTTAATCATGTTTATCATCATCTCTATACTTACCACGTCAACCTGTCATGCTAGATTCATTTCATTGTATGGCTCCAGTCCGAAGACCGGAGTTGCAGCGTAACAAACTAAGCATGGCTAAGCATAAAGATATAAAGGCTCTAGCGAAGCACACATGCCAAACCTAGTTATGCTAGGAGCAGTGGATCAGGGTATTTGAGGCTACAAGGATGGAACATGCAATAGATAGGGTAACTCTACCTATTGGTAAAAGACAGTTGAATCGTATGCAATATGTAGGAACTAGAGTAAAAGCATTTCAAAATCATATATGAACCAGGCTAGGGCTTGCCTTTGTCCCTGACAAACCAATGTGGATCTTCGATGCATGCTTGACTTGTCGTCGGTGGACAATTATTGACCTTCGGTGTTGTCGATCTTCATCGTCTCGGACTCGTGCTATATCGATCGCGAAGAAGCAAATACCGGAAAGGGTAAAACAACAATCAACACATGGCATCGATGCAATGCGCATACAAGGATGATGATATGTCATATTAATGGAATTGAATAGACCCTAGGTGCATCGTCAGGTTAAAGGGGTTCCGGCATCGGACCCCGACCTATGAGAGGTGTTTCTAGGGTTCCACTACTTATGCAATTTTAATTGTTGCAATGATGTATGAATTACTCCTAAACTTGTAGAGAATGTTTTTCTGAACATTTTGATATATTATACATCTTTTTCTGAATTAATATGAATTAGTTATGAAATAAACAAGATTTAACTATTTTCTGAAATTTCTGAAAATAATAAAAGTATGACAAGTTGGACCCACTGTCAGAATTTTAATATTTTAGAAATGATTAAAATCCTGACAGGCAGACCCCACCTGTCATATAATTAAATAAAACAGAAAATGAAATTACAGAAAAAGAAAAGGCCGGCTGACGTCATAATGACGTCAGCACGACGTCAGCCTGGCCATGGCCGGCCAGGTCGGGCACGGCCTGGGCGATGCAGGGCGTCAGGGGCCGCGCGGAGGGGCGCGTTCGACGCGCAGCGTCCCCGGGAACCAGAAGAGGGCGGCGCCGCCCTCCAATGGTCGCCGGAGGAGCAGCTCCGACGAGCTCGCGCGGAGGCCGGGGCAGGCGCACGTGGCCGGAGCGCTACGGCGAGAAATCGGCGAGGGGAGGGGCACCATGGCGCTCAGAATCTCACCGCGAGCACGGGAGGCTGGACGGGGTCGCCGGAGATGGCCTGAATCGCCGACGAACGGCGGCGACTGGCGGCACGGGCTCCGGCCGATTCGGCCGGTAGGGAGCTCCTCGGCGGGCGTGGCTTGGTGGAGGAGGTAGACGGCGCCGAGGCGGAGCTATTGGCGGTGGTGGCTTGGCGCGGGGAGGCGCCAAACGGCGGCGAGCGGCGGAGGCCGGCGCTAGGGTTTCGGGTCCGGCGCGCACAGAAAGAGAGAGGAGAGAGCGCCGGGGGTGGGGAGAGGATGAGGATGAGAGGAGAGAGGGCGAGGGGGGCCTCCAGGACGTCTCCTCGTCCAGGGGCGGCGACAAGCAGGAGGTGGCCGTGGCGAGCTCACAGGAGCTGCCACGCACCTGCTCGAGGTAGAAGACAAAGGGGGATTTTGTGAAAACCCCCCCAGGGTTTGAGGATTTTTCTGGAAAATAAAAACAGGGCAGGATTTGGGGATATTTGGGGCATTTTGACCCAAATTTCAAGGGAGTTTTTGCACAAAATTTTGTTAGAGCAAAATACAACATTTACAACTTTGTTTCAAACCATTTTGGTGCAAAAATTTCACAAATCAAATGCAGATGCATGCATGCTTATGAACAACTTAGCAACATTATTGGATTAACAAACATGGGATGTTATAGATGATTCTCATTAGGCAAAACTATTGATTTTAAAAGATCAACATCAGCAGCAAGACTATCGACTTTAGAAGCAAGTATATCAATTTTCCCAAGCTTTTCTTCAACAGATTTGTTAAAAGCAGTTTGTGTACTAATAAATTCTTTAAGCATGGCTTCAAGTCCAGGGGGTGAACTCCTATTATTGTTGTAAGAATTCCCATAAGAATTACCATAGCCGTTGCCATTATTATAAGGATATGGCCTATAGTTGTTACTAGAATTGTTTCGGTAAGCATTGTTGTTGAAATTATTATTTTTAATAAAGTTTACATCAACATGTTCTTCTTGTGCAACCAATGAAGCTAACGGAACATTATTAGGATCAATATTAGTCCTATCATTCACAAGCATAGACATAATAGCATCAATCTTATCACTCAAGGAAGAGGTTTCTTCGACAGAATTTACCTTCTTACCTTGTGGAGCTCTTTCCGTGTGCCATTCAGAGTAATTGATCATCATATTATCAAGAAGCTTTGTTGCTTCACCAAGGGTGATGGACATAAAGGTACCTCCAGCAGCTGAATCCAATAAATTCCGTGAAGAAAAATTTAGTCCTGCATAGAAGGTTTGGATGATCATCCAAGTAGTCAGTCCATGGGTTGGGCAATTTTTAACCAGAGATTTCATTCTTTCCCAAGCTTGAGCAACATGTTCAGTATCTAATTGTTTAAAATTCATTATGCTACTCCTCAAAGATATAATTTTAGCAGGGGATAATATCTACCAATAAAAGCATCCTTGCATTTAGTCCATGAATCAATACTATTCTTAGGCAGAGATAGCAACCAATCTTTAGCTCTTCCTCTTAATGAGAAAGGGAACAATTTTAGTTTAATAATATCACCATCTACATCTTTATATTTTTGCATTTCACATAATTCAACAAAATTATTAAGATGGGCAGCAGATCATCAGAACTAACACCAGAAAATTGCTCTCGCATAACAAGATTCAAGAAAGCAGGTTTAATTTCAAAGAATTCTGCTGTAGTAGCAGGTGGAGCAATAGGTGTGCATAAGAAATCATTATTATTTGTGGTTGTGAAGTCACACAACTTAGTATTTTCAGCGTTGGCCATTTTAGCAACAAGAATAAAGCAAACTAGATAAAGTAAATGCAAGTAAACTAATTTTTTTGTGTTTTTGATATAGCAAACAAGATAGCAAATAAAGTAAAACTAGCAACTAATTTTTTTGTATTTTGATTTAGTGCAGCAAACAAAGTAGTAAATAAAACTAAGCAAGACAAAAACAAAGTAAAGAGATTGAGAAGTGGAGACTCCCCTTGCAGCGTGTCTTGATCTCCCCGGCAACGGCGCCAGAAATTTGCTTGATGCGTGTGGTTGGCACGTCCGTTGGGAACCCCAAGAGGAAGGTGTGATGCGCACAGCGGCAAGTTTCCCTCAGTAAGAAACCAAGGTTTAATCGAACCAGTAGGAGTCAAGAGGCACGTTGAAGGTTGATGGCGGCGGGATGTAGTGCGGCGCAACACCAGGGATTCCGGCGCCAACGTGGAACCTGCACAACACAACCAAAGTACTTTGCCCCAACAAAACAGTGAGGTTGTCAATCTCACCGGCTTGCTGTAACAAAGGATTAACCGTATTGTGTGGAAGATGATTGTTTGCAGAAAACAGTAGAACAAGTATTGCAGTAGGTTGTATTTCAGTAAAGAGAATTGGACCGGGGTCCACAGTTCACTAGAGGTGTCTCTCCCATAAGACGAACAACATGTTGGGTGAACAAATTACAGTTGGGCAATTGACAAATAAAGAGAGCATGACCATGCACATACATATCATGATGAGTATAGTGAGATTTAATTGGGCATTACGACAAAGTACATAGACCGCCATCCAACTGCATCTATGCCTAAAAAGTCCACCTTCAGGTTATCATCCGAACCCCCTCCGCATTAAGTTGCTAACAACAGACAATTGCATTAAGTATTGCGCGTAATGTAACTAGTGACTACATCCTTGAACATAGCACTAATGTTTTATCCCTAGTGGAAACAGCACATCCATAACCTTAGAGGTTCTTGTCACCCCTCCAGATTCACGGAGACATGAACCCACTATCGAGCATAAATACTCCCTCTTGGAGTTACTAGCATCAACTTGGCCAGAGCATCTACTAATAACGGAGAGCATGCAAGATCATAAACAACACATAGATATAACTTTGATAATCAACATAACAAGTATTCTCTATTCATCGGATCCCAACAAACGCAACATATAGAATTACAGATAGATGATCTTGATCATGTTAGGCAGCTCACAAGATCCGACAATGATAGCACAATGGGGAGAAGACAACCATCTAGCTACTGCTATGGACCCATAGTCCAGGGGTAGACTACTCACACATCACACCGGAGGCGACCATGGCGGCGTAGAGTCCTCCGGGAGATGATTCCCCTCTCCGGCAGGGTGCCGGAGGCGATCTCCTGGATCCCCCGAGATGGGATCGGCGTTGGCGGCGTCTCTGGAAGGTTTTCCGTATCGTGGCTCTCGGTACTGGGGGTTTCGTCACGGAGGCTATTTGTAGGCGGAAGGGCAGGTCAAGAGGCGGCACGGGGGCCCCACACCACAGGGCCGCGCGGCCAAGGGGGGGGGCGCGCCGCCCTAGGGTGTGGCCCCCTCGTGGCCCCTCTTTGTCTCTCCTTCGGACTTCTGGAAGCTTCGTGGGAAAATAGGCCCCTGGGCTTTGATTTCGTCCAATTCCGAGAATATTTCCTTACTAGGATTTCTGAAACCAAAAACAGCAGAAAACAGAATCGGCACTTCGGCATCTTGTTAATAGGTTAGTTCCAGAAAATGCACGAATATGACATAAAGTGTGCATAAAACATGTAGATAACATCAATAATGTGGCATGGAACATAAGAAATTATCGATACGTCGGAGACGTATCACTGGCCGTCTCCGAATCTTCTTCGATGTTCTGGAACCCTCCGTGGAAAATAGGGCCGTTGGCTTTTGTTTCGTCCAATTCCGAGAATATTTCCTGTGTAGGATTTCTGAAACCAAAAACAGCAGAAAACAAGAACTGGCGCTTCGGCATCTTGTTAATAGGTTAGTCCCGGAAAATGCATAAAAATGATATAAAGTATGAATAAAATATGTAGGTATTGTCATAAAACTAGCATGGAACATAAGAAATTATAGATACGTTGGAGACGTATCACTCATCAATAGTGCATTGTACCTCTAAATGACCTCACTTAATGTTGCATGGTCACCATCACACCAAGCCATGCCAAGGACCTTGCCTATGTCACATACACTTTGACAAATAATCAAATGTGCACACCCTAGCCTTCTCCAACCTTGCCCACCATGTCTAGTACTCCGATCTCACATCACTCAAGCAAGCCATGCCATCAGAGACCAAGGATTGTGCACAAGAAATCCCAATGCCATGCCATGCCGGCCCCCTTGATCACCACCATGCCCAAAACCACTCCACTCCCTCTCTCTCTCTCTCTCACCATGTCCTGGAGGCTTGCCTCACTCCCTTGTACCTCCTGGCGCACGCCCTGGCCCAGGAGAGGACGAAGACGCCCAGAACGTGACGTGGTCACCGCACCCAGGCTCGCCAGAGCGCGCACCGGCATGGCCCTGGACGCACCAGTCCACCTGCCCGTCCCGTCGCCTCCGTCCACCATTGGCGCTAGGACTTGGCACGGGACCTCTCCTCTGTCACACCTACCCACTAGACAAGCGTGCTCGAGCTCTAGCTCACTGTAGACGACGTCGCCGGAGACAAGATCCGCGGGACACCCCCAGACGACCAGTAGCGTTGTAACACCGCCACTCAACCAAATCCTTCCTCAAGTACCCCAGCACGACCGCCACCTTTCCGCTCATCATCTTGATACGTCTCCGACGTATCGATAATTTCTTATGTTCCATGCCACATTATTGATGATATCTACATGTTTTACACACATTATATGTCGTATTTATGCATTTTCCGGCACTAACCTATTAACGAGATGCCGAAGAACCAGTTGTTGTTTTCTGCTGTTTTTGGTTTCAGAAATCCTAGTAAAGAAATATTCTCGGAATTGGACGAAATCAACGCCCAGGGTCCTATTTTCACACGAAGCTTCCAGAAGACCGAGGGGGAAAGGAAGTGGGGCCACGAGGCGCCGACACTACAGGGCGGCGCGGCCTGGCCCTTGGCCGCGCGGCCCTGGCGTGTGGGGCCCTCGTGTGGCCCCCCGCGTTGCCCTTCCGCCTACTTAAAGCCTTCGTCGCGAAACCCCCAGTACCGAGAGCCACGATACGGAAAACCTTACTGAGACGTCGCCGCCGCCAATCCCATCTCGGGGGATTCTGGAGATCACCTCCGGCACCCTGCCGGAGAGGGGATTCATCTCCCAAAGGACTCTTCACCGCCATGGTCGCCTCCGGAGTGATGAGTGAGTAGTTCACCCCTGGACTATGGGTCCATAGCAGTAGCTAGATGGTTGTCTTCTCCTCATTGTGCTTCATTGTCGGATCTTGTGAGCTGCCTAACATGATCAAGATCATCTATCTGTAATTCTATATGTTGTGTTTGTCGGGATCCGATGGATAGAGAATACTATGTTATGTTGATTATCAATCTATTACCTATGTGTTGTTTATGATCTTGCATGCTCTCCGTTATTAGTAGAGGCTCTGGCCAAGTTTTTGCTCTTAACTCCAAGAGGGAGTATTTATGCTCGATAGTGGGTTCATGCCTCCATTAAATCTGGGACAGTGACAGAAAGTTCTAAGGTTGTGGATGTGTTGTTGCCACTAGGGATAAAACATTGATGCTATGTCTAAGGATGTAGTTATTGATTACATTACGCACCATACTTAATGCAATTGTCTGTTGTTTGCAACTTAATACTGGAAGGGGTTCGGATGATAACCTAAAGGTGGACTTTTTAGGCATAGATGCAAGCTGGATAGCGGTCTATGTACTTTGTCGTAATGCCCAATTAAATCTCACAATACTCATCATATCATGTATGTGCATGGTCATGCCCTCTCTATTTGTCAATTGTCTGACTGTAATTTGTTCACCCAACATGCTATTTATCTTATGGGAGAGACACCTCTAGTGAACTGTGGACCCCGGTCCATTCTTTTACATCGAATACAATCTGCTGCAATACTTGTTCTACTGTTTTCTGCAAACAATCATCATCCACACTATACATCTAATCCTTTGTTACAGCAAGCCGGTGAGATTGACAAACTCACTATTTCGTTGGGGCAAAGTACTTTGGTTGTGTTGTGCAGGTTCCACGTTGGCGCCGGAATCTCTGGTGTTGCGCCGCACTACATCCCGCCGCCATCAACCTTTAACGTGCTTCTTGGCTCCTCCTGGTTCGATAAACCTTGGTTTCTTTCTGAGGGAAAACTTGCTGCTGTGCGCATCATACCTTCCTCTTGGGGTTCCCAACGAACATGTGAGTTACACGCCATCAAGCATATTTTCTGGCGCCGTTGCCGGGGAACAAAGAAAAGTTACACCACAAAGATTTCCAACTCCCATGGCAACTGCCAGCATATTTTCTGGCGCCGTTGCCGGGGAGATCAAGACACGCTGCAAGGGGAGTCTCCACAATCCAATCTCTTTACTTTTTTTTGTCTTGCTTTATTTTATTTACTACTTTGTTTGCTGCACTTAAATCAAAACACAAAAAAATTTAGTTGCTAGCTTTACTTTATTTACTGTCTTGCACTCTATATCAAAAACACAAAAAAAAATTAGTTACTTATATTTGCTTTACTTATTTCAACATGTTTCCTTTTAATTTTACCGTAAAAGACATACCGGTAGGACGTGGGTCTATAGTTGGAAGAAATAATATAGAAGAATTTTTCAATCATGTTAGTACCGTTGAAGATTTTGAAGATAGACACTTGGTAGAACTTGCTCCTACTTATGAAATTGCTGCTGCCACTTTAGTTCGCATGTTGGAAACTAAATTTGTTAATCTCGATCCTATAATCCAACACATGTTTCTTACACTCGGTGATATGGAAGAAGGGGAAAAGAAAGATTTTGTTTTAGAAACCCTTCTTAGAGAATTTGGTAGTATAGCAAGAGAGGCTAGAAAGGTCTTTATTAAATATAAGATGCTTGGTTCTTATACCAATTTTGTTAGTATCCTTGAAAAGATGGACATGGAGAGAGTAAGGTACACTAATAATATTAATGATGGTGGGGAGATCAAAGCACCAATACCATGTAAGCTCCTAGCGATGAATGAAGCGCTAGAAAATAACTATGCTTGGCTTGTTCCTGAAAATTTGTTTGATGAGAGTAGCAAGCCCAAGACTAATGAAAAGGGAGCCCCTGAAACTTATGTATCCAATATACTATGCATGGTTGAGAAAACTCCAAACACCGCTGAAGATGCATCATCTTTTGATAACACTTGATATACACTTTCTGCGCCTAGCTGAAAGGCGTTAAAGAAAAGCGCTTATGGGAGACAACCCATGTTTGTACTACAGTATTTTTGTTTTGAATTTGAGTCTTGGAAGTTGTTTACTACTGTAGCAACCTCTCCTTATCTTAGTTTTGTGTTTTGTTGTGCCAAGTAAAGTCTTTGATAGTAAGGTTAATACTAGATTTGGATTACTGCACAGTTACAGATTTCTTTGCTGTCACGAATTTTGACCTGCCTCTCTGTAGGTAGCTCAGAAAAATACGCCAATTTACGTGCGTGATCCCCAGATATGTACGCAACTTTCATTCAATTTGGGCATTTTCATTTGAGCAAGTCTGGTGCCATTTTAAAATTCGTCTTTACGAACTGTTCTGTTTTAACAGATTCTGCCTTTTATTTTGCATTGCCTCTTTTGCTGTGTTGGATGAATTTCTTTGATCCATTAATGTCCAGTAGCTTTATGCAATGTCCAGAAGTGTTAAGAATGATTATGTCACCTCTGAACATGTTAATTTTTATTGTGCACTAACCCTCTAATGAGTTGTTTCGAGTTTGGTGTGGAGGAAGTTTTCAAGGATCAAGAGAGGAGAATGATGCAATATGATCAAGGAGAGTGAAAGCTCTAAGCTTGGGGATGCCCCGGTGGTTCACCCCTGCATATATTAAGAAGACTCAAGCGTCTAAGCTTGGGGATGCCCAAGGCATCCCCTTCTTCATCGACAACATTATCAGGTTCCTCCACTGAAACTATATTTTTATTCCATCACATCTTATGTACTTTGCTTGGAGCGTCGGTTTGTTTTTGTTTTTGTTTTTGTTTGAATAAAATGGATCCTAGCATTCATTGTGTGGGAGAGAGACACGCTCCGCTGTTGCATATGGACAAATATGTCCTTAGGCTTTACTCATAGTATTCATGGCGAAGGTTGAATCTTCTTCGTTAAATTGTTATATGGTTGGAATCGGGAAATGCTACATGTAGTAATTCTAAAATGTCTTGAATAATTTGATACTTGGCAATTGTTGTGCTCATGTTTAAGCTCTTGCATCATATACTTTGCACCTATTAATGAAGAAATACATAGAGCGTGCTAAAATTTGGTTTGCATATTTGGTCTCTCTAAAGTCTAGATAATTTCTAGTATTGAGTTTTGAACAACAAGGACGACGGTGTAGAGTCTTATAATGTTTTCAATATGTCTTTTATGTGATTTTTGCTGCACCGGTTCATCCTTGTGTTTGTTTCAAATAACCTTGCTAGCCTAAACCTTGTATCGAGAGGGAATACTTCTCGTGCATCCAAAATCCTTGAGCCAACCACTATGCCATTTGTGTCCACCATACCTACCTACTACATGGTATTTCTCCGCCATTCCAAAGTAAATTGCTTGAGTGCTACCATTAAAATTTCCATCATTCGCCTTTGCAATATATAGCTCATGGGACAAAGTAGCCTTAAAAACTATTGTGGTATTGAATATGTACTTATGCACTTTATCTCTTATTAAGTTGCTTGTTGTGCGATAACCATGCTTCTGGGGACGCCATCAACTACTCTTTGTTGAATATCATGTGATTTGCTATGCATGTCCGTCTTGTCTGAAGTAAGAGAGATCTACCACTTTATTGGTTAGAGCATGCATATTGTTAGAGAAGAACATTGGGCCGCTAACTAAAGCCATGAATCATGGTGGAAGTTTCAGTTTTGGACATATATCCTCAATCTCATATGAGAACACTAATTGTTGCTACATGCTTATGCATTAAAGAGGAGTCCATTATCTGTTGTCCATGATTGTCCCGGTATGGATGTCTAAGTTGAGAATAATCAAAAGCGAGAAATCCAAAATGCGAGCTTTCTCCTTAGACCTTTGTACAGGCGGCATGGAGGTACCCCTTTGTGACACTTGGTTAAAACATGTGTATTGCGATGATCCGGTAGTCCAAGCTAATTAGGACAAGGTGCGGGCACTATTAGTATACTATGCATAAGGCTTGCAACTTGTAAGATATAATTTACATAATACATGTGCTTTATTACTACCGTTGACAAAATTGTTTCATGTTTTCAAAACCAAAGCTCTAGCACAAATATAGCAATCGATGCTTTCCTCTTTGAAGGACCATTCTTTCACTTTTATGTTGAGTCAGTTCACCTATTTCTCTCCACCTCAAGAAGCAAACACTTATGTGAACTGTGCATTGATTCCTACATACTTGCATATTGCGCTTGTTATATTACTCTATGTTGACAATATCCATGAGATATACATGTTACAAGTTGAAAGCAACCGCTGAAACTTAATCTTCCTTTGTGTTGCTTCAATACCTTTACTTTGATTTATTGCTTTATGAGTTAACTCTTATGCAAGACTTATTGATGCTTGTCTTTAAGTGCTATTCATGAAAAGTATTTGCTTTATGATTCAGTTGTTTACTCATGTCATTACCATTGTTTTGATCGCTGCATTCATTACATATGCTTACAATAGTATGATCAAGGTTATGATGGCATGTCACTCCAGAAATTATCTTTGTTATCGTTTACCTGCTCGGGACGAGCAGGAACTAAGCTTGGGGATGCTGATACGTCTCCAACGTATCGATAATTTCTTATGTTCCATGCCACATTATTGATGATATCTACATGTTTTACACACATTATATGTCGTATTTATGCATTTTCCGGCACTAACCTATTAACGAGATGCCGAAGAGCCAGTTGCTGTTTTCTGCTGTTTTTGGTTTCAGAAATCCTAGTAAAGAAATATTCTCGGAATTGGACGAAATCAACGCCCAGGGTCCTATTTTCACACGAAGCTTCCAGAAGACCGAGGGGGAAAGGAAGTGGGGCCACGAGGCGCCGACACTACAGGGCGGCGCGGCCTGGCCCTTGGCCGCGCGGCCCTGGCGTGTGGGGCCCTCGTGTGGCCCCCCGCGTTGCCCTTCCGCCTACTTAAAGCCTTCGTCGCGAAACCCCCAGTACCGAGAGCCACGATACGGAAAACCTTACTGAGACGCCGCCGCCGCCAATCCCATCTCGGGGGATTCTGGAGATCACCTCCGGCACCCTGCCGGAGAGGGGATTCATCTCCCGGAGGACTCTTCACCGCCATGGTCGCCTCCGGAGTGATGAGTGAGTAGTTCACCCCTGGACTATGGGTCCATAGCAGTAGCTAGATGGTTGTCTTCTCCTCATTGTGCTTCATTGTCGGATCTTGTGAGCTGCCTAACATGATCAAGATCATCTATCTGTAATTCTATATGTTGTGTTTGTCGGGATCCGATGGATAGAGAATGCTATGTTATGTTGATTATCAATCTATTACCTATGTGTTGTTTATGATCTTGCATGCTCTCTGTTATTAGTAGAGGCTCTGGCCAAGTTTTTGCTCTTAACTCCAAGAGGGAGTATTTATGCTCGATAGTGGGTTCATGCCTCCATTAAATCTGGGACAGTGACAGAAAGTTCTAAGGTTGTGGATGTGTTGTTGCCACTAGGGATAAAATATTGATGCTATGTCTAAGGATGTAGTTATTGATTACATTACTGTTATCACCAGAATTTTACCGGATCAGAGGTGGGCCGCGATTAAGATGGGCTTGAAGAATATACTTGGAAGAAATACATGAATCGGCCTTGTATACAAAGTTTGGGCTAGTTTGCCCGTGTATCTGTAAATATAGTAGGATACGTGTCGGTTAGATAGAATTTGGTTCGTGCACGGTTGGGATTATTCCCACGTTAGAAAGTCTACGGACTATAAATATGTATCTAGGATTTATGAAATAAACAACAATCACGTTCATCACAAACCAATCTAGGCGCATCGCCAGCCCCTTGTTTTGAGGGTTTCTTCCGGGTAAGCATCATGCTGCCTAGATCGCATCTTGCGATCTAGGCAGTAACGTTTATTCGTTGTTCATGCGTTGCTCGCGCTGAAGCCTTGTTGATGGCGAGCAACGTAGTTATCATAGATGTGTTAGGGTTAGCATTGTTTCATCGTATCATATGCTTTCGTTCATGCGACCCTTAGACGTCTAGCCGCCCTAACCCTATCTTAGGTGTAAGGGCGGCACCCCGCTTGATCATTATTTAGTAGATCCGATCCGTTATGATTGCTCCTTGTTCTTCAAGGATTAGTTTAATATCTGCATAGTTAGGCCTTGCAAACGGGTTGAAGGATCCAGTAGCACGTAGGGTGTAGTTTGCTAACCCTAGATGAGATGTTCCGGGGATCAACTTCATGTTGGTTTTTAGGCCTTGTCTAGGGTCGGTTTATTATTACCGTGCGTGGCTGCCAGGCTCAATCACGTGTAGGATGTTCCGATTATGTGGTGAAAACCCTAAATCGTCGTAGGTCGTTTTAGCTCTATATTGATCAAGCAGGACCACCATGTGATCGTATACCTCATACGGATCATGGGTGGATCGGCTCCTTGAGCCGATTCACAGGACAACCTGAGAGCCGATCGAGGCTCGTATTTAATGTTTACGTGTATGCCATGCAGGAAACTAAGCGAAGCAAATCCATCACCTTCCTGACCAGGTATAGGTCAGGTGGCACGCCCTTGCACCAGCATCGGACGTGCGTGCCGAGGCTTTGCGGGCCGTCGCTCGAGGGACCAGGGCCAGCCGCAGTCCTGGGAGCCTCCCGGCTCTACTGTGTTGCCCGTCGCTGCTCGCCGGTGGGTTTCTGACCGCAACACATTCTGGCACGCCCGGTGGGACAATCTTCGACATCAACTGCATCGCCATCTACATCTGAGATGGCGGAAGGTACTCCGGTCACGTACGAAGATCTGACTGAGGAGCTCAAGAAGAAGTATGACGAGGTCAAAGCTATCCTCGAAGTCGACCTCATCGGCTCTTTCCAGAGAACCCGCTCACACGGCATCAGGTGGAAGGGGTTCTCGCCTGAAGGCGCGCTCGATGGAGTGGACCTCTCTACCCCTTCAGAAGAACGCACCAGGTCTCTGCGTCAGGAGATTAATTTCATGGTAGCCCATTCGCTGCACCGCCATTCTGAGAGCCTGGTGAACACTTTGGAGCGTGTCGCCCTTCGGGTGATCCAGGAAATCATGAGCCAGCGGTATTCTCCGTCAGGACCAGCTCTGGGGACTCACCAAGGAGAGATACCACTCCAGTCCCGACCACCGCTGCCGTTCGCGTTGGCAGCACCAGAGGTGCCGAGTTCACCGGCATACGTCGTCTACAAGATCGGTGGTGACCCTAGTGATTACCAGTTCTTGTATGAGGCGCCGAAGGAGATCCCTCACGGATACACGTGCACATACGTGCTAGACTGCAGCAGCTGGGTACTCTCAAACCAGACTGCAACAGCAGGGACTTCTAGAACAGCAGGAGGAACTTCTGGAACAGATCTTGAGAAGCTGACGTGGCTAACTAAGTATGCCACTCCGATGAACCTCCAGAGCTCAACTCCTGCAGTTGGCTCAGAGCTTGAGAAGCAAGCGTGGCTGGCTAAGTATGCCACTCCAGCGAATCTTCAGAATTCGACTCCTGCAGCCATCACCACGGATCAGATCAGTACAATCTTGAGAGACCAGTTCGGCATGGTGCCGAAAAGGAGGGCAATCGGCTATTCCAAGCCGTACCCCAACGAGTACGATTTGATCCCACTACCACCCAAATATCGGCTCCCCGAATTCTCCAAGTTTAGTGGGTCAGATGGCTCCAGCTCAATCGAGCATGTGAGCCGATATTTGGCGCAGCTGGGCACGATCTCAGCATCAGATGAACTACGTGTGAGGTTCTTCGCACTATCCCTCACAGGATCGGCTTTTGGGTGGTACACATCGCTGCCACCAGACTCAATCCGGACTTGGAAGCAGTTGGAAGAACAGTTCCACCTGCAGTATCACTCAGAGGCTTCCGAGCCTGGCATTGCCGATCTAGCACAAGTGCGACAGAAGCGCGGAGAAACGGTGTCAGAATACATCCAGCGCTTCAGGACTGTTAGGAACCGATGCTATTCGGCTCGTGTGACTGAAAAAGAAGCAGTCGAGTTGGCGGTGGTGGGTCTTGCATCACCGATCAAGGATGTGGCCTCCCAAGCAGAGTACCCTTCACTGGCGCATATGGTGCAGAAGCTGTCATTATATGAACAGCGCCACCCAGAGGTGTACCAGGATAAATTCAAGCGTGCGGTGGTCCTGGTTGAGGCAGATGAAGATGAAGGCTCTGCGGGAGATCAAGAGGTAGCAGTGGCTGAATGGACTCGGGGGGCAAGCCCCGTGTCCTGCAAGTGGGTTAAGCCACAAGGTCCTCCAAGAGGGTTTGAATTCGGCGTGACTAAAGTTGAGCAAATTTTCGACCTCTTACTTAAGGAGAAGCAACTAAAGTTACCCGAAGGCCACAAAATCCCCACGGCACAGGAGCTGAACGGAAAGCCATACTGCAAGTGGCATAACACGTTCACCCATACCACCAACGACTGCAGGGTGTGGCGTCAGCAGATCCAAATGGCGATAGAACAAGGGCGGCTAATTTTTAGCCAGTACGCCATGAAAGTCGACACGCACCCCTTCCCCGCTGTTAACATGGTGGAGTGCACTTACCCTGGGAGGTGCCAGCCAGGTTTCTCGTTCAGCATCAACATGGTAGGACCTGGGCACCACTCTGGTAAGGACAGAGACGAGGGCAGTGATGTCTACGCCCCCCTCCTTTTCCTGTAGACAGTGTTGGGCCTCCAAGAGCAGAGGTTTGTAGAACAGCAGCAAGTTTTCCCTTAAGTGGATCACCCAAGGTTTATCGAACTCAGGGAGGAAGAGGTCAAAGATATCCCTCTCATGCAACCCTGCAACCACAAAGCAAGAAGTCTCTTGTGTCCCCAACACACCTAATAGGTGCACTAGTTCGGCGAAGAGATAGTGAAATACAGGTGGTATAAATATATATGAGCAGTAGCAACGGTGCCAGAAAATAGCTTGCTGGCGTGTAGTTGATGGTGGTAGTATTGCAGCAGTAGTAACACAAAGAAACAAGAAACAAGCAGCGATAGCAGTATTTAGGAACAAGGCCTAGGGATTAGACTTTCACTAGTGGACACTCTCAACATTGATCACATAACAGAATAGATAAATGCATACTCTACACTCTTGTTGGATGATGAACACATTGCGTAGGATTACACGAACCCTCAATGCCGGAGTTAACAAGCTCCACAATTCAATGTTCATATTTAAGTAACCTTAGAGTGTAAGATAGATCAATACGACTAAACCAAGTACTAACGTAGCATGCACACTGTCACCTTCATGCTAAGAAAGGAGGAATAGATCACATCAATACTATCATAGCAATAGTTAACTTCGCAATCTACAAGAGATCATGATCATAGCATAAACCAAGTACTAACACGGATGCACACACTGTCACCATTACACCGTGTAGGAGGAATAAAACTACTTTAATAACATTGCTAGAGTAGCACATAGATAAATTGTGATACAAATACATTGCAATCATAAAGAGATATAAATAAGCACCTTACTATGCCATTCATCAGTGAATAAGTATTCTGTGAAATATAGCCTAAGAGACCCACACGGTGCACACACTGTCACCTTTACACACGTGGGACAAGGAGTCTCCGGAGATCACATAAGTAAAATTCACTTGACTAGCATAACGACATCTAGATTACAAGCATCATCATATGAATCTCAATCATGTAAGGCAGCTCATGAGATTATTGTATTGAAGTACATAGGAGAGAGATGAACCACATAGCTACCGGTACAGCCCTGAGCCTCGATGGAGAACTACTCCCTCCTCATGGGAGCAGCAGCGGTGATGAAGATGACGGTGGAGATGGCAGCGGTGTCGATGGAGAAGCCTTCCGGGGGCACTTCCCCGTTCCGGCAGCGTGCCGGAACAGAGACTCCTGTCCCCCAGATCTTGGCTTCGCGATGGCGGCGGCTCTGGAAGGTTTCTGTGGGTTTCGTCGAACGTATCAGGGTTTTCGCGACGGAGGCTTTTTATAGGCGGAGAGGCGGCGTCAGAGGGTTGAAGGGGTGCCCACACCATAGGGTGGCGCGGGCCCCCCTGGCCACGCCGGCCTAGGGTTTGGTGGGCCTGTGCCCCCTCTCTGGCGGTTCTCGTGTGTTCTGGATGCTTCCGGGCAAAATAGGAACCTGGGCGTTGATTTCGTCCAATTCCGAGAATATTTCTTTACTAGGATTTCTGAAACCAAAAACAGCGAAAACGAGAACGGCACTTCGCATCTTGTTAATAGGTTAGTTCCAGAAAATGCACGAATATGACATAAAGTGTGCATAAAACATGTAGATAACATCAATAATGTGGCATGGAACATAAGAAATTATCGATACGTTGGAGACGTATCAGCATCCCCAAGCTTAGTTCTGCTCGTCCCGAGCAGGTAAAACGATAACACAGATAATTTCTGGAGTGACATGCCATCATAACCTTGATCATACTATTTGTAAAGCATATATAGTGAATGCAGCGATCAAAACAATGTATATGACATGAGTAAACAAGTGAATCATAAAGCAAAGACTTTTCATGAATAGCACTTCAAGACAAGCATCAATAAGTCTTGCATAAGAGTTGACTCATAAAGCAATAATTCATAGTAAAAGCATTGAAGCAACACAAAGGAAGATTAAGTTTCAGCGGTTGCTTTCAACTTATAACATGTATATCTCATGGATATTGTCAACATAGAGTAATATAATAAGTGCAATAAGCAAGTATGTAGGAATCAATGCACAGTTCACACAAGTGTTTGCTTCTTGAGGTGGAGAGAAATAGGTGAACTGACTCAACATTGAAAGTAAAAGAATTGTCCTCTGATGTCTACGTTCCCCCTCCTTTCCTGTAGACAGTGTTGGGCCTCCAAGAGCAGAGGTTTGTAGAACAGCAGCAAGTTTTCCCTTAAGTGGATCACCCAAGGTTTATCGAACTCAGGGAGGAAGAGGTCAAAGATATCCCTCTCATGCAACCCTGCAACCACAAAGCAAGAAGTCTCTTGTGTCCCCAACACACCTAATAGGTGCACTAGTTCGGCGAAGAGATAGTGAAATACAGGTGGTATGAATATATATGAGCAGTAGCAACGGTGCCAGAAAATAGCTTGCGGGCGTGTAGTTGATGGTGGTAGTATTGCAGCAGTAGTAACGCAAAGAAACGATAAACAAGCAGCGATAGCAGTATTTAGGAACAAGGCTTAGGGATTACACTTTCACTAGTGGACACTCTCAACATTGATCACATAACAGAATAGATAAATGCATACTCTACACTTTTGTTGGATGATGAACACATTGCGTAGGATTACACGAACCCTCAATGCCGGAGTTAACAAGCTCCACAATTATGTTCATATTTTAGTAACCTTATAGTGTAAGATAGATCAAAAGACTAAACCAAGTACTAGCATAGCATGCACACTGTCACCTTCATGCATATGTAGGAGGAATAGATCACATCAATATTATCATAGCAATAGTTAACTTCGCAATCTACAAGAGATCATGATCATAGCATAAACCAAGTACTAACACGGTGCACACACTGTCACCATTACACACGTGCAGGAGGAATAGAACTACTTTAATAACACATCACTAGAATAGCACATAGATGAATTGTGATACAAAACTCAGATGAATCTCAATCATGTAAAGCAGCTCATGAGATCATTGTATTGAAGTACATAGTAGAGAGATTAACCACATAGCTACCGGTACAGCCCCGAGCCTCGATGGAGAACTACTCCCTCCTCATGGGAGCAGCAGCGGTGATGAAGATGGCGGTGGAGATGGCAGCGGTGTCGATGGAGAAGCCTTCCGGGGGCACTTCCCCGCTCCGGCAGCGTGCCGGAACAGAGACTCCTGTCCCCCAGATCTTGGCCTCGCGATGGCGGCGGCTCTGGAAGGTTTCTGTGGTTTTCGTCAATCGTTATAGGGTTTTCTGATCCAGGGGCTTTTTATAGGCGGAGAGGCGGCGCAGGAAGGTCGAAGGGGGGCCCACACCCTAGGGGGGCACGCCCCCCCCCCCCCCTAGGCCGCGCCGGGGTGTGGTGTGGTGGCCCTGCCTCCCTTCTCTGGCGGTTCTCGTGTGTTCTGGATGCTTCCGGGTAAAATAGGAACCTGGGCGTTGATTTCGTCCGATTCCGAGAATATTTCGTTACTAGGATTTCTGAAACCAAAAACAGCAGAAAACAGGAACTGGCACTTCGGCATCTTGTTAATAGGTTAGTTCCAGAAAATGCACGAATATGACATAAAGTGTGCATAAAACATGTAGATAACATCAATAATGTGGCATGGAACACAAGAAATTATCGATATGTTGGAGACGTATCAGCATCCCCAAGCTTAGTTCTGCTCGTCCCGAGCAGGTAAAACGATAACAAAGATAATTTCTGGAGTGACATGCCATCATAACCTTGATCATACAATTTGTAAAGCATATGTAGTGAATGCAGCGATCAAAACAATGTGTATGACATGAATAAACAAGTGAATCATATAGCAAAGACTTTTCATGAATAGCACTTCAAGACAAGCATCAATAAGTCTTGCATAAGAGTTAACTCATAAAGCAATAATTCAAAGTAAAGGTATTGAAGCAACACAAAAGAAGATTAAGTTTCAGCGGTTGCTTTCAACTTATAACATGTATATCTCATGGATAGTTGTCAATGCAAAGCAATATAACAAATGCAATAAGCAAGTATGTAAGAATCAATGCACAGTTCACACAAGTGTTTGCTTCTTGAGGTGGAGAGAGATAGGTGAACTGACTCAATATTGAAAGTAAAAGAATGGTCCTCATAGAGGAAAAGCATCGATTGCTATATTTGTGCTAGAGCTTTGGTTTTGAAAACATAAAGAGAGCATAAAAATAAAGTTTTGAGAGGTGTATGTTGTTGTCAACGAATGGTAGCGGGTACTCTAACCCCCTTGCCAGACAAACCTTCAAAGAGCGGCTCCCATTTTATTTTATTTTTGGATGGCACTCCTTCCAACCTTTCTTTCACAAACCATGGCTAACCGAATCCTCGGGTGCACCTTAACAATCTCATACCATGAAGGAGTGCCTTTTTATTTTAGTTTTATTATGATGACACTCCTCCCAACCTTTGCTTACACAAGCCATGGCTAACCGAATCCTTCGGGTGCCGTCCAACAATCACATACCATGGAGGAGTGTCTATTTTTGTTAATTAATTTGGGACTGGGAATCCCATTGCCAGCTCTTTTTGCAAAATTATTGGATAAGCGGATGAAGCCACTAGTCCATTGGTGAAAGTTGCCCAACAAGATTGAAAGATAAACACCACATACTTCCTCATGAGCTATAAAACATTGACACAAATTAGAGGTGATAAATTTTGAATTGTTTAAAGGTAGCACTCAAGCAATTTACTTTGGAATGGCAGGAAATACCATGTAGTAGGTAGGTATGGTGGACACAAATGGCATAGTGGTTGGCTCAAGTATTTTGGATGCATGAGAAGTATTCCCTCTCGATACAAGGCTTAGGCTAGCAAGGTTGTTTGAAACAAACACAAGGATGAACTAGTACAGCAAAACTCACATAAAAGACATATTACAAGCATTATAAAACTATACATCGTCTTCCTTGTTGTTCAAACTCAATACTAGAAATTATCTAGACCTTAGAGAGACCAATTATGCAAACCAAATTTTAGCATGCTCTATGTATTCTTCACTAATAGGTGCAAAGCATATGATGCAAGAGCTTAAACATGAGCACAACAATTGCCAAGTATCACATTACCCAAGACATTATAGCAATTACTACATGTAGCATTTTCCAATTCCAACCATATAACAATTTAACGAAGAGGAAACTTCGCCATGAATATTATAAGCTAAGAACACATGTGTTCATACGAACCAGCGGAGCGTGTCTCTCTCCCACAAAAGCATTTATTCAAACACAAACAAAAACAAAAGCATACAGACGCTCCAAGTAAAGCACATAAGATGTGACGGAATAAAAATATAGTTTCAAGAGAAGGAACCTGATAATTCGTCGATGAAGAAGGGGATGCCTTGGGCATCCCCAAGCTTAGACGCTTGAGTCTTCTTTATATATGCAGGGGTGAACCACCGGGGCATCACCAAGCTTAGAGCTTTCACTCTCCTTGATCATGGTATATCATCCTCCTCTCTTGACCCTTGAAAACTTCCTTCACACCAAACTCGAAACAAACTCATTAGAGGGTTAGTGCATAATCAAAAACTCACATGTTCAGAGGTGACACAATCATTCTTAACACTTCTGGACATTGCATAATGCTACTGGACATTAGTGGATCAAAGAAATTCATCCAACATAGCAAAAGAGGCAATGCGAAATAAAAGGCAGAATCTGTCAAAACAGAACAGTTCGTATTGACGAATTTTAAAATGGCACCAGACTTGCTCAAATGAAAATGCTCAAATTGAATGAAAGTTGCGTACATATCTGAGGATCATGCACGTAAATTGGCTTAATTTTCTGAGTTACCTACAGGGAGGTGGACCCAGATTCGTGACAGCAAAGAAATCTGGAACTCCGCAGTAATCCAAATCTAGTACTTACTTTACTATCAAAGACTTTACTTGGCACAACAAAACACAAAACTAAGATAAGGAGAGGTTGCTACAGTAGTAAACAACTTCCAAGACACAAATATAAAACAAAGTACTGTAGCAAAATAACACATGGGTTATCTCCCAAGAAGTTCTTTTCTTTATAGCCATTAAGATGGGCTCAGCAGTTTTAATGATGCACTCGCAAGAAATAGTATTTGAAGCAAAAGAGAGCATCCAGAGGCAAATACAAAACACATTTAAGTCTAACATGCTTCCTATGCATAGGAATCTTGTAAATAAACAAGTTCATGAAGAGCAAAGTAACAAGCATAGGAAGATAAAACAAGTGTAGCTTGAAAAATTTCAGCACATAGAGAGGTATTTTAGTAACATGAAAATTTCTACAACCATATTTTCCTCTCTCATAATAATTTTCAGTAGCAACATGAGCAAACTCAACAATATAACTATCACATAAAGCATTCTTATCATGAGTCTCATGCATAAAATTATTACTCTCCACATAAGCATAATCAATTTTATTAGTTGTAGTGGGAGCAAATTCAACAAAGTAGCTATCATTATTATTCTCATCAAGTGTAGGAGGCATAGTATAATCACAACAAAATTTACTCTCCATAGTAGGCGGCACTAAAAGACCAGTATCATTATCATCATAAATAGGAGGCAAAGTATCATCAAAGAAAATTTTCTCCTCAATGCTTGGGGGACTAAAAATATCATGAAAACCAGCTTCCCCAAGCTTAGAACTTTCTATATTATTGTCAACAATGGTGTTCAAAGCGTTCATACTAATATTACTACCAGCATGCAAAGAAGATTTCATAGGTTTTTTAATTTTCGCATCAAACAATCCATGTTTTAAATCAGGAAATAGAACAAGAAGCTCATTGTTGTCCATTATGCCAAACTAGTGTAAACAAGAAACAAAAAGATGCAATTGCAGGATCTAAAGGAAATAGCTTCGAGCACAAACACAATGGCGCCAGAAAAGTACTTTACCTGGAACCGGAGTATGAGTGCCTTTTACCTTTCCTCCCCGGCAACGGCGCCAGAAAAGTACTTGATGTCTACGTTCCCCCTCCTTTCCTCTAGACAGTGTTGGGCCTCCAAGAGCAGAGGTTTGTAGAACAGCAGCAAGTTTTCCCTTAAGTGGATCACCCAAGGTTTATCGAACTCAGGGAGGAAGAGGTCAAAGATATCCCTCTCATGCAACCCTGCAACCACAAAGCAAGAAGTCTCTTGTGTCCCCAACACACCTCATAGGTGCACTAGTTCGGCGCAGAGATAGTGAAATACAGGTGGTATGAATATATATGAGCAAGAGTAACGGTGCCGTAAAAATAGCTTGCGGGCGTGTAGTTGATGGTGGTAGTATTGCAGCAGTAGTAATGCAGTAAAACAGTAAACAAGCAGCGATAGCAGTATTTAGGAACAAGGCTTAGGGATTACACTTTCACTAGTGGACACTCTCAACATTGATCACATAACAGAATAGATAAATGCATACTCTACACTTTTGTTGGATGATGAACACATTGCGTAGGATTACACGAACCCTCAATGTCGGAGTTAACAAGCTCCACAATTATGTTCATATTTTAGTAACCTTATAGTGTAAGATAGATCAAAAGACTAAACCAAGTACTAGCATAGCATGCACACTGTCACCTTCATGCATATGTAGGAGGAATAGATCACATCAATATTATCATAGCAATAGTTAACTTCGCAATCTACAAGAGATCATGATCATAGCATAAACCAAGTACTAACACGGTGCACACACTGTCACCATTACACACGTGCAGGAGGAATAGAACTACTTTAATAACACATCACTAGAATAGCACATAGATGAATTGTGATACAAAACTCAGATGAATCTCAATCATGTAAAGCAGCTCATGAGATCATTGTATTGAAGTACATAGTAGAGAGATTAACCACATAGCTACCGGTACAGCCCCGAGCCTCGATGGAGAACTACTCCCTCCTCATGGGAGCAGCAGCGGTGATGAAGATGGCGGTGGAGATGGCAGCGGTGTCGATGGAGAAGCCTTCCGGGGGCACTTCCCCGCTCCGGCAGCGTGCCGGAACAGAGACTCCTGTCCCCCAGATCTTGGCCTCGCGATGGCGGCGGCTCTGGAAGGTTTCTGTGGTTTTCGTCAATCGTTATAGGGTTTTCTGATCCAGGGGCTTTTTATAGGCGGAGAGGCGGCGCAGGAAGGTCGAAGGGGGGCCCACACCCTAGGGGGGCGCCCCCCCCCCCCCTAGGCCGCGCCGGGGTGTGGTGTGGTGGCCCTGCCTCCCTTCTCTGGCGGTTCTCGTGTGTTCTGGATGCTTCCGGGTAAAATAGGAACCTGGGCGTTGATTTCGTCCGATTCCGAGAATATTTCGTTACTAGGATTTCTGAAACCAAAAACAGCAGAAAACAGGAACTGGCACTTCGGCATCTTGTTAATAGGTTAGTTCCAGAAAATGCACGAATATGACATAAAGTGTGCATAAAACATGTAGATAACATCAATAATGTGGCATGGAACACAAGAAATTATCGATACGTTGGAGACGTATCATCCTCCATAGAGGAAAAGCATCGATTGCTATATTTGTGCTAGAGCTTTGATTTTGAAAACATGAAACAATTTTGTCAACGGTAGTAATAAAGCATATGTATCATGTAAATTATATCTTACAAGTTGCAAGCCTCATGCATAGTATACTAATAGTGCCCGCACCTTGTCCTAATTAGCTTGGACTACCGGATCATCACAATGCACATGTTTTAACCAAGTGTCACAAAGGGGTACCTCTATGCCGCCTGTACAAAGGTCTAAGGAGAAAGCTCGCATTGGATTTCTCGCTATTGATTATTCTCAACTTAGACATCCATACCGGGACAACATAGACAACAGATAATGGACTCCTCTTTTATGCGTAAGCATGTAACAACAATTAATAATTTTCTCATATGAGATTGAGGATATATGTCCAAAACTGAAACTTCCACCATGGATCATGGCTTTAGTTAGCGGCCCAATGTTCTTCTCTAACAATATGCATGCTTAACCATAAGGTGGTAGATCTCCCTTACTTCAGACAAGACGAACATGCATAGCAACTCACATGAAATTCAACAAAGAGTAGTTGATGGCGTCCCCAAGAACATGGTTATCGCACAACAAGCAACTTAATAAGAGATAAAGTGCATAATTACATATTCAATACCACAATAGTTTTTAAGCTATTTGTCCCATGAGCTATATATTGCAAAGGTGAATGATGGAATTTTAAAGGTAGCACTCAAGCAATTTACTTTGGAATGGCGGAAAATACCATGTAGTAGGTAGGTATGGTGGACACAAATGGCATAGTGGTTGGCTCAAGTATTTTGGATGCATGAGAAGTATTCCCTCTCGATACAAGGTTTAGGCTAGCAAGGCTTATTTGAAACAAACACAAGGATGAACCGGTGCAGTAAAACTCACATAAAAGACATATTGAAAACATTATAAGACTCTACACCGTCTTCCTTGTTGTTCAAACTCAATACTAGAAATTATCTAGACCTTAGAGAGACCAAATATGCAAACCAAATTTTAGCATGCTCTATGTATTTCTTCATTAATGGGTGCAAAGCATATGATGCAAGAGCTTAAACATGAGCACAACAATTGCCAAGTATCATATTACCCAAGACATTATAGCAATTACTACATGTATCATTTTCCAATTCCAACCATATAACAATTTAACGAAGAAGAAACTTCGCCATGAATACTATGAGTAGAAACTAAGGACATACTTGTCCATATGCTACAGCGGAGCGTGTCTCTCTCCCATAAAGTGAATGCTAGGATCCATTTTATTCAAACAAAACAAAAAAAAAACAAACCGACGCTCCAAGCAAAGCACATAAGATGTGATGGAATAAAAATATAGTTTCAGGGGAGGAACCTGATAATGTTGTCGATGAAGGGGATGCCTTGGGCATCCCCAAGCTTAGACGCTTGAGTCTTCTTAGAATATGCAGGGGTGAACCACCGGGGCATCCCCAAGCTTAGAGCTTTTACTCTTCTTGATCATAGTATATCATCCTCCTCTCTTGACCCTTGAAAACTTCCTTCACACCAAACTTCTCATAAACTTCATTAGAGGGGTTAGTACATAATCAAAAACTCACATGTTCAGAGGTGACATAATCATTCTTAACACTTCTGGACATTGCTCAAAGCTACTGGAAGGTAATGGAACAAAGAAATCCACCCAACACAGCGAAAGAAGCAATGCGAAATAAAAGGCAGAATCTGTCAAAACAGAACAGTTCGTATTGACGAATTTTATCGAGGCACCAGACTTGCTCAAATGAAAATGCTCAAATTGAATGAAAGTTGCGTACATATCTGAGGATCACTCACATAAATTGGCATAATTTTCTGAGTTACCTACAGGGAAAACAGCCCAGATTCGTGACAGTAAAGAAATCTGTTTCTGCGCAGTAATCCAAATCTAGTATGAACTTTTCTATCAACGACTTTACTTGGCACAACAAAACACTAAACTAAGATAAGGAGAGGTTGCTACAGTAGTAAACAACTTCCAAGACACAAATATAAAACAAAGTACTGTAGCAAAATAACACATGGGTTATCTCCCAAGAAGTTCTTTTCTTTATAGCCATTAAGATGGGCTCAGCAGTTTTAATGATGCACTCTCAAGAAATAGTATTTGAGGCAAAAGAGAGCATCAAGAGGCAAGTATGAAACAAATTTAAGCCTAACATGCTTCCTATGCATAGGAATCTTGTAAATAAACAAGTTCAAGAAGCATAATGCAACAAGCATAGAAAGATAAAACAAGTGTAGTTTCAAAAATTTCAGCACATAGAGAGGTGTTTTAGTAACATGAAAATTTCTACAACCATATTTTCCTCTCTCATAATAACTTTCAGTAGCATCATGAGCAAACTCAACAATATAACTATCACATAAAGCATTCTTATCATGAGTCTCATGCATAAAATTATTACTCTCCACATAAGCATAATCAATTTTATTAGTTGCAGTGGGAGCAAATTCAACAAAGTAGCTATCATTATTATTCTCATCAAGTGTTGGAGGCATAGTATAATCGCAACAAAATTTACTCTCCATAGTAGGTGGCACCAAAAGACCACTATCATTATAATCATCATATATGGGAGGCAAAGTATCATCAAAGAAAATTTTCTCCTCAATGCTTGGGGGACTAAAAAGATCATGAAAACCAGCTTCCCCAAGCTTAGAACTTTCTATATTATTAGCAACAATGGTGTTCAAAGTATTCATGCTAACATGTTCCATGGGTTTTTTAATTTTTGGATCAAACCATCCATGTCTTAACACAGGAAATAGAATAAAAAGCTCATTGATGTCCATTATGCCAAACTAGTGTAAACAAGAAACAAAAAGATGCAATTGCAAGATCTAAAGGAAATAACTTTGAGTACTTACGGCGCCGGAAAATAGCTTAGTAGCCGAGATCCGGAGTGTGAGTACCTTTTACCTTTCCTCCCCGGCAACGGCGCCAGAAAATAGCTTGATGTCTATGCCCCCCTCCTTTTCCTGTAGACAGTGTTGGGCCTCCAAGAGCAGAGGTTTGTAGAACAGCAGCAAGTTTTCCTTTAAGTGGATCACCCAAGGTTTATCGAACTCAGGGAGGAAGAGGTCAAAGATATCCCTCTCATGCAACCCTGCAACCACAAAGCAAGAAGTCTCTTGTGTCCCCAACACACCTAATAGGTGCACTAGTTCGGCGAAGAGATAGTGAAATACAGGTGGTATAAATATATATGAGCAGTAGCAACGGTGCCAGAAAATAGCTTGCTGGCGTGTAGTTGATGGTGGTAGTATTGCAGCAGTAGTAACACAGTAAAACAGTAAACAAGCAGCGATAGCATTATTTAGGAACAAGGCCTAGGGATTAGACTTTCACTAGTGGACACTCTCAACATTGATCACATAACAGAATAGATAAATGCATACTCTACACTCTTGTTGGATGATGAACACATTGCGTAGGATTACACGAACCCTCAATGCCGGAGTTAACAAGCTCCACAATTCAATGTTCATATTTAAGTAACCTTAGAGTGTAAGATAGATCAATACGACTAAACCAAGTACTAACGTAGCATGCACACTGTCACCTTCATGCTAAGAAAGGAGGAATAGATCACATCAATACTATCATAGCAATAGGTAACTTCGCAATCTACAAGAGATCATGATCATAGCATAAACCAAGTACTAACACGGATGCACACAAAGTCACCATTACACCTTGTAGGAGGAATAAAACTACTTTAATAACATTGCTAGAGTAGCACATAGATAAATTGTGATACAAATACATTGCAATCATAAAGAGATATAAATAAGCACCTCACTATGCCATTCATCAGTGAATAAGTATTCTGTGAAATATAGCCTAAGAGACCCACACGGTGCACACACTGTCACCTTTACACACGTGGGACAAGGAGTCTCCGGAGATCACATAAGTAAAATTCACTTGACTAGCATAACGACATCTAGATTACAAGCATCATCATATGAATCTCAATCATGTAAGGCAGCTCATGAGATTATTGTATTGAAGTACATAGGAGAGAGATGAACCACATAGCTACCGGTACAGCCCCGAGCCTCGATGGAGAACTACTCCCTCCTCATGGGAGCAGCAGCGGTGATGAAGATGGCGGTGGAGATGGCAGCGGTGTCGATGGAGAAGCCTTCCGGGGGCACTTCCCCGTTCCGGCAGCGTGCCGGAACAGAGACTCCTGTCCCCCAGATCTTGGCTTCGCGATGACGGCGGCTCTGGAAGGTTTCTGTGGGTTTCGTCGAACGTATCAGGGTTTTCGCGACGGAGGCTTTTTATAGGCGGAGAGGCGGCGTCAGAGGGTCGAAGGGGTGCCCACACCATAGGGTGGCGCGGGCCCCCCCTGGCCGCGCCGGCCTAGGGTTTGGTGGGCCTGTGCCCCCTCTCTGGCGGTTCTCGTGTGTTCTGGATGCTTCCGGGCAAAATAGGAACCTGGGCGTTGATTTCGTCCAATTCCGAGAATATTTCTTTACTAGGATTTCTGAAACCAAAAACAGCAGAAAACAGGAACTGGCACTTCGGCATCTTGTTAATAGGTTAGTTCCAGAAAATGCACGAATATGACATAAAGTGTGCATAAAACATGTAGATAACATCAATAATGTGGCATGGAACATAAGAAATTATCGATACGTTGGAGACGTATCAGGCAGCTGCTCTCATAACAAGGACGAAGAGGAAGCCGTTCCACGCGATCGGCTCCGGCACGATGGCAAGCGCTACGTCACAGAGGGAGAAGTGAAGAATGTGCGATATCAGCGACCTCTCTCTGATCACCTCCTCAACAAATACGTGAGTCAATATGACCAACGCCGGCGATATGACGACGACGACGAAAGAGATCGTCTGGCTAGCAGAGACGCCAGGAGAGACCGTCGGCATGATCGCGACGAGGAGAGATATGAGCGCCATGCCAAGGAGAAGTCAAGAGAACAAGACGACGTGGATAGGCACTGGGACTGTCCCTTCTTCAGACACTGCTGGGATTCAGGAATGAGCCGATTGCCTACAATCGGCAACTGCCCAGAATGTAGAGAGAAGAAGAAGGGTGCAGGAGACGTGTCAGTATTCAAACGTCTAGGGCCGCTCCCATCTCGGAACAAGTACGCCGAGTCCTCTCGGGTGGAAGATCTCGAGGAGTTAGAAGACGACGATGAAGAAGAAGAAGATAAGTACCACTGGCCAAGGTGGTGCCCTGATGGACTCAGCCGTTCCCAAAAGCGTAGGGTTCAGCGGCTACGTGGTTTGGAGGAAGCTGAAAGGTTATACCTGCATACGTTAAGGAAGGCGCGGCCTGATCTGGCCGCGAAAATTCAGCGAACTCTGGACGAAGAAGGTCGACCACAAAAGAAAGAGTGGCGTCCCAAACAAAGGAAAGCCGACGATGAGACATCGGCTGGCACAAACATGGTGTTCATCCTTCCAGCGGAGTTTTGTGCTCTAGGATTGGACGAAGCACCTGTGGCACAACTTGACTGCGGCCCATGGCCAGTTATCTTTGAGAAGCCACGAGAAAGAAGCTACAGACACCTGAAGGCCCTGTACCTACGAGGTTATATCAATGGGCAGTCTGTCAACAAGATGCTGGTGGACACCGGAGCGGCAGTCAACATTATGCCATACTCCATGCTACGTCGGTTGGGACGCTCTAGCTCGGATCTGATCAAGACCAACGTTACACTGAGCGATTTCAACGGCCAAGCATCTGAAGCGCAAGGTGTTCTGAACGTGGATCTGACCGTAGGAAGAAAAACCATCCCTACGACGTTCTTCATTGTCGACAGCAAGAGCACCTATGCTGTCCTGCTAGGGAGAGATTGGATCCACGCCAACTGTTGCATTCCATCCACGATGCACCAATGTTTAATACAATGGGATGGAGATGAAGTAGAGGTCGTCCACGCAGATGACTCAGCCGAGATTTCAACGGCTGGCATGAACGTTTGGGAGACGGCAGGCCAAGAGCCACTCTCAGGCATTACTTTGGACGACCGCGAGCGCATCGACGTGACGAAAAACGGGGTGAGGCTGGTCTTATCCACCGGCCTGTCCGTGTAACAAGAGCAAAATCTGTGAACGAACATGGCAAGGCCGATCCTTGTGATCGGCCCCAAAAATAAAAGCCCGAATCTCATCTCGGGCATGTCACGTAGTTATACTGAAGCAAGACCAAGATGTAAACCTTCATTGAGCAATTCAATCAACATGGAGGCCGATTCCAGCAATTGGCCAAAATTATCCTCACCATACATTCTGCCCGTGTTCAACGTCGATCTAACGGGCGGCGGAAAGCGGGGATACAGGTTTACGTCGGCTGACGAGCTGGAAGAAGTCAACATTAGTCATGACGATGCCGATGTTCAAGTACAGTACCTTGGCTAACTACAGAGCCGATATCTGCAGTTACCTGACAGATTCGGCTCGGGGGGCACCTAATCAGATGAACATGTGCGATACATGTGCAGTGAAATATTGGGGGCCGATAGAAAAATCGGCCAGTAAAAAAAATGTACATACAAAGCACAGCCGATGTACAGCCATCGACTCTAGAATAAAAAGCCGATGCACAGCCATCGACTCTAGAATTACAAGCACAAACTGCCACATGCGCAGGCCCTACTGAAGGAAAGTTCTAAGGCGTGGAGTACACCAGCACGGACGTGATCCACCTCTGCGATCTCGGCCTTGTCGTCATCATCCTTGCCAACTGGCCAGAGCTTCAACTGCTGCGTCACTGGGACGTGAGGCTGGATTTCTTCAAGAGTGTTCTTCACCTCCTCAGGGTTTTCGACTAATATCTCAATGGGTGAAGAAAGCAGAGCTTTGAGGCATTGGAGTTGGTCAGCGATGACGCCGGGGCTCGGTTCATCACGTGTTGTGGAGTGGTCCGGCTCGATAGATTCAGGGACGAACGACAGCAAGCCTGAGAGATCACAGCCCTGACAAACAACAAAAGCAGCATAAGTCTGCAGATCAGGGTAAGGGCAAGCCCAACAAAGGGAGCATACCTCTCCTACGACCATGGGAACAGCCGATGACGAAGCAATCGGCTGTGGCGTCTCTGCCTGGGGTTTGGCCAAGGTGGCAACTTGGTCGATGTCACCTGTAGAGGTTGTTACCTCCAGAGTTGTGGAGGGCATCAGAACTTCCTCGACATCCCCACTGGAAGTTTCATCAGTCTGCAAAAAAGGATGGTGAGCCGATCTGGGCAGCAAAGCACAAGAACTGAGCCAGGAGGAGTTGGAGAGCTGTTACATTTGAAGCTTCTTGGTTCGATGAAGGGGTTCGCTGATCCTTCCGAGCCCTCTTGGTGCATTGACTCTTGGTGCGTAAGCTTCCTTGCCCTGTTTTGATGGGAGCTTGAAGGGCAGCAGGTTCAGGGGCTGACCTTTTCTTGGGAGCCGATGGTGGCACATCTGGCTGTTTTTGGGTGGTAGTGTCCTCAGAGATGCCCGAGCTTGAGCCTCGTCGGCTGGACTGCGTCTCCTCGCTGGTATTGTCTTCAGTAGAGGTCTGCAAGAGTAGGATTAAGGGACACTGACATGCTATAAAAGTTTTCCTGGCAGCTACTTTTCTCACTGCTGTTCTCGCCCTGACTGAGGCTCGGGGGGCAGCTGACCCTGAAGAGTCTTTACTCTTGAGAGCCGATTTTATTGGAATCGGCTGGCTCTGCATCACAGCCTTTTTAAAAGGGTGGTAAGTTCTTGCAGAAGAGGACCACTGGAGCTGGTGGGAGGAATTTGAAGGGGGATCCATCATCATTGACAGGCTATGGGCCACCTTGTTGCTGCAAAGAAACAGAGCAGGGTTATAAATCATCACTGGAACTATCGCAAGGAAATTTGCGAGCAAGTGGTACCTGTTCGGTAGAAGTATCAGCTTCAGCGTCAAGTTGTTTCAGCAACGGTCCTAGGGCTCTCCTGAAGGCATGGGTCTTCCACATTGTCCACCAGAAATTTGGGGATCTGAATTTGAGCAAGGTTTGCAGGTTACCGTGTGAGGGGGTGACTAAATTGACCTATCTCGTAATTTATCGTGAGGAACCAATGCGTTGCCATCGGCTCTTTGAGCATTGACCAAGTTGATAATCGGCAAAGTCAGTGTGAGGGGAAATCGGCTAAATTAGCATAAAGGAAATCGGCAAAATCAAGTTAAAGGAAATTCTTCATTGATAACGGGATTTCTTACATAAAGAGCGGATTGCTCTCAAAAGGAAGTACCAGGGGATACATTGCCCCATCTACTACTACTGATCCTATGCTAAGGGTCCTATCTATGGGCCGTCGCTGCCCTCGTCGTCGCCGTCGTCGCCGCTGTCGGCGCTACTCCCGGCTGGCTCGTCGTCGCTGCTGCCGCGACCGCCGGCAGGGCCCTCGTTGTCCTCGTCCTCCTCGTCAGCGTCGTCGTCGCTGTCGAAGTCGCTGAGGTTCCCCGGCCAGGGGCAGAAGCGCTTGGCCGGCGGCTTATCGGAGGAGGTGTCGTCGTCCTCCTCCTCCTCCTCCTCGAAGGAGGTGAAGTCGTCCCAGGAGAAGCGATCGTCATCGCTCTCCTCCTCCGTTTCCCCGTCGGCAAGGAAGCGGAGGTCACTTTCCCCGTCGGTCGAGGACTTGTCGTCCTCAGACCAGACGGAGAAGTCGTGACTGGACTCGTCCCCGTCTTCTATGGCGCGGCGAATGTGGGCCTCGTGGGCCTCCTCCGGGTCCCACTCCGGCGTCGGCTCGCGGGAGGGGGAGGACTGGGAGGAAAGACCCGATGAGGCAGAGGAGGAAGAAGACATGGTGGCAGAGGGGGACTTTTGGAGTGCTAATGCGAAGGGGATGAAGAGGTGAACTGCAGGATGCGGTTAAAATAGAGGCGATATAGTGGAGATGATTCAATGCTGCAGCGGTTCCCGAGGATGTGGTGCCAAAACCATCAAATCATGCGGAGAAGTTGAGAAGGCAAGGTATCATGATGAAGGGATACCGTGGCGGTTCTGTTCTGCCCCGATTTGACACGACGAAGATAGGGAAAAACAGAGTGATTTTGGAATTGTCACTTCCAAAACCAGGGGGGCATGTGTTATCACCAGAATTTGACCGGATCAGAGGTGGGCCGCGATTAAGATGGGCTTGAAGAATATACTTGGAAGAAATACATGAATCGGCCTTGTATACAAAGTTTGGGCTAGTTTGCCCGTGTATCTGTAAATATAGTAGGATACGTGTCGGTTAGATAGAATTTGGTTCGTGCACGGTTGGGATTATTCCCACATTAGAAAGTCTACGGACTATAAATATGTATCTAGGGTTTATGAAATAAACAACAATCACGTTCATCACAAACCAATCTAGGCGCATCGCCAGCCCCTTGTTTTGAGGGTTTCTTCCGGGTAAGCATCATGCTGCCTAGATCGCATCTTGCGGTCTAGGCAGTAACGTTTATTTGTTGTTCATGCGTTGCTCGCGCTGAAGCCTTGTTGATGGCGAGCAACGTAGTTATCATAGATGTGTTAGGGTTAGCATTGTTTCATCGTATCATATGCTTTCGTTCATGCGACCCTTAGACGTCTAGCCGCCCTAACACCTATCTTAGGTGTAAGGGCGGCACCCCGCTTGATCATTATTTAGTAGATCCGATCCGTTATGATTGCTCCTTGTTTTTCAAGGATTAGTTTAATATCTGCATAGTTAGGCCTTGCAAACGGGTTGAAGGATCTAGTAGCACGTAGGGTGTAGTTTGCTAACCCTAGATGAGATGTTCCGGGGATCAACTTCATGTTGGTTTTTAGGCCTTGTCTAGGGTCGGTTTATTATTACCGTGCGTGGCTGCCAGGCTCAATCACGTGTAGGATGTTCTGATTATGTGGTGAAAACCCTAAATCGTCGTAGGTCATTTTACCTCTATATTGATCAA
The DNA here is from genome assembly GCF_019359855.2 of Lolium perenne. NCBI lineage: Eukaryota > Viridiplantae > Streptophyta > Magnoliopsida > Poales > Poaceae > Lolium > Lolium perenne. Next base: position 278,929,339 of record NC_067250.2, read on the forward strand.
GCAGGACCACCATGTGATCGTATACCTCATACGGATCATGGGTGGATCGGCTCCTTGAGCCGATTCACAGGACAACCTGAGAGCCGATCGAGGCTCGTATTTAATGTTTATGTGTATGCCATGCAGGAAACTAAGCGAAGCAAATCCATCACCTTCCTGACCAGGTATAGGTCAGGTGGCACGCCCTTGCACCAGCATCGGATGTGCGTGCCGAGGCTTTGCGGGCCGTCGCTCGAGGGACCAGGGCCAGCCGCAGTCCTGGGAGCCTCCCGGCTCTACTGTGTTGCCCGTCGCTGCTCGCCGGTGGGTTTCTGACCGCAACAATTACGCACCATACTTAATGCAATTGTCTGTTATTTGCAACTTAATACTGGAAGGGGTTCGGATGATAACCTGAAGGTGGACTTTTTAGGCATAGATGCATGCTGGATAGCGGTCTATGTACTTTGTCGTAATGCCCAATTAAATCTCACAATACTCATCATATCATGTATGTGCATGGTCATGCCCTCTCTATTTGTCAATTGCCTGACTGTAATTTGTTCACCCAACATGCTATTTATCTTATGGGAGAGACACCTCTAGTGAACTGTGGACCCCGGTCCATTCTTTTACATCGAATACAATCTGATGCAATACTTGTTTTACTGTTTTCTGCAAACAATCATCATCCACACTATACATCTATTCCTTTGTTACAGCAAGCCAGTGAGATTGACAACCTCACTGTTTCGTTGGGGCAAAGTACTTTGGTTGTGTTGTGCAGGTTCCACATTGGCGCCGGAATCTCTGGTGTTGCGCCGCACTACATCCCGCCGCCATCAACCTTTAACGTGCTTCTTGGCTCCTCCTGGTTCGATAAACCTTGGTTTCTTTCTGAGGGAAAACTTGCTGCTGTGCGCATCATACCTTCCTCTTGGGGTTCCCAACGAACGTGTGAGTTACATGCCATCACATCCTAGCACCATGCCCCTGCCCCTAGCTCGCCGGAGCATAGCCCCCGATCGTCACTGCTTACGCTCGCCATGGCCACCCCCTCGCCCTATAAATAGAGGCATCCTTCGCTCGATCTAAGCACGCAGTCTCACTCTCCTCACTCCGTAGAAGCGCCAGTAGCCACGCCTAGTGCCAATTTAGCTCTTAGCTAGTCCAATTCGTCGCCGGAGCCCCACCGGACCAGTAGCAAGGGGAGAAGGAGTTGCAGCGCACCTCCGTCCCTGCCGCCGGTACCAGTCGAGTCACCGGAGCTTCCTCAACCTCTCAGCATCCTCGCCGACAACCAGCAGCCCCTAGGTGAACCTCCTACCCCCTACCGTCACCGGAGTTAGGGTTAGCTCTCGCCGGACCTCCGTCGCTGACAGGGATGGATATGGACAGTTCGATCTTATTACAATCCAACGGCTCACGCACTGTGTACCGTTTCGGGTTAAATAACCCACTGACAGGTGGGGCCGCTTGTCAGGCGGCCTGCTCGCGCTGGACGCGTAGCTGGGCCGGCCCAGTTCTTTTTCCCCCTTCTAGCCCATTCTCTTTCCCGCGCAAGCCCACCGTTTGAATTCAAATAAATCGAATTATTTCAAATTGCTTGCAGATGATAGTTTCAAAATTGAATAGAATCAAATCTACTCAACCAAATTTGATGAACTTTATATGGTTGGAAAGCCTATAAAATTCTCCATCGAACCCCACTGGTCTCAAACCCTAATTCTTCTTAGATCATCTACACCAAAAATAACAAATCAGTAACCTTGCAGATTTCAAACAATTTTTAAAAATCAACCATAAGTTATTTTGAGTTAATTCCAACTCTCATAAATCACATTTCATATTGTCTATTTGATTATGCAAAAATATGGCATGGTTTCCTCATATGATCATGAGCTAGATTCAAATAATGGCTATGTAGTCATTTCTAGCTCATTTTAAATCATTTCAATTTTGGAATTTCAAATCTATGGGATGTAGCATCTCATTTAAATCATATTCCCAAGTAAGGTGAAGTAAAGTGATGACCTTAGTTGCATGGTCTCATCATTGCTTACTTGAGGATATTAAATCAAAGTAGGATTTAAATTGCATGAGGTATAGTACCTCATTTAAATCATGTTTCTCAAATGATAAGTGTGAAGTGTTGACCTTGGTCAACATGTGTTCATACTTTGTTATTTGAGGAGATTAAATCTTAACAGTATTAAATGAGAGGAAATTATTTCTCCAAAGAACTAAATAGAAACCCTAATAGAATTTTCAATGAGAGGAAATTATTTCTTAGAAGAAAACCAAACCAACCACCTTGTGAATAAGGATGTGATGCTAGAATAGTTGTGTGAATCATTTGTGCGCTTAGCCTAGCACTTAAGGATTGTTTGGTGATTGTATACCTCGTATCCGTTTATAGACGCTAGCACCGAGGAATACCGGGAAGAGGAGGTTTTCTACCAAGAAGAAGAAGAGAACTTTGATCAGTACCCCAATCAAGGCAAGCTATACTCTTGCAAGTTACCCAAGTGCAAGCTCTACTTGAGCAAGGCACCACTACCATACTACTTTGTGCTTTACTTTCCAAGTCCTAGTTTTTATCTTACAAGGCTTTTACTTTGTTTATCAAGGTTTACTTTTATAGTTAACTTGAGTCTAGATATGGAGTAGTACAAGAACATCAAAGTTAGCCTAGAGAGCTACAAGCTAGTTAGCACCCATCATGACTAGTTGCTAGTGCTAAAATTAAAGTTGACTACTCTAGCTGGGAACATGTGAATCTTTGATTTTGAAAACCTTGGAATGATGAGTCATTCTATTGAAAGATTTTGAAGGTGAAGGTGACTTGAATGACATGTTGAATTTTACCAAAAACTGATGGTTGGGTTCGGATGCGATACCATTCCAATTTCAAGTACCCCGACAATACCTGAATCTGGGTAAGGCTTAACTGGAAACTTATGTATTTTAGTATGGGTTCCCTCTGAACAAGCGTCATAGGGGTTATGCCGAGGCTGCCTCCATTAAAAGTGAAATGACGTGAAATGAGGTGAATGTCCTACCCAAGCCCTGTGCAGTTCCCGAGTTGGCGGTTTGCTATCACCGGGAGGCCAAGCTCATGGGGAGAGGTGCCTATACTAGGGTATGTAAATGAAAGGTTATGATTGGTAGTTAGCGCACTGAGTGCGATAAATCAGGGCCAGATACCCCTGACGGACTATTACAATTATTATGGCACAAGTGTACGACCTCTGCATAGTGTAAACCTATTCGAATAGCCGCGTCCGTGGTCATGGACAGTTGGAAAGGCCATACTGTTCCGTCATCAGAACTTTTCCAAAATATGAATGGTGACTTGTGACTGGAGTTGGAAAGGTGACTTTGACTTTGAATCACAACAGAGTTGTGGGAATGACACTAATGTTCCCACTTGAGTTAAGTTAGGCAAATGAGGAGTCTTTGTTTACTAAATGCTTGTGAAATAAAATCGGCTTTATGCAAATGAACTTAGAGCTTAGAACCTCATTGATATAGTTGATAGTGCTTACACTAGTATTAGTTTGCGAGTACTTTAAAGTACTCATGGCTTTGTCCCTGGCTATTCAAATGGCCAGACTATAAAGGTGAGCCCCAGTACCAAGATGAAGGACAGCAGGACGTCTACGGCAACTAGGACTACTCCTGACGTCAACAGTTGCCTGTGGAACAGATGGACCTCTACTACGTATTCCCGCTATGTGATATGTAATTGATCATTAGATCAAGTGTTGTAATGAGGCTGGATCATGTGATCCTTTTGTTGTAAGACTATTATGATGTTGTAATGAATGATGTTCTGTGATATCAATCTATTATGTCTCGCAAAAACAATATTCCTGGGATTGCGATGTATGGCATAATAGGCATCTGGACTTAAAAATCCGGGTGTTGACATCATGCAAGGAGCTTTGGGTGGATTTGTCATACCTTTGCCTTGAGAAAAACCAAACTCACAATAAGTGCCTCCATAAAATAGGTGTAGCCAACAAGAGATAAATAACGAAGATCAATAGGCTACCACGAATAAGTCTTAATACAAACCGGGGGATCGGAAGATCCACAAATAGAGTAGCAAGCACGCATACGAATAAAGTTCCGAATAACTAGGGATAAGATATGATGCCCAGGCCGAAAAACCAAAATGAACCACCAAGCCCTTGGCATCCCCATGCAAATTCCCGTCCTAATAGATCAACTTCTCCCCCTTTGGCATCGAAACACCAAAAAGGGAGAAGAATCATACTAACGTCCCAAGGGGATCACTCGTCATCATCATCCTCCTCGTCTTCCTCGTTGCCCTCCTCCTCATCATCCTCCATCTCCTCGTCCTCATCCTTTTCATCTTTGTCTTCATCTTCAACTTGGCCCTTGCCATGAGGTGGTGGAGAGGGACAAACAACGCGCTCGGGGATGGAGTCCTCGGAACTTGACCAAGTGTACTTGGACTTCCATTCTCCGAGAGGAGTGATGTTGTCCTCGGATCCCTCGGAAACGGGAAGCCCCATGTGCCTCATCATTGCCTTTTGGTGTTGGCGGATCTTCTTGTTGTCATGGTTGGCTTGGTACATCTTGTTTTGGAGGTCCTCCTTGAAGCAAAAGGACTTCTTGAGGCGAGCGGTGAGCTTGGCGAAGAGGCCTTTGGTCTTGACGGAGTTGGGAATGAAGTCGGAGTCATCACTATCGGCTTCCTCCTCCTCGGTGTCCTTGGGTGCATTCTTGCCATACCTCGGAGGATCGTGCTTCTTGACGAGAGGGCTCTTCTCCTTGTGAACAGTGAGGGGGCGACATTGCTTCATGAGATCCCAACGGCCAGCTTGATCCCATTTGAGGACAATGAGCCTCATGATGTCTGGCGCATATTGAGGAAGCTTGCGGAGGAAAGCACAGTCATGCATCTCATGCCAAATGTAGTCCATGACATCCAACTGCTTGCCGCTACCCTTCATCTCATCGGTGCGCACAAGGAGGTTCACAAGAAACCCATGCACCTCATCATGGTTGGTGTGCTTAGGGTTGATGGTGCTATGTTAGATGCGGTTCATGATGTCGTAGACGGGAAGAAGGTGATAGGCACTTCCACACAACATCCTTCCGGGGATGTAGAGGTTGGCCATCTTCTCCTTGGCCATTGGCTTGGGTTGAAGGTGAATCCGGAAGAAGTTGGTTTCATTGTCGGGAAGATCATAGCCAATGCCCCTAGCAAATTTCTCCCACGTGGCCTCCATCACGAACTCCTTGGTCATCCACTTTAATGTGTGGAAGCCACCTTCATCCTCAAGAAACACCACGGTGGCATAGAACTTGCATATCACTTCCTTGGAGAAGTTGTGGGAGAAGGTCATCAAAGGAATAAGCCCTTGCTCTTCGCATATCTCAAGTGCTTCCCCAAAGTATTCAGGCTTGGATTGGAGTTTTTCCATGTTGATGGAGTATTGAGGGAAACAGTTGAATTCCTTAGCCCCATAGACTTCATTGTAAATCCTCTCTTGGTCGGCATGGTAGAAGAAATGATTGGGGCATTGAAGAGAGTTCATTGGCAACAAATACGGATTGGCTCCTCGTACTTGTAAGAATTGAGCTTTCTTGAGATCGGTCATAGACTTTCGAGGACCCGGGGTGGTCCTTTTGCTAGCTGCCGCTACTGCATCCCTCTGGCGCTTGGTAGTTCTTGTTGGAACAATCTCTTCATGCTCTTCTTCCTCTCGATGACGACGAGTAGGAGGCTTGACCTTGGCGCCACCACGGGGCTTGGATGAACCTGTGAACATCATAGGTTTGGGAGGGAATAGGGGATAAGTGCACAAGCCATGGAGTTAAAGATCAAGGAGGACACTAACAAGCATCATAGGTGAAACTAGTCATAGCGGTAGTACCGCAACCTGAACCGGTAGTACCGCTTGGACCGGTAGTACCGCCCGTGAACGAGCGGTACTACCGCTCAAGCTCAGCACATCTAGTTTATGTCGACATTCATGGTAATGAAGTTCATAGTCTCACACAATGTTGCTAGCTAGTATCCCCGTACATGAAGAGCTTCCAACAAGGTTTCTCCACCACAAACCCCATCAAACCCTAACCTATGCATATAGGGAGTTCAACACACCCTAGAGAGAGATATTAGAGCCCATACCAGGGGACATGGCGGAGAAGAGGGTGAGGAAGCTACTCCACGGAGGAGATTTGGCAGGGGATGGCCGGAGGAGGAGGTCGGGGCCGGTCTCCTCGAGGTCTTGGAGCTTGGGGGCGTTTTGACTCGAGGTGGGTGGGGAAAAGTGATGAGTTGGGAAGAAACTCGTCCCACCCGGTACCCTAAGTCAAAAGCGCAAGCGCTAGTACCGCTCATATGAGCGGTAGTACCGCTTACCGATACTTGCTTAGTACCTCGGGCGGTAGTACCGCTCTGGGGCAAACTCCTGACAGTCGTCAGGTTACTGCACCGGAGCGGTAGTACCGGCCTGAGGACCGGTAGTACTGGCCTCCAAAACTCCAAAACACTCAGATTTTGGTGTAGACTTGTGCTTTTAGACTGAATTGGCTCAAGAGGTAGGTATTGGCTTAGGTTTAGATGTCGGATCTGTTAAGGTACTACTCAACCAAGCTTGCAAGAATCAAAGCATGAAAATCCAAGCTAGGGTGAATCTCCCACAAACAACATGGAGAAAAGAAAAACCAAAAGCAAAAAGGGAAAAACAAAACCAAAAGAAAATCAAAGAAAACAAGAAGAACAAAAAAGAAAAGCTCTTCAAAGAGGAGGTTGATGGCCGAGGCCACCGTGTGAGAGTATAGTGGTGTGAGGTCGCATAGATGTATCTAGGACTCACGGCCATACTCAACATGAAGCTCATTAGTCACTTAGTTGACAAATAGAGAATGTTTTGGGTTTCTTTATGCATTATGGGGGGAGGGATAGCTCAACAAGTTTAAACCGCACTCCCCCTATGTTCATGCGTGATTTCCATCTAGACATATGGCACAAAAGTGGTATGTGAATACCCACTCTCGACGCAATGTCCGGATGAAAAGCACAAAGGGAGAGAAGCAAACCTTATCGTTGACCGGTAGAGCATGAGACCATTTCCTTGTCGGCCTCATCAAGGGAGTGTTGACACTTTAGGTACTTTGGGGGTCCTATACCGTTGGCCCCTTACATATCTTGCTCTTGAGAATGTCTTGAACGTACTTTTCTTGAGTTATGAAGGAGCCTTGACGCTTTTGCACACCGGCGAGAATGGACCATAGGGATAGATACTTGTGAGGTCCCTTGATCTTCATCATGGTTTAGGTCCCTGCCTTGACCCTCATTGTTGTTGATGCCGAACTTGAGGTTGTGGAAGAGGTGGACTCTCACTCGGTTGTTCAACGGAAGAAGCTTGGCCTTGTGGTGTAGATGGCTCCACATAGGTGGAACTTCGTCCTTCCCCGACACTCGTAGAAGGTAGCTTTTGAGGTCGGCGAGTGCCAACACCCATCCTTCCTACGGTAACTGGGGGAATTGCATCTCCTTTCTCACAAGAAGCACTTCGCCCCTCCAAAGAACTATCATCTTCATCAAAAGTCCCATCACACAATTCCACAAGCACACAATAGACTCATACTCCATCATCATGTTTGAGTGTCTTCACTAAAGTTTGACATTCTCTTCCGGCAACCCCATGGTGTTGGGGAAAGAAAATGGCTAGGAGCATATGTTGGATTCCTTCTTTGCCAAGGAAGACATCCAAGATGTAGAACTTTAACTCCATTCCATTGTTGTTCCTTATTGCGAGGATCATGGTGTAGAACTTGCGTTGAACTTGATTGAAAAGCTTCATCATGGTCCATTGACACTTACTCTTGAACTTGTGATAGATATGGTTGTCTTGGCCTTGTGAGGAACCCCATGCAATTTCCTTTAACGCAATCCCTACAAACACGATCTCTACAAAGGAAGCATTTTCTATTAGTCCGAGACTGTGGCCTCTCGGAGAGACTAGCTCCACAAGAGAACCACCACATGTTCATTGTAAGAGCTACAAAGACCCAAGCGTGTGAAACGATGAACGAAAAGAATTTTGTAAACAAGGGTCTTGACAAGGTAGGATGTTACCACCACCTTGTCAAGGCCCAATACCTTTGAGCTTGCTCGTGTTGTCGCCATGAGAGATATTAGAAAGAGATGGCTCGAGGACAACAACAACAAATTCCTTGCTTCCGGTCATAAGACTCGTGGCTTCAACATCAACCACTCAATAAGCACCACCGAAAGCAAGGTCCTTCATGGATCAAGACTTGGATATAGGAACCCATTTTTCAATGGGTCCTATAATGATGTTCCTCTTTATCTTGATCTTTCTTCCTCTCTTCTTCTTTGGCTTTATAGCCACTTCTCCTTCATTACAAGATCCCTATTGGCTTCGACTCTAGTTTCAATGACTCCTTCCAAGAATTGGGCTTGGATTTGGAGACTTTCAATTTTGGACTTCAAACGGTTGACTTCATCTTCATGATCCGGGAGAGGGTGAGTGATGTCAAATACTTGAACCTCTTTCTCCTTATTCACCCGGAATTGTTCCGATAATGCTTCTTCTAGAAGAGAGTTCCTTTTCAAGAGCAAACGCTTGTGTCCTTCTAAGCTGGCAATGTCGTCTTCATGGTTGCAACAAATGTGGTCCTTGCTTGCGAGATGGTACTCTTTCAACGCTTCATCTTGCATGGACTTGATCACCATAAGGTTGGCCTTGCTCCTCTTTAGAGAGGCAATTTCTTCCTCATGGTTACAACAAGTAACATTTTCCTTGCTCAAGCGAACCCACTCCATCAAGGACTCATTTTGCATATCATTCACTTCCTTGAGCTTGGCCTTGTGTCTCTTTAGAGTGGTAATCTCTTCTTCATGATCACAACATGGCACCTTCTCTCTACTCAAGCGATAGTACTCATCCAAAGCTTCCTCTTGGATAGAAATGACTTCCAAGAATCTTGCATTATGTCTTCTCAAAGAACAAACTTCATCAAGGAGCTTATCACAACATGAATTGAGACCTTCATCTTCTTTCTTCTTGTATACTTCTTCTTGAGGATGCCTCCTCATCTCGGATAGGAGCTCAAACTTGCTTTCCAAGGATTTGAAGTTCTTGGTGAGGGTTGCAACATCCTCAAGCAACGATTCATGGCTTTCTTCAAGATAACGCTTCTTCGTCTTGAGCTCATCCACACAATCAAGAGTATAATCTCGGTCCTTGATGAGTTGGGAGATGAAAGAATTGTTGGAGTCTTCAAGAACAATAGCACTAGCTTCAAGTGACATGCGCATACACAACTCTTTCTCATGAGTTTGAGTGAGAGATATAAGCTCTAATTCCGCCTCCTTCTCAAGCCTTACCTTTTCCACCGTACGGTCTTGATCCCCTAGCATTTTAGTGAAGGGAGCATCCAAACCCACAATAGATATAGCATTACAGGAAGGTGTAGGTTCGGAAAGGGATTCTACCTCCACCAATACCTTTGCCACTAGGCAACAAGAGTTGTTGGTGATGAGTTTCTCATTTGGAGAGTCGAAGAGGGAGATGGAGGGAGTGGAAATGGCGATGGCGGCCACTCCCTCTTCCCTCTTGTTCGAACCCTTGTCTTCACGCTCATCACCTTCATCGGAGGAGTATTCTTCACGAATAATTAAGGCTCTAGGCTTCTTGGTGAGGGAGACCTTGGTGTCATCGGAGTTGGAGGAGAACTTGGAGAAACCTTTGGAGAGGGATTTGAACTTGCTCTTTCGAACGAGCCTTCCACCATTGTCTTCCCTTCTCTCAAAGATACAATCCGCAACAAAATGACTTTTGTCGCCGCAATTGTAGCATGATCTCCCCTTTTGATCCTCCCTTGGGCTCTTGGAGGAGTGTCTTGTAGAATCATGAGGAAAGTATCTCCTTTACCTTGATCTTCGTGTCTTGTTTCCACTCCAAAAACTCTTGGCGGCAAGAGCCATGTGTTAGTTGGCCTTGAGATCATCCGGACCCCACTCAATGGGATCCTCATCGCTCTCACTAGCTTCATGCTCCTTCATCTTCAACACAAGGTTAGGCTTGCGGGTGTTGTGGGCGCGCAACAAGATCTTCCGCATTCTTCTTGGATATGTCCAAAGCGATGACTTCGATAAGAACTTCATCGGATGTCATAGCGCGGAAGGAGGCGTTTTGGCGGATGGCCGTCAACTTTACTTCTTCATAAGTAAGGAGAGCATTGTAGAACATTCTCTTGATCCAAGGGTCATCCACAAACGTTGCTCCAAGATCTTGCATTTGTACGGCGAGAGCGATAAGGCGCCGGTACATCTCTTCGGGCGATTCTTCTTCTTTCATGATGAAGTTGTCGGCCATTTTGTTCACTTCATAGAAATGAGAGCTTTGGATGCTCTCATTTCTGAGGAAGAGCTTGTCGAGTTTATCCCATGCTTCCTTGGCGGTCTTGAGTGAGCGGATATGAGCGTGGTCCTTGGGCGTGACGGCCATGTGGATCATGTTGATGGCGGTGGCGTTGAGTTGGCCATCCACCACCTCTCTTCTTGTCAAGTTCTTTGGATCTCATGGTGCATAACCCTCCTCGATGATGCGCCAAAGCTCGGTAGAAGCGCTGCGCCCATGAGAACGCATTAAGAATTGCCAATCTTCAAAGCTATTAGATTCAAGTAGCAGTGGTGAACCATGAGTCAAAATATGAGGCATAGGTATTGGGACATTCACGGTGTAATCACTTGGTGGAGGCACCGCATGATTACTTACTAATTGTCCCGCAACCGGAGGTTCATCCTTCCCTTTTGATGAAGTGCCAACATCCTCAAGTTCCCCTTCTCGAGGTGGTTTTGTCGATTGCGCGACAAAACCAACAAGTGGAAGGGTGTTGACTTGTTGTGGAGGAACATTGACACTTCCCTTAGGATCTATGATGGGGTTTGGTTTCGGAGCAATCAACTCCATCATCATAGCCTTCATTTGAGATACAGTGGATGACTCCAATTTGTTGAGGTCATCCAAAGTAGCCGGAGTGCTATCGGCAATTGATGGTGGAGGTGATTGCTCACCGGGAAGGGATCCATTCACAACCGTCCCTTGTTCGGCCATTTCTTAGGCGGTAAAGCCCGAGCAAGAAACCTTTCTCTGATACCAATTGAATGGATCGTAGCGAACAAGAGAGGGGGTGAATGGGCGCTACGCAAAGTTTTAGCCTTTTTCAATTTCTAGTGCAATGGAAGTAAAGGTGATAGCTTTGATGCTCAAGATGATCCTAGTATGATCCTAGACAAGTGCAACAAGTAAAGGAACCAAGCATGATAGTAAGAGTAAGGAGCAGGACAACCGGAGGGCGCGGAGACGAGGCGAGGTTTGTTTCCCACAGTTCCTCCCACAAAAGGGAGTATGTCTATGTTGAGGAGGTGCTAGCCTCACACAAGAGACTAGGCGGCCACACCACGAAGGAAGGCCTCACTTTCTTCCTCGAGAGAGCTCCACAAAGGGGCTCCCCCTTCTCCACTAAGGCACCGGTCGAGGCGGTGGTTCCTTCACAAGGTTGGGGCGAGCTCCACAACACTAGGAGACTCCCAACAACCTATGGGGCTAGCACAACACCAAGATAGCCTCCATAGGTGCACTTCTTCCAAGATCCCACCATAGGAACCCTACCAACAAGATCCACTAAGGACTAACACGAATCGGTGAAAACTCTATTGGTAGATCGATAGATCGGGGCCTCCTCCACCACTCCTCAAAGTATGGGCAAGATTGATTGGGTAGGTGGGGAGATCCACTAAGCTTGACCTCAGGAACAATGTAGGAGAGAAGAAGAGAAGAGCTAAAAACGAGCTGGGGAAGAAGGGGCCCTAATCCAACCGTTATGTTCAGATTCTGGCTAAGCGGTACTACCGCTTTGGTAAGCGGTACTACCTCTCTGGATTCGAAATCCCCATAGAACTTATCCACGTGGACACACAGCGGTACTACCACTTGCGGTACCGCTTGAGGTACCACAATGGCCTCTGGGAGTACTGGATCCCAAGCGGTACCACAGCGGTAGTGCCGTAACTTATGTTACGATACCTAAGCGGTACCGAGGCGGTACTACCGCTCTCAAGCGGTACTACCGCTCAAGGTACCGTAGAGGTACCGTAACTTATTCTGTGGGACATTTCAGTGTAAGACCTCCAGAGCGGTACAGCGGAGCGGTACCGGTAGGGTAGCAGTACTACCGCTACTGGTACCGGTAGTACCGCTTTGGCTGAAACTGATTTTTCCTCTTTTCCTCTCCAACCATGTTACCTCGCGACACACACACAAAACCAGAAAAACTATAAGCTACACTTCAATCCTCTGATCATGACGTGTTCAGCGAGGGCACCGTGCACTTGCAAATCTAACAAGAACAATCTTTGCGCACGGTTAAATTCATTCAAGTGTTGTCATCAAACACACAAAACACGGGATATAGATCTTCCTCTTTCATCACCGATAACTGGGTACCTGCCTCGCTTCTCGCTCTGTTCGGCTAGCCTGGAGTGTCCCCTGTGGAGCGGGGATGGCCTCGGGGTGCCGGACATCGTATTGAGCCGCGTCTGGCACGCCCCAAAAAGCTTTGGGGGCGCTTTGGGAGACGCAACTGGAGATGCTCTTAGGCCTTTCCTTTCTCTACCATCCCATAGATTCTTGCCTGGATATGCGCTTTGCGCAATATTGATCAAGTACTTGTCTCAACGTGGTTGCATTAACTATGTTACATGTAGACATGCTCTTATAGTGCGCAGATACGAGCAGAGACAGCAACAGGGCTAGAGCGAGGACGCGGGCCGCCGTGCGCGTGCCCATCTCCATCCTGCGCTTGATGCTTTTGCCGAGATCAGAAGATCGATCGATGAGAAGTATATGTGTGCTCTGCTACAAGATCAACACACGACTCGTGTACATATGTAGAGCAATAATCCTAGACTTATGGACTCTTTTGGTTACAAAAATTCCTCCCGTAAAAATCGGAAACCTCCCTCCACGCTGCTGTGCACGATGCGAGTCCGTAGATGATTTCCGTAAATGATTTTTATAGGTGTATCATTACTGTAAGTAGAGAGGGAATGAGATCGATTGGAGGGAAGAGAGGCTCCACGCATGGATGCAGGAAAGACCAAGCAAATAAATCTGAAATGACTTGCCTCATTAAGAAAGGCATTTGCACGCCACGCATTACTTGCATTGCGAAACAGTGGCAAAGCATACGATATGCAGGGCTAGTGCGAAGGATCGTGCGCCTGTCGTACGTCCACCCTCTCAACACGGACTCACTTGTTGCTTCTGTCGATGAGAACATATATATGTGCTCTGCTACAAGATTCCATTCTAGGTACATCGTTAAGAGCATACATCAGACTAGATAATTCCTCTCCCTTTTTCTAGCTAGACATGTGTTTTCAAAAAATCTGCGAGCCTACTACGAGTGCAGTTAAGGAAGACATTCCGTTGCTAGATTTTATCTCCTGCTCTTAGTACTATAGTACGGTGCGCGCGTGTGTCTAAGGCTGGACGTAGGGGGCGAGCTTTTGTCCAGCCTTTACGTGTGTCTCCCAACTGTAATCTGGAACTGAACTAGCTCCGGGTAGGGAACAATACTAGCAACGGCGCGTGTAAGGGCATGTACAATGGTGATATCTTAGCAGTGCCACGTGGGATAAACGCTGATGTGGAGAAAAGAGAAAGATGAAAAAAGACTTTGCCTTCTCTTAGCTAAGAGATGATCTCTTAGCACAATCTCTCTCACCACAAATTTAGGATGTCTCGTTACTAAAGATAAGACTAAAAAACAACCCATTGTACATCATGTTTTTTTGTTATATCTAGATTACGTGGCAGGGTTAAGATAAGACAGCCTTATCAACCATTGCACATGCCCTAAAACCGGTACGTGTTTCTCAGAAGATGGCTTGCGATTCCTGTAAAATTGAAGATTCCTGCAAGTATGTTTGTAGAAAATCAACGCGCAGAGGTCGTTGTTTCATGGCAATGTTTGTTAGCACCTCTAGTCAACTAGTCATCAGTCAAACAGTCATGTCCCTCCTTTTTTTTTTTCTCAACACACATTTTGTAGTATATTAGATTAGAAGAAAACCGTCAAAAAACGGGTGGTACAAACACGTAGCCAGGCTACAAAGCAAAGATCAAAGAAGAGGAAAATATAACTGAAAGAATCGTACAAGGCCAGAAGGATTTAGGCTAAGCAGCGTCAGGTGGCCTGGCGTGGAGAGGTAGTTTGCTTTGGCACCTGCGACCATCCAGAGCTTTGCCTCTTCCAAAAGAGGCAACACTAGGTCCTGCCAGTTTGGATTAATGTCTTTGAAAATTGCATCATCGCGACATTTCCAGATCCTCCAGAGGGTGAAGACTTGGCACCTCTTTGCTTTGCAGGTTCCAGGTTGAGGACGGCAGAGCTGAACCATTGGTTGAAGTCTTCATCCGAACTTGGCATGCAAGCTTGGATATTTAACTTTGAAAGGATATTGTGCCAAATCTGCTGTGAACAAGAGCATTGTGTCAACAGATGTGAGATCGACTCCGTTTCCTGGCCGCAGATAACGCAACTGTCCTCGTCTCGTCAGCCAGATCATGTCGCATGCAAAGTTCAGCAGTCCAACATCTGTCAAGAGAAGCAAGCCGGGCAAAAAATTCTGCATTTCAGGGGTGCCCAGCATTTCCGTATGGAAGCGTGATAAGGAGATTTTGTGGTGCCATGGAAGAGTGCTGTGTAAGCAGATTTGGCGCTGTACTCTCCTGAACCAGTCAAGTGCCATGTTACCTCATCTTCAGAATCAGGACGGGCATGTTGTTCTGAAAGGATGCGACCAAGTTCAGGAACTGGCCAATTCCTTCAGCAGTCATGTCACTCATCTATCAGCTGAGAAACATAATAATCTGTATGGTTCTTGCCTAGACAAAGTATCAAGATCAAAAAAGGAGGGAAGCCTCCCGCTGCATCTGCATCGATTGATGCATGCTGCCGTTTATATGTTACAGGGTATCTGTCCATCCATTAATACAAAGGGTTTAACAAAAGGAGTGGCTCAAACAGTTTCAGCTTTCCATCCTGCACATAATTTACAAGGAGCCATATTTCTGCAGTGTGCACTATAAATCTTGTATTCCCCGTGTATAATCACAACCTGTGTTCTTAGGAGCTGATGAACTATGCACAAGTACACTAGCCTGACAATGTGTGCTAGGCAGCACCTAAGGGATGGTAAAAAGAGCGCCAATACCGGATTGCAAACCGTATCACCAAAGCCAGCTACTTCGGCCATCCACAGCCTTGACTGTAGTCGCTACCAGTGGCATATGGCCATACATGGAAGAAAATTCACTGAGACATCTTGATCTCTGCAAAATATGGCCTTTTGAACTGCTGATGCCGGTCGATCCGATCTCAAATATCCTTCCTGCAGTAATATCGATAATGTGGCATGAGTGTGACCTCCTGATAACAATGACATAATATTACACAATGTCCTATTATGTTTACGTGGTTAGTTCTTTTGGGTTTTCTGCATTGATGTCAATATGCATTACTGTTATTTGCTCTATTTGTTTATTGCATTGAGTTTTTTATTGGTTCCACGTGGTAGTCGCTAACTCAAGCAAGACACTTGAAGTCATACTAAAAGTAACTGACAAGCATACAGAAGCAGCAATAATAATCTTGAGACGAGCTACAGAAATTTGCTACTTTCTTACTACACCAGAGGCCTAGAGAGATGGGTAGAGGTACTGTAAATATGTAATACAGTTTAATCAGGAATTCCGAGGAAAATGAAAGTAACTTGAGCTATACATATTGAAACAGAAGTGCATGTAATGATTAACATCACATTTTGATAGCATCCAGCTAAGAATTAAGATATTTTAACTACATGGTCAAGCTCAATTTCTGAAAGCCTCAAGTGATTAGTGCGTTGTAAGTCGGCACTTTGTGGTTCAGGAATTACACTGGGGAAATCACCGGTGCGGTGCCTGGTGATTGTAATTTCGCTATGGCTTAATAGAATCTCCTTTTCCCCGAAAAAAGGTACTCGACTAGAACCATCTGGAGAACTTGAATTAGAAATTTGATATGCAGGAAAAGTAAAAAATAATGGCAACTACTGAGTAACATTTGGAGAGATAACCACAGCTGACATACTGTCAGCGCATAACTAATACTCCTAAATTGTTGGTTTGCATGAGTATAGCAGGATGTGGTCCATAGATCACTATTTTTGCTTATAATCCATTTGGAAATGGTCAGACAAAAAACATCAAGACTGACAGTCTAAAGAAAGGAAAACTGAGCATCACTATTAATACTCAAACATGTCATTCATCAATACTGAGAACCAATGTGAAGATCTTAACAGCACTTAAAGTGGGGGGTGTGCTGTCCCTATTGGGCTGGGCCCTTCCTCATTAAGTGTGAAAAAGGTGTGAACTAATTCAACTAAATAAGGAAATATAAGTATTTTAGACGGTTGCATGGAAGATTTTGACTTGTGTGCCAGTACAGACCTTTGACCCATATTGGTGGAGCTCCAGTTACATTTGCGACAAGAAAAGACATAGCGATATCCTCACAATTCCTGTCAGGCATTGGCGGAAACCTTAATGAATACTACATAGGGTATCATTTCAACATAGTAATGCATAATTAACTGAAGAAAAACTTTCTAAAAATGGAGATGCAGTAATATAGAGTCATACCGGTTCTTTGTCACGTAATCGCGAATAGACGGTGGCATCTGGTTGGTGTACAAATCCAAGTACTTCCTATGGAAAAAACTTGCTTTGGAAAGAACCATACTATATGTCCCTGTCCTCCAGACTGACCACCAGCTTGCATATCTGTATTCCTTAGTATTGCTACCCTGCAGAGGAAATTAATCCAGTTAGCATAATTAACTTCGTCATAATATCTATGTCTAGTTCAAAATCAACTTAGAATTTGCTCCTTCGAATCATAGAAAATACAAGTTTCGTTCATGACACACTAGAATACAGAATTACTACTCGCTTTTTGGATTAATGACGCAACTACAACAGACCAGAAATATAACAGAAATAGTATTCGTACCGGGTCAGCAAGCCAGTGAATCCGAGGCACAAAGCCCACCATGGCAGAGGGCGCGCTCCGCCAGACGTTGAAGGCGAAGCGCAGCGTGGAGCACGGCACGATGAGGTCGTCGTCGACGGAGAAGACGGCGTCGGTCCTGAGCTCCGGGATCGGCCTGAACCTGTTGTTGAGGCTGTCCTGCTTGTTGACCACGAATCGCACCTCCGCGGCGCCGCCGTCCCTGAGCAGGCGGCTGCAGTTGAGGACGCTCTGGCGCAGGGCCTCGGGCGGATCCTGCGGCTCGCTCCACACGACGTGGACGGCGTCGACGCCGGCGCAGCCCGAGTAGTGCGCGACGGCCCTCTTCATGAGGTCGTAGCGCTTCCACGTGTTGATCACCACCGCGTAGCCGCTGCCGTCGCCGGCGCCGCTGCGGGAGAGGACAGACGAAGAGCATTAGCTACCGCGGACGCCGGTAATTAGTCGAGCAGGTGGCGTACGTGTGGCTGGTCAATGGTTATCGGCCGCTACTCACCGTGACGAGGCGGGGGCGTCGGCGTCGGGGTCGGCGCGGTGGAGGGCGAGGCCGAGCGTGAGGGTGGCGGCGGCGGCGAGGGCGAGGAGGCCCGCGACGAAGCAGGGGCCCAATCTGCCGGCTCCGGCGCCGGACGGGTGGCGAGAGGGCAGGGGCGAGACGGGGTGGCGGCGCCGGTTGCCGTTCCTCCTGTACGCCGACACCGCGGCGGCCTTTAGCTGCAGCAGCAGCTTGGCCATCCCCGGCAGCATAGGCATGCAGCGGTCCTCAAGAAGACGGCGTCGCGGGAGCAGCCGCGCGCAGGAGCGGGAGAAGGAAGGGAGCAGCAACCGAAATGGCGAGCTGTCCCGGCGAGGGAGCAAGCTTTAGCGTACGTCCAGTGATCACCACCTGATTGGCGATGGTGACACCGGAGTACTTGGTCAATTTCAGCTCGGCGCCAGTGGAGCTGACGAGCACCTTGAGCTGAGAAGCTCGCAAGCTATAGCAGTGGTTGGTACTAGTACCGTACACAGGGTGGTCAGCTCGAGCAGCTGCCATCGCAACAAAAAGAAATTCCTCGAATCTCTTTCTTTTTCTTCGGGGAGATCTCCTGGAATCATGCGAGGGCCACGATGCAAAAGACAAAACTATAAGTATAACATGATAATGAAATTATAGATTCCGCGATTGTTATTTCTTTTCTCCTTTTATATAGGCTATATAATGAGATGTGGGTTCGCTAGGGATCGTGATAGTCTTGTTTTGTTGGTTACCTTTTCTTTTCGGGATTTGCTAGTTCTTCGTTAGCTAGAAACTGATTTTGTGCACAGTTAAGTTCTACACAGTTAATTTTTATCGTGATTCGTTCTAGTCATAAGTTGTAACATAAGTTTCAACCAAGATTTGATGACATCATCTAACTGAGAACGAAGTTAGTTCTCAGTCAACCGAGAAATAGTCACATCCATTCCTTTATCCTTTTATGACTGTTTCAAATTCAAAATATGATGAAATAATTTTAGCGCAGCATGGTCCAGCAACTACAAACTGCCTGAATCGACTTAAAATAATTGTACTTATGAATCCACTAAGTTGTCCACTCCGTCTAAATGCACATAGAATTGTGAACATATAATTGAGACTTTAAATGCACATAAAAACATCCTATTCAAATTTAGGTTCAAATTTTTAGCGAGTTCCCCTTTTTTGAACCTTGTTTGGTTTTATTGATGAAATGGAACCGGGGCCTCCCTATTGCCTTAAATAAATGCATGTAACAAAAAAGGGTTAAAATTGGGTAGTTCCATATATCCTTTGGGTTAAAATTGGTTGTGTTACCGACGGATACATCATGGGGGATACCTCACGGCCAGAAGAGAGAGTATGGCATAAGGTGGGGAGCGACCGGAATGGAGAGACACAAGTTACCCAGCTTTAGATCCCACGTCGGTGGCGAGATTCCATTACTGCTATAATTCACTACTGGGCTTGAAGCTGTGCAAAATTGGTATCGTGGAACATTGCCGAAGTAATGTAAAAGTATTACTTTGGCACCATGGTTCAATATTATTATTTTCTTGCGCCCGTAGAATGATCTTGAAGCGATAAAAAAGAGAGGGTAGTATGGACAAAAATCACGATGTACACATGAGAGCAATGGTAGTAATCATGTAGGATGATAGTGATGCGAGCTTCATGCACCGTTGAAGAAATACCACATGGAAATTACCGTGGAATTATTCCGCACCATTCAAAAATTATTGTTGGACAATTACCATCGGAAAATTTCTATTGAGACTAAAGATCTGTATCAAAGGTATGCTAGAAGAAGTCAGTAGTACAAACGACACGGGTAGAAGAATTATATTTTTAAAAGATATCGTAGAAGAAGCTAGTAATATTTTCTCCGATTAAAAGATACGATTAATGGTTCAGCTTTCCTCTGAATTACTATTCATATAACACTACCATGAAGTAGTATGTTTCCATAAAATACAGTATTAAGTGGCGCTAAAAAAATGGGGACTCCTCCTCCTCCTCCTTCTCCACCTCCGGCGACTCTTCCACCACGTCAGGCGATCCATGGATTCTCCCTCTAGGGTGCATCAAGAATGGATCGTGAGGCCTTCTCTGCTGCGTTGGATTTCACCCATAGAACCTATCTTTCACACAAGGTATGTTCCACTTTCTCTGCCCGATCCACCCTTCCTCCGAAGTTGGTTTCCATCTTGTGATCTCCTTTGGCCATGCAAAATTTAGGCTAGATCTAGCTAATGTTGGTGTGGCTCTCCACTCCTTCCTTGGATCTGATGGAGCTAGTCTCCGCATCATCCACCTTTGTGATCGTGTTTTCAAATTCACGGTCATTTCAAAGGCCATTGGTTTCTTCATTTATTGCCTCAGATCTTTTATCTACCAGGAGTTTGTTTGCTACTTTCATCTTTGGGGGTCTGGTGGTGCAAATTGACATCATGAAATCTCAGCTTGGCTTTCTAAAAAATCCAATTAGCGACATCGTCGGTGACCGCCGTCCTGATCACCTAGCAACTACATTAGCTATTTGATGTAAATATTTCGCTGGTAGGGGCATTGACAGAGCTATCGTATGATAGGGGTAAATAACTACATTTTTTCATCTAGGCCCCTATTCTTTCTTCAGTGATACTTCCAAATCTTTAGGTGGCGGGGAGGGGGCGGTGGCCCCCTACTTACACATAGCTCCGTCTATGGGTAGTTGAACAGGTATGGGTAGGGCACGGGGGAGCGTATGCAGAGTCAAGAGACAGTAATGGTCGTATGCCGACACGGGAGGGGGAGCTAGAGGAGGTTGTACGCCGCTTGCATGAAAGGACCAGCAACCACATGTATATACCCATCAAAATGGAGGTTGTGACATATATTACCCGATGTAGCGGAAATTTCTCTAAATAAACATCCCATTTAAGTAAACTTGTTTCACTTGTTACCCCCTCCAAAGTTTTTTCCCGTTCTATAAAGTGGATTCCATATTCACTCCTATGTGGCGAGTTGAGTCAACCAGCTCACCCTCCGTCCCGGTTTATAGGTCATACGCGTATCTCTAGGTCACCAATTCAACCAACATAACACAAGATATATAGTACAAAATATATATCATTAGAAACTTCAGATGTTGTACTTTTTAATAATATAATTTTTGTAGTGTAAATCTTATATTATATTGGTTAAATTGATGATCTTGGGATACGCGTAGGCCCTGTAAACCGGGACAGAGGGTGAGCTGGTTGTGCTTGGCTAGATAACACACGAGTATGCATGAACCACTTTTCACCGCAAAATGGCATATGACTCACCGCGCCGCATCGGACAGATGGTGGGCCCCACATGACAGATCAAAGCAATTCTCTATGAGTAAAAAAAGTGTTAAAAAGTGCTTAAATAGGGTATTTTAGATGACTTCTAGATGGGCTAAAAGTCCGAAAGTCAACATTTGAGGGTAAGAACTAGGGTTCAGTTTTAATCTTTAGACGACCTCTTTCACGTTTTCACGTTTGTGGTAACCAATTTACATTGCCCTTGAACATTTGGAGCTGTTTTTCCTGTTGCAAGTTTGCAACTACACATGACAGGTTTCTAAACGTTGCTTTACTTCCTTGTGTTTATGTCTTCTTCCGCGGATTGGCCGTCGATCCGATCCGATCGAGGAATGAATGGTAGACTGTCCAAATTCATGGTTTGAACGGTAACTAATCTATTTGTACTATTCAAAATTTATTTCTGGGTTTCCCATTTATTGTCTATAGATAAAATGTTGCCTGTATAATCACGATCGGATGTTGAACTTATGTACTAGTCAAAATACCCCTTTCGTTGGCGGCACGACTCTATCACTGTACTCTATATCCTGATGCACACATTGATGCGTTCATAAAGGTTTAGTAATGTTCACAGGTTCAAGTAGTCCCCATCGTTGTCCGGTGTATGATTAATAAGCGTGGACGTGCCAATGTCCAGTACGGCAGCAATGCTCGCAGGTTCAAGTAGTCCCCATCACTCTCTTAAGTCGTCGCAAGTTTCCCGTTTATATGGCCAGAGCCGATGCGAACACTGACAGGAGGAACTAAAAAAGTCTCCCGATGCTCAACTCAAGGTTGCCATGAACTCACCATGTGGTGGTGAGGAGGATGAGGGTTGGGCGCAAAGACCTTAATGATGATTTTACAATTGAAAATCTTGGTGGTTTGCATTTTTTTATTGGAAACTGAGGTAAAGAAGGTACGAAATGATTTAATATTAACTCAGAAAAAACATGCTTCAGACTGCTGCATAAATTCAATAAGCACATATGTAAGTTGGTGTCCGCGCATCTATCATCCAGTGAAAAACTCTCTCTCAGTGAGGGTGAGCCTCTTAGTTCTGAAGATAGTACTCAATATCGTAGCATCGTTGGTGCCTTGCAATATCTTATCTTGACACGTCTCGACTTTCCCTTTCCTGTTAACAAAATTTTTCAATATGTTCATGCTCCAACAACAACACACTGGTGGTGGTCCAACAGTTGAAAGAATCTTGAGATATGTCAAAGGACAACGTAAATCTTGGTATTACTTTTCAGAAGTCACCTTCTACTCTTTTGAGCTCCTTTTTGAATGTTGATTGGGCTGGATGTCTTGATGATAGACGCTCTACTGGAGGTTTTGCCATCTTTGTTGGACCAAATTTAGTCTCATGGTGAGCTAAGAAGCAAGTTATGTTTTCTCAGTCAAGTTCTGAAGCTGAGTATAAGATTTTGGCTAATGTAACAACTAAACTCATGTGGGTTGAAGCGATGTTACATGAGCTTGGAGTCAAACTTCAACAAAACCCTGCCTATGGTGTGATAACTTAGGCACAACATACGTGTCTGCAAATCCTGTTTTTTTATGCACTCACAAAATATATAAATATTAATTTCCACTGCTTCAGAGAACGAGTTGGATATTTGATTTGTATCTAGCAAGGACCAAGTTGTTGATGGTTTTACCAAGACATTGCGAGCAGTGGCGGAGCCAGGACAAAAATCATGTGTAGTCAGTTTAAACTTGTGTAGTCAAATACATGCATTTATATGATTTTTTAATTATTTTTTTGCATGATTTTTTGCCTATGAACCTAAAAACAGTGTAGTCAATTGACTACACTGCTCTAGTGTGGCTCCGCCACTGATTGCGAGTTAAGAATCTACATGAATTTAAGCATAATCTTAACTTGAGTGTTAGAATTTATAACATATACGTAGATGTACGGTGTAGTACACCGCCCAAATATGTATACCTCTATGTATGTGACGGTGAGAGCTTTTCTCACCCTATATAACACGGAACACGACACGACTCTATCACCAGACTCCACATCCTGATGCTCACGGTTTTGGCACACCTTGATGCGCTAGCATTGGTTTAGTAATGGTCGGGTAGTCCCCATCGTTCTCCGGTGTCTGATTAAGAGACGTGGGCGTGTTAATATCAAATCATTTTTTACCTTCTTTACCTCAATTTCCAACAACACAAAAATGCATCTCTTGAACACATCATCACTCTTTTAAGTCGTCGCAAGTTGTTCCCCTTTGATATGCATGGCCAGAGTCGATGCGAACACTGACAGGAGGAACTAAAAAAATCCACCCGATCGGCTGGATCAGGCCGCCATGAACTCACCATGTGGTGATTTGAGGATGAAGGCTGGGCGCAACGTGCAATCCGCACGACGCCACGTGAGACAACGTACGCCGTGACGAAATTTCGGATCACCCGGGCTGCTAATACTACTTGCAATATACTGATTGATGGAGTGAGGAAGCATCCGTATGCTGCCTGCAATCCACACTCGACAGCGGAGACCCGAGGCGTCGCCACCTGACGTCCACAGGTTCTATAAAACGAGAAGATGGGGACACTCTCCCAGAAGATGCGGAATAGTAAAACCAAACAGCTATGAGAACAAGCTGGGTGCACGCACGATCCAGAAGAAGACGCAGAATAGTAAAGCCCCATCAGCCGTAGCAGCAGAACAAGCTGAGAACACGATCCAGAAGATGCAGAACTGTAAACCCCAAAAGTCGTTCCAGAACGAAACAAAGTCACAAGTACGATCTGCGATCTGGAACCGCAATATTGCCAAGCAAGGGTTCGGTGTATGAGAGAGACATCATATGTATTTTACATGATCTAAGTTGGTGTAGAGGACGATACATGTATTTTCAGATCGGACGAATAACTAAACTCAGCTTAAACTTCAACATCTTCTCATCTCTGCGACGTGTGCTGACAGATGATAAGTTTGTTTACAGATCAGACGAATAACCGAAATTAATTCAGCCTAGACTCTGGCATCTTCTCTCTGCAACCCATGTGTTGAACATCGCCGTCGCTTGCCCACATGTCCATGTGGTGGGCAGCAGCTACATGCGCCCAAACCCTGCCTATATTGCAGCTTCAGGAGTCAAGGGATGATTTGCCGGTATCTGCTACCGCGCCGTGGCTGGACGCCTTCTTCATCTCCAGCGCGGTCTTGTACGGCGGGGCGATTGGAGGCTGGACCGGGTCCAGGCTCTGGTAGGAGCCGCCGCCTTCCGTGCTCGGAAGCGGGTACGAACGGTCCGAGTCGTAGCCGCTGAGGTCGCCGCAGGCCAGGAACGGGATATAGACCTTGTTTGGTCCCTCCAACCAGCCACTTCTGCAGTCTGACCATGAAAAATAGCACATAGAAGTCAGCATCATGAACCAAATGCTGATCCTGTTGTTAGTAGCATGACTAGAGCACACAGGTCTCATACCCAAATCATCGGCCCCTGAAGGAGTCCCCACTTTCTCTAGAAGGTGATACAGGTCTTTCTCCTTGAACCCCTCAGGAGGAGCGTAGTTTTCGCAGACTGCAAAAGCCTCTGTTTGACAAGTATAAAGATGACTATGAGGCCGTATTATTAAAAATCAGTTCCCATCAACCAGAAAATGTAGACCAGAAAAAGACAGCAAAACTGCTCAGAATATAGTAATGACTATAATGACGTGCCCACAGGGGAGGATAAGCAAAAGGTACATGTCAGTCTATTCTCCATTTAAGAGATGAAGGCTTACCAATACTTGAGTTGCGGCTACTCTTCGGCTTTGCAAATGTAACTTGTGAGAAGAACAGCTTTAACTGCATAAAGCATTTTACAGTTAATAATACCTTTTCCACAGAAGCACCTCATGCAAACATCTTAACCAAATCCTTAAGTTAAATGCCACTTCTATTCAACAGTGAGCAAAGTGTAACCATATTACGACTACACTGCCAAGTCAAAATGAAGAAAACACCGGAGGCAACCATCTAGAGAGCAATATAGACTGCATTAATTAACTACAGGTGAATTTCAATTCTAATCACCAAAATATTCTGTGGATGGTAATTGTGGAAGAACATAATAACAATACAATTATATACAGAAAAAGGCACACAAAAGCTGATGATTCACCTAGATCGATCAACAGGTTTCTAAACTACTTATGTGAATTCCTAACTGTACACAAGTGCAAATCAGCAACGACCAATACCTGGCAATACAGGAGACTTGTATCTTTACCGCGGAAAATCTTGGCAACAAATTTTCCACCAACTTTGAGTACATGAGTCACAATTGTCAGTGCCTACAAGCAACACATATATACACAAATTAGCAAAATAAACAAGCTGACTTGCAAGACGAATCTAAAACTGAGCCGAAAAAAACTGTAACTAGTAGTAGATATATAATAAGATAGTGGAACCAGGGTATTACATCAGGTTGTTCACAACATAAACAGCAATGAATTATCTAGAAGTGGAATAAAATGGTCAAATACTGAAAACAAAAAAATACAAAGAAACTATTGCGCCTAAAGTAAGGATTTTAAGGTAAACTGTTGAACATAAAGTGCATGGTTAAGATAAGAATTATTTATTAACCC
Organism: Lolium perenne; assembly: GCF_019359855.2. Taxonomy (NCBI): domain Eukaryota; kingdom Viridiplantae; phylum Streptophyta; class Magnoliopsida; order Poales; family Poaceae; genus Lolium; species Lolium perenne. The sequence continues at coordinate 278,954,899 of NC_067250.2, forward strand.
TGCATCTTATGGACACTGCAAGCTGCTTCGAAAAAGTATCTGTGATCAAAGTTGATATAGGAAGACAGAGATAATGTACCAACCGCCAATATAAGCTGGGACTGGACAAACTCATCCATGTCATGAAGGCCGGTAACTGCAACCATCCGAAGCGACGTAAGAAACAGAAGTACCATAAACAAATGAAACAGAGGCAAAGACCACTTGTGTAGCAATCAATTCGTACCATCAGGGGCGCCATCACAGACAACCAAGTCTGCTTTGCATCCATCAAAGTGCCTAATAACCTGACAGCATATGTAAATTTGTTACAGAAACAAAAATTCCATAACAGAGAACTTATCTTTGTGTCTATCAATCTCACCACTTCCGCTGTCCGAGCATTAGTGATGTCGCCCTGCACTTGTATAACACCTTCTATCGGAGCCATCGGTTGCAAATCGATCGCGACAATGAGAGGAAGGTCACCCTCTCTAGTACATCAACACGGTGAAAAATAAACAATCAGATGTGAAGAATGGAATTATGTTAAACAGAAGGTGGCATGCTGAGCATCACTTGTACTTACTTCCCATCAGATGTTAGCTTTGCTGGAACATACAAATTGCGGCTCAAGACCTGTACGAGCCAATTGGATAAACAATCAAAGGAACAGATGGGGGTATGGATGGGCAACTGACAATTCAAATACCTGGCTCCAGCTCCCAGGAGCAGCGCAGAGATCAACGACACGCTTCACTCCTGCACACACGAACACCAAAGCGCAAACACCTCGTCAATTTGATGTTGTTTATAGTGCAAGTCAGTGGCAAGAAGGCGAGCAAGCTTGATTGGGTTGAGACGAGACCGTGGAAGATGTTGAACTCCTGGTCGATCTGCAGGAGCTTGAAGGCGCTGCGAGCTCTCCACCCCTCCTCCTTGGCCTTCCGGTAGTAGATGTCCTGCGAACCCGACGGCCAACCGCCCAATCGCACACACGGTAAGAAGCAGCTAAGCGAGAAGGGGGACGGGGAGGGGAGAAGCTGGCTGAGAAGGAGACAGAGGCCGCGTACCCTCTTGTCTTTGGAGGCCTTGCCCATGGCGTCGAGGAGCCGAGCGCAGCGCAGGAGAAGAGGCGGCGCGGCGGAGGCCGACGGTGGTGGTGTGAGCGCCGCCTGATTGGAGATGACGGCGAGCAAGGAGGAACGACCGGCGAGGCGGCGCGGGTAGCCTGCTAGGTGTGACCGATGCTGGGCTGGTCTGGGCTATTGGGCCTATCACCGATGGAATTCAGCCCAATTCGTTGAACTGGCGAGACGAAGCAAACATTGGGCCTATCAGATTTCTTTTCATAATCGTTTTGAGCCCATCAGATGCTCGGCAACTGTACCTGAACCTACAACTGTTTTGGAGTTGCAGGAAAGGAAGAGTTTCAGAACAAGAAAAGGAAGAATTTCAATGCAATTATCACCCTCTTTTGCTTGTCAATTTGGAAGCAGAGAAACACAAGGACCTTTCAAAATATCAACCACCAATGCTCGGCGCAGGAGTTAGCTAACCGTGTGTTGGATGAAGTCAAACAATAGTTCAAGGTGCGTGCAGGTGTCCCAAACACTAGGAGAGAATATGCTTTGGGTCCAGAGGGTGTGTAACCTAGTCTCTTGTTCGCAAGGCCTTGGGTATCTTTGTAAATGAACTTTCCTCTCTACTACAGAAATATGGCCTTGGGTATCTTGTAAATGAACTTTTCTCTGGTCTCTACTACAAAAATATGGTGCGCTATTGGCGCACTCTCGGAAAAAAATGGTATCGATGCCCAACTTCTCGAGATGGACCAACACCCCAAAAGCAAAGTTGTTACGTATCCCTAAAAAAATTAGTACATGAAAATTGTTGTATGACTGTATCTGATGGAACACTCATTTCTGCTAAAGAGCAATATTTTCATCACACACGCACACACACACAAAGAAAAGTTGTTATGTGAAAATTGATCAGACAATGATGTACCTTTTTTGTATTTTTTTTGTTCCATATGTAAAGTAAAACTACGTTGCAATAGCTCACCCCACTTGTAATCCTGGATTTGATGTAAAAAGTCTGCTCAGGCTTCATAAGAGCATTGCCATGCCAATTATGCACACACACCACTACACAGGTCGGTCTTTTCCAAACGGGGAAAGAACTTTTATTTTCCAGGCGGATTTTCCATAATGATGGAGAAGTTTCCATATTTAACTGGCCACCTTGGTCGCTGCGACATCGACCTTGAAGCTAGATTGGAGAATCAAAATTCCAGATGCTTCCAAATCCTATGACATATATAAATTCAATGGCAATGCAAACACGGTTCCAACTAAGTGCAGTGTTTGTGTACATTGAAATGGTGTGTATGCTAATATGAAGCTAGCAATGGGTATGCTATACTCTGGTCTCAAATGCGCATGATGGCTTCTATGCAAATTATGATCATGCCCAATCTCTCCTCTTGTGCTTAAATAGGAACAACTACTATAACGTATTAACGTTTGATACCATTTGATGCAACAACCATGCTCTTGGTGCTTTCATGAAGTTAAATGATATCATAATGTGCACATGGGCATCCGTGTACTAGCTAGTATAAATATCCCCTCCTTCAGTAAAATACCTATAGGTACTCGTACCGTGTGCACGTATTTTTTTTTATTCGTGATAGCATCTCCGATAACCACAATCGATTTGCCACAAGAGATTACATACCAAACAAAACAAAACAAAAAACTTTTGATCCAAGTAACAATTTTTTTGAACACCTCACTGCTTGTTTAGCAACATTTTTCCGGATATATCCAATGAACACTCCAGGTACACATGCTTTGCAAGATGATCAGCCCTCACTGTTGTAGTTACTATTAGTACATTAGTATGTATAAACGTTCTCACATCATCCTAGAGGCACTCTAGAATTTCCATTACCAGAGGTTCACAACCAGTTTGCCAAACAGTTTGAGTGCTCACGTCAACTTTCTAGAACATTTCCCACTGCCCTCACTGTTGTAGCGACTCCTTCCACTTCTTCTCAATTCTCATAGGGCTGCTGCAAATCGTCGGCGGCGTTTCTTCAAGCAGGCTCTGGCTGCTACGCTGTGCTGTTTGCATCAAATAGAGGCCCTCTACACAGGCGACCGATAGCTTGCTAACCATTCAGTCAACACATCTTAAATAAAGTATTGCTTCCATGGTTACCCTCTTTGACTCCGCACGCACAGCCTGCCTAATTAGTGGCCAGCCCACTACATTCTCCAAGTCAAGTTCATAGACAAACAGTGCGTTTTGTCCAAACTAAAACGCATGTTCCTTCCCTCAAAGAAAAACACGTGTTTCCTTGGCAAGTAATCGTCGCTGCAAACTGAAACTAATGAAGCAAAACAACACGTCAAGTACAAATGGCCCCTCTCCATGCGCAGATCCCGGAGAGCTGAACCCGAACGTGCCATTCTCCATCTGGAACCTGCTGAGGAGCGAGGTTACCGGGCCAGTAGCGACGCCCCCATCGAAGCAAACCGTCATTCGCCTTCCTCAACGAGAAGGCAGAAAGAATGACCAATCCAAGGCTCGAAGCACAACGTCTGTCCGTTCACCATCTCCCCGTACAGTTTAATTCACCAAGGTAAAGAGACTTGCTTATCAATTCCTGTCGCCAAACAATTGGCCGGCCTGACTGAATGTGAACAGCTAGGAGTAATTACCAACGATAACAATGGCACCTAAGAAGTATGTATGCAGTGACAAATGATCAGAGTGCTTAACTGTTGTAGTCCCACACAATTGGCATGCTGCTTGTGTTCTACAAGTAAACAGCGTTGAACCTAAGCATTGACAATATATTCAGGTAAACTCGTGGTGATTCCACTCCCGCCCTGTCGCTCCCCGCATAACCGGATCAAACCCAGCATCAAAATTTAGCTTCAAGCAACTCAAGGCAAGAGGCTTAATCTGCTTTCTCCATTGCTCATCCTCAGTCCTGGCCTTATTCTTCGCCCTGCCACCAGGAACTGGATGGCCAGACCAGAGCCTGGCCATGACAGAGCTCCTGTGTGCTTATCATATCGCATGAAGCCTTACCATGGTTAGCAGGTAAAGTGAATTCCCAAACAATGAAACAGAAAAACAGTGCGAGGATGGAAGCAGAAGAATGTACTCCCAAGATTTTTTTTCAGGAGTACAAGTCTTTTCTACATGAATGCTACAGCTCCTCGGAACAAGACAAATATAACTCTTGCTATAAAGGTGAGCCTATTAGTCTCCATAAGACCTACCTAACCACATGCAATAGTATCATGAAGAAAACTAAATCATAACGCAGCATTTCATTGAGATATTGACTTATGATGCAACCCTTTAAGTTATCGGGTAGTTCTCCATCCTTCTTCTAAAAATCAGATGCACCTTGCAAGTCAACAAAGAGGAAATCCTCCCTCTTTTCATCATCAACTACAACAAAGGGTAAATGCAAAATATCGACTATCAAATTTCTGATTAGAGTTGCTGTATTCTTGATTTATCCAATTATCAAGATATACAATTTTGCACCTATAACTGATTTATCCATGGGTGATGATTTCTTACCTAACTAGTGTCTGCAAGGAGATAAACATTAGTTGCATACTGCAGCAATTTTTTCCAAGGAGATAAATATAAGCATGTCTGCATTGTGTGGAGTCCTACTATAGTGGTGAGCTTAGTCTCCAAACATAACCAGATGCAATGGATACATGAAGAAAAAATTAACTATGGTGCATGCATCAAGTTAGGAGAAGTGCTCCAAGTTTATATAAAAAGCCGGTACAACTTTGACGTCCACAAATACCATTGTGTGCCACATTACATTGTCAGCTAGAACAAAATATAGAAACACGGGACACATGTAGATTACTATGCCTTGAGCATTAAGAAGGCCACTAGACAATCTCCTATAAAGAAAGAGAAAAGACATATAGATACAGAGGCAAAGTAGATTCTTTAGAGGCACAGGTAGGTTGGTAACTGAAAGTTCAAAGAAGAACACTAGATAAAAAGGCAAAGCCACATCTACAGTTGAAGAAAACAGTTACACGACACAGATTAGTTGGCACATACACCAAAATTAGTATTGACACATAGAGTAGGCCCTTTAGATCCGAAAGGATTTCTAAATAAGCATACATTCCCCGCAAAGCTTCTTGATAATAGCTTCATATGCATCAACAAAGAAACAAGGCAGCTCATAGTGGACCCAGTTCACACACACTACATATCATGCAGATAGTGACGGTTAGGCTATTTAGAATCATCAACTCACTAAGTTGTCAGATAAAAGGTAAAGCGTTGACAATATATCCCTGTAGTCTCGAAAAGAAGGTATGTGAAACAAGAGTTTGTTTGAGCTGATGTTGAGTAGGCCATAGGACTTTGCTATGGAAACTGGTAACCAACTTGCCATTGATGTCAAGCTGAATTAGCCAGTCGCCAAATCTAACCAGTAGAAGCACATCACCATCCTGAGACGAAACCACCACACCACATGTACTGTTGAACTCTCCAAACTGCAGCGTGAGCTGTGCAACCGGCAATTCAGCCCGGTGCTTGCAGGTCCAGACCTCACTTTGGTAGTCCTCCAACACCCAGATATCAACATTCCCAATGACTGGATGCCATAGAGCAGCAGAAGGGGGGCATACTGACGAGTGGCCGGGTTGCAGATGCACAAGCCCATGCAGTTGAGGAGTCCGTCGCAGGAAGCCTCCACGCGGAAGAACCAGTAGACCGGGCCAACTCGCGCGGCGGACTGCAGCCGGTCGTCGGCTGCGAGCCCTGTCCGCTGGTCCAAGGGGGTGATGTCTACGGATCTGTTGTCAATGCCGCCGAGGTTGTTGAAGCCGCATAGCAGCGGGAGAGTGGGCTGGCGGCCATGGTGTGCCAGGAGGAAGCGGCGGGTGGAGGTGGCGCGGGCGCCAGGCGGGACAGACGGCCTCCGCCATAGTCGCCGGCTTTCCAGGAGCAAAGCAAGTGGAAGTGGTGGTCTAGTGTCGAGTTGTGGTAGTGGTGGCGGCGGAGGGTAGTGTCGTCGTCTTTTCAGGGAATGTATTTGGGCTGGACACCATCTCCTTCAACGGGTTGGGCTTAGCCCAGGCTCTCTGGTGAAGAGTTGGATTGTCCCTGCTTCTGTGCAATTTTCTGGACAAAAAATTATGGTGTCTGGACTTAGATATTTCTACATTTTCTGCCAACTATGCAGACTTCACCTACACACTGGTCTTATCTTTCCAAGCAGGGAAGACATTCTATAATTTCCTTTTGGAGTGAAGAAAACACGAATATGCGATTGCGAGAAAAAAAGTTATGTATCCCCGCCATCAAATTTACGGCCACCATTTTGTAAATCAAGCACGTAACTGAAATGGTCAGAGCCAAGGTGAAGCATGAAGTGGGTAAGGACCCAAATGACTGAAGGTACCAAGAAAATGTGCAGTTCCAAGCTCAGATGAGGATCTGACTTTGCTGAGAAAGCCAGAACCATCATACTTATGTCTCCATGCTTACTAAAAATGCCAAGCGGCAGATATGAAACAGAGATGCATACCCCAATAAGGCATCAAACCACTCGTATATTATTTGTTTGGTGTCATTGGGCACTGAACTGCCCCATTCGACATACACACGAGAAATAGTGATGTCTCAGTCTACTTCTAATCCAGCCTTCGAACTACAGCGGTGTCTTATAATTAAAAAAAGGAAAGAACAAAGAGAGCATCTGCAGAGACAGAAAGTAATAATGACAAGACTGGGGACATAGAGAAACTGAGATAAATGAGAAAAAAAAAAGACTGAAAGAGACAGCTTGGAAAATGAAGAAAGAAGAACTGAGATTAAACTCCGTACAGAGACAAGAGATGAACTTAAGAATGAAGGACCTAGCAAAGAGGATGGCACAAAAATGAGAAAATTGAAGAAAGACTCGGGAAAGAGAGAGAAACTTGGAGAAACGAAGAAATAGAACTAAGAAAGAGAAATAAGAAGGAATTAAACATAGATTAAACACTAAGGAAAAGGGAAATAAGAAAGAGAATTAAGAAAGAGAAATAAGAAGGAATTAAACAGAGATTTAACACTAAGGAAAAGGGAAAGAAAGATAATTAAGAAAAAGAAATAAGAAGGAATCAAACAGAGACTGAGAGAAGGACATAAACAGAGAATGACTGGAGAAACTAAGGAAAAGAGAAGAAACAGAATTAAAAAGTAGAATTAAGAAAGAGAAATAAGAAGGAATTAAAAAGAGACTGGGCACTAAGGAAAAAGGGGGGAAAGAAAATAGAAAAAGAAAAAGAAAAATAAGAATGAGAATTACGAAACACAATTAAGAAGGAACTAAAAAGAGACTGAGAGAAGGAACTAAGCAGAGAATGAGTAGACAACCCAAAAAATGAAGAAATAAAGAACAAGAGTTGAACGTGAAGAAAGTGTTGAGCGTGAAGCGGAACAATATCAGAGTTGATAGTGATTCTCTTTTCTTTAATGTATTGCAGTTTGATCAAAGTGTGCACAGGCAAGGCTTCTCAGGAACAATTGATGTCCATGATGATTTTTTACACAAGTACAAGCACATTATTGAATTGTTCTATTGTTCATGATGTAAAGGAACATGTCACTACACTTGGTCTTTGATCTACCAAAAAGGAAGAGGAACAGAAAAAAGCAGAGAAGGTAGGTTCAGAGAACAACTTTGCTATACGCTAATGATAATTCAGAGAACAACTTTGCTATAGGCTAATGATAATTCAGACACAACTTTATCATGTAGGTACGAACGCCAAGGTACAAGGTGCAAAGACAAAAAAGACAGGAGTAACTAAAGCTACTGAAGCACAACTATAGATGTTTGAAGCCAATGCATCTACCTCACCGACAATGGAGAAATGATTTATGCCTGTTTATGCAAAAGAATGTATCCGTAGTTGCTAGCAAAATATTTCCTAGAGGGAACAAAAAGAGAGAATCGTGTGTAACAGAACAGCAAAACGGTGTCCATGTACAATTGCCTAATGCATACACTGCAGGCGTTCTATTTTTATTATTGCTTGGTATTACACATTTTCTATTGTATCTACTAGCTGATCATCACATCATGACCAAAAACTCAAGAAAGGATATGTACGTTCTGAACTTCTGTCAACGTCAAATTAGAAAAAACAGAGACCAATTCTGTGTTTTGTCATGAACTTATCGACCAACCTATGACTGATCTAGTAACATGGGTAAAATTTGTGGCGCATACTATGCTTCAAATAACTTGGGTACAAAAATATCCAAGTAAAACAAAATAAGTGTGGCCCCTCCTCCTTTTCCCGGGCTTGGAACTAGCTGTCCAACTTTTCTAGATGGTATCTAAATGTTGCAAGTCAGCCTTACAATGATGGTATCTAAATGTTGCAGAAAAACTAGTTGCACCGCGAATTCATTGGTCCCCATGACAAAATCTTGTAAATATTAGTTCGCACCTCTTTATTGACAGCCTTGCTCGCCTTCGTCTGCTACTACATCAAGATGGCTTAACCATACAGGTGTTGTAAACGAAATTACTGTGAAAGCAGGTGAATCTGCGAATTTTTTTGCATATTAATTGCATCGCTGCATTACCCAGGGAAACTCCCAAAGTACATCAAGCATGAATCTCATATTATTAGAGCAGGAGTGATGCAATACCAGAGAAAAAAAAATCAGAGCAAGGACAAAAGGTGCAGACCATAAGAAAAGGGTAAACGCTAACTGGTTAAAGGTGGAAGTTGTGATTTTTCCCTAATCTTGCTCGCATATATGAGACCGATATTTCAGCTTAATCACTTGATTCCCTTTCTAAAACAATAATTCGAATGAAGAAAATGTAAAAATACCATGGATTTTGACTTTACTGGCCACAACAAAGTTAAAATGTCAAACAGCTCTACCCAGTACTATGGCAACGCTGAAATTACCCATCTTATATATGGTTTGAAGGGTCTGCTGATGCCTGATGCTAATGAATCTGCTGTGTCGAAGAAGCTGCAGATGCCAAGGAAACACAGTTGTCGCAACAAACATAACGTTAAATATTACATACTTCATCTAAATTCTTGAGACCATGAAATAACTAAGGCAAAAATATGTCAAAGGAAATCAACAGTATGGCATCGACATAGCGATCTATCAAAGGGATCAGCAGCAGCTAAATTATGGATGTCGCCAATATGTATCTCATCACCGAAGTAAGAATCACCAGCAAAATTAATCTGTATACCTTGAGAAGCTATATTATCCAGCTGTAACTTTGTGAGTTGATCATCTAACCATTTAGGATCGCATTTCTTTCTATGGCTTGGAAGGCGTGTTGCGAACTCCATATGTTGTAGCACCCTTGCATTCAAAAGACAAAACCTTGCAAAATCTACATCTCTCTTTGTTCCATGATAATTTATCAGCACTATTTTCTTGAGATGGAGCTCAAAGCATTCGATATAATCAAGTGGAAAATGATGACGTGCTCTTTTTGATGCCACATCCCTATATAACTGAAATATGACATATCCTTAGTTTCAGAGATGATTCTACATATGGATTGGTGGCATATATGAAAACAGTGAATCAACTAGCTATAAAATAAATCAACAGCAAATAATTCTCACCACGGCATATAACTTCTCCAAGCAAGGAAAGAAGGTGACGAAGTCAATGGCATCATCAGCACTGGGAGGTGACATGCGCAAAATCAAAACTTTGACTGTTCGCACCACACTCATCAGGCTGGCAACAGAAGTTCTCTGAATTAAGCAGGATATATGAATGATTAGCACACAAATTCATAAGGCATATCGAGTAAACACGACGAGAGGCATCCTTAATGGAGAAATGAAAAGTTGTGATTACCTGAAAAAATGTGGTTTCCAGCTTGGTTTTAGAGAACCCTTCTGGCAGAGAACCCAAGAAGTCCAGTTTGGGTGCGCAAATCACACGAATTGATAGCTCTTCGTCTGTTCCAGATAAGAGCAACTTTTCTAGGAGAGGGGCGTCCTCAATAATCACTTCCTGCAACATTTCCTCTGGTGCATCTCTCAAATCAGTGCACACACCTAGCCTCCGAAGGGTGGACGAGTTGATGCGAATGCCACGGACACCATCTAATTCACTAAGCACCAAGCTCTGTAGCACAGGGCACCCAGAAATAACGCCATGGAGGTCACCCTCCGAGATGATGAGACCTTTGAAGGTGAGCTGTTTGAGGTGGGGGAAATGTACATCGCCGGCCAGGGTGGCCATGGAGGGGAAACGGATCATGTAGCCGGTGCACTTGATGCTGAGGATGCGGAGGGTGGGCGAAAACCGGAGCACGGACAGCGGCAGCATATACGGGTCCTCTCTGGGCACTCGCCAATATTCCTTACCATTTTCCTTGCGGTTTTGCCACAGATCGAACTCGGCGAGGCCATTGAGGGCTGGCGACTGGAGCCAGTGGCTCAATAGTGGGGAGACGAAGCCAGATTTGTAGCCGTACCAGGTCAATGAGAGCCGGCGGCAGGGCGCGCGGTGGTCGGCGAGGATCCGCGAGACGAGGCTGGAGGGGGCGGGCTCGTCGTCGCGGCGGAGCTCCACGCCGAGGTTGAGCGGCGCGGAGCGGAAGAGGTCGCGCCACCGGGTGGACAGGGACTGGCTGCGGGCGCCGTCCTTGGTGGGGAGGAGCGACACGATGCGGCGGAGAACGTCGGGGTGGAGGTTGCTGATCAAATCGGGGCTTTCTCCGTCTTCAGGCTTCTCGCTCGCCGGCGGTGTGACGCCGGCGTCCAACTCGTCCTTGCGGCATTTTCGCTTTTTGGCTCCGCCGCGGGTGGCCATCGCCGCCGCCAGTCGGGGAAGAGCGGGCGTCAGTTCGAGGGAATTGGCTCCGGTGCAAAGGTTTTGGTGTTGGGGATATTTTTTTTCTTCAAATTAAGGGTCATTTGTTTTACTTAGAAATACTTCCTTCAATTCATACATCTATTTTAACATCGTGTAATATGAATTGAAGGAAGTATATAATTAACGCTCATTTCATCGTGCTTTGCGGGAGTTTTCACTTTGCAACAGATTTACAAGAGTTCTATGTTTACGCTTGGACATACACATATGTTGCACATTGCACTAGGTTTATAGAAGAACAATAGAATATGGTCTGAATCTGAAATTGCATACACGATGACTTATATATACCTATATATTGGTTGGAAAGACGATCATTTTGGTTAGAAGAAACATACATATAAAAAATAGGGTCATGGGTGGTAAAGGATAATTCCTGCTCACGAAGTCCACAGAACGAGCGCTCGAATTTGTTTCTCGGGGGAGGGGGTGAGGGAGAGATGGTTGGTGCGGAGAGAGCGAGTGACAAGGTATCAACTTGTCAATGCCTATGGATTATAGGCTAGGGTTTAGTTGGAAGTAGAGGGCAAGTAGATCTCGAAGGTTTCAGCCGAAAAGTACTCGACGATTATGAAAACTAGGATTCGTAAACAATGATTCGATGCCTTCCTCGTCCCTCGACTCCCCCTTTATATAGGAGGCGGAGCCGAGGGATTCGTGTTGTACAAGTTACAGAGTCCGGGATGGTTTCTAACTCATCCCGCAAGATTACAAATAACACTTCCTATTACAACTCTAGTTTCTCTTAATAATATCTTGGGCTTCCGAATCTTCTTATTCTTCGGGTAGTGGACCTTCAGTAAACCCCGGGTACTATCTTCGGCAGGCCCATTTGGGATGCCTATGTCAGTAGCCCCCGAGATTTTGCTTGAATCGTAGGGTCAAGGAAAATCTCCATTGTTTATCTTTATTCGACAGATTTGACTTTTCTATATTTCTTCTCATAAACATCTATATTGTACAGGGATAATGGTAGTTGGGGCTAGTTCATCTGACGGATCAGGTACTAGTTAACTGCTCTAGTGGCAATCCGCAAAAACCTACTTCAAGATCACGTCCCTGGACATGACCTCGGGATACCAGTGTAAACTTCGACAGGCGCCGCTTAAGGTCTTACCATTCTGTCGAGTCCCAGTAAAATTTATCGGGTACCTAACGCGTCCGTTAGGATTTTTCTTCGTATCTGTTGATACGGATAAAAGTAGCAGAGCGCAGTCTTTGGCGATGCCACGCCCAAAGCCGTAACGGATCTCTGGGGTCTTACCTTCGCAAATTCGCGGCATTCAGAAATTGATCGCAACTTTGGCGTTCTGAGAATATATTGTCGAGTGCTTTTTCGGCTGTTGGAATGGCACATTTTATCGAGTCAAAGATGACTTATATTGCTCTCCCGATGGGAGTATATGTAGAGTTAATTATAACTCGAAATATACTCTTTTGCTCTTCTATCTTTCTTTTTCCTCTTTCTTTCTTTCTTTTTTATAATTTCATCGGGCACGCGAGCAGCGTTCCCGATGGGAGTAGCCCCCGAGGCTACAGCCAAGGATTTGTACTTGGGTGTAGGCTCCACGCCTTATGCCGATATATTTTCTTTTATCTCCCGAAGTTTTATAATTTCTCGGGTGCGCGAACAGCGCTCCCGATGGGAGTAGCCCCCGAGGCTTTGGTCATAGGCTCACGCCATTTCCATCTTGTCCTTCTGGATCCTTTCCTTTTTTCCAAAGTAGCCCCCGAGCATTTGATCAAAAACTTGTATTTGATCAAAGGCTCTACATTATTTTTCCGTGTCGCCTTTTATGAAGCTGTTGAGTCGAATTTTTTCTTCTGGCAAGATGACATTGTTGCTGACCACAGCCACGATTGCTTGTCAAAAATTTGCGACAAGTCTTTTCTCGCTGCCATGCGGGCCCAATTAATCCACTATCTTGACACGTCGTGCAAGTGGGGGACACACGTCCTCCGCTTTTTCTGGCGCACGCACCGTAACTTCCGTAACGTTGAATTACTTTTTTACCCTTGTTGCCACGTGGCTATCATCTGTCACACATGTTCCTTATCCAACGGTTCGTCGTTTCACCGCACCCCTATATAAGTTCGTCTTCTTCCTCCTTGGGCAGTTCCGCTCGCGCCGTCCTCCTTCTCTCAGCTGCAAATTTCTCCTGCGATCCACAGCCTCCTAAGTTCCTTGCCTCCCAGCTGCGAATCCTGCGCCATTGTTAATGCCACCTCGTCGATTGACAAGGCACAGCACGCCGGAGTCCTCCATGGCCGCCATGGATCTTGGGGCGGCGGAGTGGGAAAGATCGAAAATTTCCACTCAAGACGTCAACATGCTGAGGAAGCTGGGGATCAGCAAGAAACCCAAGGCATTGTGCTTCCCCAGTGAGGAAAGCTACCCAACCCCTCCAATGGGGTACCGGGTAAGTTTTGTCGACCACCTCATCCGCGGTCTTTCCGTCCCCATTCATCCTTTTCTCCGTGGACTTCTTTTTATCTACGGTCTGCAACTCCACCACCTCACGCCAAATTCAATCCTCCATATCTCTATTTTCATCACTCTGTGCGAGGCCTTCCTTGGCGTCCAGCCTAACTGGGCACTATGGAAGCGCATTTTCTTCTGCCGCCGGAATGGCTCGCCCAATGTCGCCTATAATATAGGCGGCGTTGTGATTTCTGTTCGGCCCACTGTCGACTACTTCGACGTCAAGCTTCCTGACTCAGTTCAAGGATGGCGCAAGAAGTGGTTGTACATTCAGGAGGAGAACCATGGATGTGCGGAGGACAACATCCCTCCTTTTGATGGCGCCGAGAAAATCTTTCGCCGCCGCTCCTGGGACGCGGAGGCCACCGAAGAAGAAAAGGTGTCGACAGAAAACTTGATGGCTCGTATCCACGAGTTGCAAAATACTCGCGGCAAAGAGTTATCGGGTGTCCAAATTACTGCATACTTTCTTAGGACTAGAGTGCAGCCGCTTCAGGCTCGCAAGTATCCTCTATGGAAATATGCTGGCGACGAGGACGTGGATCGGCTGTCAGTGAATTTGGAGGTCAAGGATTTAGAAAGACTTGTCCGAAAAATTTCATCTCTCAGCAAAAAAGATGTTGTCCCTTCTTCTTGCCGTGTGACGCCATTCAGCGCCGCCAATCCACTTCCCGAGGTAATCTTTGTCTACTGTCTTGTTGTTGCTTTGCTATCTTTTTTGTAACTTCATTTCTGACATCTCTCCCTGCTTTATTTTGCACAGAATCATCCAGATCTTGTCTCGCTTCCTCCTCTTCCTGAAGGTGGAGAAGTCGAAGAAAGGGCCATTGCCACTGATGACAATCAAGAAGCTCTGTCTTTTGTGAATGAACCCGTGGATTCTCGAAAATCTGCGGGATCTTCCGAAGGTACTGCGTCTGCACAATCTCCTCCTCCCGCTGTTTCTCCAAAAGGCAAAAGGAAGAGGAATGATGTCGAAGATTCCGGCATCTCCAAAGCCGAAGAAGTTGATCCTTCACGACAGAAGGCAGCTTATGATCCATATCTCGAATCCCTCGTCAGCTCGTGAGTCACTTTTATTTTCCCTTATTTCTGTACTCGAAATTTTTGTCTTATCCTGCTTTTTATGCTGTCGATTTTTAATCACAGCGATGATGAGGAAGAAGTACCAACTTGTGACGTGGCTCCTCGGACGAGCACGTCACATACTTTACTTGCCTCGGATACGCTAGTTGAAGGAGAAGAATCCTCGCCTCCTCAACAAAACGTCGTCACCACTACTCTGCCATCGAGCCCCCTTGCTCCTTCACCAAAAAGGACAAGGATCGAAACGATCATTGAGCCTGCCCCTCAATTGGGTAGCTCTTCTACTCCACTCTTGGATGATGTAAGTTTTTTAACTTTCTTACCAATATCTATATTTCCTCTATTTGCTTTTTTACACCTTCACTCTTTTTCCATACCGATGTTTCTCTTTCTTTGTTCTTTGTTGACAGCCCATGATCAAAGAGCTTATTCGCATCGGATCCCAATTCATTGGGTACCGTGAGTATGCCAGCAGAACTGAAGGTAATAACTTTTTTGCTGTCGTTGTTTCTGACTTCCTGCTCCTGTTTTTTGTCGCAATTTTGACCTTTCTTTTCTATTTCGACAGAGAAACTTGCAGAGGCCAACAAGGTCGCCGACACTCTTGCTCAAAAACTGGAGCAAAGTGAAGCGGCCCGCAAGAAAGCCGAACTTATTGCTAGCGAAGCCAAAACAGAGGCTAATGAAGCCAAGGCAAAAGCTGCTAGTGTCGAGGAACTGCAGAAGAAACTTGAAGATGCTGAAACTGCTTTAAACGAGCACAAAGCCGCACAGGCCACTCGTGAGCAGGGGATCCTCAAGCGCCTGAAATCGCAAAACCGGCGCTTTCAAGGTAATGTTATCGATCTCTTCTATTTTTTATGGGACCTGCTTTTTTCTTGCTTTTGACCGACGTTTATTCCCTGTTGCAGGCCAAACAAACCAAGAGTTTGAGCTAGAGAATCCCGACAATGATCCTCTCCTGGACACACTTTCTTATTTGGAGCTTCATGGATCCGAAATTCGTGAAGGCGTGATGAATGCTGACGCAGGATTGTCAAAACTATTCCCCTACTTCTTCCCGAAGAAAGAGGAGCCCAAGACTTTCCTTGTCCTTGCCCAGAGCTTCAATCCATCAGAAGACCTTGGGCTGAAAATGCGCCAGGAGAACATGAAAATTGCTGTCGAGAGCACTGTTGCCTTGGTCGCTGACAGCCAACAAACTGCTGACTGGATAAAAGTTGGTGACACCGAGCAGATAGAGCAAGCAAGATGGCGGTCTTTGATCAAGGCAGCCAAACCCAATACGAAGAAAATTCTGGCCTATCTCGGGATCAAGCCATCTTCAACTCCTAGTTCATCGAGGCCGGAGGTCTAGTTGCATGCCTCTTTGTTTTTTTCTTTCTCTGTCTCTTTTGCCCTTGTCGCCAATCTAGCTGTGGCGACAATTATCCTGGTAGTCCTTTTGGAGAAACTTCTTTTGTAATGTCTATGTAAATTTTTCTAGAAATTAATGAAATTCCTTCTGGCACTATCATTGATCCTGGCGCTTTCTTTTCCAGTTAATATTTGATAACTATTCAACCAATCCTTGCACTGCCGATGCTTCACCTGCTTCTTCCTTCTCGAAGAAAATGCTAGTTGATAACGACCCTCTTGAAGGTTCTTCGAGCAAACATTTCTCGGAGGATTTGCAAGAACTTCGACAACATCTTCAATCCATGAAGAAACAAACTCTGGCAATGATGGAACAGTCTCGGAAAGCATTCGAACAAGAAAAACTTGCTCTCCAGCAAGCCAAAGAGGCTATGGCTGCCAAGGATACTGCTGTATTGGAAGCAAAGGAAGCCACTACCTGAGAAAATAGCATGCTCGAGCTAATGTTGGAGGCTAGCACAGATATGTTAGGTATGTTTTTCCAACCTCACAATGCCTCTTCTTTATTTTACTGTGCCCCCCTTCAAATTTCTTGCCTTGTCACTTAATAGGCTCGGTTCTTGATGCTGACGCCGAAGATCGAAGAGTAAACGAGAGAACAAATCTTCTTGTCAATCTTTCCCTTAACCATGGCTGTTTATTCTGGGCCACTCCTGAACGAACCCAGCAAATTGTCAGGTTCCAAGATCGTGCTTGCCAAGTACGCGAATTTCTCAATTTTTGCACGACAACATTAACCCTTGTTTACAAGACTTTGTTTCCTCGGAATGAAGTACCCAAAACTCTTCCTGAGTTGCTGGAGGTATTCAGAGATGCTCCCCGCATTCATAATTTTGTGCGAGCTCAATTGACTGCTGGAGCAAGGTTTGCCATGATTATGATAAATATTTGCCATCCAAAATTAGACCTGACGAAGATTGTTGCTGATTGCCTGGCCAAGAAATCGCGGCGAAAAAATGATATTGACACAATCAATGAGATGGTAACTCCTGTGGCTGAGTCAATGATAGATGAGCTTCTTCGGATGGACTCAGAATTCTTCGTCAAGGGGTCCTATGCTGCTCATAAATCAAACAGAGGCTTGTCCATAGATAATATTTTAGGCTTTGACTGATTTTGTACCATATTGGAAAACATTATGTCTGTATCTCTTTTGATTTCTTTTTTATTTCCGAAGAAATTTGTTGTATATTGTAAAGTGCTCTATATTGTTGGAGCCCCCGAGCCTTCTGGCTAGAGTTTGTATTGTTTTTTCCATCTCGAAGATTCTTCCTCTTGCCGTAAGGAGATATCTTTATTTTTTTCATCAAATAGGTTGCAAGCCTCCGAGTATCTTAATGTCGAAATTCTATATTTTTGTTACGAGGTTTCTTGGACCAAAGCAATAAGTTTTTTGACGTGTACACTATATTTATAATTTGTTAGCTTCCGATATTTGGCGAGGTATTTAGTGTACCAAGGCGAAATATGTTGGTAAGTCTAATTTGTCTATATTGTACGTATTTTGAGACTTGAAGGCGTTGAGCCCCCGAGCGTGTCCAAGGATAAGAAATATATCTCCACTATCTTTATTATATTGCATCACCGCGAGCCCGCCTCATTAAAAACCTTTCCGGCCCCACTCGGTGCCCCGAAAAGGAAAAGAGTGCGTCTGAAAACTCGCGGGCGTTTCAGTACATTGTATTTTTACAGAGAAGGACTATATTTCGACTCTAGGCGTAGAACCGCCTGAGCTGTGCTACATTCCAGGGGTTTTTCTCTGGAGCCCCTGTCTTCTTGTCCTTGATCCTGTATGCGCCTCCGTCGATGACTTCCGTGACAACGTAAGGCCCCAACCATGGTGATTCGAGCTTCTCAGTACTTTTTTGATTTAACCGCAAGACCAAATCCCCAACTTGAAAAGATCTTGGTCTTAACCGTCGACTGTGGTAGTTTTTGAGGTCTTGCTGGTATTTGGTGACTCGTGAAAGTACTTCATCGCGAGCTTCGTCGAGTGCGTCCATATCATCCTCCCGAGCTTTTTGTGATGTTTCTTCGTCATACTCTATTACCCTTGGAGAACCATGCTCTATTTCAATTGGTAGTACTGCTTCGGCTCCGTGGACGAGAAAAAAACGGAGTTTCTTGTGTCTCCGTATTTGGTGTTGTTCGGATGCTCCACAAAACACTTGGCAATTCCTCTGGCCACGTATGTCGAGCTTTTTCAAGCGGTCCTAGCAGGCGCTTTTTGAGGCCGTTGCAGATGATACCATTGGCTTTCTCGACTTGTCCGTTAGTTTGCGGGTGTCCAACTGACGCAAAGTGCAATTTAATGCCTACTTCTACGCAGTATTCCTTGAATTCCTTGGATGTGAAGTTTGAACCATTATCTGTAACAATGCTATGAGGCACCCCGAAATGAAAAACGAGGCCTTTCACGAACTTTATTGCCGACGCTGCATCTGGTGAATTTATTGGCTTCGCTTCTACCCACTTGGTGAATTTGTCGACAGCGACCAGTAAGTACTCATATCCTCCTGGCGAAGCTTTGTGCAACTTGCCCACCATATCGAGTCCCCATTGGGCAAAGGGCCATGACAATGGTATTGGTGTTAGTTCTGCCGCTGGAGAGTGAGGTTTTGCGGCAAACCTTTGGCACGCGTCGCAGGTTCGTACTATTTCCTTGGCATCCTCGATTGCTGTCAACCAATAGAATCCTGCTCGAAAAACCTTGGCTGCAATAGCTCGACTACTTGCGTGGTGGCCACATATTCCTTCGTGTACGTCCTTCAGAATTATTCTTCCTTCTTCGGGTGTAACACACCTTTGCAGAACGCCTGAAATATTTCGCTTGTATAACTCCCCTTTGATTACTGTGAAAGCTTTGGATCGTCGAATAATTCGCCTGGCCTCAACTGGATCGTCTGGTATTTCTTTCCTGAGGATATATGATATATACGCTTGCATCCAAGGAACTGCTACCATCATCACAAGTTCTTGGTCCTCTTCATCCTCCGTGGTTTCTTTGAGGGGCGCCGAAGTTTTTCCTTCCTTTGCTTTTTTCTGCACCTTTTTTGGCTTCGTGTATCTCTCCGCTATTTCTTCCCAAAATGCTCCTGGTGGGATTGGGAGGCACTGCGACCCGATGTTTGCGAGAACGTCGGCTTCATCATTGCTTAATCTACTGATGTGATTTACCTCGCATCCATCAAACAGCTTCTCTAGCTCATTGTACACCTCTTTGTATGCCATCATGCTATCGTTGACTGCGTCACATTGGTTCATAACCTGCTGAGCCACCAATTGTGAGTCGCCAAAGATTTTTAGTCGAGTTGCACCGCAAGCTTTCGCCATCTTCATCCCGTGTATGAGGGATTCATATTCTGCTTCATTGTTGGATGCGTTAGGGAACGTCATCCGAAGGACGTATTTCAATTTGTCGCCTTCAGGTGATATAAGTACTACTCCTGCGCCAGCTCCTTCTGCTCTCTTGGATCCATCGAAGTTCATGGTCTAGGTTCTCGACAAATCTGGGGGTCTCGTGTTTTGTAGCTCCATCCACTCTGCAATGAAATCTGGCAGGACTTGCGACTTGATCGCCTTTCTTTTTTCATACGTGATGTCCCGAGGGGAGAGTTCTATTCCCCAAAGGGAGACACGCCCTGTAGCTTCTGGATTGTTTAGTATATTTGAAAGAGGTGCTTCGTTGACTACTATTATCGGGTGTGCCGAAAAATAGTGGCGCAACTTCCTTGCTGTTGTAATTACTCCATATGCTAGTTTCTGGTACTGCGGGTACCGCTGTTTGGAAGGCGATAAAACTTCACTGATGAAGTATACTGGCCTTTGCACTCCATGGAGTTTTCCTTCTTCTTCTCTTTCAACAACTAGCACCGTGCTAACCACTTGGGGCGTGGCTGCAATATACAGCAGGAGAGGTTCCTTTTCCTTCGGCGCCACCAAGATTGGTGGTGTCGAGATTGTGCGCTTCAAATCCTCGAAAGCTCTGTCGGCCTCTTCGTTCCACTGGAATTTCTCTCCTTGCTTTATCAGAGCGTAAAATGGTAACGCTTTTTCTCCCAGCCTGGCGACGAATCTGCTCAAAGCTGCGTCTCGCCCAGTTAGCTGCTGTATTTCTTTCAACTTTGTTGGCTTCCTCATTGTTACGATAGCTTGTATTTTGTCGGGATTTGCTACAATTCCTCTTGCTGAAACTAGAAACCCTAGAAGTTCTCCTGCTGGAACGCCAAAAGAACACTTCGTCGGGTTCAACTTGAGGCAGAATTTGTCGAGGTTGTCGAAGGTTTCCTTGAGATCCTCGATCAGCGTTGCCCCCTTTTTTGACGTTATGACGACATCGTCGATGTATACTTGCACGTTTTTCCCAATCTGTGTCGCCAAACACTTCTGCATCATCCTCTGATATGTTGCTCCCACGTTTTTTAGACCAAAGGGCATTGTTCTGTAGCAAAACACGCCGTAGGGTGTTATGAACGCTGTTTTGGCCTCATCGTCTTCTTTCAGTCTGATCTGGTTATAACCAGAGTATGCATCCAAGAAGGAAAGACGTTCACATCCTGCCGTGGAGTCGATGATTTGATCGATCCTTGGGAGGGGAAAGTGATCCTTAGGACAATGTTTATTGAGACACGTAAAGTCGACGCACATGCGAAGGACTGTCGTGTGTTTTTTCGGCACCATCACTGGGTTAGATACCCATGTGGCTTCTGTAGATATCTCTTTGATAAAACCAGCATCCTTGAGTCGATCTATTTCTGATAGCATAGCTTTGCGGTTTGGTTCCGAAAAACGCCGCAAGGGTTGTTTGATTGGTCTCGCGAGAGGATCCAAGTTGAGGTGGTGATCGGCAAGTTCCCTGGGTACTCCTGGCATGTCAGCTGGACACCATGCGAAGATTTTCCAGTGGTCACGGAGGAACTTGACGAGCGCGCTTTCCTATGCGAGATCCATATTTGTTGCAATGGATGTCGTCTTTTTCGGGTCTGTCGGGTGAATCTGTACCTCTTTAGAATTTTTCTCGGTATTGAAAGTTGATTCTTTATTTGGCCTTCCAACGTCTGGCAGCACGTCGTAGTCAGTCATACTCCTTGACGCCAAATACTCAGCTTGCATCCCGAAAGTCTCTGATATCCGATGAAAATCCTTATCGCACTTATCGGCTAAGGCGAAGCTTCCTTTGACTGTGATAGGTCCCTTTGGTTCAGGCATCCTCCACAACAAGTAGGTATAGTGTGGCACCGCCATAAATCTAGCATATGCTGGTCGTCCCAACAGAGCGTGGTACTGCGATGGAAAATCCACAACTTCAAATTCCAGCCTCTCGATTCTATAATTCTCTCGGGTTCCAAACTGAACGTCGAGATTGATTTTCCCCAATGGATAACTTGGTTTTTCCGGTGTGATACCATGGAACCTCGTGTCTGTTGGCTTCAAGTTTGCTAGGGATATGTTCATCTTCCTCAATGTATCTGCATACATAAGGTTTAAGCTGCTGCCGCCGTCTATGAACACTCGAGAGACATCAAATCCCGCAATAACTGCTGGTAAGATAAGTGCTGACTGTCCTGGTCGGGGAACTTGCTGCGGATGATCTACTATGGTGAAGCCAATATCTTGCCCTGACCAATTAAGATACTCGACTGTGGGTGGAGGCATTTTTTCTGCCATGAACACCTGTCGCGAGATTACTTTCTGAGCTCTATTGGATGGCCTTCCCTTCTGAATCATCGACACCGCTCCGTTGGAGTTAGGATCAACGTAAGGTGGTGGTGGAGGTGCTGCCGCTATTCTGAGCTGATGTCGATTGTCCTCTGTAATCGCGGGGGGAGGTGGCAAGTGAATCTCGCTCCTGGGTTCTCGAGGATTTCTCTGTACTGCCCGAGCGTTAGCGTGCTCCGCCCACCTTAACATTGCCTGGAAATTGCGACAATCTTTCTGCAGATGACCTGACTGTCTTTTCCCGTTGCTGTCAAGAAAAAAGTGCATCTGACATGGCCCATTCATCATCTCTTCAGGAGACACGAAAGGCCTCGGGAACCTAGGCCCGCTATTTTGCCTGTTGTTTCGAGAATCGTCCCTATTATCGCCTCGCTGCTCATTGCTTCTCTGATAATCATCTCTGTTGTTTCCTCCTATGTTTGCCCGAAAACCTGCCGAAATTTGTCCTGGAGCATCATAGTTCGGGTATTGTCGAGGAAATCGTCGCCTCGATTGATAGTTTCGACCATGGTCTTCCTCTGGCGACCTGTGCCGTTTGTTGTGGACAGCATCTTCTCCATCTGCCCATCTGTTTGCTATTTCCATTAAAGCGGATACTGTCTTTGGGTTGGTCCTTCCCAAGTCCTCGACAAAATCTCCACGCCTGATTCCTGCGACAAACGCATCTATCGCTCTTTCGTCAGATATATTTTCTGCCGAGTTTTTGATGATGTTCCACCTTTGGATATATTTTCTCATTGGCTCGTCTGGCTTTTGTCGACATGCTCTCAATTCTTCTAACGACGCAGGTTTTTTGCATATGGACCTGAAGTTCTTGACGAACACGTCCTCGAAGCTTTCCCAACTGTCGATAGATCCTGGAGGGAGTTTCTTTATCCAAGATCGTGCGGCTCCACTCAAATGCACCTGGATGCTTTGCATGGCTGTTGCTCTGGTTCCACCTGTGAGTTTTACCGTCTCGAGATAATCAACTAGCCAATCTTCTGGATCTTGAAGGCCGTCGAATTTTTTGAAATTATCAGGCAACTTGAATCCCGAAGGTACTCGAGTTTTCCGCACTCTCCTCGTGAAACACGGCAAACCGCACATATCCTCGTCGTTTAATTCTGGGGACTGCCGATGTTCTCTTCTGCCTTGTCGCGCTCTGTCGACCCTTGCTTGTGCTGCCGTATCTCTTGCTCCACTTGGTCCTTCAGGAGCTGCTGCTACTACCGCCGCAGGTCGTGGACTATTTTGCCTTGCTGTTCCTTCGGGAGGTGTTGATACGAACGCCGTCCCCATGGCTCCAACTCCTGCTATTGCCATGTTGTACAATGTTTCCCTTGGATCTCCTGGAGGTGGTTTAGATGCGAGGATAAAAGCATGTGTCGCCATATACCCAGCCTCTAGTGTCTTAGGGATGATGTTTCCTCTTGTGTCTATTGACATAAAGGACATGTCGAGGTTTTGGACAAGGTGTTCTCTTTCTGCTTCGGGTATGTGTTGTAACCTTGATCTCGCTCTGTTCCGAGCCTCCCTGTGGCTATCACCCGAAGTTCTAGATTGTCGGCTTAGCTCTGCTCTTCTCCTGCTGGATGCAGAAGCTGCCTCCTTTCTTCTGTTTAACTCAACTGTCTGTTTTTCCAATTCCCTTGCCGCTCGTGCGAGCCTATATTGATATGCTTGTAATTCCTCTGGCGTGGCTGTGGTAGCCATTGGTTCTGAGCCATCTATAGCTCTCGCGGCTCTATCCCATGCTGCTTGCGGGAGTTGAACTCTGTGTCGTGGCTGTGGTCTGACGTATTTATTGCCCAAGCCTCGTCGTAGATCGGAGGGATCGACGTATGGATTTCCCAGATCGTCGAAAGCCTTAGATGTTTGCTCTTGATCATTGCTTGTCTCTCCAATGGCATAAATCTGATGATATTTTGTATTCAGATCTGTGTTGGGTTTGGTGACACCATCGTTGAGATTGGTGAAGACCTTGCCCACTGTAGTAGATTTGTCGATGAAGTCGTAACTGTCGACACTGCTTGAGCCATCGCTTATATATGAGTCCGCAGATGACTCAAACGACATGTCGCTGAAGATCTTGGCGAGTTTCTCTCTTGCCCTGATGCTGATGTAGCGCGACGATGAAGTTTCTTCTTCTCCTGATTCGGTTGACGGTGTATAGCTTGAAAAATCGGAATCGACCGCCGATGATCCCGACGAAATCGGAATTTCGACACGATACGATCCTTCCTTCTCGACACGAAAGCGAAACCTTCCGAACGTCATCTCCATAGGCTCCGCCAGATACGCATATGCATCCAAAGGGGAGGGTGGGTGAGGAACAAAATCGACAGGACCAGCAGCGATCTGCTTACCTCGATCCATTGCGTTGCTTGCAGTTGATGATGTCGAAGATCTTGAGCGTGCCATCGAGATCAGATCCTTGCGCCTCTAGTTCCCACAGACGGCGCCAATTGACAAGGTATCAACTTGTCAATGCCTATGGATTATAGGCTAGGGTTTAGTTAGAAGTAGAGGGCAAGTAGATCTCGAAGGTTTCAGCCGAAAAGTACTCGACGATTATGAAAACTAGGGTTCGTAAACAATGATTCGATGCCTTCCTCGTCCCTCGACTCCCCCTTTATATAGGAGGCGGAGCCGAGGGATTCGTGTTGTACAAGTTACAGAGTCCGGGATGGTTTCTAACTCATCCCGCAAGATTACAAATAACACTTCCTATTACAACTCTAGTTTCTCTTAATAATATCTTGGGCTTCCGAATCTTCTTATTCTTCGGGTAGTGGGCCTTCAGTAAACCCCGGGTACTATCTTCGGCAGGCCCATTTGGGATGCCTATGTTAGCGAGGTCGCATCAGTGTCGCCTCCTCATTGTGTCTAGGTTGCGGAGAGTGGGCGACGAGTGTTGTGGTTGATGTGGGTGACCCACATCAGTAGTGATAATCCATTATTGACTATGGGCGGTATGGGTGGCTCGTGGCCGCCCATTTTTTGGTGAGCCTCGTTACATATGTGCATTTTATTCATACTCGTTATCGATGGAGCGTTTTTTAGGGTCGTTATGTACTAGTGTATGAACTAAAAAATAAATCACTTATCAATTCAGATGATAATATTTTCTTATTACTACGGTGAAAATACTACTAATGCATAGAGTTATGCTATATATTAAATCCTACTTTAGATATCAAAAAGGTATTTAAAGCATAAAAAAGTAAACATACGAGTGATAGCTTGAACGAAATTTGATGATCCAAATTAGTATTAGTAAACTTTAATGGCTTTAATGATTTTATTTGTACATCTATTGTTTTATATGCTTCTGAAGCAGCTTTCTATAAAATTAAGTTTGCTTTATTAAATCTTGTTATGAAAGAGCAATTTTCTGGTGTTAGTACTGAAGATGTCGCTTCTCACCTTAATAATTTTATTGACCTTTGTGAGATGCAAAAGTATAAAGATGTAGATGGTGACATTATAAAACTGAAATTGTTTCCTTTCTCTTTGAGAGGAAGAGCTAAAGATTGGTTGCTATCTTTGCCTAGAAATAGTATTGATTCTTGGGTTAAATACAAAGATGATTTTATAAGAAACCTTCTGAATTCAGCTGCTGGAGGTACCTTCATGTCCATTACTTTGGGGGCTGCAACAAAACTACTTGATGATATAATGATAAAATATTCTGAACTAGGTAGGAAGGCATGGCTTGCCGCGCCCTTGCCCGTCTACGGCGGGCAAGCAAATATAAAAAACGATAAAAAATATTCTACTGGATTCATCGTTAGATTGGCAAGAGAAAATCATGTGTTAAGTCCATAACTGTGTAATATGCATTTAGAAAATTTATTTGAGAGTAAGAGACAGATGGCCTGAAGGTATATTATTGACCAAGGCAACACATAATGTCATATATAAAAGTTCTTATAAGGTAATTGTGCTAGTATCTATAAATTTTCATACAAATGGGGCGGTGCAACTGTTCTGAATACATTTATCATTAACACCAACATGGCTTTTCGGAAATCTACAGTTCCAGGGAGGTTCACCATGTAGAGGGAGATGGCATTCTGTGGGTGGAATCCTTCCCAGTCTTCAGATGGCTTCCAATGATGTTTCCTCGGGTTAATGAGCCTGATTTGCTTCTGGTTTAGGCCTCTTTGCTCTGCTACCGCTTTGATCAACCCGAATAGGCTCTCCTACTACCACACTGAACAACAATGATTAAGAACTAATTTGAGCAAAAGTAGATAAGAATGTTTCCTACTATTAGTATATGTTGTTATTAGTATCTGGTGAATTAGTATTTTCTATTATTTCATACAACAGAGAATTTAGCATAGAAACTATCAGTTACTAATAGCAAGATTTATGGCATCAATGCTCATTATTAGCAAAAATAGGAGCCTCATGGCCTGAGAGGCCTCCATTCACAGCGAGATAAACAAAGAGTCATGTGTACCATATAACCACTTGAAAAACATAGCTAACAAAGATCACAAAAATGAAGAATCATGTAAGAACATTTAGTTGCTTTAACAACAATAGGAATGCAATAGCCCTACGGTCGTGGTCGCGGCTGCGGCAGAGCTGCACGCTCGCTGTCGCCTGCGACGCCGTCGTCGTCCTCATCGTCGGACATGCAGGACGAGGAGGGGCTCGTGCTGTTCGAGTTCATCGTCATTCTCAAGGGCGACCCACACGACATCCAGAGACTGCCGGACACCTTCGCCGACTTCGTCGCCGGCGACGAGCGCCCGGGCTTGCTGCATCTGCGGGAGGATGACTGCAGCTGCTGCCGGTGGATCGTGGACATGATCTACAACGCGCGCGGCAAGATGTACCTCCACATCGGCTGGGAGAAGTTCGCGCGCTACCACCGCCTCGAAGCCGGCTTCGTCCTCGTGTTCTCCTACTTTGACGACAGGGACATGAGCGTCAAGGTGTTCGACGAGACGCGTTGCCGCCGAAACTACCACGGCGACAGCGCCGAGGAGGACGACGACTGATGAGTGTTGTTTCTTCGCAGCGAATATATGCACGGAGGTTTCTGGTTGTTCTTCCTCGGAAGAACCAACGGGGGCACCCTCACCTGCTGGATTTTCCAGTTTGGGTGATTGGATGTGCCCTCGAGTGTTCTTTCTTGGCAACGAACACACGAAACCTTCGATGCTCGGCCTAGTTAGGTTTAGTTATTTTGCAATATTTTATATTTATATCAATCATGGTTCAAACTATGTATTAGTTTGTGGAAAATCATGTTCCAAACTATGTATTCGTGTAAACCACGTTTCCAATTATGTATTAGTTTGTGGAATGTTTCTTCTTTTTATTGAAATAAAAATGCAAAAAAACAAAAAAAAGTATTTTAATGTTTGGGGGCAGCCTTTGGGGGACGTGACTGGGGAGCGACGTCCCCAAACGCGGCACGAACGAAACACGTCGCTCAAACCTCAATCCAGCGCTGTTTGGGAGACGCTACCGGAGATGCTCTTAGACCCAAGAGAACAAGGCAGGAAGAATGATACATCCATCAAAGGCTCGAAGCACACCGTCTGGCCGTTCAGCATCTTCCCGTACAGTTTAATTAACCAAGGCAAAGAGACTTGCTTATATGCAATCTGCATTGCATATATACTCACCGGTTTAGTTAAAGGAGCAGAAAAAAAATAATGTAACAAGGCATGAGCTCACCAGCTTATCACTTCCCTGCCGCCGAACAATTAGCGGCCTGCCTGAATGTGAGCAGCTGGCAGTAATTACCTACGCTAACAATGGCACGTAAGAAGTATGTATGCAGTGAAAAATGATCAGCGTGCTTATACAATTGTAGTGCCACACAATTGGCCTGGTGCTTGTGTTCTACAAGCAAACAGTGTGGGACATGAGCATTGGCAATATATTCAGGTAACTCGTGTGGTGCTTGCACTTCCGCGCTGTCGCTCTCAGCATAATTAACCGGATGGAACCCAGCATCAAAATTTGGCTTCAAGTAACTCAAGGCAGGAGGCTGAAGGTGCTTCCTGAGGATGGTGAGGTGGTGTCGGTGGTGTCGGCGGTGTCTGCGGTGGGGGAGAAGTCGACGACGGCGGCAACGTATTCGAGGGCGCACAAGAAGAAGGGGAAGGACAACATGCTGTCCGTGAGGAAGAGCTCAAGGCACAACAAGGCGTCGGTCAACCTCTCGGTGCTGGAGAAGGCCAAGAGGCTGGCTGCAGACAAGAACCTCGACTCAGGTACGCCTCACTCCACTTCCCTTGATTCTCTCCCTGATGCTAGGCTTTCGAATGTGCTTGTGGATAGCTGCATCCTCTTCAACCCGAGCAGGGGCTCACCGTGTGAGATCTTGGACTTGGTGCGAGCAAGGGAGCTCGCCCAGGCTTCCATTGCGGCTGCGGCCCTCAAGAAGGAGAGGGAAGAGCAACTTGCCGCGGCTAGGGAGGCCGAGGTGCAAGTTGTGTCGCCGGAGGAGGGCCCTATGGCGACGACGGACCCGGAAGGGGTTGGTCCTTCGACCCGAAGCAAGCCCAAGCGTGCGTACGCAAAGCGGCCAATGCTGTCAACCCGTAAGGGACGGGGTACGCGCGCCGGGTAGCGATGCGAGGTCTCATTTATAATATCCGGGGCTTCGGGGCGACTGGGAGACGCACCCAAATGCTTGATTATCTGCGGTCGGAGAAAGTTGATTTTGTGGGTCTCCAAGAGACGATTAGGCAGGAGTTCTCGGCCTCTGAGTTACGCAGGTTAGAGGTCGGTGGCCAATTTAATTGGAATTGGCTGCCAGCGACAGGGCACTCGGGAGGCCTGTTGCTAGGGTTCAGGGACGAGACCTTTGAAGTTGGGGTGTGGAGGAAGGGTACCTTCTACCTCAGCGCTCATATCCTCCAGCGGAGGTCTAACAAGAAGTGGTGGTTTGTGCTGGTTTACGGACCAGCAGACCACCGGCGTACTGACGAGTTCTTGGAAGAGCTGACAAGGGAAGTTAGCTCTTATCAGGACCCGGTGGTTTTGGGTGGGGACTTTAATCTTATTCGCCGGGCTGGGGATAAGAATAATGCCAATATTAACTGGCCCAGGGTCCATAGGTTTAATGACATCATTGCTAACTTGTCACTTAGGGAGGTGGCAAGGGTTGGGGCGCGGTACACCTGGACGAACAAGCAGTTGTCGCCGGTGAGATGTGTGCTGGACAGAGTTTTTGTGTCCCCGGCCTGGGAGGCTTGGTTCCCACTCTGCTCCTTGACGGCGATCACCCGCATTGGCTCGGATCACACCCCTCTTCTTCTTAATAGTGGAGAGGATGAGCGATGCGGGCCAGCTAGGTTCATGTTCCAGACTTGGTGGTTTGGGGTCCCGGGTTTCCTGGATCTAGTTAAGGGTAAACTGGAATCCTTTTTGACTGACTTTGGTCCTCATAGGGGTTCGATTGACCTCTGGATGTGTGTGGCCAGGTTGTCGCGTCAGTTCCTCAAGGGTTGGGGGGCAAACCTCGGGAAGGAGAAGCGGGACCGTAAGGCTGGGCTTTTAGCTCAGGTTGCGGCACTGGATGTGCTGGCTGACTCCTCCGGGCTGGACGAGGAAGGATGGGCCTTCCGCTATCACCTGGAGGACCAAGTGGTTATGCTTGACTCCTTAGAGGAGGAATATTGGCGCCAGCGGAGCCGCATTCAATGGCTGCTCAAAGGGGACGCGTGTACGGCGTATTTCCATGCCATCGCTAATGGGCGGCGTCGAAAGTGCGGAATTCCTCGCCTGATCTCGGAACAGGGCGAGCTTTCGGATCAGAAGGCTATCATGGGACACGTGTACGACTTCTATCGCCAGCTGATGGGCACAGCCGGCGAGGCTAGGGCTTTCACCCTTGCTCAAGACCTCTGGCCAGCCTCCAAACGTATCTCCGTTGCTGAAAACTGGGAGTTGGAGAGATCGTTTACCATAGAGGAGCTGGATGCCGTCCTTCATGATATGAAGGTGGATTCGGCTCCTGGACCGGATGGTTTGCCTGTGGCCTTCTTTCTGAGGTTCTGGGGAAACCTGCGACCCCTGGTTTTCCAGATTCTGAATGATTTTGCCCTAGGGAGGGTGGATATCTCACGGCTGAATTTTGGGATCCTTTCCTTGATTCCCAAAGTTAAAGGGGCTGACTCCGTTAAGCAATTCCGACCGATCGCCCTTATCAATGTTTTTTTTAAGTTTGTCTCTAAGGCTTATGCGTCTCGCCTCGCGCCGTTAGCACATAGGACGATTGACCGCTCACAGACTGCTTTTATCAGGGGCAGGGCCCTTCACGAGGGAGTGTTGGCCCTGCATGAGATTGCTCACGAACTGCGGGTTAAAAGGCTAGGGGGGCTCTTCTTGAAGCTTGATTTTGAGAAGGCTTATGACCGCGTGGACTGGGATTTTCTGCGCGAAGTTCTTGGTCGGAAAGGGTTCTCAGCCACTATGGTTCACCGCTTGATGCAGCTGGTCTCAGGTGGCCAAACGGCGGTGAACGTCAATGGGGAAATCGGCCCTTTCTTCCGGAACGCGCGTGGGGTCAGGCAGGGAGACCCGCTGTCGCCCATCCTCTTCGACTTCATGGTCGATGCCTTGGCAGCCATGCTGTCACGGGCTAAGGAGGCTGGTCACATTGTGGGCCTGGTGCGGCACTTGATTCCTGGGGGAGTCACTCACCTGCAGTATGCGGACGACACTATGGTGATGATTGAGCCGTCAGATGAGGGTATTGCCAATCTTAAGCTTGTTTTGCTTAGTTTTGAGCTGATGTCTGGACTTAAGATCAATCTTGCTAAAAGTGAGGTTGTTGTGGTTGGGACCACACCCCAGGAGCAGGAGCGGGTGGCTCGGCTCCTGAATTGCCGCTTGGGGAAATTCCCCATCAAATACCTGGGTCTGCCTTTGAGTAACAAAACGCTTCGCGCCTCGGACTGGGATTTCCTGACGTCGAAAGTGGCCAAACGGGTTGACCCTTGGCGGGGAATTTTCTTGGCTTCGGCGGGGCGCCTGGAGCTGACGAATTCTTGCTTGTCTAGCCTCCCGTTGTTTGCAATGAGCTTGTTCATGCTCTTTGACTCGACGCATGCGGCTTTTGACAAGGTTCGCTCCCGCTTCTTTTGGGAAGGGGTGGGGGATAAGCGCAAGTACCACATGGTTGATTGGGCAACGGTGTGCCGACCTAAGGAGGTTGGGGGTTTGGGTATCCTCAACACTAGGCATATGAACATCGCGCTTATGCTCAAATGGGTTTGGAAGCTCTACCACAATGCGGATGGGCTTTGGGCGGATCTCATCAGAGCCAAGTACCTCGGGGAGCATGACCTCTTCTCGCCGTTGGTACCCACCAAGGGCTCGCAATTCTGGAACTCCATCCAGAGAGTCAAGTGGTATTTTAAGCTTGGCGCCAAGCATTGCGTCCGCAATGGGAAACGGACGTTCTTCTGGCTGGATTGGTGGCTGGGCACCGCTCCGCTCAGAGATAGGTATCCGGTGCTGTTCAGCTGTTGTGACTCACCGTTCATTACGGTGCTGGGGGCTAGGGACGGCCCGGGTTGGCGCTTGCGGTTTAGGCGCCCTTTTTCCCTTGCCGAGACGGTTGAATGGGACAATGTCACTAGGGAGCTAGACTTTACCCAGGCCAGCGCCGATGACGACGTGGTTTCGTGGCGCTTGGAGGCTTCTGGTGACTTCTCTGCTAAGTCCCTATACTGCCGGCTGTCGCAGGGAGCGGCGGTTACGCACTTTAGAGAAGTCTGGCGGACGAGGGTGCCTCCGAGGATAAGGGTATTCTTGTGGCAACTCCTTTGGGGTAAACTGCATTGCTCTATGCAGGTGGCCAAACGGAGAGGCCCGTCTAATGGGCTTTGTTCTCTCTGTGGTGAGCCTGAGGACTGCGATCATATCCTTTTCAAGTGTCCATTGGCTCGCTTCTTATGGGCGGGAGTTAGGGAGCTCCTGCATTGCTCCTGGAACCCTGCAGGGGCAGGCGATTTCCTTGCTATCTCTCATGGCTTGACTGGGGCGTATAGACGAGTAGTTTGGTTCTCCTTTGCGGCGTTAGCTTGGGCCTTATGGAATATTCGTAATAAGCTAACTATGGAAGGCGTTATCATTAGCAAACCAGCTGACGCCTTGTTCAAAATGATTATCTACATGCAGCAATGGAGGATGCTGGTGAAGTGGAAGGATAGAGGCCTCGTGGATGCGGCGATGGACTCTCTTAGGCGGATGCATGCGGATCTGGTGGTGCAGGCGGGCTCCTGATGTCGCCGAGTTTCCTTTATCTGCTTTGTACCAGGGGGATGGTGCTTCTTGTGGTGTTGAACTTTATCTTATCTGGTGCTGTATTACATCCTTGAACTGTAGCTCTTGTTAGGTTTGGGGACCTGTGTTTCGTTTTGTACGGTGTGGGAGCGGTTGCTCGTGATGTATCCTGACTTTGTATGGTGTGTTGGCGCTTTATTAATTTAAAGCAGGGCTGAGGCCTTCAGTTTAAAAAACTTTCTCCTTTCCTCATCTTCAGTCCCTTCCCTTATTCTTCGCCTTGCCTCCATGAACTGGATGGACAGACCAGAGCCTGGCCATGACAAAGCTCATGTGTTCTTATCATATCACGTTTAGCATGAAGCCTTACCATGGTTAGCAGGTAAAGTGAAAATAACTCCCAAACAATGAAACAGAAAAACTGTGTAAGGATGGAAGCAAAAGAAGGTACTCCAAGATTTTGTTTTCTGGCTGTAGTACAAGTCATTTCTATATGAATGCTAAAACTCCTCTGAACAAGATAAATAGAACTCCCGCTATAACAGTGAGCTTATTAGTCTCCATAAGACCTACGACCTCACCAGATGCAACAGAATCATGAAGAAAAATAAATCATAACAGAGCGTTTCATTGAGATATTGACTTATGATGCAACCCTTTAAGTTATCAACAAGTAGTTCTCCAACCTTCTTCCAAAAATCAGATGCACCTTGCAAGTCAACAAAGAGGAAATGCTCCCTCTTTTCATCTTCAACTACAACAAAGGGCATGTGCAAAATATTGACTATCAAATTCCTGATTAGAGTTGTTGTGTTCTTGATTTATCCAACTATCTGAATATATAAATTTGCACCTATAAGTGATTTATCCATGGGCGATGATTTCTTACCTAACTAGGGTCTGCAAGGAGATAAATGCCTAGTACATCAATTTTTGCCAGGGAGATAAATATAAGCATGTCTGCATTGTGTGGAGCCCTGCTATAGTGGTGAGCATAGTTTCCAAACTTAACCAGATGCAATGGATACATGAAGAAAACATTAACTATGTTGCATGCATCAAGTTAGGAGAAGTGCTCCAAGTTTTTCTAAAAAACAGGTACAAGTTTGATGTCAACAGATACCATTGAGTGCCACATTACATTTGTCAGCTAGAACAAAACATAGAAACAGGGGACACATGTAGATTACTATGCCTTGAGCATTAAGAAGGCCACTAGACAATCTCCTTGAAAAAAAAGAAAAAAAGACATATATATAGATACAGAGGCAAAGTAAATTCTTTAGAGGCAGGTAGGTTGGTAACTAGTAAGTTCAAGGAAGAACGCTAGATAAAAAAGCAAAGGCATATATCTACGGTTGAAGAAAACAGATACACGACGTAGACCAAAATTAGTATTGACTCGTATAGTAGTCCCTTTAGATCCAAAAGTACATTCCCCGCAAAGCTTCTTGGTAATAAACTTCATATGCATCAATAAGGGTGACTTCTTTTGGGCTTGTGATTCTGCATAAGCCTGCTTATAGATTTTGGTGGGGCGAAACTGCTGTGGACAGAAACTATTAGGAGACTTCTTTTGGGCTTGTGCTATTTAGCTTATTTGCTGCCCTAAATTGTTAAATGTCTATTATGCCCTTAGATCTGGGGCAGGGCAGAGGAGCTCGAGGACGAGCTGGAGGACGCGCGGTGCAGGGGGCTCGGCCGCGCAGGGTTCGACGGCGGCGCAGGGGTGGCGGCGGTGGGGGGCTCGGCGGCGGCTGCAGGGGCTCGGCCGCGGGCGGCGGCGAGCTCGAGGGCGAGCTGGAGCACGAGCCGGGGACAGAGCACGAGCGGTTGGTGAGCCGCGGCGGGGAGGGCGGGATCCGGCCGTTCCCCGCCGGGATCTGGCGTCGGCGACGGCGGGGGGGGGGGCTCGGCCGCGGGCTGTGGCGAGATCGAGGGCGAGCTGGAGCACGAGCGGGGAGGGCGTTTCGTTTCGTTTCGTTTTCTTTCCTGGCTCGCCTCAGCGGTGGCATTTTCGTGTAAATACTGCAAACAACATGACCATTTGAAGAAAACGATTAGGGCCAGAGCGGAGAAGCTCGGGAAACTGGTCGATACCAGCTTCTCTCCACTGCATGTAAATGGGCTTCTGGGGAGATTCTCGGTGGGGAGAATCTGGAGACATCTTTTGGGCTTCTGCTGTGGGGAACCTATAAGCCTGTCCAGAAGCCCAAAAGAAGTCACCCTAAAGAAACAAGGCAGCTCATACTGGACCCAGTTCACACTCACTACAGATCATACGGATAGTGATAGTTAGGCCATTCAGAATCACCAGCTCACTAAAAAGTTGTCAGATAAAAGGCAAAGCTTTTTTTGGCGAATCACCAACTCACTAAAAAGTTGTCAGATAAAAGGCAAAGCGTTTTTTTTTAAGGATACGCCATGGATAGACGTATCGGAGTCAAGAAGAGCGGCCAGAAGGCCAAGATACAACACGCTCGAGGCACAGATGCCTACGGAGCGTAAACCCCGCTACCTCCGCGGGGAGGTAGCACACACACCTAACCGGACTACTCGCGACATCTCCACTTATCCACTAGTGTCAAACGCTTTTGACAACATATCCCTCTAGGAGTTTTTTTGAGCTGTTGTTGAGTAGGCCAGAGGACTTTGCTATGGAAACTGGCAACCAACTTGCCATTGATGTCAAGCTGAATTAGCCAGTCGCCGTATCTAACCAGTAGAAAGCACATCACCATCCCAAGATGATGGCTGTTCAGCAGTAGCCGGTACTGGCCGGTAGGAGGGTGCAGCCGTGCAGGTACATTCCCAATGGCTGGATGCCATAGAGCAGCGGGAGGGGATCATACTGAAGAGTGGTCGGGTTGCAGATGCACAAGCCCATGCAGTTGATGGAGAGGACAAGGAGGCCGTCGCAGGGGCCTCCACACGGAAGAACCAGTAGACCGGGCCAACTCGCGCGACGGACTGCAGCTGGTCGGCGGTGGTGAGCCCTGCCCGGTGGTCCAAGGGGGTGATGTCTACGGATCTGTCGTCAATGTCGCCGAGGTGATTGAAGCCGCATAGCAGAGGGAGAGTGGGCTGGCGGCCTGGTGTGCCAGGAGGAAGCGGCAGGTGGAGGTGGCGCGGCGCCAGGCGGGGCAGACGGCGCGGCAACAGAGGAGGGCTTTGGGGGGCAGTCGGGCGAGGATCTCCCATACCACAATCTCATCGGGGAGGCTGCGGGGGGAGGCGCCGCTTCTGCTGCACCTGCGGCCTCCGCCATAGCCGCCGGCTTTCCAGGACCAAAGCAAGGGGCTATCAGTACTGTGGAGTTGTGGTAGTGGTGGCGGCGGAGGGTAGGTTTGGTATGGTCTCTCTCTTTCAGGAATATATTTGAGCTGGGCACCATCTTGTTGAACAGCCCAGGCTGTCTGATGAACGAATTGGATTTGTCCCTGATGCTGTACAATTTTCTGGAAAAAAACAAATGATTGTGTCTAATTCTATGGTTGTATTGAGCAATTTGCACCCACTCGTCTCATCTTTCAATCTCCTATTTCAACTGACGGCTGCTGCACCACTATATCGTCACCATCGACGCCAGCAAGATCTAGACAGCCACCTCCTCTACCTCCCTTGGCACACCATCAGTGTACTCAACTCTAGCTAAGGGAGCACTTTGATCGTAGACATGTACATAGGACAGTAGTTTTATGGTTTTTGGTGACATGAGTGGGTTCTACTGCTTCCGATTTGGAGAAAGTAAAGTATTGTTGTGGGGAAAAATATTGGCTACGTGAAGGGGTGCTGACCTGCTAGGACATTACATGAACAACAGTTGAACAAAGCCAAGTCAAGAATACCCTACAAAAATCTATGCTCCAGTTCCCCACTCCACCAAAAGGGTGGAAACTCATTCACTACCCATCCAATGCAACAATGGGAGAGAGCTAGAGTTTGGGGAGCTCTAGTTTCAGACCTAATCAGGGAGTCTCCAAACATAATACTAAGTCATGCCCCAACAAGGCGATCACCTAAAAGCATTGATGACAACTCTCGCATAACATACAACAAGCTTCGCTATAAGGCTAGGATCATACCATAGACTTAGATATTTCTACATTTTCTGCCAATGATGCAGACTTCACCTACACACTGGTTTTATCTTTCTAAGGAGGGAACACATTCCATAATTTCATTTAGTCAGTGACCACTGGAGTGAAGAATACACGAATATGCAATTGCAAGAAGAAAAAACTTATGCATGCCCACCACCAAACTTACGGCCATCATTTTACAAATCAAGCATGTAACTGAAATGGTAATAAGTGTCAGGAAGTGGGTAATCACCTAAATGACTGAAGGTAGCAACAAAGTGTGCAGTTTCAAGCTCAGATGAGGATCTGATTTAGCTGAGAAAGCCAGAACCATGATACTTATGTCTCCCAAGTCATTTGGATGAACATACGACGCTATCTAGATAACATTGAACAACCATTACATGAACCAAAGACCTCCATTTTGTCTAAAAGATAAAAATGGATTGGGAGAACTGAATGAAAATTGTAGAAGTCTGCATGTGATTTAGCAACATTAATGGGCAATGAAACACAGATGTTCCAACAAAAGTAAACGTCACATATTACAGATCTGATCTAAATTCTCCCCAAAACATGAAATAAGTTAGGCAAGTATCTCAAAGGAAATTGATGCTATCACATCGACATAATGATCTATCAAAGGGGTCACTAGTAGTAAGATCATGGATGTGCCCAATATGTATACCATCACAGTAGTCAGAATCAGGGATAAAATTGAACTGAGCACCTTCAGAAGCCCTGTTATCCAGCTGTAGCTTTCTGGGTTGAGCAGCTATCCATTCAGAAATGTATTTCTTCCGGTTTCCTGAAATGCGTGATGCAAACTCCATATGTTCTAGCACTTTGGCATTCA
The DNA here is from genome assembly GCF_019359855.2 of Lolium perenne. Classification (NCBI taxonomy): domain Eukaryota; kingdom Viridiplantae; phylum Streptophyta; class Magnoliopsida; order Poales; family Poaceae; genus Lolium; species Lolium perenne. Next base: position 278,991,713 of record NC_067250.2, read on the forward strand.
AAAGAAAGAACCTTGCAAAATCAACATCTCTCGGTGTTCCGTGATAATTTATCAGCATTACTTTTTTGAGATGGAGCTCCAAACATTCAATATAACCAAGTGGAAAATGATGACGTGCTCTTTTTGATGCCCTGTCCCGGTATAACTGAAATACGATTTGTAGTTAGAGATATGGTTGAATGTAGGGATTGATGGGCTAATTGCATAAGAAGACAGCGAAGCAACTAGCTATAGGATAAAGAGGCCTATAAAATAAACGGAGTGCAAAATATTCTCACCAAGACATATAACTTCTCCAAGCAAGGAAAGAATTTCACAAAGTCAATGGCATCATCAACACTGGGAGGTGACATGCGCAAAACCAAAACTTTAACTGTTGGCACCACACTCATCAAACTGGCAACAACAGTTCTCTAAAGTAAGCAAGAAATATGAATGATTAGCACACAAATTCATAAGCCACATGAATGGTCATCGCACAAGATTTGCAAGATTGAGTAAACATGATGAGATGTCTCCTTTGTAGAGAAATAAAAAGTTGCGGTTACCTGAACAAATGTGGTTTCGAGCTTGGCTTTAGAGAACCCTTCTGGCAGAGAACCCAAGAAATCCAGTTTGGGCGCGCAAAGCACATGGATTGATAAGTGGTCATCCAATCCAGATAGGAATAACTTCTCTAGGAGAGGGGCATCCTCAACAATCACTTGTTGCAATACTTCCTCAGGTTCATCTCTCCAACCAGACGACACACCTAGGCTCCTAAGGGTGGAAGAGTTGATCCGAACGGCACGAACACCATCCAATTCGCTAAGCACCAAGCTCTCCAGCACAGAGCATCCAGCAAGAACGTCATGGAGGACGCCCTCCGAGACGACGACACCTTTAAGGGTGAGCTGCTTGAGGATGGGGAGATGTAGATCACCGACAGAGGGGAAATGGATCATGCAGCCGGTGCACTTGATGCTGAGGATGCGCAGGGTGGGCGAAAATCGGAGCACGGACAGCGGCAGGGCATACGGGTCCTCCTCCCTGGGCAGTTCCCGACGTTCCTCGTCACGTCTCTTTCGCTTTTGCCACAGATCCAACTCGGAGAGGCCATTGAGGGCTGGCGACTGGAGCCAGCGGCTCAATAATGTGGAGACGAACTCAGATTTGTAGCCGTACCAGGTAAGGGAGAGCCGGCGGCAAGGCGCCTGGTGGTCGGCGAGGATGCGCGAGACGAGGCTGGAGGGGGCGGGCTCGTCTTCGCGGCGGAGCTCCACGCCGAGGTTGAGCGGGGCGGAGCGGAAGTGGCCGCGCCACCGGGTGGACAGCGACTGCGTGCGGGCGCCGTCCTTGGTAGGGAGGAGCGACACGATGCGGCGGAGAACGTCGGGGTGGAGGTTGCTGATCTGGTCAGGGCTTTCTCCGGCTTCGGTCTTCTCGCTCGCCGGCGGTGTGACGCCGGCGTCCAACTCGGCCTCGGGCCATTTTCGCTTCTTGGCTCTACGGGTGGCCATCGCCGCCGCCAGCCCTCAATAGACACTGAAAGAGGAGGCTGCGTTTGTTTCAGTTTTTCTGCTTTTATTTCAGTTGGCAAATATGGAGTTGGAGACTTTCTTTTTTGTTCTTCAAAACGATAGGCACCGGAAGAAAACAAAATGCTCTCTTATTAATTTTTGCGGCGATTGAACACGATTCAAATTTTGTTTGAGCACCACAGCAATTTGAATTTTAGATCACACTTTTTGGCACAAAAACAACAAAAGAACATAGGATGCTGCCCGGTCGATCGGGAATCAACCTGATTTCATGTGTAATTCACGTGCAACTATGGTAAAGGATATATAATTGCACATACATATGTAATTCTCGTATGTATAAATCACGATGCAAATCTAACATTCGTCAAGTTAATTGGGCTCTAACTTATACAAGACTTACATTCCAAAGATTTTCTTCTTACTCTGTTTAATTTTTTTTCGATAAAGGATGCTTTATTACTTCAAGAAGCAATTACATCCAGCCTCTGCATAACCTCTTACTCTCTTTGATAATTTTAAAGATTTTAATTTAGGGAATTGCTAATTCTAAGTTGCCTAAGATTTAATAAATCTCAGCCATCTACTTAGCCCTTGGATATGTTATGCCAAGATTTGTGCAAGCTGTCGGTTTGTGTCGGTGTACGTTCCTTTTTCTACATCAGCGTGCATCGTGGGTCCTTGCGCGGACGGCTTTGTCACGTGTTGTTGAGAGCATCTCCAACGGGGCGATGTTAAGTGACCTTTTGCGTTTGTGCGGTCGAAAAATATATCTGGGAGCAGGTCCAGCGGCCCGACGCATAGTGTCGGGTTGTCGGCAGAGACGCAAACCTGACCCAAATATGCGTCGAGTTTGCGTCTCCGCGGACGCGCTGAGTAACCGCCGAATCTCACGTAGGACCCGCGTGTCAATGGCTGGGACGCCGCTAACATTCCCGCCAGTGGCCATTCCCAGCCCGAAAAGTCACAGTTGACCGGTGCTACACTCTAGCCAATTGCGATGGACGTCCTCGTCGCTACAGCCATCATGGATTCTGAGGGAACCCTCGCAGCCACCGTCCCGGACTCCCCCATAGCCACCACCACAGCTCCAATGGAGACGCATCTCCGGCCGACTCAAAGCGTGCCGTCACCGGCGGCCGGGAAGCTAAGCCGAAGGCGCCAAAGAAGCTGTTGTCGAAGGAGGAGAAAGACGTCCAGGCCACGAAGCGTCGCGGCAGGCGCAAGAATTTGAAGGAGTGGAATGCAGCAGCGGCGGCCATCGAGCAGGCGCAGGCCGCTGCCCAAATGGCGTGGCAGATGCAGGTGAAAGCCAGCGCCCATGTATGCCTCCATCCTGGCCTCCATCCGAGCCTAGCGGAGGTCATGATCTTCGACAAGCAAGAGATGATCGTGGGTGCCTCTCCCCCGGCCTCGTCGGTGAGCTCGGTAAGTTCCCAGTTGCATCCTAGAACGCATGCACCCTCGTAGGTCCACACGGCGCCGCGGTTCGCCTCCGGCCCCGCCCCAGTGCACTTCAACGGGGACCCGGTTCCCGACCTGAACCGGACGCCGAGGAGCGGTGACTCGTGCCCGGCCGCAACACAGAAGATGCGACAGGTCCCGGAGGAGAGCATGCCAGTGCCCCGCACCCTGTTTGGGTAAATGACACCATCTGCCCCGACAATGGACGACCCGGTATGTTTGCTCTCTCAGTGCCTCGCTCTGTCGTGTGTCATTCGTCTGACGTCCGGTGATTTGTAGGCCTATTGGACGGGACGCAATGAGGGCGATATCCAGGCCATAATTTTCGGCGACGGCTTCCTCGGCGAAGGTGGCGTTGGGACATGGACGCATGATCAGTCGGCACAGACGCATGATGGGGTGGACATCGATGGCGAACGACTATTCTCCACCCAGCCCACGTAGGCAACAACCATCCGCGTCGATGCCAATGATGGCGGACTTAGTTGTTTGCGACTATGGCTTTCGAATGGAAACAGTGCCCGCAGGATGAATCCATATTCAGCAATACATATCGCGCCTACGAGCGTGCAAGAGACAACGGTGATACAAGGCACACACGGCTTCCCCAAAAATAACATCATAACATCTGACCACCAAGAAACAAAGCTTGCACGCTCGGGAGAAACAAAACATTCAAACTAATTGTAGCCACTGGACAAAGTTGTAGATTCCGGCAGTGGTCGACGGGAGGCCTGATACGTTGCAAACGTATCTATAATTTTTTATGCTTCATGCTTGTTTTCCACCAATTTCTATATGTTTTGTTTATACTTCGTGGCATTTTCATGCATTTTCTGTAAATAACCTATTAACAAGATGCCATGGCGTCGGCCTCTGTTCTTTGCTGTTTTTGTATTTCGTAAAAGTTGTTCTGGAAATATTCTCGGAATTGGACGAAACGAAAGACGAAGTTCCTATTTTGTTGTCACGAAGACAGAGTCCAAAGGGGAGACGGGGAAGATCCAGGAAGCGGCCACACCACCCCTAGGCGCGGCCCCTGGCCGCGCTAGGGGTGGTGTGGGCCCCTCGGCGCCCACCGACATTGCCCTTTTGCCTATAAATTTACATCCTCGGGAAAACCTAAAGACCCGATCCTGCATCCATGAAAAGTTTCGTAGTCGCCGCCATCGTCGACCCTAGTTCCGGAGGATTCTGAAGCTCTTCCCGGCATCCTGCCGGAGAGGGAGATCATCAGTGGATGCTTCTTCATCACCATGCCCGCCTCCAAAGTGATGTGTGAGTAGTTCATCTTTGGACTACGGGTCCATAGTAGTAGCTAGATGGTTGTCTTCTCCTCCTTATGCTTCATGTTTAGATCTTGTGAGCTGCCTAACATGATCAAGATCATCTTTATGTAATGCTACATGTTGTATTTGCTGGGATCCAATGAATATTGAATACTATGATTGAGTTGATTATAGACATGTTTTATATGTTATTTGTGATCTTGCATGCTCTCTGTTTCTAGTAGATGCTCTGGCCAAGTATGTGTTTGTGGCTCCAAGAGGGAGTATTTATGCTCGATAGTGGGTTCATGCATCTAGAAATCTGGGAGAGTGACAATAACTCCTAAGGTTGTATATGTGTTGTTGCTACTAGGGAGAATCAACAATACTTTATCCAAGGATAATTTTATTGTTTAATTTACACACTTTAGTTAATGCAATAATTTGTTGCTTGCAACTTAATACCCAAAGTTGTTCGGATGATATCCTGAGGGTGAATTATTAGTCATAGATGCAGTTGGATTACGGTTTATGAATCTTGTTGTAATGCCCAAATGAATCTCATAGTAATCATCTTGTCATGTATGGTCTTTATTTTGTCAATTGCCCAACTATAATTTGTTTACCAATCATGTTATTTATCTTTATGGAGAGACACCTCTAGTGAACTATGGACTCCGGTCCTTTCTTTTACACTGATAAAACCATCTATTGCAAGTATTGTTCTCTTTATTTTACTGCAAATAAACATCTCTTTCCACACTATATGTCCAATCCTCTGTTTTCAGCAAAACCAGTGAGATTAGCAACCTCACTCTAAGTTAGGACAAAGTAGTTTGGTTGTGGTGTGTGCAGGTTCTACGTTGTTGCTGACATCGGTAGTGCGCCCTGCTAAAGTCAGCCAACAACAACCTTCATAAGTGATTTCTTTATCCTACTGGTCGATTAAACCTTGGTTTCTTTCTGAGGGGAAACTTTCTGTTGTGCTCATAATACCTTCCTCTTGGGGTTTCTGATACGCGTACAGCACGCGTCCGTTGGGAACCCCAAGAGGAAGGTGTGATGCGTACAGCGGCAAGTTTTCCCTCAGTAAGAAACCAAGGTTTATCGAACCAGTAGGAGCCAAGAAGCACGTTGAAGGTTGATGGCGGTGAAGTGTAGTGCGGCGCAACACCAGGGATTCCGGTGCCAACGTGGAACCTGCACAACACAACCAAAGTACTTTCTCCCAACGTAACAGTGAGGTTGTCAATCTCACCGGCTTGCTGTAACAAAGGATTAGATGTATAGTGTGGATGATGATTGTTTGCAGAAAACAGTAGAACAAGTATTGCAGTAGATTGTATTCGATGTAAAAGAATGGACCGGGGTCCACAGTTCACTAGAGGCGTCTCTCCGATAAGAATAAGCATGTTGGGTGAACAAATTACAGTTGGGCAATTGACAAATAAAGAGGGCATGACCATGCACATACATGATATGATGAGTATAGTGAGATTTAATTGGGCATTACGACAAAGTACATAGACCGCTATCCAGCATGCATCTATGCCTAAAAAGTCCACCTTCAGGTTATCATCCGAACTCCTTCCAGTATTAAGTTGCAAACAACAGACAGTTGCATTAAGTATGGTGCGTAATGTAATCAACAACTACATCCTTAGACGTAGCATCGATGTTTTATCCCTAGTGGCAACAGCACATCCATAACCTTAGAACTTTCTGTCACTGTCCCAGATTTAATGGAGGCATGAACCCACTATCGAGCATAAATACTCCCTCTTGGAGTTACTAGCAAAAACTTGGCTAGAGCCTCTACTAACAACGGAGAGTATGCAAGATCATAAACAACACATAGGTAATAGATTGATAATCAACATAACATAGTATTCTCTATCCATCGGATCCCAACAAACACAACATGTAGCATTACAGATAGATGATCTTGATCATGTTAGGCAGCTCACAAGACCCGACAATGAAGCACAATTAGGAGAAGACGACCATCTAGCTACTGCTATGGACCCATAGTCCAGGGGTGAACTACTCACTCATCACTCCGGAGGCGACCATGGCGGTGAAGAGTCCTCCGGGAGATGATTCCCCTCTCCGGCAGGGTGCCGGAGGCGATCTCCTGAATCCCCCGAGATGGGATTGGCGGCGGCGGCGGCTCTGGATGGTTTTCCGTATCGTGGCTCTCGGTACTGGGGGTTTCGCGACGAAGACCTTAAGTAGGCGGAAGGGCAGGTCAGGAGGCGTCACGGGGGGCCCACACAGCAGGGCCACGCGGGCCCCCTGTAGGCCGCGCCGCCCTACTGTGGCGGCGCCCCGTGGCTGTAGGATAACGTTGCATAGAAAACAAAAATTTTCCTACCGCGAACACGCAATCCAAGCCAAGATGCAATCTAGAAGACGGTAGCAACGAGGGGGTATCGAGTCTCACCCTTGAAGAGATTCCAAAGCCTACAAGATGAGGCTCTTGTTGCTGCGGTAGACGATCACTTGCCGCTTGCAAAAGCGCGTAGAAGATCTTGATCACGATCGGTTCCGGCGCCACGAACGGGCAGCACCTCCGTACTCGGTCACACGTTCGGTTGTTGATGAAGACGACGTCCACCTCCCCGTTCCAGCGGGCAGCGGAAGTTGTAGCTCCTCTTGAATCCGACAGCACGACGGCGTGGTGTCGGTGGCGGTGTAGAAGTCCGGCGGAGCTTCGCTAAGCAAACCGGACAATATGAAGTGGAGGAGCAAAGCTAGGGTTTGGGAGGGGGTGGCCGGCCACTCAAGGGGGGCGGCCAAGCTATGGTCTTGGGGTGGCCGGCCCCCTCCCTTGGCCCCTCATTATATAGGTGGATCCCAAGTGTTGGTGTCCAAGTCTTCGAATAAGACCCGAAACCAAAACCTTCCATAGGAGGGGGCAAACCTAGCCCAACTAGGACTCCCACCCAAAGGTGGGATTCCCACCTCCCATGTGGGGGTGGCCGGCCCCTATGGTGGAGTCCACTTGGGACTCCACCCCCACTAGGGCTGGCCGGCCATGGAGGTGGAGTCCCTTGTGGACTCCACCTTCCTTGGTGGTTTCTTCCGGACTTTTCTAGAACCTTCTAGAACCTTCCATAGAACCTTCCGCGACATTTTATTTCACATAAAATGACATCCTATATATGAATCTTATTCTCCGGACCATTCCGGAACTCCTCGTGATGTCCGGGATCTCATCCGGGACTCCGAACAAATATTCGAACTTCATTCCATAATTCAAGAACTACCATTTCAACATCCAACTTTAAGTGTGTCACCCTACGGTTCGAGAACTATGCGGACATGGTTGAGTACTCACTCCGACCAATAACCAATAGCGGGATCTGGAGATCCATAATGGCTCCCACATATTCAACGATGACTTTAGTGATCGAATAAACCATACACATATATTACCAATTCCCTTTGTCTCGCGATATTTTACTTGTCCGAGGTTTGATCTTCGGTATCACTCTATACCTTGTTCAACCTCGTCTCCTGACAAGTACTCTTTACTCGTACCGTGGTATGTGGTCTCTTATGAACTCATTCATATGCTTGCAAGACATTAGACGACATTCCACCGAGAGGGCCCGTAGTATATCTATCCGTCATCGGGATGGACAAATCCCACTGTTGATCCATATGCCTCAACTCATACTTTCCGGATACTTAATCCCACCTTTATAGCCACCCATTTACGCAGTGGTGTTTGGTGTAATCAAAGTACCTTTCCGGTATAAGTGATTTACATGATCTCATGGTCATAAGGACTAGGTAACTATGTATCGAAAGCTTATAGCAAATAACTTAATGACGAGATCTTATGCTACGCTTAATTGGGTGTGTCCATTACATCATTCACACAATGACATAACCTTGTTATTAATAACATCCAATGTTCATGATTATGAAACTAATCATCCATTAATCAACAAGCTAGTTTAAGAGGCATACTAGGGACTTCTTGTTTGTCTACATATCACACATGTACTAATGTTTCGGTTAATACAATTCTAGCATGATATATAAACATTTATCATAAACATAAAGATATAAATAATAACCACTTTATTATTGCCTCTAGGGCATATCTCCTTTAGTCTCCCACTTGCACTAGAGTCAATAATCTAGATTACATTGTAATATACCTAACACCCATGGCATTTTGGTGTTGGTCATGCTTTGCCCTAGGGAGAGCTTTAGTCAACGGATCTGCTACATTCAGATCAGTGTGTACTTTGCAAATCTTTACTTCTCCATCTTCGATGTACTCGCGAATCGAGTGGTAACGCAGCTTGATATGCTTCAGCCTCTTGTGTGACCTTGGCTCTTGTGCATTGGCGATGGCACCCATGTTATCACAAGTAAATGATTAATGGGTCCAATGCACTAGGAACCACACCGAGCTCTACAATGAACCTCTTCATCCATACCGCTTCGATGAAGCCTCTGAAAGCCGCTATGTACTCTGATTCTGTTGAAGACTTCGCCACCGTGCACCGCTTCGAGCTTGCCCAGCTTACTGCAGCACCATTCAATATAAACACGTACCCGCATTGTGACTTAGAGTCATCGGGATCGGTGTTCCAACTTGCATCGGTGTAACTTGTTACAACGAGCTCTTGGTCACCTCCATAACAAAGAAACATATCCTTAGTTCTTTTCAAGTACTTCGGGATATTCTTGACCGCTGTCCGAGTGTTCCATTCCTGGATCACTTTGATATCTGCTAGTCAAACTAACGGCATGTGCTATATCCGGTCTTGTACATAGCATGGCATACATAATAGAGCCTATCGCCAAGCATAGGGGATGTTACTCATCCTTTCTCTTTCTTCTGCCGTAGCCGGTCCTTGAGTTTTACTCAATACCTTGCCTGGTAACATAGGTAAGAACCCTTTCTTACTTTCGTCCATTCTAAACTTCTTTAGAATCTTGTCCAGATATGTACTCTGTGATAGCCCTATTAGGCGTCTTGATCTATCTCTATAAATCTTGATGCCTAATATATATGATGCTTCACCAAGGTCTTTCATTGAAAAACTATTATTCAAATATCCCTTAACAATCGCTTAATAGTTCTATATCATTCCCGATCAATAATATGTCATCTACATATAATATCGGGAATGCTACGTAGCTCCCACTCACTTTCTTGTAAATACAGGCCTCTCCATGACACTTTGTATAAACCCTAAGTCTTTTATCACCTTAAAAATGCTTCGGTTCCAACTTCTTTTGGCTTGCTACAGTCCAACGATTGAAGGCTGAATTTTGCATACTTGGCAAGAATTTTAGGATCGACAAAACCTTTGGGTTGTACCATATACAACTCTTCCTCAATGTCTCCATTAAGGAACGCCGTTTTGACATCCATCTGCCAAATCTCATAATCGAAAAATGCAGCTATTGCTAACAAAATCCTCACAGATTTTAGCTTCGCTACAGGTGAGAAAGTCTCATCGTAGTCAACTCCTTGAATTTGTCGGAAACCCTTTGCGACAAGTCGAGCTTTATAGACGATAATATTACCATCAGCATCTGTTTTTCTCTTGAAGATCCATTTATTTTCGACAGCCTTTCGGCTATCAGGTAAGTCTACCAAAGTCCATACTTTGTTATCATACATGGATCCCATTTCGGATTTCATGGCTTCTTGCCATTTGTTGGAATCTGGGCTCATCATCGCTTCTTCATACGTCGCAGGGTCCTCATCATTGTTATCCACAATCATGACATTTAGACAAGGATCATACCAATCGGGAGTGGCACGTTCCCTTGTCGATCTGCGAGGTTCGATGGTTTCCTCGTTCGAAGTTTCATGATCATTATCATTAGCTTCCTCTGTTGCCGGTGTAGGCGGTATAGGTACAACTTCCACATCGCGCTACTCGATCAACGAGTATAGATTCATCAATCTCATCGAGTTCTACTTTTCTTCAGTCCACTTATTTAGTGAGAAATTCTTTCTCAAGAAAGGTTCCGTTCTTAGCAACAAAGATTTTGCCTTCGGATCTGTGATAGAAAGTGTATCCTATAGTTTCCTTAGGATAACCTATGAAGACGCATTTCTCCGCTTTGGGTTCTAGCTTGTCCGGTTGTAACTTCTTTACATAGGCTTCGCAACCCCAAACTTTCAGAACGACACTTAGGTTTCTTATTAAACCATAATTCATACGGTGTCGTTTCTACGGATTTTGATGGTGCTCTATTTAAAGTGAATGCGGCTGTCTCTAATGCATAACTCCAAAATGATAACGGCAAATCGATAAGAGACATCATACTACGAACCATATCTAAGAGAGTTCGATTACGACGTTCGGACACACCGTTTCGTTGAGGTGTTCCGGCGGTGTCAATTGTGAAAGTATTCCGCATTTCTTTAAATGCATGCCAAACTCATAACTCAGATATTCACCTCCACGATCAGATCGTAGAAATTTGATCTTCTTGTTACGTTGATTTTCTACTTCACTTTGAAATTCCTTAAACTTCTCGAAAGTTTCGGATTTATGTTTCATGAAATAGATATACCCATATCTACTCAGATCATCTGTGAAGGTTAGAACATAACGATAACCACCGCGCGATGCTACGCTCATTGGTCCACATACATCGGTATGTATGATTTCCAATAAGTCGATGGCTCGCTCCATCATACCAGAGAATGGAGTCTTTGTCATTTTTCCCATTAGACATGCTTCGCATCTATCAAGTGACTCAAAGTCAAGTGATTCAAGTAATCCATCAAGGTATGGAGTTTCTTCATGCGTTTCACTCCAATATGACCAAGACGACATATTGCCACATATAAGTAGAATTATCAATTAGTTTAATTCGCTTAGCATCAATGTTATGTATATGTGTATCACTACTATCGAGATCTAACGAAATAAGCCATTCTTTTGTGGTGCTCGACCATAAAAGATATTATTCATAAAAATAGAACAACCATTATTCTCGGACTTGAATGAATAACCGTCTTGCATTAAACAAGATCCAGATATAATGTTCATGCTCAACGCAGTACATAATAACAATTATTTAGGCTTAAAACTAATCCCGAAGGTAGATGTAGAGGAAGTGTCCCGATTGCGATCACATTGACCTTGGATCCGTTTTCCAACGCGCATCGTCACTTCATCTTTCAGCGGTTGTCGTTTATTCTTTAGTTCCTGTTTCGAGTTACAAATATGAGCAACCGAACCAGTATCAAATACCCAGTACTAGAACGAGAACTAGTGAGATAAACATCTATAACATGTATATCGGATATACCTTCTTTCTTTTTCTTGACAAGGCCGCTCTTTAGATCAGCCGGATACTTGGAGCAATTACGCTTCCAGTGTCCCTTCTCCTTGCGATAATAGCACTCGGCATCGGGCTTAGGGCCGTTCTTAGGTTTCATAGGAGGCGTGGCAGCTTTCTTGCCACCCTTCTTGAATTTTCCCTTAGACTTGCCTGTTTCTTGAACTGGTGGTCTTGTTGACCATCAACACTTGGTGCTCTTTCTTGATCTCAATCTCAGCAGCTTTTAGCATGCCAAAGAGTTCGAGTAACTCCTTGTTCATGTTCTCGCATATTGTAGTTCATCACAAAGTTCTTGTAACTTGGTGGCGGTGATTGAAGGACACGATTAATCCCGATCTGTTAGGAATCACTATTCCCAAGTCAGAGTTTCTTCGCATGCCCGGTCATGGCGAGCATGTGCTCACTAACGGAGCTGCCTTCTTCCATCATACACCGAAGAAATGTTTCGATGCTTCATAGCATTCCATCGCCGCATGAGTCTCGAATATAGCTTTCAGCTCATTCATCAACTCATGAGGATCATGGTGCTCAAAACGTTTTTGAAGATCGGATTCCAGATCGCACAGATGGCACAGGAACTTGAGAGTACCGAGTTTTCCGAGTTGCGTAAACAGCTTTTACTTCATCGGATTCATCTTCTCAGGAGGGTCACCTAGCGGTGCATCAAGCACAAATTGCAGATTTCCGCCAGAGAGGAAGATCCTCACATGACGGAACCGATCGGTGAAGTTGCTACCGTTGCTCTTAAGTTTCTCTTTCTCTAGAACCGATTAAAATTGATTGAGGACGCCATCTCTACAACATATATTTGCAATAGTTTAGACTAAGTTTATGACAAATTGAGTTCAAATTTTAATTCAACATAATTAAAACCCTAGGTGAACTCCCACTCAAAACAATATCCCTCGCATTGTCTTAGTGATCACACGAACCAAATCCACCGCACCTAAAACCCGATCATCACGAGAAAAGGTGTGATTTCAATGGCGAACACTCATAGTGTTCATCATATCAACCATATGATTCATGCTCTACCTTTCGGTATCACGTGTTCCGAGACCATGTCTGTACATGCTAGGCTCGTCAAGGCCACCTTAGTATCCGCATGTGCAAAACTGTCTTGCACCCGTTGTATGTACTTATCGAATCTATCACACCCGATCATCACGAGATGCTTCGAAACGATAAGACTTAATAACGGTGCTACTAAGGATGAACACTTTATTATCTTGAGATTTTAGTGAGGGATCATCTTATAATGCTACCGTCGCGATCTAAGCAAAATAAGATGCATAAAAAGGATTAACATCACATGCAGTTCATATGTGATATGATATGGCCCTTTTGTTCTTGTGCCTTTGATCTTCATCTCCAAAGCACGGATATGATCTCCATCATCTTCGGGCATGATCTCCATCATCGTCGGCGTAGCACCAAGGTCAATGGCACCGTCTTCATGTTTGTCCTCCATGTAGCAACTATTACAACTACTTTGAAATACTACTCAACATGAAATTTAAAGACAACCATAAGGCTCCTGCCGGTTGCCACAATACAATAATGATCATCTCATACATATTCATCATCATATCATGGCCATATCACATCACCAAACCCTGCAAAACAAGTTAGACGTCTCTAATTTGGTTTGCATATTTTACGTGGTTTAGGGTTTCGAGAGAGATCTAATCTACCTACGAACATGAACCACAACGTTGATACTAATGTTTTCAATAGAAGAGTAAATTGAATCTTTACTATAGTAGGAGAGACAGACACCCGCAAAGCCTCTTATGCAATACAAGTTGCATGTCGAACGAGGAACAAGTCTCATGAACGCGGTCATGTAAAGTTAGTCCGAGCCGCTTCATCCCACTATGCCATAAAGATGCAAAGTACTCAAACTAAAGATAACAAGAGCATCAACGCCCACAAACCATTGTGTTCTACTCGTGCAACCATCTATGCATAGACACGGCTTACCACTGTAGGATAACGTTGCATAGAAAACAAAAATTTTCCTACCGCGAACACGCAATCCAAGCCAAGATGCAATCTAGAAGACGGTAGCAACGAGGGGGTATCGAGTCTCACCCTTGAAGAGATTCCAAAGCCTACAAGATGAGGCTCTTGTTGCTGCGGTAGACGATCACTTGCCGCTTGCAAAAGCGCGTAGAAGATCTTGATCACGATCGGTTCCGGCGCCACGTCAGGGCAGCACCTCCGTACTCGGTCACACGTTCGGTTGTTGATGAAGACGACGTCCACCTCCCCGTTCCAGCGGGCAGCGGAAGTTGTAGCTCCTCTTGAATCCGACAGCACGACGGCGTGGTGTCGGTGGCGGTGTAGAAGTCCGGCGGAGCTTCGCTAAGCAAACCGGACAATATGAAGTGGAGGAGCAAAGCTAGCGGTTGGGAGGGTGGCCGGCCACTCAAGGGGCGGCCAAGCTATGGTCTTGGGGTGGCCGGCCCCCTCCCTTGGCCCCTCATTATATAGGTGGATCCCAAGTGTTGGTGTCCAAGTCTTCGAATAAGACCCGAAACCAAAACCTTCCATAGGAGGGGGCAAACCTAGCCCAACTAGGACTCCCACCCAAAGGTGGGATTCCCACCTCCCATGTGGGGGTGGCCGGCCCCCTATGGTGGAGTCCACTTGGGACTCCACCCCCACTAGGGCTGGCCGGCCATGGAGGTGGAGTCCCTTGTGGACTCCACCTTCCTTGGTGGTTTCTTCCGGACTTTTCTAGAACCTTCTAGAACCTTCCATAGAACCTTCCGCGACATTTTATTTCACATAAAATGACATCCTATATATGAATCTTATTCTCCGGACCATTCCGGAACTCCTCGTGATGTCCGGGATCTCATCCGGGACTCCGAACAAATATTCGAACTTCATTCCATAATTCAAGAACTACCATTTCAACATCCAACTTTAAGTGTGTCACCCTACGGTTCGAGAACTATGTGGACATGGTTGAGTACTCACTCCGACCAATAACCAATAGCGGGATCTGGAGATCCATAATGGCTCCCACATATTCAACGATGACTTTAGTGATCGAATAAACCATACACATATATTACCAATTCCCTTTGTCTCGCGATATTTTACTTGTCCGAGGTTTGATCTTCGGTATCACTCTATACCTTGTTCAACCTCGTCTCCTGACAAGTACTCTTTACTCGTACCGTGGTATGTGGTCTCTTATGAACTCATTCATATGCTTGCAAGACATTAGACGACATTCCACCGAGAGGGCCCAGAGTATATCTATCCGTCATCGGGATGGACAAATCCCACTGTTGATCCATATGCCTCAACTCATACTTTCCGGATACTTAATCCCACCTTTATAGCCACCCATTTACGCAGTGGTGTTTGGTGTAATCAAAGTACCTTTCCGGTATAAGTGATTTACATGATCTCATGGTCATAAGGACTAGGTAACTATGTATCGAAAGCTTATAGCAAATAACTTAATGACGAGATCTTATGCTACGCTTAATTGGGTGTGTCCATTACATCATTCACACAATGACATAACCTTGTTATTAATAACATCCAATGTTCATGATTATGAAACTAATCATCCATTAATCAACAAGCTAGTTTAAGAGGCATACTAGGGACTTCTTGTTTGTCTACATATCACACATGTACTAATGTTTCGGTTAATACAATTCTAGCATGATATATAAACATTTATCATAAACATAAAGATATAAATAATAACCACTTTATTATTGCCTCTAGGGCATATCTCCTTTAGTGGCCCCACTTCGTCTCTCCCTCGGACTTCTGGAAGCTTCGTGGCAAAATAGGCCCCTGGGCGTTGATTTCGTCCAATTCCGAGAATATTTCCTTACTAGGATTTCTGAAACCAAAAAGCAAATGAAACAAGAATCGGCTCTTCGGCATCTCGTTAATAGGTTAGTGCCGGAAAATGCATAAATATGACATAAAGTATGCATAAAACATGTAGGTATCATCAATAAAGTGGCATGGAACATAAGAAATTATCGATACGTTGGAGACGTATCAGCATCCCCAAGCTTAGTTCCTGCTCGTCGCGAGTAGGTAAACGATAACAAAGATAATTTCTGGAGTGACATGCCATCATAATCTTGATCATACTATTGTAAGCACATGTAATGAATGCAGCGATCAAAGCAATGGTAAATGACATGAGTAAACAAATGAATCATATAGCAAAGACTTTTCATGAATAGTACTTTCAAGACAAGCATCAATAAGTCTTGCATAAGAGTTAACTCATAAAGCAATAAATTCAAAGTAGAGGTACCGAAGCAACACAAAGGAAGATTAAGTTTCAGCGGTTGCTTTCAACTTATAACATGTATATCTCATAGATAGTTGTCAATGCAAAGTAATATAACAAGTGTAATATGCAAGTATGTAGGAATCAATGCACAGTTCACACAAGTGTTTGCTTCTTGAGATGGAGAGAGATAGGTGAACTGACTCAACATAAAAGTAAAAGAAAGGCCCTTCGCAGAGGGAAGCATTGATTGCTATATTTGTGCTAGAGCTTTGGTTTTAAAAACAAGAAACAATTTTGTCAACGGTAGTAATAAATCATATGTATCATGTAAATTATATCCTACAAGTTGCAAGTCTCATGCATAGTATACTAATAGTGCCCGCACCTTGTCCTAATTAGCTTGGATTACCTGGATTATCATCGCAATACATATGTTTTAACCAAGTGTCACAAAGGGGTACCTCTATGCCGCATGTACAAAGGTCTAAGGAGAAAGCTCGCATTGGATTTCTCGCTTTTGATTATTCTCAACTTAGACATCCATACCGGGACAACATAGACAGCAGATAATGGACTCCTCTTTAATGCTTAAGCATTTAACAACAATTAATATTCTCATATGAGATTGAGGATATTTGTCCAAAACTGAAACTTCCACCATGATTCATGGCTTTAGTTAGCGGCCCAATGTTCTTCTCTAACATTATGCATGCTCTAACCATTCAACTAGTGGTAAATCGCCCTTACTTCAGACAAGACGGACATGCATAGCAACTCACATGATATTCAACAAGGAGTAGTTGATGGCGTCCCCAGGAACATGGTTATCGCACAACAAGCAACTTAATAAGAGATAAAGTGCATAAGTACATATTCAATACCACAATAGTTTTTAGGCTATTTGTCCCATGAGCTATATATTGTAAAGATGAAGAATAGAAATTTTAAAGGTAGCACTCAAGCAATTTACTTTGGAATGGCGGAGAAATACCATGTAGTAGGTAGGTATGGTGGACACAAATGGCATAGTGGTTGGCTCAAGGATTTTGGATGCATGAGAAGTATTCCCTCTCGATACAAGGTTTAGGCTAGCAAGGTTATTTGAAACAAACACAAGGATGAACCGGTACAGCAAAACTCACATAAAAGACATATTGCAAGCATTATAAGACTCTACACTGTCTTCCTTGTTGTTCAAACCCTTACTAGAAAATATCTAGACCTTAGAGAGACCAATCATGCAAACCAAATTTTAGCAAACTCTATGTATTTCTTCACTAATAGGTGCAAAGTATATGATGCAAGAGCTTAAACATGAGCACAACAATTGCCAAGTATCGCATTATTCAAGACATTATACCAATTACCACATGTTGCATTTCCCGTTTCCAACCATAATAACAATTAACGAAGCAGTTTCAACCTTCGCCATGAACATTATGAGTAAAACTAAGAACATATGTGTTCATATGCAACAGCGGAGAGTGTCTCTCTCCCACACAATGAATGCTAGGATCCAATTTTATTCAAACAAAACAAAAACAAAAACAAACAGACGCTCCAAGTAAAGCACATAAGATGTGACAGAATAAAAATATAGTTTCACTAGAGGAACCTGATAATGTTGTCGATGAAGAAGGGGATTCCTTGGGCATCCCCAAGCTTAGATGCTTGAGTCTTCTTGAAATATGCAGGGATGAACCACAGGGGCATCCCCAAGCTTAGAGCTTTCACTCTCCTTGATCATATTGTATCATCTCCCTCTCTTGATCCTTGAAAACTTCCTCCACACCAAACTCAAAACAACTCATTAGAGGGTTAGTGCATAATCAAAATTCACATGTTCAGAGGTGACATAATCATTCTTAACACTTTTGGACATTGCACAAAGCTACTGAAAGATAATGGAATAGAAAAATCCATCAAGCATAGCAAAACAGGCAATGCGAAATAAAAGGCAGAATCTGTCAAAACAGAGCAGTTCGTAAAGACGAATTTCTAAGAGGCACCAGACTTGCTTAAATGAAAATGCTCAAATTGAATGAAAGTTGCGTACATATCTGAGGATCACTCACGTAAATTGGCATAATTTTCTGAGTTACCTAAAGAGAATTAGACCCAAATTTGTGACAGCAAAGAAATCTGTTTCTGCACAGTAATCCAAATCTAGTATGAACCTTATTATCAAAGACTTTACTTGGCACAACAATGCAACAAAATAAGATAAGGATAGGTTGCTACAGTAGTAACAACTTCCAAGACTCAAATATAAAATAAAGGTGCAGTAGTAAAATCATGGGTTGTCTCCCACAAGCGCTTTTCTTTAACGCCTTTCAGCTAGGCGCAGAATGTGTGTATCAAATATTATCAAGAGACGAAGCACCAACATCATTTTCACAATTTATCCCATTAGGTATCTTAGATGCTCCCTTATCTATAGTGGTTTTAAGAGCTTTATCAATTTTAGGCCTATAATAGTTTTTTGGTTTAGGCACCTTAGAGACATACACGAACTTTTGCTCCTTACCCACATAAGATTTCTCTCTAAACTTTATAGATGAAAAGGTTGAACCCAATGTTCCCATAGCCTCTTCAAGTTCACTAACCATTTGGGTTTGATTATCATGAATAGCACAAGCTTCTAAGATGGCAATTCTCTCATTAATTCCACCTAGAGATTTATCAAGTTTATCAGTGCTATCAAGTAATGCTCCCAAATTAGTCTCAATACTTGGAAGGTTTTGCTCTATGGTTTCCAACTTTTTCATGACATCTTCAAGAGAGGTTTCAATTTTAACTTCATTAACAGGTGGTATTCCAAATAGACTCTCAATAATGCAACTAGCTTCTAAAGCAGGAGCGCCTAGGAAGTTACCTCCCGCGAGACAATCAAGAACATACCTATTCCAGCTAGAGATACCAACATAAAAATTCCTGAGTAGGATAGTGGTGGAGTGTTTCTTAGTGCACCTATTATGAGCATCACTAATTCTATACCAAGCATCTTTTAAACATCCTCCCCCTTGTTGCTTAAATGAACGAACTTCAACTTCAGGATTACTCATTTTAGCAATAGTAAATAAAGCAAACTAGATAAAGTAAATGCAAGTAACTAATTTTTTTGTGTTTTTGATATAGCAAACAAGATAGCAAATAAAGTAAAACTAGCAACTAATTTTTTGTATTTTGATTTAGTGCAGCAAACAAAATAGTAAATAAAATAAAGCAAGACAAAAAACAAAGTAAAGAGATTGGATGTGGAGACTCCCCTTGCAGCGTGTCTTGATCTCCCCGGCAACGGCGCCAGAAAAAGATGCTGGCGTGTAGTTGACGTGGGAGTTAGAGATCTTTGTGCTGTAACTTTTCTTCAGATCCCCGGCAACGGCGCCAGAAAACAGTCTTGATACGCGTACAACACGCGTCCGTTGGGAACCCCAAGAGGAAGGTGTGATGCGTACAGCGGCAAGTTTTCCCTCAGTAAGAAACCAAGGTTTATCGAACCAGTAGGAGCCAAGAAGCACGTTGAAGGTTGATGGCGGCGAAGTGTAGTGCGGCGCAACACCAGGGATTCCGGCGCCAACGTGGAACCTGCACAACACAACCAAAGTACTTTGTCCCAACGTAATAGTGAGGTTGTCAATCTCACCGGCTTGCTGTAACAAAGAATTAGATGTATAGTGTGGATGATGATTGTTTGCAGAAAACAGTAGAACAAGTATTGCAGTAGATTGTATTCGATGTAAAAGAATGGACCGGGGTCCACAGTTCACTAGAGGCGTCTCTCCGATAAGAATAAGTATGTTGGGTGAACAAATTACATTTGGGCAATTGACAAATAAAGAGGGCACGACCATGCACATACATGATATGATGAGTATAGTGAGATTTAATTGGGCATTACGACAAAGTACATAGACCGCTATCCAGCATGCATCTATGCCTAAAAAGTCCACCTTCAGGTTATCATCTGAACCCCTTCCAGTATTAAGTTGCAAACAACAAACAATTGCATTAAGTATGGTGCGTAATGTAATCAACAACTACATCCTTAGACATAGCATCGATGTTTTATACCTAGTGGCAACAACACATCCACAACCTTAGAACTTTCTGTCACTGTCCCAGATTTAATGGAGGCATGAACCCACTATCGAGCATAAATACTCCCTCTTGGAGTTACTAGCAAAAACTTGGCCAGAGCCTCTACTAACAACGGAGAGCATGCAAGATCATAAACAACACATAGGTAATAGATTGATAATCAACATAACATAGTATTCTCTATCCATCGGATCCCAACAAACACAACATGTAGCATTACAGATAGATGATCTTGATCATGTTAGGCAGCTCACAAGACCCGACAATGAAGCACAATTAGGAGAAGACGACCATCTAGCTACTGCTATGGACCCATAGTCCAGGGGTGAACTACTCACTCATCACTCCGGAGGCGACCATGGCGGTGAAGAGTCCTCCGGGAGATGATTCCCCTCTCCGGCAGGGTGCCGGAGGCGATCTCCTGAATCCCCCGAGATGGGATTGGCGGCGGCGGCGTCTCTGGAAGGTTTTCCGTATCGTGGCTCTCGGTACTGGGGGTTTCGCGACGAAGACCTTAAGTAGGCGGAAGGGCAGGTCAGGAGGCGTGATGGGGGCCCCACACAGCAGGGCCGCGCGGCCCCCTGTAGGCCGCGCCGCCCTACTGTGGCAGCGCCCCGTGGCCCCACTTCGTCTCTCCCTCGGACTTCTGGAAGCTTCGTGGCAAAATAGGCCCCTGGGCGTTGATTTCGTCCAATTCCGAGAATATTTCCTTACTAGGATTTCTGAAACCAAAAACAGCAGAAAACAGCAACTGGCTCTTCGGCATCTCGTTAATAGGTTAGTGCCGGAAAATGCATAAATATGACATAAAGTATGCATAAAACATGTAGGTATCATCAATAAAGTGGCATGGAACATAAGATAATATCGATACGTTGGAGACGTATCAGTTTCCCAACTGCATACTTTGCACGACATCAGCTTTTTCTGGCGCCGTTGTCGAGGAGAAAGAGGATTTCTGCAAGGGGAGTCTCTCATATCCAATCTCTTTACTTTGTTATTGTTTTGCTTAGTTTATTTTACTTTGTCTTGTTTGCTTCTTTTTATCAAAAACACACAAAAATTAGTTTTTATTATAGTATTGATTTTTGTTGCTCTATTTTAGTCTTGCTAGAATGAGTATACCTTCCTCCTGGGGTTGGCCACGTGTGGTTAGAGCTCTCAGTCTCGAAACGGATAACAAGAATTCGGGTCCTAAATTTTAAAGAAACACAAGTGAGCCATCATAAAATAAGCAGCTGGCCCACCGATGCCTCCGCTAACAATTATTAACAACTAAAGTAACCATGGTACTTGTGGGGCCCCGGACTAGCCGTCCGAAACACCCGTTATGCATAGACATTCACGATCCCATGATCAGTGTGTCGTGAAAGCATAACCGAACTGGTATCAAATACATCATCCATTACAATACCGAATAAAAAGGATTACAACAGGTCACATGACCAATACTTACATAAGAGACGCAATGGCAGGAGATTAACAATCACACAGCGGAAATACTTCAGACGAAAGCGTTCGCATGGCCCAAGTCATGCCATAACCCTACAGGCAACTGACTGGGAAGACGTTCCTAGCTCGCATAGACGACGTCGACTGCTTCTTCATCTGTTGGAATCCACCAAGTCTGGCCAAGTAAATAGCCAGGGACAAAGCCATGAGTACATTATGAATTGTACTCGCAAACCACCTTAGAGAGAAGTAAAGGATATGCATATTTGGCAGTAGCAAGGAACAGGCACTGTTCTAGGGTTACAAGGAGTGAGAGATTGATTCTCCCAAGAGTAATAACATCTCTATATCTTTGTTGAAAAACCTTTTTGAAAACAAGTTTTCTTTGGAGACTAATAGGTAAGGGCGACCCATTTTCCTTTTCGGCCATCTCAGTATGACCAAAACAACTTTTCCAACTTTCCACCGTACTTCCCAAGTACATCTCCACCAGTCCCACTGGTATTTTTCCGTACCTCCCAGGTACATTTCTAAAACCTTTTGGACAACACTTTTTGTAAAACAAAACTTTCCTTTAATGCCAAGTACCGCCATTCCCATGTCCATAACCGCGGACACGGCTATTCGAATAGATTTACACTCTGCAGAGGTTGTACACTTTCCCCACAAGATCCGATAAATCCGCCGGGATCATCCCTGGTTCACCAAGCGTCAAAACGCGAGGCTCGGATAACCGATCGTAGTTTTTCGCTTGCTCGCCTTAGCCTAAGACATGCCGAATGAGTTGTACCTCCCAACACCAGAGTCCGGGATGCCGTTTACCCAGGAGTTGCAAAGTCCCCGACACCCGACCCTCCGGAATGCCATCCAACCTCTTAGGCATCTTTCAATGGGAGCTCATAAGTTGTACCCCGCGTACCTAAACAGGCAAATGGGTTGCGTCCCTTCTCATGGGAAGAACCCCGGTCGAAGCGTCCATGGTCGGACTGCCACTACACTTGCAGGACCCAAACTAAGGCGAGACAAACTACTACGCTACGCCCCGCCCCACTAAAGGGTAATGTGGTTGTACTGGCTAGGTCCGGTTTCGTACTATGGTTACCAAAGTTTTTCAAAAACACAAGTTCCTCCTTTTTCCTTCCGCACCATCTTTCTCAAAACATTTTTATAAAATTCCCACTTGGGCAGGGTTGCCCCATTCCAAGGTTTTCAAAGAACTCATTTTCTTTAAAACCTTTTCCAAATTCCTTTTTCCAAAGGGCTCCCAACCTATAGTCCAACTTTATTTGAAAAGCGGCGACAAAGATGATAAGGTGTTAAACACCATATCACTAACAGGTATTTGTTTAGTAGGTATCAACGAGGGCTGCACCCGTAAGGGTGGAATAACAAAACACCGAGTGGCAGGACCACTCACATAAATAAATAAAGACATGCAATTTATAAAAGTGCTAATAATGCAAGAGTAAGATAATTAGGATGAGATATGCATCAAGAGGTGGCTTGCCTTGGTTGGCTATTTGTCCCTGGACTTCTTCTGCACGATCCTCTCCTCTTTCTTCTTCTTCGAAATCCTCACCAATATCTGCTCCTTCCTCTCCGATAGTGTTCGCATTCTAACGTCACAAAATAAACGGCGAACAATCAATACATGGCGATAGAATTAACCACACACACAACATTAGTAGCAAAGCACTCAATCAGTGACCCTAAACACATCAAATAAAAAGTACCTAGGGAAAGAGGGCGGTTCTATTATAGAAGAACTACTTCTATCGCCGCTAGAAAATACCTCAACATCTATTGGTTACAAAGGATTTTCACCACACCAGGATATAATACACACATGTACTAGTAGGTAATGAATTTTGGAAACAACCTTGGTGCCAAAGTTTATTATAAAATATTTTAAACAAAAGCAACTCAATTTTCCTAGGGTAAAATAAGCAACAACACCACATTAACAAGTCACTCTAGAACAATACACACACAAAATTTTGGTAAAATCACAGAGAGTAAAGCTTGACCTTATAAAGCTACAAAAGTTGGATTCACTCAATTTGGGTTTTTAAAACAGGAGTTATGATTTTTATAAACCAGAAATTACTTAGGGACTAAATAAATAACCTAGAACTTTCTGAGGATCGCAAAAATACAAACAACATATATACTGGAAGCTATTAACATGTATAACTCACATGCACTGGAATCATTCAAAAATAAGCTTTTAAATATTTTAAAACATTTTAACAAGTCAGAAACTAGAGCACTCCCTTTTTAAATCACAAAAACATAAATTCATGGAAAACCACTAACAAACATGCCATCAGATATATACTGAATATTGTGATCCACCAAAATTGGTTTGGCATTTTTCTAAGCTCATAAATAGTTATCACAATTTGTATACCCAAAAAGGTAACCTGTTTTGGTAATAAAATTCCCAGATTTAAAATATAGTTCACAAAAATAATTCCCTTGACCTGGGCATACCCTAGCATTATATCTACCAGATGCACTTGGTTTTGCCGCAAAAATAGTTTTATTTTTCAAGCTAAAAATCACACAAAAGCCTTCGAATTTCTAAACCATGCACAATCCAGGAAACTCCTGCATGTGTAACCTATGCAAAAATAAAGGTACTGACTTCTACTACACAACAAAGTTGGTTTCATGCAAAAAGGATTTACACAATTCACACACTAAATAAAATACAGAAACAGCAACATTTTAGGGTTTGATTTATTTGCACAGATATACAACAGTAAACAACATGCATGCAAGTGTAGATGGTAAGGAAATTGTTCAGGAGTATGTAGAAGTTTTAATCATGAATTTTAGATGCCTGAGTAATTTTCAGTGATTTAAAAGCTACAGCATTCCTACAGACTAATATTCTGGGAAAAGAAAAAGGAAAAGAGTCGGGCCAAAACCCTGGCTTGGGCCAGATCTGGCCGAGCTCTCCACGCGCGCACGGGCGACGGATAGAAGGCGTGCGGGCCAGCATGGTTTGGGCGGGGCCCGCCGGCCTGACGCCATGCATGCGGCCGGTAGCATGCGGTCGTGGATCGTCGATCCAACGGCCTGCGCTGTTCCCGCCGGTGTCGAAGAGCAACCTGCGGCGCGGCCATGAACGCGCGACGGGAAAAAGGACCAGAGGCTCACCTAGGGTCTTAGTGGCGGCAGGGCATGGCGTGGATGAGCGCGGAGCTCGCAACGTGCAGGGCTTCGGTCAGGTCGAGGCCACGAACCCCCAGAGGTTGCGCGAGCGACTGCTCCGCGACGTCGACGTCGACGGGGAAGATCGGCTGCTCACCGGCAGGGGACGTGGGCGACGGTGGAGGCACGGTTGAGTTGAGGCAGAGCCTGGGAGACGTGGACAGCTACGCGTGCATGCAGCACCGGCCTCCCGGACGTCGGTGATGCCTAGTACGAGATCCGCGTGACCGCGACCACGGCGCAAGGAGAAACAGCAGCAGCTCATCGAGGGGAGGTCGAAGGCGACGGTGGAGACGGCGGGTCGCAGCAGCAGGTCTCCGCGGAGCATCCGGCCGAGTCCCGCGCCCGTGCATGCTCCCAGGCGAGTGCAAGGTCGCCCGGCGCCGGCAATCTCACGGACGGACGTCGACGGCAGTGACCATCCGCGGCGTTTCCTGGACGCAGAGAAAAGGCAGGTCAAGGAGGGAGCATCCAGAGAGAGGAACAGGAGGAGAAAAGGGGAGCAGAGAGAGAGACGGAGGACGATGACAGCGACGGGCACGACGACATGCACAACGGCGGCCGGTTCGGCTTGGGTTCTTCTCCGGCGAGGAAGAGACGGATGTGTGCGGTATTCTGCTCCTCGGAGGGTTGCTGAGAAGTGAGGTTCAACGTGTGGAGTGGCCGGAGAGGGAGCAGGGGTGCGACTAAAAGGGGTTCCCGACGGGTGCACCGTGGACGCTGTCCATGGCGAGCAGAGAATGGAGCGGCAGGGCGGGATTGGTCGAGCTTGGCGGTGGGACGGACAGATGGAAAGTGCCAAGGCGCGAAGGCGTGCAAGGGAAGGCAGGGCATCGGTCTCTTCCATCGCCCTGCTCGGGAAGGGACGGTCAGCTCGGTGGGAAGTCACAGAAGCCTCGCCCGCCAGGTGTTCAACTGGCTGTCGGCTTCCAGAGCGGGGCCGAGAGCAGCCAGGAGGAAGAATACAAGGGCGGGAGCTTGTGATGATATGACTAGCCACGGTGAGACGGGGCTAGTGGCGCGATGGCTTGGTCAGAGGGGCTTGTTTTGGAAATAAGGCATGCCCCCGATGCCCATGCCATGAGAGAGTGAGAGAGATAGGGAGCTAGGGCTGCACAGGGGGCATGCATGGAGAGAAGGGTGCAGGGGTGTGCAGGAGGGAGACAGGGTGAAGGGACCTCCTTGGTTTGGCAAGAAGTGAGAAGGAGTGATGCCACCATCTCGTGACATGGCTTGACATGCCCGGCCATTCTCCATGTGACCAAGCAAAAGAAGACAAGGGAAATGGCAGGGCCACCATGCAGGTCGACCAGAGAGTGGTGAGGAGGTTGGAGAGGTCACGAGGAGGTGGATGGTGTTGAATTAAACAAAGAGAGAGGAGGGAGGTTAGCTCACATGATGCAACCCCCATGGGGTGGCCGGTTTCTCCTTTTGCTAAGCAAGAGTGGACCAAGGGAGATGGATAGGGGACCAAGAAGGTCAAGCAAGAGATGATGGTGCTGGGGTGAGTGAGTCAATGATGGGGCTTGGTTGAAATAAGAAACTATTTAAGAAATAGAGATGGAAAAAGGAGATTGATCATTTGGTTCATCAATGAAATATTTGATCAAATAAAGGTTAGGTGGGATAGTTGATGTGGATAGATGGTTCAGAGTTGTGCACTTGGTGTTTTAAGGTTTGCCATTCAACCAAGAATTGTTTTGGCATAAAATGTTTGGGTGATCTCTCTATGCCTATGGTTCATTTGAAAACAATACTATTTGAAATATATATAAAAAATGTGGAAAAGTTTGAGAGTAGCAAAGCTAGTATTTTGAGCTCAAAATTTCTACTTTCTTTATTATACAAGGTAGATTGTCTCAAATTTAAAATAAGCAAGAGAAAATCAAGGAATGGTATAAGTACCATAAACAAGCATTTTGTTAAAAAGAAAGGAAAATATAATAAAATAATGATATAGAAATCATTACTTGGTGGAAATGAGATGATAAAAAAACACACCTCATTCCCTTGTTTTATTTGAAGAAATAATTTGAAAAGGTTTAATAAAACTAGAAATAGTTTTGTGGTTAAAACTAGAGGAGAAAATAAATAGGGTTTTGAAAATTTTATTTTAAGAAAGCAAGAATAAAGTTGGGAAATAGGATCTCAAGGGTAGATGATTACTACATACTGTAACAATCATCTCCACACTTGGTTTTGTAAAGATTAAATTAGAATAAAGAAAAACAAAAGGGTAAAAGAGGAAGAAGGGATCTAGAGCTAAAACTCTGGATAGGGCACAAGATCAAGTGGAAAATATGAGTTATGAGTTTAGCATGAGACATGCAAGACGTGGAAGTTGTAGAGGGTGTTGCATAGATGAGATCAATTCCTTTAGTTACCCCTAACAGATGTGGGTGCCTAGAGATCAACTGCCAAAGTTTGAACTTTTTAAGCCTGCCAAAAATAGATTTCCGACTTGGCCTCAAAACCATCAAGGATAAGAGGGTAGATAGTTGGTCTGGTCAAGGGCATTGGTAGGGTTAGGAAGTTCGCAAGACAAGGTGGGTCTAGGACTAAGTGCATTACCTTAGATGGCAAGGGGTAGCTTAATCCAGAGGATTCAAAATGGAACTTGATAACACTTTAAGGACTTAGTCAAATTTGGAGTGGTTCCAAAGTTGATGCCTAGGGTACAAGGCATGGGTGGATTAGAGGATAGATATTCACCATTCTTGAATCAAGGATAGGTTGAGCTAGATTATATTAGAAAGTTGAATTTTTAAGCAGGAACACTCATATTTCGTCAAGTGGAGAGGTTTGAACTGGAGTAGAGAAGATTGAATCCATATACATATATGGACTAGCCAAGGCTTGGTTGTGAAGAAGTGATATTGATGTGTTGATGTGTTCAAGAAATTTTGTAACCAGCACACCAAGGCATTTCGTAAAAAAAAACAGCGCAAGGTAATTCACCTAACAAGCATATCAACACAAATCATCTCAACAAACTAATTAGAAAAAGTTTTTGTTCCCCCTGATTTTTGCACTCTGGACAACTAAACAAGGTTTCAAAAATTGGGGTGTTACAGTACTTCCACCCTTAAAATAATCTCGTCCCGAGATTACTAAGTGTAGTACTAGAGAAGTTGTTAGAAGTTAAATTAAGTTAGACCCCATCCTCCGGTAGACGTGCCGCTGTCGGAAGATCCACAGCTTTTGAGAGACACGGTAGATTTCCGTCGAGGAAAAGCTTCGTGGAGAGATTTACTTCTCCATTCATATGTTAGTTTTGCAGCTCCCTAACCATACTAGAGGGGTCCTCGATCCTTGGAAAGTTAGAGCATCATAACGGTGCTTTCGAAGCGTCAAACGTTTTAGGGTTAGCTTCAAATTTTTAGTGGAAGACGAAGTCTTCCACCCTTAAGATTGCTCATCGGGTGTTCGGAAAACTCCGAGTTATAGCCACGGGGTCCTGTCGGGTGCTTTTGAAGAAGTCCCCGATCTCCTGTCTTGAGTTGAAGAGTCCTCAGGGGCAAAGTGTAGTCCATAGCTTCAAGAGGGACACACGGTGTTTACCGCTTAGTAGGGCGCTTGTTAAGTTAGTAAGTCAGCAGAATTCCTAGTGGGTCTTCTCATAAAGCAGCAACAGTCATCGAAACAGTCTTCAGCCTTAGGGTTGGTGTTGACTAAAGTGCACCAAATCTTGAGTCTTGAAGACTCTTCAGAGGCTTCACTTGATGAGGAGCAGATAGACCATGTAGAGTAGCTTGGATTCGATGCTATCATCCTTCAGCTGGTTAGATGGTGTGTCCAGAGGGTGGTTTTTAAGAAGATAACCTCAAGGTTAGCGCGATTATGCTCTACGGTTAGAAAAAATTAGTAGGGCTTCATCTTCTCGTGGGGTTGCAGTCGATCTTGAAGGTACGGGCTTCTGCTTTGTTGGCATCGCAGGGTGTCGTGAGTTGAATGTCGTACTGGAGTTGGGCATTTCGGGAAACAGGGTGGCATCTAGTTGTTACCCAAGTTAGAGTTTCCCGTGAACTTTGTAAACTAACAGTTAGAATTTCGACTAGAATTTTGACCAGATACGAGGAAAGCATCTTAGGGAGGTTTTCCTATACTAGGTTATCACACAAAACGGGGTTTTCAGGCCGAAAGGCTAGAGCAAGCATACACACAACAAGCAATCACAAGCACTCAAGCAGCAAAATCACAACACCACAAGCAATCATGAAAACCACACGAGGTACTTTAGATAACCAGGGATGCCTAATACGCAGGGGTAGCTCAATCAAAACAATTGAGTTTTTCCTATTCGTCCTATAGGCTTGGGTTGGTCAGAGATGTAGACGTCTCCATTTTGCTGATATTGACTTCAACAGTGATCCTGGTAGCAATTGGTGGTGAAGTAGACCTGATGTTGAGCCATCAATGTTGAGTCGGGGGTGAAAGCTGCATAGGATCTTCTAGTCTCCATTCGGAGGGGTAATTGCTGAAGAGCTCCATGGATGACAACTCCTTGCGACGGGCCTAAAAATTACTAGTCAAGAACTGAGGACTTGATCCTTGACGACTACAAAAGTGCAAGTCCAAAGAGGAACAAGGTCAACTCCTTGACCGACTTTGGTGACAACCAAAGACATGCTCTTATTATCCCTATACGCGTACTGCTAAGTCGGCATTCAATCTTCAGTAGTTGCAGTCGGAGATACTTGAGATTTCCTGAAGGGTTGATCCATCTTCGACTTCGAGTCTGCGAGTCTAAGTTGGGGACATCGTCCAATATGTTGGTTTGGAAGAGGGTGAGATAATAGAATCAAAAGCTTTTAAAGTCATTGGAAACCAGAGAGCAAGGTAAGAGCTTGAAATTTTGAAGGGATAAGACAATAAGAAGCTATGCTTCTGTCTATTAAAGAAAATTTTGTTTTCAGAAATAGTGTTACCCAAAATACTACTTTCCTAACTAATGCCCATGCTAACTAGGGTCTCCTACAGTCAGGATGGCTCTGATACCAGCTCTGTGGGCCCCCGGACTAGCTGTCCGAAACACCCATTATGCATAGACATTCACGATCCCATGATCAGTGTGTCGTGAAAGCATAACCGAACTGGTATCAAATACATCATCCATTACAGTACCGAATAAAAAGGATTACAACAGGTCACATGACCAATACTTACATAAGAGACGCAATGGCAGGAGATTAACAATCACACAGCGGAAATACTTCAGACGAAAGCGTTCGCATGGCCCAAGTCATGCCATAACCCTACAGGCAACTGACTGGGAAGACATTCCTAGCTCGCGTAGACGACGTCGACTGCTTCTTCATCTGTTGGAATCCACCAAGTCTGGCCAAGTAAATAGCCAGGGACAAAGCCATGAGTACATTATGAATTGTACTCGCAAACCACCTTAGAGAGAAGTAAAGGATATGCATATTTGGCAGTAGCAAGGAACAGGCACTGTTCTAGGGTTACAAGGAGTGAGAGATTGATTCTCCCAAGAGTAATAACATCTCTATATCTTTGTTGAAAAACCTTTTTGAAAACAAGTTTTCTTTGGAGACTAATAGGTAAGGGCGACCCATTTTCCTTTCCGGCCATCTCAGTATGACCAAAACAACTTTTCCAACTTTCCACCGTACTTCCCAAGTACATCTCCACCAGTCCCACTGGTATTTTTCCGTACCTCCCAGGTACATTTCTAAAACCTTTTGGACAACACTTTTTGTAAAACAAAACTTTCCTTTAATGCCAAGTACCGCCATTCCCATGTCCATAACCGCGGACACGGCTATTCGAATAGATTTACACTCTGCAGAGGTTGTACACTTTCCCCACAAGATCCGATAAATCCGCCGGGATCATCCCTGGTTCACCAAGCGTCAAAACGCGAGGCTCGGATAACCGATCGTAGTTTTTCGCTTGCTCGCCTTAGCCTAAGACATGCCGAATGAGTTGTACCTCCCAACACCAGAGTCCGGGATGCCGTTTACCCAGGAGTTGCAAAGTCCCCGACACCCGACCCTCCGGAATGCCATCCAACCTCTTAGGCATCTTTCAATGGGAGCTCATAAGTTGTACCCCGCGTACCTAAACAGGCAAATGGGTTGCGTCCCTTCTCATGGGAAGAACCCCGGTCGAAGCGTCCATGGTCGGACTGCCACTACACTTGCAGGACCCAAACTAAGGCGAGACAAACTACTACGCTACGCCCCGTCCCACTAAAGGGTAATGTGGTTGTACTGGCTAGGTCCGGTTTCATACTATGGTCACCAAAGTTTTTCAAAAACACAAGTTCCTCCTTTTTCCTTCCGCACCATCTTTCTCAAAACATTTTTATAAAATTCCCACTTGGGCAGGGTTGCCCCATTCCAAGGTTTTCAAAGAACTCATTTTCTTTAAAACCTTTTCCAAATTCCTTTTTCCAAAGGGCTCCCAACCTATAGTCCAACTTTATTTGAAAAGCGGTGACAAAGATGATAAGGTGTTAAACACCATATCACTAACAGGTATTTGTTTAGTAGGTATCAACGAGGGCTGCACCCGTAAGGGTGGAATAACAAAACACCGAGTGGCAGGACCACTCACATAAATAAATAAAAACATGCAATTTATAAAAGTGCTAATAATGCAAGAGTAAGATAATTAGGATGAGATATGCATCAAGAGGTGGCTTGCCTTGGTTGGCTATTTGTCCCTGGACTTCTTCTGCACGATCCTCTCCTCTTTCTTCTTCTTCGAAATCCTCACCAATATCTGCTCCTTCCTCTCCGATAGTGTTCGCATTCTAACGTCGCAAAATAAACGGCGAACAATCAATACATGGCGATAGCATTAACCACACACACAACATTAGTAGCAAAGCACTCAATCAGTGACCCTAAACACATCAAATAAAAAGTACCTAGGGAAAGAGGGCGGTTCTATTATAGAAGAACTACTTCTATCGCCGCTAGAAAATACCTCAACATCTATTGGTTACAAAGGATTTTCACCACACCAGGATATAATACACACATGTACTAGTAGGTAATGAATTTTGGAAACAACCTTGGTGCCAAAGTTTATTATAAAATATTTTAAACAAAAGCAACTCAATTTTCCTAGGGTAAAATAAGCAACAACACCACATTAACAAGTCACTCTAGAACAATACACACACAAAAATTTGGTAAAATCACAGAGAGTAAAGCTTGACCTTATAAAGCTACAAAAGTTGGATTCACTCAATTTGGGTTTTTAAAATAGGAGTTATGATTTTTATAAACCAGAAATTACTTAGGGACTAAATAAATAACCTAGAACTTTCTGAGGATCGCAAAAATACAAACAACATATATACTGGAAGCTATTAACATGTATAACTCACATGCACTGGAATCATTCAAAAATAAGCTTTTAAATATTTTAAAACATTTTAACAAGTCAGAAACTAGAGCACTCCCTTTTTAAATCACAAAAACATAAATTCATGGAAAACCACTAACAAACATGCCATCAGATATATACTGAATATTGTGATCCACCAAAATTGGTTTGGCATTTTTCTAAGCTCATAAATAGTTATCACAATTTGTATACCCAAAAAGGTAACCTGTTTTGGTAATAAAATTCCCAGATTTAAAATATAGTTCACAAAAATAATTCCCTTGACCTGGGCATACCCTAGCATTATATCTACCAGATGCACTTGGTTTTGCCGCAAAAATAGTTTTATTTTTCAAGCTAAAAATCACACAAAAGCCTTCTGGCCAGATCTGAATTTCTAAACCATGCACAATCCAGGAAACTCCTGCATGTGTAACCTATGCAAAAATAAAGGTACTGACTTCTACTACACAACAAAGTTGGTTTCATGCAAAAAGGATTTACACAATTCACACACTAAATAAAATACAGAAACAGCAACATTTTAGGGTTTGATTTATTTGCACAGATATACAACAGTAAACAACATGCATGCAAGTGTAGATGGTAAGGAAATTGTTCAGGAGTATGTAGAAGTTTTAATCATGAATTTTAGATGCCTGAGTAATTTTCAGTGATTTAAAAGCTACAGCATTCCTACAGACTAATATTCTGGGAAAAGAAAAAGGAAAAGAGTCGGGCCAAAACCCTGGCTTGGGCCAGATCCAGCCGAGCTCTCCACGCGCGCACGGGCGACGGATAGAAGGCGTGCGGGCCAGCATGGTTTGGGCGGGGCCCGCCGGCCTGACGCCATGCATGCGGCCGGTAGCATGCGGTCGTGGATCGTCGATCCAACGGCCTGCGCTGTTCCCGCCGGCGTCGACGAGCAACCTGCGGCGCGGCCATGAACGCGCGACGGGAAAAAGGACCAGAGGCTCACCTAGGGTCTTAGTGGCGGCAGGGCATGGCGTGGATGAGCGCGGAGCTCGCAACGATGCAGGGCTTCGGTCAGGTCGAGGCCACGAACCCCCAGAGGTTGCGCGAGCGACTGCTCCGTGACGTCGACGTCGACGGGGAAGATCGGCTGCTCACCGGCAGGGGACGTGGGCGACGGTGGAGGCACGGTTGAGTTGAGGCGGAGCCTGGGAGACGCGGACAGCTACGCGTGCATGCAGCACCGGCCTCCCGGACGTCGGTGATGCCTAGTACGAGATTCGCGTGACCGCGACCACGGCGCAAGGAGAAACAGCAGCAGCTCATCGAGGGGAGGTCGAAGGCGACGGTGGAGACGGCGGGTCGCAGCAGCAGGTCTCCGCGGAGCATCCGGCCGAGTCCCGCGCCCGTGCATGCTCCCAGGCGAGTGCAAGGTCGCCCGGCGCCGGCAATCTCACGGACGGACGTCGACGGCAGTGACCATCCGCGGCGTTTCCTGGACGCAGAGAAAAGGCAGGTCAAGGAGGGAGCATCCAGAGAGAGGAACAGGAGGAGAAAAGGGGAGCAGAGAGAGAGATGGAGGACGATGACAGCGACGGGCACGACGACATGCACAACGGCGGCCGGTTCGGCTTGGGTTCTTCTCCGGCGAGGAAGAGACGGATGTGTGCGGTATTCTGCTCCTCGGAGGGTTGCTGAGAAGTGAGGTTCAACGTGTGGAGTGGCCGGAGAGGGAGCAGGGGTGCGACTAAAAGGGGTTCCCGACGGGTGCACCGTGGACGCTGTCCATGGCGAGCAGAGAATGGAGCGGCAGGGGCGGGATTGGTCGAGCTTGGCGGTGGGACGGACAGATGGAAAGTGCCAAGGCGCGAAGGCGTGCAAGGGAAGGCAGGGCATCGGTCTCTTCCATCGCCCTGCTCGGGAAGGGACGGTCAGCTCGGTGGGAAGTCACAGAAGCCTCGCCCGCCAGGTGTTCGACTGGCTGTCGGCTTCCAGAGCGGGGCCGAGAGCAGCCAGGAGGAAGAATACAAGGGCGGGAGCTTGTGATGATATGACTAGCCACGGTGAGACGGGGCTAGTGGCGCGATGGCTTGGTCAGTGGGGCTTGTTTTGGAAATAAGGCATGCCCCCGATGCCCATGCCATGAGAGAGTGAGAGAGATAGGGAGCTAGGGCTGCACAGGGGACATGCATGGAGAGAAGGGTGCAGGGGTGTGCAGGAGGGAGACAGGGTGAAGGGACCTCCTTGGTTTGGCAAGAAGTGAGAAGGAGTGATGCCACCATCTCGTGACATGGCTTGACATGCCCGGCCATTCCCCATGTGACCAAGCAAAAGAAGACAAGGGAAATGGCAGGGCCACCATGCAGGTCGACCAGAGAGTGGTGAGGAGGTTGGAGAGGTCACGAGGAGGTGGATGGTGTTGAATTAAACAAAAAGAGAGGAGGGAGGTTAGCTCACATGATGCAAATGCATGGGGTGGCCGGTTTCTCCTTTTGCTAAGCAAGAGTGGACCAAGGGAGATGGATAGGGGACCAAGAAGGTCAAGCAAGAGATGATGGTGCTGGGGTGAGGGAGTCAATGATGGGGCTTGGTTGAAATAAGAAACTATTTAAGAAATAGAGATGGAAAAAGGAGATTGATCATTTGGTTCATCAATGAAATATTTGATCAAATAAAGGTTAGGTGGGATAGTTGATGTGGATAGATGGTTCAGAGTTGTGCACTTGGTGTTTTAAGGTTTGTCATTCAACCAAGAATTGTTTTGGCATAAAATGTTTGGGTGATCTCTCTATGCCTATGGTTCATTTGAAAACAATACTATTTGAAATATATAAAAAAAATGTGGAAAAGTTTGAGAGTAGCAAAGCTAGTATTTTGAGCTCAAAATTTCTACTTGCTTTATTATACAAGGTAGATTGTCTCAAATTTAAAATAAGCAAGAGAAAAATCAAGGAATGGTATAAGTACCATAAACAAGCATTTTGTTAAAAAGAAAGGAAAATATAATAAAATAATGATATAGAAATCATTACTTGGTGGAAATGAGATGATAAAAAAAACACACCTCATTCCCTTGTTTTATTTGAAGAAATAATTTGAAAAGGTTTAATAAAACTAGAAATAGTTTTGTGGTTAAAACTAGAGGAGAAAATAAATAGGGTTTTGAAAATTTTATTTTAAGAAAGCAAGAATAAAGTTGGGAAATAGGATCTCAAGGGTAGATGATTACTACATACTGTAACAATCATCTCCACACTTGGTTTTGTAAAGATTAAACTAGAATAAAGAAAAACAAAAGGGTAAAAGAGGAAGAAGGGATCTAGAGCTAAAACTCTGGATAGGGCACAAGATCAAGTGGAAAATATGAGTTATGAGTTTAGCATGAGACATGCAAGACGTGGAAGTTGTAGAGGGTGTTGCATAGATGAGATCAATTCCTTTAGTCACCCCTAACAGATGTGGGTGCCTAGAGATCAACTGCCAAAGTTTGAACTTTTTAAGCCTGCCAAAAATAGATTTCCGACTTGGCCTCAAAACCATCAAGGATAAGAGGGTAGATAGTTGGTCTGGTCAAGGGCATTGGTAGGGTTAGGAAGTTCGCAAGACAAGGTGGGTCTAGGACTAAGTGCATTACCTTAGATGGCAAGGGGTAGCTTAATCCAGAGGATTCAAAATGGAACTTGATAACACTTTAAGGACTTAGTCAAATTTGGAGTGGTTCCAAAGTTGATGCCTAGGGTACAAGGCATGGGTGGATTAGAGGATAGATATTCACCATTCTTGAATCAAGGATAGGTTGAGCTAGATTATATTAGAAAGATGAATTTTTAAGCAGGCACACTCATATTTCGTCAAGTGGAGAGGTTTGAACTGGAGTAGAGAAGATTGAATCCATATACATATATGGACTAGCCAAGGCTTGGTTGTGAAGAAGTGATATTGATGTGTTGATGTGTTCAAGAAATTTTGTAACCAGCACACCAAGGCATTTCGTAAAAAAAACAGCGCAAGGTAATTCACCTAACAAGCATATCAACACAAATCATCTCAACAAACTAATTAGAAAAAGTTTTTGTTCCCCCTGATTTTTGCACTCTGGACAACTAAACAAGGTTTCAAAAATTGGGGTGTTACAGTACTTCCAACTGAGATATCTATAAACCATGTGTCATGATCCCCCAATAGATAACCCGATAATGATAGTGATAACGGTAACAAGATATAAACGGTACTAATTAAGCATGCACTACGACTCGCAAGGCAGACCCGATAACCAAACAACAGATGTAGGAGGGTGGTGGAGGCAATATGGGTTGCTTGAGGTAACAAGTAGATAGGACACATGGCAAGAACATAACTCAAGGCTAGCATAAGAGAGAAGGCAAAATAAAATAGGTAAAAGACTCCAGCAGAGACGGAAGTGGGGAAATACTTGCCTGTTAAAGGTCGCCGATCAACATCCGTAGAACTTGTCGTTGCTCGCATCAACTCAACGCCCTATCCATGAAGAAGAAAAGAGCTACAACCACAAGGAATGCACAACTTACTACTGCGGCAAAAGAATCGGCATGGTCATGCTATGATATGCATGTCATGGAAGCAATGATGCAGTGCACTTAACCAATTTAAGCGGAATCGGAATGCCGACACACAAATTATTAGGTTGAAGCTTTTTTCTACCTCCAAATTAAATGTTGATTAGCATGGCATAAACATGGCATTGGTGAGCTACGCAAAATTAAATGGAACCGGGTAAGATAACAATCCCGCACAGTTCCATATTAGGTTATTAGGTGAATCGCTATTACCCAAACAACCACAAGATATGACATGTGATGCAACATGTATGATTGATGCAACAAGATAGATGCACATATTTATAAAATATAGTTAGTTATGGTCAGGGTCTCACGTTATACATCCGAGAAAGATCGCCGGAAAGAAATGAAGTGGCGGAAGTCGTTGATGTCTTTGGGTTTGAAGAGGAAGTAGACGAGGCAGTGGTTTCGGCCTTCATCTATTTGTGAAATCAAAACTAAGAAAAATTTATTAGTGAAATCCTAATGTCTAGAAAAAATAATCAAAGTACTATAAGAAATTTAAATTACGATGAAAGAAAAACATGGGTTGGCTCCCATCAAGCATTTTATTAAAGGCTCACTCGTTGTTTTAAGTATATTTTTGATGAGTGGAACCTTTGTAGGAAAACGTTGCATAGTAAACAAAAAATTTCCTACCGCAAACACGAAATCCAAGCCAAGATACAATCTAGAAGACGGTAGCAACGAGGGGATTATCGAGTCTCACCCTTGAAGAGATTCCAAAGCCTACAAGATGAGGCTCTTGTTGTTGCGGTAGACGTTCACTTGCCGCTTGCAAAAGCGCGTAGAAGATCTTGATCACGATCGGTTCCGGCGCCACGAACGGGCAGCACCTCCGTACTCGGTCACACGTTCGGTTGTTGATGAAGACGACATCCACCTCCCGTTCCAGCGGGCAGCGGAAGTAGTAGCTCCTCTTGAATCCGACAGCACGACGGCGTGGTGTCGGTGGCGGTGGAGAAGTCCGGCGGAGCTTCGCTAAGCTACGCGGGAGATATGGAGGAGAGGGGGGCGGCTAGGGTTTGGGAGGGGGTGGCCGGCCACTTCAAGGGGGGCGGCCAGCTTGTGGTCTTGGGGTGGCCGGCCCCCTCCCTTGGCCCCTCATTATATAGG
Source organism: Lolium perenne (assembly GCF_019359855.2). Classification (NCBI taxonomy): domain Eukaryota; kingdom Viridiplantae; phylum Streptophyta; class Magnoliopsida; order Poales; family Poaceae; genus Lolium; species Lolium perenne. Next base: position 279,029,403 of record NC_067250.2, read on the forward strand.
TGGATCCCCAAGTGTTGGTGTCCAAGTCTTCGAATAAGACCCGAACCAAAAACCTTCCATAAGAGGGGGAAACCTAGCCAAGCTAGGACTCCCACCAAAGGTGGGAGTTCCACCTCCCATATGGGGGGGTGGCCGGCCCCTAAGGGGAGTCCACTTGGGACTCCTCCCCCACTAGGGTTGGCCGGCCATGGAGGTGGAGTCCCATGTGGACTCCACCTTCCTTGGTGGTTTCTTCCGGACTTTTCTAGAACCTTCTAGAACCTTCCATAGAACCTTCCACGACATTTTATTTCACATAAAATGACATCCTATATATGAATCTTATTCTCCGGACCATTCCGGAACTCCTCGTGATGTCCGGGATCTCATCCGGGACTCCGAACAAATATTCGAACTCCATTCCATATTCAAGTACTACCATTTCAACATCCAACTTTAAGTGTGTCACCCTACGGTTCGTGAACTATGCGGACATGGTTGAGTACTCACTCCGACCAATAACCAATAGCGGGATCTGGAGATCCATAATGGCTCCCACATATTCAACGATGACTTTAGTGATCGAATGAACCATTCACATACAATACCAATTCCCTTTGTCTCACGATATTTTACTTGTCCGAGGTTTGATCTTCGGTATCACTCTATACCTTGTTCAACCTCGTCTCCTGACAAGTACTCTTTACTCGTACCGTGGTATGTGGTCTCTTATGAACTCATTCATATGCTTGCAAGACATTAGACGACATTCCACCGAGAGGGCCCAGAGTATATCTATCCGTCATCGGGATGGACAAATCCCACTGTTGATCCATATGCCTCAACTCATACTTTCCGGATACTTAATCCCACCTTTATAGCCACCCATTTACGTAGTGGTGTTTGGTGTAATCAAAGTACCTTTCCGGTATAAGTGATTTACATGATCTCATGGTCATAAGGACTAGGTAACTATGTATTGAAAGCTTATAGCAAATAACTTAATGACGAGATCTTATGCTACGCTTAATTGGGTGTGTCCATTACATCATTCATACAATGACATAACCTTGTTATTAATAACATCCAATGTTCATGATTATGAAACTAATCATCCATTAATCCACAAGCTAGTTTAAGAGGCATACTAGGGACTTCTTGTTTGTCTATATATCACACATGCACTAATGTTTCGGTTAATACAATTATAGCATGATATATAAACATTTATCATAAACATAAAGATATAAATAATAACCACTTTATTATTGCCTCTAGGGCATATCTCCTTCAGTCTCCCACTTGCACTAGAGTCAATAATCTAGATTACATTGTAATGTACCTAACACCCATGGCATTCTGGTGTTGGTCATGCTTAGCCCTAGGGAGAGCTTTAGTCAATGGATCTGCTACATTCAGATCAGTGTGTACTTTGCAAATCTTTACTTCTCCATCTTCGATGTACTCGCGAATCGAATGATAACGCAGCTTGATATGCTTCAGCCTCTTGTGTGACCTTGGTTCTTGTGCATTGGCGATGGCACCCATGTTGTCACAATAGATGACTAGTGGGTCCAATGCACTAGGAACCACATCGAGCTCTACAATGAACCTCTTCATCCATACCGCTTCTGATGAAGCCTCTGAAGCCGCTATGTACTCCGATTCTGTTGAGGATTTCGCCACCGTGCACTGCTTCGAGCTTGCCCAGCTTACTGCAGCACCATTCAATATAAACACGTACCCAGACTGTGACTTAGAGTCATCAGGATCAGTGTTCCAACTTGCATCGGTGTAACTAGTTACAACGAGCTCTTGGTCACCTCCATAACAAAGAAACATATCCTTAGTTCTTTTCAAGTACTTCAGGATATTCTTGACCGCTGTCCAGTGTTCCATTCCTGGATCACTTTGATATCTGCTAGTCAAACTAACAGCATGTGCTATATCCGGTCTTGTACATAGCATGGCATACATGATAGAGCCTACTGCCGAGGCATAGGGGATCTGACTCATCCTTTCTCTTTCTTCTGCCGTAGCCGGACCTTGAGTCTTACTCAAGACCTTGCCTGGTAACATAGGTAAGAATCCTTTCTTACTTTCGTCCATTCTAAATTTCTTTAGAATCTTGTCCAGGTATGTACTCTGTGATAGCCCTATTAGACGTCTTGATCTATCTCTATAAATCTTGATGCCTAATATATACGATGCTTCACCAAGGTCTTTCATTGAAAAACTATTATTCAAATAACCTTTTACACTGCTTAATAGTTCTATATCATTCCCGATCAATAATATGTCATCTACATATAAGATCAGGACGAACCATATCTAAGAGAGTTCGATTACGACGTTCGGACACACCGTTTCGTTGTGGTGTTCCCGGCGGTGTCAATTGTGAAAGTATTCCGCATTTCTTTAAATGCATGCCAAACTCATAACTCAGATATTCACCTCCACGATCAGATCGTAGAAATTTAATCTTCTTGTTATGTTGATTTTCTACTTCACTTTGGAATTCCTTAAACTTCTCAAAAGTCTCGGATTTATGTTTCATGAAATAGATATACCCATATCTACTCAGATCATCTGTGAAGGTTAGAACATAACGATAACCACCGCGTGATGCTACACTCATTGGTCCGCACACATCGGTATGTATGATTTCCAATAAGTCAGTGGCTTGCTCCATCATACCAGAAAATGGAGTCTTAGTCATTTTTCCCATCAGACATGCTTCGCATCTATCAAGTGACTCAAAATCAAGTGATTCAAGTAATCCATCAGTATGGAGTTTCTTCATGCGTTTCACTCCAATATGACCAAGACGACAGTGCCACATATAAGTAGAATTATCATTCAATTTAATTCGCTTAGCATCGATGTTATGTATATGTGTATCACTACTATCGAGATCTAACAGAAATAAGCCATTCTTTTGTGGTGCTCGACCATAAAAGATATTATTCATAAAAATAGAACAACCATTATTCTCAGACTTGAATGAATAACCGTCTTGCATTAAACAAGATCCAGATATAATGTTCATGCTCAACGCGGGTACAAAATAACAATTATTGAGGCTTAAAACTAATCCCGAAGGTAGATGTAGAGGAAGTGTGCCGACAGCGATCACATCGACTTTGGATCCATTTCCAACGCGCATGGTCACTTCATCCTTTAGTAGTCTTCGTTTATTCTTTAGTTCTGTTTGAGTTACAAATATGAGCAACCGAACCAGTATCAAATACCCAGGTACTAGTACGAGAACCAGTAAGATAAACATCTATAACATGTATATCAGATATACCTTCTTTCTTCTTCTTGACAAGGCCGCTCTTCAGATCCGCCAAATACTTGGAGCAATTACGCTTCCAGTGTCCCTTCTCCTTGCAGTAATAGCACTCAGCATCAGGTTTAGGGCCAGTCTTAGGTTTCACAGGAGGCGTAGCAACTTTCTTGCCACCCTTCTTGAATTTGCCTTTAGACTTGCCCTGTTTCTTGAAACTAGTGGTTTTGTTGACCATCAACACTTGGTGCTCTTTCTTGATCTCAATCTCAGCAACTTTAAGCATGGAGAAGAGTTCAGGTAACTCTTTGTTCATGTTCTGCATATTGTAGTTCATCACAAAGTTCTTGTAACTAGGTGGCAGTGATTGAAGGATACGATTAATCCCCAGTCTGTTAGGAATAACTATTTCCAAGTCACTGAGTTTCTTCGCATGCCCGGTCATAACGAGCATGTGCTCACTAACGGAGCTACCTTCTTCCATCATGCAACTAAAGAAGTGTTTCGATGCTTCATAGCATTCCACGGCCGCATGAGTCTCAAATATAGTCTTCAACTCATTGATTAACTCATGTGGATCGTGGTGCTCAAAACATTTTTGAAGATCGGCTTCCAGACTGCATAAGATGGCACACTGAACTTGAGAGTACCGAGTTTTCCGAGTTGCGTAAACAGCTTTTACTTCACCGGTTTCAGTTTCTGCAGGAGGGTCACCTAGCGGTGCATCAAGCACATATTGCAGATTTCCGCCAGCGAGGAAAATCCTCACATGACGGAACCAGTCGGTGAAATTGCTACCGTTGCTCTTAAGCTTTTCTTTCTCTAGGAGCTGGTTAAAATTGATTGAGGACGCCATATCTACAACATATTTGCAATAGTTTAGACTAATGTTTATGATAAATTGAGTTCAAATTTTAATTCAATATAATTAAAAACTAGGTGAACTCCCACTCAAAACAATATCCCTCGCATTGTCTTAGTGATTACACGAACCAAATCCACCACACCAAGTCCGATCATCACGAGACAAGATGTAACTTCAATGGCGAACACTCAAAGTGTTCATCATATCAATCATATGATTCATGCTCTACCTTTCGGTATCACGTGTTTCGAGACCATGTCTGTACATGCTAGGCTCGTCAAGGCCACCTTAGTATCCGCATGTGCAAAACTGGCTTGCACCCGTTGTATGCACTTGTTGATTCTATCACACCCGATCATCACGAGATGCTTCGAAACGACAAGTCTTGGCAACGGTGCTACTAAGGATGAACACTTTATTATCTTGAGATTTTAGTGAGAGGGATCATCTTATAATGCTACCGTCGCGATCTAAGCAAAATAAGATGCATAAAAGGATTAACATCACATGCAGTTCATATGTGATATGATATGGCCCTTTTGTCTTTGCGCCTTTGATCTTCATCTCCAAAGCACGGACATGATCTCCATCATCAACGGGCATGATCTCCATCATCGTCGGCGAAGCACCAAGGTCAATGGCGCCGTCTTCATGATTGTCCTCCATGTAGCAACTATTACAACTACTTTGAAATACTACTTAACATGAAATTTAAAGACAACCATAAGGCTCCTGCCGGTTGCCACAATACAATAATGATCATCTCATACATATTCATCATCACATTATGGCCATATCACATCACCAAACCCTGCAAAAACAAGTTAGACGTTCTCTAATTTGGTTTGCATATTTTACGTGGTTTAGGGTTTTCGAGTAAGATCCAATCTACCTACGAACATGAACCACAACGGTGATACTAGTGTTGTCAATAGAAGAGTAAATTGAATCTTTACTATAGTAGGAGAGACAGACACCCGCAAAGCCACTTATGCAATACAAGTTGCATGTCGAGCGTGGAGCAAATCTCATGAACGCGGTCATGTAAAGTTAGCCCGAGCCGCTTCATCCCACTATGCCACAAAGATGCAAAGTACTCAACTAAAGATAACAAAAGCATCAACGCCCACAAACCATTGTGTTCTACTCGTGCAACCATCTATGCATAGACACGGCTCTGATACCACTGTAGGAAAACGTTGTATAGTAAACAAAAAATTTCCTACCGCAAACACGAAATCCAAGCCAAGATACAATCTAGAAGACGGTAGCAACGAGGGGATTATTGAGTCTCACCCTTGAAGAGATTCCAAAGCCTACAAGATGAGGCTCTTGTTGCTGCGGTAGACGTTCACTTGCCGCTTGCAAAAGCGCGTAGAAGATCTTGATCACGATCGGTTCCGGCGCCACGAACGGGCAGCACCTCCGTACTCGGTCACACGTTCGGTTGTTGATGAAGACGACATCCACCTCCCGTTCCAGCGGGCAGCGGAAGTAGTAGCTCCTCTTGAATCCGACAGCACGACGGCGTGGTGTCGGTGGCGGTGGAGAAGTCCGGCGGAGCTTCGCTAAGCTACGCGGGAGATATGGAGGAGAGGGGGGCGGCTAGGGTTTGGGAGGGGGTGGCCGGCCACTTCAAGGGGGGCGGCCAGCTTGTGGTCTTGGGGTGGCCGGCCCCCTCCCTTGGCCCCTCATTATATAGGTGGATCCCCAAGTGTTGGTGTCCAAGTCTTCGAATAAGACCCGAACCAAAAACCTTCCATAAGAGGGGGAAACCTAGCCAAGCTAGGACTCCCACCAAAGGTGGGAGTTCCACCTCCCATATGGGGGGGTGGCCGGCCCCCTAAGGGGGAGTCCACTTGGGACTCCTCCCCCACTAGGGTTGGCCGGCCATGGAGGTGGAGTCCCATGTGGACTCCACCTTCCTTGGTGGTTTCTTCCGGACTTTTCTAGAACCTTCTAGAACCTTCTATAGAACCTTCCGTGACATTTTATTTCACATAAAATGACATCCTATATATGAATCTTATTCTCCGGACCATTCCGGAACTCCTCGTGATGTCCGGGATCTCATCCGGGACTCCGAACAAATATTCGAACTCCATTCCATATTCAAGTACTACCATTTCAACATCCAACTTTAAGTGTGTCACCCTACGGTTCGTGAACTATGCGGACATGGTTGAGTACTCACTCCGACCAATAACCAATAGCGGGATCTGCAGATCCATAATGGCTCCCACATATTCAACGATGACTTTAGTGATCGAATGAACCATTCACATACAATACCAATTCCCTTTGTCTCGCGATATTTTACTTGTCCGAGGTTTGATCTTCGGTATCACTCTATACCTTGTTCAACCTCGTCTCCTGACAAGTACTCTTTACTCGTACCGTGGTATGTGGTCTCTTATGAACTCATTCATATGCTTGCAAGACATTAGACGACATTCCACCGAGAGGGCCCAGAGTATATCTATCCGTCATCGGGATGGACAAATCCCACTGTTGATCCATATGCCTCAACTCATACTTTCCGGATACTTAATCCCACCTTTATAGCCACCCATTTACGCAGTGGTGTTTGGTGTAATCAAAGTACCTTTCCGGTATAAGTGATTTACATGATCTCATGGTCATAAGGACTAGGTAACTATGTATTGAAAGCTTATAGCAAATAACTTAATGACGAGATCTTATGCTACGCTTAATTGGGTGTGTCCATTACATCATTCATACAATGACATAACCTTGTTATTAATAACATCCAATGTTCATGATTACGAAACTAATCATCCATTAATCAACAAGCTAGTTTAAGAGGCATGCTAGGGACTTCTTGTTTGTCTATATATCACACATGTACTAATGTTTTGGTTAATACAATTATAGCATGATATATAAACATTTATCATAAACATAAAGATATAAATAATAACCACTTTATTATTGCCTCTAGGGCATATCTCCTTCAACCTTTTGTAAGTTGTCCAATATCAAAAATATTTACCTCTTGGGTGCGCTTACCAGGTGGCACTGATACGTTGCAAACGTATCTATAAATTTTGATGCTCCATCTTGTTTTGCACCAATTTTATATGTATTGTTTACACTTCGTGGCACTTTTATGCATTTTCCGGAACCAACCTATTGACAAGGTGCCACAGTGCCAGTTCATGTTTTCTGATGTTTTATATTTCGGAAAAGTTGTACAGGAAATATTCTCGGAATTGGACGAACCAAAAGCCAAACCTCCTATTTTCCCGACATGAAGACGGAGTCCAAGGACGAGACGGAGGGGGGCACCGAGGCGGCCACACCATGCCTAGGCGCGGGCCCCTCCCTGGCTACGCCTAGGGGTGGTGTGGGCCCATTGGGCGCCCATCGACCTCGCCCTTCCGCCTATAAGTTGTCTCCCGACGCGAAAACCCTAAATCATCTAGCCTCCGACCAGGAAAAGTTCTGTAGCTCCGCCGCCATTGAAGACAAGTTTTGGGGACATAAGTCTCTGTTCTGGCACCCTGTCGTGACGAGAAATTGCCCCCGAAGCCATCTCCATCGACTCCACCGCCATCTTCATCGCTGTTGCTAACTCCTATGATGAGGAGGGAGTAGTTCTCCCCCGAGGCTGAGGGTATACCGATAACTATGTGGTCTATCTCTCTCTCCCATGGTATGATCTTTATGTGATCATGAGCTTTGTAAACTAGTTAAATAAGTAGATGTTATTCTTCAACTATTATGCTACTCAAGTGGTTCTATTATGTGATCTCTGGAGACACCTTGTCCCACGGTGTGAAGGTGACAGTGTGCATACCGTGTGTGTCTCTTAAGCTTAATTTACAGAAATACTTATGAATTGTGGTGTCTTGTTAGTACTATCTTTGTATGCTCAAAGTGATAGCATGGGGCGTCCATAGATTGGGGACGTGAACTTTAAGGAGTGCTTATGCAGCCCTACGCGGTGAATTTGTGTTTGTCATCCAGCCGGAGAGTGGTTTAGAGTAGCATAGTGAAGAAATAATATTTATGTATTCAATTATGATATCATTGTTGAGAGTGTCCACTAGTGAAAGTATGATCCCTAGGCCTTGTTTCCAAGCATTGAAACACCATTTACAACTAGTTTTGCTACATGTTTTCTTGCTGTCATTTTTATTTCAGATTGCAATTACCACTCATAATCATTCATATTACTTGTATTTCACTATCTCTTTGTCGAACTAGTGCACCTATACACCTGACAAGTGTATTGGGTGTGTTGGGGATACAAGAGACTTCTCGTATCGTAATTGCAAGGTTGCTTGAGAGGGATATCTTTGACCTCTACCTCCCTAAGTTCGATAAACCTTGGGTGGTCCACTTAAGGGAACTTGATGTTGTTCTACAAACCTCTGCACTTGGAGGCACAACACTGTCTACAAGAATAGAAGCGTGCGTAATAAAGCTCTTTTCTGGCGCCGTTGCCGGGGAGGTAAGGTAAAAGGTACTCACATCCTCTGGCTACTAAGCTATCTAGTTGCTGGTGAGTGATCAAAGTTATTTCCTTTAGATTCTGCAATTACATCTTTTTGTTTCTTGTTTTTATTTTCACTAGTTAGGCTTAATGGAAAACACCAAAAAAGTTAGAGAGCTTTATAGTATTTATCTTGAGTTAGGACATGAAGTGTTCGAAGAGAAAATTAAAAAAACCTATGAAACTTTATTTGCATGCTAATGGCTTGATACGCGTAAAGCACGCGTCCGTTGGGAACCCCAAGAGGAAGGTGTGATGCATACAGCGGCAAGTTTCCCTCAGTAAGAAACCAAGGTTTATCGAACCAGTAGGAGCCAAGAAGCACGTTGAAGGTTGATGGCGGCGGAGTGTAGTGCGACGCAACACCAGGGATTCCGGCGCCAATGTGGAACCTGCACAACACAACCAAGATACTTTGCTCCAATGAAACAGTGAGGTTGTCAATCTCACCGGCTTGCTGTAACAAAGGATTAGGTGTATAGTGTGGATGATGATGTTTGCAGAAAACAGTAGAACGAGTATTACAGTAGATTGTATTTGATGTAAAGAATGGACCGGGGTCCACAGTTCACTAGTGGTGTCTCTCCCATAAGAAATAGCATGTTGGGTGAACAAATTACAGTTGGGCAATTGACAAATAAAGAGGGCATGACAATGCACATACATATTACGATGAGTAGTGTGAGATTTAATTGGGAATTACGACAAAGTACATAGACCGCTATCCAGCATGCATCTATGCCTAAAAAGTCCACCTTCAGGTTATCATCCGAACCCCTTCCAGTATTAAGTTGCAAACAACAGACAATTGCATTAAGTATGGTGCGTAATGTAATCAACACAAATATCCTTAGACATAGCATTGATGTTTTATCCCTAGTGGAAACAGCACATCCACAACCTTAGAACTTTCTGTCACTGTCCCAGATTTAATGGAGGCATGAACCCACTATCGAGCATAAATACTCCCTCTTGGAGTTACAAGTAATGACTTGGCCAGAGCCTCTACTAATAACGGAGAGCATGCAAGATCATAAACAACACATAGATGATAATCAACATAACATAGTATTCCATATTCATCAGATCCCAACAAACTCAACATGTAGCATTACAAATAGATGATCTTGATCATGTTAGGCAGCTCACAAGATCGAACATGATAGCACAATGAGGAGAAGACAACCATCTAGCTACTGCTATGGACCCATAGTCCAGGGGTGAACTACTCACACATCACTCCGGAGGCGACCATGGCGGTGAAGAGTCCTCCGGGAGATGATTCCCCTCTCCGGCAGGGTGCCGGAGGCGATCTCCTGAATCCCCCGAGATGGGATTGGCGGCGGCGTCTCTGGAAGGTTTTCCGTATCGTGGCTCTCGGTACTGGAGTTATTATCGACGAAGGCTTCTTATAGGCGGAAGGGTAGGTTTAGGGGCGACGCGAGGACCCCACACGACAGGGCCGCGCGGCCAAGACCTGGGCCGCGCCGCCCTGTTGTGTCGGCGCCTCGTCACCCCACTTCGTTTCCCTTTCAGACTTCTGGAAGCTTCGTGGAAAAATAAGACCCTGGGCGTTGATTTCATCCAATTCCGAGAATATTTCCTTACTAGGATTTCTGAAACCAAAAACAACAGAAAACAACAACTGACTCTTCGGCATCTCGTTAATAGGTTAGTGCCGGAAAATGCATAAATATGACATAAAGTATGTATAAAACATGTGTGTATCATCAATAAAGTAGCATGGAACATAAGAAATTATCGATACGTTGGAGACATATCAGCATCCCCAAGCTTAGTTCCTACTCGTCCCCGAGTAGGTAAACGATAACAAAGATAATTTCTGGAGTGACATGCCATCATAATCTTGATCATACTATTGTAAGCACATGTAATGAATGCAGCGATCAAAGCAATGGTAAATGACATGAGTAAACAAATGAATCATATAGCAAAGACTTTTCATGAATAGTACTTTCAAGACAAGCATCAATAAGTCTTGCATAAGAGTTAACTCATAAAGCAATAAATTCAAAGTAGAGGTATCGAAGCAACACAAAGGAAGATTAAGTTTCAGCGGTTGCTTTCAACTTATAACATGTATATCTCATAGATAGTTGTCAATGCAAAGTAATATAACAAGTGCAATATGCAAGTATGTAGGAATCAATGCACAGTTAACACAAGTGTTTGCTTCTAAGATGGAAGGAAATAGGTAAACTGACTCAACATAAAAGTAGAAGAAAGGCCCTTCGCAGAGGGAAGCATGGATTGCTATATTTGTGCTAGATCTTTTATTTTGAAAACAAGAAACAATTTTGTCAACGGTAGTAATAAAGCATATGTGTTATGTATAATATATCCTACAAGTTGCAAGCCTCATGCATAGATTACCAATAGTGACCGCACCTTGTCCTAATTAGCTTGGATTTACATGGATTATCATTGCATAGCCTATGTTTTAACCAAGTCTCACAAAGGGGTACCTCTATGACGCCTGTACAAAGGTCTAAGGAGAAAGCTCGCATTGGATTTCTCGCTTTTGATTATTCTCAACTTAGACATCCATACCGGGACAACATAGACAACAGATAATGGACTCCTCTTTAATGCATAAGCATTCAACAACAAATAATATTCTCATAAGAGATTGAGGATTGGTGTCCAAAACTGAAACTTCCACCATGGATCATGGCTTCAGTTAGCGGCCCAATGTTCTTCTCTAACAATATGCATACTCAAACCATAGGATCATGATAAATCACCCTTACTTCAGACATGATGAACATGCATAGCAACTCACATGATATTCAACAAAGATAGTTGATGGCGTCCCCAGGAACATGGTTATCGCTCAACAAGGAACTTATTAGGAAATAAGATACATAAGTACATATTCAATACCACATAAGTTTTTAAGCTATTTTTCCCATGAGCTATATATTGCAAAGACAAAGAATGGAATTTTAAAGGTAGCACTCAAGCAATTTACTTTGGAATGGCGGAGAAATACCATGTAGTAGGTAGGTATGGTGGACACAAATGGCATAGTTTTTGGCTCAAGGATTTTGGATGCATGAGAAGTATTCCCTCTCAATACAAGGCTTAGGCTAGCAAGGTTGTTTGAAGCAAACACAAGTATGAACCGGTATAGCAAAACTCACATAAGAACATATTGCAAGCATTATAAGACTCTACACTGTCTTCCTTGTTGTTCAAACCCTTACTAGAAAATATCTAGACCTTAGAGAGACCAATCATGCAAACCAAATTTTAGCAAGCTCTATGTATTTCTTCACTAATAGGTGCAAAGTATATGATGCAAGAGCTTAAACATGAGCACAACAATTGCCAAGTATCGCATTATTCAAGACATTATACCAATTACCACATGTAGCATTTCCCGTTTCCAACCATAATAACAATTAACGAAGCAGTTTCAACCTTCGCCATGAACATTGTGAGTAAAACTAAGAACATATGTGTTCATATGCAACAGCGGAGAGTGTCTCTCTCCCACACAATGAATGCTAGGATCCAATTTTATTCAAACAAAACAAAAACAAAAACAAACAGACACTCCAAGTAAAGCACATAAGATGTGACGGAATAAAAATATAGTTTCACTAGAGGAACCTGATAATGTTGTCGATGAAGAAGGGGATTCCTTGGGCATCCCCAAGCTTAGATGCTTGAGTCTTCTTAAAATATGCAGGGATGAACCACGGGGGCATCCCCAAGCTTAGAGCTTTCACTCTCCTTGATCATATTGTATCATCCTCCTCTCTTGATCTTTGAAAACTTCCTCCACACCAAACTCAAAACAACTCATTAGAGGATTAGTGCATAATCAAAATTCACATGTTCAGAGGTGACATAATCATTCTTAACACTTCTGGACATTGCACAAAGCTACTGAAAGTTAATGGAATAAAGAAATCCATCAAACATAGCAAAACATGCAATGCGAAATAAAAGGCAGAATCTATCAAAACAGAACAGTCCGTAAAGACGAATTTTTAAGGTGCACCAGACTTGATCAAATGAAAATTCTCAAATTGAATGAAAGTTGCATACATATCTGAGGATTACTCACGTAAATTGGCAGATTTTTCTGAGTTACCTACAGAGAATACTGCTCAAATTCGTGACAGCAAGAAATCTGTTTCTGCGCAGTAATCCAAATCTAGTATGAACCTTACTATCAAAGACTTTACTTGGCACAACAATGCAATAAAATAAAGATAAGAAGAGGTTGCTACAGTAGTAACAACTTCCAAGACTCAAATATAAAACAAAAGTGCAGAAGTAAAATCATGGGTTGTCTCCCATAAGCGTTTTTCTTTAACACCTTTCAGCTAGGCGAAGAATGTGTGAATCAAGTGTTATCAAAAGATGATGCATCAACAGCGGGGTTTGGAGTTTTCTCCACTATGCATTGTATCTTATCTATGTAAGTTTCAGAGGCTCCCTTTTCATTAGTTTTAGGCTTTCTATTCTCATCAAACAAATTTTCAGGGACAAGCTAAGCATAGTTATTTTCTAGAGCTTCATGCATTCCTAGGAGCTTACTAGGTATCGATGCTTTAATCTCCCCACCATCATTATCATTATTAGTATACCTTATTCTATCCATGTCCATGTTTTCAAGTGTTTTCTTAAAATCAGTGAACAAACCAAGCCTCTTATGCTTAATAAAAACTTTCCTAGCTTCTTTAGCTATATCTTCAAATTCTCTAACAAGGATTTTTAAAACAAAATTTCTCTTTTCTCCCATCTCCATATCATAAAGTGTAAGAAACATATGTTGTATTATGGGATTGAGATTAATAAATCTAGTTTCCAACATGTGTACCAAACAGGCAGAAGCACTTTCATAAGTAGGGACAGCTTTTACCAAGGGTATATCTTAAAAATCTTCATCCATGCTAACATGGGTGAAAAATTCTTCTATATTATCTCTTCCAATGATAGACCCTTGTCCTACCGGTATATCTTTAAGAGTAAACATGATGAAATAAGTAAAGTAAATGCAAGTACTATTTTTTTTGTGTTTATAATATGGAGAATGCAAACAAGATAGTAAATAAAGTGACGCAAGTAACTAATTTTTTTGTATTTTGTTTTAGTGCAGCAAACAAAGAAGTAAATAAAAATAAAGCAAGAAAAAAACAAAGTAAAGAGATTGGAAGTGGAGACTCCCCTTGCAGCGTGTCTTGATCTCCCCGGCAACGGCGCCAGAAAAAGAGCTTCATACGCGTACATCACGCGTCCGTTGGGAACCCCAAGAGGAAGGTGTGATGCGTACAGCGGCAAGTTTTCCTCAGTAAGAAACCAAGGTTTATCGAACCAGTAGGAGCCAAGAAGCACGTTGAAGGTTGATGGCGGCGGAGTGTAGTGCGGCGCAACACCAGGGATTCCGGCGCCAACGTGGAACCTGCACAACACAACCAAGATACTTTGCCCCAACGAAACAATGAGGTTGTCAATCTCACCGGCTTGCTGTAACAAAGGATTAGGTGTATAGTGTGGATGATGATGTTTGCAGAAAACAGTAGAACGAGTATTGCAGTAGATTGTATTTGATGTAAAGAATGGACCGGGGTCCACAGTTCACTAGTGGTGTCTCTCCCATAAGAAATAGCATGTTGGGTGAACAAATTACAGTTGGTAAATTGACAAATAAAGAGGGCATGACAATTCACATACATATTATGATGAGTAGTGTGAGATTTAATTGGGCATTACGACAAAGTACATAGACCGCTATCCAGCATGCATCTATGCCTAAAAAGTCCACCTTCAGGTTATCATCCGAACCCCTTCCAGTATTAAGTTGCAAACGACAGACAATTGCATTAAGTATGGTGCGTAATGTAATCAACAAAAATATCCTTAGACATAGCATTGATGTTTTATCCCTAGTGGCAACAGCACATCCACAACCTTAGAACTTTCTGTCACTATCCCAGATTTAATGGAGGCATGAACCCACTATCGAGCATAAATACTCCCTCTTGGAGTTACAAGTAATGACTTGGCCAGAGCCTCTACTAATAATGGAGAGCATGCAAGATCATAAACAACACATAGATGATAATCAACATAACATAGTATTCCATATTCATCGGATCCCAACAAATGCAACATGTAGCATTACAAATAGATGATCTTGATCATGTTAGGCAGCTCACAAGATCGAACATGATAGCACAATGAGGAGAAGACAACCATCTAGCTACTGCTATGGACCCATAGTCCAGGGGTGAACTACTCACACATCACTCCGGAGGCGACCATGGCGGTGAAGAGTCTTCCGGGAGATGATTCCCCTCTCCAGCAGGGTGCCGGAGGCGATCTCCTAAATCCCCCGAGATGGGATTGGCGGCGGCGGCGTCTCTGGAAGGTTTTGGCTCTCGGTACTGGAGTTATTATCGACGAAGGCTTCTTATAGGTGGAAGGGTAGGTTTAGGGGCGACACGAGGGCCACACACGTCAGGGCCGCGCGGCCAAGACCTGGGCCGCGCCGCCCTGTTGTGTCGGCGCCTCGTCGCCCCACTTCATTTCCCTTTCGGACTTCTGGAAGCTTCGTGGAAAAATAAGACCCTTGGCGTTGATTTCATCCAATTCCGAGAATATTTCGTGCACTTCAACGGGGACCCGGTTCCCGACCTGAACCGGACGCCGAGGAGCGGTGACTCGTGCCCGGCCGCAACACAGAAGATGCGACAGGTCCCGGAGGAGAGCATGCCAGTGCCCCGCATCCTGGTTGGGTAAATGACACCATCTGCCCCGACGATGGACGACCCGGTATGTTTGCTCTCTCAGTGCCTCGCTCTGTCGTGTGTCATTCGTCTGACGTCCGGTGATTTGTAGGCCTATTGGACGGGACGCAATGAGGGCGATATCCAGGCCATAATTTTCGGCGACGGCTTCCTCGGCGAAGGTGGCGTTGGGACATGGACGCATGATCAGTGGGCACAGACGCATGATGGGGTGGACATCGATGGCGAACGACTATTCTCCACCCAGCCCACGTAGGCAACAACCATCCGCGTCGATGCCAATGATGGCGGACTTAGTTGTTTGCGACTATGGCTTTCGAATGGAAACAGTGCCCGCATGATGAATCCATATTCAGCAATACATATCGCGCCTACGAGCGTGCAAGAGACAACGGTGATACAAGGCACACACGGCTTCCCCAAAAATAACATCATAACATCTGACCACCAAGAAACAAAGCTTGCACGCTCGGGAGAAACAAAACATTCAAACTAATTGTAGCCACTGGACAAAGTTGTAGATTCCGGCAGTGGTCGACGGGAGGCCTGATACGTTGCAAACGTATCTATAATTTTTTATGCTTCATGCTTGTTTTCCACCAATTTCTATATGTTTTGTTTATACTTCGTGGCATTTTCATGCATTTTCTGTAAATAACCTATTAACAAGATGCCATGGCGTCAGTTCCTGTTTGCTGCTGTTTTTGTATTTCAGAAAAGTTGTTCTGGAAATATTCTCGGAATTGGACGAAACGAAAGACGAAGTTCCTATTTTGTTGTCACGAAGACAGAGTCCAAAGGGGAGACGGGGAAGATCCAGGAAGCGGCCACACCACCCCTAGGCGCGGCCCCTGGCCGCGCCTAGGGGTGGTGTGGGCCCCTCGGCGCCCACCGACATTGCCCTTTTGCCTATAAATTTACATCCTCGGGAAAACCTAAAGACCCGATCCTGCATCCATGAAAAGTTTCGTAGTCGCCGCCATCGTCGACCCTAGTTCCGGAGGATTCTGAAGCTCTTCCCGGCATCCTGCCGGAGAGGGAGATCATCAGTGGAGGCTTCTTCATCACCATGCCCGCCTCCAAAGTGATGTGTGAGTAGTTCATCTTTGGACTACGGGTCCATAGTAGTAGCTAGATGGTTGTCTTCTCCTCCTTATGCTTCATGTTTAGATCTTGTGAGCTGCCTAACATGATCAAGATCATCTTTATGTAATGCTACATGTTGTATTTGCTGGGATCCAATGAATATTGAATACTATGATTGAGTTGATTATAGACATGTTTTATATGTTATTTGTGATCTTGCATGCTCTCTGTTTCTAGTAGATGCTCTGGCCAAGTATGTGTTTGTGGCTCCAAGAGGGAGTATTTATGCTCGATAGTGGGTTCATGCATCTAGAAATCTGGGAGAGTGACAATAACTCCTAAGGTTGTATATGTGTTGTTGCTACTAGGGAGAATCAACAATACTTTATCCAAGGATAATTTTATTGTTTAATTTACACACTTTAGTTAATGCAATAATTTGTTGCTTGCAACTTAATACCCAAAGTTGTTTGGATGATATCCTGAGGGTGAATTATTAGTCATAGATGCAGTTGGATTACGGTTTATGAATCTTGTTGTAATGCCCAAATGAATCTCATAGTAATCATCTTGTCATGTATGGTCTTTATTTTGTCAATTGCCCAACTATAATTTGTTTACCAATCATGTTATTTATCTTTATGGAGAGACACCTCTAGTGAACTATGGACTCCGGTCCTTTCTTTTACACTGATAAAACCATCTATTGCAAGTATTGTTCTCTTTATTTTACTGCAAATAAACATCTCTTTCCACACTATATGTCCAATCCTCTGTTTTCAGCAAAACCAGTGAGATTGGCAACCTCACTCTAAGTTAGGACAAAGTAGTTTGGTTGTGGTGTGTGCAGGTTCTACGTTGTTGCTGACATCGGTAGTGCGCCCTGCCAAAGTCAGCCAACAACAACCTTCATAAGTGATTTCTTTATCCTACTGGTCGATTAAACCTTGGTTTCTTTCTGAGGGGAAACTTTCTGTTGTGCTCATAATACCTTCCTCTTGGGGTTTCTGATACGCGTATAGCACGCGTCCGTTGGGAACCCCAAGAGGAAGGTGTGATGCGTACAGCGGCAAGTTTTCCCTCAGTAAGAAACCAAGGTTTATCGAACCAGTAGAAGCCAAGAAGCACGTTGAAGGTTGATGGCGGTGAAGTGTAGTGCGGCGCAACACCAGGGATTCCGGCGCCAACGTGGAACCTGCACAACACAACCAAAGTACTTTCTCCCAACGTAACAGTGAGGTTGTCAATCTCACCGGCTTGCTGTAACAAAGGATTAGATGTATAGTGTGGATGATGATTGTTTGCAGAAAACA
The DNA here is from genome assembly GCF_019359855.2 of Lolium perenne. NCBI lineage: Eukaryota > Viridiplantae > Streptophyta > Magnoliopsida > Poales > Poaceae > Lolium > Lolium perenne. The sequence continues at coordinate 279,047,239 of NC_067250.2, forward strand.
GTAGAACAAGTATTGCAGTAGATTGTATTCGATGTAAAAGAATGGACCGGGGTCCACAGTTCACTAGAGGCGTCTCTCCGATAAGAATAAGCATGTTGGGTGAACAAATTACAGTTGGGCAATTGACAAATAAAGAGGGCATGACCATGCACATACATGATATGATGAGTATAGTGAGATTTAATTGGGCATTACGACAAAGTACATAGACCGCTATCCAGCATGCATCTATATATGCCTAAAAAGTCCACCTTCAGGTTATCATCCGAACCCCTTCCAGTATTAAGTTGCAAACAACAGACAATTGCATTAAGTATGGTGCGTAATGTAATCAACAACTACATCCTTAGACGTAGCATTGATGTTTTATCCCTAGTGGCAACAACACATCCACAACCTTAGAACTTTCTATCACTGTCCCAGATTTAATGGAGGCATGAACCCACTATCGAGCATAAATACTCCCTCTTGGAGTTACTAGCAAAAACTTGGCCAGAGCCTCTACTAACAACGGAGAGCATGCAAGATCATAAACAACACATAGGTAATAGATTGATAATCAACATAACATAGTATTCTCTATCCATCGGATCCCAACAAACACAACATGTAGCATTACAGATAGATGATCTTGATCATGTTAGGCAGCTCACAAGACCCGACAATGAAGCACAATTAGGAGAAGACGACCATCAAGCTACTGCTATGGACCCATAGTCCAGGGGTGAACTACTCACTCATCACTCCGGAGGCGACCATGGTGAAGGAGATATGCCCTAGAGGCAATAATAAAGTGGTTATTATTTATATCTTTATGTTTATGATAAATGTTTATATATCATGCTATAATTGTATTAACCGAAACATTAGTACATGTGTGATATGTAGACAACAAGAAGTCCCTAGTATGCCTCTTAAACTAGCTTGTTGATTAATGGATGATTAGTTTCATAATCATGAACATTGGATGTTATTAATAACAAGGTTATATCATTATATGAATGATGTAATGGACACACCCAATTAAGCGTAGCATAAGATCTCGTCATTAAGTTATTTGCTATAAGCTTTCGATACATAGTTACCTAGTCCTTATGACCATGAGATCATATAAATCACTTATACCGGAAAGGTACTTTGATCACACCAAACGCCACTGCGTAAATGGGTGGCTATAAAGGTGGGATTAAGTATCCGGAAAGTATGAGTTGAGGCATATGGATCAACAGTGGGATTTGTCCATCCCGATGACGGATAGATATACTCTGGGCCCTCTCGGTGGAATGTCGTCTAATGTCTTGCAAGCATATGAATGAGTTCATAAGAGACCACATACCACGGTACGAGTAAAGAGTACTTGTCAGGAGACGAGGTTGAACAAGGTATAGAGTGATACCGAAGATCAAACCTCGGACAAGTAAAATATCGCGAGACAAAGGGAATTGGTAATATATGTGAATGGTTCATTCGATCACTAAAGTCATCGTTGAATATGTGGGAGCCATTATGGATCTCCAGATCCCGCTATTGGTTATTGGTCGGAGTGAGTACTCAACCATGTCCGCATAGTTCTCGAACCGTAGGGTGACACACTTAAAGTTGGATGTTGAAATGGTAGTACTTGAATATGGAATGGAGTTCGAATATTTGTTCGGAGTCCCGGATGAGATCCCGGACATCACGAGGAGTTCCGGAATGGTCAGGAGAATAAGATTCATATATAGGATGTCATTTTATGTGAAATAAAATGTCGCGGAAGGTTCTATGGAAGGTTCTAGAAGGTTCTAGAAAAGTCCGGAAGAAACCACCGAGGAAGGTGGAGTCCACATGGGACTCCACCTCCATGGCCGGCCAGCCCTAGATGGGGAGGAGTCCCAAGTGGACTCCTCCATAGGGGGCCGGCCACCCCCCACATGGGAGGTGGAAATCCCACCTTTTGGTGGGAGTCCTAGTTGGGCTAGGTTTCCCCTCTTATGGAAGGTTTTGGTTCGGGTCTTATTCGAAGACTTGGACACCAACACTTGGGGATCCACCTATATAATGAGGGGCCAAGGGAGGGGGCCGGCCACCCCAAGACCACAAGCTGGCCGCCCCCCTTGAGTGGCCGGCCACCCCCTCCCAAACCCTAGCCGCCCCCCTCTCCTCCACCACATCCCGCACGCTTAAGCGAAGCTCCGCCGGATTTCTCCACCACCACCGACACCACGCCGTCGTGCTGTCGGATTCAAGAGGAGCTACTACTTCCGCTGCCCGCTGGAACGGGGAGGTGGACGTCGTCTTCATCAACAACCGAACGTGTGACCGAGTACGGAGGTGCTGCCCGTTCGTGGCGCCGGAACCGATCGTGATCAAGATCTTCTACGCGCTTTTGCAAGCGGCAAGTGATCGTCTACCGCAGCAACAAGAGCCTCATCTTGTAGGCTTTGGAATCTCTTCAAGGGTGAGACTCGATACCCCCTCGTTGCTACCGTCTTCTAGATTGCATCTTGGCTTGGATTGCGTGTTCGCCGTAGGAAAATTTTTGTTTTCTATGCAACGTTATCCTACAGTGGTATCAGAGCCAGGTTTATGCATAGATGGTTGCACGAGTAGAACACAATGGTTTTGTGGGCGTTGATGCTCTTGTTATCTTTAGTTTGAGTACTTTGCATCTTTGTGGCATAGTGGGATGAAGCGGCTCGGACTAACTTTACATGACCGCGTTCATGAGACTTGTTCCTCGTTCGACATGCAACTTGTATTGCATAAGAGGCTTTGCGGGTGTCTGTCTCTCCTACTATAGTGAAGATTCAATTTACTCTTCTATTGAAAACATTAGTATCAACGTTGTGGTTCATGTTCGTAGGTAGATTAGATCTCTCTCGAAAACCCTAAACCACGTAAAATATGCAAACCAAATTAGAGACGTCTAACTTGTTTTTGCAGGGTTTGGTGATGTGATATGGCCATAATGTGATGATGAATATGTATGAGATGATCATTATTGTATTGTGGCAACCGGCAGGAGCCTTATGGTTGTCTTTAAATTTCATGTTGAGTAGTATTTCAAAGTAGTTGTAATAGTTGCTACATGAGGTGAACAACCATGAAGACGGCGCCATGAACCTTGACGCTACGCCAACGATGATGGAGATCATGCCCGTTAATGATGGAGATCATGTCCGTGCTTTGGAGATGAAGATCGAAGGCGCAACGACAAAAGGGCCATATCATATCACATATGAATTGCATGTGATGTTAATCCTTTATGCATCTTATTTTTCTTAGAACGCGACGGTAGCATTATAAGATGATCCCTCACATTAATATCAAGATAATAAAGTGTTCTCCCCTCGTATGCACCGTTGTAACAGTTCGTCGTTTCGAAGCATCTCGTGATGATCGGATGTGATAGATTCAACGATTCACATACAACGGGTGTAAGCCATGTTGCACACGCGGAATACTTGGGTTTGCTTGACGAGCCTAGCATGTACAGACATGGCCTCGGGACAACGGAAACCGAAAGGTTGAACACGAGTCATATGGATGATATGATCAACATGTTGATGTTCACCATTGAAGCTACATCATCTCACGTGATGATCGGTTTTTGGTGTAGTGAATTTGGATCGTGTACCACTTAATAACTATGAGGGATGTTGTATTAAGTGGGAGTTCATTAGTAATTAGATTAAAACATGAACTAATTATCATAAACATAGTCTGAGTAGTATTTTGAATTAATTTTGTAGTATTGGCATCCGTTTACTACTATGCGCTAGTCTTGTTACTGAGATAGAAATACTGTTAAAATCTGATTAGAAACTTTACGGATTGGTACCGTATTGTTAAAGAATCAAGAATTGATTAAGTCCTATTGCAAACTTTTAGTAAACCTCACATTGTTGATTCAAAGAGCTATGGTTTCAATTAGTACCTAAAGTTATCTTGTCTCCGTGAAACTTGAAGTTCAAATTTGTTTGAAAAGTAAGGAGCTAAAAATTTAGTTTTCAGAAATAATCAAGGTATGAGATATAAGTGATATCTAAGACCTTATTGCAAGATGATAGAATATATTTTGGTGAGACTACATGAACTCATAAGTTTTATGGGAATGTACGAAGGTTGAAGACGCAAGGCGTCACAATCCTCCAACTATTGGGGCACTAACGATATTCGCATATCCATGAAGTGACCATCCTTAAATATGCACCGTTACTAAGACTCGTCGTTTCGAAGCATCACGTGATGATCGGGTGTGATAGATTCTACGTGTGCATAAAACGGGTGCAAGCTAGATTTGCACATGCAAATACCAAGGTTAAAACTTTACGAGCCTAGCATGTACAGACATGGTCTCGGAAAGTCGTCATGATATGATGGATAAAATTATGAGTGAAATTGTTCATCATATTACAAAGTTACTAATAAGTGAAATATGGAACACTTGTCATATGATGATCAATTTCAAAGTAAGAACCTCAAGGTTATTGGTATTTGACCAACAAACCTAGAAGTTAATGATGTTGAAGTGTTTTTCTGAATAATGAGGAAAGCTAAAAGAGAAACTGCAAAAGATATTTTGGCAAAAAGAAAAGAAAAGACTAGAAAGTCTAGCTCAGGTGTATATAAATGATATACATGTTATGGTTGTATTCCTAGTTAAGTCACACTATGAAATTCTTGGGTATTAGTACTATATTGGTTGGTATGAAGTGTCATACAATACAACGCAATACAAGAATACAATGGCCTAAGTGATCGACAAAGAATATGATAGAAATGCACGTCTGAACAAAATAAAGTGTTATTATGTCCGTCGTTGGCATTCTATCTAGCCCTTAGAATTTATAATAAAGAACTTAATAATTGTTATTTTGCTCTGGTCAAATGAAAACAATGAGTTGTTCAAATTATGACATTACTCCATATATGATGGATAAGTTATTATAAATCTTAATGGTGAAACACACATACATAACACTGACGCTAAAATGCCATACGGCAAATGATTTGAATTCCACTTATTAGTGGAACCGCCATTTAGGTCATGTTAGAAAGGAACGCATGAAGGAACTCCATGCAAATGGATTTTTGGAGTCATTTAATTTTTGAATCATTTGGCGCTTGCAAAATCTTTTCTAAAGAGAATGATTAAAATACCATTCATAGGCCAAGAGTTGAACGGGCAACAAACTTAGTGAAAAAATACATAATGATGTATGTGGTTCACTGAGCATAGTTGTGTGCGGGAGATTCTTCTACTTCATGAAAACTTTCAAACAATGAATTGAGTATATATGTGGATGTATTCAATAAGGAAAAGTTTGAAACATTTGAATGGATTCAAATAAATTTCAGCATGAAGTGGAAATCATCGTAATAGAAAAGACAAATATCTATGATTGGATCATGGTGGAAATATTTGAATTACGAGTTTTAGCGAACATCTAAGAGAGTTATGAAATTGTTCTACAACTTACATTTCTTGGAGTATCATAATGATGATATAGTATCCGAGATATGTATCCAAACCTTGTTGGATCAATGATGAGATAAAATATTGATGCCATTATATTTTGTGGATTATGCTTTAGTGACTACCGCTTTTACACTGAATAGAGCATCATCATGATCCGTTGAAATGACACCATACAAGTTATGGCATGGGTATAAACCCTAATAGTCAACCAAAATCGGATGAATGTCTTTGTTGATTATCCCAGAGAATTGATTGGGAATTCTTCCCACTATGTAGACAAAGACAAAAGTGTTTGTCAATGTTTCTTACTTCCAAGAAATTGTTTCTAGTGAAGTATTTGAGTGGGAGGACAATATAATTTGATGAGGTTTATGAACCTGAGCATAATGATCAGTGTAGCGCAGCATCGGAAATTGGTTCCGGAAGCGACCACGACGATCATGGCTCCCATGACTACAAAGTGTTTTAGCCATGGAGATCGAAGTACATATTGAACCTTGTAGGTATGGTTTACTTTGTGATCAAATAAATGATTTGTGGACAAAGAATTGATTATGAACAATGATAAACCAACTACAAACAAAGAAGCTATGATGGGCCCTGACTCCGTTAAAATGGCTATACGCCATGAAATCCAAGATAGATGAATACTTTTTGAAAGTAAATGGATCTATAAAATTGATGGACTTGGATGAAATATCCTTGAAGAAGCTTGACTTGTCGAAAAGTTGTTTACGACAAAGTTCAAATAGTTGACTACAACAAGATTAGATCTTTCGTAGCAATGCTTATAGTCTATGTGGATTATTCTAGTAACCACTACATATTTCTTTTATGAGATATGTTAGTAGGATGGCAAAATACATTACTTATCAGAAGTGTGTATTAAAGGTGTATACAAGATACAACCAAGAGTTTTGCTGGTCCGTGGAATACTAGATAAGTATACGAACTTCAATTGGATGAAGTAAGTATCACGGAGTTAGAATCTTCACCAGATGAAATAGTCAAAGAGTTTTTGATTTCATCGGAGACGATGAAGAGGCTTGCATTTGCAAGAAATTAAGTGGGAGCGCTAAGACATATTTATAATACTTTATGTAGGTGACATATAGTTGGTTATAAATGATGTAATTATATACTTGATTAAAAGGTTTCATTGAGAAATTAATTTCAATGAAAGGATATGGACTGAAACATATCTAGTGTCAAGATCTATGAAGATAGATTGAAACACAAAATAAGTTTAAGTCAAAGTACATAGAATGGATATTGAAATAGTTCAATATAGAAATATTAAGAAAATGTTCTTGTCATGTGAAGTTTTAACAAGACTTGAGTGTATCTGATACTCAATGAGTAAAAACACATGAGTGATTATAGATCACGAATAATATGTACACAATCAGATATCCTATGCTCTAAGAGTGTTATGAGCATGATTCATGTGATGATCACTGAAAAACAGTAAGAATATTCTTGAGTACTTAAGAAGAACCAAGTATATATATATAGTTTTATATGGAGAAATGACAAACAAATCGCTGTAAGGTGATTACACCGATATTTGTTTTGTCACATATAAAAATAAAATTTCAATCTCAAATTAGACTAAGTGTTGTTTTAAAAGGTAGCACAATGAGCTAGAAGTTGTCTATGCTAGATTTAGAAGAGTTCTAAATATTATGACGGATTCTACAAAAGAAGGCAGAGTATGTCATTGTTTTGACAATGACAAAGTATGTTAAGTCAAGAGGTTCTTTAAGAACTTGGTGTATTTCCGACAGAGTCAGAACTTTGAAACTATATTGTGTGTGACAATATTAGTGACATATTTCAGACCGCGGAATTAAGGTTCCACCAGAAGACCAAACATATTTAATGCCAACTCATTTGGAAATGAGTGATGCGTTGAGACGCAAATGAATTACAAAATACATAACTTTCTGAGCATGTCAGATCCGTTGACTAAAACCTCTCCCGTGAGCAATACATGATAAAGCACCAGAAGGCCAAGGTGTTATATCTTTACAAATGTAAACTAGATTATTGACTCTAGTGCAAGTGGGAGACTGAAGGAGATATGCCCTAGAGGCAATAATAAAGTGGTTATTATTTATATCTTTATGTTTATGATAAATGTTTATATATCATGCTATAATTGTATTAACCGAAACATTAGTACATGTGTGATATGTAGACAACAAGAAGTCCCTAGTATGCCTCTTAAACTAGCTTGTTGATTAATGGATGATTAGTTTCATAATCATGAACATTGGATGTTATTAATAACAAGGTTATATCATTATATGAATGATGTAATGGACACACCCAATTAAGCGTAGCATAAGATCTCGTCATTAAGTTATTTGCTATAAGCTTTCGATACATAGTTACCTAGTCCTTATGACCATGAGATCATATAAATCACTTATACCGGAAAGGTACTTTGATCACACCAAACGCCACTGCGTAAATGGGTGGCTATAAAGGTGGGATTAAGTATCCGGAAAGTATGAGTTGAGGCATATGGATCAACAGTGGGATTTGTCCATCCCGATGACGGATAGATATACTGGGCCCTCTCGGTGGAATGTCGTCTAATGTCTTGCAAGCATATGAATGAGTTCATAAGAGACCACATACCACGGTACGAGTAAAGAGTACTTGTCAGGAGACGAGGTTGAACAAGGTATAGAGTGATACCGAAGATCAAACCTCGGACAAGTAAAATATCGCGAGACAAAGGGAATTGGTAATATATGTGAATGGTTCATTCGATCACTAAAGTCATCGTTGAATATGTGGGAGCCATTATGGATCTCCAGATCCCGCTATTGGTTATTGGTCGGAGTGAGTACTCAACCATGTCCGCATAGTTCTCGAACCGTAGGGTGACACACTTAAAGTTGGATGTTGAAATGGTAGTACTTGAATATGGAATGGAGTTCGAATATTTGTTCGGAGTCCCGGATGAGATCCCGGACATCACGAGGAGTTCCGGAATGGTCCGGAGAATAAGATTCATATATAGGATGTCATTTTATGTGAAATAAAATGTCGCGGAAGGTTCTATGGAAGGTTCTAGAAGGTTCTAGAAAAGTCCGGAAGAAACCACCGAGGAAGGTGGAGTCCACATGGGACTCCACCTCCATGGCCGGCCAGCCCTAGATGGGGAGGAGTCCCAAGTGGACTCCTCCATAGGGGGCCGGCCACCCCCCACATGGGAGGTGGAAATCCCACCTTTTGGTGGGAGTCCTAGTTGGGCTAGGTTTCCCCTCTTATGGAAGGTTTTTGGTTCGGGTCTTATTCGAAGACTTGGACACCAACACTTGGGGATCCACCTATATAATGAGGGGCCAAGGGAGGGGGCCGGCCACCCCAAGACCACAAGCTGGCCGCCCCCCTTGAGTGGCCGGCCACCCCCTCCCAAACCCTAGCCGCCCCCCTCTCCTCCACCACATCCCGCACGCTTAAGCGAAGCTCCGCCGGATTTCTCCACCACCACCGACACCACGCCGTCGTGCTGTCGGATTCAAGAGGAGCTACTACTTCCGCTGCCCGCTGGAACGGGGAGGTGGACGTCGTCTTCATCAACAACCGAACGTGTGACCGAGTACGGAGGTGCTGCCCGTTCGTGGCGCCGGAACCGATCGTGATCAAGATCTTCTACGCGCTTTTGCAAGCGGCAAGTGATCGTCTACCGCAGCAACAAGAGCCTCATCTTGTAGGCTTTGGAATCTCTTCAAGGGTGAGACTCGATACCCCCTCGTTGCTACCGTCTTCTAGATTGCATCTTGGCTTGGATTGCGTGTTCGCCGTAGGAAAATTTTTGTTTTCCATGCAACGTTATCCTACACATGGCGGTGAAGAGTCCTCCGGGAGATGATTCCCCTCTCCGGCAGGGTGCCGGAGGCGATCTCCTGAATCCCCCGAGATGGGATTGGCGACGGCGGCGTCTCTGGAAGGTTTTCCGTATCGTGGCTCTCGGTACTGGGGGTTTCGCGACGAAGACCTTAAGTAGGCGGAAGGGCAAGTCAGGAGGCGTCACGGGGGCCCCACACAGCAGGGCCGCACGGGCCCCCTGTAGGCCTCGCCGCCCTACTGTGGCGGCGCCCCGTGGCCCCACTTCGTCTCTCCCTCGGACTTCTGGAAGCTTCGTGGAAAAATAGGCCCTTGGGCGTTGATTTCGTCCAATTCCGAGAATATTTCCTTACTAGGATTTCTGAAACCAAAAACAGCAGAAAACAGCAACTGGCTCTTCGGCATCTCGTTAATAGGTTAGTGTCGGAAAATGCATAAATATGACATAAAGTATGTATAAAACATGTGTGTATCATCAATAAAGTAGCATGGAACATAAGAAATTATCGATACGTTGGAGACGTATCATGGCTATGTTATGAGTACGAATTCTTTGAACACCATTGTTGCTAGTGCTATGGAATAGTCTAAGTTTGGGGAAGCTAGTTTTCATGAAAATGATCTTTTTTACTTCCCCCGCTTTAGAGGAGAAAATTTGCTATGATGATTACAATGATGAATATGATATTTTCAATCCACCTAATATTGAGGAGAAAATTAATTATGATTACAATATGTCTCCTATATCTGATGATTATGGTGATGAGAATAATAATGATAGCTATTTTGTTGAATTTGCTCCCACTACAATTAATAAGAATGACTATACTTATGTGGAGAGTAATAATTATTTTATTCATGTGGATCATGATAAAAATGTTTTATGTGATAGTTATATTGTTGAGTTTATTCATGACGCTACTGAAAGTTATTATGAGAGAGAAAAATATGACTGTAGAAGTTTTCATGTTACTAAAACACCTCTCTATATGCTGAAAGTTTTGAAGTTGCTCTTGTTTTATCTTCCTATGCTTGTCACTTTGTTCTTTGTGAATCTATTTTTGTACAAGATTACTATGCATAGGAAGTGGGTTAGACTTAAATGTGTCTTGAATTTGCTTCTTGATGCTTCCTCACTTGATAATACTTGATGCTAGCACAGTTTCTGCACCTAGCTAAAAGGCGTGAAAGAAAAGCACTCTTACGAGATAACCCATGTTTATTTTCTTTAAATTTTTTTATTTTTGTTGAGTCTTGGAAGTTATTACAACTCTCCTTATCATTTTTGTTTTGTTTTTGTGTCAAAAATATCCTCTAATAGGAAGAAAGTAAGATTTGGGAACGTTGCTGTCCTGAAAACAGATTCTGTGCTCTGTTGCCATAAAAATTCGTAAAAATAACCAGAGCGGAATTTTGAGCTGCCATTTTTTATGCTTATGCCCCAGGTTATTATCTAACTTTCCTTAGTTCACCACGTTTCTATATGAGTAACAGAAGATTTTCATAAAAATCGATATTTACCTGCTATTCTGTTTTGACAGATTTCTGCACTATTTGCATTTGCCTTTTAATCTCTTTCTTTTTGGGTTCTTTTGATCAATGAGCTTTTTGAAAGGTTGGTATAGTAGCTAATGCTTTAATAGATGATTTATATATGCTATTACTGAATCCAAGTGGATTTGTTAATTTTGATTGTATTAATGCTGCTAATAAAGAATTATGTGAAGTTTTGTATGAAGAAGTTTTCAAGTGTAGGGAGAGAAGAATGGTGTGATGAGATGAAGAATGTACAAAAGTTCAAGCTTGGGGATTCCTGCACCCCAAGACATATTCAAGAGGTACAAGCGTCAAAACTTGGGGATGCCCAAGGCATCCCCTCTTCATCAATAAAGCAACAGGTCGTCTCTCTATGCGCTATATTTTTATTGTTTCATACGCTATGTGTTGTTCTTGGAGCATCTTTATTTTTTTTAGTTTAGTTTGTTTTGTTTGTTATAGAATATGTTGGATCCCGACATAATTGTTTTGGAGAAAGACCCTCTCCATTTTAATTGCATAGAACGCTCTAGTTTTCGTTGTTATTGTTCTGCGAGTGTTGTAGTTTTCTGGTACTGCGTTTAGCTCTTGTTCATTCACTTGAATTTTGTTCAGAGCTCGTTAGTATTATTTATTTGTGTTTGATTAGCTCTCTGATCAATATTTTATTTCATCTCTGAGAGTTATTTCAAATAAGTTGATTGGTGTTGGATACGAATAAAATATTTCATGACTATAGTGATGCAAAAAGGAAGCTTGTCTAGACTGTGGCATAGACTTTGGTATGTCATGTTGGATGTTATTCTTGCCATATGTTTAGTATTTATTGTTATAGCATGACTTGTTTCATATAGCTGAGAGTGCATAATGTGTCATTGAAAAAATCATGTGTTGTTTCCATCATAAAAGCATAATATTGTGGTATTCTCCTTTGATACTTTATTGGGTTGACTTGGCACATGCTTATACCATGTTATGACTATAACCAGTCAACTAAAGCCTCTATGATCATTTAGTTTTTGACTTATAATATCACTTTATGCTTTGATTGATAATGTTTTCTCTCTATGCATGATTATGGCCATTATTGCTCTCTTAGTTGGTCGCTCCTAGTCTTTTGTTAGCCTTCGCATGTGCTGAGTATGAATTCTACTCATGCATCCAACCACCATAAAATTTTTTTTGCCAATTTTGTCCACCATATCTACCTAGTACCATTATCGCTATTCCAATTAATCCATCATGTTTTTATTTATCTTCCAAATTAAATTTTGGCATGAGAAAATTAGTCAGTAAAGCTCTCACGAACTTGATGACGCATTTACTTTATTGCACTTAATAAACTTGATCATTGTGCCTATCTTATGAAGTTTATATGTTTGCAAATTTCTAGTTGGGAGTTAGTAGAACCATGCTTTCATGGGGAACACTTTCGACATTGCACTTATATTTAGTTAATGTCATGTTCTTTTGTTTATGGATGTCTAACGGTGCAAAATAAAATGGAAACTTGTAAGTCCATGGAGGTTGTATATGATTTAGAGAAACGCCTGGGCCGCTAATCTAAGCCATGCATTATTCATGGTGGAAATTTAAAGCTAAGCCATAGTGAGCATTCTATGAAGCATTTACAATAAAAAGCTAAACCCATAGTAAATAAAAAAATTACGGAGATGCTAGTTATCTGTTTGTCTTGTCATTTTGGCATGGGATTTCTCTTATAAGAGTACTTCCATATCATCGGGCAATAGGTACCCCGTTGGCGGTTCTCGATGATACATGTATACTTACAATGATAAGAACCTATTTGGGACCTAAGTTGAGTAGCATGAGGTTTAGGTACTCGCATTCAAGGGGCATGAGATTTTCAACTTAATTGTGATTTGCAAGCATATAGATCTTTTTTGACTCACATTAAATTTAACCATTCAAGATGCTTATGATAGGGGCAATGAGAGCTCAAAGCTAATAAGTACCATACTTTTTGGAAGGTTTATAAAACTTGTTTATCTTGCTTACTCTGCAAAGAGTCTCTCTTTTACTTTTATGTTGAGTCTTCATCTTCTACTTTATGCACCAATTAAGAGAGCATAGTTGTCATTCTTAATGCAATGTCCATAGTCCCAAAATAATTATTGATTGATTCATGATTGTGACTATTGCTTGTTCTTAACTTACTTGTATCTAGTCACCCTCTGAACTTTCAAGGTGTCCTAGCATTTATGTTTTGCTACTCCATAAAGGACATGTTGAGTACCACATTGTTATGTTTACTCTATGCTCATAAACAAACAGTTGCTTTCAATGCACTATTATTCATGATCCTTTGTTAGAGTTACTCTTCATGTTATAACATAGTTGCTAAGTTCTATTGAATTATATATATCATGCCTATGTTTGGAGTACTTAGATCCCAGCTCACAATGCTTTACATGCTTGATCAGGATTGTGTTGGCTTCATGTCACCTCAAAAATTATTTTGTTATCACTTACCTACTTGAGGATGATCTGGAGTTAAGCTTGGGGATGCTTGATACGTCTCAAATGTACCTATAATTTTTGATGCGCCGTGCTTGTTTTACATCAATTCATATATGTTTTGCTTACACTTCGTTGCACTTTTACATGATTTCCGGCACTAACCTATTAACAAGATGCCACAGTGCCAGTTCCCTGTTTTCTGTTGTTTTTGTATTTCAGAAAAGTTGTACAGGAAATATTCTCGGAATTGAACGAAACAAAAGCTGAAGTCAATATTTTACTGAAACAAAGACGAAGTCCAGAGAGGGGTCGAAGAGGCGCCACAGGGCGGCCAGACCACCCCATGGCGCTGCATGGGTGTGGCCCGCGCCTAGGGGTGGTGTGGGGCCGCCAGGCACCCCACCGACCTCAATCCTCCGCCTATTTATACATCTTCTTGGGAAAACCCTGGATACACGAGCCTCCATCCATGAAAAGTTCTGTCGCGACCGCCATCGCAAAACCCATCTCGGAGGGGTTCTGAAGCTCTTCATGGCACCCTGCCAGAGGGGAAAATCATCGCTGAAGGCAACTACATCGCCATGCCCGCCTCCGAAGTGATGCGTGAGTAGTTCATCCCTGGACTATGGGTCCATAGCAGTAGCTAGATGGTTGTCTTCTCCAATTTGTGCTTCATGTATAGATATTGTGAGCTGCCCTACATGATCAAGATCATCCTTATGTAATCCTACATGTTGTGTTTGGTGGGATCCGATGAATATTGTATACTATGTTGAGGTCGATTCTATATTCATGTCATATGTTATTTGTGATCTTGTATGCAATCCTTTGCTAGTGGATACTATGGCCAAGTAGATATTTGTGACTCCGGGAGGGGGTATTTATGCTCGATAGTAGGTTCATGCCTCTAGCTTTCTGGGAGAGTGACAATAACTTCTAAGATTGTAAATGTGTTGTTGCTACTAGGGAGAAAACAACAATGTTTAATCCGAGGGTAATTCTATGTTTTACTTTACACACATTGCTTAATGTGATAATCTGTTGCTTACAACTTATCACTACATGTTGTCGTATGCCAGTTGTTGTCATAACATGTGCGAAGTACCAATCCACAAATATTACATCCCTCAGAGTAGTACAACAGAAACATAGCTGGTCTTTATTTTACTCACTTTACAAGCCATATATGTACATCAGATTGGAGCTCCTCTTGGGTCCATAGAGGATAACTCAAAGGTTCTAGGTGAATCCTACTTAACTTATACAATATATATAGGTCCAGGCAGGCTAAGTACCATTTCTACTCGAGCTGCTAAATACTATAGAGTTCGTGCTGCTCGACTGCTACTACTTGTGTTGCTTAAGCGGTGTCTTCTTCTGGAACCTGCCCAGTTCCATAAACGATCAGATAATCTACCCCCTCTACTCCTCCAGAGAGGTCTGGTTCTTCATAGCAGATCCCATCTGCTCCTTTTGGTCCTTAATTTGCCTCCTCCAGGTGGTTCAGACAATAAGCATGGGATTATAAGAGGTATGAGTACGAGCGTACTCAACAAGTTCATTATAGGAAAGAGGTGTTTTATGCACTAGCTACATCACTAGACCAGAAAGTCATATGCCAATGTAGGTTTTTGTAAGCATTTCTTCAAAAGGTTGCTTTTATTCCGAAGAGCTATGTTCGTCAGCCTTCATCAGGCGTCTAGAACTTCATGGAGTTCCTTTCCAGCCGCGTTCGTAGTTCCAAAACCCGGAACAGGGAGTGACAGGTCACGATTCATTACACTCTGCAGAGGTGTGTTGCTTTACCCATAAGAGATCTTAACCTTGGTGCCAACTGGGCAGCTTTCCCGTCCACACTTCCGTGGTGCGAGGCCCGGTATAAGGTCCTAGCCAATCATTGCATTTCTCCGTGACCCCTCACACCCACACCCTATGTTCCAGTTCCGACATTGGGTCCTCACCGGTTAGCATATCAATTGGACATCATCCGACCTCGACTAATATCCCCGCCAATCAGCATACCCCATTGGGTATCATCCGACCTTGATACCTTCGTCGGCCTTCTGCAACCCATCATATACCACATTACCGTGTGGAATTAGAATGGGATCCCCACCCAACAGTTGTTATCGCAAGACACAACTGCTACGGTAAGCGCATCCGTTGATGTATGAGAGGGAGAAATACAACTGACTACTCTGACCCACTCCAGATCTTATGGTAAACACGGGTCTTACGGCACAAGAATCACTGGACGACATTTATTGTTAATCCTAGATGGATATAAACCCATTGCAATGGAACCTCCACCGTACTCATACCATGGTTCCATCGCCCATCACATAGTCATATTCATATTTATGAAAATAGTATTTTTGCTTTTCATGCAAGAGTGATAAGTATAGTACTTTGCAAGTAATTTGGTAAAAATACTCAAAGGGTCATGAGCAAGCGATGAACTTGCCTGATGACTACAAGGTAGTGCAGTTGGATTGTTTGGACTGGCCCTGGTCCTCTGTTTCTGAAAGATAGCATCATTGTCCGATAAGGGCAATGGTTAAAAATTCAAATATGCATGCTTTAGATTTTTAGGGTTGTTCCCCTTCCCTATGCTTAAACATTTAATGTCAGAGGTGGCGAACAATTGATGACGCGTGAAGCACACATCCGTTGGGAACCCCAAGAGGAAGGTGTGATGCGTACATTAGCAAGTTTTCCCTCAGTAAGAAACCAAGGTTATCGAACCAGTAGGAGATGAAGGCCACGTGAAGGTTGTTGGTGAAGGAGTGTAGTGCGGCGCAACACCAGGGATTCCGGCGCCAACATGGAACCTGCACAACACAATCAAGATACTTTGCCCCAACTTAACAGTGAGGTTGTCAATCTCACCGGCTTGCTGTAAACAAAGGATTAAACGTATGATGTGGAGAATGATGTTTGCTTGCAAAGAACAACAGAGAACAATGATTGCAGTAGGTTGTATTTCAGATGTAAAAGGACCGGGGTCCACAGTTCACTAGTGGTGTCTCTCCAATAAGATAAATAACATGTTGGGTCAACAAATTACAGTTGGGCAATTGGCAAATATAGTGGGCATAACAATGCACATACATATCATGATGACTACTATGAGATTTACTTAGGGCATTACGACAAAGAACATAGACCGCTATCCATCATGCATCTATGCCTAAAAGTCCATCTTCGGGTTAGCATCCGCACCCCTTCCAGTATTAAGTTGCAAACAACAGACAATTGCATTAAGTACTGTGCGTAATGTAAACAATACAAATATCCTTAGACAAAGCATTGATGTTTTATCCCTAGTGGCAACAACACATCCACAACCTTAGAATTTTTTGTCACTGTCCCAGATTCAATGGAGGCATGAACCCACTATCGAGCATAAATACCCCCTCTTGGAGTTACAAGTATCAACTTGGCCAGAGCCTCTACTAGCAACGGAGAGCATGCAAGATCATAAACAACACATATATGATAGATCGATAATTTACTTGACAAAGTATTCCATATTCATCGGATCCCAACAAACACAACATGTAGCATTACAAATAGATGATCTTGATCATGATAGGCAGCTCACAAGATCTAAACATGATAGCACAAGAGGAGAAGACAACCATCTAGCTACTTCTATGGACCCATAGTCCAAGGATGAACTACTCACGCATCAGTCCGGAGGCGGGCATGGTGATGTAGAGCACTCCGGTGATGATTCCCCTCTCTGGCAGGGTGCCGGAGGCGATCTTCAGAACCCCCCGAGATGGGGTTGACGGCGGCGGCGTCTCAGTAACTTTTCTCGTATCATGGCTCTCGGTAGTAGGGTTTTCGCGACGGAAGGATTATATAGGCGAAGGGGCAGAGTCGGGGGATGCCAGAGGGGCCCACCCCATATGGCGGCGCGGCCAGGGGTGGGGCCACGCCCCCTATGGTGTGGCCGCCTCGTGGCCCCTCTTCGTCTCCTCTTCGGTGTTCCGGAAGACTCCATGGAAAATAAGACCGTGGGCTTTTGTTTCGTCCAATTCCGAGAATATTTCCTGTGTAGGATTTCTGAAACCAAAAACAGCAGAAAACATGAACTGGCGCTTCGGCATCTTGTTAATAGGTTAGTGCCGGAAAATGCATAAAAATGATATAAAGTGTATATAAAACATGTGAGTATTGTCATAAAACTAGCATGGAACATAAGAAATTATAGATACGTTTGAGACGTATCAATAATCAAAATTTATAAATACTCCTTAAGAGTTATTAAAATATTCCTTTGTGATTTTTATTAAGGAGTTTATTCAAAGAAAATATTTATTTTCTTTTATTCCAATTTTCTTAGAATAATAATGAGTTGTTATTCTTCTCTTAATTATTAAAAATCTTAGAACTTCTTTATTCAATTTTATTGGTAATATTTCATCATAATCATTTAATATTTTTTCAATCTATGATGAAAGTATTTAATTTGAATAGCTCTCAAAATTTTAAGTGGTCTACATATTTTTTTTGAGTTATTATAGGGGTTTTAGATTTATTTTCAAATTTATAAAAAAATCCCATGGTCAAATGACCATTTTACCCCTCCCTGGGCCCACTGGTCAGACCGACCTAGTGGTTTGGTTGGACCAGCCCCTTAGGCTCGGCCCAACCGGCTCACTCGCTCGCGTCCTCCTCTCCTCGACCTAACCCTAATTTCCCTCCTCTCTCGCGACTCTGCATCACCAGCGTCATCACCGGCGTCTCCCGGCCGTCTCCGGCTGTCCCTGGTGGCGTGGTTGGTTGCAATCGACGTGTCTGGTGACGCCGCCTCTTCCTATCCGCTTCGATCTGGAAGATTTGGTCGCCTTCGCTCGTCATCGACCCCCTACTGCAACTAGGGTTGCGGTGTTCGCAGCAATTCTCGTCGCGTTGGTGTTCCTGGGCGCCATGGTGGTGCTCAGGGCTCACTGGTGGTGCGCCAGAGCTGCGGTGCTCGGCGTGGACGCGGTTTGGTCGCGGCCTGGCGCCGCCATGACCAGGCTTGTGCCGCCGTGCCGCCATGGACACGCCTGCAGCGCCTCCGCTCCAGGTACATGCCTCCTGCTATCTCTCTCTCTCTTATCCTCTTCTTCTCCAAGCTCTAGGGTTACTGGCCAAACCTCCCTCTCTGAGATGTTGGCCATGCCGTGCTGCTACCATGGTTGTGCTTGCTGCTGTTGCTATTGCTCTAATGCATGAACTGATGTTGCTGCTACTGCTCTACTGCATGAACTGATGTTACTGCTAGCTGCTGCTACTGCTCTACTTGCTATGCTATTGGCTATGTTGTTGCTACTATTCATTGAGCAAGCTCTGCTTGCTACTGGTACTCTAGCCTATCCGTATTGTCCCTATGATTGCCTCCTGTGGCTATTACTGCTGGCATTCCTTGCATTTGCAAGTGCCAATCATGCCTGTGTGATGTTGTTGTGAACCTCTGGCTAATACTAGGGATTGCTTGGATATCCTGTTGCACAGATTCATCCATTCTTGATGATGTGTTTCTGGATACAATTATAAAATTGTTCATACAATTTCTATTGATGCAATTGTTATTTATCTATAGCAATTCAGTAACTCCAGTGAGTTACTGATGCTCTAGCTTGCTCTTGCAAGCTCAAGTGATCATATGATCACCATTTGCTTGATACTGACTCTCTGTGATTACTGATGGATAAATGTGCTATTGCATAACATTTCACCATGTGCTGGTGGATGCTTGTGCTTGGTAAAGCATGTGTATGTGCTTGCAGTGCTCTAGTTGATGCTTAGCAAGTGTCTCTGTTACTTGTCAGTTAATTACTTCATTTATCTATGCAGTTTATCATGTATCAGTGGATAAATGAGATGAACTGTTGTGCAGTGATGACTCTTGTGTTATAATTGCTTGAGCTAGAGGGATGCCAACTTATGCTGGGGACCCTAGCTCCATTTTGAACCCATATGGGAATGATAAGTGTGTAAGGCTTGATGTTTGGATGGTTTTGTGTGGTTGAGTTGGCCTTAGCAGTAACAATCTGCTGTTTTCGTATCTCCCACCTCCGTTGGCTTTCTGTGAATGGATATGTGCTTGCTGGGTGATCAAACTTGATTGCCAGCAACTTTTGATGTTGAAAATATTTACAGATACATATATTTATGCTTTTATCTGATGGTGTCAAAGGGCTAGTGTAGTCTGGTAGGTTTAGGTTAAGTATCTGGGATGGTTTCCTTCCTATTTCCATTTGGAAGATGCTACCACTGGTCTGGTTGGCATAACCATGGTCATATGCTTGATTCATTCCTGGTATTTGCCATTTCCACCAGGCTACACTTGGTCTATGACCAAATGATGATCAAACAGGGTTTATCCACCCTTATGTGCTTGTGTGTAGCATGGTTGTGCAATAATATGAACAAAACCATCTGGTTTGTTCATGTTTCAATGGTATACCTCACTCCAGCTCCTAGGTTTTGATGATGTAGAGGATTGCTTCTATTTGGTTGATTGGTGCTTGCCCTGCTCCTCCTAGCTGGCTTGTGCTGGTTCTACTCCATCAGCTTGTTCAACAATCACTTCTTCTTTGTGGAAAAAGAACTGGAACTCTGTTGTTCTTGTGTTCTTGGGTGTTCTTGGTGTTCTTGCTAGCTCTGGCTAGCTTGGTCGATGAATGGCTAGGGTTTTGTGATTAAAAGGTTTTATATCAACCTTTCCTGGCTTCCTTGATCGACAGCAAGGCCTAGTGTATTTTGGTGACTTCCCTGGCTTGTGTGTGCTGGTCATGCACACAGCCTTGTGAGCTGCCTGTGTGGTTCCATGGTGGAACTTGGGAATTTGGTGGATCAGCTCGGCTAGTCTGGTCTTATCCTTCATAATTCCATTCTTTCTAACCTTCCAAGTGGCATTGCCACTTGTCAGCAATGTGCATTTGTTGTTTGTGTTCTTATGCAGGGATCAAGGATTATCAAGAGATTCTACTTATACTAGATGATCAAGAAGATCAAGAATCTAGATAGGTTTAGCTTAGCTTAGTTCTTCAATTCATTGTAATTTTCCTTTTTCTTTTTCTTTTATCAATTTCTAAAATGATTATGTAATAATTATTATATTTGGATATTGTAAAGACAATGTATCTTGTGTGATGATCAATAAAGCTCAATGTTTCTCAAATGAGCTTATTGTAATATATATCTATTCTTTTATTATTTGAATTATCCAAATATAATATTATTTGTTAAACCATTACTTGTCTTAAATTTTATGTATTGTTTAAGTTTGAAAATCAATTCAAACTCATTTCAAATGCAATCACTCAACTCTAAGTGTTGAATTCAAATGTCTCCCCTCTTTCAAAACCCTAATTCAGAAGAGATCATGTCCAAGTTTGTCGCACTCTCGAAACCCTAATCCTGGCTAGTGTCGAGAGAGAAACTTCTTCCCTCTTAGGTTTTATGTAATTAAGCGCGAATTTTTTTCTAGTTTTGCGATGAAATGCACATCCCTTTTCTAATTCTACCTCGTAAACATCTGAAATCCCGGGATATTACAGCCTTTCCCCCTTAAAGAAAACTTCGTCCCGAAGTTGTGGTTGGTAATACCTGAACAGTTCTGGATATGCTTTCCTTAAACCCTCTTCCTTTTCCCAAGTGGCTTCCCTCTCAAGATGATGTTTCCATTGTATCTTGCATCTTGATGGCTCTATTTCGGAGTTTCTTCCAAATCTCTTCCAGAATCTTGGATGGCTTCTCAATGTAAGTCAAATCTGGCTGAAGATCTAGGTCTTCATGGGATACTGGTTCATCTGGTGTCTTTAAACATCTCTGAAGTTGTGAAACATGAAATACACTGTGTACCAAGGCTAACTTTCCAGGTTGTTCCAATTCAAAAGCTAACCCTCGGTTCTGACTCAGTATCTCGAAAGGTCCGATATATCTTGGAGTAAGTTTTCCCTTAACTCCAAATCTCTGAAGACCTTTCATCGGACTTACCTTTAAGTATACCATGTCCCCAACCTTTGGTTCCCATGTCCTCCTCTTCTGATGTGCATAGCTTTTCTGTCGACTTTGGGCTATTTTAAGTCTATCCCTGATCACATCAATGATTTTTTGTTTCTCCTTCACATAGTCAGGGTCAAACTCCTTACTTGATCCTGCCTCATACCAACATATGGGCGATCTACACTTCCTTCCATACAAAGCCTCAAATGGTGCCATCTTAATATTGCTTTGATAACTATTATTGTAGGAAAACTCCGCTAAAGGTAAATGCTCTTCCCATGATCCTCCAAAATCTAATGCACAAGCTCTGAGCATGTCCTCTAGTATTTGATTTTTTCTCTCGGTCTGTCCTCCTGTTTGTGGATGATAAGCGGTACTATAATCTAACTTGGATCCTAAGGCTTCTTGCAATTGTTTCCAAAAAGAAGATGTGAACACAGATCCTCGATCTGATACTATTTTCTTGGGAACTCCATGTTTGCTCACAATCTCCTTGATATAGATATCTATAAGTTTCTCCCCACTATCCTTCTGGTTTACCGCTATGAAATGTGCACTTTTCGTCAACCGGTCCACGATTACCCATATCATATCCTTCTTTTTATTGGTCATGGGTAGTCCGGTGATAAAATCCATTCATATCTCTTCCCATTTCCACTCCAGAATTGGTAAAGGTTGTAATGGTCGTGCGAGACTTTGATGTTCAGCTTTCACTCGTTGGCAAGTATGACATTCTGCCACATATTTGGCAATTTCCCTCTTCATGTTATTCCACCAAAACAACTCCTTTAAATCCATGTACATCTTAGTACTTCCAGGATGGATTGAATATGGTGTTTCATGTGCTTCTCTTAGTATTAATTCCTTAATTTCAGCGATGTCTGGAACACAAATCCTCTTTTGAAACCATAAAGATCCAGACTCTCCCAGGTTGAATTCTGATGGTCTACCTCCATCAATTCTTCTTATTTCCTCCATGATGAATGGATCATCCAATTGACCCATAATGATTTCATTTTTCAAGTTCATATTCAAATCTTCTGCAACTTGTAAAGCTGATAATCCCTCATGTGCTTCCTTTTCCCAGAGTTGTATATGTGCTTGACTTATCTCCCTCTTCAATTATGTTGGTAACTCTTGTTCTACCCCTCATGTACTCTTCCGAATTAAGGCATCAGCTACAACATATATTTTTTGAAACCTATCGGCTACAACATTAGCCTTTCCTGGGGTATAATTGATGGTTAAATCATAATCCTTGATCAATTCAAGCCACCTTTTCTGATATCATTGTTGAGAGTGTCCACTAGTGAAAGTATGATCCCTAGGCCTTGTTTTCAAGCATTGAAACACCGTTTACAACTAGTTCGGCTACATATTTGCTTGCTGCCATTTTTATTTCAGATTGCAATTACCACTCGTAATCATCCATATTACTTGTATTTCACTATCTCTTCGCCGAACTAGTGCACCTATACACCTGACAAGTGTATTGGGTGTGTTGGGGACACAAGAGACTTCTTGTATCGTAATTGCAGGGTTGCTTGAGAGGGATATCTTTGACCTCTACCTCCCTGAGTTCGATAAACCTTGGATTATCCACTTAAGGGAAATTTGCTGCTCTTCTACAAACCTCTGCACTTGGAGGCCCAACACTATCTACAAGAATAGAAGCGTGTGTAGACATCAGACACATACTTTCCCTCTTCTAGTTTCTTTGGTAAGTATCGAGTAATCTGATCATCATAAATATTGAAGACTATCTCCCCTCTAGTGCAATCAACATTTGCTTCTACAATACTCAAAATTAAATGGTCTCCCTAGTATAATAGATAGTTTATCATCATGAGGAATATCTAGGATTATGAAGTCAGTGGGTATGACATTTTTATTAGTTCTAAGTAAAACATCTTCTATCATCCCCACAAACTTTTTAGTTGTCTTATTCGCCATTTTCAAAGTAATGGATGTAGGAGAATAATCTCCTAGGCCTAGTTTCTTATAAAGATCATGGCATAACACTAACACCTGCACCTAGGTCACAAAGAGCATTATGTATACTATTTTTTCCTATTTCACAAGTAAGGGTAGGTATGCCAGGATCACCTAGTTTAGCTGGGAGTTTATCTCCATAACTAGTCATTACGAGCACAATTGTAGTTACTTTCTTTTTCTATTAAGAATATCTCAAAGGAATTTAGTGTATGTAGAAACTAATATAGCATCTGCTAACGGAAGTTCTAAACGAAGTTTACCAAGAGCATGAGCAAAAGCATGATAAAGGTGTTGACTCTAATCGACCTTCATTCTATCAGGATAAGGAAGATCCTTAGTAGGTACCTTTGGTTTTACCTTTGGTGCTGGCTCTGGCTCCTTGGCTTTCGGCTTCTGCTTAGCCTTCTGCTTCTCTAACTTCTTTTCTTTCGATATTATTTCTTCTTCTTCTTCTTCTTCTTCTTATTTTTATCGGCTTACCACCTCTTCTTCTCTGGGGTCTACCGTCTCAGCGTCAGAATCATACACCTCATCTTGATTCTCTGTATCTTCTTCTAGGTTCTCTTTCGAGGATTCTTTCTTCTTTCTTCGTTCTTCAAGGTCAATATCATCTTGTGGATCAACGAGGTCATTCTCCTCTTGGGTCATTCTTTTAAATTCTTTGGATTTGCGAGCCTATTCTTCTTGATACCAAACTGGACCTGTAGGTTCTTGCGTTTATGTACCTCATCTTGTAACAACATTAGTAGAAATAGTTTTAATAAAATCTTTTTGACTTAAAACCAAAGCTTTATATTTAGCTATTTGGTCACATTGTACTTGAACCATGTCATGATGTTTACTTAAGTGCTTAGTTGCGTGACTCAAATCTTCTAGTGTTCCTGCTAAAGCATTTATATCGCTCTTGTGGAGCATTAGTTGTCTAAACATTAGCTCTTTAAATTCAGTTTTTTGATACCAACATTTTTTCATTTCCATGTCAAGATCATCCTCAACTACCGTAGCATGTAGTTCATTAGTCTTGCTTTCAATTGCCAGCTTAGTTGGTATACCTTTCTCTTTCATTGATTTTTAACTGCAAGCATAAGTTCAGGGGTTATAAAGAGCATACATTTCTTCGATTCAACCTCACCTAAGAGATTGTATTGCTCATCATTAAAAGCTCTCTCGATAAAAAGTTTTATTGCCTCTCTGTAGGTTAATGAATTTAGAGTTCCTCCTGCACATGCATCAACCGTTTGTTTAGATTCATCATTAAGATCACCATAAAAATATTGTAAGATAACATGGTCCATAAAACCATGATTGGGAACCCTCGTAAATAATCTGGAGAATATTCCCCAAGCTTGAGCAAAGATCTCTCCAATATTTTGGAAGAAATTAGTAATCTCCCTTTTTACATGTATAGTCTTATAGAAAGGATTAAATCTATTCATGAATTCTTAAACGCAGTCTTTCCATCTAGCAATAGTATTTCTTGGTAAGGCTTGCAACCATTGGAACGCCTTGTCCTATAAGGACCAACGAAGTAATTTAAGAAGTAATAAATCTTTTGGAAAATTCCTAGGCCCAACTATCTCACATATATCATTCACTTTAGTTAAGTGAACTCTTGGATATTCGTATTGTTCTCCTGAAAAGGCATTATCTTGCATCATAATTAGTAACTCATGATCTATCTCATATTCGATGCCCTTAAGATCAGGATAAACAATAGAACTTTTTGCAACTAACATTGAAGGAGTTCCATTCCCCCTAAGGTTTTGCTAGACTCTGCTACCTTAGCTGTGATGGATACATTTTCCGTCATGATACTTAAACTGTTTACGACTACAATACGCGAATTAACTAGATTTTGAATAACATCCAGGCGTCTAGAGTCTGGTACTCGATCAATAAAGTTTGGCTGATAAAATCTACCTGAGCGTGTGGAACCTCTGTCCTCAACAGAGATCATCAAAACTTACAAGTGTCAAGAAACAAACACCCAAAGCATAGCTCCCCGGCAACGGCGCAAGAAAATAGCTTGATGGCCTGCGAGAACACATGGTCATTCATGCATATTTTAGTGGAAGTATTATTTCCAGTTTTTATATCGTATCCCAACAAGGAGCGTAGGAGGATGTTTATTTGCGGTGTTTCTGTCATACCCAAGGTGTCACATGTGTTAGGTGAATTGACTACAAGAATTGAAGTGGAAAATAGTGAGTGTAAATGATAGGATTCTGGCGGAGTATTGATAATGCAGTAAAGTATATATAGTGCATAAAAGTAAACAACTAATAAAAAATGAATGGGTTTCTACAGATGAAAAGGTAGGCGCGGGGTGATTCGGTTCATGGCGATAGTGAATGTGCTTGGTGGAATAAATGTGATAAGTGAATATGATTCTTCCTATTTATATATGAGAAGGCAAGCAATCCATAAGAGAGAAAGACTCATCTTGGTAGATTTCATCTTCCTTCAATAATCCTTCTGCCTGTTACCAAAGCTATGGTCAGCGCATCTATTAAGGTGGTTAAACTGGAGTAAAGCTTTAAGCTCGGTGGTTCCTTGTGATTCCTCGAATATTGCTAGATCCTCTTTGATATCGACTGTGTCACTTGGGGGTCGCTGATTCACTAGCACACAAATTCATGTTTATAAGTTCTTGAGATCATGCTATCTGAGCCCTTAAATTAGATAACAACATTAGGTGCACATAAACATTCATATTCATATATAATCATCTTAATCATAAATTCACAAATAGATGGAATAAACTTGGCACATCACATCTCACCAATCCCCTACATCTGTCACGCCAATGAGATATACTCACATATGAGAGGAGAATAACATAATGAGATCATAGAAAAGTAAATGGAGTTCATCTTGATATTACCGTAGCAAGCCACAACAGTTGAAGATCAAATCAAATACAAACCAATATGGAATAGAGGTTTCAATCCCTAATCTTACAAGTATGAATCTCTCTCTCTCTCAGTACAAGTGGGGTGTAATGGATGAGGTGGTGTTCTTGATGAGATTGATCTTCGATGGAGTCGAGGATGGTCTTCTCCTTCTTCAAATCTTATATCTTCTATTCTCGGGCGAATGGTGGATGCTACGTTGTGTTTTTAGTCTCGTACCCTTCACGAAAAGGGTTTGGTTTGATAAGGGTAAGGCAGCGCCGCCCAGTACGGGCGGGCGGTATGGTCACCTCCACCCGTACCGATGCCCGCTAAAGCCCTTGGATCGCCAGGATGGATTTAGCCTCAAAAGGAAATGTCTTTATTTCGTTGCAATTAGCATAAATGTTCTTGGATCCTCTAGAAATGATGGTTTCCTAAAATACATAATTCAAAAGCAAGGTTTTGTCTGGATTGTGATATTAGCATTAGTTGAAACACAAAATCCAATGAAAACCAATGAAACCAAGGGATAAGTGGTGGAAAATCCGTAGTAAAAAACATCGAATTTTGGAGCTATCAGTGGCGTCACGGGTTCATCACACTGTTCACACATTCTTATTTCAAGTGACATGGGTGGAAAAAGGTGGTTGTTAATTAGTACACCCTCAACAATCCACATTAATCACACGTAAAAAAAGCTTTCCATATCAAAATTCTGGCGACACAATAATCAGATGGAGTGAGAGAGATCTATCCATAAAATACATGATCAAACTGACACTATCAAGAATTTATGTTTCCAAATGTGCAACATGTGATGCCCAAGAGAATATGTCATGCAAAGAATGTGTTGTTTTTCGATGATGGAGAGGTGGTGAGGTAGCAAGAAGAGAGAGGAAATGAAAATATTGAGAGTAGCAGAGGATTCAAGGTTAAAAAAAGCCTTACACGCATGCTTTTGCCACCACTTGACACTTCTAGGGGGAAGCATCTCTTTTGAGTAGGAATCTATGTTAGGGTCTACACTTCCTTCTAAAAGGTTTTGAAGACCATAGGCTGCTTTGAGGGCGCTTGGCATGAGCAAGAGATATTCATCCATGAGAAAGGAAAAGCACCGCCGCATAGAGGTGCCTTAAGGTTGTAGAGATTTGAGTTTTGAGAGGCAGAAAAAGTGGCTCATTTGTTGTGGAGTCCTTGACGCGTCGAGTCACCTCACCCCCTTCCAAGAAAAAATAGAATGTTTGAGGCTGAATAAATGAAAGGTTGCAATTCTATGTTCTGATTTTTGGCCCAATAAAGCCCACCAAGGAAACCCTAGTGTTTATGAGTATATTTACACGGTTCGTTGGATCCCTCTCCTCTCTCCTTTTCTCATTCACTCCTTTTTTTTTCTCTTGTGCGCTCTCTTCTCCTCTCTCCCACGGAACCACAGATGGCGGCGCAATGTCTACCCCAACGTTGTATCTCCTATGACACCTCCGCCCATCTTTCCACGTGCATCCGCCTTTGCTCTCCTACCATCACCGCCACCAGAAGACACCGTCATGCATCCAAACAAGCGCATAGGGTCAAATCCCTTGGTTTTGCCAACACCGAGTGTTCAAGCGCAATTAAGGGTATGCGGTCAGCAACTTTGTTATCCTTGGGAGCAGATAATGATACTATGATGAGAAATTGAGCAGGCGAGTTGAACCTTATTTTGTTCTTTTCGGTGTTCCCTTATTATTGTAGATATGTCTGATTCCTTTATTCAAGCCCTTACAAAAGATATGTTTCGATCCCATCCACCGTCCACCTACTTTTCTTTGTCAATAACCGGTTCTTCTCGAAGCAAAAAAGTTGTTCGCAATATTATATATATATATAGTTATAAAATATGGATGAGCAAGTTGTAGATAGAAAGAAGTGAGGCTGATAAAATTCATAGTATGTGGAAGAGATCCTGAGTTGGAATTGATGGTCAGCCAAACCCAAGTTTGATCCATAGGTGTATTGAATTTCGGGTGTCTCATCGAAGGGCTTGAGTCGGTCGGTCGGTTTCAGTGAGGTGTGAGTGTAGTTTGCGTAAATTGTGTGCCATATTTGAAAAGAAAAATAGTTGTGAATGTTTTATTTTAAAGTCTGTACTTTGATGTCACCTTGCTAATTGGAAAAATTGTAGGCTCCACGGTCCCAAATTTGGGAAGAAATAAGGGCGGATTTTACAGATTTGGGAGGAAATTAAAGAGGGCTGCAAATCTGCAAGGAAACAGGAAAGATTTTGCTCGGCCCCCAACCCCAACCCTCCCGTTACGCGTTCCCGTTCTCCTTCCGACGCGGCTTCCTCCCCCCGTCCCCGTTCCCCTTCAAGTTCTCGCGCTCCCTCGCCCGCCACGGCCCAAACCCTCCTCGCCCGCCCGCCACCCCAAGCCCCCGCCGTCGTCCCCCTCCCCCGCTCGACCGGGCACGCGCGGAGCCGGGATCCCCCAATCCGGGCTCGGGATTGATTTCTCCTTCTGTCGATGGTAAGCAAGCCCTAGTGTTTTTTTTTTTTCTGTATGTGTAGAGATTTCCTCTGTTCCGGGAGCGGGTTTCTTGCTCCGGCAGCCCGACCACCGCGACCGATCGATCGAATCGAGGTTCTCCGACACAACTCCTACGCTTCATTGCTCGATTAGCCAGTCGCTGGCCCGCGTGCTCCGCGGCGTCGTGATTCGGGCTCCTCCGCCTCCGCTTCCCCGGGCGATCGATCGCGCGGGGTCGATCCGCCTCGGTTGACCCCGCGGCGAGCCGCCTGCGCATCCGCCGCCAATCCTCAAGCACGCATTGGCGTTAGGGCGGTGTTAGCTCGTATATGCAACTTATGTACCAGTTCATTTTCACTGCGTATTCTATCCTATGCGCTTGCTTTGCTTTCTTTGTTTTTTCCCCCATTTCATGTTGCTGTGCATTGTGCTGCTGATTGGTAACTGACTGTTATTCTGGTTGCAGCCCTCCGCCGCTCAGACGGCGATGCATTGACGTCCATTTGGTGGAGCATATGCATCTGGGGCAGGCGTCGTCGCACCTGTCTGGGGCTCTGGGCAGATGAACCCGGGCAGCGCTCACTGGACGCCGCAGCAGCAACCCGTGCAGATGAATCCAGGCAGCGGTCACGGTATGCCGCAGCAACAACCCGTGATGCCGCAGCAACAGCCCGTCATGCCGCAGCAACAACAGACGCAGGCTGCTTCGGGGCAAACCTCCGCGGATCGCTTCAAGGCGATGCGGATACGCATGCTTCAGAGGATGTAAGCCTGCTTTTACTCGTCCCCAAAATGCGCTAGTGGATCACTTCTGGTGCAACAACAACTAGTGCTTTCTTGTTGAAGTGTACATTAGCAGAGGAATGTGCATTTTAACAACAAGCTTGAATTATGATGTTAACTAACATCTACTATTTAACATTGCCAGAGTAAGTATTATTGCAAAGCAGAGGAGCCTTTCTTCCATGACGCCAGAGGTGCTGCACTATGCGAGGCGGGTTGAAGACGTTCTGCACAAGACATATCCGACAATGGTAAGTCCTAACCATTCATTTTTTTTCCTTTTAACTTAGGCACGGAACAAATAAACCTTGCAGGCCTAACAAAGAAGAGATGAAACTTTATTTCTAAGCACGCTCCAGATATGTCTGTGCACCTGCACGCCATTTAATATTTGATTACCTGTGAGCAGGCTGCTTACTATGCAATGATAACGGGATCACAGAATGGACCTCTGAATCATGCTTTTCAGACCGTTATAGCCGATAATCGGCGACGCCAACAATTGGCGGGGCAGGTAGCATCTGGCTCCAGCTATGGCACAATGATTCCAACACCAGGTATGGCTCAGAGTGCAAATGTGAACTCTGCAGCGTCCCATTTGATGGACACCAGATTCACAGGTGGTAACTCAAATACAGGTGCGCATAACTTTTCCTGGCTTATATTTGGATATATCAGATACTCCTTTTTTGTCCAGCAGGTCGTCTTTCTCATTCTTAGTACTTACTCTGTTTACTCTTAGGTTCTATGTATAATGGGCATCAGAATACATCCACCAATATCCCAGGTGGCATCCCTGTGGACACAACTTCAGAGGGCATGCAACGTCCAAGTCATATGATCCCAACTCCAGGATTTAGCAACCATCCAACTTCGCTTCCTAATTCTGAGTACCCAAGTGGAGCTGGATGCTTGAATGTGGAGTCAAATATTGCGCCACAAATGCAGCATCAAGAGAAGCCATTTGGTAGTAATCAAGGTTATCAAATGCAGCCCCTTGGGAGCCTTGCTGTTTCTACGGTGCATTCAAACATTTTGGATAAGTCCTCATATGGTTCGTCAGATGCAAAAATGAATGGTGGAATGGGCATACACAGTTCAAATATGCAGCCAATAAACAGAACCACGGGATCACAAGCTTGTGCTAACCTAGCTCCTTATGGTAACAGACCGTTGCAGCAACAGTTTGATGCTCCTCTGCCACAGAAGTCACCAAGTACGTCTCCTGTCATTTTATTGGAAACCCTCTTCTATACCATTTTGTTTGATAATTTGTGCCTCGACAAATCGGAAAACTACTGTGTAGTGATCCCACTGAAACCTCGTTACTTCTAATTCTGGAAAAGGTATATGGGTTTGGAATCTAAATCTTGATTTATCCGTCTTGATTCTCACATTTGGAATCTAAATCTTGATTTATCCGTCTCGATTCTCACATAACAGGAATGCATTTCAGAAAGAAAGAAAAAAATCTTGAAACTTACTCTATTTATTTAGGAGCAAAAGTAAATTATGTGTTTACCTTTGTTCGATATAGTACAAAATAAATGCTACATGTTGCAAAAGAAGATATCCTTCCTTGCTACCATAATTTTGGTGGTGTTACAAGTGCAGATTTAGTGTAGCAAACCTTGCTCTTACATGGTACTACCTTGCTCTTACGTGATACTGTAGGACATACTGTTCAGGTGTCGTTGAGTCAGTGGCCCAGCAGGGTCAGAATTGGGAAGGTCTTACTTTTTTAGTGATGTTATCTCAATTTTTTTTATTGTTTCCTCTGATAGAATGTTTATTTTGAATATCAATTTTGGTTCTTGAAAAATCAATTAACTTTCTGATAATCCTTCCTCTGTACAAGGATTAGTATTGAAGCATGCAAAGTAATGATGAATGAAGAGTCTTCTCTTAGTAAAAGTTGTTTTTGTCCTCCCTTTGCTCTGTAGAGATTTATGTCCTCCAGAAGTATGTTTCTTGTACCATTTATCTAAGTATCAAACTATATATAACTAATAAACAATAATACATGTGATAGTATGTGTAGTTTTTGAAATTCTCTAGCAAAGTTTCTATGTATTTTGGCGAATTATATTGACAGTACATTCAAATAAAACATTCTTTTATGTTAGAATAGAATAAATCATTGCCAATAAATGTCTTAATCCTTATGATCTTACTCTGATCATAATACTTGATTGCAAATTTAGTCATATCTATATTGTAGGATGTATAACATTAAAGAGACTTGTATTTGTAGCTTCTATCAGCTCAAGTATTTTCAGTAGAAGTGCACTAGGCTTATCTTGTTGCTAATCGTTTGGGGCGGTATTGCTTATTTTGATGAACTTCATATTGTAATATGGTTGACCGTGAGGCTTTTACCATCATAAGTTGGTCTCACTTGTGTTGGATCTGATTTATTTGAGTAGCAAAGTAATACTTGCTTGATGCGTTTGGCACTGGAAAACTTTTCTTCTACAACGTTAGTTGATATGGCTGTTTCTAGAAGTTTCTAGGAAACTGATTCATCCACCCTAACAGGTACAAGTAACCATCATATGAAAGCCCAAGTCTTGACTCCGCCAGACAAGGTGAACTTTAGTACATCACAATTTTCTCATTATCAACTACTTCAGCATTGCTGCAACCATATTGTAAATCTCAAGTAGCAGAAAAAAAACATTTGACTAATGGTTTTTTATTGAAAAGCAGGCTCAGCATTATAGTTGCCAGAGAAAAATGGTACAAGATGGAGGACAACAGCCAGTTTCATCCGATGGGCACATTGTTGGGTGTACTGTGACTTCACTTGACTCTAAGCTGTCAAATCTCTCAACAAAAGAAGTTAAACATGAATCAGCAAACACCAATGATGAAATTAATCAGCTGCGGTGGTTACTGATGTTAAAGCATGCAGAACACTGTGTGGCTCCTGTGGGAAGTTGTAAATCTCAGCATTGTGCTCGTGTACAGGAGATTGTGAAGCATTTTAGACACTGTCAGACAAAAAATTGTTCATATCGGTACTGCGTGCAGTCAAAGAAGTTGTCTTGTCACTATAAGAACTGCATTAATGAGCAGTGTACTCTTTGCAGCAAGGCAAAGATAAGATTGCGCCGCTCTTCTGAACAAGCACACAAGAACAGTACTGATGACCATATATTAATTGCGAAGCAGAGTGCGGTTCAAAGAATTACCAATGGTGCACTCGAGGATAAAATGGATATTGACCTTGTCAGAGTTGAAACTACTGATGAGCAGCCATTGGCACCGAAACGTTTAAAGTTGCATCACGTGTCTCCCAATGCATCAAAGAATGGACATGGAATCCCTTATGTCTCTGTTCATGAACCAAAGCCAGTGTTGCGGGAGCAAAAAAACAATATGCTGCCGAAACAGGAGGCCGGTCTGAGGGTTGATACGCAACATCCAGTAAATCCAATTGGTCATGGTATTGATGGAAAAGTAAGTGTTGTGAAAAATAACATGATGCCTCATGTTAAGCAAGAAAATGTATTGGCTGACAAAGATAAAAATGAGAATTTTCTTGATCTTAAGAACAAAACAAATGGTCGTATGGATGTTACAGTGTCTAAATCAGGGAAACCGAAGATAAAGGGTGTTTCACTCACAGAATTGTTCACTCCAGAACAAATTAAAGAGCACACCGACAGTCTAAAGCAATGGGTTGGTCAGGTATGCTTCTTGAACTTGAAAGAATCTCTAGTATGCTTTAGTATCTTTTTTCGGAGTTGCTAGAAAAGTGGATCTAAAGGGGTGCCAAATGAACTTAGAAAACTCAAATGGATATTGTCAAATTTCTTCTCCATTGTTTTCCTATGTTAAATATGGCAAATATTTTGAAGTAACTTACTCTCTTATTGGTGTAACTAGCAAAAATGTTACAACAATATAGATTAATTATGTATATAGAGTGGGATAGGAATGAGGATGGCTGGATGTTCATGTGAATCATAAAGGCTAAGAAACGCGACTGCGTCTTTAAAATTATTATCATTAAATAACTTAGGAACTGGCATTTCACTTACATGTTGATCTTTTTATACATCCCTGTCATTGCCGGATCCATGTGCTCAGGTCCAGAGTTTAAGAAAAAACTGGCTTCAAAAAATTTCACTCCTTAGTCTGTCAGTCATGAATGTTATATGTTTTGGATCGGACAGTTTTTTACTTAAATATGTAGAAAATAAGTATTAAAAGCGAATACATAAACTTTTTGACCCTGATCAATGTTGTATCACTGCTGGAAGTTTAACCCCTGACGTTTCATATTTTTTCTTTTTTGAATAGGTAGACTTTTTGAAATAACTCGTTACTGCAATTAAAGTTTTACATAATGTAAGCATATCCTACAATTAAATGCTTGTGGCACTATAAAGTATAAACTATTTTGTCTGTTCCATTGTTTGGCAGAGCAAAGCTAAAGTTGAAATGAATCAAGCGATGGAACATTCGGACAGCGCATGCCAGCTTTGCGAAGTAACGACGCTTAATTTTGAACCTCCACCGATATATTGTTCTTCCTGTGGTGTTCGGATAAAACGAAATGCACTATACTACACTGCTCCTACAGCTGAGACCTGTCACAACTTCTGTCTTTCGTGTTTCAACGCTCGCAGTCAGACAATTCAGGTGGAAGGTAATCAGTTTCCCAAGGCAAAACTTGTTAGAAAGAAAAATGATGAAGACACAGAAGAAGCGGTAAACATTCAATTTCCCTTTTGGTAGGCTGTGAATTATAGTTCTGTACTCTTTTGTTGCATACTAACTTATTCTAATTGATTTGGCGTACAGTGGGTTATGTGTGACAAATGTGAACGCTGGCAGCATCAGATTTGTGCCCTTTTCAATTGCAAAAGGAACGAGTCAGGAGAAGCAGAATATACGTGCCCCAAGTGCTATGTTTGGGAGATAGAGCATGGTTTGCGTATGCCTTTGCCGCAAAGTGCTGTTCTTGGCGCGAAGGATCTGCCAAGGACCGTGCTTAGCGATCATATAGAAGGACGCCTTTTTAAACGGCTCAGGGAAGAGAGACAGGAACGTGCGACTCGTGATGGGAAAAGCTTTGATGAGGTTAGTGCTAGTCTTTTTTCTCTTTCTGAAAAGGAGGTTGAGACCCCCGGCCTCTGCATCGAAGAGATGCATACAGCCTTTATTTAAAGTCAACAAAGACATGTCAAGAATGGAATCAACCAGTTTTGTTATTAGTATAGCCTACGAGTTGACTCAACCATTGTGACACAGTCCCCTTTCCCTCTGTAGTATGTGCTGCTGATGCTCAAGTGTCTTAGTTAAGCTGATAAGATGACCACCCTCCCATTGAAGCAAGCATAGTGGACATGACCTCTTGATACAGTTTTGCTATGTTATGTGTTGTTAGCACTGCCTCAAGTATATTGCTGGGGAGGTTTTTCAAGTAATACAATACATCCCACTATTATATTCATCAACCTATCCGCCTTTCCCAGTTCTGATCTATTTGTAGATGTTTCTTTGTTGGGTGCCTTTCTCCTAATGTTTTCTCACTTGTTAGGTTTGTGGAGCAGATGGACTTGTGGTCAGGGTTGTTTCATCAGTGGACAAAAAATTGGAAGTTAAACCACGTTTTTTTGAGATTTTTCAAGAAGACAAGTATCCAGCAGAATTCCCTTACAAATCCAAGGTAAGAAAACACCTCCTGCCAATTGAAGTATAAAATCAGTTGATGATGTTGGCATTTGACAATTCAAGTTACTATTTTCTGAGACGAAAGTTTTGTTAATTTATCCTCTCTGATATTGTCAAATATTCTGCAGGCTATTCTCTTATTTCAGAAAATAGAAGGCGTTGAAGTATGCCTATTTGGCATGTATGTTCAAGAATATGGTGCAGAATGTGCAGACCCAAACCAACGACGGGTTTATCTGTCATACCTTGATTCTGTCAAATTCTTTAGACCTGAAGTAAAAACAGTGTCTGGGGAGGCCTTGAGGACATATGTCTATCATGAGATTCTGGTAAGTCACCACGCCTAGTCAGAGTACTTTTCGTAGTTTTTATAAAGTTTAGGGTGCCAAGCACAGTTAATGGTTTCCTAAATCCAGTATTTACTGTCAGTGTAATATTCGTTTTGCACGCATACAGATAGGTTATCTTGAGTATTGTAAGCAGCGCGGATTCACTAGCTGCTACATATGGGCCTGCCCACCTTTGAAGGGTGAAGATTACATTCTATATTGTCATCCAGAGATTCAGAAGACACCAAGGTCTGATTTGCTGCGCGAATGGTAAGACCATTGATGGGCATTTGTGCTAATATGCTTCCTAAATGAATGCCTTACTGTAGGTAGCCATCTGTAATTCATGTCTCATGTTACTAAAAATTTCTTCACAGGTACTTATCTATGCTTCGAAAAGCTACCAAGGAGCGCATAGTTGTTGAGACAACAAATCTCTATGATCACTTTTTTATCACTACCAAAGAATGCAAGGCTAAAGTTACGGCAGCTCGGTTGCCATATTTTGATGGAGATTATTGGCCAGGAACTGCAGAAGATATGATCAACCAGTATTTCGTAGAAGAAGACGATAGAAAGTTGCAAAGGAAGGGGAAAGTAAAAAAGACTATCACAAAGAGAGCTCTTAGAGCTGCTGGCCAGACTGATTTATGTGGGAATGCTTCAAAGGATGCTATCTTGATGCAAAAGGTATAGTTTCATTTAGTGCTCTACTTTTTGATGCACCAAATTTGTATCAGCTGTGTCACACGTTATTCTTAGCCACCAAGTTGATGATGTGCAGCTTGGAGAAACCATTTACCCAATGAAGGAAGATTTCATCATGGTCCATTTGCAGCACTCTTGCAGTCACTGCTCTACTCTTATGGTAGCTGGAAAACGCTGGGTCTGCCGCCAATGCAAAAGTTTTTATATTTGTGACAGGTAGGTTACTTCTATTCATCTCATATGTTACTTTCCTGTGATAGACCCAATGTATGATACTTCTGTTTGATAGATGTGCCACAGTTGACAAAGTGTTATTTGTAAAAGACAAAAATATCTTTGTGATAATATGAAAGGAAATGCATCTGCTTACAGCTAGTCTAACATTAGCTGTTAGTGCATCTTCTGCAGCTGATGAGTTTCTTGTTGCAGTTGTTATGATGCAGAGCAACAGCTTGACGAAAAGGAGCGGCACCCGAGTAATAGTAGAGACTCGCATGTGCTCCACCCAGTAAGTTGTGGATAACTTCTTATAATCTTTGTACTAAATCATCAACAACTAATAAGGAACGGAGGGAGTAGTTTTTTACTCATAAAATATGAGTGAAGCAACAAAGCAAATCATCACAGAATTTTTTAACATGATTTCATTTCTTAGGTTGACATTGTTGGTGTGCCCAAAGATACAAAGGATAGAGACGATATCATAGAGTGCGAGTTTTTCGACACCCGGCAGGCGTTCCTGAGTCTTTGTCAAGGAAACCGCTATCAACATGAGACACTTCGCCGCGCAAAACATTCCTCAATGATGATATTATACCACCTTCATAATCCAACTGCACCAGCTTTTGTTATCTCGTGCAACATCTGCAAACTCGATATTGAAACCGGTCAAGGGTGGCGATGTGAAGAATGCCCAGAATTTGATGTATGTGCTGCATGTTACGAGAAAGACAGAGGTGGCAATCACCGTCACAAGTTGACGAATCAGCCGTCATCTGCAGGTGCTCAAAGTAAAGAAGCTCGCCAGATGCGTGTTCAGCAGGTGTGCTTTCTAGATTAGTCAATGATGAAGGAATCGGTCTAGAACAAACTCATGATTTATCTTTGGTGTGGCTCTGCAGGCACGGGTGATGCTCGACCTTTTGGTGCACGCTCAGGCATGTCGTACCACTGGTTGCCAGTATAAAAATTGCAGGAGAATCAAGGGACTGTTCAACCACGCTGGGAAGTGCCCAAAACGGGCGTCTGGAGGCTGTAAAGCGTGTATGAAGATGTGGTCTCTGCTCCACTTCCATGCCCGAGCTTGCAAGGAGTTGAAATGCGACGTACCAAGATGCAGGTAACAACACCCCCTCTCCATCCGTGCCACCCCTATGTGCAATTTCCGTGCAGAATAATAAATAGATAATGTATGGGGTTTGTTGAACACTGCAGGGATCTGAAAGACATTATAAGAAGATCGCAGCAGCAGGCTGAAACCAGGAGGAGGGCTGCCGTGAACGAGATGATGAGGGAGAGAGCTGCAGAGGCTGCTAAGAGGAGGTAGCGAAGCCAGGCGCACTGGTGGTATACTCTTACAGAAAAGAAGATAGCAAGTACATATATATATATGAATACCGCAGCTCTTGTCAAGTCCAAGAAAGACAAGTTCTGGATGGCCAAAAAACTAGAGGACAGATACAGCTCAGCGAGAGATCAGTTATACCGGAGACAAAATACGTCGATCAGAGATGGCGGTAAAAGCGCCCTCGGTCTGCTGCCACCCATGCTGGCAACCGTTTGAGCTGATGAAGCCTCCGACGATTTTGCCAGTGTTTCGTTTCTATATACTGTATGTAGTGTTGGTCTTGTTCTGTAGCCTGCTCATGTGCAATAGGATTTTGGACGGCTGCCTCCTATACATGTGCGAAATAGCGCATAGTTGTTGTTGTCAAAAGAGAACCGTGAGTCATAGATGAAAGTTTTGTTTGGATGTTGTCTCAGCTGAGATGCCTGTAGGAAAGAAACTGAACTTGGTTACATGGATGGTATCAGTCATTTCATTTGTTCGTTGCAGTCCCCACATTTTGTAGCATCTGTGTGGGATGGATGTTAATTTATACAAAGATATATATACCAGAGAATGGCTGACTGAATTTTGGGTCTTGTGGCATTGCGTATTTCTGCTTTCCGGTTCCACCCCTGCCGGTCGTCCACTGTATATTCTTTGCATCTGTATTTGCGACTGGAGTTTTGAAGCTCAGGATTATCCAGAATCCTGGAGGTTTTGGGCATGCCACGCCATCCACTGCGCTGTTTTGAATGGGCGCCTGAACAATAGTCTCACACGGAACGGAAGAGGCAGCAGCAGGACAAGTGAAGACAGCGTCACCACGTCGCCGCGCTGTGCCACCCGCCACGACGCAGCCACGCTTCCCCCTATCCAGTATCTGGAAGTACTAGTAGTAGCGAAGCGTGGGCGCCAGTCACCGGCGACGGCGACACTCGCCGTGCGCCCATGCGCGTGTCTCTGCGGCGTGAGCCCCACCGGCGCGCCAACTCGCCCTGCAACCGCAGCCACAAATGGCGCCCGGGCGGGAGCGCCACTCAGCCGGCCGCTTTATCTGCCTGCGGGGGCCGGGAGTGGTCTTGGAATATACCGAGAGAAAATACAACGCAAACGGAGCAGAACAGAGCTTCTGCTGGTTCGAACCATCGCCGGCCATGGTAGCTGCCGTGTCTCCTCCCGGCGCGGCGGGGGCGGCGGCCGTGAGCGGCGCCACGATCATCGCCTCCTTCCACAGCGGCCACTGCGCGTCCCCGTCCCGCGCGCTCCCGCTGCCTGCCGGTGCCGGCGCCGCCGCGGCCAGGCGGTACCACCACCACAGCGGCGCATGCTGCTTCGCCGCCGCGAAGCCCACGCCGGCGCCCGTGGCATCCGAGCTGGACGACGACGATGCCGGTCTGAGCACCAACGGCGCGGACCCGAAGCCGCCGACGCGGAAGAAGCGCCGGTCGCGGAAGGGCAAGAAGTCGGCCGCCGCGCTGGAGGAGGAGGAGGCGGCCAGGAGGAAGGCGGAGAAGGACGCGGCGGCGGCCAAGAGGAAGGCCGAGGAGGAGGAGAGCCGGGCGGCCACGGCCGGGCTGGACCTCGACGAGGTCATGGCGGTCAGCCCCGTGGGGCTGGGCCGGCGCTCGCGCCAGCTCTTCGACGAGGTGTGGCGCAAGTTCTCGCGCCTCGGGCAGATGTCCAGCGCGTCCGCCACCGAGGCGCTCGCGGAGGAGGAGCAGGCCGTGCTCAGCCGCGGCGGGCCCATGTGCGAGTTCACCGTGCCCGGCGCTCAGGACACCACCGTGCTCGTCGTTGGTGCAACCAGCCGCATCGGACGCATCGTCGTCCGCAAGCTCATGCTCCGTGGCTACAATGTCAAGGTCAGGGACGCTTCCTCCTCCACTCACTCCTGCCTCTTCTTTCATGTTCATCACTAGGATAATCATACTAGTATAGACTGTCAAACTCACTCCGAGGCTACAATGTCAAGGTCGCCACCACCCACACACTTCTCACACACTTCTTCGTTTCTTCCTCTTCTACTCACTCCTGGCTCTTTCTTTCCTCTTCAATCATGTTGTTTTCACCACTAGGATAATCATACTGAACTCTGAGAAATAAGGAGAATTTGGAACATAACTTTCAGAAAACCAAAACTGATCCCGGGTGCATATGCACCCGGTATGTATAAAACATATTTCAAAAACATAAAAAATTTAGGAAAAAAATTTAGCATGTAGAGGGACATGTTCTATGTGTGCACGTAAAGTTTCACATAAAACCGACAATTTTTATACCCTGTGTAAAAAAGACAAATAATGCCTCGAGAAATAGACTATTTTAGCACCAAAAATTTGTCTTTTTTGCACAGGGTACAAAACATCTTGATTTTTGCTGAGACAACTTTGTGAGCATGTAACATGTCAAGGTATACATGCGGCATTTTTATTTATATTTTTTTGACATTTGTAAATATATTTAATATGTATTTCAAATAAAGGGTGCATATGCACCCGGGTGCAGAAACACCCTGTCACATAACTTTACCATTTTGTGACAGGCTTTAGTTAGAAGGGACGATGCTGAAGTGATCGACATGCTTCCGAGGTCGGTGGACATCGTTGTTGGCGACGTTGGTGATCCTCTAACTGTGCAATCAGCCGTGTCAGGTTGCAGCAAGATCATCTATTGCGCAACCGCGCGCTCGACCATTACCGGAGACCTAAACAGAGTTGATAACCAAGGAGTCAGGAATGTCAGCAAGGCTTTCCAGGTATCCATCCTAACCTTAATTTTCTCGTCAAAGCAGTTAATTGATCCATTCTCAAGTAGATGTCGTTCTAGGATAAATGCAATAAAAGTTCTGAGACTATGATCTTTGATACGCACAAAATTATTTAGATATTCACATAAAAATGATACTAGTAACGGTAGCATCAAAGCTCTTTAATACAATTGTACCTCCTTCCATTTTACTAACTTATAATTAGAACATGTAGTGCTCAAAATTATGTTTGCAAGACCTTGCGAGTGTCCAAAATGACAAGATAAAAGAACAGAGGTGGTACGCGTGTTGATGATTTGGAGAATCATCTTGCCTTGTTGTCTTGTTGATGAAGA
Source organism: Lolium perenne (assembly GCF_019359855.2). NCBI lineage: Eukaryota > Viridiplantae > Streptophyta > Magnoliopsida > Poales > Poaceae > Lolium > Lolium perenne. The sequence goes on from NC_067250.2 coordinate 279,088,140, forward strand.
GCTTCATTCAGACATCCTTTGTACTGCAGGATTACTACAATGAGATGGCTCAACTCAGGGCTGGTAAAAGCAGCAAGAGCAAACTTTTGATAGCGAAATTCAAATCTAAGAAGTCTCTGAATGGCTGGGAGGTGAATCAGGGATCTTACTTCCCAAATACCTACGCTTCTGGTTCTAGGTTCGATGAAGGTATCGATGCATCATTTGAATTTTCACAAGATGGCCAGGCCGTTTTTGCAGGTAACACCCCCCTGTGTGTAGCGTCAGGACATGCTTCTCAGCAAATTTATTAATATACCTAGATGTGTTGGTTTATTCTTCTGTCTCAGTTTTCTGATTAAACATCAATCTATCTCAGGATTTGTTTTCACCAGAGGCGGATATGTTGAGATATCAAGGAGGCTTTCTCTTCCTCTCGGTTCCACCCTAGACAGGTATGAGGAGCTCCTGTATTTTGCTAGCTTCACCATTGTTGAAAAATCTTGATGCATCACAATGAACTTGGTGTCATGCCGAATTGCCGATCCTGTCATTCTTGCATAGGTACGATGGCTTGATTCTCTCGGTGGGTGGAAATGGAAGATCATATGTTGTTATTCTTGAGACTGGTCCATTGGCTGACACCTCACAGAGTAAGCAGTATTTTGCTCGGATGACTACAAAAGTAGGCTTTTGTCGGGTAAGTAGCGTGTGCAATAATTTGAAAATAATAGCTGATTTTACAGCATGCTGGGAATTGAAGAACGTAGAAATTTGATCTCCTTTCTTTTTGTTATCTTTGTTTACTCCAGGTGAGAGTACCTTTTTCGGCTTTTCGGCCAGTAAAACCAGAAGATCCTCCCCTAGACCCTTTTCTTGTGCATACCTTAACCATTAGGTTCGAACCAAAAAGGCAGGTCAGTACAATATAATGAATTGTTTCGTATCATCCCCGATTGTTATTTAGTTGTATATAGCATCAAACCGGCGCTTAGTTACTAATTTGTTGCACCACAGAGACCTGGTGATGCATCCCAAGGTGGTACCGACCCCAGAAATTTTGAGCTAATACTGGAATACATCAAAGCTTTACCTGTAAGTTGTTCCGACATCATTCAGCTGCCCTAATGAGTGTGTGTTTTGACAGCCCAGGGTATTTTGATCAGGTTTTTCATCCTTTGGATGGAAAATTTCTCCATGAACGAAACTCTTCTGCATATGTTTTGCTTTTCTGCATGGAAGTACAAAGCATTTGCTCAGTCGTTCACTAAAAAGACAATTATTTGACTTTGCCATAGCTTATCTACATACTTTCCCTTTTTTTCCCCTTATCCTTGTTTAACCAAAGTTTTCCTTCCCTCTGATTATTTGTTAAGAGTAATATTTGACTTCATGTGGTGTCAGAACTGAATCATGCTCTCTATCACCTTATTGATAACCATGCATCTTATAATTCTTTACAGACCGGTCAAGAAACAGACTTCATACTGGTCTCATGCACAGGTTCTGGAATTGAGCCTAACAGAAGAGAACAAGTTCTAAAAGCAAAGAAGGTTCTACTTTTTGCAACCGTTATATTGTAATTATCTAATTCAAATGTTCATTAAATCATCAATGTCCTCCATGTTCTTCTAGGCTGGAGAAGATGCGCTGAGGAGGTCAGGCCTTGGATACACAATTGTACGGCCAGGTCCACTGCAGGTATGACATACTAATACAACAACTGAAGTTCCAGCCTATGTTCAACAACATAATAAACAGTATGTTAGATCATGTCATCTCAAGTAGGATTGCCAAAGCAGATGCCAGTTACTTTTGAAGTTTTATCCCTGTTAAAACTGGTCGCGTCATGATCATTAGATGTTTTGCAGGAAGAACCTGGTGGTCAGCGTGCACTGATCTTTGATCAAGGGAACAGAATCTCTCAGGTGAAATATCATCGACCATAAGCGTTTTCTTGAGTGCCATAATCTGATTTTTTTAAGTTGTAATGTAGGCTATCAGCTGCGCGGATGTGGCAGATATCTGTGTCAAAGCATTGCATGATTCCACGGCGAGAAACAAAAGTTTTGATGTAAGATTTCTTCGTCCATATTCTCCCCGGCAGTGATGCTTTTCGAACTACAGTGATTCTTTTCGAAGTGGTTACAATCTGAATTAACTTATTACCACCTACCACGCAGGTATGCTACGAGTATGTTGCTGAGCAAGGAAACGAACTCTATGAACTTGTAAGTTATAGTTGAAGCTGCAGCGTAATGGATGGATCTCCTTGTTCCAGTCAGGAGTAATTTTCTCTCTGTTTTTCATGCTAATAAAGCTGATTTTTTTGTTTTGTTTTGCAGGTGGCTCATTTGCCAGACAAGGCTAACAACTATCTTACACCGGCACTATCGGTTCTAGAGAAAAACACCTGATTCAGATTTGTGTCATATACGGTCACATGATGTGTATACTCTTCCTCTTGTAAAGCTATATAATTTTGTCATAGAAACATTGTGGAATTTACACGACAAGCCATTGTTTCTTGCAAAGATCATCGATGGATTGATTTCAGAGAAGAAAATCAGTGCCTTCTTGTAAAGCTATATATATTTTCCTCATAGAAGCATTGTGGAATTTACACGACAAGCCATCGTTTAAACTACTTAGGGATGGCGAGAAAAAAAAATACTACAGGGTACTACTTTACAAGAGGAAGAGCTTACACATCCCTTACCCGTGTAAGAAAAATAGATCGTGATCTACCCTCTTTTCCTCGGGGCTAATCCGTGGTTCCGCTCAAGGCTAGAGGGTGAGGATCAATTTATACTGTAGTTTGATTAGAGTCCAAACTAAATTACAGATAAACTTCCGAGTTAATTTCTACTCGTTTCCAAAGAGAATTCCAGACTCATCAACAATCACGATACACATGTGTGAGGCATGCTGTGTAGCAAAGTTGCTCAGGTTAACAATGACACGATTGTAAACCAATTCCAAGTAGTATTGTTCCCGGGTGTATATTTCCAGTAATTTATACTGTTTCCAATAGTATTGTCGACAGTACTTAGGCCTATCTTCCCAAGCATAAGTCCCAGCGGTAAATAACATCTTGCTGTACTTCCAAGTATTATTATACACTTTTCCTAACTAATAGCTAGCTGTTTTTCAGTTGACGCACAGTCAGTTTTCTGGCCGTTCGATCTTTTTTGAGTCACACGTATCTCTTCACGCGCTTAGTGTGTCCATCTCATTCCTGGGCTCGCTCTGGGCCGTGTTGTCTCAGCTGTCTTAGTATCTGGGCGTGTCATTTCGCTCGGTTTCAATGGAGGAGGCGAGGGAGGTGCCCAAGACGTCCATGGCGGAGAGGCCCGCAGGGCTTATGTTGCCAGTGAGCCCTGTGATGGAGAGAGTGGTGGATCGCGAGTGCGGAAGGCATGGACGCCACCGACTAGTTTTGGTACTCCTCTGTACTTTTTTTTGAAACATCATATATTACGCAAGCAAGCCGCCTCATTAAAAACCTTCCAGTCCCCTTAGATATCCTGGTAAGGAAAAGAGTGCGTAAGAAACTTGCTGCACCGAGTTCAAATAATAGTTACATCGTTGAGGAGGAACGGTAAAATAAAGCTAGGAGGCTCATCAGCCCAATTACAAGTTGAATTTGTTTCATAAGAATTCCTAGCTAATTCATGTGCTACCTCATTTGTTTCATAAGAATTCCTAGCTAAAATAAAGCTAGGGCTTATGTTGCCAGTGAGCCCTGTGATGGAGAGAGTGGTGGATCGCGACTGGTTCCGTCATGTGAGGATTTTTCTCGATGGTGGAAACCTGCAATATGTGCTCGATGCACCGCTAGGTGCCCCACCTGCAGAAACTGAATCCGATGAAGTAAATAATATTTACGAGACTCGAAAAACTCGGTACTCTCAAGTTCAGTGTGCCATCCTATGCAGTCTGGAAGCCGATCTTCAAAAACGTTTTGAGCACCACGATCCACATGAGTTGGTCAATGAGCTGAAAGCTATCTTTGAAACTCATGCGGCCATGGAATGCTATGAAGCATCGAAACACTTCTTCAGTTGCATGATGGAAGAGGGCAGCTCCGTTAGTGAGCACATGCTCATTATGACTGGGCATGCGAAGAAACTCAGTGACTTGGGGATAGTGATTCCTAACAAACTGGGGATTAATCGTGTCCTTCAATCACTGCCACCTAGTTACAAGAACTTTGTGATGAACTACAATATGCAGAACATGAACAAAGAGTTACCTGAACTCTTCTCCATGCTGAAATCTGCTGAGATTGAGATAAAGAAAGAGCACCAAGTGTTGATGGTCAACAAGACCACCAGTTTCAAGAAACAGGGCAAGCTTAAGGGCAACTTCAAGAAGGGCGGCAAGAAAGCTGTCGCGCCTCCTGTGAAGCCTAAGGCTGGCCCTAAGCCTGATGCTTTGATCTTTATTCTTGCAAGGAGAAGGGACACTGGAAGCATAATTGCTCCAAATACTTGGCTGATCTGAAGAGCGGCCTTGTCAAGAAGAAGAAAGGTATATCTGATATACATGTTATAGATGTTTATCTTACTGGTTCTCGTACTAGTGCCTGGGTATTTGATACTGGTTCGGTTGCTCACATTTGTAACTCGAAACAGGAACTACGGAATAAACGAAGCCTATCGAGGGATGAAGTGACGATGCGCGTTGGAAATGGATCCAAGGTCGATGTGATCGCTGTCGGCACGCTCCCTCTACATCTACCTTCGGGATTAGTTTTAAACCTCAATAATTGTTATTTAGTGCCTGCGTTGAGCATGAACATTATATCTGGATCTTGTTTAATGCAAGACGGTTATTCATTCAAGTCTGAGAATAATGGTTGTTCTATTTTTATGAATAATATCTTTTATGGTCATGCGCCTAAGAAGAATGGTTTATTTTTATTAAGTCTTGATAGTAGTGATACACATTTTCATAACATTGATGCTAAGAGAATTAAATTGAATGATAATTCTACTTATATGTGGCACTGTCGTCTTGGTCATATTGGAGTGAAACGCATGAAAAAACTCTATTCCGATGGATTACTTGAGTCACTTGACTTTGAGTCACTTGATAGATGCGAAGCATGTCTAATGGGAAAAATGACTAAGACTCCATTCTCTGGTATTATGGAGCGAGCTACAGACTTATTGGAAATCGTACATACCGATGTGTGTGGACCAATGAGTGTAGCCTCGCGCGGTGGTTATCGTTATGTTCTAACCTTCATAGATGATCTGAGTAGATATGGGTATATCTATTTCATGAAACATAAATCCGAAACTTTCGAGAAGTTTAAGGAATTCCAAAGTGAAGTAGAAAATCAACGTAACAAGAAGATTAAATTTCTGCGATCTGATTGCGGAGGCGAATATCTGAGTTATGAGTTTAGCATGCATTTAAAGAAATACGGAATACTTTCACAGTTGACACCGCCGGGAACACCATAACTAAATGGTGTGTCCGAACGTCGTAATCGAACTCTCTTAGATATGGTTCATTCTATGATGTCTCTTACTGATTTGCCGTTATCGTTTTGGGGTTATGCATTAGAGACAGCTGCATTCACTTTAAATAGGGCACCATCTAAATCCGCTGAAACGACACCGTATGAATTATGGTTTAATAAGAAACCTAAGCTGTCATTCCTTAAAGTTTGGGGTTGCGAAGCCTATGTAAAAAAGTTACAACCGGACAAGCTAGAACCCAAAGAGGAGAAATGCGTCTTCATAGGATACCCTAAGGAAACTATAGGGTATACTTTCTATCACAGATCCGAAGGCAAAATTTTGTTGCTAAGAACGGAACCTTTCTTGAGAAAGAATTTCTCACTAAAGAAGTGACTGGAAGAAAAGTAGAACTCGACGAGGTTACTGAACCTTCTCTTGTTGATCAGTGTAGCGCAGTACCGGAAGATGTTCCTGTGCCACCTGCACCGGTAACAGAGGAAGCTAACGATAATGATCATGAAACTTCGAGCGAGATAGCTACTGAACCTCGCAGATCGACAAGGGAACGTACCACTCCTGATTGGTTTGATCCTTGTCTAAAAGTCATGATTGTGGACAACAATGATGAAGACCCTGCGACGTATGAAGAAGCGATGGTGAGCCCAGATTCCAACAAATGGCAAGAAGCCATGAAATCCGAAATGGGATCCATGTATGATAACAAAGTGTGGACTTTTGTAGACTTACCTGATAGCCGCAAGGCTGTCGAGAATAAATGGATCTTCAAGAGAAAAACAGATGCTGATGGTAATATTACTGTCTATAAAGCTCGACTTGTCGCAAAGGGTTTCCGACAAATTCAAGGTGTTGACTACGATGAGACTTTCTCACCTGTAGCGAAGCTAAAGTCTGCGAGGATTTTGTTAGCAATAGCTGCATTTTTCGATTATAAGATTGGCAGATGGATGTCAAAACAACGTTCCTTAATGGAGACATTGACGAAGAGTTGTATATGGTACAACCCAAAGGTTTTGTCGATCCTAAAAATGGTGACAAGGTGTGCAAACTTCAGCGTTCAATTTATGGATTGAAGCAAGCATCCAGAAGTTGGAACCGACGCTTTGATAAGGTGATCAAAGACTTCGGGTTTATACAGTGTCATGGAGAGGCCTGTATTTACAAGAAAGTGAGTGGGAGCTCTGTAGCATTCCTGATATTATATGTAGATGACATATTATTGATTAGGAATGATATAGAACTATTAAGCAGTGTAAAATATTATTTGAATAAGTGTTTTTCAATAAGACCTTGGTGAAGCCTCGTACATTTTAGGCATCAAGATTTATAGAGATAGATCAAGACGCCTAATAGGGCTTTCACAGAGTACATACCTGGACAAGATTCTAAAGAAGTTTAGAATGAATGAAAGTAAGAAAGGGTTCTTACCTATGTTGCCAGGTAAGGTCTTGAGTAAAACTCAAGGTCCGGCTACGGTAGAAGAAAGAGAAATGATGAATCAGATCCCCTATGCCTCGGCAGTAGGCTCTATCATGTATGCCATGCTGTGTACTAGACCGGATATAGCACATGCTGTTAGTTTGACTAGCAGATATCAAAGTGATCCAGGAATGGAACACTGGATAGCGGTCAAGAATATCCTGAAGTACTTGAAAAGAACTAAGGATATGTTTCTTTGTTATGGAGGTGACCAAGAGCTCGTTGTAACCAGTTACACCGATGCAAGTTAGAACACTGATCCTGATGACTCTAAGTCTCAGTCTGGGTACGTGTTTATATTGAATGGTGCTGCAGTAAGCTGGTGTAGCTCAAAGCAGTGCACGGTGGCGAAGTCTTCAACAGAATCGGAATACATAGCGGCTTCAGAGGCTTCATCAGAAGCGGTATGGATGAAGAGGTTCATTGTTGAGCTTGGTGTGGTTCCTAGTGCATTGGACCCACTAGTCATCTATTGTGACAACATGAGTGCCATCGCCAATGCACAAGAACCAAGGTCACACAAGAGGCTGAAGCATATCAAGCAGCGTTTTCATTCGATTCGCGAATACATCGAAGATGGAGAAGTAAAGATTTGCAAAGTACACACTGATCTAAATGTGGCAGATCCGTTGACTAAAGCTCTCCCTAGGGCAAAGCATGACCAACACCAGAATGCCATGGGTGTTAGGTACCTTACAATGTAATCTAGATTATTGACTCTAGTGCAAGTGGGAGACTGTTGGAGATATGCCCAAGAGGCAATAATAAAGTGGTCATTATATATCTTTGTGTTTATGATAAATATTTATATACCATGCTATAATTGTATTAACCGAAACATTGATACATGTGTGTTATGTAAACAACAAGGAGTCCCTAGTAAGCCTCTTGTATAACTAGCTTGTTGATTAATAGATGATCATAGTTTCATGATCATGAACATTGGATGTTATTAATAACAAGGTTATATCATTATGTGAATGATGTAATGGACACACCCAATTAAGCGTAGCATAAGATCACGTCGTTAAGTTCATTTGCTATAAGCTTTCGATACATAGTTACCTAGTCCTTTCGACCATGAGATCATGTAAATCACTTATATCGAAAGGGTACTTTGATTACATCAAACGCCACTGCGTAAAGTCGCATGCTTGCAAGCTAATCAGACGATATTTCACCGAGAGGGCCCAGAGTATATCTATCCGTCATCGGGATGGACAAATCCCACTCTTGATCCATATGCCTCAACTCATACTTTCCGAATTATTTAATCCCATCTTTATAACCACCCATTTACGGCATTTGATGTAATCAAAATACCCTTCCAGCATAAGTGATTTACATGATCTCATGGTCGAAGGACTAGGTAACTATGTATCGAAAGCATATAGCAATTTGAACTTAATGACTTGATCTTATGCTACGCTTACTATGGGTGTGTCCATCACATCATTCACCTAATGATATGATCTTGTTATTAATAACATCCATGTCCATGATCAGGAAACCAATCAACAAGCTAGTTAAATGAGAGGCTTACTAGGGACTTTGGTTGTTTACACAACACACATGTATTAATGTTTCCGGTCAATACAATTATAGCATGGAGTGTAAACATATATCATGAACACTAAAATATAACAATAACTAATTTATTATTTTCTCTCGGGCATATCTCCAACAGTTTTCTGAAACCTAAGAAATGTATTATTATGTTTGCACTTAATTTTTATGGGTGCTATACGAAGTGTGTATTCTTATTAGTTTCACGGGGTCGTACGCCATGGCGCACATCTAAATCTAGTTTCCATTACTGGCACAAGAACAAGGGACTGTGAAGATGGGGCGTAGTGCGTGCGAGCTAGATTCGATCCTCGTTCATGTTTAGGTGACTCCGTGTTGATCACGTTCTTATCCTAGTGATTTGGCTACTGCAGAAACACATCACCTTACTTTGCCTAGAACTAGCATCTCCATGATGACAGCTTAATTTGTTCAAAAGCTTCTACAAGAACATTACTTCTCTCTCGCACTCCTCCCGATTCAAACCAATTGCGATACATCAGACATCTTAACATCGTGTAATTGATAGAGAAGGGGCCATGCCGCACTGGACCACGGCAGCAGGGACGGATCCAAGAATGAAGTATAAGGGGGGCAATCTTAGCATGAGGGGACAGAACTAGCAAAAATCATAGAAATAAAGAGCCGCCATGGCTTGTGTTCAAAGGAAAACCATGAGCATAGGGGGGCGCAGCCCCCCCCCCCCCCCTCCCCTCCCCCTCCCCTCCCCCTCCCCCCTTGTCTTCGTCCCTGGCAGCAAACTAACTAGGGAGTGAGCGGTCAAGGTCGAGCACACAAGGTCGGCCATCCCTGGCAAGAAGAGAGTCAGGTGCACCGATCCGACAGCAAGCTCTACCTCTAACCTGCTTCGGCATTGCACCATCCATGCTGATAATCGATAACCCCGGATTATTTTGTGTACAGATGGGGAACAAAGATGGAAGGGAGAGAGAGCTCTGGCTCTGGCGAATAACATTCTGGTGAAACTTCTAAACGTAACGGGTGTAAGATGCTTATTTTCCTTCATGAGACAATACTCAAAGTCATGCTTATTTTCCAGTGAGGGAAAAAACCTTAATTTTCCTACTTAACGGGCGTAGCTAACACCCACTTACCAGCTTATGGAAAATTAGCAACAAAACGAGCTTGTGAGAGTGGTATGCAAGCAAATGAGCAATTGCAATTTACAACGCTTGAAAATGGCAAGAATGACGGAAAACCAACTCCACATACTCCCTCCATTTTAAAAAAGCTTCACAGTTTTTTCTGGATACGAATAAATCTATAGCTAAAATCCTAAAACATGTCTATATAACTTCGTATCTAAAGGTATAATTGATGCCCCCTATAGGGGGCCTCACAACGATTAACGTTTCTGGACCGTTGGATATTTACAGTGTTTGTGAGACATTGAATCTCGTCCGTCCATTCTGGGAGCAACGTGGCTTCCTGGTTGGTTGTGGAGTATTACCGTCGGTCCCTGTCGCTAGATTAAACCATGGAATGGTCGTGTCTTACCCGCCTCTGGCTGCGCATAGGCCCCATCGTTGGACGGGTCTGCACGTCAGTCGCTGTGCCTGGTTTTTATGTTCGTCTCGTCTCGCGCCAGCCGTGGAAAAGATCTTCTCCGCGCAGGGTAGATTGGGGCTTTCCTTCGGCGGCGGTCGGTGCGCTCAACTCGCTGGCGGCTCGCCATTAGTCCACGGGAGGAGCTCTGCCTGTGCGAGGAGCTACACAGCCGCGCGCCGTCGCCTCGGAGGAACCATCTGCGTCATTTTCCCCTCGCCTCTTCCGCTTCGCCCTGACCGTCCTCTCATCCTTGACTCGTCCGCCTGGTTGCTACGCTGCAAATCCGCCATCCCCCGCTTCGCCCATGTGCTCTGTGCCGTCGCCGATGGCCGGCCGTACCCCATGGCGGCGCTCTGCCATGGATTGGGTTAAGCTGCTTCACTGGCGCGGATCCATTGCCGGTTTCGTTTTGACTTGTCCGCCTGGTCGTTCCGCTGTAGATCCGCCATCCCCCGCCTGTCCCGCACGCTCTTCGTCGTTGCCGGCGCCCGGCCTTACCCCATGGCGGCGCGTGGATTGGGTTAAGGTGAGGATCTGCTTCACCGGCGCGGATCAGTTGCCGGTTTCGTTTTGCCCTGTTTTTTCCTCTCTTATTCCTCCTGTTTCTGTGCTGAGAGTGCCGCCTCTTTTTTGGTTCTTCCCTGTGTGTCGGCGGCGGCGTCCGGTGTTAGGATTTGGTTGAGGCCACCGCGCCTATTTACTTGCCCAGTGTTCGGGCTTGGCTGAGGCCAGCTCGCAGATCCACCCAGGGCTGCCGCTACTGCCTCTTTTCTCTCCGGTTTTTCTGCTTCTTCCCGTGTGCGATGTGTTCTCGCGTGTTTTCTGTATTTTTTCTGATCCTCCACGTCTGTCCTTTCTCCGGTTTGCTCACAGTACTGTGTTATCTTCCTGTCTTTGCAGGTCATCCACTGTGTTATCTTCCCATCTTTGCAGGTCATCCATTTGCTGGGATTACTGCGTTTGGTGGCCGCGGCTGTTTCTGTTGGACTGCTGTTCGGTTGCTTCCCTGGTGAGTGCACCATGTTGTACTCTTCCTCACAGGCAGCGAATAATATTAGAGTGTGTATTTGAAGGTGATCATGGAGCCCCGTTGCTGTATTCAGATTTTAGAACTCCATGCGTATTTTCGTGTGCTTCTTTTACTAGGTTCCAGCTCTAAGGGTTGGACCTTGATACCTAGATATAGTGTGCCGATATTGCCAGTTATTGTAGACGTAGAAGGTGAATTCTATACTCTGCAAAAAGAGGAACGTGTGTGCCAGAGCTGCAACGCCGCGGAAAATTTGGGGTTGGGATTTAATTTGGTGTTGGGATTTTAATCGTTCCACCAAACAGGCTGATCTTTATTGTACAAGAGAACCAATCTCCTTGATCGAGACGTTGATCGAATCTAACATATTTGCTTCAGCTCGAACAATGAAAGTGAAGACAGTACAGGTTGTTGAACGTTGTCTATAATCTTCCTTGCAGAAAAGTAAATAATGCCAATAACCTACATGAATCATAATAATGAAGCTTTCAGTTTTGTTGGGTTGTATATTTAGCATCTCCAATTCTGATTTTCTTATTAGCTTTGCTTTCTAAGAAAATCCATACTACGGCATACTCCCATTATTGTATAAGAAACATAATTCTTTTTAAGCATGCTCTGTTTATAACATATATGCTAATTTACAAAATATTTGGTTACATAAAATTGTATGTATACATAGGTCTTCTTAGACACAAATCCTGTTAGAGTACGTCATGGGCCTGGGCCCGTTAGTCTTATGGTTTGCTTAGGGGTCAAGTAAGCCTTGCTTGGGAATCAAGTAAACATCTCTATATATGGAGAGGAGATGTATCAATCTAATCAAGCAAGAATTAAGAAGGAAATCCCTTCCCTCTTGCCACCGGCCGTGGGCAAGGCCCCCGGCCGGCCTTCTCGCACCCTCGCAGCCCTCTCCCACCCTCCCAAACCCTAGCAGCGCCATAACATTTGGTATCAGCTTTCCCGGGTTCGATCATGTCCAGCCCTCCACCGAGTTCTTCCCACCCGCCGCCGCGGCACTCCGACATCCCCGCCGTTCTCTCCCCGACGGAGATCACCGCAGCCCTCCGCGATCTCACCACTACTGTCCAGGAGATCTGCCTCTTCCTGGCCGGTCCCTACGGGGCGCCGCCGCCGGCGACGCTGCTGCTGTCATCGCCGCCACCCGACGTCGGGCTGCTGCAGTCCCCGCTGCCACTGTCCACCATCTCCGGGCCGGGCCATACCTCGGCGCCGGGGGTCCCTCTTCTCCAGCAGTCGGCCGCCTTCTTCCCCACCGGGACGCTACAGCAGCACCAGTAGCAGCTAGCGCCTCCACCAACACCGCCGCTGCAGCTGCTGTCCTCACCGACACTGTCCCTGCCGTTCGGTGGGCAGCTGCAACAGCAACAACTGCTGTCGTTGCCACCAACACCGCAGCAGCGGCTGCTGCCGCCACCGACACCGTCCCTGCCTTTCAACGGTGTGGGAGCGACCTTGGCCCCGGGCTCTACATCGACACCGCCTGGGATGCCCTTCCACCAGGTCCGTTTCCCTCCGTCGCCGTCACCGCTTCCGGTTTGGATCGCTATCCGCCACGTGTCGGCGGCGGTGAGGCTACAGGCTGCTGCGCGCGGCCTCCTAGTGCGTCGGCGTGTGCGGGAGATGCGTGATCTGCAGCTGCAGCTCCTCCAAGTTACGCTTCGTTGCATAACGGACCTCGATCTCGTCCGCTGCGTCGGGGATCTTGGGCGTGCGCTTTCCCCCATGGGTGGCGGACATGTTGTTTTTCCCACGGGTAGCGACCTCAAAATCTGCGCCATCGACAGACATCCGGCGGGAAGAAGGCATGGTGTCACCGATAGGAGCGCACCGCGTAGCACCACTGCATTCCGCCGCCGGCCGCCGCGCCGGCTCCTTTTGTTCCGCTGGTTTCCATGGGATCCAGGTGGCTATATAGGTGCATGTTCGACGGGCGGATGGTGTCCACTTTATGTTCAGGGGTCAACAATAAAGCATCCCAGTCCATTTCAGGTTGAGAGTAATAAAACAAGCCGAGATGTAAAAGGCTCGTTTTTTAGGTGTTAGGTTTCTGTTGCGTCGAGTCATGGTTTGTTTAGGTTGCAGCTCGAGGACGAGCTGCATGTCCAGGTGGGGTGTAGTGTTAGAGTACGTCATGGGCCTGGACCCGTTAGTCTTATGGTTTGCTTAGGGGTCAAGTAAACATCTCTATATATGGAGAGGAGATGTATCAATCTAATCAAGCAAGAATTAGGAAGGAAATCCCTTCCCTCTTGCCACCGGCCGTGGGCAAGGCCCCCGGCCGGCCTTCTCGCACCCTCGCAGCCCTCTCTCACCCTCCCAAACCCTAGCAGCCACATAACACATGTCATCTCAAGTAGGATTGCCAAAGCAGATGCCAGTTACTTTTGAAGTTTTATCCCTGGTAAAACTGGTCACATCATGATCATTCGATGTTTTGCAGGAAGAACCTGGTGGTCAGCGTGCACTGATCTTTGATCAAAGGAACAGAATCTCTCAGGTGAAATATCATCGACCGTCCATAAACGTTTTCTTGAGTGCCATAATCTTGATTTTTTAAGTTGTAATGTAGGCTATCAGCTGTGCGGATGTAGCAGATATCTGTGTCAAAGCATTGCATGATTCCACGGCGAGAAACAAAAGTTTTGATGTAAGATTTGTTCGTCCATATTCTCCTCCGCAGTGATGCTTTTCGAACTACAGTGATGCTTTTCGAAGTGATTACAATCTTAATTAACTTATTACCACGTACCACACAGGTATGCAACGAGTATGTTGCTGAGCAAGGAAACGAACTCTATGAACTTGTAGTTATAGTTGAAGCTGCAGCGTAATGGATGGATCTCCTTGTTCCAGTCAGCTGTTTTTCATGCTAATAAAACTGATTTTTTGTTTTGTTTTGTTTTGCAGGTGGCTCATTTGCCAGACAAGGCTAACAACTATCTTACACCGGCACTATCGGTTCTAGAGAAAAACACCTGATTCAGATGTGTCATATACAGTCACATGATGTGTATACTCTTCCTCTTGTAAAGCTATATAATTTTTTCTCATAGAAACATTGTGGAATTTACACGACAGGCCATTGTTTCTTGCAAAGATCATCGATGGATTGATTTCAGAGAAGAAAATCGGTGCCCTCTTGTAAAGCTATATATTTTTTCCTCATAGAAGCATTGTGGAATTTACACGACAAACCATTGTTTAAACTACTTAAGGGATGGTGAGAAATAAATATAGTAGATGAATGCTCGTGCGTTGCCACGAAGCAATAAAGTTAGACATAAACTATTGATCTAAATAATATTGTAATTCATAATGTGTACTTCGCACACGTCTTACAACTATCTTATGATAAATATCACCGTATAATTGCTACAAACAAAATACATGGCAGGTCAACCCATGAAAAATAGTCTGTCAGCATTAAGGGTGGTCGAAGAGGCTTGCAGCATGGAAGTAGATGTACTTAAGTGATTCAACAATGAAGCAAATTTTAAAAAGTTTGAATATAAGTTTGAGCATAACAATGCGATGGAAGGCACAGTTTAGTACCATGACAAAAAAACTATGCACCAGTAAAAATGCACTTAAAATCATACATCTTTCTCGAAAAAATACCGGCTAAATATGATACATTTTATTTGTACATCTCCAGTCAAAGATTGTGTTTGCCGTGATCTCCCAATGTGGGGATCTCCTCTCTTTATATATCACATGAACAACTTGGGACACAAGCCGGATCACAAACCGATCTCTGGCCGGTCGTATACAACACGTATATACACGGGACACGTTTTATCTCTAACACTCCCCCTCAATCTAAACCGTCGTGTACAAGGTTGAGATTGGACCAAAATTTACGAAGTGTGAGTTGAGTAGCCGGTTTAGTGAACACATCGGCAATCTGATCAGCAGAGGCAATAAACCGAACATGAAGAGCTCCCATGGCAACCTTCTCGCGAACAAAATAAAAATCTATCTCGATGTGCTTTGTACGAGCATGAAACACCGGATTAGCTGAGAGATAGGTAGCCCCAAGGTTATCGCACCATAGAACAGGAGGGCGAGACTGACGAACACCAAGCTCGGTGAGAACAGACTGAATCCAAATAGCTTCAGCAGTACCATTCGCTAAAGCCTTATACTCGGCTTCAGTACTGGACCGAGAAACCGTGGGCTGTTTGCGAGAACTCCAGGAGACCAAATTACCTCCGAGAAAAATAGCAAAACCTCCTGTAGAGCGACGATCATCTGGGAAGCCAGCCCAGTCAGCATCCGCGTAGATGTCCAATGCCGTGGAGGTCGTACGCTGAAGATGCAGACCAGTAGATATGGTGCCCTTCACGTACCGAAGAATCCTCTTGACTGCCTCATAATGAACAATCGTGGGCTGAGACAGGAACTGGCAGACCTTGTTCACAGCAAATGATAAATCCGGCCGAGTGAGCGTGAGATACTGAAGTCCGCCAACCAAACTTCGGTAGCTAAAGACATCAGCCGGACCAAGAGGATCACCAGTATGACGGGATAGCTTGTTGTAGATGACAAGGGAGTAGTGACCGCACGGCAATGCTCCATGTTGGCACGATGAAGCAAATCAAGAGCATATTTGCGCTGAGTAAGAACCATCCCTCGAGGGTTGTATGATACCTCAATTCCGAGGAAATAGTCAAGACGGCCGAGATCCTTGATAGGGAAGGTGCCAGAGAGAGTGGCCACCACTCGGTCCACATCAGCCTGAGAAGACCCAGCAATGACAATATCATCGACGTACACAAGCATATAGATCTGAAACCCATGGTGATCATAAAAGAACAAGGAGGTGTCGGCTTTACTGGACAGAAAACCCAGCTGAAGCAGGAGATCACTGAGGCGAGCATACCATGCACGAGGAGACTGCTTGAGCCCATACAGCGCTCGCTGAAGCTTGCAGACATGGTTGGGAAAACGAGAGTCCTCAAAACCAGGGGGCTGCTGCATATACACATCTTCGGCAAGAAATCCATGAAGAAAAGCATTACTGATGTCGATCTGACGAAGACACCATCCACGGGACACAACCAAGGAGAGGACCAGCCGAACTGTAACCGGTTTAACCACTGGACTAAAAGTATCATGATAGTCTATACCTTCTTGCTGTGTAAAACCACGTGCCACCAATCTAGCCTTGTGTTTATCCACGGGAGCCATCAGGACGAAACTTGGTATTATAAATCCACTTACTGCCGATAATGTTCGTGCCAGGAGGTCGAGGAACCAAAATCCAGGTCCGATTAGTGATGAGTGCATCGAACTCTGCTTCCATAGCAGATCGCCAAACCGGTTCAGTTAACGCAGTACGATGTGATGCAGGAGTAGCCAGAAAAGCGCCACGTCGATGAGGATCATAACGGACCGTGCCGTCCGTGTACTCCTTAGGCCGATGAATACCAGCACGATGTCGAGTGACCATGCATGGTGTGCTGAGCTGGTGCCGAATCAGAAGGCATCGGCGTGTCTGGCGAGGAAGACGTACTGGGCGATGAAGGCGACCCAGTGGATGAGCTCGAGGACGGCCCGGGATCCGTCGCCCCTGAGCATGGAGTGGACGGAGGAGAGGAAGGCGCCTCGGGGCGGACCGGCCCAAGAAGAAGAAGAGGCCCAACTCTCGGCGAGCTGGGCTGACCATCACCGGCCGCAGACGGGGTAGCTGGCGCGGACGACTTAGCTGGCGCGGGTGACGGGGCATGCATGCCATGCACGTCGATCGGTACCTGCACAGGAACAGCAGAGGAAACACCAGGAGGGTCAACTGGTAACAGGGAAGTGTCATAAATACGCGTGTTAGTATTCTGAATAACTGGTTAATGCGAAGGAAACGCGACAGGTAACAATTGTGAAATGTCAATAGTAGCACCCGGTGTAGCATAGGGAAAAACTTTCTCGTCGAAAATTACATCTCGCGAGACATATATTCTACCGGTGCTGCGATCGAGACACTTATAGCCTTTATGCATAGGACTGTATCTCAAGAAGACACACATCTTGGAGCGAAATTCAAGCTTGCGAGAATTGTACTTTCGCAAGCTAGGCCAACAGGCACAACCGAAAGTGTGTAGGAAAGAGTAGTCAGGGGTAACCTGGAGAAGGCGTGAGACAGGAGAAGTGTTCTCAAGGACAGGGGAGGGCATACGATTTATGAGGTAACACGCCGTGAGAAAAGCTTCGTCCCAATAACGAAGAGGAAGAGAGGAGTGAGCTAGTAAAGCAAGGCCTGTCTCTACGAGATGACGGTGTTTGCGCTCAGCAATCCCGTTCTGTTGAGATGTGTGTTGACAGGAAACACGGTGAGAAATGCCAGTGCGCTGAAAATAAGCATGAAGGCGATGATACTCCCCTCCCCAATCGGATTGAACAGCGCGTATTTTGGTGTTAAGAAGACGCTCAACATGATTCTGAAAAGTGTAGAAGATTCCCTCAACATCAGACTTGTGCTTGATGAGATAAATCCAGTAATAGCGACTGTAATCATCGATAAAACTCGCGTAATACTTAAAACCCCCAGAAGAGGGTAAAGCAGGCCCCCAAACATCAGTGTGCACAAGCTCAAGAGGTGAATAAGTAACACTCGAAGAATTACTATAAGGTAGTTGATGACTCTTGGCGCGTTGACACGCGTCACAAACAAAAGATTCAGAATCTGAAGAACAAGGCAAATCATTGGACCTAACAATATTTTGAACTACTTTATTTGACGGATGTCCTAGACGCTGGTGCCACTGGGAGGGCGTGATCCTGGCACCGGAAGAAGCATGACGACCATGAACGGAAGCTCGATCAAACGGAAGAGGGTAGAGACCACCACGACTTCTACCTCGCAGAAGGATTCTCCGCGTTGCTTTGTCCTTAACAAGAAAGAAGTATTTATGAAACTCAATGAAAATGTCATTGTCACACACGAGGCGATAAACGGAAAGCAAATTTTTGCTAATATCAGGGACATGTAGAATATTGTTCAAGGCAAGGGAGCGCGAAGAACCAGTTAAACGAGAATGACCAACATGTGCAATAGACAAACCTGTGCCATTGGCGACCTGAACCTAATCCTTGCCGTGGTAGCGCTCGTGTGCGTGGAGGCGTTCGATATCGTTGGTGTAGTGGTCGGTGGCGCCGGAGTCCATGATCCACGAACTACCCTCGTGGAAAGTGGATGTAGAGGCAGGGTTACTCGAGCGGGGTGCGTCGGATTGGTACCCCTGGTTGAAGCGATTCCGGCATGCTAGGGCGTCGTGCCCCCATATGTCGCATATCTGACACTGGGGATGGTAGCGGCGGCTGCCATTGCCACGACCACGTCCTCGGTTGCCCTGCGCGTTGTAGCCGTTGGCACCACCGCCAGTGCGGTTGCCACGGTTGTCCTGGTAGCCACCTCCGTAGCCACCGTTGTAGTGGTGGCCGCCACCACCACCACCTCCAGCAGGTTGCTGCTGTTGCTGTGGGCCACCGTTGGAGCGGCCGCCGTTGCCGTTGAAACGGCCATTGCTAGGGGCGTTGTCGAACGGACGACCACCACCGCGCCCCTGATCACCGCGCCGAGCGGCAGAGTTTGCTGACGAAGAGAAATCACCGGCCTGAAGATTCTGCTCGTGGATGGACTCGCACGAGAGCAACATCGAGTAGAAATCGGAGACGGAGATGGACTGGCCGGTGTTGTTGAGGACGGCGAGTGATTGTTGAAGGCCTTCGAACTGTGAACCAAGACCAACCACCATGTAGTCGATCAGCTCGTCGTCGGAGACGGGGCTGCCAACCATAGCTAGAGCGTCGGCGAAGCCTTTCATCTTGTTGAAGTAGTCGGTGGCGGACATGTCGTGCTTCTTCAGCGTTGTCAGCTGATGCCGGATCTGACGGACACCTGCCCGATTTTGGGCGGAGAACATGGCGATGAGGCAGCCCCAGACGGCAGCGGACGTATTCCGCCCGACCATCTGTCCGAGGATGTCCTCAGTCATTGACCCGAGGAGGATGGCGAGGATGCGTTGATCTGTATACCACCAGTGAGCATACGCAGGGTTGGGCTGCGTGACGGCGTCCGCCCCGGCGCCGGTGGTGATCGTCGTCGGCGGTGCTGCACAGCTACCGTCGAGGAAGCTGAGCCAACCTTGGCCGGCAATGTTGGGGATGATCTGCGTCCTCCATAGCAGAAAATTCGTGCGATCAAGGCGCACTGTTATCGTGTTGGTGTACGAGTTGGGAACGGATGTGGGCACAGAGGTGATCACGCCGGCAGGTGCGGAAGCGGAGAGAGAGGAGAAGGTGGCGCCGGCGGTGTGAGAGACCTGCAGCGAGGTAGATTCCATCGCCGCGAGAGAGAGAGAGAGAGAGAGAGAGAGAGAGAGAGAGAGAGAGAGAGAGAGAGAGAGAGAGAGAGAGAGAGAGAGAGACCCGAGATCTGGAATGCGCTCTGATACCAAGTCAAAGATTGTGTTTGCCGTGATCTCCCAACTTGGGACACAAGCCGGATCACAAACCGATCTATGGCCGGTCGTATATACACGGGACATGTTTTATCTCTAACATCTCCATGTCAATTACCACTTGAAAGTAGAAATCTTGTGCAAACTGAGGCACCGGAGAAATAGCCAAGTAAATCAGAATACAAAATCTGAATCCAATGGGTTTAGTACTTCAGCACGAAATGCAAATCTCCAGCTAAAACTTTATGTGGCCATCCTTATTCCAGAGCACACCCCATTTGACTAAATTATACAAAATAGGGCATCGTTTTGTACAACTGGTGCAACTGGATATACGAATAAACTGATGGGCACTGCCGCACTGCCAATAAACTTAGCTGCAGGCCTACAGCGAATACAGTTTAAGGTTTCAAATTCCATTATCCAGCGTATATGTTAACCTGAAATAAACGCTACTGATTCTCGTGCTGAGGGTGATGGTGGGCTGCTGAAACAAAAAAGAAAAAGAAGAAGGACCCGCTTGTAACATCCCAAAAATTTCAAAAGTGAACAAAGAAATGAACTTCACTATTTCCAAATTTTGGAACCAACAAAAACTTTTATTAAATTAAGTTTGATACATAGTGATCATGCTTATATGTTGTGATATTGCCATGATTGTTTGTTAAAGTATATTGAAAGGATCTTAAACCCTAAACCCTATCCTTTTCACCATCCAAGTTAAAACCATATAAAAAGAAATTAAATAAGAAAAGGGTCTATGTGCCTATGGCTATTTTTGGTAAAACTTTTACCTAGGCTTTTCTACCTTGTTTAGATGTTTTGAAAACATCAATAAACCTAACCTAGTACCTACCAACTAATTCAAGTGAGAAACAAAAATAAATTAAACATATGCATAGAGGCATATGTGGCACTTAGCCATATTACCAAAACTTGACCTATGCACTTCTACCTTTCCCAAATGGTTTGAAACCTTTACCAAACTCAATCTAATACTAAATAAACCCTAGACCATGCCCAAGTAAAGCAAGAGGAACAAAATAGAAGAATAAGGAAAATTGAAATATCACCTCTTATGTGCTTATGGCTATTTTGCAAGACTTTGACCTAGGCCAATTTGACTTGTGCCCTTTCTTGAAGAATGTTACTAAACACTTAATAACACTTTTTGAATCAAAGAAACTCAAATCAAATCAAATTATGCTCACATATGATAATGGTCACTTGTGCCATTTTTAATATCTTACCCACTTTGAGCCCTTTTATTTAGAGATTCTTAAACTAAACCACCTCAACTCTTTGCACCTCATCCAAGACCTCATCAAGATGAACAACTTTGGTGTTGACCACCTTGACCAGATCATTGACCATTGCTCAAAATAGTCAACCCAAGATGCTACCTTGAAACAAATTCTAGATTCACTCCACTTTTGAATTTTTTCCAAACCACCTCCAGTTTTCAAACCATGACCACCAATGAGTTCCAAATATTAATTAGAACACCTCCACGCATAATTTTGGTCAAAATTCAACCCACATAAGACCTTTGCTTGATTATATGTGGATCACATAACTTAAAAGTAAGGTACAACCACTCCCAACCACTATGTACCACCTCCTCTCTCTCTCTCTCTCGTGCTCATCCACAGTAGTTAGTACTTCTAAATGACCTCACTTAACCTATCCATGCTCACCTAGCACAAGGACACACCATGTCATTGTTTATGTCACATAAAATTTGGCAAAAATCAAATGTACAAGCTCTAGCTCTCTCTAACCTGGGCCACCTTGCCAAACCATCTTGCCTCACCTTACCTTAGCCACCCATGACCTCAGAGACAAGTGGATTGCACCAGAACACCAAGGACATCACCATGCCAATCACCATGATCACCCCCTTGTCACACCTGCCCCTGGTACTCTCCAGCCCACCTCACCTTGTCCTTGAGACTCCCCTTTCACTGCTGATCACGTTGGACAAGATCCCGAGCCAAGAGGAAGACGTCAAGAACGGGAACGCGCCATGTACAGACGCGCCATGCCAAGCCAGAGCGTGCACGACGACGTCCTGGACGCGCCAGTACACTTCCCTGCCCCATCGACTCAGCTCACCCCTCCATCTCTCCTTGCGCGTGCACGCTCACCTCGACGTCAGCTACCTACTAGACATCGCCATTGGACCGCGCTCGTCCTATAGACGACGCCCTCATCGCCGTCCTCCGCCACGGGTACGCCAGACATGACGACCACCTGCACTCCTCCGTCACTCCCCTGCAGCGCCATGATGCGCGTTAGCATCACCTCGACGTCGCCCACTGTGTGCAACAACCTCCCTGGCCCCGCGTGACCTCCACCGCCGTCATTGCCATCGACCTGCCCCGCTCCGCCTCAGACCCTCGCGCCCCTATAAAAGAAGCATGCCCCTGGACGTTTTCTTCACACCATCTTGCTCCCCTCTCACCTCTGGTCCTCCTCTACACCTCTCTGCTCCACATTGTCCACTCCACCGCCGCAATTTATCCGGAGACCGCCGCCACAGTAGCTCAACGCCAGAGAAGATCCCGACCACCTCCGCTCCTCCCACGACCGCCATTCGCCTCGCCGTCGACGACAACGTCGAACGCCGCCGACGCCCCGCCTCGCCGGAGCCCAGGATCGCCGCCGACCCCCTACCTCCACCATACCAGTGCGCCCCTCTCATCGACGTAGACGACGCCTGTAAGCCACACGATCCCCTCCTGATCCTACGTCCCACGTTCATCCATACCGATTCAGTATTAAACTTCGCTGAAAGCTGGGACCCACCTGTCAGGCGGCCCGCTGCGTGCGTGGCGCGCTAGATGGGCTGGCCCAGCTCTTTCTCCCCCTCTGCGGCCCAAATCCTTTCCCGCCTGAGCCCACATTTTGAATTCGTTTTAAATCTTTTCATTGAATTTGCTTGCAGATGCCCTATTCAAAATCAAATAGCTTCAAATCTACTGAACCAAATTTGACCAATTTTATATATTTAGAAAGCACATGAAATGCTCTATCCAACCACACTGGATTCAAACCAATAGCTGTTGTAGATTTTGAATAGTAAAAAGAACAAGACAATGAGTTTTCAGAATTCAAATAAATTTAGAAAATCAACCATAATGAATTTTGAGGTGATTCCACCTCTCATAATTCACATTTCAAGTACTCTAATTGTTTATGCAAAAATATGATAGGGTTGCTTCATATGATCATGGGCTAGAATCAAAAATTGGCTATGTAGTCAATACTAGCCCATTTAAATTATTTTCAAATTTAGGAATTTAAATCTATGAGGTGTAGCACCTCATTTAAATCATCTTCCCAAGTATTAAGAAGTAATGTGGTGACCCTTGCTACATGGTCTCATATTTGCTCACTTGAGGATATTAAATCAAATAGGATTTAAATTGCATGAGGTATGGAACCTCATTTAAATCATGTTTCTCAAAATAAGTGTGAAGTGTTGAACTTGGTCAACATGTGATCATACTTTGTTATTTGAAGAGATTAAATCTTAAAAAGATTCAATGAGAGGAAATTATTTCTCCAAAGAACTAAAGAGAAACCCTAATTCAATAAGAAGAGTTGTTTTCTAAACACTAAAGAAGAAAACCCTAGTCTAAAGTTGAGTAAGGTAGTGATGATGCTAGATCATTTTGAGTGAGCCATTAAGGCTAATTAAGTCTACTTAAGTATTGTTTGGTGATTGTATCCACGTATTCGTTTATAGACGCTAGTACCGGAGACTATCAAGAGGAGGAGGTATTCTACCAAGAAGAAGAAGAGAACTTTGATCACTACACCAATCAAGGCAAGCTAGACTAATGCAAGCTACTTTGTTGCAAGCTAATATTCTTGCAAGTTGACCTTGTGCAAAGCTCTACAAGAGCAAGGCACCATTACATCTTACCTTATGCTTAATGGTCCTATCCCAATTTTTTTACTTTACAAGCTTTATTGAATTTGATTTATCAAAGTTTATTTTTTGATTCATGATTCACTTGGTTTAGTATGAAGTAGTACAAGAGCATCACACTTAGCCTAGAAAGCTATAAGCTAGTTAGCACCCCTCATGACTAGTTGCTAGTGCTAATACTAAAAGTGACTACTTTAGATGGGAACTTGTGAAAACCAATGACTTTGAAAACCTTGGAATGATGAGTCATTCTATTAAAAGATTTTGAAGGTGAATATGACTGGTGAATGACTTGGTGAATTTTACAAAACTGATGGTTGGGTTCGGGTGCGATACCATTCCAATTTTACAAGTACCCCCACAATACCTGAATCTGGGTAAGGCTTAGCTGGAAACTTATGTATTTTAGTATGGGTTCCCTCTGAACAAGCGTCATCGGGGTTATGCCAAGGCTGCCTCCACCAAAAATGAAATGACGTGAAATGAGGTGAATGTCAGACCCAAGCCCTGTGCAGTTCCCAGGTTGACTGTTGGTCCTCACTGGGAGGCCAAGCTCATGGGGAGAGGTGCCTATACTAGGGTATGTAAATGAAAGGTTATGATTGATAGTTCGCGTACTGCGTACGATAAATCAGGGCCAGTTACCCCTGACGAACTATTGCAATTGTTGTGGCACAAATGTACAACCTCTGCAGAGTGTAAACCTATTCGAATAGCCGCGTCCGCGGTCATGGACAGTTGGGAAGGCCATACTGTTCCATCATCAGAACTTTTCCAAATTATGAATGGTGACTTGTGACTTGAATTTGAAAGGTGACTTGGTCTTTGAATCACAACAGAGTTGTGGGAATGACACTAATGTTCCCACTTGAGTTAAGTTAGCCAAATGAAGAGGTTTTGTTTACTAAAGTGCTTATGAAATAAATCTGGCTTTATGCAAATGAAACTAGAGCTTAGAACCCCCTTACTATAGTTGATAATGCTTACACTAGTATTAGTTTGCGAGTACTTTAAAGTACTCACGGCTGTGTCCCTGGCTATTCCAATGGCCAGACTATGAAGAGGAGTACCAGAACCAGGAAGAAGGACAGCAGGACGTGTACGACAACTAGGACCACTCCTGACGTCAGCAGTTGCCTGTGAAATAGATGGACCACAACCGCTACTTCGCTTCCGCTATGTGTTTTGTAATTGATCAATAGATCAACTATTATTGTAATGAGACTGGATCATGTGATCCTTTAATTTGTAAGACTATTATGATGTTGTAATGAATGATGTTCTGTGATATCAATCTGTTATGTCTCGCAAAAACAATATTCCTGGGATTGCGATGAATGGCATAACATGCATCTGGACTTAAAAATCCGGGTGTTGACACCGCTCCTCGCGTTGCCTCCTTTGGGCGACCGGGGGGAGAAACCCTAGATCCCCGCTGCCGTCCCCCTACTCCCCTGCTCCATCCCCCTCGTCGCCCCCAGAGGCCGCCGCCGGAAAGCTGCGCGGCGCCGGTGAAGGGGACGGCGGGGCCGTGGTCTCGTCTCGGATCTTAGCACGTTGGTATGGAGGAAGGCTATCGTGCTGGGCCTTCGCGCCGTCGCCGGGGGTGAGTCCCCACCCTCCCTGCGGTTGTGCCCGGCTGCTCCTCCCCCGCGTCTCCTCGTCGCGACCCCCGTCATCGTCTCCCTTCTCCCCGCTGGCCGGTTGTGTTTTCGGCTTCTTCACCGCCTCGTGCTCCTCCGAACAAGACCCGGCTTTGTCGCCGGCTCCCGTCTCCCTTGGCCACCGTGGAACCACCGGCTCGGGCCGACGACTGCATCTACACCGGGGTGGTGTAGCAGTTCGTTTGTGGATTTCCTAGGGTGTTGTGTGCGGCCGGTGTGCGTTGCTGCAGGGCACCGACTTCGGGAAAGAGGTGCTTGATGATTTGGCCCGATCTTCACGCAGTAGGATCAAGGATAGAAAGGAGATAACTAGCTGCAAGCAACCAAAAACGAAAATAAGAGATTATGACTGGGCGGAGAGGATGAAAACCGTAGCCTGCAATCCGAACAATCGCCTATCCACAATCTGCGAAGTAGCCCATGATACGTCTCCGACGTATCGATAATTTCTTATGTTCCATGCCACATTATTGATGATATCTACATGTTTTATGCATACTTTATGTCATATTTATGCATTTTCTGGAACTAACCTATTAACGAGATGCCGAAGAGCCAGTTGCTATTTTCTGCTGTTTTTGGTTTCAGAAATCCTAGTAAGGAAATATTCTCGGAATTGGACGAAATCAACGCCCAGGGGCCTATTTTCACACGAAGCTTCCAGAAGACCGGAGAGCTAACGAAGTGGGGCCACGAGGTGGCGACACCATAGGGCGGCGCAGCCCAAGCCCTGGCCGCACCACCCTATCGTGTGGGCCCCTCGTGACGCCCCTTGACCTGCCCTTCCGCCTACAAATAGCCTTCGTCGCGAAACCCCAGTACCGAGAGCCACGATACGGAAAACCTTCCAGAGACGCCGCCGCCGCCAATCCCATCTCGGGGGATTCAGGAGATCGCCTCTGGCACCCTGCCGGAGAGGGGAATCATCTTCCGGAGGACTCTTCACCGCCATGGTCGCCTCCGGAGTGATGAGTGAGTAGTCTACCCCTGGACTATGGGTCCATAGCAGTAGCTAGATGGTTGTCTTCTCCTTATGTGCTTCATTGTCGGATCTTGTGAGCTGCCGAACATGATCAAGATCATCTATCTGTAATGCTATATGTTGTGTTTGTTGGGACCCGATGAATAGAGAATACTATGTTATGTTGATTATCAATTTATATCTATGTGTTGTTTATGATCTTGCATGCTCTCCGTTATTAGTAGAGGCTTTGGCCAAGTTTTTACTCTTAACTCCAAGAGGGAGTATTTATGCTCGATAGTGGGTTCATGTCTCCGTGAATCTGGGGGAGTGAGAGAAACCTCTAAGATTATGGATGTGCTGTTGCCACTAGGGATAAAACATTGATGCTATGTCCGAGGATGTAGTTATTGATTACATTACGCACCATACTTAATGCAATTGTCTGTTGTTTTCAACTTAATACTGGAAGGGGTTCGGATGATAACCTGAAGGTGGACTTTTTAGGCATAGATGCATGCTGGATAGCGGTCTATGTACTTTGTCGTAATGCCCAATTAAATCTCACTATACTCATCATATCATGTATGTGCATGGTCATGCCCTCTCTATTTGTCAATTGCCCAACTGTAATTTGTTCACCCAACATGCTATTTATCTTATGGGAGAGACACCTCTAGTGAACTGTGTGACATAGGCATCCCAAATGGGCCTGCCGAAGATAGTACCCGGGGTTTACTGAAGGCCCACTACCCGAAGAATAAGAAGATTCGGAAGCCCAAGATATTATTAAGGAAAGCTAGAGTTGTAATAGAAAGTCTTATTTTGTAATCTTGCGGGATGAGTTAGAAACCTTCCCGGACTCTGTAACTTGTACGGCACGAATCCCTCGGCTCCGCCTCCTATATAAGGGGGAGTCGAGGGACGCAGAAATCATCGAATCATTGTTTACAAACCCTAGTTTTCATAATCATCGAGTACTTTTCGGCTGAAACCTTCGAGATCTACTTGCCCTCTACTTCCAACTAAACCCTAGTCTACAATCCGTAGGCATTGACAAGTTAATACCTTGTCACTGTGGACCCCGGTCCATTCTTTACATCTGAAATACAATCTACTGCAATACTTGTTCTACTGTTCTCTGCAAATAATCATCATCCACACTATACATCTAATCCTTTGTTACAACAAGCCGGTGAGATTGACAACCTCACTGTTTCGTTGGGGCAAAGTATTTTGGTTGTGTTGTGCAGGTTCCACGTTGGCGCCGGAATCCCTGGTGTTGCGCCGCACTACATCTCGCCGCCATCAACCTTCAACGTGCTTCTTGGCTCCTACTGGTTCGATAAACCTTGGTTTCGTACTGAGGGAAAACTTGCCGCTGTACACATCACACCTTCCTCTTGGGGTTCCCAACGGACGCGTGCTGTACGCGTATCAAGCTCTTTTTCTAGCGCCGTTGCCGGGGAGATCAAGACACGCTGCAAGGGGAGTCTCCACATCCCAATCTCTTTACTTTGTTTTTGTCTTGCTTTATTTTATTTACTACTTTGTTTGCTGCATTAAATCAAAACACAAAAAAAATTAGTTGCTAGTTTTACTTTACTTGCTATCTTGTTTGCATACTCTATATCAAAAACACAAAAAAATTAGTTACTTGCATTTACTTTATCCAGTTTGCTTTATTTACTATTGCTAAAATGAGTAATCCTGAAGTTGAAGTTCGTTCGTTTAAGCAACAAGGGGGAGAATGTTTAAGAGATGCTTGGTATAGAATTAGTAATGCCCATAATAGGTGCACTAAGAAACACTCCACCACTATTTTACTCAGGAATTTTTATGTTGGTATCTCTAGCTGGAATAGGTATGTTCTTGATTGTCTCGCGGGAGGTAACTTCCTAAGTACTCCTGCCTTAGAAGCTAGTTGCATTATTGAGAGTTTAGTTGGAATACCACCTGTTAATGAAGTTAAAATTGAAACCTCTCTTGAAGATGTCATGAAAAAGTTGGAAACCATAGAACAAAACCTTCCAAGTATCGATACTACTTTGGGAACATTACTTGATAGCACTGATAAACTTGATAAATCTCTAGGTGGAATTAATGAGAAAATTGCCATTTTGGAATCTTGTGCTATTCATGATAGTCAAACCCAAAGGATTAGTGAACTTGAAGAGGCTATGGGAACATTGGGTTCAACATTTTCATCTATAAAATTTAGAGAGAAAGCTTATGTGGGTAAGGAGCAAAAGTTCATGTATGTCTCTAAGGGGCCTAAACCAAAAAGCTATTATAGGCCTAAAATTGATAAAGCTATTAAAACCACTATAGATAAGGGAGCATCTAAGATACCTAATGGGATAAATTTTGAAAATAATGTTGATATACCATCTCTTGATAATACTTGATACACACTTTCTGCGCCTGGCGTTAAAGAAAAGCGCTTATGGGAGACAACCCATGTTTTTTTTACTAAAGTATTTTATTTTATATTTGTGTCTTGGAAGTTGTTTACTACTGTAGCAACCTCTCCTTATCTTAGTTTTGTGCATTGTTGTGCCAAGTAAAGTCGTTGATAGTAAGGTTCATACTAGATTTGGATTACTGCGCAGAAACAGATTTCTTTGCTGTCACGAATCTGCGCCAAATTCTCTGTAGGTAACTCAGAAAATTATGCCAATTTACGTGAGTGATCCTCAGATATGTACGCAACTTTCATTCAGTTTGAGAATTTTCATTTGAGCAAGTCTGGTGCCTCAATAAAATTCGTCTTTACGAACTGTTCTGTTTTGACAGATTCTGCCTTTTATTTCGCATTGCCTGTTTTGATATGTTCGATGGATTTTTCGATTCATTTGACTTTCAGTAGCTTTGTGCAATGTCCAGAAGCGTTAAGAATGATTATGTCACCTCTGAACATGTATATTTTGATTGTGCACTAACTCTCTAATGAGTTGTTTTGAGTTTGGTGTGGAGGAAGTTTTCAAGGATCAAGAGAGGGAGATGATACAACATGATCAAGGAGAGTGAAAGCTCTAAGCTTGGGGATGCCCCGGTGGTTCACCCCTGCATATATCAAAAAGACTCAAGCGTCTAAGCTTGGGGATGCCCAAGGCATCCCCTTCTTCATCGACAACATTATCAGGTTCCTCCCCTGAAACTATATTTTTATTCCATCACATCTTATGTGCTTTGCTTGGAGCGTCGGTTTGTTTTTGTTTTTGTTTTGTTTGAATAAAATGGATCCTAGCATTCATTGTGTGGGAGAGAGACACGCTCCGCTGTTGCATATGGACAAATATGTCCTTAGGCTTTACTCATAGTATTCATGGCGAAGGTTGAATCTTCTTCGTTAATTTGTTATATGGTTGGAAACGGAAAATGATACATGTAGTAATTGGTAAAATGTCTTGGATAATGTGATACTTGGCAATTTTTGTACTCATGTTTAAGCTCTTGCATCATATACTTTGCACCTATTAATGAAGAAATACATAGAGCATGCTAAAATTTGGTTTGCATAATTGGTCTCTCTAAGGTCTAGATAATTTCTAGTATTGAATTTGAACAACAAGGAAGACGGTGTAGAGTCTTATAATGTTTACAATATGTCTTTTATGTGAGTTTTGCTGCACCGCTTCATCCTTGTGTTTGTTTCAAATAACCTTGCTAGCCTAAACCTTGTATCGAGAGGGAATACTTCTCATGCATCCAAAATCCTTGAGCCAACCACTATGCCATTTGTGTCCACCATACCTACCTACTACATGGTATTTCTCCACCATTCCAAAGTAAATTGCTTGAGTGCTACCTTTAAATTTCTATCCTCTACCTTTGCAATATATAGCTCATGGCACAAATAGCCTAAAAACTATTGTGGTATTGAATATGTACTTATGCACTTTATCTCTTATTAAGTTGCTTGTTGTGCGATAACCATGTTCCTGGGGACGCCATCAACTACTCTTTGTTGAATATCATGTGAGTTGCTATGCATGTCCGTCTTGTCTGAAGTAAGGGAGATTTACCACTTATTTAATGGTTAGAGCATGCATATTGTTAGAGAAGAACATTGAGCCGCTAACTAAAGCCATGATCCATGGTGGAAGTTTCAGTTTTGGACATATATCCTCAATCTCATATGAGAAAATTAATTGTTGCTACATGCTTATGTATTAAAGAGGAGTCCATTATCTGTTGTCTATGTTGTCCCGGTATGGATGTCTAAGTTGAGAATAATCAATAGCGAGAAATCCGATGCGAGCTTTCTCCTTAGACCTTTGTACAGGCGGCATAGAGGTACCCCTTTGTGACACTTGGTTAAAACATGTGCATTGCGATAATCCCGGTAATCCGAGCTAATTAGGACAAGGTGCGGGCACTATTAGTATACTATGCATGAGGCTTGCAACTTGTAAGATATAATTTACATAACACATATGCTTTATTACTACCGTTGACAAAATTGTTTCTTGTTTTCAAAACCAAATCTCTAGCACAAATATAGCAATCGATGCTTTCCTCTTTGAAGGACCTTTCTTTTACTTTTATTGTTGAGTCAGTTCACCTATCTCTCTCCACCTCAAGAAGCAAACACTTGTGTGAACTGTGCATTGATTCCTACATACTTGCATATTGCACTTGTTATATTACTTTACATTGACAATATCCATGAGATATACATGTTATAAGTTGAAAGCAACCGCTGAAACTTCATCTTCCTTTGTGTTGCTTCAATGCCTTTACTTTGAATTATTGCTTTATGAGTTAACTCTTATGCAAGACTTATTGATGCTTGTCTTGAAGTACTATTCATGAAAAGTCTTTGCTATATGATTCAGTTGTTTACTCATGTCATTTACATTGTTTTGATCGCTGCATTCATTACATATGCTTACAATAGTATGATCGAGGTTATGATGGCATGTCACTCCAGAAATTATCTTTGTTATCGTTTACCTGCTCGGGACGAGCAGAAACTAAGCTTGGGGATGCTGATACGTCTCCGACGTATCGATAATTTCTTATGTTCCATGCCACATTATTGATGATATCTACATGTTTTATGCATACTTTATGTCATATTTATGCATTTTCTGGAACTAACCTATTAATGAGATGCCGAAGAGCCAGTTGCTGTTTTCTGCTGTTTTTGGTTTCAGAAATCCTAGTAAGGAAATATTCTCGGAATTGGACGAAATCAACGCCCAGGGGCCTATTTTCACACGAAGCTTCCAGAAGACCAGAGAGCTAACGAAGTGGGGCCACGAGGTGGCGACACCATAGGGCGGCGCGGACCAAGCCCTGGCCGCGCCACCCTATCGTGTGGGCCCCTCGTGACGCCCCTTGACCTGCCCTTCCGCCTACAAATAGCCTTCGTCGCGAAACCCCCAGTACCGAGAGCCACGATACGGAAAAACTTCCAGAGATGCCGCCGCCGCCAATCCCATCTCGGGGGATTCAGGAGATCGCCTCCGGCACCCTGCCGGAGAGGGGAATCATCTCCCGGAGGACTCTTCACTGCCATGGTCGCCTCCGGAGTGATGAGTGAGTAGTCTACCCCTGGACTATGGGTCCATAGCAGTAGCTAGATGGTTGTCTTCTCCTTATGTGCTTCATTGTCGGATCTTGTGAGCTGCCGAACATGATCAAGATCATCTATCTGTAATGCTATATGTTGTGTTTGTTGGGATCCGATGAATAGAGAATACTATGTTATGTTGATTATCAATTTATATCTATGTGTTGTTTATGATCTTGCATGCTCTCCGTTATTAGTAGAGGCTCTGGCCAAGTTTTTACTCTTAACTCCAAGAGGGAGTATTTATGCTCGATAGTGGGTTCATGTCTCCGTGAATCTGGGGGAGTGAGAGAAACCTCTAAGATTATGGATGTGTTGTTGCCACTAGGGATAAAACATTGATGCTATGTCCGAGGATGTAGTTATTGATTACATTACGCACCATACTTAATGCAATTGTCTGTTGTTTTCAACTTAATACTGGAAGGGGTTCGGATGATAACCTGAAGGTGGACTTTTTAGGCATAGATGCATGCTGGATAGCGGTCTATGTACTTTGTCGTAATGCCCAATTAAATCTCACTATACTCATCATATCATGTATGTGCATGGTCATGCCCTCTCTATTTGTCAATTGCCCAACTGTAATTTGTTCACCCAACATGCTATTTATCTTATGGGAGAGACACCTCTAGTGAACTGTGGACCCCGGTCCATTCTTTACATCTGAAATACAATCTACTGCAATACTTGTTCTACTGTTCTCTGCAAACAATCATCATCCACACTATACATCTAATCCTTTGTTACAGCAAGCCGGTGAAATTGACAACCTCACTGTTTCGTTGGGGCAAAGTACTTTGGTTGTGTTGTGCAGGTTCCACGTTGGCGCCGGAATCCCTGGTGTTGCGCCGCACTACATCTCGCCGCCATCAACCTTCAACGTGCTTCTTGGCTCCTACTGGTTCGATAAACCTTGGTTTCGTACTGAGGGAAAACTTGCCGCTGTACGCATCACACCTTCCTCTTGGGGTTCCCAACGGACGCGTGCTGTACGCGTATCAGCCCACACAGCCACGCTCAAGTCGTGGAGCACGAACTAGGTGCAATCCGCAAGGGAGTCACAAACTCTAATCACACAACCACACTCAAGTCGTGGAGCACAAATTAGGTGCAAATCCGCGAGGAACCACGAGAATAAGGGTAGCAAGGTCTCTCCAACTCAGGATGAGCTTTGTCTTTGTTCTGAATATGAAGTGGCTAAAAGTCCCCAACAAGAGAAAGTACTAGGGTATTTATACTGAGGGACCATTCCCCTGGTTAGGTATGGAAATAGGTGAGGTAAATGATACGTCCCCGACGTATCGATAATTTCTTATGTTCCATGCCACATTATTGATGATATCTACATGTTTTATGCATACTTTATGTCATATTTATGCATTTTCCGGAACTAACCTATTGACGAGATGCCGAAGGGCCAGTTGCTGTTTTCTGCTGTTTTTGGTTTCAGAAATCCTAGTAAGGAAATATTCTCGGAATCGGACGAAATCAACACCCAGCATCTTAGGATTGCATGAAGCTTCCAGAACACCCGAGAGCCGCCAGAGAGGGTCCACAAGGGGCCCACACATGGTGGCGGCGTGGCCCAGGGGGCGCGCTGCCCTAGTGTCTGGTGGCCCCAGACCCCTTCTGACGCCGCCTCTTCGCCTATAAGAAGCCCCTGACCTAAGTCTTCGATACGAAAAAACCACGGTACGAGAAACCATCCAGAGCCGCCGCCATCGCGAAGCCAAGATCTGGGGGACATGAGTCTCTGTTCCGGCACGCCGCCGGGACGGGGAAGTGCCCCCGGAAGGCTTCTCCATCGATACCGCTGCCATCTCCACCGCCATCTTCATCAACGTTGCTGTCTCCCATGAGGAGGGAGTAGTTCTCCATCGAGGCTAAGGGCTGTACCGGTAGCTATGTGGTTAATCTCTCTCCTATGTACTTCAATACAATGATCTCATGAGCTGCCTTACATGATTGAGATTCATATGAGTTTTGTATCACTATTTATCTATGTGCTACTCTAGTGATGTTATTAAAGTACTCCATTCCTCTTGCACGGTGTAATGGTGACAGTGTGTGCATCGTGTAGTACTTGGCGTAGGTTATGATTGTAATCTCTTGTAGATTATGAAGTTAATTATTGCTATGATAGTATTGATGTGATCTATGCCTCCTTCATAGTGTGATGATGACAGTGTGCATGCTATGTTAGTACTTGGTGTAATTGCAATGATCTATCATGCACTCTAAGGTTATTTAAACATGAATATCGAATATTGTGGAGCTTGTTAACTCCGGCACTGAGGGTTCTTGTAGCCCTACTCAATTAGTGGTGTTCATCATCCAACAAGAGAGTGTAGAGTATAGCATATATCTATTTATTCTGTTATGTGATCAATGTTGAGAGTGTCCACTAGTGAAAGTATGATCCCTAGGCCTTGTTCCCAAATACTGAAATCATCGCTTGTTTACTGTTCTACTGCATCTGTACTGCCTGCAATATTACCACCATCAACCACACGCCAGTCGTAGCATCAAGCTATTTTCTGGTGCCGTTACTACTGCTCATATATATTCATACCACCTGTATTTCACTATCTCTTCGCCGAACTAGTGCACCTATACATCTGACAAGTGTATTGGGTGTGTTGGGGACACAAGAGACTTCTTGCTTTGTGGTTGCAGGGTTGCATGAGAGGGATATCTTTGACCTCTTCCTCACTGAGTTCGATAAACCTTGGGTGATCCACTTAAGGGAAACTTGCTGCTGTTCTACAAACCTCTGCTCTTGGAGGCCCAACACTGTCTACAAGAATAGAAGCACCTGTAGACATCAAGCACTTTTCTGGCGCCGTTGCCGAGGAGGAAAGGTAAAAGGTACTCACACTCCGGATCTCGGCTACTAAGCTATTTTCGCCGTTGTAAGTACTCGAAGCTATTTCCTTTAGATCCTGCAATTGCATCTTTTTGTTTCTTGTTTACACTAGTTAGGCATAATGGAAAACAACAAAAATATGAGAGATCTTTATGAACTTTATCTTGAATTAGGACATGATGCGTTTGAAGAGAGAATTAAAAAACCCATGGAACTTTATATGCATGCTAATGGGAATGTTATTAATATGAATGCTTTGAACACTATTGTTGCTAATGCTATGGAAAATTCTAAGCTTGGGGAAGCTCGCTTTGATGAGCATGATCTTTTTAGTCCCCCAAGCATTGAGGAGAAAATTTACTTTGATGATACTTTGCCTCCTATTTATGATGATTATAATGATAGTAGTCTTTTAGTACCGCCTGTTATGGAGGATAAATTTGATTATGATTACAATATGCCTCCTATATTTGATGATAGCTATTTTGTTGAATTCGCTCCCACTATTACTAATAAAATTGACTATGCTTATGTGGAGAGTAATAATTTTGTGCATGAGACTCATGATAAGGATACTTTATGTGATAGTTATATTGTTGAGTTTGCTCATGATGCTACTGAAAGTTATTATGAGAGAGGAAAATATGGTTGTAGAAATTTTCATGTTACTAAAACACCTCTCTATATGCTAAAAATCTTGAAGTTGAGCTTGTCTAGTTTTCCTATGCTTATTGCATTATGCCTACATGACTTGTTTATTTACAAGATTCCTATGCATAGGAAGCATGTTAGACTTAAATGTGTTTTGAATTTGCCTCTTGATGCTCTCTTTTGCTTCAACTACTATTTCTTGCGAGTGCATCATTGAAATTGCTGAGCCCATCTTAATGGCTATAAAGAAAGAACTTCTTGGGAGATAACCCATGTGTTTATTTTACTACAGTAATTTTGTTTTATATTTGTGTTTTGGAAGTTGTTACTACTGTAGCAACCTCTCCTTATCTTAGTTTTGTTGCATTGTTGTGCCAAGTAAAGTCTTTGATAGTAAGGTTCATACTAGATTTGGATTACTGCGCAGAAACAGATTTATTGCTGTCACGAATCTGGGCCTAATTCTTTGTAGGTAACTCAGAAAATTATGCCAATTTACGTGAGTGATCCTCAGATATGTACGCAACTTTCATTCAATTTTAGCATTTTCATTTGAGCAAGTCTGGTGCCTCAATAAAATTCGTCTTTACGGACTGTTCTGTTTTGACAGATTCTGCCTTTTATTTCGCATTGCTTCTTTTGCTATGTGGGATGGATTTCTTTGTTCCATTGACTTCCAGTAGCTTTGAGCAATGTCCAGAAGTGTTAAGAATGATTGTGTCACCTCTGAACATGTGAATTTTGATTATGCACTAACCCTGTAATGAGTTTTTTTCGAGTTTGGTGTGGAGGAAGTTTTCAAGGGTCAAGAGAGGAGGATGATACAATATGATCAAGGAGAGTGAAAGCTCTAAGCTTGGGGATGCCCCGGTGGTTCATCCCTGCATATTTCAAGAAGACTCAAGCATCTAAGCTTGGGGATGCCCAAGGCATCCCCTTCTTCATCGACAAAATTATCAGGTCACTTCTCTTGAAACTATATTTTTATTCGGTCACATCTTATGTACTTTACTTGGAGCGTCTGTTTGTTTTTATTTTTGTTTTTGTTTGAATAAATGCTTGTGTGGGAGAGAGACACGCTTCGCTGGTTCGTATGAACACATGTGTTCTTAGCTTTTAATTTTCATGGCGAAGGTTGAAACTGCTTCGTTAATTGTTATATGGTTGAAAACGGGAAATGCTACATGTGGTAATTGGTATGATGTCTTGAATAATTTGATACTTGGCAATTGTTGTGCTCATGTTTAAGCTCTTGCATCATATACTTTGCACCTATTAATGAAGAAATACATAGAGCTTGCTAAAATTTGGTTTGCATAATTGGTCTCTCTAAGGTCTAGATAATTTCTAGTAAGAGTTTGAACAACAAGGAAGACGGTGTAGAGTCTTATAATGTTTACAATATGTCTTTTATGTAAGTTTTGCTGCACCGCTTCATCCTTGTGTTTGTTTCAAATAACCTTGCTAGCCTAAACCTTGTATCGAGAGGGAATACTTCTCATGCATCCAAAATCCTTGAGCCAACCACTATGCCATTTGTGTCCACCATACCTACCTACTACATGGTATTTCTCCGCCATTCCAAAGTAAATTGCTTGAGTGCTACCTTTAAACAATTCAAAATTTATTACCTCTGATTTGTGTCAATGTTTTATAGCTCATAAGGAAGTATGTGGTGTTTATCTTTCAAT
Organism: Lolium perenne; assembly: GCF_019359855.2. Taxonomy (NCBI): domain Eukaryota; kingdom Viridiplantae; phylum Streptophyta; class Magnoliopsida; order Poales; family Poaceae; genus Lolium; species Lolium perenne. Next base: position 279,125,089 of record NC_067250.2, read on the forward strand.
CTTGTTGGGCAACTTTCACCAATGGACTAGTGGCTTCATCCGCTTATCCAATAATTTTGCAAAAAGAGCTGGCAATGGGATTCCCAGTCCCAAATTAATTAACAAAAATAGACACTCCTCAATGGTATGTGATTGTTGGACGGCACCCGAAGGATTCAGTTAGCCATGGCTTGAGAAAGCAAAGGTGGGGAGGAGTGTCATCATAATAAAACTAAAATAAAAAGGCACTCCTTCATGGTATGAGATTGTTGGCAGACACCCGAGGATTCGGTTAGCCATGGTTTGTGAAAGAAAGGTTGGAAGGAGTGCCACACAAAAATAAAAATAAAATGGGATCCGCTCTTTGAAGGTTTGTCTGGCAAGGGGGTTAGAATGCCAACTACCATTCGTTGACAACAACAAACACCTCTCAAAACTTTACTTTTATGCTCTCTTTATGTTTTCAAAACCAAAGCTCTAGCACAAATATAGCAATCAATGCTTCCCTCTGCGAAGGGCCTTTCTTTTACCTTTTATGTTGAGTCAGTTCACCTATCTCTCTCCATCTCAAGAAGCAAACACTTGTGTGAACTGTGCATTGATTCCTACATACTTGCATATTGCACTTGTTATATTACTTTATGTTGACAATATCCATGAGATATACATGTTACAAGTTGAAAGCAACCGCTGAAACTTAATCTTCCTTTGTGTTGCTTCAATACCTTTACTTTGAATTATTGTTTTATGAGTTAACTCTTATGCAAGACTTATTGATGCTTGTCTTGAAAGTACTATTCATGAAAAGTCTTTGCTATATGATTCATTTGTTTACTCATGTCATTTACCATTGTTTTGATCGCTGCATTCATTACATATGCTTACAATAGTATGATCAAGGTTATGATGGCATGTCACTCCAGAAATTATCTTTGTTATCGTTTACCTGCTCGGGACGAGCAGAAACTAAGCTTGGGGATGCTGATACGTCTCCAACGTATCGATAATTTCTTATGTTTCAGGCCACATTATTGATGATATCTACATGTTTTATGGATACTTTATGTCATATTTATGCATTTTCCGGAACTAACCTATTGACGAGATGCCGAAGGGCCAGTTGCTGTTTTCTGCTGTTTTTGGTTTCAGAAATCCTAGTAAGGAAATATTCTCGGAATCGGACGAAATCAACGCCCAGCATCTTAGGATTGCATGAAGCTTCCAGAACACCCGAGAGCCGCCAGAGAGGGGCCACAGGGGGCCCACACATGGTGGCGGCGCGGCCCAGGGGGGGCGCCGCCCTAGTGTCTGGTGGCCCCAGACCCCTTCTGACGCCGCCTCTTCGCCTATAAGAAGCCCCTGACCTAAGTCTTCGATACGAAAAAACCACGGTACGAGAAACCATCCAGAGCCGCCGCCATCGCGAAGCCAAGATATGGGGGACAGGAGTCTCTGTTCCGGCACGCCGTCGGGACGGGGAAGTGCCCCCGGAAGGCTTCTCCATCGACACCGCTGCCATCTCCACCGCCATCTTCATCAACGCTGCTGTCTCCCATGAGGAGGGAGTAGTTCTCCATCGAGGCTAAGGGCTGTACCGGTAGCTATGTGGTTAATCTCTCTCCTATATACTTCAATACAATGATCTCATGAGCTGCCTTACATGATTGAGATTCATATGAGTTTTGTATCACTATTTATCTATGTGCTACTCTAGTGATGTTATTAAAGTACTCTATTCCTCCTGCACGGTGTAATGGTGACAGTGTGTGCATCGTGTAGTACTTGGCGTAGGTTATGATTGTAATCTCTTGTAGATTATGAAGTTAATTATTGCTATGATAGTATTGATGTGATCTATGCCTCCTTCATAGTGTGATGGTGACAGTGTGCATGCTATGTTAGTACTTGGTGTAATTGCAATGATCTATCATGCACTCTAAGGTTATTTAAACATGAATATCGAATATTGTGGAGCTTGTTAACTCCGGCACTGAGGGTTCTTGTAGCCCTACACAATTAGTGGTGTTCATCATCCAACAAGAGAGTGTAGAGTATAGCATATATCTATTTATTCTGTTATGTGATCAATGTTGAGAGTGTCCACTAGTGAAAGTATGATCCCTAGGCCTTGTTCCCAAATACTGAAATCATCGCTTGTTTACTGTTCTACTGCATCTGTACTGCCTGCAATATTACCACCATCAACCACACGCCAGTTGTAGCATCAAGCTATTTTCTGGTGCCGTTACTACTGCTCATATATATTCATACCACCTGTATTTCACTATCTCTTCGCCGAACTAGTGCACCTATACATCTGACAAGTGTATTGGGTGTGTTTGGGACACAAGAGACTTCTTGCTTTGTGGTTGCAGGGTTGCATGAGAGGGATATCTTTGACCTCTTCCTCCCTGAGTTCGATAAACCTTGGGTGATCCACTTAAGGGAAACTTGCTGCTGTTCTACAAACCTCTGCTCTTGGAGGCCCAACACTGTCTACAAGAATAGAAGCACCCGTAGACATCAGTAAATAACCAGCTTGAGGCCAAAAAACGTCCTGAAAGGATAGTCAACTTGAGGGGTTATTGAGAGGCTTCTCGGGAATTCGCGAAACTTTAACAGTCTGGACACCTTCCACCAAAATAGCAATAACTTTGGCTCCAGAACTCGAAATGACGTGAGACTTTTTTTTGGAAATATAATTTGATGGAGCTTCTTTTGGTATAGCCCACTGGCCCCATCTCTCCAGTATATGGCGTTGCCATGACGAAAGTTTAGAGGCAAAACTGGTGGCAGCAGATTTCATCGAGAATTGTGTTGATGTCTTGAAACATTTTGTTGGTGACTTTGTTCTTCATTATTGTGGGCAACCTTCAACCTTGTTCATGAATACAAACAATGACAAAGTGGATGAAAACATATCCGTCTCATTAAGGTAGGTTGTAGAAGATAAACTTAGGTTAGCGTTCACCTGATCACTTATTTGTTTTGCGCGACTTCTTGTGATAGGTCCACTGATGTTTTGTGCATTGACTGGGATATCCTCATCACCCCCTCTTGAAAAGGAGTCATCCTCGACTCTAAAGGTTCGAAGTAAGGGGAGAGGTCGGAGACATTAAAGGTTTTACTAACACCATACTCCGTTGGAAGGTCAATCTTGTAGGCGTTGTCATTTATCTTCTCAAGAACTTTGAATGGACCATCTCCACATGGATTTAACTTGCACTTGCGCTGGTCAGGAAAACGGTCCTTCCGCAGATGTATGCACACCAAATCTCCTTCCTCAAACAAAAGCTTCCTCCTTCCTTTATTTGCACGAGTGGCATATTGTTCAGTCATCTTCTCTTCATCCACCTCCACTCCTTGTCCTAAAACAACAAAGCCAAGAAACACAACCTTTTCGGTGCAAAATCTGCACTTTTCCACATTAGCATATAATTTCTCCTTTCGGAGGACAGTAAGTACACACTTAATATGTTCAGAATGTTCCTCCAAAGTTTTGCTATAAATCAATATATCATCAAAGTAAACCACTACAAATTTTCTAATAAAGGATCTAAGCACATGGTTCATCAATCGCATGAAGGTACTAGGTGCATTTGTTAACCCAAAAGGCATAACCAACCATTCATACAAACCAAATTTTGTTTTGAAAGAAATTTTCCATTCATCACCTTCCCTCATTCTAATTTGGTGATATCCACTTCGCAAATCAATCTTAGAAAAAATAGTGGAACCACAAAGTTCGTCAAGCATGTCATCAAGTCTAGGAATTGGATGCCTATACCTTATTGTTATGTTGTTTATGGTTCTACAATCAGTACACATTCTCGAAGATCCATCTTTCTTTGGCACTAAAAAAACAAGTACAACACAAGGAGAAATACTTTCTCTTACATAGCCTTTGTGGAGGAGATCTTGAACTTGCCTCTGAATTTCTTTTGTCTCTTCAGGATTAGTTTGGTACGGTGGTCGGTTTGGTAAGGGTGCTCCGGGAATGATGTCAATTTGATGCACACACCTATGTTGGTGCAAGCAAGAAAAAAATACACTCCAATTATTTTTTAAGCTTTCCAAGGTGAATATGAAAGAGCCATGGCTGCGTGCACTAGAGTATTCGATGAGGATAACAAATTTGCGGTTTCTATTTTGCATGGTGATTTAAAATTTGCGGGTGAGTGCACGGTGATTGGTGATCCTTTGACCAAAACAACCGCATGTGGTTGTGGAATGTTCAATAGGACGGAAATATTGTGTGGACATGGTCTCAAAGTTTTTGATCTAATGAACATAAGGACATTGCGAACACATTATATCCTGAAAAGATGGACTAGAGAAGCACGCAATGCAAGCATACAAGATAGATAAGGAAGGAATGTGGTAGAAAATCCATAGTTGGAAGCTCAACTTCGGTACAAGTATTTGTGCCACAAATTTCATAGTTTGGCACATAAAGTAGCCAAATCTGAAGAGTGTTGTTTGATGTTAGAAAATGCACTTGATTTTGGTTGTCCACATATAGAAGATAAACTCAATGCAACTACCAATGCTTCCGATAAGCCACGCAATGATCAAGAAAATATTGACCCAAATGTGCAACTACCAAATGAGTTTCTTAGTGCCACAAAGCTCAAGAAAAAAGAGGTATAATCAAAGAATATGAGGAGACAAAAAACTTGGTTTGATAAGTTACTCAAGGGGAAGCGCAAGCCAACTCAAGTTACCACATTCAAAAACAAAGGAGCAAAGGTATATAGCAATTTGTACATGATGTGTTGCTACTATTCATTCCTAAACTACTTACTATGATTTTTATTGCAGCAACAAAAGAAACATGATGGTGTAGAGCCTCAAGTAGGAGCGAAGAAGAAGGATGTCAACCATAAAGGAGCAAATTTGGAGCTTCAAGAATGCAATGCAATCATGAATTTTACGGAGCTCTTGACAGGTCCCCATGGTGGTGTTTATGATGAAGATATGTTCTAGCGTGTACAAGCTTGTTAGATAGTTATTTTGGACATGGTTGGGTAATATTTTGGCTAGGGCTGACTATAATATTTTGGATTTTGGGGCTAACTATAGTCGTTTGTGGCCGAAGTGTATAAGTAGAATGGCCTACTTTATGTAAGAATGCAGAATTTGTGTATCAAATGCTACAATATTTCAATGCTATGTGACTCAAAATTACAGCTTTTGCCTGTATAATATGTTCTTTTTTATAATGCTTTGGTTCAGCTCCCTTGTATAATAAGTTTGTTGTTGCAGATTATATATTGTTAGGTTGTAACTGACGAAACAACAATATCAATATCTGTATCTGAAATTTGTAGTGCTGTTTTCCCTTTGAACTCTGAAGAAACAGAGGGCTTCAGCCTCAGATGGGTGATGCACAGGGAGTCCGATGCTTAGTCCATATCGGAGGGGGACTATCGGAAGAGTCCAGGGAGCAGTCGCGGAGGTCGCCGTCACAGCGGAGCAGAGGTCGCCGTCGCATGGCGTGGAGGGAGCCGTCGCGGCCGCGTGCAAGAGCCCTTCGGAGCGGGGAGGGGAGGATGGTGCCGGCGGCGGGAGCTTGCTCCCTCCCTTTCCGACGGCGGCGCAGCTGCACAGCTCTGTTTCAGCTCGATACCCGTGTGTCGCTGTCTCTGCTTCGCTCGATTCCTTTTGGCCAGTGCGTGGACGAAGGTTGACTGGGTATTTCCTCCGCTGGCCGTTGGATGCTAATGAACGGCGAATGGAAAGGCTCAGGTCAACGTTGTGCCTTCCCGTCTGCCACGGGGCTGGCTCCTATCCAAGGCGTGAAGCGGAGCAGCGGCAGCGGCGCGCCACCGACGGCCCCAGTTCTTCGTCCTCGTCGGGATCTAGAAGAAGGGCTTATTTGTAATTTTTTTTGTTTTTCTGGGTCTTTTTGTAAGAACGCTGGTTTAATACATCTCCTCCTTCCGCAAAAAAAAAAAGGATAACCAGACCGAAAATAAAGAAAATCGAGGCAAACAAAAATCATAAAGCAGATGAAAAATCTGATGGTTCAGGGATTTACTAAGCTCTAAGTTATTTCTCACTTTACTAAGAATTAGCAAATCCGCTTTAAATCAAGTGCCAAAATTCCCGACCAAAACCATCGGGTGGCTTATCCATGGGAATATCCTTCCGGGCTTTGTTTACTTCACTTGTTTTTCCCTCCCAATGGGTATGAGGATGAGAGTGGATTTGGTGTTCACCAATCCCTTCACTTCCCCTCAAATACTTTTCTCAAAAAAACACTAGTATGATAGAGAGTTTCTAATCTAGGTAAAAATGTGGGGATGAGAGGAGATATTTTGGAACTATTTCGTTCAAATCCGGAGAAGTAAATAGATAAGTGGGGATTTTTCGGAATTCGAAATAATTTCATCCGAACCCCACAAATACATTAGAAGTAAACAAGGCCTTAAGCCATTCAAAGTGTTAACTTGAATTACCTAGCCAAGGCCATGGCATGGTAAAACCTTGTATCTTCATCTCCCAGCACACCAGTTGACTTTACCACGTTGGCTTGCTGCAACTGCAATCAAGTTAACAAATTTTGCAATTTTCTCTTTAACCATGCTCCTGGAAAAAAGTTTCAATTTATTTAGTGGTCTTTTTTTTCTTCAAGCCAATCAAGATAAGCCAGAGTGAATTTATTAGTATCCAGGATTTTCCTATCCGACTTCAAAGCTGTTTTTCCACTTTGTGTAATCCTTTTCTTTAGCACTTTCTGGTTTTGGCAAATCCCTTTCGCCATAAAACGGTTTCCATCTGTTTTCATACAGCAAAACTTTTAACTTGGGAACAATCGTGGAGGCTTCAATCTTCAAAGGACAGTAGTCAGAGATGACTTGGAGGCGGCGTTTTGGCTCATAGGAGCAAATGCTCTCATTATACAAAATAATTAAAAAACAATTTTAAAAATATCAAAAAATTCTGATATAATTTTTTGGTGTATATCGTGACATTCTATGTTAGTGTACAAGTTTTCATGGAGGAAAAAACATTTTATGTGGCGTGTACAAAAAAGATAAAAAAATATCCTGTACGTAGTTGTGTTATAGCATCAAAATTTATCTTTCTTACATGAGCCACTTTTTTTATAGTTTTTTTTAAAAACTTATGTACGAACATAAAATATGTAGATGTATATAATTTTTTTTTACTTTTTTTACACTTCGAAATATAGATTCACACAACGAAAGCAAATGCTCCTTTAAGCCAAAGTGAATATCCGGAGGTGACCCTAGGAACAGAATGCGGGGTTGTGTAATGTTTGGCATGAAAGTATCGCACTCTGAGTTAACACATACTATATCAATTCTTGCAAGTATGGGTGGATCTTTAAGATTAGACCATGTAAATTCTCGGTCAAGTAGCGGCAGTTCCTGAATCTGTAAATCTCTGAGCACATATTAAACCTTGTTGTTTCTGTCAGAGTAGCTCTGCCAGTGCTTGTATCCTCGCTGGAGCGAACAGTGTTAAAGTCCCCAGTGATAATCCACGGACCATCCACAACTTGCTGAACCTGTTTGATGATCTCATCAAAGAAATCTCGCTCTGAATCCACGGTCATTTGTTGCCCCAAAATGAAACTCTGAATTCTCAGATTGGAGGTGAACCGTGAGAGATCTGTTTTTTAGCAATAGAGCTGCAACTTGTGAACTTTTCTGAATTCCAAGAAGTTAGAATGCCACGGGCCGTGCCAATCGCATCCACATGCTCAAATTTATCATGCATAGCAGGAAGGAAAGCAGATTTTTTTTTGAAGCTCGAAATGGCCTGCAGTATTGTCTCTTGGAGAAAAATCACGTCGTATGCATTTGAGGCCATGGAGTCATAAACCAGCTCACACTTTTTATCATTATTCAACCCCTTTACATTCGGCCAAACTGAAACTTTTAAACTGCGTTGTCATGATGAACTGATGAAGCTTACATCAGAGTAACACAGACCAAGACTAACAAACAGACCCTGATAATGTAACACAGAGCAAGACTAGCAAACAGACCATGATAATGTAACACAGAGCAAGACTAACAAACAGATCCTGATTACGTAACACAGACCAAGAGTCCAAGACTCGCTCGCTCGCTCACATTATGACGCATCCGACCGCCGCGGACGTACCGGCGGCAGCGGCGTAGCCCACGGTGGCGGCCGCCATCTCCACGTCGCTCGCCCTACCGTCACCGTTGTTGTTCACAACGGTGAGGTGGTGCGGCGCGTAGATGGGCGGCGCGTAGATGGACGGCGCGTAGGTCGGCGGCGGCGCTGCGTAGAAGTACTCATCCGTGCTGGTGGAGTAGGTCGGCGGCGGCGCTGCGTGGAAACCCTCTGCGCTGGTGGAGTAGGTCGGTGGCGCCGCTGCGTAGAAGGAGCTCGATGGCGCCGGCGACACCGTATGAGGAGGAGGGCGGGCGGGCGCGACGGCGTGGGTCGCGCGGAGGCGGCGGCGCACCCAATGCACGAGGAAAAAGATGGCGACGACCGTAGACGCCGATATGGACCCCGAGATACAGGCCGCCCGCACTACCTGTAATGTCCCAGGTTTAGAGGCCATCGAGGGGTAGATTTTAGAATGGGATGTGCATTGCATTGTAATTTACGGGGAAATTTCGCGCTTTTAAAACAAAACTGCATCGAAGGGGGACAGGTTTCTCTCTCGACACCTTACAGGGTTAGGGTTTCGAGAGTGCGATGAATTTGTTCCTACTTATCTAAATTAGGGTTTTGAGAAGAGAGAAGTGATATTGCATTGAAATCTTAAGTTGCATGATTGAATTACAAGTTAAGTTGTTTGAATGAATTCAAACCAAATTTGAATTTGAATTTCAAATTCAAACATCAAATGGTTATCACATAATTCAAACTTGAGATGATTTATTAAACAATTATCATTAATCAAGAATTTGAATAATAAAACACTTAGACAAAGCTCATTAGAGAGAAACTTGAGCTTTATTGATATTCACACAAATTACAATGTCAATTACAATATCCAGAATTGAAATATGAATTTACAACACAATACAAGAATTGAAGAAATAGAAAAAGAAAAAAGAAAATTACAAGTTAATGAAATGTCCTAAACTACACAAAATAATCTTCTTGAAAAGCTTGATCCAGATGATCTTGATCTTCATCTTGATCAGCACATTGTACCTGCACACACACACAAAGATCAAACAAGGGTTAAGCCAAGTGGCAAAACCACTTGGCAGGTTAGCAAATAAAAATAAGATGGAATGGATATGAACAAGGTTCAGCCGAGCTGATCCTCTCACCAGCCCAAGTTCCAAGCCTGTACACTCACACACACAGGCTGCACACACAGCATGTGTGCATGCAACACACACACAGTGAGTCACCAGGGTGGTATGTGGTGCTGTCGACCAGGGAAGCAAAGGCTGGTCATATTTAAGCTTTTCACAGCCAAACCCTAACCATTCCATCGACAAGGCACCAGAGTAAGTAACCAGTAGCAAGAACAGCAAACCAAGAACACAAGAACAGGAAGAACAACTTCACTGTCTAACCTGTTTAATCACACCACTGAATCATATCAAGCATCAAAAGCCAGCAGGAGGAGCAGGGCAAGCTTCACACATCATCCAGAAGCAAAACCTCTACACCAACCACAAATCTTGGAGCTGGAGTGAGGTATACCAGAAAAGCATGAGCAAACCATGGTTTTGCTCATAATTAAGCATACTCATGCATCACAGAAGCAAAAAGGGTATGAACCCTGGATGTATCATCACTTGGTTGCAAAACCAATTGGTGCCAGCAAATAAAACCAAGGCTAGAAGGAAATCAACCCAGGGAACACTGGTTGTGTCAACACAGTGACACAACCAGAGGAATCCAGCAGGGATTTAGTTCTATGTAGCCATTCAGATCCACCAAGCACCTAATAGTTTAGCTAAACCATCAGACTGATAGGCAACATGTGCCTATCTTGTTTATCAACACCAAAGCCACTGGTAATTCATCCAGTGATTAGCCAGTGAGCACCTATTCATCAAAGAAAGCCAACATAGGTGGGAGCTACCCTAACAGCAATGATTTACTGTCAGGGCCACCTCAACCACTTCACCAAATCCCACAGATAAGCTAAGCACATCTATCATTACCCAGATGGGTTCAAAAGGGAGCTAGGGTACCCAACAGAGGTTGGCATCCCTATAGCTCTACTAAATCAACTCATATGATCATCACTGCAAGGCAGTTCACATCATTTATCTATCCAATTAAGCAAGGTAACAGAGAGAAATGAATTACCCAAATAATCAATGCACCAGAATCTTGCACATGATCCAGAGGATCACTGCAAGCAACAGATAATGCTTGAGTAAGTAATAAACCTCACTAGCACAAGTGCATGTGTCACCCAGACACCAGAATGAGCACCAGATAGGCACAGACAGAAGCATAACAATTAATCAACAAGCAACTGTTGATCACATGCTCACCAGAGCTTGCTAACACTTGATACAGATGGCTATAAGCAAGCACAACACCAGAAATGAGCCAGCCACTGAAGAATTACACCCAAGCCTTAACTGAATAAACAGATACTGAAGTAATAATCATATGATTGTATCCAGAAGCACATCAAAGGCTTGATGAACCACTGGATCTTGCTAAACAAATAAAGCACTTATCACTAATCACTGAATCATACAGTTAAGCCAACAGTAATGCTCAATTGAGCATGCTCATGAATTTGAGCACAAGGAACAGCACACTGATGACCCACAAGTATAGGGGGTGTATCGTAGTATCTTCGATAAATAAGAGTGTCGAACCCAACGAGGAGCAGAAGGTGTTGACAAGCAGTTTCGATGAAGGATTCACTGTAAATGCTCACAAACAAGTATTCAGGTGGTTTTGATGTAACAGATGAATAAAGTACGAGTAAGTAAAGTGCGAGAGTAACAATTGCAGTGAGTGGCCCAATCCTTTTTAGCACAAAGGACAAGCCGGTTTGTTTACTTATGATGACCAAACGTTCTCGAGGACACACGGGATTTTAGTCTAGTGCTTTCGCTACATACGACTAATTAATCTTCATTGTTTTGATAAGTGTTGTGTGGGTGAACCTGTGCTAATGTACCGCCCTTCCTAGGACTAATACATACTTGTGATTATACCCTTTGCAAGCATCCGCAACTACAAGAAAGTAATTAAGATAAATCTAACCACAGCCTTAAACTCTGAGATCCTGCTATCCCTCCTGCATCGATATACCAACGGGGGCTTAGGTTTCTGTCACTCCGGAAACCCCGCAATTGGCAAACGAGTACAAGATGCATTCCCCTAGGCCCATAAAGTTGAAGTGTCGTGTAGTCGACGTTCACACGACACCACTAGAAGAATAACACCACAACTTAAATATCATAACATTGAATATTACTCAACCATACTTCACTACTAACATTTAGACTTCACCCATGTCCTCAAGAACTAAACGAACTACTCACGAGACATCATATGGAACATGATCAGAGGTGATATGATGATGAATAACAATCTGAACATAAACCTTGGTTCAACGGTTTCACTCAATAGCATCAATAACAAGTAGAAATCAATACCGGGAGAGTTTCCCCTATCAAACAATCAAGATCAAACCCCAAATTGCTATGGCGGTGACAATGTCCAGCGGTGGAGACGGCGGTGATGATGGTGAAGATGATGATGATGGCGATGGAGATGATGTCCAGCTCGATGACGGTGACGATGGCGTCGATTTCCCCCTCCCGGAGGGAATTTCCCCGGCGGATCTCAGCCCGCCGGAGAGCTCTTTTCTCTCTGGTGTTCCCCGCCCTGCAGAGGCGGCTGTAACTCTTCGTGAGGTACCCTCTGGAGCTTAGGTCTTCGGGACGAAGGATTTCGCGAAGAAAAGGAGGCGAGAGGGGCTGTGGGCCCCCCTCCTCACTGGGCGGCGCGGCCAGGCCCTGGGCCGCGCCGGCCTATGGGGTGGGCCCACCTCGGGTCCCCTCAGCTCCCCCTTCTGGCTCCCTTCGTCATCTGGAAAAATAGGATTTTTGGTATAATTTCCGTCAACTGTTGATCTTCCTAAATATTGCATTCTGACGGTGCTTTTTCCAGCAGAATCCTGGCTCCGGTGCTCGATCCTCCAATAATCATGAATCATGCAAAATAGATGAAATAACATAAGTATTATGTCCAAATATGAAATATATCAATGAATAACAGCAAATTATGATATAAAATAGTGATGCAAATTGGACGTATCAACTCCCCCCAAGCTTAGACTTCGCTTGTCCCCAAGCGAAACTGAACTCGGTAAACAGGACCACATGTTTATGGAGTGAAGAGTCGATAAGTAAAATACGGACAAGAAGCATCATATTCATTCACACAAGACATTCTAGTAAACATCTTCCTCATATAACTCAACTTGAAACAAGTATAAGGTAATCACAAATAAAGGTGCATAAGAAATCATAGTTGGTGATGGCAAACTTCGTTCTTGGTCAGAGAACAATTAACAGATTATACTTATCTCATTGAGCAGCGCTCTCATGTTAAAGTTTATATGGCACAACTTGCATACTCAATCATAATAGTCTCCTCATGATCATTGATAACTTGCAAAGCTATATTCATTCAGATAAAACTTGTACTAAGTATGGAAGAGTAAAAGACATGATGAAGCAAATCACAATATAATGGTTTAATCACAACAACTCAAATGCTTGCTCAAGATGGAGGGAAATAGGTTTACTGACTCAACATAAAGTAAAAGACAGGCCCTTCGCAGAGGGAAGCAGGGATTAAATCATGTGCTAGAGCTTTTTCAGTTTTGAAATCATATAAAGAGAATGAAAGTAACATTTTGAGAGGTGTTTGTTGTCAACGACTGGTAGCGGGTACTCTAACCCCCTTGCCAGACAAACCTTCAAAGAGCGGCTCCCATTTTATTTTTATTTTGTGTGGCACTCCTTCCAACCTTTCTTTCACAAACCATGGCTAACCGAATCCTCGGGTGTCTGCCAACAATCTCATACCATGAAGGAGTGCCTTTTTATTTTAGTTTTATTATGATGACACTCCTCCCCACCTTTGCTTTCTCAAGCCATGGCTAACTGAATCCTTCGGGTGCCGTCCAACAATCACATACCATGGAGGAGTGTCTATTTTTGTTAATTAATTTGGGACTGGGAATCCCATTGCCAGCTCTTTTTGCAAAATTATTGGATAAGCGGATGAAGCCACTAGTCCATTGGTGAAAGTTGCCCAACAAGATTGAAAGATAAACACCACATACTTCCTCATGAGCTATAAAACATTGACACAAATCAGAGGTAATAAATTTTGAATTGTTTAAAGGTAGCACTCAAGCAATTTACTTTGGAATGGCGGAGAAATACCATGTAGTAGGTAGGTATGGTGGACACAAATGGCATAGTGGTTGGCTCAAGGATTTTGGATGCATGAGAAGTATTCCCTCTCGATACAAGGTTTAGGCTAGCAAGGTTATTTGAAACAAACACAAGGATGAAGCGGTGCAGCAAAACTTACATAAAAGACATATTGTAAACATTATAAGACTCTACACCGTCTTCCTTGTTGTTCAAACTCTTACTAGAAATTATCTAGACCTTAGAGAGACCAATTATGCAAACCAAATTTTAGCAAGCTCTATGTATTTCTTCATTAATAGGTGCAAAGTATATGATGCAAGAGCTTAAACATGAGCACAACAATTGCCAAGTATCAAATTATTCAAGACATCATACCAATTACCACATGTAGCATTTCCCGTTTTCAACCATATAACAATTAACGAAGCAGTTTCAACCATGGCTAACCGAATCCTCGGGTGCCTGCCAACAATCTCATACCATGGAGGAGTGTCTATTTTTATTAATTAATTTGGGACTGGGAATCCCATTGCCAGCTCTTTTTGCAAAATTATTGGATAAGCGGATGAAGCCACTAGTCCATTGGTGAAAGTTTCCCAACAAGATTGAAAGATAAAACACCACATACTTCCTCATGAGCTATAAACATTGACACAAATAAGAGATAGTAAATTTTGAATTGTTTAAAGGTAGCACACGAAGTATTTACTTGTAATGGCAGGAAATACCATGTAGTAGGTAGTTATGGTGGACACAAATGGCATAGGTTTGGGTTAAGGTTTGGATGCACGAGAAGTATTCCCTCTCAGTACAGGTCTTTGGCTAGCAAGGTTAATTAGCAAGCATAAGAGTTGAAGGAAACAAACAAATATACATGTGATAGGAATAATCATGCATCTTCCTTATAAGCTCAAACAGTTTTAACTTCAGAATAATAAGCTATGAGCTAACAAGAAAGAAAGACAATGAAATAACTACATGTATTCCTCTTTTCTACTTAAACCTCAAAGTGTTGTTGCTATTGACCAATGCTAAGTTTGCCAAAACCAAATAGATTTATTCAATGCTCCCAAAGTGATACCAATACTAAAATCAAGATCAATCATATAATAGAGATTGCAAACTAAAATAAGATGTGCAATATGTAAATGATAAGACTTCTCATTAATATTCCATAACGATAACTCACACCAAGGGATACATAGTCAACGAACTAAAGGAGAGATACTTCCAAACTACAACCCATCTTATATGATAACTTCCTACTCATGATATGACACTACTTGACAGTAAAAAGTAAAAGATAGTGATGATGTGATACCGCGGCACTCCCCCAAGCTTGGAACAAACCAAGGGGATGTCAATACCGATGATGAATTACTCCTTCGGCGATGGTGGTGATGAATTCCTGACAAGCTTCTCAAGAAGCTCCTGAAGCTCATCAATCTTGTACGTGAGGTTGCGAATCATCTCCGAATTGTGCTCGACGCGGTTAAGAAGTATATCCGACGGCGAGTCCCAACTCTTGGAGTTATTTCCCAACTCTTCACCCTCAGGCTTCATCCTTCCTGCAGTGTTAGAACGATCTATATCCCAATTGCTAGGCAATGCTACCCTGGGAGTCCTTTCAATTTGACTATTGAAAATTAGATTGCGGAAGGGATGGTGAGTGCCTGAGAAGGATGTCTTTGGGGCTAGGTAATGACGTGGAACCCCTCCTCCGGTGCGAATTCTTGCGCTCTTGTTTGCACTAAAAGGGTTGTCCACCACCTTGACGCTTGCTATGGTAGCACGCGGGTGTGCGCGAGAGTCTTCCTCCACCTCTTCTTCATCCTCTTCCTTGACGCTCTTGTCCACCTCTTTCCACTCGGGATCTTGAATATCTTCATCCGAAAGCTCCTTGCCCTTGTTCTTGGAGACCATGGTGCTTCTAGACTGAAAACAGATCCTGGCAGAAACAGCTCGAAACAAAACACATCGAGAAAATGATATACGGACCTCCAGGGGTCCGGGGATTATATAGCAAAAATTTTCACGACAAAAGGAAAGTACCAGGTCGAACCAGAGTCAGAAAGGGGTGACGAGGTGGCCAGCTCATAGGGCGGCGCGGGCCAAGGCCAGGCCGCGCCGGCCTATGGGGGCACGCCCTCGTGCGTCTCCTCCACTCCGTTTCGATCTCGTAATTTTTCATATTTTCCAAAAACAGCAAAAATATTGTTCGGAAAGTAAATTGCGAACTTTTCATTACCAGTACTGTTACCTATTCAAAGTCGAGTTCTGGCGAACTGTCAATTTGTCCTTTGATGAAGGCCTCCGGTGTTTCCACTCGAATAATATCAACATCTACATTATAAGAATCACTTGAGATATAATGCTTGAGTCTTTGTCCATTCACCACTTGTGTGGCATTGCCTTGGAGAGAGCTAATTTTCATTGCTCCTGAACGATACACCTCCTCAACAACATATGGTCCTTCCCACTTCGAGAGTAATTTCCCTGCAAAGAATCTGAGACGAGACCGATACAATAGGACTTTATCCCCAATATTAAATTCTCTTTTGATAATCCTTCTATCATGCCATTTCTTAACTTTCTCTTTAAAGAGTTTAGCATTTTCATAAGCTTCACTTCTCCATTCATCTAGAGAACTCAATTGCAACAACCTCTTATTACCGACAAGTTTAGGATCTTTATTTAATTCTCTAACTGCCCAATAAGCTTTGTGCTCTAGTTCTAAAGGTAAATGACAAGCTTTCCCATAAACCATTTTATAAGGTGACATTCCCATGGGGTTTTTATAAGCAGTTCTATAAGCCCATAGTGCATCCTTCAATTTACTAGCCCAATTCTTTCTAGTTTTATTAACATTCTTTTGCAAGATAGATTTAATTTCTCTATTTGATAGTTCTACTTGCCCACTAGTTTGAGGATGATAAGCGGAAGCAATTCTATGATTAATACCATATTTAGCGAGAGTTTTTCTAAAACCACCATGAATAAAATGAGAACCTCCATCAGTCATAATATATCTAGGAACTCCAAATCTAGGAAAAATAATATCTAAAAGCATTCTTAAAGAGGTCTCACCATCAGCACTTTTTGTAGGTATGGCTTCCACCCATTTAGTAACATAATCAACAACAACAAGTATATGAGTGTTACCTTCTAGAGAGGGAAAAGGTCCCATGAAGTCAAATCCCCAACAATCGAACGGTTCAATAACAAGAGTATAATTCATAGGCATTTCATTGCGTCTGGAGATATTACCAACCCTATGGCATTCATCACAAGATAAAATAAACTTCCTTGCATCTTTGAAGAGAGTTGGCCAATAAAAACCTGATTGTAGAACCTTTTGCGCGGTTCTTTCTCCGGCGTGATGTCCTCCATAAGCACTACCATGACATTTACTCAATATCTCTTGTTGTTCATATTCGGGAACACATCTTCGCAGAATACCATCCACTCCTTCTTTATATAAGTGTGGGTCATCCCAGAAATAATGCCTCAAGTCATAAAAGAATTTCCTCCTTTGCTGAGCTGAAAAGGTTGGAGGCAAGTACTTGGAAACAATAAAGTTAGCATAATCAGCATACCAAGGACTGTCTCGCGAGCTCACCTTTATTACAGCCAATTGTTCATTTGGAAAACTATCATTAACAGGAACAGGATCATAAGCAATATTTTCCAATCTATACAAATTATCAGCAACAGGATTATCAGCACCTTTCCTATCTACAATATGTAAATCAAATTCTTGCAACAGAAGTACCCATCTAATAAGCCTTGGCTTAGCATCTTTCTTTTGCATAAGGTATCTGATTGCAGCATGATCAGTATGAATAGTAACTTTTGAATCAACAATATAAGATCTAAACTTATCACAAGCAAAGACTACAGCTAACAATTCTTTTTCAGTAGTAGCATAATTTCTTTGAGCAGCATCAAGAGTTTTACTAGCATAATGAATAACATTCAATTTTTTATTCACTCGCTGTCCAAGAACAGCGCCTACAGCAAAATCACTATCATCACACATAATTTCAAATGGTAAATTCCAATCAGGAGGTTCAACTATAGGAGCAGTTGTTAAGGCTTTCTTTAGAGTTTCAAAAGCTTCCTTACAATCATCATCAAAAACAAAAGGTACATCTTTTTGAAGAAGATTAGTAAGAGGCTTTGAAATCTTGGAGAAGTCTTTAATAAACCTCCTATAAAACCCAGCATGACCAAGAACACTACGAATACCTTTAACATCCCTAGGATAGGGCATCTTCTCAATTGCTTCAACTTTAGCTCTATCAACTTCAATACCCCTCTCGGAAATTTTATGTCCCAATACAATTCCTTCATTAACCATAAAGTGGCATTTCTCCCAATTAAGAACAAGGTTAGTTTCTTCACATCTCTGCAAAACTTTATCAAGGTTCCGCAAGCAATTATCAAAAGAATTCCCATAGACAGAAAAATCATCCATGAATACCTCTACAATACTCTCGCAAAAGCCATGAAAAATAGCAGACATGCATCTTTGAAAGGTAGCAGGAGCATTACATAAACCAAAAGGCATACGTCTATAAGCATAAGTTCCATAGGGACAAGTGAAAGTGGTTTTCTCTTGATCTTTAGTTTTAACAACAATTTGTGAAAACCCAGAATAACCATCAAGAAAACAAAAGTGAGTATTTTTAGATAACCTTTCTAACATTTGATCAATAAAAGGCAAAGGGTAATGATCTTTTTTAGTAACCTTATTAACTTTTCGATAATCAATGCACATTCTATATCCTACAACTACTCTTTGAGGTATGAGCTCATCATTATCATTAGGCACAACAGTCATTCCTCCTTTCTTAGGAACACAATGCACATGACTAACCCATCTACTATCAGCAATAGGATATATAATACCAGCTTCAAGAAGTCTTAATACCTCATTTCTTACCACATCCTTCATCTTAGGAATTAGACGACGCTGAGGTTCAACAACAGGCTTCGCATCATCTTCCATATTAATGGCGTGTTGGCAAATAGAGGGAGAAATCCCCTTCAAGTCATCAAGAGTGTAGCCAATAGCACCTCGGTGTTTCTTCAATATTTCCAATAACCTTTCTTCTTCAAACTCTGAAAGCTTAGAACTAATAATAACAGGATATATTTTCTTATCATCAATATGAGCATATTTAAGATTATCAGGCAATGGTTTTAAATCAAAGACAGGATCTTCCTTTGGTGGTGGTGTTGTACCCAGATCTTCCACCGGTAGATCATGCTTAAGAATAGGTTGGCGAAGAAAAATTTCATCAAGCTCATCTCTTTCTTGCCTAAAAACTTCACTCTCGCTATTCTCCAAATGTTGTTGCAAAGGATTATTAGGAACAAGAACAATAGATGCACACTGTTCCATTTTAAAATCATCATTAGGCGGATCAATTTTATAAGCAGTTTTGGTAAATTTAGAAAAGTTAAACTCATAAGATTCACCAGCAAATTTAGTCAAAATTTTCTCTTTCTTGCAATCTATAATAGCTCCACAAGTATTTAGAAAAGGTCTACCAAAAATGATAGGACAATATTCACTAGCAGCAGAACCAAGTACCAAAAAGTCAGCAGGATATTTAATCTTACCGCATAGAACTTCCACATCTCGAACAATACCAATTGGAGAGATAGTTTCTCTATTAGCCAGCTGAATAACCACATCAATATCTTCAAGTTCACAAGAACCAATTTCGTGCATAATCTCCGTGTAAAGCTCATAAGGAATAGCACTAATACTTGCACCAATTTCACATAAACCATAATAGCAATGATCACCAATTCTAACAGATAGCATAGGAACACTAGCTTTCTTGGCCTTATTAGGATGTGAAACAATATTAGAAGCATCTTCACAGAAAATAATATGACCATCCTCCACATTTTCAGTCACAAGATCTTTAACTATTGCAACAACGGGTTCAACTTTTATTTGTTCTTCAGGTTCTATAGGTTTCTTTTCACTTTTATGAACCGCACTATTTATAACAGAGTACTCCTTCATTTTAGCAGGGAAAGGAGTTTTTTCAATATAAGCTTCAGGAATAACATGATCAACAGTTTCAACTACAGCGCATTTATTAATAGATGAATCAATTTTATCTTTATACGGTTCATGATACTTATCAAAATTCTTCTTAGGCAATTCATAATGAGAGGCAAAAGCTTTATAAAGATTTGCAGCAACTTGAGAATCAAGACCATAAGTAGCACTCATATTACGAAATTTATCAGTATCCATAAAAGCTTCAATGCATTTATAATCATAATTTATACCTGATTCTCTATCTTTGTCGTTCTCCCATCCTTCGGTATTTTCCTGGATCCGATTAAGAAGGTCCCTTTTAAACTCTTCTTTGTTGCGCGTGAATGATCCAGAACAAGAAGTATCCAGCAAGGTCTTGTCTTCAAAAGAAAGTCTTGCATAGAAATTATCAATAATAACATTACCAGGAAGCTCATGAATGGGGCATTTGAGCATTAAAGACTTCAATCTCCCCCAAGCTTGGGCAATACTCTCTCCATCATGAGGCCAAAAATTATATATGCGATTCCGATCCTTGTGAATTTCACTTGGAGGATAGAACTTAGAATAAAACCGGGGCACAATATCATTCCATTCAAGAGAATCCCCATTATCCAGTAATTTATACCAATGCGCCGCTTTACCAGACAGCGATATAGAGAATAGTTTCTTCCTCACTTCATCCATAGCAATACCTGCACACTTGAATAAACCGCATAATTCATGTAAGAACTGTAACACCCCAACTTTTGCAACGTTGTTTTTAGTTGTCCTTAGTGCAAAAATTAGGGGGAACAAAAACTTTTTCTATAAACAAATTAGATGAATTGCCTTGATCTGTTTGTTATAATGAAATGCTTTGATCTGCTGGTAGATGAATTGTCTTGAGTTGCTTGTTGAGCTTTGTCTTGAGCTACCTCAAAGAACAACACCTCTAGTGGTAAGATCTTCCTTAAATTCAAAACTTGGCATCATCTACCCCTTAATACATCCTTCTCCCTTACCCTAGTCAAAAACCCTAAGGCATCATAAATTTGGGTAAGTCCCAAAAATTTGTTTAAGGTTCCATTTTGGAACCCCTGGATTAAGCTACCCCTTGCCATCTAAGGCAATGCACTTGGTCCTAGACCTACCTTATCATGAGCACTTCTCAACCATGTCCTTGCCTTGAACCAGATCACTCATACACCCACTTATCCCTGTTGGTTTTGGAGCCAAGTCAACAATCTGTTTTGGCAGGCTTAAAATGTTCAAACTTTGGCAGTTGATCTCTAAGCACCCTCAACTGTTATTGGTGACCTCGATGCATGGATCTCATCTATGCAACACCCTCTACAACTTCCACGTCTTGCATGTCCCGTTCTACCCTTACGATTCTTATTTTCACTTGATCTTGCGCCCTATCCACTATTTTAGCACTAGATCACTTACTCCTCTTTTATCTCTTGTTTATCTTGATTCCAAGCTTAACCTCCACAAAACCAAGAGTAAAGATGGTAGCTACATTATGTAGCCACCCTCTACCCTTGAGATCACTTCTCCCAAAATATTTTATTTGCCAAAAATCCTATTTAAGATTCTTCTCTAATTTTCACTACAAAACTAATCCTAGTTTTAGCAAAGCTTTTACACTTTATTTTCTCTAACCAAATAGGAAATGAGTGTGGTATTTCATATCACCTTATCTCCTCCCAAAAATATTTGCTCTATAGTAAATCTCCTTGTTTTGTTTTCTAACAGAATGCATGATATGGTACTTTTTTTTTGACCAAAAACAGTAGTAGAGGCTCCTATTGTGGTACTATATTAATCAACCACAATATTTACATATTTTTTAGGTGTATACACCCATGAAACAAAAAGATCAAAGTCTGTCTATGAAAAGAGAAATAGTGTTTTCCAGGTTTTGGCTAACCCTGAACCTAAGAAGTGATAGATCAGCTATAACTCTAGCTTTCCAGGAATCCCTTGAGGGTGCTTTTCCTTTAAAAATTAGATCATTTCTTTCCTTCCAAATGCCCCAAGCGGCTATAATAAATAACTCAAAGAAAAGCCCCTCCTGAAAATTTGATTTTGCTTGAGTAATCATATCAAATCTGCCGGCACTTATATTCCACATGATGTTTAATGTTGCCCAACATGTGACGCTGAATGGACATGAGAAGAAGAGATGCTCCAGTGTTTCTTCATCACCTGTGATGCATAGTGGACATGCAAAGCTGGTACCAATATTAAAGTGTCTTCGTTTTAGCATATTCCTAGTATTGAGACGATCAGCCAGAAGGAACCAAGCAAAAAACCTTCAGCTAAGGCCAAAGCTTAGACTTCCAAATCCAAGAAAAAGGGGTTGGAGGATCTATCAGTCTGTGTACAAACTTGTAGTATTTTCTTGATGAATATTTATCTCCCCATTTGTAAGACCAAACATCATTGTTAGGCTGAGCAATTTGTGTTAACTGAGTATCTTGTTGCAATTGTTGAAATTGTTCGAAAGCTTCTGGAGACAAAGGCAAATGAAATATATCCGCAATATTATCCAGAGAACCATACTGCTTGACCGAAATATCTTCATCTTGGACATAAGAATAAAGGCAGGGGTATTTGTCTTGCAATATTTGATTATTCCAATCATCTTTCCAGAATAAAGCTGTATCCCCTTGGCCGATTTTACAATTTGCTATACCTCTGAAAATAGGAGAAAGCTTCATTACTGATTTCCACCAAAAAGATCCACAGATGTTAGTGGCATGCGGAACAGTGTTCTAATAGTAAGTAGCCCATATTAGATTGACCCATTGAATATCTTTCTTGTTGTAAAATTTATCCAGAAATTTCAAGAGAAGGGATTGATTCTGAATTTTCATATTGAGGACACCCAGACCACCTTTTCTTTTTGGCTTACATACCATGTCCCAAGCAGCAAGTGAAACACATTTCTCTCCATCATCTGTCCTTTTGCTCCAAACAACCCTTCTTCTTATTTCTTCTATGTGCCCCAAGATTTTGGGATTTATCTCAATAGTGCACATTGCATATGTGGCAATAGAGGTTAAAATGGCATTTACATATGTCATTTTTCCTGCATGTGACATAAGTAGAGTTGTAGTGGAGACCCTTCTTTCAATTCTGTCCACCAATGGTAACATATCAGTCATTGTGGGCTTTGTGGTTCCCATTGGTAGCCCTAAGTAAGTGAATGGCATAGCAGCTACAGTACAACCAAAAATATTTGCTAGATTTTGTGCTCTGTGTGCAGGGATATTGATTGGCACAAGGCTAGACTTTTGAAAGTTGATTTTTAATCCTGTAGATGTAGCATAATCAAGAAGAATATTCTTTAAATGAGCCAGCTCATGATCATTTGCTTGCATAACCAATATAGTGTCATCAGCGTACTGAATAATAGGGAAGTAGTCTCCACAAGGAATGGGTAAAGATAATCTCCCTTGAAGCACTCCTCTATTAATAATCACTTGTAATAATTCGGCAGCGGCAACAAATAGGAGTGGAGACAGAGGGTCACCTTGTCGCACTCCTCTCTTGCAATGAAAGGATTTTCCAGGTACTCCATTTAGAAGGATGGAAGAATGACCAGAGGAGAGAAGACATTTAATCCATTTCAGCCACATCTCATCAAAGCCCATATGCTGCAAAATATTCAGTATAGTATCATGCTCAATCATATCGAAAGCCTTTTCGAAGTCAAGTTTCAGAACAATAATCTCTCTCTTAGAAGCTTCACATCGGTGCAGAAATTCGAAAGCCCAAGCCAAACAATCTTGAATTGTTCTTCCCCTTATAAAACCATATTGATTTTTACTGACAAGTTTCAATATCCATTGTTGCAGCCTATCAGCAAGTAATTTAGTGAGCAATTTGAGGCAAGAATCCAGTAGGGAAATTGGCCTATAATCATTTACTGTAGATGGAGATTGTTTCTTGGTTACCAAAGTTATGAGGGAATTATTAATACTATCCAGAAAAGCTTTTCCTTCAGCAAACTCTTGACAAAGCTTATAAAATTCTGGTGCCACAATGTTCCAGCAGTTCTTTATAAAACAACCATTGAATCCATCTAGTCCTGGGGCTTTATCCAAAGGAATGTGTTGAAGGACTTTGTCAATTTCTTCTTTTGAAAAAGGTGCCGAGATCACATTCAACCCCTCCAATGGAGTGAATAATTCATGTAAATTAAACCTCATATTATGAGCTTCAGAGATTCCCAGTCTGTGCTTGTATGACTGAAATAATGCATGGGCTTTCCCTTCATGCTCTGTTATGGTACTTATACCATTTCTTGTTTGTTTTTAAACATAAGAAAATCTACCTTGCTTTATAAAGTAAGTAGAATTTTTTTTGAACTCCTATGTTCCACCTAGTTTCTCTTAAAATTTTCAAATTACTTTTCATTTCAAAAATTGCCATAGCCATAGGAGAGATCCCAACCTTATTTGTTGAGCCATTGTTATAAAATAACCTTTGAGCATCCCTCCATGACATGACACCACCAGCACCACTCCCCTTGCTTGATCATCTTGTTCAAATCAACCTACATGGGAGAATTGGAGCCGGCCATGATTGTGTATGGCAATGTTTGCCATCACTTCCTCCTCTCTCCCTCCCTCCTCTCTTGGTCAGATCATGGGAACCACGACCTGCACCCCTACCTAGCTTCCCCTCACTAGCCCTACAGCCCTACTCCACCACCTTTCTTCTTCTCCTCTCCCTTCTCCTTCCCAATGCCATTAAATGGCATAGACCTTGAACAAGGGAGTCTAGACCTGCACTTATGCACCTCTAGCCTTGTCCTGCACCTCCCCCTTGATTCCTGGAGTCGTATGATGCTCATCCCCCGAGCCCCTATGCTCCCATTCATCAAAAACGTGCATGCAAACCTGGTGGTCACCATGTCTTGGCCAAAAAGGCATCGAGCGCCCCAGGCCCCGAGGCTGCGCCATGGTGCTGCCCTGGAACCCCTCTTCCCCATGTGCATGCTCCCGAGGCAAGCCCAGACCCGCAGCCTCTAGCCCGAGCTTGCCATGGATGTGGTCACCCCGGCCATGAGTGGCATTGGCGTTCCCGATCACCCTCCCGTCCCTCAACCTTGCCATTGATACAACCTTGCACGACACTCCATGGTGACTCTCCTGACACCTTAGATCCCTCCCTAGCTTCCTCCTCCCTCAAGAAAAATGTATCGAACACCTTTGTGCCCGTGCAATAGCCACCTCGGTTTGGGAGCCTCGGCACGCCTGTCCTCTCGTTCTTAGCTACAATAGAATCGTAGCTAGATGCTCTGCATCATGCCACCACCCAGCTGCCCAATCGTATTGCCCTGGACGCGTGCACCGTCGCCCTACACCACGTCCACCGTGAGCCCGTGGTCGTCTATAAAGAGCCACCCAGCCAGCCTCCCCCTTCGCCTCACCTCCACACCACCTCCCTCCCACTCCTCTAAGCCACACCGAAGCGCCTCAGCACTCCCCTCCCCCTCACTGCTCGCCGAAGACACCGCTGCCCGCGGTCACCGCAAGGGTGACGGAAGAAGTGGATGTCGCCCCGACGCTCTCGCCTCTCCCTCTCTGTTTCCTCCGACTTCCCCATCTCTCCCTCTTATTTTCTCTCTGCTTCCTATCCTCTTCTGGTCCTAACCGTCCCCTCCTTCACCCTACAGTACCGCCGGAGCTCGCCGCTGTCACCATGGCCGAGGACATCTGCGAGGAAGTCGCCGCCGGGAAGAGCTGCCGAGGCCGAGGGAGACGCTGCTGAGCCGCCCCTGGGCAGTGCCGGCACCCCGCCGCCCTGTCCCGCCGTCGCCGGCGAGCCCGTCACTCGCAGGTGAGTGCCTGGCCGCCCCTGCCCTCCCCTCCGTCCGCCGCGCGTGTCTGTGCGTGCGTCGCGAGAGAGGACGACGCCTCGCGTGCGTGCATGGCCACTTGGCCACGTAGGCCATGCAGGCCATGCAGGCCTGGCCCGCCTGGGCCCTCTCCTCTTCTTTGTTTCTTTTATTTCCCCATCCACCTGGACAACTCACCTGGGCCGGCCCAAATCGTCACCACCTGCACGGCCCAGAGAATTCCCGCCCGATCTATTCTTTTGAAAAATTTAGATTTCTGTTAATTAGTGTTAAAACCAGTGGCACTAAAATGTGAATAACTACAGATCTACAAACCCAAATCAAATGAAACCAATTGCATTAGATCAGAAATTTCATTATCTTTCCAATGCCACTGGCCCCATATTTTTAGGATTTTTGTACGATTTTTAAGGTATTAAACATGATCATTGGTTATTGTTTAGTATTTCTAATTCCAAAAATTTAAAATTAATGTTTTTGTATGAATCCAATTGGGTTAGTCTTGTTTTAGTACTGGCCATCTAGGAAAAATATTGTTAGCCTCTGTTCATGCATATTTGTTACTGTTTGTGTTAATGTGTGGATCGCATGAAATGTTGTACCAAAACTTTTGTTTATTTAAAACCTTTAACCAACTCTTTTTATTTAAAAATGGTCAACCTATATTTTATTCTTGCAAAACAAAACCTCTGCAACTTAACCTTAGTCCTATTGTTTTGCTTAAGTTTTCAAAAGAGTGTAGCATATTGTTTACCTCCTATTTTTGTATAGTGACTATTAGCCAAATAAACTAGGAAAATGATTTCCTACTTTTCAAAAAAAAATGTTTAAAAATGAAATATGAATGCTTTTGATACCTAACCATTGAACTTGTCTTCTTTGTGGTGTTATATACCAGGGGATAATTAATTTATGCCATGGTGATACCTAAAGAGGCAATTGCTCATTTGTGAGGCTCTCATGCCTTTATTAGGTGAATAAATTGAGTTTTCTAAATTAAAAGCTCTTAAAATTGTTTTGTAGTATCTATAAGTTTTTAGTATGTTAGCCCTTGGTTGAGTTGTTAGTTTCTGATTGTTGCATGTTTATTTAGTTGGTGCAATGTGTTGATTGTGTTCCTTTTATATTTTCCGGCGTTAGATGCGAACAATTTCGGAGAAGAAGAAGAAGTGGAATCGGACGAGGATTTTATTTATATTGTTGGAAGTCTTATTTGATGGAGTTGGAGAAGTCCAGGGACAAACAAGCCAACCAAGGCAAGCCATCTTTTGATCTCTTGCTATTTATCCTTCTTGTTGTGCTCATTGCTCCATTATATACTTGGTTCCTTGTATCATGTGTGATTTTTGGCCCTCTACTCTATGCATACTTATTCCCAAAGTATGTTGAACCCCTTGTTGATGCTTGCATACTTGCTCCCAAGTATGTGAACCCCCTTGTTGATGTTATGCATGCTTACCCTAAGCATGTATGCCCCCTTGACCATATCCATGTTGTCATCTTCTTAGTGGTATGATGATTAACATCATGACCCCCGTTTGAATCATCTTAATTATGTTGTCCCTATACATGCTTATCCTAAGTATGTATGATCCCCTTAACACCTCAATTATCATCCCCTTAGTGGTATGATGGCTAGCATCATGTCATTGTGACTCTTAGTTCCTTCATAAAACTATAGGTTGGGAACCCCCTTGGAAAAATACCTTGTTGAAAAGAATTTTTGAAAACCTTGGGTGAGTTGGACTTACCCAAGTGTGTGTTTATGAAAGGAAAGGATCTTGGCAAAGATGGTTGGAAAGAAAAATCTTGTTTTCGAAAACTTTGGCGTCTAAGTATTCACCCGTGACAATTAACCCGCGCAACCACATTACCCTGGAGTGGGACGGGGCTTAGCTCGTAGTTTGTTCTTCTTAACATGGGACACCGCACAACTATATAAGGGTAAGGTTACCCCTGAATCCGGATTGTCGTTGGTGGAGACAATAGTATAACGGGAGGCCTTCGGGGCTGACCCATCCGGAAGACACTATGGGTCTCCTGGCTTGGCGGTGGAGCCACGCTCAAAGTGAGGTGAGCTGCCACGGTGCCGGGGAGGTACATACTCCATAGGGTAGGATCCCGTGCTAAGACGAATAGGCGAAAGGCTATGTCCGAGTTTTTGTCATGGCATAGTTGATATGCGGGGATGATGCCCACATGATGAACTCGCGGATCTTGTGGGGAAAGTGTGCAAACTCTGCAGAGTCAAATCTATACGAATAGCCGTGTCCGTGGTCATGGACGGTTGGAATGGCTGTTGCTTAGCCTGATGAGTTTTTGGTTTACAAAAATTGTTTGGAAAATGAAAGAAAGGAACTTGTTTTCGGAGTACCATAAGGGTACGGGAATGGTTTGGTTGACCATATGTATATGGTCGGAAAGGAAACAAATTGGGTTACCCCTCCCTAGTGTTTTATGTTGTAGAACTCTTTTGAAATATCTTCTTCAACAAAGATATAGAGATGTCATAGAACCCCTTGAGTATCCCCTTCTTCCAAGATGACGGGATGCTATATCCACAGGAGAAACTACTTCTCTTATACATGCTATTTCCGTAAGAGAAATTAGCTCTTCCCTCTTGTCATCTAGATTAGCACTTGTTATCTTGCACTCTTGCAAAGTACCTTCTTGATGGTTTGCGAGTACAATTCCAAATGTACTCACGGCTTTGTCCCTGGCTATTTACTTGGCCAGACTTGGAGGAAATTCAACGAATGAAGAAGGACTTGGCGAGGTCTATGCGAGCTAGGAACGTTCTCCCAGTCAGTTGCCTGTAGGGTCATGGCAAATGACTTGGGCTCTGCGCTGTTGAAGTGTTTTCCGCTACTCTGATGATTAAGTTAGGCCCTTCGAGGCTATTATGTAAAGATTGGTCATGAGACCTTATTGTAATTTTCTTATTCCGTTTTGTAATGGATGATGTAACTTTGATATCAGTTCGGTTATGTGTTCACGACACACTGATCATGGGATCGTGAACTGTATACATAACGGGTATTTCGGACAGCTAGTCCGGGGTCCCCACAGAGCTGGTATCAGAGCTATCCTGACTGTAGGAGACCTTAGTTAGCATGGACGTTAGTTAGGAAACAAGTACTTGGGAAAAACTATTTACCAAACAAATTCTTCTTTAGTCGGAAGCATAGCTTCTACTCCTCTTATTTCTTCGAAACTTCTAAATTCTTATCCCTCCGCTTTACCAAAAATATTCAAAAAAATTCTTACTATATTGTCTCATCCACTTCAAACCTACAAACTGGACGATGTCCCCGACTCAGACCCGGAGACTCGAAATCAAAGATGGATCAATCTTTTAGGAAGACTCATGTATCTCCAACAGCAGCTATTGAAGATTGGAGGCCAACTTAGTGTGCCCTCAAAAAGGATAATTAGATCATCTCTTTGGTTGTCACCAAAGTCTGTCAGGGAGCTGACCTTGTTCCTCTTTGGACCTGCACTTTTTGCAGTCGTCAGGGATTAAGTCCTCAGTTCTTGACTAGTAATTTTTAGGCCAGCCACCAGAAGTTAACGACTTTGGGAGTACCTCGATAGCTACCTTTCTGAAGACCTCATATTTCCGGGATATTGAGACTACAAGATCTACGCAGTTTTTGTCTCCACCTCGACATCGATGATTCAACACCAGGCCTGCTTCACCTCCAACAGCTTCGAAAGTCCTTATTGAAGCAGATGCCGGCAATATGAAGACGTCAACATATGCGACCAGCTCCAAACCTATAGGATGGATAGGACAAACTCAATCGCTTTGGTTGAGCTACCCCCACGCATTAGGAATTTCTGGGTACTTAGAGTACCATGTCTGGTTTGATGATTGCTTGTAGTTCCCTAAGTGTGTTGCTTTGAGTGTTTTTATCTGTTTGTTGTGTGTATGATTGTCTTGGTTTTTAGGTCTGAAAAACACCCTCGGTGTGATAACCTAGCTTAGAAAGCCCCCCCTAAAACGTTTTCACCCTCATCTACCTCACCAATAGAATGCTAACTATTAGTTATTGGGTAGATTAACGAAAGACTCTAACTCTAACCCCGTTAGAAGTTGTTTTTGAACCGTCAGGGAAACTAACCTAGACCCTTGCCTGCGCTAACTACTTTCAAGATCAGCTGAAGCATCTCTACTATGCCAAGAAAGCAGAAGCCCCTACCTTCAAGAGTGACTGCACTTCTGCGAGAAGACCTACTAACTTGGTCTAACCATGGAGTATATCGCGCTAACCTCGAGGATATCTTCTTGGAACCACCCTTTAACACCCCGTCTAACAAGTTGAGATAACAATAGCGTCAAAACCAAGCTACATCACATGGATCGTCGGGTCCTCATCAAGTGAAGCTCATGAAGATACCTCAAGACTCAAGATTAGGAGTAGTTACCCGCTCACTTCTTAGCTGGTATAAGTCAGCACCGACCCGCAAGCTGAAGATTGTCTTCGACGACCTTTGTTGTTGCTTCATATGGATACCAACCAGGCGTTTCATCAACTTACTAACTCACCGCGCGTCCCATATGGTTTAGTTAACACCGTGAGTGCCTCTTGAAGTTGTGGTCTGCACGTCGTCCCTGAAGATTCTTCAACTGAATATCAATGACTTCTCCAAAAAGACGCCCGACAAGACCCATGGCCGAAGCTTAGATTTTTAAACCCCCCCCTATGAACAATTTTAAGGGTGGAAGACTTTGTCTTCCACTAAAAATTTACGCTAACTCTAAAAACCTTCGACCTTTCTAAAGCACCGTTGGGACACACTAACTCTCCCGGAACCATGGACCCCTCTAGTATCTTTAAGAAGCCACAGATCTAACACCGTATAGAGTAGTCAACCTCTTCATGAAGCTCGCCATCATCAGCAATCCATCATGTCTCCCAGAAGATGAAGCAACGACCTTCTCGACAGCGACACATCTACAGAAGAATGGAGTCTAACTTTGGTTACAATTTACAACCCCTCTATTTCTACG
The DNA here is from genome assembly GCF_019359855.2 of Lolium perenne. Lineage (NCBI taxonomy): Eukaryota > Viridiplantae > Streptophyta > Magnoliopsida > Poales > Poaceae > Lolium > Lolium perenne. Next base: position 279,155,409 of record NC_067250.2, read on the forward strand.
CTTAGTAATCTCGGGACGAGATTATTTTAAGGGTGGAAGATCTGTAACACCCCAACTTTTGCAACCTTGTTTTTAGTTGTCCTTAGTGCAAAAATTAGGGGGAACAAAAACTTTTTCTATAAACAAATTAGATGAATTGCCTTGATCTGTTTGTTATAATGAAATGCTTTGATCTGCTGGTAGATGAATTGTCTTGAGTTGCTTGTTGAGCTTTGTCTTGAGCTACCTCAAAGAACAACACCTCTAGTGGTAAAATCATCCTTAAATTCAAAACTTGGCATCATCTACCCCTTAATACGTCCTTCTCCCTTACCCTAGTCAAAAACCCTAAGGCATCATAAATTTGGCTAAGTCCCAAAAATTTGTTTAAGGTTCCATTTTGGAACCCCTGGATTAAGCTACCCCTTGCCATCTAAGGCAATGCACTTGGTCCTAGACCTACCTTATCATGAGCACTTCTCAACCATGTCCTTGCCTTGAACCAGCTCACTCATACACCCACTTATCCCTGTTGGTTTTGGAGCCAAGTCAACAATCTGTTTTGGCAGGCTTAAAATGTTCAAACTTTGGCAGTTGATCTCTAAGCACCCTCAACTGTTATTGGTGACCTCGATGCATGGATCTCATCTATGCAACACCCTCTACAACTTCCACATCTTGCATGTCCCGTTCTACCCTTACGATTCTTATTTTCACTTGATCTTGCGCCTTATCCACTATTTTAGCACTAGATCACTTACTCCTCTTTTATCTCTTGTTTATCTTGATTCCAAGCTTAACCTCCAGAAAACCAAGAGTAAAGATGGTAGCTACATTATGTAGCCACCCTCTACCCTTGAGATCACTTCTCCCAAAATATTTTATTTGCCAAAAATCCTATTTAAGATTCTTCTCTAATTTTCACTACAAAACTAATCCTAGTTTTAGCAAAGCTTTTACACTTTATTTTCTCTAACCAAATAGGAAATGAGTGTGGTATTTCATATCACCTTATCTCCTCCCAAAAATATTTGCTCTATAGTAAATCTCCTTGTTTTGTTTTCTAACAGAATGCATGATATGGTACTTATACCATTTCTTGTTTGTTTTTAAACATAAGAAAATCTACCTTGCTTTATAAAGTAAGTAGAATTTTTTTTGAACTCCTATGTTCCACCTAGTTTCTCTTAAAATTTTCAAATTACTTTTCATTTCAAAAATTGCCATAGCCATAGGAGAGATCCCAACCTTATTTGTTGAGCCATTGTTATAAAATAACCTTTGAGCATCCCTCCATGACATGACACCACCAGCACCACTCCCCTTGCTTGATCATCTTGTTCAAATCAACCTACATGGGAGAATTGGAGCCGGCCATGATTGTGTATGGCAATGTTTGGCATCACTTCCTCCTCTCTCCCTCCCTCCTCTCTTGGTCAGATCATGGGAACCACGACCTGCACCCCTACCTAGCTTCCCCTCACTAGCCCTACAGCCCTACTCCACCACCTTTCTTCTTCTCCTCTCCCTTCTCCTTCCCAATGCCATTAAATGGCATAGACCTTGAACAAGGGAGTCTAGACCTGCACTTATGCACCTCTAGCCTTGTCCTGCACCTCCCCCTTGATTCCTGGAGTCGTATGATGCTCATCCCCCGAGCCCCTATGCTCCCATTCATCAAAAACGTGCATGCAAACCTGGTGGTCACCATGTCTTAGCCAAAAAGGCATCGAGCGCCCCAGGCCCCGAGGCTGCGCCATGATGCTGCCCTGGAACCCCTCTTCCCCATGTGCATGCTCCCGAGGCAAGCCCAGACCCGCAGCCTCTAGCCCGAGCTTGCCATGGATGTGGTCACCCCGGCCATGAGTGGCATTGGCGTTCCCGATCACCCTCCCGTCCCTCAACCTTGCCATTGATACAACCTTGCACGGCACTCCATGGTGACTCTCCTGACACCTTAGATCCCTCCCTAGCTTCCTCCTCCCTCAAGAAAAACGTATCGAACACCTTTGTGCTCGTGCAATAGCCACCTCGGTTTGGGAGCCTCGGCACGCCTGTCCTCTCGTTCTTAGATGCAATAGAATCGTAGCTAGATGCTCTGCATCATGCCACCACCCAGCTGCCCAATCATATTGCCCTGGATGCGTGCACCGTCGCCCTACACCACGTCCACCGTGAGCCCGTGGTCGTCTATAAAGAGCCACCCAGCCAGCCTCCCCCTTCGCCTCACCTCCACACCACCTCCCTCCCACTCCTCTAAGCCACACCGAAGCGCCTCAGCACTCCCCTCCCCCTCACTGCTCGCCGAAGACACCGCTGCCCGCGGTCACCGCAAGGGTGATGGAAGAAGTGGACGTCGCCCCGACGCTCTCGCCTCTCCCTCTCTGTTTCCTCTGACTTCCCCATCTCTCCCTCTTATTTTCTCTCTGCTTCCTATCCTCTTCTGGTCCTAACCGTCCCCTCCTTCACCCTACAGTACCGCCGGAGCTCGCCGCCGTCACCATGGCCGAGGAAATCTGCGAGGAAGTCGCCGCCGGGAAGAGCTACCGAGGCCGAGGGAGACGCTGCTGAGCCGCCCCTGGGCAGCACCGGCACCCCGCCGCCCTGTCCCGCCGTCGCCGGCGAGCCCGTCACTCGCAGGTGAGCGCCTGGCCGCCCCTGCCCTCCTTCCCGTCCGCCGCGTGTGTCTGTGCGTGCGTCGCGAGAGAGGACGACGCCTCGCGTGCGTGCATGGCCACTTGGCCACGTAGGCCATGCAGGCCTGGCCCGCCTGGGCCCTCTCCTCTTCTTTGTTTCTTTTATTTCCCCATCCACCTGGACAACTCACCTGGGCCGGCCCAAATCGTCACCACCTGCACGGCCCAGAGAATTCCCGCCCGATCTATTCTTTTGAAAAATTTAGATTTCTGTTAATTAGTGTTAAAACCAGTGGCACTAAAATGTGAATAACTAGAGATCTACAAACCCAAATCAAATGAAACCAATTGCATTAGATTAGAAATTTCATTATATTTCCAATGCCACTGGCCCCATATTTTTAGGATTTTTGTACGATTTTTAAGGTATTAAACATGATCACTGGTTATTGTTTAGTATTTCTAATTCCAAAAATTTAAAATTAATGTTTTTGTATGAATCCAATTGGGTTAGTCTTGTTTTAGTACTGGCCATCTAGGAAAAATATTGTTAGCCTCTGTTCATGCACATTTGTTACTATTTGTGTTAATGTGTGGATCGCATGAAATGTTGTACCAAAACTTTTGTTTATTTAAAACCTTTAACCAACTCTTTTTATTTAAAAATGGTCAACCTATATTTTATTCTTGCAAAAAAAAAACCTCTGCAACTTAACCTTAGTCCTATTGTTTTGCTTAAGTTTTCAAAAGAGTGTAGCATATTGTTTACCTCCTATTTTTGTATAGTGACTATTAGCCAAATAAACTAGGAAAATGATTTCATACTTTTCAAAAAAAAATGTTTAAAAATGAAATATGAATGCTTTTGATACCTAACCATTGAACTTGTCTTCTTTGTGGTGTTATATACCAGGGGATAATTAATTTATGCCATGGTGATACCTAAAGAGGCAATTGCTCATTTGTGAGGCTCTCATGCCTTTATTAGGTGAATAAATTGAGTTTTCTAAATTAAAAGCTCTTAAAATTGTTTTGTAGTATCTATAAGTTTTTAGTATGTTAGCCCTTGGTTGAGTTGTTAGTTTCTGATTGTTGCATGTTTATTTAGTTGGTGCAATGTGTTGATTGTGTTCCTTTTATATTTTCTGGCGTTAGATGCGAACAATTTCGGAGAAGAAGAAGAAGTGGAATCGGATGAGGATTTTATTTATATTGTTGGAAGTCTTATTTGATGGAGTTGGAGAAGTCCAGGGACAAACAAGCCAACCAAGGCAAGCCATCTTTTGATCTCCTGCTATTTATCCTTCTTGTTGTGCTCATTGCTCCATTATATACTTGGTTCCTTGTATCATGTGTGATTTTTGGCCCTCTACTCTATGCACACTTATTCCCAAAGTATGTTGAACCCCTTGTTGATGCTTGCATACTTGCTCCCAAGTATGTGAACCCCCTTGTTGATGTTATGCATGCTTACCCTAAGCATGTATGCCCCCTTGACCATATCCATGTTGTCATCTTCTTAGTGGTATGATGATTAACATCATGACCCCCGTTTGAATCATCTTAATTATGTTGTCCCTATACATGCTTATCCTAAGTATGTATGATCCCCTTAACACCTCAATTATCATCCCCATAGTGGTATGATGGCTAGCATCATGTCATTGTGACTCTTAGTTCCTTCATAAAACTATAGGTTGGGAACCCCCTTGGAAAAATACCTTGTTGAAAAGAATTTTTGAAAACCTTGGGTGAGTTGGACTTACCCAAGTGTGTGTTTATGAAAGGAAAGGATCTTGGCAAAGATGGTTGGAAAGAAAAATCTTGTTTTCGAAAACTTTGGCGTCTAAGTATTCACCCATGACAATTAACCCGCGCAACCACATTACCCTGGAGTGGGACGGGGCTTAGCTTGTAGTTTGTTCTTCTTAACATGGGACACCGCACAACTATATAAGGGTAAGGTTACCCCTGAATCCGGATTGTCGTTGGTGGAGACAATAGTATAACGGGAGGCCTTCGGGGCTGACCCGTCCGGAAGACACTATGGGTCTCCTGGCTTGGCGGTGGAGCCACGCTCAAAGTGAGGTGAGCTGCCACGGTGCCAGGGAGGTACATACTCCATAGGGTAGGATCCCGTGCTAAGACGAATAGGCGAAAGGCTATGTCCGAGTTTTTGTCATGGCATAGTTGATATGCGGGGATGATGCCCACATGATGAACTCGCGGATCTTGTGGCGAAAGTGTGCAAACTCTGCAGAGTCAAATCTATTCGAATAGCCGTGTCCGCGGTCATGGACGGTTGGAATGGCTATTGCTTAGCCTGATGAGTTTTTGGTTTACAAAAATTGTTTGGAAAATGAAAGAAAGGAACTTGTTTTCGGAGTACCATAAGGGTACGGGAATGGTTTGGTTGACCATATGGATATGGTCGGAAAGGAAACAAATTGGGTTACCCCCTCCCTAGTGTTTTATGTTGTAGAACTCTTTTGAAATATCTTCTTCAACAAAGATATAGAGATGTCATAGAACCCCTTGAGTATCCCCTTCTTCCAAGATGCCGGGATGCTATATCCACAGGAGAAACTACTTCTCTTATACATGCTATTTCCGTAAGAGAAATTAGCTCTTCCCTCTTGTCATCTAGATTAGCACTTGTTATCTTGCACTCTTGCAAAGTACCTTCTTGATGGTTTGCGAGTACAATTCCAAATGTACTCACGACTTTGTCCCTGGCTATTTACTTGGCCAGACTTGGAGGAAATTCAACGAATGAAGAAGGACTTGGCGAGGTCTATGCGAGCTAGGAACGTTCTCCCAGTCAGTTGCCTGTAGGGTCATGGCAAATGACTTGGGCTCTGCGCTGTTTGAAGTGTTTTCCGCTACTCTGATGATTAAGTTAGGCCCTTCGAGGCTATTATGTAAAGATTGGTCATGAAACCCTATTGTAATTTTCTTATTCCGTTTTGTAATGGATGATGTAACTTTGATATCAGTTCGGTTATGTGTTCACGACACACTGATCATGGGATCGTGAACTGTATACATAACGGGTATTTCGGACAGCTAGTCCGGGGTCCCCACAAGAACAGTAAATGATCTCCTGGGTGGACAGTTCCATCCCCTGTATAATGGTTACCCACTACGCGTTCAATAATTTTCATAGGTATTTTGTATGGTATCTCTTCCTTACCTGGTGCCTCATCCACTACCTTTGCAGTAGTAGCAGATTTCCCAAATAAACATTCAAAAGGAGATCTCTCCATAATGAATTATGGCAGCAGGCAGAAATAAAATCAGCACAAACAGTAGAAGTTTCCCTTACCAATTCCACTTACCAATAGCGCTTCACTCCCCGGCAACGGCGCCAGAAAATAGTCTTGATGACCCACAAGTATAGGGGGTGTATCGTAGTATCTTCGATAAATAAGAGTGTCGAACCCAACGAGGAGCAGAAGGTGTTGACAAGCAGTTTCGATGAAGGATTCACTGTAAATGCTCACAAACAAGTATTCAGGGGGTTTTGATGTAACAGATGAATAAAGTACGAGTAAGTAAAGTGCGAGAGTAACAATTGCAGCGAGTGGCCCAATCCTTTTTAGCACAAAGGACAAGCCGGTTTGTTTACTTATGATGACCAAACGTTCTCGAGGACACACGGGATTTTAGTCTAGTGCTTTCGCTACATACGGCTAATTAATCTTCATTGTTTTGATAAGTGTTGTGTGGGTGAATCTGTGCTAATGTACCGCCCTTCCTAGGACTAATACATACTTGTGATTATACCCCTTGCAAGCATCCGCAACTACAAGAAAGTAATTAAGATAAATCTAACCACAGCCTTAAACTCTGAGATCCTGCTATCCCTCCTGCATCGATATACCAACGGGGGCTTAGGTTTCTGTCACTCCGGCAACCCCGCAATTGGCAAACGAGTACAAGATGCATTCCCCTAGGCCCATAAAGGTGAAGTGTCGTGTAGTCGACGTTCACACGACACCACTAGAAGAATAACACCACAACTTAAATATCATAACATTGAATATTACTCAACCATACTTCACTACTAACATTTATACTTCACCCATGTCCTCAAGAACTAAACGAACTACTCACGAGACATCATATGGAACATGATCAGAGGTGATATGATGATGAATAACAATCTGAACATAAACCTTGGTTCAACGGTTTCACTCAATAGCATCAATAATAAGTAGAAATCAATACCGGGAGAGTTTCCCCTATCAAACAATCAAGATCAAATCCCAAATTGCTACGGCGGTGACAATGTCCAGCGGTGGAGACGGCGGTGATGATGGTGAAGATGATGATGATGGCGATGGAGATGATGTCCAGCTCGATGACGGTGACGATGGCGTCGATTTCCCCCTCCCGGAGGGAATTTCCCCGGCGGATCTCAGCCCGCCGGAGAGCTCTTTTCTCTCTGGTGTTCTCCGCCCCACAGAGGCGGCTGTAACTCTTCGTGAGGTACCCTCTGGAGCTTAGGTCTTCGGGACGAAGGATTTCGCGAAGAAAAGGAGGCGAGAGGGGCTGTGGGCCCCCCTCCTCACTGGGCGGCACGGCCAGGCCCTGGGCCGCGCTGGCCTATGGGGTGGGCCCACCTCGGGTCCCCTCAGCTCCCCCTTCTGGCTCCCTTCGTCATCTGGAAAAATAGGATTTTTGGTATAATTTCCGTCAACTGTTGATCTTCCGAAATATTGCATTCTGACAGTGCTTTTTCCAGCAGAATCCTGGCTCCGGTGCTCGATCCTCCAATAATCATGAATCATGCAAAATAGATGAAATAACATAAGTATTATGTCCAAATATGAAATATATCAATGAATAACAGCAAATTATGATATAAAATAGTGATGCAAATTGGACGTATCACACACCATTGCTCTGGCACTTGCCCAAATTGCAAGTAATACACACAGATTCCAAGCCAGAGCAGCATACATGATCACACTTGATATCTAGCAAGCTTATTAACAAGAACAGAGGCACAGAGGTAGAGCTAGACAAGGAATGCAATCATAGCCAGCACTAAAACTAGAAATCCTTGCACAGAGGCATGGCAGGGCTGCACAGCAGTAACCTAAGTTTGGCATGGTCCTGGCAGCTATGGCCAAGACCATCAGATACAGCAGCAGCTCATGAACAGGCAAGCAAGGCACAGCAGCAGAGCATGAGCACGGCTGACCTCTCCACGAGGAGGAGAAGCTGTGACCAGAGCTAAGGGAGGAGGAAGAAGAACAAGCACACGAGAGAGAGGGAAAGGTGGTGAAGATACCCGGGGTCGAGCAGGCAGACAACCATGGCGGCCACGGCGGCACACGCCAGGGCGCGGCGGCGCCAGGCCAAGCCAAGCCATGGCGGCGCCACAGCACCACCCCCACCATGGCAGCACAGCCACGGCGGCGCCATCACGCCAGGAGCTCTGGGAGCCGCGGGATCACGCGGATCCCGTAACCCTAGCCATGGCGAAGAGGATCGAGGACGAGCGGGAGCGGCGTCTGCTCCAGATCGACGCGGATGGAAAGGATCACCGTCACATGGCGGTTCGATTGCGCCCCATGGCGAGGGCCATGGCGGCCGGAGACCGCCGGAATCGGCCGGCGACGTGAGGGCGGCGCAGGTCGCCAGAGAGAAAGGGGATTAGGGTTAGGTCGAGGCGGCGCGAGGTGGTGAGTGAGTGACCACTCGGGTCGGTTGGACCCGAGCTGGTCTAACCCAACCCGCTGGGCTCCACTGACAGGTGGGCCCAGGGGCAATTGTGACTTTTCACAATTTAATTAAAAACCAGAAACTTTGAAATTCAATAGAAAATTGATAAGAGCTCTAAAAAATAATTAAAAATATGAAAATTGATCAGTATAAAATTCTCTACCTAAATAAAATAGCAAAGGGAATTTTTGAAGACAAATAAGAATAAGTCTTAATTTGATGATTTAAATAAGGATTTAAATCACACATATTATTTTCAATAAAGAAAATAAGTCCATTAATGCATTTGGACTTTAAAAACACCTTGAAAACATTTCAAGGATTGTATTTACCCTAAATTAAGTATCTCCAAATCATTCTTAGTATTAACCTCTCACATAAAATGATAAGACATCGGAAAGGGGGAAACAAACCCTAAAAATGGAAAGCATGCATAATTGCTTCTTTAACCATTGCCCTTATCGGACAATGATGCTATTTTTCAGAAACAGAGGACAAGGGTCAGTCCACACCATCCAACTGCAAAACTTTGCAGTGTTCAGGCAAGTTCATCACTTGCTCATGTCATTTGATTATTTCTATCAAATTACTTGCAAAGTACTATGATTATCACTATTGCATAAAAACCAAAACCACTACTTTCATAACTATGAATATGACTATGTGGTGGGCAATGGAACCATGGATTGTGTTGATATGGTGGAGGTTCCATTGCAAGGGTTTATATCCATCTAGGATTAAACAACAAATGTCGCCAGTGATTCTTGTGCCGTAATACCCGTGTTACCAATAAGATCCGGAGTGGGACGGAGTAGTCAAAAGTGTTTCCACCTCTCGTTCATCAACGGATGCGCTTTACCATAGACACTTGTATCTGTCAGGGCAAGCGGTTGGCTGGGGAAGCCTTAAGTCCCCACGGCATCGTCCGTAGACACTTGTCGCTCGAAGAACAAGCGGTTGGCTGGGGAAGCCTTAAGTCCCCACGGTATTGTGGTCTATGATGGGTTGCAGCTACCGGCGAAGGAGTTTGGTTAACGAGTCCCAAACTGTTGTCGTGGTCGGGGTCCACCCGTGAGTGGGAATAATGGGACCGGCGAGGACCCAGGGTCGGGGCATGCAACAAAGGGTGGGTGTTCGAGGTAGCGGAGGAACATGATTGGCTAGACCTTATACCGGGCCTCGCACCATAGGAAGTGTGGACGGGAGAGCTGCCCGGTTGGCACCAAGGTTAAGATCTCTTATGGGTAAAGCAACACACCTCTGCAGAGTGTAAAGAACCATGACCTGTCACTCCCTGTTCCGGGATATGGAACTGCGAACGCGGCCGGAAAGGAGCTCCATGAAGTTCTAGCAAACCGGTGAAGGCTGACGGACATAGCTCTTGAAAATAAAAGCAATCTCTTGAAGAAATGTTTATCAAAACTTGCATTGGTATTAGACTTTCTGGTCTAATATCGTAGCTAGTGTATTAAACACCTCTTATCTATAATGAACTTGTTGAGTACGCTCGTACTCATCCCACTCTTAAATCCTTTGCTTAGATTGTCTGAATCGTCTGGAGGAGGACTACGACCACACTGAAGGAGCCGAGATCATCGGCTATGAAGAACCAGACCTCTCTGGAGGTATCGAAGGCGTAGACTATCTCATAGTCTACAGAACAGGGGAGGCTTCCGGAGGAGATCAAGCCTAGAATCATCTAATAGTGGTAGTAGCCGAGCAGCGTGAACTCTTAATACTTAGCTGCTCGAGAGAATAAATGTACAACTTAATGAGACATCTATATTGTAAGCTAAGTTGGGTTCGCCTCGAACCCAGGAGTATTCCTCTTAGGACCCAAGAGGAGCTCCAAGACGATATGTGTATGATATTTGTAATATTAAATGAATGAGTTATGGACCTGCTATGTTCTGTTGTACTACTCTGAGGGATGTAATATTTGCGGAATGGTACTTCGTGAATGTTATATCAACGACTGGCATACTACAACATGCAGTGGTATGCAGGGTCACCACAGTTGGTATCAGAGCAAAAGCTTTGACCTTAGGTTGGAACCTAGTAAATGGGACCAAACGTTAGGAGTCAAATAGGATTAGTAAAGAATTCTCTAAAAATATGGTGTATATTCAATTGAGAATACAACAATCATATTTTTTAGTGCGATAATTCTTTATTATCTCTATTATGATGCATTATTACTAATCTTATATTCTTTCTATTTCTACAGCCAACATGGCAAGTTCACGTCCGGGACGAAACATGAAAGTGATGGATTCCACACTGAGTGAATATGAAGGAGGACTTGCAGATATTCTACGTGCCATGTTACTTGAATTTGGGTGTGATCCCCAGATCCAAGTAAAGAAATACATGTACTATGATGGTACTGTATTGGCCAAGTGTAGGGTAGGACTGCGACTTCTCGAATCTTTGGGAATGAGCGTGGTAATGCCAGCAGGTGAAGCCAAAACTATTCACACTGCCTACCATATAGCCGTTATGAGAGCCATCACCGATATTCGGGAGCATAAGACGAAAGAGCTTATGGGTTCCGAATTCACCCACATTCCTCATAAGCAGGAGGAAGAGGATCCCATGCTCAACCACTACAAATATGCAAAACGCAAACCAATAGCAGCTACAAAATACATGGATAATAGCCGCAACTTACTATCATTGCTCTTCCAGTTAAACCATCATTTGACGGGGGCAATTGATACAATGCTAGAGGAGTTTACTGAACCCAAGGAGGAGACTAGGGGGAAAGAACCTATGGAGAATGTGGTTCACACACCAGTTTACTCAGCTGGTGACTACATTAGTATTGATCCTCTTGTGCGTGAAACTACACCCGTTACACCTGGGAACTATCTGGGTAGTTCCTATGGGGGATATGAGGGTGGAGAGGAATCCGGAAACAATCAGCGTTCCGTGACTCCTATAGAAAACTCCTCGGGTTGGCGTTGGGGATCTGATACTGGAACTCATAGTACTTCAGTGTATTATGACGGAGAGATGAATGAGGACGCCACAACCCAGAACCAGAGTTATTCTAGTAATGGAGGAGTTGATGGAGGGTATCCGACTCAGGTTGAGTCGGATACAAATATTGGAAATACCTATGGTGGAGCTACAGGGGAGTACACCCGATGGGTGGACTATGATGCACTTAACGACCAGTTTGTGAACACTGATTTCTCCCTAGGATCATCATCTGATTCTGACTACCAGCCGACGGGGAGACCTTATGTTCCAGGGTCTATCAGGAGGATGACACGTTCGACCGGATGGAAGCCTGGGATGTACCGGGAGTGAAGATCAACTAGAGTCCACCAAGGAAGGCGGGACTACAATACACAAGTACCACGTGTATTGTAGTGTGTAATATTTGTAGAAAATTGTACATATACTTTAATAAGTGAGTTTGCATACTCACATCGACTTGAGTATTGTAATAAGACCACTTAAGTACGTATATACATGGTATATATTTTGTATGATTTGGATTTGCTTCTTGATTTCCATTGCGTGACTAGTTCTGTGCACAAAGTTGAGCTCAGAAAACTTGCGCATGGAGTAATTATGAGTATCATCTTGTGTTGCAGAACTAGGGGGTTATGTCGGGAGCGTTAGGAGAGGAGACTGAAGCACAGCGCATGGAGCGCGAAGCAAAGCAAAAGGAAGAGGCTGATGAAGCAGCCAGGAATCAGTTTCCACCACCACCACCCATGACGCAGCAGAATTTCATTTAGTACATGCAGATGGTAGAAGAGAGACAACGTGTAACGTTGGAGCAGCAGAATAAATTCTTCCAGGAGCTGCTGCAACAGAATAGGGTGGAGAGACCCGAGAATCAGGGAGTCACTTTATCAGACTTCCAGAACACCAAGCCTATATCTTTCGCATACGCGCCAGAGCCGATGGACGCGGAGGATTGGCTTATGGACACTGAGCGAAAGCTCAATACTGTTGGTTGTAACGACCAGGAGAAGGTTCGTTATGCTACACACTTGTTGTGTGGACCTGCCGCATCATGGTGGGACAACATCGTAGCCGTTTATCCGGCTGGAAAAGTGTTTACCTGGGAGGAGTTTGCGAGGAAGTTCAGGGAATCCCATGTCCCTGAAAGTATTGTGGAACTGAAGCGTCGAGAATTTGAAAGTCTCGAGCAGAAGGACAAGGCCATCCTGACTTATGTCAGGGAATTCTCAAAGCTGTCCTGGTATGCTGTTGATGAAGTCAACACCGAGGACAAGAAAAAGAAGAGGTTTTTAAGGGGGTTAAGTCCCCAGTTCAAGGTACAGCTCCGTATGATGAGAGCGACTGAGTTCCAAGAGTTGGTGGATGCAGCCATCACTCTTGAAGATGATTTCAAGCAACTGCAAGAGGAGAAGAGGAAGAAGGCCAAGTTTGAGCCTAAGAGGTTTGTTAGTAACAAGCCCAATACCAGCTTGAGTTTCAAGCCAAGGTACAACAACAACAACAACAACAACAACAACAACAACAACAACAACAACAACAACAACAACAACAACAACAACAACAACAACAACAACAACAACAACAACAACAACAACAACAACAACAACAACAACAACAACAACAACAACAACAACAACAACAGCAACTACTACAATAGCAGGAGGAACCAAGCGTTTCAGACTGCTAATCCAATGGTTTGCCGAAGCTGTGGACTTCCAGGGCATTTCGCCAAGGATTGCAAGAAACCAAGGATTATATGCTTTGGTTGTCGCCAGGAGGGGCACATGCTGAAGGATTGCCCCAAGAGAAATACAGGAGGAGGTCAGTCAGGAGGAGGAGGAAGCCGAGGAGGGAACTGGAAGTATAAGAAACCCTTCGGCAAGTTGAACTGCACCAGCCTGGAGGTGGTGGTCAACTCCGATCAGGCAGTGATAGGTACGCTCCAGATACTCACTCATCCTGGCAAAGTACTTTTTGATACTGGTGCAACTACATCATTCATTTCTCAGCAATTCATCATCAAACATGGGATTAGTTGCACTAAGTTAGATACACCCATAACTATACTTTCCGCGGGGGGAACGATAGTAGTAACCCATACCAAGCAAAAACAAGTCATCATGATCAATAAGTGCGCATTTGACGCAGACCTGTTCATTTTACCGATGAAGGACATTGATGTCATTCTTGGTATGAACTGGTTAGAAGCTAACGGAGCATTGATCGACTGTGTGAACAAGACCGTGTCTTTGAAAAGTCCCGATGGAAGTAGAATGATCTACCAAGGCGACAAACATACACAGATTGAAGTTGAGCTTTAGCTGAACAGCATGAAGGAGGTGAAGTTAGAAGATATACCGGTAGTAAATGAATTCCAGGATGTGTTTCCTACGGAATTACCTGGTATGCCACCAGATAGGGAGATAGAATTCACTATCGACCTAATTCCAGGAACAGCTCCGATTGCTAAAGCACCATATAAGATGGGGCCTAAGGAGTTGAAAGAACTTAAGGAGCAATTGGATGACTTGGAACAAAAAGGATTCATTCAAGAAAGTGTTTCACCATGGGGATCACCTGTGATCTTCGTAGATAAAAGAGATGGAGGAAGAAGGATGTGCGGAGACTACAGGAATTTGAACAATGTGACAATCAAGAACAAGTACCCACTTCCAAGAATCCAAGATCTATTCGATCAAGTTAGAGGCGCGGGAGTCTTTTCCAAAATTGATCTAAGATCCGGTTATCACCAGATAAAGATCAAGAAGGAAGACGTTCCGAAAACTGCCTTTGTTTCAAGGTATGGACATCATGAATACCTTGTAGTGCCTTTTGGATTAACCAATGCCCCAGCAATTTTCATGAATCTCATGAATAAGATTTTCATGCCATATCTAGACAAGTTTGTCATCGTATTCATTGATGATATCTTGATCTATTCTAAAGACAAAGCTGAACATGCTGAACATCTGAGGTTAGTGTTGCAAACACTAAGAGAACATCAACTCTATGCCAAATTCAGCAAGTGTGAATTTTGGCTAGATCAAGTGGAATTTCTTGGTCATGTCATTAGCAAAAATGGAATCGCTGTTAACCCGAGCAAGGTAGCAGCAGTTCTAGAATGGGAAGCACCTAAGACTGTCAAGGAAATCCGAGGATTCCTAGGAATGGCAGGATATTATCGGAGATTCATTGAAGGATTCTCCAAGATAGCAGGACCAATGACGAAGCTGTTAAGAAAGAACACTCCATTCGTGTGGTCAGAGGAGTGTGAGAAGAGTTTTCAAACTCTGAAGGAGAAACTCACCACAGCACCGGTGTTAGCAGTTCCTGAAGTTGGCAAGGATTACACCGTGTACTGTGACGCATCCAAAGATGGATTAGGTTGCGTACTCATGCAAGATCGGAAGGTAATATCTTATGGATCAAGGCAACTCAGACCTCATGAGGTGAACTATCCAACACATGACTTGGAATTAGCAGCAGTTGTATTTGCACTCAAAACTTGGAGACATTTTCTCTATGGAGCCAAGTGTGAGCTCTATACAGATCATAAGAGTCTCAAATACTTCTTCACTCAGAAGGAGCTCAATATGAGGCAGAAAAGATGGCTTGAACTGATCAAGGATTATGATTTGACCATCAATTATACTCCAGGAAAGGCCAATGTTGTAGCAGATGCCTTAAGTAGGAAGAGCACCGGCGGAGTGGAACAAGAGTTATCACCGGAGTTGAGGAAGGAAATAAGTCAAGCCCAGATACAACTTTGGGAGAAGGAAGCTCATGAAGGACTACCGGCTTTGCAAGTAGCCGATGAGCTAAATGTCAACTTGAAGAATGAGATAATGATGGGTCAGTTGGATGATCCATTCATCGTAGAGGAGATGAGAAGGATAGATGAGGGAAGACCATCAGAATTTCACCGAGGAGAATCAGGATCATTATGGTTTCAGAAGAGAATTTGTGTTCCGGATATTGCTGAAATCAAGGAAGTAATACTCCGGGAAGCCCATCAAACACCATACTCCATTCATCCGGGAAGTACAAAGATTTACATGGATCTAAAGGAGCTATTCTGGTGGAACAACATGAAGAGAGAAATAGCACAATATGTGGCGGAATGCCATACCTGCCAAAGGGTGAAGGCTGAACACCAGAGTCCGGCAGGAAAGTTACAACCTTTACCCACTCCAGAATGGAAATGGGAGGAGATAGGAATGGATTTCATCACCGGACTACCCATGACCAATAAAAAGAAGGACATGATATGGGTAATCGTGGACCGGTTGACGAAGAGTGCACACTTCTTAGCGGTAAATCAGCAGGATAAAGGAGAGAAACTCATCGATCTTTACATCAAAGAGATCGTGAGTAAACATGGAGTGCCCAGGAAGATCGTGTCGGATCGAGGATCCGTGTTCACGTCAGCATTTTGGAAGCAACTACACGAAGCTTTAGGATCCAAGTTGGACTATAGTACCGCCTATCATCCTCAGACAGGTGGACAAACGGAGAGAACTAATCAGATCCTAGAGGATATGCTTAGGGCTTGTGCCCTAGACTTTGGAGGATCATGGGAGGAGCACTTACCATTAGTAGAGTTTTCATACAATAACAGCTACCAAAGCAGCATCAAGATGGCACCATTCGAAGCTCTGTATGGAAGGAAGTGTAGATCACCAATATGTTGGTATGAGGCCGGAGCAAGCAAAGAGTTCAATCCTGATTATGTCAAGGAAAAGCAACAAATAATTGACATTATCAGAGATAGGTTGAAGATAGCTCAAAGTCGGCAAAAGAGTTATGCCGATCAGAAGAGAAGAACATGGGAGCCACAAGTTGGAGACATGGTATATCTCAAGGTCAGCCCGATGAAAGGACTCCAGAGATTTGGAGTAAAGGGAAAGTTAAGCCCTCGATACATCGGACCTTTCAAGATTCTGAGTCAAAACCGAGGGTTAGCCTTTGAATTGGAACTACCGGGAAGGTTATCTCAGGTTCACAACGTATTCCATGTGTCGCAACTCAGAAAGTGTTTAAAGACCCCAGATGAACCAGTATCACATGAAGAGCTCGAGTTACAACCAGATTTGACCTACATCGAGAAGCCATCAAAGATTCTCGAGGAGAACTGGAAACAACTCAGGAATCGAGCTATAAAATATTGCAAGATACAATGGAAGCATCATCCCGAGAGGGAAGCCACCTGGGAAAAAGAATAAGACCTGAGGAAAACATACCCCGAACTCTTCAGGTATTTTTTTTTTGACACCTGTACCGTAGGGGAATCCCCTACGGTGTATTTTTTATATATATATAAACAAAAGGTAAAACTGTACAAATGGCCAAGGAGCCAATAAAGAAAGGAAAAGATTACATCAAGGTGGCTGAAAAGAGATAAAAAAAGACATGAAAAGACTAGGAAAAGGCAACTATAACCAGTCTAGAAGGGGTTGAACCAAAGACTGCTTGACTCTAAATTGGTGTAACCAAAGGTCTCTCTGAAAACCAACTCTCCATCTGTCAATAGAGTAAGGGATGGCCTAAAATATAAAATCATTTCGAGACTTCCAAATGTTTCATGCGGCACATGCAATAATCTCCACAAAGCATGGCCCCTGGAAGTTGTTCTTGGCTTCCCAAAACCCCTCCGACAAAGATTTATCATTTGGCCACTGAATGCCGATAGAAGTCCAACAACTTCTAGCAAAGTCACACTCAAAGAACAGGTGTGATCGTGTCTCTAGGCTAGCAGTCGTGCAAAGGGAACAATCTGTTCCAGAACTCAAAGTCCAATTTTTGCGAGACATAATATCCCTGGTATTTAATCTGTCCATCACAAGTAACCAAAGGAAGACCTTGGTTTTGGGTAGAGCTTTGGATGACTCTTCAGGTATTACCACCACAACTTCGGGACGAAGTTTTCTTTAAGGGGGAAAGGCTGTAATGTCCCAAGTTTAGAGGCGATCGAGCGGTAGATTTTAGAATGGGATGTGCATTGCATTGTAATTTACGGGGAAATTTCGCGCTTTTAAAACAAAACTGCATCGAAGGGGGACAGGTTTCTCTCTCGACACCTTACAGGGTTAGGGTTTCGAGAGTGCGATGAATTTGTTCCTACTTATCTAAATTAGGGTTTTGAGAAGAGAGAAGTGATATTGCATTGAAATCTTAAGTTGCATGATTGAATTACAAGTTAAGTTGTTTGAATGAATTCAAACCAAATTTGAATTTGAATTTCAAATTCAAACATCAAATGGTTATCACATAATTCAAACTTGAGATGATTTATTAAACAATTATCATTAATCAAGAATTTGAATAATAAAACACTTCGACAAAGCTCATTAGAGAGAAACTTGAGCTTTATTGATATTCACACAAATTACAATGTCAATTACAATATCCAGAATTGAAATATGAATTTACAACACAATACAAGAATTGAAGAAATAGAAAAAGAAAAAAGAAAATTACAAGTTAATGAAATGTCCTAAACTACACAAAATAATCTTCTTGAAAAGCTTGATCCAGATGATCTTGATCTTCATCTTGATCAGCACATTGTACCTGCACACACACACACAAAGATCAAACAAGGGTTAAGCCAAGTGGCAAAACCACTTGGCAGGTTAGCAAATAAAAATAAGATGGAATGGATATGAACAAGGTTCAGCCGAGCTGATCCTCTCACCAGCCCAAGTTCCAAGCCTGTACACTCACACACACAAGCTGCACACACAGCATGTGTGCATGCAACACACACACAGTGAGTCACCAGCGTGGTATGTGGTGCTGTCGACCAGGGAAGCAAAGGCTGGTCATATTTAAGCTTTTCACAGCCAAACCCTAACCATTCCATCGACAAGGCACCAGAGTAAGTAACCAGTAGCAAGAACAGCAAACCAAGAACACAAGAACAGGAAGAACAGCTTCACTGTCCAACCTGTTTAATCACACCACTGAATCATATCAAGCATCAAAAGCCAGCAGGAGGAGCAGGGCAAGCTTCACACATCATCCAGAAGCAAAACCTCTACACCAACCACAAATCTTGGAGCTGGAGTGAGGTATACCAGAAAAGCATGAGCAAACCATGGTTTTGCTCATAATTAAGCATACTCATGCATCACAGAAGCAAAAAGGGTATGAACCCTGGATGTATCATCACTTGGTTGCAAAACCAATTGGTGCCAGCAAATAAAACCAAGGCTAGAAGGAAATCAACCCAGGGAACACTGGTTGTGTCAACACAGTGACACAACCAGAGGAATCCAGCAGGGATTCAGTTCTATGTAGCCATTCAGATCCACCAAGCACCTAATAGTTTAGCTAAACCATCAGACTGATAGGCAACATGTGCCTATCTTGTTTATCAACACCAAAGCCACTGGTAATTCATCTAGTGATTAGCCAGTGAGCACCTATTCATCAAAGAAAGCCAACATAGGTGGGAGCTACCCTAACATCAATGATTTACTGTCAGGGCCACCTCAACCACTTCACCAAATCCCACAGATAAGCTAAGCACATCTATCATTACCCAGATGGGTTCAAAAGGGAGCTAGGGTACCCAACAGAGGTTGGCATCCCTCTAGCTCTACTAAATCAACTCATATGATCATCACTGCAAGGCAGTTCACATCATTTATCTATCCAATTAAGCAAGGTAACAGAGATAAATAAATTACCCAAATAATCAATGCACCAGAATCTTGCACATGATCCAGAGGATCACTGCAAGCAACAGATAATGCTTGAGTAAGTAATAAACCTCACTAGCACAAGTGCATGTGTCACCCAGACACCAGAATGAGAACCAGATAGGCACAGACAGAAGCATAACAATTAATCAACAAGCAACTGTTGATCACATGCTCACCAGAGCTTGCTAACACTTGATACAGATGGCTATAAGCAAGCACAGCACCAGAAATGAGCCAGCCACTGAAGAATTACACCCAAGCCTTAACTGAATAAACAGATACTGAAGTAATAATCATATGATTGTATCCAGAAGCACATCAAAGGCTTGATGAACCACTGGATCTTGCTAAACAAATAAAACACTAATCACTAATCAATGAATCATACAGTTAAGCCAACAGTAATGCTCAATTGAGCATGCTCATGAATTTGAGCACAAGGAACAGCACACCATTGCTCTGGCACTTGCCCAAATTGCAAGTAATACACACAGAACCCAAGCCAGAGCAGCATACATGATCACACTTGATATCTAGCAAGCTTATTAACAAGAACAGAGGCACAGAGGTAGAGCTAGACAAGGAATGCAATCATAGCCAGCACTAAAACTAGAAATCCTTGCACAGAGGCATGGCAGGGCTGCACAGCAGTAACCTAAGTTTGGCATGGTCCTGGCAGCTATGGCCAAGACCATCAGATACAGCAGCAGCTCATGAACAGGTAAGCAAGGCACAGCAGCAGAGCATGAGCACGGCTGACCTCTCCACGAGGAGGAGAAGCTATGACCAGAGCTAAGGGAGGAGGAAGAAGAACAAGCACACGAGCGAGCGGGAAAGGTGGCGAACGTACCCGGGGTCGAGCAGGCAGACAACCATGGCGGCCACGGCGGCACACGCTAGGGCACGGCGGCGCCAGGCCAAGCCAAGCCATGGCGGCGCCACAGCACCACCCCCACCATGGCAGCACAGCCACGGCGGCGCCATCACGCCAGGAGCTCTGGGAGCCGCGGGATCACGCGGATCCCGTAACCCTAGCCATGGCGAAGAGGATCGAGGCGAGCGGGAGCGGCGTCTGCTCCAGATCGACGCGGATGGAAAGGATCGCCGTCACATGGTGGTTCGATTGCGCCCCATGGCGAGGGCCATGGCGGCCGGAGACCGCCGGAATCGGCCGGCGACGGTGAGGGCGACGCAGGTCGCCAGAGAGAAAGGGGATTAGGGTTAGGTCGAGGCGGCGCGAGGTGGTGAGTGAGTGAGCGACCGCTCGGCACGAGGTGGTGTACGGCTACCTAAGGAAGTGGAGGCAGAGGTGGCTCACCATTACCAGGCTCCGCGATCTAAGCGGGGCTCAGTGGTACGAGGATACCAAAGGCATCATCCTTGAGGGTGAGCACTACTGTTGGCACGTCACGGTGAGTACGCTCAATCCACCTCACTAACTCTTTTGATCAGCGACGAGCAGAACTAACATCATTGTCCCTTTGTATCGTAGGGTCATCCAAAGGACGCGGAGTACCTAAACGTGCCCATTGCCAACTACGACGAGATGCATACCATCTTACCTTTCGGCCTCGCCACCGGCAAGTATGCCATGGGATCCAGTGAGCACCTGGGCTCGGCTGCAGCAAATCCTTCACCTGAGGATGCTGAAACCCAAGAGTCCGACACAGTCAACCTCGATGGGCCACCTGAGAAGGCTGCCGACGCGCCTGACAAGGCGACCGCCGAAATAGGATGAGAGGTGCCTTCGCCGATGACGAGCTGGTGGCCTTCACCGACATGACGGTTGCTGTGAAGGACGCCGCACATGCCATCAGGGATAACAGGCCCACGGACATGCACCCTGACCTGTACAATGCGGTCATGGACATGCCTGGCTTTGTCGAGGATGATCTCATGGCAGCGCTGAGCCGCCTCGTCGACCACAAGGTCCAGGGTTGCAGCTTTGTGGGCATGATCGAGCCACACCGTATCTTCTGGCTAAGGAACTACCTTGCCAAATGCCACTGCAAAGTGTAGTGGTACCCTTGAGGGGGTGGTTTAGGGCATGCATGAATGGAGGTGATGAACTTGATGACGATGATGTTGATGATGTACATTTCAGCAGTAACCAGGGTTGAAATACATTTGATGGCCCCCTTTTGTTGCTATGATGAGGTGGTATATACTAACCCCTCAGGTGATGGTGAACTTGCGGTGTTAGGATGACACCCACTTTTGTTGTGGTGGTAGGATGACACCATAGTAGTGTAGGATGAACTTGTGATCCACTTTTGGAATGATCATGCATGCCCCTATTAGTTTATCATTTGCTGTCAACACTTGTATAGTTCTATTGCTCTGATATGAATTGGTTCATGGTTGAGATCGATTACCTGATCTTCTTATGTTGTGCTAGTGGTATGTGGTGTTCCACGGACGGGTTCGAGGAATCTCCAACTCATGGAGGGTCTATCAAGACCAAGTCAGTGGCTACTCCAAAAACAACTACTGAGGGTATGAAAGATTGGAGGAGGCGGAACTAGAGTATCTCACCTTCCTGGAAGATAAGTTCCTGGTAGATAAGGCCATCGATGAGCGAGTTTCATTAGCACAGCTACCGTCGGAGGAAGTACATGCTCTAAAAGGAGCACCACCGGAGGTACTTCTGAGTCGGGTCAAAGATTACATCATCGCCTTCCTCATCGTGGTGATCGTGAAGATCTTGTTCTTCTGAATGGTGTCTAATCATATGTAACATGGTATGGCATGGTATTCTCACCCTATTTGAATTGTGGTAAGGATATGGAACTGTGATTTGAGCAACCAAACAACTAATTCATGTTTTCCGGCGTGCAAGTTGGGCTGGAAACGGCCCGCATTTCATGGCCCATGGCCCGTTCGCGACGCGCAGGGAGGCCCATCTTGCTGGCGCAGTGAGCCAGGAAATCCTGGCAGCCTACCAAACGTGCCCATAGTATCAGGGCATCTCCAACGGGGTGAAGCTGAGCGTCCTTTTGCGTCCGTGCGGTCGAAAAATGCGCGTGCACCCTGTTCCAGCGGGGCGACGCATAGTGACCGGGTTGCCCGCGAAGACGCAAACGCGGCCAAAATATGCGGCACGTTTGCGTCTCTGCGGACGCTGCGCGGTCCCGCCGAGCATCCTCCTTTTCTTACCCGATCCCCCACGTCAGGGACAGCGAAATCAACCGCGTGGATTTGCTTCCTCTTCCCCTTCTTTC
This sequence comes from Lolium perenne, assembly GCF_019359855.2. Classification (NCBI taxonomy): domain Eukaryota; kingdom Viridiplantae; phylum Streptophyta; class Magnoliopsida; order Poales; family Poaceae; genus Lolium; species Lolium perenne. The sequence goes on from NC_067250.2 coordinate 279,177,666, forward strand.
CTTCCCTAAGGCGTGACACGTCCAAATTGCATCACTATTTTATATCATAATTTACTGTTATTCATTGATATAATTCATATTTAGAGATGATACTTATGTTATTTCATCTATTTTTGCATGTTTGATGATTATTGGAGAATTAACTGTTGGAGTCCGAATTTTGCTGGAAAAAAGGACCGTTAAGATACCATATTTCTGAAGAACAACAATTCCCAAAAAATACCTAGAAACTCCTATTTTGCAAGATCCTGGAGGAAGCAGAAGGGGAGCCCGACCATGTCTTTCTCCAATTGAGATATTCGATTGCGCAGTCGGCGCACAAGTTCAGATTCATCGACAGTTGCAGAGTTCAAAGAACTTTTGGCACGAGAAGAAGTCGAAAGCATCTGCAGCAATTTGTTTAATATGCATCCTCAGAAAATCAACACGGAGAAAATATCAAATTCAGGGAAGTTACATAGGAAGCAATCAAAAGCTTTTCATTCAAAGGAAGGCTATGATAAAAGTTGAGTGCTGGCAACAGAGCCAGCATAATTCGTTACAGAGCAAAATGACGAGATAAATGTGTTCAAGATACAATTAAGCAAGTTAATAGACTCAAGGCGCCCGAGTTTGCGTAGATGAGCTTGGAGCAGTCTCGGATGTAGATATCTTCTTTTCATTGTCAACTAACTTGAGGAGTTGGCTTGCGCATATGCATGCTGATTCATTGAAGGGGCCAAGATTGACAGGACAACCATTGGCATCAGCTGGTAACGCTTTGGATAGTTACTCCAATTTGGATTTAAGGCCATGCCCCATCAAGAGCTGAAAAGCAAGAACCGATCCGTAAAGGCGAGAGCGACGCTTCAATACCTCAATGGCACTAGTGGAGTCGACGAAGAAAGCATTTGCAAGCTCGCCAAGAGTCTTGTTCTAGTCCAGCTTGGGGAACATCAACGAAAATAGCTTTGATAAAGCTCCCTTGGACTTCTGCAGAAGCTCCTGGATCTGTTTGCTGGACTCGACAACAAAGGAAAGAGCATCCAACATGGAATCCACTCTGAGCTTGTTGGTACGATCAACAGGCATGTCGGCAGTACCTAAAAATATTACAGAAAGCAATTCATTACAAAGATGGAATACAACAAATGAATAAGAAGTAAACGTGGCAAAGGAGTTTTACCTAGCAAGCTCTCGATGGATTTGCGAAGAGCGCCTTCCTTCTTGTACGCTTGGTTCTAGGCTTGTAGCTTTGACTGCTCCTTATCCTTCATCTTCTTCTCCACCCGCTTCAGCTCCTCTTTCAGGCTAGCGTTCTCCTTCTGAGCTTCGGCTGCCAGCCTATTTGCTTCTTGCAATTAATCATTTGAAGACTTGGCAACTTTGCAGAGTTGAGCGTTCTCTACCACCATACGAACAAACTGATCAACAAAGTCTTCCACAATATCGACTGTGGCATGAATTGACTGCAACAAAGAAATTGAAGGAATATGTCAGAATATGCTACAAGACTATCATAGCCTATACTCGGCTTCAACCAGCCAGCTATCGGCTCCAGGGCTGCTGGGTGCGGATTATTAAAAAGGAAAAAATGCTTACATGATCGCTCAACAATGGAGGAATAGAAGCACTTACCGAAGGAGCAACCGAAGAAGCTTTAACATTGGCCACGACTTTCCTTGGAAGGAGAGGAACAACTGGTTCATCTTCAGGAAATAAGGGCGTCGACTCCTTCGTTGATTCTGGATTGTCAAAGCTAATCTTTGTATTCTTCAGAGTAGGAGTGTCTCTGTCTTCATCAGAACTATTCAAAGAAACATGGATTATGATGAGGTGAAGATTACCAGAAAATATTAAAGAAGAAACATAAGGGAAAAGAAACTTACGAAATTGACATCAAATCATCTTCGTCGGCGAAGAAACCCGATGATCTCCTTGGAGCTGGGGGAGCTGAGGCTTCACGAGAAGGTGCGTGAGGAGGACTTACATTATCATCATCCTCATTGCGTCCGCTAGGACTCGACTCCACTTTTTCAATTAAATCTTTATCGACTCTCCTGCGCCGCTTGGAAGCGAGAAGTGCATCATCTTCGTGAGCTTCATCACCCGAAGCATCACTGTCTTCGATCACATTGGGGTTATCCTCGGTCTCTTCAGACATGTCATCATCTTCGGGAGCTGCTCTGCTCTCGGGTGCTGGAGGAAGGCACGTTGCAGGAGTAGAAGGCCGACAAGATAAAGGGAAAAGTATTAGTTTCGAATGCAAAGGATGATATCGATTGCGAGACAATCAAGTAATTACCTCAGAAGGGAAATGGCGAAGGCCGTAAGGAGATTGAGCTGAGGTCATTGCTATGGTGTCTTTCTAGCTGAAGCAAGTCAAGCGTCTTACTTCATCCCGAATCTCGCTCTCCGTAAAGTCAGCCAAGCTGATCCGCGTCTTATCGCTGGGGCCAGTGTACATCCAAAGTTGGTCGCTCCTTGACATCACTAGTTGCACCCGACGATTCAAAAACAATGCAACGACTTCGGTTCCACACATCATTTGACCTCCTGCACTCTTCAGATCTAAGATTTTTTCATACAGTTGGTCGGCCACCTCGCTCTCTTCGACATTCAAGGTATTTTGCCAAGATTTTTTTAGCACTGCCTAAAGAACGTCTTCGAACAACAGCAGGTTGGAGCGGTGGCGTGCCGCTGGGCGGTCCTTGAGATAGAACCATTTTTGTCACCAGCCTTGGACAGATTTCCTCATTGGAAAATTGAAATAGTTGTCTTCCTTTCTGATGACGAAGCCGACTCCACCGACAACATGAGGACCTTCGCCTCCGCTGTGGCGCTTGACATAGAAAATCTTCCGCCAAAGATCCCAGTGGGGGTCAATGCCGAGGAATACCTCGCATACAGTGATGGAAATGATGATGTGGAGGATGGAGTTTGGAGTCAGCTGCCAAAGCTAAATCCCATAGGAGAAAAGAAGGCAACAGAGGAAATTGTGGGCTGGAAGAGAAAGCCCACGGTGCAGAAAGGCAGAAAACATAACAGTGAAGCCCTTTGGTGCTTTGGGAGAGAAGCAGAACCTGGATGAACAAAATCAGACTCATCGGAAGAGATGAGCCCTAGCGTCCTCAGCTTGTTCTTGTCGCGCTTCGAGATGGAGGAAGTCACGCAGTAGAGATCAGCAAAACAACGTTACCTTACTCAGGATCAAGTCCCGGGCTCGATCCTGGATCTTTTGAAACCTTCGAGTTTGTTTTCCTCCATCCTTAATAATTTTATCGGGTGAGTGTCTAGCGCTCCTGATGGGAGTAGCCCCCTGAGTCTAGGGACGGATGCTTGTAATCGTGTGTAGACTCAAGTTGAGCAACTCAACGTTGTAGATTCCTTCAGATGCTTCAATAAATGAGTCGATACTTTTGATGACATCATTAGTGATGTGGCATCTGCGGCAGCTCGATTGACAAGACTTGACCTAATGGGCCCATCCTATATATGCGCGGTCAGGGTGGAAATGAATGATCCTTGCGTGTTGACCATGGCGCCTCCTCGATTTTTGCGCATAGTAGAGGTAATTGTCCTTTGGCGTGATGGCCGTGGTGACATTTGGTGACCTAGATCCGCGTCCAATGTTTACAGCGCAGATCCTCCGGGCCAAACCCTTGGTAACTCTCCCTTTTATAAAGAGAAAAGTGGATTTTACTCTCTTCCTTCTTCCTCGGACTACTTTCTTCCTCCTTTGTTCTTGCATCTCGCAACCTATGCGCCGCCGCCATCGTCGTGCTCCAACCATCGTTACCTCTAAAGATACTCCAAGATGGTGAAGAAGAATGGCTCCGCAGCCACCGCCAGCTTCTCTACGAGCGCCACCGGCCCCAAGATCATTGCTGATGCAATGAAGAAGACTGCACCGGAGGCTTCCACTGCAGCGGCCAAGGATTCCCCTGGCGATTGGCCCGCTTCGACAATGTCGAAGCGCGATGAGAAGAAGGCGCGCAGCCTCGGCCTGATCCCTGCTGAAGAAGGGAACATCATCCTACCAGGTTCAGCCTTGCGCCCCAATCCTCCTGCCGGTTTTACCATAATGTTTGTTGCGTCCTCGTACGGTGGGCTATCTCTTCTAGCACACGAACTTCTTCGGCATCTTTTGCTATCGTACGGGATCCAACTCTGGCAATTAACTCCAAACTCCATTCTCCACCTTGCGATTTTTATCACTCTTTGTGTGGCTTTTCTGGGCATTGATCCTCTCTAGGGTTTATGGAAGAAAATTTTCTTCGTTAAGCATTGCAATAGTAGCAACGGTTCTTTCGTCACTGGTGGGGTTGGATTTGTTGTCCGAAAAGAGATGAACTACTTCAACTTTCCAATGAGAGAATCAGTCCAAGGATGGATGTTGAAGTGGTTCTATCTTAGAGATTCATCGGCAGCTGGCCGCAACACGTGCCTGCCGAAGTTTGTTGATTTCCTTGAAGCTGTGCCGAAAAAGTCCTCGAAGAACATACTGACGGCCGAAGAGAAGTCAGTAGCTGACAAGTTGTTTGAGAGAGTGCTGTAGATAAAATAATCCGATGGTCGTACGATGATCGACACTGAAGTTGTTGTTGTGTTCTTGAACCATCGCATCCAGCCAGTTATGTCAAGAGCTCGTCAAATGTGGCTGTATTTGGGTCCCAAGGATGAAACTCGAGTCAATGTTGCATAATTGTCTGAAAAGGAACTGCTAGATGAGGTCAGTCGGTTGACCCATTTTAGCCAATAATACTTGATTCCATTGCTAGCCCTTTGTGAGCCCTATGACCTCGATCATCAACCATCCACGGTAATCTTTTAATCCTTTTCTTGTTCAGACTAATGCTTGTATCTGATATATTTTATTTTATCTCATAGAGTCTTTGTTTATTCTGGCAGATTCCTTCAACTGCCAAATACTTTCCAGTTGTATCCGAAGATGAAGAAAATCCCGAAGAAGGTGGTTCTACCGCCAATGTAAAATCTTGCACAGAAATATCGAAAGACAATGAAGCTCTAAAAGGAGAGGATAATGATCCTGCCAACCCTGAAGCTTCTTATGCAGATCATAGAATCCTTGATGATGAACTAACCGACATAGCGGAGTCGAATCATGACAATGATGTTGATCGTGCTCCCTTTGTTCATGCAGCTTTGGAAAAATCCAGCACCTAACCGCCAAAGAGACCCTCCGGTGGCCTTTTCGATGAGGATGACTTGCTTCTCGATTTGTAAGTTCCTTCTGCTTCTCCCGAAGTTGATTTGTATTTCCTTTTTTAACTAAATGATTCATATACTTGCAGTGATGAGGGTTTTTAGAGCCCCCTTCGAAGAAGGCGAAGGCTAGCCCCAGCAGGCCAACTCCCGCATCATCTGAAGCTTCAGCTCCGCCAACAGTTGCTTTGGATCCTTCTTCTCTCTCGAAGGGAAAAGAAGTTCCTTCGACAGCTGCCGCTTCCCCTTCTCCTCGCGGGGAACCCACAAGTGTTTCAAGCTTTGCTTTTCTTGTTAATGGTTTCCTCTCTTCCAGCCCCCGAGTGTACATTCGATTGCTTGTAGTCTAATGTGGACTCGAAAGGTTTTTATGACATAGACATAATACTTCTTGGCTTGTATTGTTCTCACAGGGCATCCAAACTTCCATAACAATCTTAAAGGACTTCGCATCCCAATTCTCTTCACTCCGAGCTGATAATGCTCGGCTCCAAGAGGACATGCTGTCGACGACTTCAAAGCTTAATCAAGCAGTGAAAATAGCTGCCACCGCCCGTCAGAATGCGGACTCTTTGAAAAAAGAGCTTGATCAGCTGAAAAAGAGGCTGAAGGAGGAGGAGAAGGAGAAGGCCAAAGCCCAAGCTCAAAGGAAGGAGAGGGAGGATCTGCTTCACAAATCCACCATGGCCCTGCTTGGTAATGCTACTATTCCATCTTCAAATTCTCTTTTTATTTAATTTCATTGGCTTCTAAATCTACTCTTGTTTCTTGCAGAAGCTGCCGACATTCTTCTCAATTTCGTAGGCAAGCTCCCGGCTGATTCTTCTGCCGACGCCATATCTTTGGCGATTGAATCAGACGACCCCATCAGAACTCTTCTCTAGAAGAACAAGACGGCCCTATCGAGATTGCACACCATGATCTTCCCAAAGGTGGAGTAGCTGAAGACTCTAGATGAGCTTCTAATGGGGCACGGCTTCAAAGCCGAGATGGAGCTGCTGACAAAGGAGCTGCTGAAGGATCAAGATGGGTTGTCTATCAACCTTAGCCCTTTCAAGGCATCAACACACAAATGTGGGCTGCAACTTCTTGAACTGGTGTCAGCTAACAAACTAGCTGCCAGAGGAGCTGCCCCAAGCTTGTCGACGCAGACTCAAGCTCCTTGATTTTTTCTTTACTGACTGGTAATTTTTCATTTGCTTCGAACAATGCCTTTTCTAAGGCCTTCATTTGTAATGAATTTAGAGCTGGCAATGTTGCAAGTTCTTCCTTTTCAATTGCGATGTTCCTATTTCTGAATGCACGCTCGCGATGGGAGTAAAATCTATTGACAGTGTGTATATTCCTTGACATACTCGATGGTGTATTTTTTTTGCAGGTGACTACTGTGCCCTCCTTTGTCGAAGGATCTTCGGCTGATGACTCTGAAAGTTATCGGCTTCAACGTATGAAGACCCAAATTTCTCAAATGGAGAGAGATATGTGTGGTATCCAAGCCATGGCAGCTAATATAAAGAAAAAGGGTGAACTGGCCATTGATGCAGAGCGATATGCACTAGGCGAGCTGCAAAAAGCTATAGAAAGCTTGAACTGTGAGTATTTGATACTCCTTCAATTCCTTCGACTGTTGTGATGATTCTCCTTTTGCTTCTGATCTTTTGCATCATTGTCTTTGTCAGTCATAGCTCTGAATTTATCTGAAGAAAACAAGCAGGTGCATGAACGCGTAGATGCTTTGACCAATCTTTCACAATTCAATGAAGTTTTTTGGACAGACAAGTCGAAGGATGCCACCGATGCAAAGTTCCAGGATCGGGTCCAACAAGTGCATCGGTTCTTCGACAAGTGCCATGCAGGTTTGAAGATAATCTGGAAAACTATGTTTCCCCTCAATCGAGTTCCTCCTTTTGGCCTTAATACCAAACTTCAGGAATGCAAAAAGAGTTCACGAGTTGGTTCGCTTCCAGCTTCTTGCAGGAGCCAAATCAGCTTTCACTTTCGTGCTGTCCCAGCATCTTTCGTTGGATTTGATAGCAATCGCACAAGCTGATGGCAACATAAGACAATTTTACCCTGCTGTTAAAACCCCTGCCTCCATTGTAATTGATAGGCTGGAAAACAACACATAAGTAGATGACACAGTAGGAATTACACATGAATAAGTTTGATGGCATTGTAACTTTGCTGTAATTACAACTTATATATGCTTCTGACGATTTTCTGCACCCGAATGTTCGGATGCATTGGGTACAAATTTATTCATGTGCATGATGTAACTTGTGTACCCAGTCTTAAAGAACTTTTGTAAGGATGAATGACTTGCTATAGATGACATGTTTGCCACTTTTGACAAAGTATCGATACCTCGCAAGATTATCTTCAAAAACGCCGATGGCAATTAGTCTAATGTATTTTATTGACGAAGCTGCAAATTTTGATGCACTAGTCTTTTTTTGGCATCGGTATTTTGATGCTTTTTATGAAAGGTATCGACAACAAATTTTTTGAGTGATCAGCTCACGCTGCGGGTCGAAGGAACCTGTAGTAATCGCAACTTTGCTACATCCGACAGTGTACGTTTTCGGCGGCAGCCACCGAACGAATCGAGGAAACTATGCTCGCTATTGACTCCGTTGCTCTTAGTACCTCCTTGTTAGATGTACCAGCATGGGCATTCCATAAGCTATATTATCCTTGCCATTAGCAGCGCTCGCATGTTCCCTGAGGCTTTGGCGGAGGATAACGTGTATTATTATTTTATAAGACCCTTTGATTATCATCCATTGCCGAAGTTTTGACAGTTGGTACAACCACTGCAGGATCGTCCAGTTATTTCTGCGTCTTCTTGCCACTGTCATCCTCCTTCAGCTTAGAGTCTTTGCCTTGAAGAGTCAACTTCTTGGAAGGAAAATCAATAGTTTTAACTTCTTGCTTTATCCCAAACTTTGCCGCAATCTTCTGGAACTCTTGATCACAGTTATCTGAACGAGAGAAACTTCCATGAACCGTAATATTGGTCCCATTGTTGCCTGGCATATTAAGTTTTAGGTATGCATAGTGCGGTACAACCATGAACTTAGCGTACGCTGGCCTCCCGAGGATAGCGTGGTAGTGAGATTCCCAATTTACTACCTCGAACTCGATCCTTTCTTTCCTGAAATTGTTGGGTTTCCCGAAGACTACATTCAAGGAAATTCTGCCAAGTGGGTATATTGGCAAGGTAGGAACAATGCCATGAAAACATGTATCGGACTCCTGCAACATATTGGTTGTGATGCCCATATTCTTGACTGTGCTTGCGAATATCAGATTCAATCCGCTTCCACCATCCATGAATACTTTGGTCATGTTGAATCCTCCTATATGTGCTTCGACTACCAAGGCTGCATGACCCGGTCTTGGGATAGACATCGGGTGATCGGCCCTGCTGAACAGGATGCTATGTGCAGACCAGTCGATCAATTCTGGGACGTTAGCCATGGTGCTCTCTGCAAGGTTGATATCTTGTGTAAGCTTTTTCATCTCTCTTCTGGACACGCTAGTTTTATGAATCATGTTCATCTACCCCCGAGGTGGAGGGAAAGCTTCATTAGAGGCACGAGTTTGAAATTGTTGAACTTGATGTTGAGGTGGCGGCGGTGGGTTCAGGAGCTGTGTCTGCCCGTTACCCGACTCGTAGAACTTATGAATATCGATAAACTGTTGACAGTCCCTGAGCAGATGGCTTGACTTTTTGGTGTTATCCATGGGGTCGATGTACGCGTGTATGTAACAGGGAGCGTTTAGCTGTTCAGCAAACAGTAGTTCTGGGATCCGTGGTGGTCGCTCTCTGTAATTGCCGCGATTTCCCCCATAACCACTGCGATTGTTATGCCGACGATCATCACTACTGTCGCCACGCTGATCATCATACCAATCATCACGTCGATCGGAATATCCAACAGCTACAATGTTGGTGTCTTCATACCCGCGGTATTTTCTCTTTTTACGGCGATCACGCCGATGGCCTGAATCATATTCTGGTCGTCATCTTCATCGTCACTACGCGGGCGCGTTTTCCTCACGTGATCTTCTCCATCAGACCAACTGTTGGCAATCTCCATAACCATAAGCTTGGTAATAGTCTTTTCCTTTTTCCGGCCAAGTTCTTCGATGTAGGATTCTCGTCGGATGCCATCACCGCGTCGATTGCTCCATTAATGGAAACATCTTTGGCAACATTGAAAATTTTAGTAAAACGTCCAATGTACGTGCGCATTTATTCCCTTGGCTTCTGCTGGCAATGACGTAATTCTTCGATTTCGACAGGTCTCTTGTATGTGGCCCGGAAGTTCTTGCCGAAAGCATCAACCAAATCTTCCCAGGACCTAATTGTTGTGGGTATACTTCATGGGTGTACCATCGACAGTGCCTAGATCCGGCAAGCCCAGGTGGCCCACAGATGGTGATGAGGCATGTGGCCCATCGGGCGGCCCAGTTGCTGTTGATCATGAAGGAAGAAGTCCGGCCCAGGATCAGTAAGCCGGATCCGCACCGACATTAGGAGTAACCCGGATCCACGGAGGCCCATGAGGAACCCGGATCCAGTACGACGTATATGGAAGGCGGATCCATGATGTGCACGGCAAGATATTATACCGTAGCTAGGCTGTCTGTAATCCGGCTAGGACTCTCCATGTAAACCCTAGATCCGTGCGCCTTTATAAGCCGGATCCTGGGAGCCCTAGAGGCACAACCACAACTCATTGTAACAACGCGAAAGCGCCCAGATAATTCCAGACAAGCAGCAGTAGGCCCTGTCATCGTGCACGTGTTCCGAAGCTGGGTAACTCGCGTACCACCGTCCCGTGTGCACTCCGCCCTATGGCCCCTACTTCTTCTCCCCCTCGTGAGGATCCCACCTCCGAGGTACCGTCGAATAGGCAACGACAGTTGGCGCCCACCGTGGGGCCTGTGGCGTCTGGAGGCCGGAACCGGGAGGGTTCCGCCATGGGAAGCTACGACAACACCATCGCTGTGGGGCGCGTCCTTTACGCCGGGAATCTACCGATCGTCCCTCCGGATGAGTGCTGGATTCCGGCTAGGACAAACCCCGTCAAGCTCTCCATCGTCCCGATTGGCGGCATTCACATCTTCATCGGGGAAACCGTCGATTCTGACGGAAACCCACTGGTAAGTAACGCAGACGCGACCGCCGCAGAGCTGGACGCTGTCGCAAAGATCCGATCTGAGATGCAGGAGCTTCCCAAGGAAGATTCCGCCTCGATCTGGAAATTTCAAAGCCCACCCAATCCGCCCCTGAGTAGGAAACAACGGTGGAAGACCAATGCAGATCCACCTGGGTCTCCCAGGTGTTAGAAAAGCAGAGGTGCCACTTCGTACACTTCTTGGCCCATACCGCCGGAACCGCCCCTCCAGAAGACGGAGCTGGTCCTGAGCAGGTAGAGGCACCGGAAAACAACGCGGATCCGGATCAGGCTGAGCTTGTCGGAGAAAGCGGAACTCCGGTTGAAGAGTCGATTTTAGGCAATCTGAGCCCAATTTCCGGAGACACCCCCTCCATGGACACTGACGAATTTAACCGCAAGCTAGGGGAGTACGGCTTCGGTGATCAGCCTGAAGTCGACTCCGCCCAGCCTAAGCAGGTTCTCGCAACGGTAGCAGCGCAGGGACAAACTGGATCAGAAGAGGCAACCAACCAATCTGACCCTCAGCCATCCCACCAAGGATCTCCAAGGTCTTAGGAGCGACCCCGCAGAGATTCTTCCTCGGAGGAGCTCCTGTCAGCTGAAGAGATGGCCGCGCGAGCAGTTCTTAACACACCTATAACCCCGGGCGACGCCGCAGATCTGGAGGCTCTAGAGGCCACTAGAAAGGAAATGCTGGCCACAGCCAAGAAGCTCGCCGATACCGAAGCTGCGTTAAGGGAAGAGAGGGCAGAAGCTGCAGGATTGGCGGAAAACTTCAACAGACAGGACCGCGAGATTACTGCCACACTCGAGCAGGTCAAGAGCATGAGGGCTGAGTGGGAAGTAAAGATGATCTATGCGCAGGCGGAGGCCGATCGAATTGTTAGAGAAGCAATTCCGCCTCGCAGGATACCCTTCAACACGCCCGCAGAGCACCAGCCGCTGGAAACCCCAAAGGACAACATGCAAAAAGCTGCGGAATTGCTGAAGAAGAAGGACGAAGAGGTTGATATCAACTATCTCCGCACACTTGTCGCTTCAGCAATGCAGCAGCAAAGCAAGGCGGATACTTCGCGCAGGCTGGAATCCAATCCGGATAACTGTGTATCTACCGCGCAGAAGGACGCCCGCGCTGATCGGCGACCCGATGATGAATCACACACCGGATCTTCGGAGCGCAGAAGGAAAGCCAGGGAACACCCAAATCCGATCCCCGTACCATCAAAGACGCCACCGTCAGATCCAAGAAAGGGAAAGGATGCGATGTACTCTGGACGAGACAAATACCGCAACCCCTCTCCTCCGCCCAATGGTTACCCGCGACCCCCTCGCCACCGTAGTCCAGCCGGAAACACCAGGCCCCCAGGGCATGGTGGGATTGTTATCCGCGACAACGTGCTGCCAAGGAGCAGAAACAGGGAGCGCTCGTCGGAACCTCGCCGGAACCAGAACAATGTTCATGAGCCTAAGCCCAGGAGGAGTCGGAATGAGGACCGCGGTCCAGAACCTCGCCGGAGCCGTGACCCAGAACCTCGCCGGAGCCGGGACCCAGAGCCTCGCCGGAGCCGTGACCCGGAGCGTCGCCGGAACGACCAGGGCAGCCAGCGCCAAGGCGAAGGCAGCCACAGGAGCCGGAGCCAGCACCAGGAAGGTCGAGGAGATTCAGATGGCGGAAGCAAGAAGTCGAACCGCCCACCTCGCAGGTCTCCCTCACCACCACCTAGCGGTGGCGGCGGAGGTGGAGGCGGAGGCAATGGTCGGAGATCTCGCTCTTGCTCAAAGTCTCCTCGCCACGGCTCGCGCGACGCGCGGGACCGCCTTAACGAGTACAGAACCGACTACATTGGTCCGAAGTGCTTTGGCAGGATGATTCGAGAGGAACCAAAGCCAAGGATGAACCTCAAGCTACCCGGAAACCTGAAGCATTATGATGGCACCGAAAGGCCGGATACCTGGATTGAGGATTACTATAATGCTGTAACCTTCACCGGAGGAACCCCTAACATCGCCTGCCGCATGCTTCAGTTGTACCTTGTGGGTCCAGCCCGGATCTGGCTCAGCGACCTCGAGAAGAATTCCATCTTTTGCTGGTTTGACCTGAAGAACGCTTTCGAGAAACACTTCAGGGGCACCTACAAGAGACCTGCCACAACAAGCGACCTGCAGGCATGCATCCAGAAGAAGGGCGAAACATCGAGGAATTTCCTCACCCGATGGTTGGCATGCAGAAACGAGTGCGAGAACGTCGACAACCGCACAACAATGCACGCCTTCATTGGGGGCTTGCAGCGAGGAGGATTGCTGCGACACAAGCTAACTTGCTTGGTCAATGCAAATAAACTGACGTTGGACGACATGATTACCATCGCCAGCGATCACACTGCCGCCGATGACGACGCAGGCGGTGATCTCGTAGCTACAGCAATCCCCCTGCATCAACAAAAGAAGAACCGTGACAACGGTAGCAGTAGCAGCCATAAGCGCAAGAACCCTGATGACCAGAAAAGTGGCGGATCCGAGATGGTCGCCATGGCGTTTCAACGCGGAGGTCCAGGAGGCGGAAGAGGACACGGACGTGGAGGCGGAGCCGGCAGGGGTCAACAGCATACCTCGGAGGTCACCGCTGGCGGATCCCGCGCTCCGCAAACCTACGAGGAGTACAGAGACATGCCCTGCCTGGCCCATCTGGATCCGGTTACAGGGAAGTCCACTCACACCAACCGCAACTGCAAGTGGGTCAATGACCTAAAGAACGACCCGGAGGCAGGATACAAGCGCGCCCGGAAGCACCGCCCACGCGGCAAAGGTGGCAAGGGCAAGAACAAGGACAAAGAGGATGATAGTTCCGAGGCGATGGACGAGGATGATAACTCGCCGGATCCCAAGGCAGGATCCGCAGGAAAATCCAACCCATTCGACAAAAAGAGCGTGGGGGCTTACCACACTTTCCTCGGGACTCCAACGATGCAGCGCCTCCAAGTCAGCTACCCGGATCCTGAACGCCATAGTTCCGGCTGTGCCGCAGTACGTCAGGTGGTCGGAAATCCCATGCACATTTGATAGGAAGGATCACCCCGCAATTGTGCCAAAGGAATGCTACGCCTTGGTTGTAAGTCCCCGCATAGATGGGTATGACTTCTCCAAGTGCCTCATGGATGGCGGAGCCAGCTTGAACATCATGTACCTGGAGACTCTAGAGCGGATGAACCTCACCAAGGAACAGCTTAAACACAGCACCACTGAGTTTCATGGTGTGGTTCCGGGTAAGAAGGCGAACTCCCTCGGCAGCATCACACTTCCCGTGGCTTTTGGCGATGTTCATAATTTCCGCGAAGAGAAGATCACGTTTGAAGTTGTGCCCTTCAAGAGCTCCTACCACGTCATCTTCGGCAGGCCCACCTACCACAAGTTCCACGCAAGAGCGTGCTACATCTACAACAAGCTCAAGATTCCGGGTCCTAAAGGTATGATTACCGTATCCGGAGACTACAAAAAGGCTCATGAGTGCGAGTTAGGCGAAGCCGCCTTCACAGAGTCTGTGATATCTGGAGAAGAGCTGAAAGGCTACAGAGCCGCGGTGGATCCGACTGAGATGCAGACCACCAAGAAGCAGATCTCCGAGCAGAAAACCTCCTTCAAGGCCGCGATAGAAACCAAGAAGCACGACCTCATCAAAGGCGACTCTTCCAAGCAGGTTTCGGTCGGAGCCAGCATGGACCCCAAATAGGAAGACGCGCTCGTCGAGTTCCTCCGCGCTAACATGGATATCTTCGCATGGCAACCTTCTGACATGTCCGGAGTACCTAGGGAACTCGCCGAGCACTACCTCAACATAAATCCGGGGGCCAAACCAGTGAAGCAAGCTATGCGACGCTTTGGAGATAAGAAGCGCCGCGCCATAGGAATGGAACTAGCAAAGTTACTAGAAGCAGGTTTTGTAATAGAAGTTATCCACACCGATTGGGTCGCGAATCCCGTCCTTGTACCCAAAAAGAACACTAAAATACTAAGAATGTGCATCGATTACTCTGGCTTGAACAAACATTGCCCGAAGGATCCGTTCCCCCTGCCGCGCATTGACCAAGTCATTGATTCGACGGCGGGGGCGGAACTTCTGTGTTTTCTTGATACGTATTCCGGGTATCATCAGATCCGGATGAAGGAATCCGACCAAAAGGCGACTTCATTCATAACCCCGTTCGGTACTTACTGCTATGTTACTATGCCTTTTGGTTTGAAAAACGCAGGTGCTACCTACCAACGTACGATGCAGCGGTGCCTGAAGGACCAAATTGGCCGGAACGTGCACGCATACGTCGACGACATCGCGGTCATGACCCGGAAAGGATCCGACTTGATCAGCGACCTCACAGAAACCTTCGACAACCTCCGCAGGTACAAGATGATGTTGAACCCGCTGAAGTGCGTCTTTGGCGTGCCAGCCGGAAAACTCCTTGGCTTCATAGTCTCTCACAGAGGCATTGAGGTTAACCCAGAAAAGATCAAGGCAATCCTGTGTATCAAACGGCCAACTTGTCTCAAAGATGTGCAACGACTAACTGGTTGCGTCGCAGCAATCAGTAGGTTTGTTAGCCGTCTTGGCGAGAAGGCGCTACCTCTGTACAAGCTGCTGAAGAAAACAGACAAATTTGTCTGGGACGACGCAACTGACGCAGCTCTTCGAGGGTTGAAGGAAATACTCACCTCCCCACCTATCTTGGCAGCTCCAGCAGAGTCAGAGCCAATGCTCCTTTATCTGGCAGCTACCAACAAAGTCATCAGCCTCGTCATTGTCGTAGAGCGAAAGGAAGGTGGTCATGAATACGACGTCCAAAGACCTGTCTACTACATTAGCGAGGTGCTGACGGAATCAAAACAGAGATACCCTCACTTCCAGAAGCTAGCCTATGGTGTGTTCCTAGGCAGCCGGAAGCTGAGACATTACTTCCAAGAGCATCCGGTAACAGTCGTGAGCAAGGCTCCGCTATCAACGATTCTCAACAACGCTGACGCAACAGGGCGTACGGCTAAATGGGGCATCGAACTATCCGCCTTCGACATCGCTTACAAGCCCAGGACTGCGGTTAAATCCCAAGTCTTGGCAGATTTCGTCGCAGATTGGACAGAGGCTCCGGATGCAAGTCTGGAGCCGGAACCAGAAACATGGGTCATGCACTTCGATGGATCCAAGCAGCATCAAGGCTCAGGAGCCGGAGTCACCCTGAAGTCCCCTACCGGAGAAGAACTGCAGTACGTTCTGCAGATCCACTTCGAAGCTACAAATAACATGGCGGAATATGAGGCTCTACTACACGGTCTGCGCATCGCTAAGGAAATTGGGATCAAGCACATCATATGCTGTGGAGATTCCGACCTGGTGGCACAACAAGTAGCCGGAACCTGGAACGCCAGAAACTCCGTCATGGCGGCCTACAGAGACGAAGTTGATGAGATCGCCAAGTGCTTCCTCGGATACGAAGTCAAGTACGTCAGGAGAGACGATAACACAGCGGCAGACATGCTATCCAAGCTCGGATCCGGCAGGAAGCGAATTCCGCCTGGCATTTTCCTGGAGCATCTCCGGATACCCTCAGTTAAGGGCGCTAACCCGGAAAATCCAGAAGTGGCAGTGTCTCCGGCTAGGGAGGTGATGGCTATCATTCCGGCTTGGACACAGCCTTTCCTGGACTACCTCATCGATCAGAAGTTGCCAGAGGATGAGGTCCTCGCACGACAGATCGTCAGACGAGCGAGAACCTACACAATTGTTGATGGACAGCTCTACAAACGAAGTGCAGCGGGGGTGTTTCTCAAATGCGTCTCCAATCAAGATGGCATTGAAATCCTCAGAGAAATCCATGCAGGGGATTGCGGGCATCACGCCGCTCCCAGATCCCTCGTTGCCAAAGCTTTCCGGCTAGGATTCTACCGCTCACGGCTAAAGAAGATGCTGACAAGCTGGTAAAAACCTGCCGAGGTTGTCAGTACTACGCTACTCAACCAAACGCTCCAGCCCAAGAGCTGAAGACCATACCTATCACCTGGCCATTTGCGGTCTGGGGGCTTGATATGGTTGGTAAGTTAAAAAGATCATCTCCTGGCGGTTTTGAATACCTTCTGGTCGCTGTTGACAAATTCAGCAAGTGGATCGAGGCAAAGCCAGTGAGAAAAGCCGATGGTGCTACGGCACTAAAATTCGTCTGCAGCCTCGTGATGAGATTCGGCATCCCACACAGCATAATCACAGATAATGGCACAAACTTCGCTCAAGGAGAGTTGAGGGATTATTGTGACACAATGGGGATTCGACTGGACCTTGCATCTGTGGCTCATCCACAATCTAACGGTCAGGTTGAAAGGGCTAACGGTCTAATATTATCAGGAATTAAGCCGCGCCTTGAAGAACCACTGCGACGAGCAGCTGGAGCTTGGGCTGACGAGTTGGAAGCTGTTTTGTGGAGCTTACGAACTACCCCTAACAGATCAACAGGGTTCACCCCATTTTTCCTGGTATACGGATCCGAAGCCGTGCTTCCCTCCGACATCATCCACGATTCACCGCGAGTTTCCGCCTACAATGAAGAAACAGCTGACGAGGCCAGACAGCTATCTGTGGACCTGATCGAGGAAGCTCGGAACCTAGCTGATCAGCGCTCCGCCATCTACCAGCAGAAGCTCCAACGCTATCACAGTCGTCGAGTTCGGAATCGCTCCTTCATGGCAGGAGACCTGGTCCTCCGCCTTCGACAGGTGAAAGACCATAAGCTGCAATCTCCATGGGAAGGACCCTTCGTCGTTAGCAAAGTGCTCCATAACGGGTCGTACTAACTTGTTGATTTCCGCGAGCTGAGGGATAGACCTGCTAACTGGCACCGGAAACGCAAGCGTGAGGATCCGGATGACATCTACGATGAAACAGATCGCCCTTGGAACATCGCACAGCTACGTCCTTTCTACACTTAGCATATATTTTCCGAGTTATAAACTCTGTAATAGTTATACATGATCAATGAAATAAAGCTTGTGGTTCACTCTTCGAGTCCTTTACCTCCTTTACTTGTTCATTTTAGATCATGTATGTTTTTTCCGACTAAAACCGCAGAGCTGGATTTTTTCCGCCTAGGCGTGTATAAAAGTTGTGATTTTAAAAAATCGTCCTTTAGGACGTAAGCTTAAGTTTTCTGATTAAGTTGTTGTCTGTTGCGAACTCGTGGATTCCTAGTAGCGATTTCCGGCACCTATGCTTGGGGGCTTGTTTCCGCGGTTATTGACGGACTGCCATTGGGCTTCGTCGCCGGTAGCGCGTTTCCGGCTAAGGTCTTCCGGCTCGCGGAAGGTCAAGCGGGCAAGCCGGAAAACAACGAAATCAGCACTTGCTTTCCGACAGAAAATGAAACATGCACATAACATTAAACGGATAGCAGGATAAGTGTTTCCGCCCCATGCATAATTGTTTCGTTCCTACCTACTTAAGAATTTAAGTCTTATTACAAACCCACTCTGGGGCCAAAATGATGCAACTTCTCATTGTTTAAACAGGAACTCTACTCGGAGTCCTCTTCTTCAGATTGCTGGTAGGTGGAGCCGTCGTCGCTGTCACCAGATCCGGATTCGGAGTCGTCACCAGAGTTTCCTCCGGAATGCTCGCCGCTTGACCCGGATCCTTCCCCATAATACTCCGGCTCACCTGCCTCCTCCTCTGCATCGGAAAATCCTTCGGGCAGATTGTGCTTGTTATACCAGAACGAGTGATCCACTCGCCTGACAAACAACTGCTCATAGCCTTCGGTTTCCGCGAGGAGGGCACCCATGTCGGAACTCTCGGGGGCTCCGCGTGCAACATCAGCCAGGTAGATCCTTTCAGGAGGCCTCTCAACCATGCTCGTGCCGAATATTTTAGGTAAAGCTCCAGGCATTGAATTTCCGATATTTGGTTTCCCTTGGCCATCGCCACAACCCACTGTCTAGCAACAAGTTGAATCCTCACAACTTAATTAATCCTGGCAGAGCCCATAATACCATAAGGTTGCACTGGAAGCTATCTAAAACATGGATGACTTAGAAATCTCTTTAATCCTGGCCGGGTGGCCAACCACAAGTGGAACTTACAGGCTTAAAACCCCTCCCAGGTAGTAAACCCCCACACGATCCCCTGGTGAAACACCAGGTGTGCAGTCAAAAGCGACCACTCTACAACTGCGAACTCTCAGGTGATAACCCCCACTTAAGTCCACTAGTTAAACCACTCTACTTTTGAAAACAAAATCCTACCATGCATACTAGTTAAATAAAAACACTAATGCATAAATAAAATAGGTAGGTTTGAATATCACTTGCTTTGATCAAAGCAACCAGCACACTCATAGCAACCGCAAGTGTAACCTTGATCTCCTTCACAATCTAAATAAGCAAACAACACAAAATAAACATAGTATTCTAGATGAACAACCATAGACATGTATGCATGCATGATATGCACGATTTAATTTCATTTAAATAGATGATGTGAAAATGTTGCAATTGAGTTCTCTGTTATTTAAAAGGTTGGTAAAGTTCTCTGGATAAAATATTTTATTAGGTTTTTAACATATAGAAAAACTAGTAATTTAATAACCCCAAAACCATAATTAAATAGCTAAGGTCAGGTTTGTGTTTTGTAAAAATCTAAATCTGACATCTCTAGATAGGGTACAGTAATACAAGACTATATAAATTAGAATTACTCAAAAATAATTTATATATTTTGAATTAGGGGATAAATAATGATTTACACATATTTGCAAGAGTAAGTTTGTGTACGTATAAAAAATGAATAACTCTGGGTCCAAGATGATCTACAAGTTCCAAGGATTCCAAAGACAGCAAATTTGTAAAATTTGGACCACTGGATTAATTGTTACAAATTTTATAGTGTTAAAGGATTAAATTCTCTGTTTGAATTATGGTGCAAAACTTACCGCAGAACCTATTCAGTAATATGGCAAAGTTGGATTCTACAGATCAGTAGGTTTCCAACGGTATAATGTTTGTAAAATTTTGGCCTCTTGTTGATTTTATATCGATTTTTGAAGTTAGGGACACAAATCTGAGATTTAAATCTAAATTTAAATCGAAAATTGACAACAGTTTGACTGGCGCTGACTGGATCTACTGAGTGGGCCTCACGTGGCAGCATCTGATTCGCCGGTAGCGATTCGGTTAAATTTCTAATCCTAGCCACCATATCTAGATCTAACGGCTACAGAGAGATGGGAAAAGAAAGAAAAATGGAGGAGGAGCTCAAGGGGTATTTATAGGGGTCTCAAGGGGGCAGGGAAGCGACGTGGACGTCGAGGAGTAAATGGGGCCGGCGGTGATTGCTCTTGGGTAACGGATGCGGGGATCCACCTCAGGGTTGAAGACGACCCTGACCGGTGGGGCCCGCCTGTCAGTGAGCGGAGAGAGAAGGAGAGGGCCGTGCGGGGTTGGGCCGTTTCGGTCGAGCTGGGCTGCCTTGGGCGGGCCCAGGTCGGCCGTTTCGGTTTGTTTCTTTTTTTTGTTCTTTCGCTTTTTCTTTTTCTGTTTTATTTCATAACTTTTGATTTATACATCCAAAAGAGTTCAAATTTGATTCTAAAAATTGTAAACAAAACAGAGGGTTGTTTTGGGACTAAGAGAGACAAGTTAAAACTCTTTTGAAACTTAAATAAAATAAAATAGCACATAGGATATGTGATAATAATTATTTAATTAGGTTTTTTAGGGCTTGACCAATTAGGGTTTGTTATTTCATTTGAGTTTCAAATGCATGAATGATATGAATGCATGATGCTTTTTTAAAATTTTAAAAAGTTGGGATGTTACAGACTAACCCCCTTAAGATGAAGCACGTCCACGGGCTTCGGAAAGGCTAGCAATTAGGTGAGGGTGATCTTCTCGAAGATTGTCTTCATGCTCCCAAGTAGATTCTTCCTCGGTATGGTGACTCCACTAAACCTTGCAAAACTTGATTTTCTTGGTACGAGTATTTCTTTCAGCTCTCTCCAAGATCTTGATAGGTTTCTCCTCATAAGTTAGGTCACTTTCCAATTGAACTTCCTCGAGAGGTACAGTGTCCTTCAGTGGTGTTTCTGACATCTCCGGGTGACATTTCTTCAGCTGACTGACTTGGAACACATTGTGCACTGCTGAAAGAATCTCCGGTAGTTCAATCTCATAAGCTACTTCTCCTTTACGCGACAAGATCTTGAAAGGTCCTATAAATCTGGGAGCTAACTTTTTCTTGATTCCAAATCTCTTGACACCTCGAAGGGGTGACACTCTGAGATAAACTCTAATCTACAATCTCACGGGACACATCCCTTCGCTTATTATCATCATAGCTCTTCTGTCAGGACTGTGCTATCTTCAGTCTATCCTTGATCAGTATAACCTTTTCTTCTACCTCTTGAATAATATCGGGTCCAAAGAAACTTCTTTCTCCTACTCCACTCCATCGTAGTGGGGTGGTATACTTCCTTCCATACAAAGCTTCAAATGGTGACATTTCAATACTAGCTTGGTCAATGTTGTTGTAAGAAAATTCCGCATAGGGTAGACTATCATCCCATCTGGATCCATAGTCTATAACACAAGCTCTCAGCATATCCTCTAAGATCTGATTCACTCTCTCAGTCTGACCATCTGTTTGAGGATGAAATGTTGTCTTGAACTCCAGTCTGGTTCCTAAGGACTCATATAGTTTCTTCTAGAAATGTGAAGTAAATTGAGTACCTCTATCCGACACAATACTCTTAGGAACACCGTGAAGGCATATAATTCTCTTCATGTAGATGTCTGCTAACTTGGCACTGGTGTAAGTGGTTTCACTGGCACAAAGTGAGCTACCTTTGTGAGATGGTCCACTATAATCCAAATGGAATCGTACGCTAATTTTGTTCGGGGTAATCTAGTAATAAAGTCCATCCCGATTTGATCCCATTTCCAGTCTGGAATCTTCAACGGTTGTAACAATCCTGATGGCTTTTGATGTTCAACTTTTATTCTACTACATACATCGCACTTGGCTATATATTCTGCGATGTCTCTCTTCATGTTGTTCCACCAGAATCTCTCCTTGAAATCCATGTACATCTTGGTATTTCCCGGATTAATAGAATATGGGGTCTCATGAGCTTCCTGGAATATCAACTTCCTAAGTTTAGGGTCATTGGCTACGTAAATCCATTTCCCGAACCAAATAATACCTTGCTCATCTTCACTAAAACCTTTGGCCTTATGCCCCTTCAGTTTTCCTTTTTCTTCTTTATATCATAGTCTCTCTTCTGGGTTTCTTTTATTATATCCATCAGTGTAGGTTGTACTATCAATGACGCTACATAACCTTCTGGTAGCACTTCCAAATTGAGGTCCTTCAATCCCTTTCACAAATCTTCACGTAGTTCTTCTGTCGATAGGAAATTCACATAAGACTTACGACTCAAGGCATCAGCCACTACGTTTGCTTTACCAGGGTGGTATTGCAAACTCAGATCATAGTCTTTTATGAGTTCTAACCATCTCCTTTGTCTCATGTTCAACTCCTTCTGGGTGAAGATGTACTTCAAACTCTTGTGCTCGGTGTATACTTCACATCTTTTCCCCATCAAATAGTGTCTCTAGGTTTTCAGTGCATGGACTACTGAAGCCAATTCGATATCATGTGTGGGATAATTAGTTTCATGTTTCTTTAGTTTTCTTGAAGCATAAGCTGCTACCCTGTCTTCTTGCATCAACACACTTCCTAGTCCTTGACGAGATGCGTCACAGTAAACTTGGAACTGCTTCTCGAGATCAGGTAGACACAGAACTGGCGCAGACACTAACCTGTTCTTCAACTCCTGGAAACTTGCTTCACAAGCTTCAGTCAAAAAAAACTTCTTTTCCTTCTCCAATAATTCTATCATCGGTTTAGCAATCTTAGAGAAGTTCTCGGTGAATCTTCTGTAGTAGCCTGCCGAACCTAAGAAACTGCGAATTTCTTCGACATTCTTCGGAGTTTCCCATTCCATCACTGCAGCTATCTTGGATGGATCAACAACGATTCCATCCTTGGATATGACGTGTCCAAGATATCTTGCTTTGCTGAGCCAGAACTCACATTTACTAAAGTTGGCATATAACTAGTGTTCTCGAAGTTTCTTCAATATCAGGCGAAGATGTTGCTCATGCTCATTGCTCTTGGAATAAATAAGTATGTCGTCGATGAAGTCTACGACAAACTTGTCTAAAAATTCCATGAACACTTTGTTCATCATATTCATGAAGTATGAAGGAGCGTTGGTTAATCCAAAAGGCATCACCGTATACTCATATGAACCATATCTAGTGACGAAGGCTGTCTTGGGTATATCATGTTCCCTAATCTTTAGTTGAAAGTATCCAGACCGAAGATCGATCTTGGAAAATACACTAGCTCCCTCTAACTAATCAAACAAATTATTGATTCTGGGTAATGAATACTTGTTCTTGATAGTCACTTCATTCAGTGAATGGTAATCCCCGTGCTTAGTGGGCCGGCCCATGTAAGTTTTCACCACTCATCCTTAGAGGTTAGGCCCGGGCCACGTACCTAATAGACCAGCCCAGCTATATAGTTGACTGGTCAAACTAAGTCAGTTGGCCCGGCCCGCAAACTAAATGGGTCGGCCCGCTTAAGGTGTGGCAGACCTTGTGTGGGCCTACCATCTACCACGGGGTTTCAACCGGTTAACGACGTTAACTGACAGTTAACGGCATCTGCCAAGTGTCAGTTTGCATGACGTCAACACTCAACGGCCTCCCGAAAACTCTTCTGCAATGGTCCGATTTTCCGTGGCCAAATGGCGCCCAAACACGACGCACCGAAAAAACAGTGGTAGGCCTTTGCCTGACGCAGTTTGGACCACAGAACCCATATCGTCGGCTTAGGCCCATAGGCGACGAAAAAGGGGCCATACCTGACGAAAATTTGATGTTGAGGATCAGAACTTTTCTTGTAGTGACAGGTGCGCGAGGCTCTACATTGTTATTGTTGTACACCTGATGAACTCCTTCCTGCTGAGGCCGGTTAACCGGAGCTTGAACGGCTTGAGGATTTGCTCCAGTGAGTGGAGGTGGAGAAGGGAACTTGGTGAAATCTTCCTTCATGAAGCATTGTGTCCAAGAGCACTGCCGAGTTATATGATTCACCCGCTTACTCGGATTCAGAGTGTGGAAGCTGCAAGGTTGGTCAAGCATTGACTCGATGGTATATTTGGGCTTATCCTGCCATGATTTCTTTTCTCCCCATTGCTTCTTCTATCCGCTCCATGGTTGGCCTCCGGTTTTCTGCCTCTGGCTTCCACCGGCTTCCGGGTTATCTTGTTGTACCATGACCACATGCTGTGGTCCATATCTTCTATCCGCAAAATCTTCTCTTCTCTTGTTATGATTGTTGTTCTGGAAGTCTTGGCGCGGAGGGTATCTCGGCAGCGGGTCAACCGCGATTGCCGGCTCAGTTGGATCATCTCGGCCACCTTGATCATCTCGGCCAGAGTGGTTGGCATGTTTCTCTGCAGCCTCTGCCACAGTGAAGATCCTCGCGGCATCCATTGCAAAACTAGTTGATGGCTTGATCTTCTATTACTCAGTCACAAGAGTTTCTTGTGGCACTCCACCGGGTTAAGTACTCCCGGTCGGTCTGATTCTCGCGCTGCTGGCACATGGCGAGCCACTGTGGACGGTTGGGGCTCTTGTAAGTGTTGTTGTAGTTACTGACAAAGATTTCTTCAAAGTATAGCCACCCATCAATGCTTACTCTTGGAAAATTATTTAGCCAAATGTGTGCCAGTCCTACTAGCACTGACGGCACATATCTCACCGCCCAATGGCAGTTTCCTCCAGCCACATACACTGCAATGGTGTAATCAGCAAGCCAATCTTCCAGCTTGGTGCTGCCGTCATAGGTTCTTGTATCCCGGGGCAACTGAAAGTTGTGAACCGGTGGTTCTTCCCTCATGATCCGGAGACTAAAGCATGCCGGACCCGGTGGACCTTCAGCTTCAATCATCTCGGACAAGTAAATCTGGTCCAGCCGATGCCGAGCATCTTGTGTCCGCAAGTGCCTTTCTCCAACCCAGTCGCCGAGAGGGTTTCTCTGATAACCATCTCTTTTCATAGCCGAATCACCATCCTCATACCGTCTTTGGGCTAAGCCGCCAGCTCGCGGGTGTCGCGGAGGCGGAGCTCCCCCATCGGAGTTTGCAACTCTTCTGGGCCGATAGTTCTGCCCGGCTTCACCAATGTCGTGGCAGGCCCCTGGGCTTCTTCTACCGGAATTGTTATTACCGGCATTTCCCCGACTGGCGTTATTCATCCCAGCCTTTTGTTTTCCGGCTAACACCGGATCATACACAGTCATTTTTTTGGAGTTGATACTCCCTTCTCTTTTTCTATCGGGATGGGGGGCGATGCCTGCCCATTCGACTTTCCTCTGGCACCCCAACCGAATGAACGATTTTGATGCTCCGACACCTTGCTTATTCCGAGCAACCCCTGCAGTTTGTTTAGCAGCAACAACAAGTAATTCTATAACTCGAGCATGTTGCTTCACCAAAGCATCACCCGATTAACGATCTAATTCCTCAACAACGGCTAGAGAATCCCTAAGTGTTTTATCTGGAGTACTGTACTTCGGCTTCTCTGCTGGCATCAAGAATGCCGACATAGACATACCGGAATTCGCTTCCTGGCGTAAGTATTTTTCTAAGTTACGACCTCTAAGCTGGGTTGTCGCTACTCTGCCAGGATCTGCATCTATGGAAGCAAAGTCGTGGGCTACATTGTACTCACGTAGGGTGATGTTCAGCGCCTGTTGGGCACGGGCCACCTCGTTGGCTCCACTGAGAAGGTCCTGGCGCTGTGTCTCCAGCTCAGCCTGAGCCGCGGTCACGTTGGCATCGGGCACGACCAGCGTCGATAGCTTGTCCATGGCGGCTTGGAGAGGAATCAGTGCCGGGGGCACTGCGGAGGTGCCAGCGTTGTTCTGCTACCGCTCCAGCGCCTTCTTGGCCGTGCGCCCGGACTTGGTGGGGACATCCCTGGTGCCGGTTGCGGCTTTGCCGGTGCCGTCCGCGCCAGCCATCATCACCTCCACACTGCCAGCGGTGCGGTCAGAATGCATCTCGCGGGCTGCGCAGAGTGCCAGTGGATTCGGTGCCACCAACACCATCGCAGGGAACCTGCGTGATGGCATAGTGTCGACGTAGATCCGGTGCGTGCCGAAGAGAACCAAACTACGTTCCTGGAGAAGGCCCCGTTGGCGAAGCTGCCAGCGTTGTCACTGATGAAGACCAATGATCCGAGCCACTAGACGAGGCCAGAAACCAAACGCTCACTGGAGGCGGTGACGAACCGCGTCCGGATATGAACCCCAGCCGGCGCAGCAGCTGGCCCCATGGTGGGCGCCAACTGTCGTCATGGTGAACAAACAAATGCCATAGGTAGGCTTAATTTGGGGCTGATATGCCCCGGGGGATCCGGAGGAGGGGGAGATGAAGAACACACACACACACACGATGACACAAGGTTTTACCTAGGTTCGGGGCCCTCGTGATTAGGTAACACCCCTACTCCTACTTGTCGACGATCTATAAGCACAATGTGAGCTACAATGGTGCTCCTCGAGCTGTGAGCTAGAGGTAGAATATGAAGTCTACAACTAGGGGTAGAAGAAGAAGTTTTCAATCACATACGTCAGTATCCCGTGCAAGGGAGTGCTACCTCTCCTTATATAGTGGAGAGGTAACTTACAAGAGAAGGAGCCCTAGCATGGGCCGATCCTCATAA
This sequence comes from Lolium perenne, assembly GCF_019359855.2. NCBI lineage: Eukaryota > Viridiplantae > Streptophyta > Magnoliopsida > Poales > Poaceae > Lolium > Lolium perenne. Next base: position 279,203,885 of record NC_067250.2, read on the forward strand.
TCTTTGCCTACGTCGGGCTAGTCTTGGATCATAGCTTTGACCTTGCTCATGAAGTTCTTTCCGTGTTCTGGCTTCTGGCGCTGCGGCGCTAACCAATGTAGCTCTGCGCACTGTAGCATCTTCATCCTCGGCGTGCTCCTGCTACTGTTGGAACTTAGCGATGCTCTCGTCATGAGTAGATCCTCCGTATCTCCTCCATGTCTAGTAGTGGCACGACCGGATGTTTGACTCCAGGACCGGCATATGACCTTTAACCCTATGCCGGACCCATATCCCGGTTTCATCTGAAAATGTCGGATCTTTGTCCTTCGTCCCTCTTGGCAAGCTCCGGCTAACTTGAACTTCTCTGGCTTAAGGTACACCAGTATCCTCACTCCGGCATAGTCATGCCGGTATCCCGGATCGTACAATTGGGCTGACCTTTAATTCGGTCACCATCATTTTAAGTGATAACCAAACTTATCCGGATTACTCATGTAAACCGGTTACTAGTCGCCTGACTTAGGAATATTAGCCATGCTCTTGACCTACCGGGGATCATCCCCCTGACAGTTTGGCTCTTACCAAACCCGGGTCAATCTTCGCTCATGAATACTACAAGGAGTAGTCAAGCACATTAAAGAATTCTTCCCACACATGCCTCATGGCAAATAAATAGAAAGTGATCTCACCCCTTCTATCTATAGTACTTTGGAAAATGATGATGATGAGAGTCACTGCAAGAGCTAGCCGAACTGCATAAAGTTATGTGTTCTTTCAACGGTGAAGCTCGTGCTCAATTCAAGTATTTTATGGATACTGTTGCTTCACACAATGAATCCACTGATGACTTGAAGTCCCATATGGAGGATGGGAAATGGAGATTTAATCTCCTTAAGAAAGATCTAGCCAATTGATACGTTGCACATATATCTATAATTTTTGATGTTCCATGCTTGTTTTACAACAATTTATATATGTTTTATTTACACTTAGTTACACTTTTATACATTTTCTGGCACTAACCTATTGACAAGATGCCACAGTGCCAGTTCCATGTTTTCTGTTGTTTTGTATTTCAGAAAAGTTGTACAGGAAATATTCTCGGAATTGGACGAAACAAAAGCCGAAGATCTTATTTTTCCGTAACGAAGACGAAGTCCATAGGGGCGACGAAGAGGCGCCACAGGGCGGCCAGACCAGGCCTAGGCGCGGCCCAGGCCCTGGCCGCGCCTAGGGGTGGTCTGGGACCCCCGTGGCCTCCACCGACCTCGCCCTTCCGCCTATAAATTTTCTCCGACGCGAAAACCCTAAATCAATAACCCTCCATCCACGAAAAGTTCTATAGCTCCGCCGCCGCCAAAGACAATATTCGGGGGACATAAATCTCTGTTCCGGCACGCTGCCAGGATGGGGAATTACCCCCGGAGCCATCTCCATCGACTCCACCGCCATCTTCATCGCCATTGCTGACTCTCGAGATGAGGAGTGAGTAGTTCTCCCTCGAGGCTAAGGTTTTACCGGTAGCTATGTGGTCTATCTATCTCTCCATGTATGATCTTTATGTGATCATGAGCATTTTGTGTCAATAATAGCCTCTAATAGGAAGAAAGTAAGATTTGGGGAAGTTGCTATCCCGAAACAGATTCTATGATGTCACCATAAAAATTTGTATTCCCAGCCAGTACGTAATTTTGAGCTGCCAATTTTTGAGCATATGCCTCAGGTTATTATCTAATTTCGTTAGTTGAGCACTTTTCGATTTGAGGAACAGAGGATTTTCAGAAAAATCGATCTTTACATGTTCTGTTTTGATAGATTTCTGCCACTATTTTCATTTGCCTCTTAATCTCTTTCTTTTTGAATTCTTTTGAGGAAAAAACTTTTTGAAGAAGGTACTATAGTAGCTAATGTTTCAATGGATGCTTAATATATGTTAGAACTGAATCCAAGTGGATTTGTTTATTTTGATTGTACTAATGTTGCTAATAAGAATTGTGTGAAGTTTTGTATGAAAGAAGTTTTCAAGTGTAGGGAGAGAAGAATGATGTAATGAGATGAAGTATGGACAAAATCTGAAGCTTGGGGAGGTCCATATCACCCCAAGAAATATCCAAGAGGTACAAGCATTAAAGCTTGGAGATTCCCAAGGCATCCCCTCTTCATCAACAAAGCATCATGTCATCTTTCTATACGCTATATTAATTTATTGCTTCATATGCTATGTGTTGTTCTTTGAGCGTCTTCATTTTTGTTTTTAGTTTTCTTTTGTTTTGTTTGCTGTAACACATGGTTGGATCCTAGCATTATTGTGTGGGAGAGAGACACACTCCGTTTTAATTGCATGGAACGCTCTAGTTTTCGCTCTTATTGTTCTGCGATTATTCTACTTTGTTAGTACCGCGTTTAGCTCTTAGTTTTCTATTCTTATTTTGTTCACAGGTTGTTAGTTTTGTTTATTTATGTATGATTAGCTTGCTGGTCCTTATTGATTATTATCTATGAGACTTGTTTCAAATAAGTTGATTGGTGTTGGAGACGAGTAAAATGTTTCATGCCTATAGTGATGCAAAAGGAAGCTTGTCTGGACTGTGGCATAGACTTTGGCATGTCATGTTGGATGTTATTCTTATTATATTCTTAGTAGTTATTGTTGTAGCATGAATTGTATCAAATAGCTGAGAGTGCTTAATGTGTCATTGAAAGAATCATGTGTTGATTCCATCATATAAAGCATAATATTGTGGTATTCTCCTTTGATGCTTTATTGGGTTGACTTGGCACATGCTTATCATTTAGTTTTTGACTTGTAATATCACTTTATGCTTTTATCTATAATAACTAAATAGGAGCAACCCACTAAATTGAATTCTCTCAACATGCAAGATGTCCACCTCATCAATCATATTTGAGCAATCCTAGGCTGCCACATCTCTTCAACTCTGCCACCTCAGCAAAAAAAAAATCAGGTTAGTTTGGTTCAGTCCGATTTTTCAGTTTAGTTCTCTGATCCATCTCTGTTCCCGTCTTTATTTTTCGTGAGAGTACCGTCTGTATTCTGTTAATGTGTTCAATTTCTTCATCCTGTAAATAACACCAGACGGTCCACATGCAACTCCATTTACCAGTCGAGGCACCGCACCACTACCATTGACACTTTGTCTTCCCTAAACTCTCAGCAACGCCGCACTCGCTTCCTCTCCCCCACAATCTCTGAACGGAGCAGTTGCACAAGAGATTAATGGAGGCATATGAGAAGTCTCTGCGTAGTGTTTTCCTATTTATAAATGCCATGCTCCGTCTCAAACCGATTTGTTCGAATCGTCTAGAGCGCATCTCATATCCGTGGAGCTCCTTGGCCAATCCTGCCACGTTCCTCTCCCCTGCCTCCATGTATACTTCGTTACACTATCCATCACCTGGTCAGATGACATGCTTGGACAGGTGATACGTAGCTTGCCGTGGAGAGACGATGTTGTCCATTTGGAACTTCTCCTCTACCGTGGGTGTAGATCAAGTCCTTCATGTATACTCTTGCAGGCGCTTGCTTATATATAACCAGACACGCAAACAGAGCCATGGCGGCTTCATTTGGCTCTAAACCATTGAGTTTTTTTTGTAGGATGAGATATTCTTATTTGACATTTCAAGGTACGTGCTACAGTCATAGCAGAAAAATCGTTATTTTCATGGATGCATGCTCCTTGGCCCTTTGAAGCCACATACAGGTCGTTCTCAATGCCATATGGATTTTCCTTGAGAAGCAATCTTATAAAATATTTTGTACAATTGATTTAATGATCTCATTCGGTCATCCACTAGCCTTTTTTAGAGGATATTGTCTGGCCATATGATGCAAAGAACTTTCTGAGATTTCGACCGCACTACTAGAAGTCAATGTTAATACATACTCTGGAATTTCTCTCGGTAACATGTTGCTTTGCCTTTTATAAATTTATTTGTTTGTTTCAGTAATTGTTTCTCGTGATTATATACTGTGCAAGTACATCTTTGTATTACAATTTAATTAGTTTGTTTTAGTATATGTTCATGGTGATTCTGTGTTGTTCAAATCCATCTTTAATTTGTGTTAGATATATATTCAGTAAACCTGCGTCAGCCTCTTCGTCATCGTCGCGCCCAAGTCATCCTTCCGTTCTTGGAAACTTAGATTGCAAGATTTAACACGACATGCATCATTTCGCTGATTTACAGTTCGGATTGATATTATGCGTGTCTATGCACTTTCTTATATGAGAACAACCAAAGGATATGATGTGGCAATGGATGCGTCTAAAAGAAATTTGTGTTATCTTTTGAGCTAGGATATGCAATTATCAGGTGCCTGATTTGGCTCTCATATCCATGTAAAGAGAGGAATTGATTTTTCTGCTGAAAGTATTGTTCAGATTTCCGCCTAGATCTATAATTTACTCTGGACTTAAAAGTATTGTTCATGCATGTTGTGCTTCTATGTTAGTCACTGTGTCTGCACTAATATTCAGGTGCATAGCTTACATCAACTGCTGAGGGATTCATACAACTATTAATAAATTACCATATTCATCTTGACAAGTTGCTACTATTAATTGTCACTTTCTAATTCAAGGGTTTGTTCATTTTGATATTTTCTTTAAGTAACTCTATGTATAGTTATTATACTTTGTCTTTACACGAATCTATAAGAGGAACTAAAATGCATGCGATGGATTATTGATTTTTTATATTTCTGTATAACTTGCTAAAACATGATTTTGATCGCGCTATAATTGAAGCTGTACAAAATTCTATAACCTTTCAATCATGCTCCAACATATGTGATCAGCTATGATTTTTTTTCAAAATATTCCGCAGCAACGCGCGGGGTATTTTCTAGTTAATAATGTTTTGTCGCCATGCATGATTATGGCCATTATTGTTCTTTTACTTGGTCGCTCCCAGTCTTTTGCTAGCCTTCATTTGTACTGAGTTTGACCTCTACTCATGCATCCAACCACCAATAACCAAAGTTCTACAATTGTGTCCACTGTATCTACCTACTAGCATTATTTCTATTCCAAGTATATTCATCATGCTTTTATTTATCTTCCAAATTAATTTTTGGCATGAGAAAATTAGTCAATAAATCTCTCACGAACTTGATGGCACATTTACTTTCTTGCACTTAATAAACTTGATCATTGTGACTATCTTATGATGTTTATATGTTTGCAAATTGCAAGTTGGGAGTTAGCACAACCATGCTTTCATGGGTAACGCTTTCAACATTGCACTTATTCATGTTTAGTTGATGTCATGTTCTTTTGTTTATGGATGCCTAGCGGTGCGAAATAAAATGGAAACTTGTAAGTTCATGGAGTTTGTATATGAGTTAGAGAAACGCCTGGGCCGCTAATCTAAGCCATGCATCATTCATGGTGAAAATTTACAGCGAACCATAGTGAGCATTCTGTGAAGCATTTTCAATAAAAAGCTATAATCATAGTAAATAAAAAAATTGTTGAGATGCGCATTGTCTGTTTGTCTTGTCATTTTGGCATGGGATTGCTCATATGCAGGACTACTTCCATATCATCGGGCAGGAGGTACTCCGTTGGCGGTTCTCGATGATACATGTATACTTACAATGACAAGAACTTATTTGGGACCTAAGTTGATTAGCATGAGGTTTAGGTACTCGCATTCAAGGGGCATGAGATTTTCAACTTGTGATTTGTCAAGCATATAGCTCATATTTGCCATCACATTAACTTTAACCATTCAAGATGCTTATGATAGGGGCAATGAGAGCTAAAAGCTAATAAGTACCATACTTTTTGGAAGCTATATAAAACTTGTTAATCTTACTTCCTCTGCAAAGAGCCTTTCTTTTACTTTTATGTTGAGTCTTCATCTTCTTGCTTTATGCACCAATTAAGAGAGCATAGTTGTCATTCTGAGTATAATGTGCATAGTCCCAAAATTTATTATTGATTGACTCACGATTATGTTATTGCTTGTTCTTAAATTACTTGTATCTAGTCACCCTTTGAACTTTAAAGTTATCCTAGCATTTATGTTTTGCTAATCCATAAAGGACAAGCTGAGTACCACTTTGTTATCTTTTATCTATGCTCATAAACAAACAATTGCTTTCAGTGCATAATTATTCATGATCCTTTGTTTGAATTACTTTTCATGTTGTAGCATAGTTGCTAAGTTCTATTGTTAGAATTATGTCTATCATGTCTATGTTTAGAGTACTTTGATCCCAGCTCACAATGCTTTGCAATAACTTGATCAAGATTGTGTTGGCTGCATGTCACCTCAAAAAATATTTTGTTATCACTTACCTACTCGAGGACGAGCAGGAGTTAAGCTTGGGGATGCCGATACGTTGCAAACATATATATATATATATTGATGCTCCATGCTTGTTTTACATCAATTTATAAATGTTTTGTTTACACTTCGTTACACTTCGTTACACTTTTATACTTTTTCCGGCACTAACCTATTGACAAGATGCCACAGTGCCAGTTACCTATTTTCTGCTGTTTTGTATTTCAGAAAAGTTCTACAGGAAATATTCTCGGAATTGAACGAAACAAAAGCCAAAGATCTTATTTTTCGTAACGAAGACGAAGTCCAGAGGGGGACGAAGAGGCACCATAGGGCGACCAGACCAGGCCTAGCCGCAGCCCAGGCCTAGGCGTGGCCCAGGCCCTGGCCGCGCCTAGGGGTGGTCTGGGCCCCCTGGCCTCCACCGACCTCGCCCTTCCGCCCTCCAACGCGAAATCCCTAAATCAATAAGCCTACATCCACGAAAAGTTATGTAGCTCCGCCGCCGAAGACAAGATTTGGGGGACAGAAGTCTCAGTTCCGGCATGCTGCCGGGACGGGGAATTGCCCCCGGAGCCATCTCCATCGACTCCACCGCCATCTTCAGCGCCATTGCTGACTCCCGTGATGAGGAGTGAGTAGTTCTCCCCCGAGGCCGAGGGCTTTACCGGTAGCAATATGGTCTATCTATCTCTCCATGTACGATCTTTATGTGATCATGAGCTTCGTAATCTAGTTGAATAAGTAGATGTTATTCTTCAACTATTGTGCTACTCAAGTGGTTTTATTATGTGATCTCCGGGGACACCTTGTCCAACGGTGTGAAGGTGACATTGTGCACATCGTGTTTGTTTCTTAAGCTTAATTTATAGAAATACTTATAAATTGTGGTGTCTAGTTAGTACCATCTTGTATGCTCAAAGTGACAGCATGGGGCGTCCATAGATTCCAAATGTGAACTTTAAGTAGTGCTTATGCATCCATACGCAGTGAATTTGTGTTTATTATGAAACCGGAGAGTGGTTTAGAGTAGCATAGTGAAGTGATAATATCTATGTATTCTATATGATATCATTGTTGGGAGTGTCCACTAGTGAAAGTATGATCCCCAGGTCTTGTTTTCAAGCATTGAAACACCGTTTACAACCAGTTCTGCTACATGTTTGCTTGCTGCCATTTTTATTTCAGATTGCACTTACTACTTAGAATCATCCATATTACTTGTATTTCATTGTCTCTTCGCCGAACTAGTGCACCTATACACCTGACAAGTGTATTGGGTGTGTTGGGGACACAAGAGACTTCTTGTATCATAATTGCAGGGTTGCTTGAGAGGGATATCTTTGACCTCTACCTCCCTGAGTTAGATAAACCTTGGGTGATCCACTTAAGGGAAACTTTCTTTTGTTCTACAAACCTCTGGACTTGGAGGCCCAACACTGTTTACAAGAATAGAAGTGTGCGTAGACATCACCGAGAAGAGCACTAATTTTATTCTCTCACAAAAAATTGAAACCTATATGATTGATATTTAAGGATAACGATATTTATATTTTTTCTAGGTTACTTTTGATGTCCCAAGATCTTGATGCTTCAAAGAAAAAACTTGAAGTTCATCGTGCTTATCTCACTAAGGATCTTAAGCACATTGAGAATGCTAACAAGCTTCTTGAGGGTGAGCTCGTGAAACTTAGGGAGAATCATGGTAAACCTCGGGCTAGCTATGAGAAGGCTCTAGGCACCTTACGTGATCCAATTGTTGTTGAAAATATTGCTTGTGTTTATATAAATATTTTTTATCAAGCACTCCTCATTGAGGAGAATAAGACGTTGAAATAGAAAATTGAAAGGAGCACCTCACTTCATCTAAAAAGGGCAATAGATTAGGAGCTATATATTTTTTTTCTTTTTTTCAAGTTTTATGCTGGTTGCGGAAACGTAAAGGTGATTTCAAGAAGTAAAAGTGATCCTATATGAGACACAAGCAAGAATAAAGGAAACACAACAAGTAAAGCAAGTGCAAAGGGAAGCGGGATGACTCGGGTAACAAGCGGAGATGAGGAGACACAATATGTTTCCCGTAGTTCCCTCCAGAAAAGGAGGTACGTCTATGTTGAGGAGGTGTGGCACCACAAAGGTGACAACCGCGACAAAGCTGTCACCTTGTTCCTCGTAGGCATTCCAAAAAGGAGTACCTACCTTCTCCATTAAGCAAGGCTGATCGAGGTGGCTAGCCTTCACACAAGTTGAAGCAAACTCCACAAATGACGGAGGCTCTCAACTATCAAGAACCGAGATGCCCTTCAACAACAAAGACCCCCGCAAAAAAAGATCTAGGGTTTCCAACTCCACAAACGAAAAGTATGGGAATCAAAAAAAATTCTTGGGTAGAAAGGTAGATCTAGCCCTTGTCCTTCGATTCCAAAAGGTTGGGAGGATTTTGTTGGCTAAGGAGGGAGATCACGCGATTTAAGTTCAAAATATCTATGGAGGAGAGAGAGTATTCTTTGTGCTAGCAGATCTGATCTGAGGAGGAAGAAGGCTCCCCATTTTATAGCCCGTACGCAGCCTTGGAGCCGTTGAAGCGTTAGGGGGTGATCTGGGTTTATTAACCTCGGATAGTCTGCCCCCCGGATGATACGATCTTGTCGATGTAGGCACTCAGGGCGGATGGTTCGGCCAGCCCTAGATATTGGGAACTTCCAGGGCCGGATGTGATTCTCGTCAGCCCCAAGATCTAAGGGTGAGCAGGCGCTTTCACAAGGCTTGATAATTGATGCTATAGGCGTCGAATGTAAATCATATCTCAGGGAGGATGTAAAATACTCCCCACGCCCCCTACGTACTTTCTGCACTTTGCCAGCTCACGGTAACAGGTCTGGATGAAAATCACTTCGGGGATGGGGTGGAATTTATGTCCGTACCGCTAGGATACTTTTTAGTGCAGGGGCCAGAAGGTCCGGCAGCTCAACGGCCTAGGGAAACTTCAGGCCATCTCTTCACTTCCTCTTCTCACATATAATTCTCCACAATAAGATCACTTCCAGCAATTTCAAAGGTCAAACATCCAATTCAGGAAGAACCAAACATTAGACCAATATCAAAAGGTGGGTCATCATTTGTAGTGGTAAAATTGATTCCTACATACTTGAGTACATATGATAAACTTCTTATGCAAGTGTTGTTATCAAGCACAAAACCGTAAAGATAGAGCATGCTCTTTCAGTGAGAATATCAATACCCTCTAGAGAAAGATTTGAAGTTCATTTCCCTTGAAATAAGAAGGCTAAAACTACTGAAGGTGGGGTCATTACTTTGAAAGATAATTACCTTGGAGTGGGTGTTCCACTTCCAAAACAAAAATAATCACCATCCGAGTCAAGCTAATTGACCTTTACTAGAAGCGCTTCATGGGAGGAAAGCTACGTGAAATAAAAGTTTTTTATGTTCCTGTTAGTGTTTTTGTTTTGTTTTATTTTGTCGGCTAATAAAGAGCTTTCAAAGATCCCATGCCGAGAGGAGAAGAATAGGTAAAATCTCGCTCCATTTTATTCACTAACACGTGGTTAACGGAAGTGTTGGTCTTATCATATTTTTTTGTCATTTTCAAAGTTTAGTTGATGTGCAAAGACGTGTGAAAATTTTGCTATGGAAAATTGAGTTTTGCAGTTTTACATTACCTTTAAAGACCATCGGTATGGGCAGGATTGTCCGTATCACGTGCCCATACCACATTCAGGCCGTGGAGATGAGGTTTTTGATTTTTTCAAATGGAAAGAGTAACTTTAACGAGCGTCGGTATATGCATACCTGGCCGTACCATCCACATGTAATATCCCAGGAATAGAGGCAATAAAATGAGAGAACACCAAAGTGTGCATTGCATTCATGCATAGAATATCCGGGGAATTTTCGCGCTTTCAAATAAAACTTACCACAGTAACTGAATTTTTACTTGACTTGCTGGAATTGAAGTAGATCATCAAGTCAAGCGCTACAAACTTCACTGTGATCTTTCTTAAAACCATGTTTTGGATAGAGATGATTTGATCTATGGGCTAGATCAAATAGAACTAGCTTTATAACAAACAAAACCTTAAGTAAGGGTCAACGAAAGATCTTATAAAATATCTCAACATGGCATTCCTTACAACAAAACATGAATAATTATTCAACTATAAATCAAAGCATATAATTAATTAAGAACTATTCTTTACTTATCTTTTCCATGTCTTTCACTAACTAAATATTTCCACCATGAGTCACATGGTATAACTTTTCAACTACAATACTTGAATTCATGTCAAGGACATTCTTACTAGTTATTTATTAAACCTTGACCATTCCAACCTTGTTTCCAAACTCATATACTTTAAACCTTAAGGAAATGAGAGCACCATTCATATGCTTATATTATCCATTGAATAGAACCTACCTTAATATTTAAACCTTATTCAAGTGAGGTAATTGTTGATACTAACCAATGTTAAAATAAATACAAGTCTAGTACTAAAACCTATTTGACTTAGCTAACCTTTGATATAAGTGAGAACCTATTCTTCTAGTAATTTAATTGAGGCAAGTGTTGTGATCATTACACCTTGGTAATGATCATAAACCCTAGAGAAAACCCTACCTATCACAGAGAGCTTAAGCTACATGTGTATACTCAGGTATATGGATCAATACTTGATCTTGGAGAAGAGAACCATGATTCACTAATGAATTATTATGAGGCCAATACTTTGATCATTAAAAATTGGGTGATGATCATAAACCCTAAGAATCTAAGTGAGTGTGATGAGAGAAGTACTAGAGAAGAGAGACTAGTGAGGAATGAGTGGATCATGTCTAATACATGATCGGACCTTGTAAATTTAGATGATAAGTTAAACTATTTGTAAGATCAATAGATTTTACCCATCACATGAAATAATAAGTATAGTACTAGTAGTTAACCCAAACCAATCCTCATGCCTTGTGTAGAGGAGTATGAAACCATATTCAACCTTTGGTTATCCAAACACTTAAGTTAAACTAGTATTGCCTTGATACAAGACTTATACCTAAGTGAGGAGGAGTAATCCTAGTCAATTAAACATAACCCTAACTATTGCTCACATCCTAAACCTAGTGGTGTATCACCTTGGTGATCACTACTAAAACCCGAGACCACATTTGAATTTCAATCCAAGTATCACTTTGAATCATAAGTAGAACCCTGCCATGCCTCATGCTTATTTAATACTTCAAATAGTGAAGTATTCCCAAAACCCTAAACCTTGTCATATAGGATCAATCCCACATAAAATAACATGTCCTAACTTGTGTATCATGGATCACAAGTATAAACCAAGCCATATATACTTAAGGAGTAAATGCCATTTGGTGAGAAGAGTAAAACCAATATCCAATTCTATTTGGTATTCCCAGTAATTGTTTAGTTGACCAAATAGGAAAATATATCATAGTTTGAACCATCACTTTAGCAAGTGAATTGACCAATGATGAGTTTGGGAATTATCCTGATTAATCCAAGCTAAAAGTTGCTAAGCAAGATTAGTAATTATAGAGTTTATTCAATCATGTTTTTAAACCCTTAGAAATATTCTCCACGTAAAATCATGAACCAATCCCATTTTCATTACCATCTATTTAAAATCTAGCCATAATTAAAATATATGTGAACCTCACTATTGCTAAGCACCCTAGCAAAATTTAATAATGTGTTCACCTGCCCATGTTATTAATTTTCAAACCATTTGAATATATTTGGTTTCTAAATAAAAGTAATTGAGACAAACACTTAACCCATATTTACTGAAAATATTGAATACCTCTCACAACAATACAAATTTAATTAAAGGTTAAATATTTGTTTGAACAAAATAACAGAGTGAGTAGCATTATCAAGTTATTTTGATGTTCACATAATTTAGGACCTGCAAAAACAAATAGAAATCAATTTGAATTCAAATATCAAATTCAAAACAGAAATAGAAGAGAGAGAAAGGGGTTTACCTGTCTACCGAAGCAGGCCAACACAACCCAGAACTAGCCCAGCACACGAACGAAGTCGACCCACGACCACCGTACCGCTTCGTTTGCTTTAAAACTCATGCGTGGTCATTCATCGTCGTCGTCTTCTTCTACGGCGTCGACAGCAGAGAAGAGCCAGTAGGCCACGACCTCGTCGACGATAAGCTTGCCCCGGACGCTGCACGCACACCCAGAGCTTCGCCGAACCTCTCTCGCGTTCTTCCTATCCACTTGCGCTAAGATTCGCGCTCGAATCATGAGGGTAACCAATCTTCCATCTGCGCCGGTCATCGTCGTCGTGTCGCCATTGCCGACCATCTCCGAGCCTATAAAAGCACGTGGAGGACCGCCGAAGAACCCTGATCCTCCGAGGCCTTTTCAATTTCCTTTTAGCTTCCTAAAAATCCCACAATCATCTGAGAGCTATCGCCGGTGACCACCACGGTGTCGTCGACTGGAGTCACCCCGGAGGCTATCGCTTGGTCGTGGAGGAGTGCATCATCAAGGAGAGCATCTGAGAGGAGCCCAGCATCAAGGGGAGGTCCCTATCGCCGGAATCAAGCCGTTCCCTTTCACTCGGGTTCGCCAGAAAATCGCTAATCGCCGTCGTCTCCATCGACAATCGCCGGAGCCAACCACACCTTGAGCTTCAGCGTAAGATTGTGCATCCATAGACCCCTAATTCGCATCTTCTAGCCGTCTGTAGCCTGTTCTTGCATTCTGGCCGGAGCCCGCCACCGCAGAGATGCTCGCCGGAGTTGCTCCGGTGACCTATCGGTGGTGGCGTTGATGCTCACATACTTAGCATCGACTCGCGGTTCTAACGCACTTGACAGTAGCATCTATCTTGCCATGTAGCCGTGTCGCCGTCGCTCGCCGGCGCTCTCTCCGGCAAGAGTGACGTGGTCAGTGACCAGTCAACCTTTGACCAGTCCACGCCCGCGTGGCCGCTGAGCTAGCCAGAGGACCCACTTGTCTGTGGCCAGGGTTAGGTTTGTCTCGGTACGTTTAGTATTTAGGTTTAATTCTAAAAACCAGTAAATAGCTGAAGCTTTGCAAAATCATATAAAATTCATTTTAGCTCAGAAAAATATATATGATATATCAAAATGCTCACTAAAATAAACTCTATCCAAATAAAATATAAAAAAATGTGTGTCAAAATAAAAATCCACTTATTTTTATCTTTATTAATTATGTCTTTTCATTTGTTTTAAATCTAAATTGAATTCAATAATTAGTTAAGTTGTAAAATTAAATATTAGCTATTCGGTAAGAAAATTCAATGTTAAGATTAATTTTCTTAATCATATTTTCATTAACTTAATATTAGTGGTAATTCATAAACCCTAATTTGAAAATAGCTATTTCCTATTTTCTTAAATAATAATAAATCAAGAAAATATTAAAAGCCAATATTAATTTAGTAGCTTAAATATTGTGAACTCAAACATTTTTAATTAGAAAGTTATTATTTTAACAATAATTAGAAAACCCTGATTTCTAGATTAAACCCTAAGTAGTTTTTCTCTTAATTATTAAATCACTTAAAAATAAATAAAATGTTAATACCATCATTATTTTTGTTACAAAGTAATTAATGACCACAACTATATTGCCAATTAACATTTTAGGAATTGTATCACAATTTAGAAACCCTAGTTTTATTATAAGTTAGAATCTTGATCCCATTATTTTATGTGCTCATCCTAAATAGTTGCAATCCTAAAACCCTAGGGGTTTAGCCCATATGAGCATCTAAGTTTCATCTATACCTATAAAACCCTAGTAAGAAACAAATGAATGCATGCTTATGATCCACTAACATAAGACCAAGTCACATGAGATTATCATTTCATGTCCCTATTCTTAATTAAAACCTATATGATTCCCTAGTGTCACTTAGGAGAAAACCCTAACTTGTTAATTGGATTAGTCCCATTGATCACCACTCCTAAATACCATACCATTAGGACCAAACCTCAACCATCAAACCCTCCCTAGTAGAATCATATTGATGAACCCTAACACCAATTTTGTGTAGTAATGCACATAACATGCTCCCATCCCACTAAACCCTACTTAAGGATCATAAACCACTTAGCTTGGAAACCATTAGTGATTCCTTAGTGAAACAAATAGGAACTTATAGTAAACCCTAACCCATAGTATCACCTTGAACCATCCTTTGATATGATGTCTAGGAGAAACCATAGTAATAAACCTACTAATACTTGCTACATGTAGATCACTTCTACTTAAGAACCAACTAGCCCTTATTAGTAAACCCTAATAGCACTTAGCTCCTATGTATAGTAGTTCTTGTTCTAATGGAACATGTTCTTCGAAAGTTATTCTTTTGAAGTACAAAGGTAAATCAAACCTTAGAAGCCCATAGTTCTTATTTTAAATACTTATTATTTCTTAATAAATATGTTCTTCAAAAGTTATTCTTTTGAAGTATAATATAAGTAATCATCAACCATGTCCTGTAGAACTTAAAATTGACAATTGTTCTTCACATATTATTCCACTACTATTCTTGGTGTGTATGATTGTTATGATGCATTATATCACTTGTTTATGCTATAATATCACCAACACTAATAAGAACCTTGTTTGAGAACCATTCTAAAAGTGCAACAAACCCTAAAGACATCTTTACAACTCATACATCATAAATCATCGAGGTAAGGTTAAGCTCGGGACGATTGCATCTCATACTATGCATTATAGCATATTTGCCAGTTCTTTAAACATTATCCTTACCGGACGATGATGGTATTTCAGCATTTGGAGTTCTCACGTATCGAAGCTTTTGTCTGCATAATCTTGCAGTCAAGAAAGGCAAGTTCATCGCTTGCTCCTGTCATTGGATTATTTTTATCAAACTATATGCAAAGTACTATACTTATCACTCATGCATTGAAAAGCAAAATATTATTTTATAATTATGAATATGACTATGTGGTGGGCAATGGAACCATGGTATGTGGTTATATGGTGGGGGTTCCATTGCACGGGTACTACTCATCTAGTGATTCTAGCGTCGTACATATCACGTTAACCATAAGATTTATAATGACTCTGGGGAAGTCAGCTGTATCTTTTCCCTCCTGCACGCCAACGGACTTGATAGAGCCTGGCTGGGTGTTGGAGATAACACTGCAGTAGGTTGGGAAATCTTTAAAAATCCCCATCCGTGTGGATGAGAGGCTCTACCGTCTATGAAGGATTGTCCGTAGTACACCGGAGGTAAATTCGTATGATCGGGAGATGTCTACCAGGGGTGTACGGATGGACAAAAGGGTGGGTTCGTAGGGTCGCGGAGAAGGCAGTGATTGGCTTGGATCTTACACCTGGCCCCACACCAAGGAAGTGTGGACAGGAAAGTACACCCGGTTGGTATCAAGGATAAGCTCTCTTATGGGAAAAGTAACGCACCTCTGCAGAGGGTATCAAAATTGTGACTGTCACTCCCTGCTTCGGGAAGAGAACTGCGAACGCGGAAGGAAAGGAACTCCATGAAGCTCTGGTCAACCTGTGAAGACTGACGGGCATAGTTTTCATAATAAAATAAACCTTTTGAAGAAATGTTTATGAAAACTTGCATTCGCCTATGACTTTCTGGTCTATGGCTTTAGCTAGTGCATGATACACCTATTTCCTAATATGAACTTGCTGAGTATGCTCGTACTCATCCAACTCTTAAATCCCCTGCTTTGCTATGGAGACACTGAAGGAGAAACTACCGTGGAACTCGAAGACAAAGGAGTCAACTGCAACCAGACGGAGAACTCAATCAATGAAGTCAATGGAGTCAACCTCTGCATCAGTTAGAGTGGAAAACCTAGACTAGTAGCAGAAGGGAACCTTTCCCTAATCCTAGCACCTAAGTAGCTAGAATTCTATAGCAAGCCAAGTAGCTCTTAAGTTTGAGTTAGCAATAAGTTAGACTACGAGTCGTTCTTCTGAAGTTTTATTTGAAGTTTTACCTCACTGTAAAGTAGGAGGCTGTGTTGATCTTCTGTAATCAATTCGTGTATCCTTCTATAGACATACCTTGGACTCGCATATGTTTCTGTTGTACCACTCTAAGGGATGTAATATGAGTGGAACGGTGTTTCACTTGTGTTATGTCAACGACTTGTGTACTACGCCATGCAGTGATACACTGGGTCACCACACCACCCGTACCACATCTCGAAGCAAAACATCGTAACATTACAAAAGATTACTGCGAGCATGACGACAACCAGTACGGACACACCCGGTCGTACCGCGCGCCCATACCAATTTCATCACTTGGGAGGATGACTATATGTTCAAGGTAAAAAAAACTCGATACTGGCGGGCCACGACCGTACCACCCTCCGTACGCT
This sequence comes from Lolium perenne, assembly GCF_019359855.2. Lineage (NCBI taxonomy): Eukaryota > Viridiplantae > Streptophyta > Magnoliopsida > Poales > Poaceae > Lolium > Lolium perenne. The sequence continues at coordinate 279,220,606 of NC_067250.2, forward strand.
GCGGCCGCCATATACAGGACCAAGGAGGAGGTAATTCTAAAACAAAAACCTCAATCTCTCTTTCTTCTTCCTCCAAACCTTAAAACACCTCATTTGGATCTCTACCTCCACTTGTTTTTTATTCGACTCCTCGCACGTCAACGATCCAAGGTATGTTTCTCCTCCGATCCCTCACTTATTTGCATCAAATCCTTGCTCAATCTCTTGCCATTATCAATCTAGACCTAGGTCTTGCCATGAACTACTTTTCTAGGCCGGGGGTTCCCATTTCGAGAAAAAAAATGAACTACTTTTCTTAATGAGAATGATTAGTTTTGTTATTTACGGAAGATTCTTTTGAAGAATGTGTAGCTGGATATCATTGCCTATTTCTATTTGATCAAAAGTTATTTTAGTTGAAGTTTTTATTTTTAGATATGAATAATAGGAGTTCATGTGCGGTGGCGTCATAATTTGCACCACCCGTTGAGGATGGTAAGGCGTGTCCACAATGATACATCATGAGCCTAATTTCACTATTACATATACTATTATTACTTTTTGTAGACCGCATTATAAATATGATAATAGCAAATAGTTATTCTGTGTGTACTAGCTCATAACAATCTTGAAACAAAAGAGTTACGCTAGCTCACATCATGTTGACTACTGCATGGGACCCCCGTAAAAGAAACGCCCATTCACAATGGGATTAGTGGCGTAGATATTCGGATCAGTCACGTAAGTGGGTGAGTCTTGGGGCACCGGATAGGGGTGTCCGTTCTGGTCGATGAACTGGATATTGCTCATGGATGCGGATGTCGCCGCATCATCCTTGGGGAGGTAGCCACTGCCCATCGGAGGCGGAGTTATCGTGTTGGTCCACACGTAGCCACCGAACTGAATAAGTGCCGCTCGATTTGCCAACCCTCCGGTAAACAGTGACTTAGGGAATCGTCCAATCAATGCGGGATCACCTCCGTTGAACCCATAATACACCAGCCAGTCCCCCATTATGCCGTCCTATAATTTAGTTAAAAAAATAGGTTATGGAGGTACATAAATTTAATCAAATATATGTTTTAGATTTAGAAGATTTAACAAAACTAGTAATATACATTTGCAAAGCAGGATATGCAAGATTACAGTTCTCAAGAAATGTTTTGTTGGCTATCGGAAAATAAATACTCCCTCCATCCATAAATAGATGTTTGGGGTTTGTCTAAATCTGGATGTATATAGACAGTAAATAGCGTCTAGATACATCTAAATTTGGACACATCTCAGAATATAAAATATCAACCATCATAAGATTTCATGTTCAATTGAAACTTTGTTAAAAAAGTCTAAAATAACTTTCAGATAATGTGAGCAAATTTATTGTATAAAACATCACGTACTCTATTAATCAGCATATAATTCCTAATACATGTTAAATCGTAAACATATTGTGCACAATTTGTTACTGTGACAATTAGTCGTGAAAATATCATCCGAATCTATGGTTTACATGCAGGGAAAAATACCTTACATCATTCAAACCACGTGACAACCATGAAGGGAGGTGTACCTTGATAACTTTGATGGTGATCGTCTGTTTAGGTCCGTTGGGTTGGGTGACGGTCTCAATTACGCCACCAAGAGCTATGGGTGCGTCCTTCTCCGGCAGAAAAGCACACTCGGCGTTGCGGCAACTTGTTTTCCTGTACCCATCGGTCTACACAAGATGAGACAACGCATGTTAGCAGCAACGTTACTGTGGCATGCATAAGATGAGAGTTCACACGTCAGTGTCCAAAAAATACACGGTCGCTCACCGTCCACAGAGAACCTAAATGGGTACGTGAATCGCCGTAGGTGTCCGGCGCGACCTAGCACAAGTTAGGTAGCAGCGTAAGCTAGCCGTGCGTATTCTATGCATACCATATATATGTGAATCTGACATCTTAACATCACAGTACTCGCCTCCCAGCCGATCTGGATTATATTGGAGCCGTCTTCATCGTGAAGAAGAACGGAGCCCTCGGTGAACTGCTCGGTGGTCAGGTTGAAGCCGTACACGTCCATGGTGGCGATGATCCCGTAGAAACCCTGATCCGATGTTCCTGACAGGTGCTGCGCAAGCTAAATGACAGACAAATGCATATAATTAGTGTAGTCGTTAGTCAGTCAAAGGAACATACTAGTATATTAGATGGTTCTTCGTTATCTCCATCGATCTCTGCGACGAATCAAGATATATACGTACGTAGCGCTTCCCGGAGCCAGATCCATTGTCGAGTGGTGAAATTTGGCCGAGCGACCTCTGAGGCAAAAGGCTTGTTTCCTTGATGGAACTCTGGAGTTTCACCTGATCAATGACCTTATCAGATTAGCAAAATATGATTAAAAAAACTAAGGTACTCGGGCAGCAGGTTACCCGGGCGGCAGCGGTTCCATGGCCGGCCCACAGCAGCATCCACACGGCGGCAGCGAGAAGAAGAAAGTTACCCATGACCTCGGCCTTGTTTGGGCGCAGTTCGTACGTAGTGACGAGGAGAACGTACGCCAGATATGTGCTTATAAGGAGGCCGCTTGCATATCGTGGAGAATTCCGAAGATCATGCCTAGGATCGATTAGTTTCTGTATAACTTTCAGCAGATGCTGATTTTAGGAAACAGTTAATGGTTGTCCAGTAATCACCGCTTTCACTTGATATATACGAGATTTCTGAGAGTCGAGAGATCCTGCATCGTTTACAAATCATCACCAAGATTCCAGGCGGATTTACTTTAATTCATCTCTATCTCTATCTCTACTACTTATAAAGGCACGAAGTTGCGTTGGAAAATAAGATCTGAGCCGTCCATTCACTCTCATCAGACAGTCCATAACGATTTGTTCTCCCCACCCATCTCTCCCGTACCATCTCATCTCCCCACCGCCCCAGTCCCATGTTTAGCGGCACAAGACCCGCTCCAAATTCTGCTGCTGCCAATTACAGACCCCTAAACAACCGATTCCGTCAATTACTCCGCCCACCCGCGTATCACAACAGACTAGGATCCGAACTTGCAGTCCTACACGCACCAGTCCTCGGATATATTCCGGCGACGCGCACCACTCCTCGAATTTATTCCGGCGAAGCAGGCGGAAGCCACAATTTTCGCCTCCTCCGTCAGGTACTCCGCCACCATCCACTCCACAATCTACAGTCTGCGGTCACAAGATGCGGAGAGCTCGCGTTATCACCGCTCGCTGGCGGAGGGCGCCGCGGAGTCCAACCATATTAGCCGCGCCTGGATCGAGCCAGAGCTCACTCTCTGCACGGTTTTGTCTCTGTTCGCATCAACATCCACTTCCAGACTCCAGAGGCTCCGCTCCATCCAGTGCCCTACCCATTGAAGCCGCACTGGTGCACGTCAGCTTGCCCGCCTCCGCCATGACCTGCACCCGCCGACCGCCCGTCCTCAGCTGGACGGCTTCCTGGTTCTCGGCTACATAGTCGAGTTTAGTTATGTCTGAACTAAGAAAAACATCCATGCTGATCTCTATCTCTATCTCTATTAATATAAAAAGAGCGACAACGGCAGATCCAAATCATCATGGCCGTCTAATTCTCTAATCCACCGGTTCAGATTAGCACAAAAACAGTGTTAGACGCCCGGTGTTAGATACCCACAATCCCACGCTCAGGCACCAAAAAAAATCAAACCGCTACACACGCTCATCCCGCAAATGCAGCGGCCCCGCACACGCAGCCGCACGGCTCCAGCGCAAGCCACCGTTCTGCACATCCCCGCTCACCGCTCCTCATGCGCCTCCCGCGCTGCATCGCCCGCCATCAGTCCACACTCGCCAGGACGCCGCCGCCCTGCACTGCCCCACGCCCATGCGCACGACCGCCTGGCCCTCACCTCCCCTACTGCCTCGCCGGCGCACGGCAGCCTGCTCGCCGGCAAACGCAAGCCGCCACGCTGCCCCCACGTCGTCCCACACGCTGCCTCGCCGCCCTCCCGTACGCCGCCGACCACGTTCTCTGCCCCAACTCCTCCGCGCACTCCGCTGCACCGCTCCCTGCAGTCTCCCTGACGGGCGCGATTAAGGAGGCGAAAGATTGAGGAGGCGGCGGTGAACGACTCTCGACCTCAACTTGGACGCCCCAACTAGAGTCTGGAGGAGGAACAGAAGTAGGGCGCCCATATCTGATCTCTCTTCATGTTTGTCCAGGTTTTGATCTCTGAACTTTCTTCATGCCGGTGCAGATTTTTAATTTTGATGATGCAGATGAAGATATGGAGACGTCACGGTTCCTACCTCAACATCAGCCCTCAGAACGCGGAGGACATGGGAATCCAAGGTAGATGGTTTTGTGCTTCCAGTTAAGAAATGGACTCTTCTGAAACTTTTGAATTATTGCATGTTCATGTTTGATATGTAGAGCTGATGAGGATACTGCAGAAGAGGTATTCGTTAAATTGACAGCACCACATAACTTTTTGCTTGATTGTGACAAAATAAGAAACAATGCTTAATGGCTCTCATAACTCAGCATAGTTGTTATACTCTGGACAGTATAGTTCGTTTAACCATAGGAGCTGATTGCGTTGAATGAATGAGTGAGGAAGACATACAAGTCGAAAGTGATTGACCTATTGTATGGTTGATGGAAAAAGGGGGTTCCTTTCAAATATGGGTCACTTTCTTTTTTGGTTTTTTCCGTGATATAATATTAGTTAATCAATTTAGTTTCCAGCTATCTGAATTGTGTACTGTTGCTCCACACTCCCCTGCTATACCTGTATCTGAATTCTAGCTGTGCATTGGGAGCAGCACAACATCAGCAGATGATTTGAATATTATTTAGTGAGGTAAGATTTTGTAAGCAAGACGTTAGGCTTTTGTTTTTCTTCGTCAATGTTAGGTTAGGTAAATTTTGGAAGTAATACATAGGCTAGATGCGTGCATCGCCCAGCTATTTTCGTACCTCAGATACTATAGTTCATACTATTGAATTATGGTGTAATTGGAATGATATAATTGTTGTGTGAGTTGTTTTCAAGAGTGCACCAAAGGTCAGCCCGGGCATGTATCTCCCGCGTTGCGCGTTGTTTGGGGAGGGGTCGAACAGTGCACCATATTTTTATTGTTGTGAATAACCTGTTAAGTTTACACCACATACCCCACCTTCCTAAGCATACTCTCCTAGCATGTTTTATCTCCCTCCAGCAGCTGCAAGTTTCCAACCAAAATATTTGGAAAATGGCCTACATATTCAGCCAAACAATTATGGCATAGTTCGTAATGAGCATGACACTACAATTTCTGCAATTGTTGTTCTAGATGGAATTTATCACTTGGGAAGAAGGGTATAAAAAGATTTTGGCGTTGAATTTAATCTTTTATTTGAAAGAATATATACAGCTAAAGAAATATTATATTGTGCACAAATGACATACCTGATATGTACACATCTCTGCATACATACTGAACATAGTTCTCTAATTATGCGAAAAGATTTTGATTTTACATTTTGTCCCATGATGAGTTTCTGAAAAATGAACTTGATAAAGTTTTACTTTATGATAAAATTCTTTCATTGAGCATTGACACCTTGTTATGTTCACTACTTGGCTTGCATTAAAGGCCACCGTACCTCCTCATCCAAATCCTGATGTTTGCATATTCTCTTTGTAGAAGCTACCATGTACGCTCAATACAAATAGGACCCAAGATGACCATGCATGGTTTTTGAAGCAGTTGTAGGCTGAAGAAATTTCCAGAAGAGGAAAATATTTACGTTCATACATGTTATATCTCTGAGTTGGTTTCGTGGCAGCATGATTTGTTGGCAATGAAGTTCTCAAAGAAGTCTTTGCGGACTTTCAGTAAAGGAGTGGTGACTTAAGTATGTCCTATGTGCTTTGTAGAATCAGTACTATTCAGCGGTAATTTAATAATCTAATTCTTCATAACTTATTTTAGCAAGAAAATTAGTTTAATAGAGGAATGTACATATATGAAAATTGATTAGGTAAGTGAGGCTCGTTTACATCTTACCAAAATAATATGAAAGATCAAAATAGAGTGTCCACCCTTGTATCTAAACTACTTATAAAAAAGCGATTTTTGTAATTTATAAATATTTGTTATTGGAATTTTATTACTTGATATTGAGACGTGCATTGCACGTGCACACTTACTAGTACTACATCTATGGGCCACCCAGGCTTACCGACACCGGACGGTGCGCGACAGAAGAAGTGGCGACCGGCAGCGGGTGGCGGGCGGCACGCAGCACGTCGAGGCAGTTTCTTTTCTGTGGGCTGGCTCTTTTTTCGCTTCGTTGGGTGGGAGGCAGAACCGTTGGCTTATATTCAGAGTATTGAAGGGTCAAAATGCAAAAACAAATTTGGCCGGGTAGACGACGCACGACGTACCACACCGGTTCCAATTTAATACTAGTAGAGACTAGCAAAGTGCCCGCGCCATGCTGCGGCTATTTTTTCACCATGTTTTTACTCATGAAGGGCACGTGATCATCATCTTCCTCTTCGTCTTGTGCAGGTACTGGGGTCTCTTTGATTGTCTTGCTGGAGTCCCCGCGACTATGATTAGAATAGCACTTGGTGGCCTTGAGCCTCTCATTTTGTAGCTCCCTTCCTGATGTTGCATTCGCATCGATGTCGTCGGCAGTTTTTTTTTTATCTCACCACCCGCACCGGTTATATGCACCGTCGAATTGACTAAGTTTACATCTTTTAAAAATTGCCAAAACATTTTCTATCATTTTTTAGAAAATCATTATAAAGGGATTTTTTATTTATTTTTCCTGGATTGCTATAGAAGGGCGGGCCTGGTGCAGCGGTAGAGCCTCACCGCCTGTGACCGAGAGGTCCCAGGTTTGAGTCGCGGTCTCCTCACATTGCACTTCATGAGGGTAAGGTTTGCCACTAACACCTTCCCCAGACTCTGCACAGTGCGGGAGCTCTCAGCATTGGGTACGTCCTTTCCTGGATTGCTATAAACTGAGGATAATTCTAGATTACGGGGAGTAGGTTACCTAAATCGTGCTTTTTGCAAGACGAAGTATTGAACTTATTATGTCTTTTGTACCGGCTCTACACCTATCATCTCCTATTTTCCGAGCGAAGTTGTATAATACTCGAGAAACTGCACTGCCGTTCACACTTTTAGAGGAGGAAAAGAGCTCAGCTCGATTCACACTGCCAAATCAAAATCAACCTATTAAATAATCATTTGATTCACACTGCCAAGAGGTTAGAGGGGAGAGAGCGGCGATTTTAAAGGAACCGGTAGGTGTAGGTGTCACATCTACCATCCACTCTCTGCTTTGAGATTGGTGAGGCTTTTGACATTTGTCTAATGTAAAACTAATAATTGAAACACAAGTGATTTTTTTTGAAACTAAAGTGATACATGAAAAATATTGTGAAACAGTCTGACAAAACAAAAAGTGAAACTGATGACATCATTGCTGACGTCACTATGGTTTGTTTCACAAAAATATTAGTGTTTCAGTTATGTTTTAAATTTGTTTCATAATTTTGTGGAAAAATTGGTCAGCACATGGCTGGCGTCATTGCTGACGTCACTCCGGTAGGTACCGGCGCCTGCAAAAACAAGTTTTCGGTTAGAGGGGATTAGTGTTCCAGCAAGCGAGCCGGAGAGATGGAGAGAAGGGAGCGGTCGGCCGTGTCCTCCATGCGCTGCCTGCAACAGCCGGCCGTCGTCTCACCTGTCACCTCGCCATGCTCCTCCCTGGCCGCTACCTCCCGACGCCCAAATACGGTCGTCATCGCTCCTTCGGTTTAATAGATAAGAAGATTGGATTCGGTACGAAGAAGACTTTGGCGTGAACTCGTTTTTCCCGATTGGATCCGATGGGGCGACTTACCACGGTCGCATCCGTGTTTGATAGTAAAGATTTACTTCGTCATGAATACACAAATTTTTTCGATAAAGGATGTTTTATTACTTATAAAATGAATACACAAATAGGCATGAATATAGAAGATGCATGAAACATAACGGTTTTTGTTGAGAAGGGTTGACATGACCTCTTGTCTGGAGATCGGTAGATAGTGCGATAACAATTATGATATATTTGCAGAATAAATGATGGAATTATTATGATACTAGATAAAGAAGCGCGCTTCGCCGCGCCGCCTTCAATTCATTCTATCATAGCATGGCCAGCGCTGGTAGCACGCATTTAGGTTGCCAGTTCATGTCTTTGCTTGCATAATACATACTTGTAGATCACAGACATATTTGCATGCTCCAAAAAATCAGTGCAAACGTTTATAGGTATTAACACAATACATGGTCCAACGTCAGAACATGCGACACTGCAAATGAAGAGTTATTTTCGTGAACATTGCCCCTTCTGTTAGGCTTAGAATGTCGGAGGGCACAAATGTTGCATGTAGAAAAAAATCACAAAACAAAATTATGCCAGTTGTTTTTAGCAAAACAATGAACACCACAATATAAATATATTTCATTTATCTTGGGTCATATTGGGCAAAGTAAGATATGGAACACTTATGTCTGGGAAAAAACAATGCAGGCAATACAAATATTTAATTTTCTGAGAAGGTTCTCCATATTGCAGAGGAGCAAGGCATAATAAGAACAAATGATCTTGCTCAGGATCCTGTGATGCTGAACCACAAATAGTTTCATTTACTTTCCTCTATGAACGACAATACAATATATATAGTGTACAAAATTTTAAAAATACCATGGTTCACAAAGATCACCAAGATTATCACATAAATGTCTTTTTTGAATCTGGATACTCTAGTTTTGATTTCTTTCACACAGGAAAGAAGCATCTTAGACGCAAAAGGGTTGATGTTGGCCAAAATTATTCAGATCTCAGTGTCCTCAAAGGGATGATTTCAGCAGCAGATCTAAGAGGAGACTCTTGAGTCACATGCCAATCCATCTTCTTTTGTACATATCCAAGATCATCATTAGTTAGAGAAATCCAATCAGATTAAAGTTATTCAGTGGATGCTGAAACAGCAGGTAGATCATGCCTATTCAACAATGCGACAATTTGCTATACACAGGGATGATACATGACCAAATACTGAATATGTGATCACTTTTTAGTAGGAGGACAACATTCTTTAACTTCAACGCTAAAATCTTCTTTATCTCCAATGTATCTTTGAAATACTACTCAAAGTGAGTAAATAGCCCGCATGAATCCACTGAGCATAGGCTTATTGTTCAAGTATAATTGCGGAATTACATATTATTACGTACAGGAGATCGACTCTCAAGATTCACATAGGTCAATGGATGCATAGGTGGTACCAGAGAGGATATTGAACACTGAAGCAAATTCATCACCGACCTACATGCATCATTATCACGGCTATATTTTCCAAGTCTGATCTCAAAATACAACCTTGAAGTGCTAAAAATCATTCTCTTATGCACAACAACGTGTTAAAATATTGTTTAAACTACTAAAGTGCTTTTGCATGAATGGAAAATGGGGCATAAGACTGAGCTTATGTTTTCTGCTCGAGCTAATGTTTTTTTCTCCTTCGGGTCATAACATGACCAACTTAATTTCACTTTTGTAGAGTATTACTCACTTGTCAGGTCTAGCTATTTGTACCATAGTATAGGAAACTGATATTAGAACAAAAATAAGATCTCGAAATCATGATGACTAAACAGGAAATTTACATTTACCTCTACGGTGTCATGTTTTTTGCCAAATGAGATTACACCTCTCTTGCATATCACTGATTTGCGAAAACGAAAGACAAACAACGAATACTAAGAGATTGATAACTTGTTACGATAATATTCAAAGCTTCTGGTTGCTTGCAAGCAATCTTACCAGTCATGTCCTTGAAAAAGGACTATCAGGAATTATTTTAGAACATGGTAAAACAAAAAACAAAAAAAGTTAGATGTGTTTAATTTCTAGCTAAACCTACTACATGGCTTCCTTTTTTGTACTCAGTGGGAGATACCTACTAAGAACTCCATTCAACACTTAAAGATAAAATAAAGTTGATTTAAACCATCATGTTTCACTGCGATACATATAAATGAGTTCTAGTTAACAACCCTGCTGATGTACATGAAAAGTACAACACTCATTAAGCACCAACCAAGGCAACGATTGCCTTGTTGTATAGCATATGAAACTTTTGCGTGGAGCAATTATATGAATTGAAGTCGTGACTCTCACCACTGCATCAAAGGAAAGTTAACTCCCATGAAAAATGTTCACCTCCATTCCGGTGAGAATTTCAACCTTTGCTTAATTTTTAGAAAATTATGCTGTCTCAAACCTCATATGCTACTGCTGAATCAAAAGGGATAAATATATCCATTGACTACGACAAAAAATAAATAATGTTTTAGTACCTCCAGGCCCTGCCCCAATTGAATCCATGTAACTTCTGCTCAAAGTGTTGGAGTTTTAATTCACTTGCTGGATGACGATCCTACTAAGAGAACTACTCTTGCGAAAATCTACCAAACCAACACCTTTGCAAATGTCCATCTGCTTCTAGTCGATACGCCTCATGGTCAGGTGCTCATTTTGTGCGCTAGTGCCCTGCTGGCTGCGCACGCTGTTGCGCTCCGGCAAGCTCGGTGACACGTGGATTTTGCTGCACTAGTGCCCGGCTGTTTGCACAAGCTGCCACGCTCACATAGCATCGTTTGGGGCACTGGGCCTCGCACTATGCTCAGGAACATGTGGATATTTAAGGAAATCAATAAAAAATCATGTGAGAATTATTTTCCTAAACTTTCAAATAGCTCAAAATCCCTTCCAAAATATATTTAAACAAGATCTTTCACCATCAGCAGGAAGTTAGGTCTATGCAAAGGCAACAGAAAAACACATCGATAATTAAAGCCAAGAAAACATCCATCGGCCCTAAAACTAAAAGATTATAGAACTAAGATCCTACTGTATTGTATATACCTTTGAAGTACTTTGGTAGAACCTACAAACAGAAAAAAAAAAAAAGGGACTTAAGAAAATCGATAATTTTAGAACATGAAGAATTTAAGGGCATACAAAGGAATGAACTTAAAGACCATTGTCGATTTCTAAATGCATGAACATGACTTGTGCAATTCAGCAAAGACATTACAGACACAAGTTCTACCATACAGCAAAAGGAGGAATGGAAATTAATGATGGTGTCTCAGCTCTGAGTGGACAAACCACAAATCTGGAAAAGTGTAGTTGTAGCTTGTCGAGCTCCCACCTTCTCTCCGTATACATTTTATTGTGGTAAGAAAAATTAAGCAATCTCAGAACAACTAAAGCAAGCATAGCAATATCCTGCTTGAGAAAACCCAGTTGACAGAAACTTCTTCACAACTAAATTTACGTAGTAGTTGCTAAAATCCACGAATAATTAAGAAAGAAAGCGGCAAAAAAACTAAATATTGCTTGTCGCTTAACTCTAAAAGTTAGTTTTTCAAGTTAGTGGTTAAATAGTTATAGTACATACAAAGCACTGTTATAATCATAAATATACCATAAAACACTTTTAGCATGTTAGAGAAAATGAGTCAGTGATTGACCCATTATATAATCAAATTTGGTTAAGTAGCCAGTGGATGAATCATAAACAACGAAAACATTCTAGAAATTGTGTTACACCCACATAAGACATTCTGTTAACAGTCTTCACACATAGCACAAAATTATACGCTCGAATATAAGGAGTGGCATACATAAACATGCCAATGAAGGATAAAATCAGTAAGTTGAATCCATATTTGATTTATTTACCAATACCTTCGCTAGCCATTTAAACATGCATTTAACTGACTATCTCCTTGTGCGTATGCATTCATAATATTCTACAACCTGAAGTACACCATCCCTATAGCAAGAATCAGACTGAAGGATTAAAGAAGAGCTACTCAAGTTGCTCTAGAGTAGTGCTACAATTCAACTCGACCTATCAAATATCTGGTTATCACGTTTACCCAGCTTAACAACAAAGTACCTTCAGTCTAGTTGATTCGTTAAGGGAACCAATCTCCTGCATGCTACAAATTTGTTACCACATCCGTAATCTGGACACTGATCCGATTTAATAGATTTGCTTCAGCTCAACCGATGAAAAAGAGGAGACAATACAGGTTTTGTAACAATATCTATAATCTTCCTTGTAGAAAAGTCCAATAACCTATAGGAATTATAATAACGAAGCTTTTCCCATGTTGTTGTGCGACATATAATGGTTCATCAGTTCGAAGTTCCTAGTACTTCCGAAGTGTAACTGAAAAATGATTCTTGGGTTCTTGAAAATTCATTTTCACTACAAATGTAACTATTTTTTTAATAATATAACATCATTCTGCAGTAACTATTGATTTTCACCACTTCATCTCCTTTTACAAAGAGAACTTAGTTTGGCCAAAAACTGAATGGCTTTAAACCACAAGCATGATTGTACGTCAAACCCTCACAGTACAGGAAATGCAAAGACATGAAGAACATCCCAAATAAAATCGATGGTACATTAAATCTGGATGTACCGGAGTGTTAAACCTACAGGTAACAAAAACAGTAAGAAGAAATTGCACAATCAAAGTAGGACGAAAAAAAATACCTGTGTGATTCTGGTACTCCTAGTATTTTTCTTCCACGCTGCGTGCCTGGAGTCCAGTAGCAACCGGCCGGCAATCTAGGGCGCAGGGGGGACGGCAGTGCGTCAGCCTCCCCGCAGTGTCCACGGCGGCCGGAGCACGACCGCGAGCGTCGCGAGCGGCAGCGCTCCCAGCTCGGCGAGTTTAAACTACAGCGCCATGGCGCACACGCGCTCGCCCGCAAAAAAAAAGGTGAGGCAGCACGGCGTCCGCGGCGGCGCGCAGTAGTTGGGAAGGGCAGTGGCCGGGGCGCTGGATGATTGGGGACGGTGTCGGCCTGGAGGCGGTGTCTTCCTCTCTTCCGCTGGGCATCCCCCGGCGGCATGGTCGTCGTCCCTTCCGGCGCCGGCGATTCTCCCCCTGATGGCCGGCTCGGCCTGCTTCCATGTCGGCTGCAGCGGCGCAAGGTCTGTTCCTCTCCTCCAAGACTGCCGACTGCCCTTCCTCCATGCCGGCTTCCCTCTCCCGCCGATTTGTCCTCCTGCACGGCGCCATCATGGCCCCATGACCCCCTCCTCGAGCAGGACTTTCCCAACCTCATGGGCCTGGCTGTGCGGTGGTTGATTTGAGGCAGAGGGAGGCATAAAAAGGAGGAACGGCTGCCCTAGCTAGCGACAGAGAGGGAGATCCAGATCAAGCTGTGTGGACGGGTTTGGGTGTCAAAGCAAGGAAACCACGCGAAGATAGGTGGCACGTTCACCATCAAGCTGGCACCGCCCAACGAACACAGGCACGACAGATGTCTCTCATACACAGGCCCACCGTCAGTGACAGAAACACGGCATGGCACTGCCGAGCGCTGAGAGGCCACCGATCTCAACAGGATTACTTGTTTTAAAGAATATGGCAAAACAAATGCTGGAATTAAATGAGCGTGCTTTGAGCTCAGAATTTTTTAAATTATATATTATGCAGAAAAATGTTACTACTCTTACATTGTTTTGCCAATCCGTTGCATATTAACAACATGTGCTACCTTACATACACACACGTGGCCCTGACACAGCAGCCAGCAGAAACGCACGTGGCCATCCTGACTTATGCGTTGGCTGAAAAAGAAATCACGAAAAAAGATGGTCGCCAGCAGTCGAACGCATCTCAATCCCCTTCGCGCCTAGCAATCTGACCATCGCCGCTCCTCTGATTCATGGCTGGAGTGCCTCCTTGCAGCACGTGTCCTGGCCACCGACATCTCCCCAGTGCCCCCACCCTCCCCTCTATCATGCTCCATGCGGCAAGAGGCAGCGGAGGTGCGCAACCTGGTAAAGGTCCGGCAGCAACCCGGGTCGGCGAATCGGCCGTAGAGCTTTCTCTCGTCCGCGCTCGCTTGCAGGAGACGGAGGAAGGCGGACTTGATAGGAACTGCAGCGCCGCCTTCGGTTCCCCGCTAGCCATCGGTATGCGTGCGCAGCTCGCTGTCGTGGTGAGCGCCCGGCAGCAGGTCAGACGATCGATCCCCTCAAGACGGCGACCTCCACGGAAAGATTTGGGGAGTTCGTGAGTTCGTGCGTGGGTGCTCGGAAAGGCGACCAAGCGTGTGAAGCGGGAGGCCAGGCCGGGGGTTGACTCCCTAATTCCTGCGTGGAAAAAACGAAAATCGGGGTGTGTGAAGCGCGAGGCCGGGCGTTGTGCGGGTTTGGAGTACCACGGTCGCATCGCCGTATAATAGTAAAGATATGTATATATATCTCTATCTCTACTATATAAAATTGAGGAACTGGTTCTGTTTCCTCCGGTGGAAGGTTTCGTCCTACATATTTTTCTTGGACCATTTTGCCCTCCCACCAATACGTCATCCGTTTCGTCCAACCCTTCACACGCAGTTGGGCCAGGCCCAACGAGGACGTCCACCGCCACCATTCCTCGCTGAACCCCAAGCCCCACCCTCATCTCGGGTAGGGTTTCATCGCTGCTGCGGCCGGCATTGTCTCCGCAGACACCCTTGCACTGCCTAATGGCCGGCATGGCCTCGCTGCTGTGGCCGGCATGGTCTCCGCAGAAGACCCGGAGCAACCAAACCTTGACGCCACCTGCCTCAAGGAGTCATGTTGAGGATTGAGATGGGCCGCCGAGGAGAGGGAGACGGACACCTCCACTCTATCCTCCCGCGCCCAGCCGCCCTCTCCCCCGCATACGGATCGGATCTCCTCCTCACACTCCCTCCCGCGATCGGATCACTGGAGCTCGGCGACGAGGTGCATCAGGGGTGAAGTTGTACAGGCCTCCTGAGTCCTGACCCCGCCGCCCTCGTGGTCAAGCAGGCCTGCAGTCTGGTCATTGACGAGATCCGCCTCATCGATACCTGGATCGATGCCGACAATCCCCTCCCTGGAAACAAGCCTCATCTGCCCTCGGAGTCCTCCGACGCCGCTGACGAACGAAGAAGTTCATCATCTGCGGCATGATTGCATCGAACCATGTCGTCACTGTTTGTCCATTGCTCTTGGTCAAATACTCGGAGTATGGCGCGTACACGCGCTGTCGAAGAAGACCAAAGACGCGCTGCAGACGGCTGTCTTTTCACCTCCTGACATCCAGACCTGGGCGCTGCGCGCCTCCACACACTAGGAGAACACAAGCCACCTATGTTGTTTCATCAGCGCACCGGAAAAAAGTATCCAGCCGCTGAGTAGTCCACCGGTAAAGGTGCTTCATCAGGTTCCAATTAAAGGTTGACTTTTTTAGCCTCAGATTTCCGAAGTACAAACTTTAGTTTTTTCTATTACACAGACAAATTCAATTAATGACCACACATCTAATATGCTCTGGATTGTTAGGTTGTGCACATAGGTTTGCAACCAGCCATTCTATCATTGCAAGAAGTTGTTTTGGTTGGAGATCATTAGTGTGTTGTTGCAGTACACATTGATTATAGTTTAACACTAATCCTTCGGTAACGATTACTTGCAGTTAGTTATTTATCATTATTATTGTGTTGTTGGACAGAAGTTTTGGGATTGCTACTTATGTGTTTTCCTTAGTGGGGAGACACTACATTGTCTGCACATAAGAGTTTATTCCAGTGAACATGCGAAGATGTGGTGCACCATATTCCATCGTACCGTCTTCACTGATTGGCATGCTCGCTTTTTCTACTAATACGATTACCTCAAAAGTATAGATTTCATACGAAAAAATGTGATCAGGCTGAATAAGGCAATTGTAAATGTCATGACCATTATATCATCTTAGAATTGGTAAAGTATTTGTTAATCATTATTTTAGGGAACTAGCATTTTCCCTATTTGAATGGTACTATTACTGTGTTCTACTATTGATCAGTTTGCTTCTTATACGTTAACTTAAAAGTGTAGATTTCATATTAAAAGGATGTGATCAGGCTGAATCAGGCAATTGTAAATGTTATGAACATTATATCATCCTAGAATTGGTAACGTATTTGTTAATCATTATTTTAGGGAACTAGCATTTTCCCTATTTCAATGGTGTTATTACTGTGTTCTACTATTGATCAATTTGCTTCTTATCTTTCAAAGGGAGGTAGAGAGTTTTGTAGAAGAAAAGTGTGCTAGAAGGGCGCGTAGTGGCTGGAGAGCAGGTTGAAGCGGGAGCGACAGCTGAGTCTCAAGCAACATTGTCGAAAACGTCAAGTTTTGGACACTCCTGAAATTTATACATTCTGAGTTTGCCAATGCTACCAACAATATCATCTTAATTGTATCATTGAATTTAAAGTGTTGCCATATTAAAAGGTTAGCTTATACTCTCTGATGTAGATTCTAATTTTTTTTCTTCACAATCCTGGTCGAATAGGCATCCACAGTAATCCGATTTTCCGACAGCTCGGTACCATTGTACTTTCTACCTGTTTCTGCTCAATAGGAAATGTTCATTATTCACATTCTTTTCTTATTATTCTGTTAGCCTGAGATGAGTGTTCCTTTAGGTTAGGACATGTATGTTCAGCACAAAAGGGAATCATAATTGTGATGGCCATAGTCCAAGAGTCTCAAATTTAAATAATTTGGTGAGTCAGTAGTTCTTTTAAGTTGCATCTATATTTGTGTACTCTATGATGTAACATAGAGCTTGATAATTTTGTAGCTTGGTTTTGTCCTTTATTCAGTAGAAATATTGGCAGCATGATTGCACAGTCAAGAGAAGCATGTAAAAGTTCGCCTTAAGGACCTTTGTGTGAAAAATCATAGTTTAAAATAGCCGGCTATAGCCGGGCTATAGCCCGCTATAGCCTTTCCCCGCATTGTGCGGCTAACTGCATTAGCCCGCTAAAAGGTGTTAAAGTCCTTAAATAGCCGGCTATAGCCAGGCTATAGCCGGGCTATAGCTGTTTGGGGAGGCCGCGGCTATATCCTGTAGCCGGCTATTTTAAACATTGTGAAAAATATGTCGTATCGCATATACTATTTTCCTTTCCAATAAGCTAATAGAGCTACAGGATGACCCCATGCATGCTAATTGTTCTTTAACTCAATTAAAATAGGTATCGTATTCCAACTCGGAGACCACTGTGCTGTCATATTTCTAAGGGCACTTTGCATTTATAATAATCACATAAGGTATCCCGAGATTCTTGCCATCAGCATCCATCAGCATCAGCATCTTCATATAATTAACTGAAAATAATACCTTTTTTTACTTTGTACCTTTAGTTTACGAGTCTCAGCAGTAAGTTAGATTGATTATGAATACTAAATAGACATACCTTGGATTGCGTGAGGAGGTTCTAGCAAAATTCAGTAATGTCAAGAAGGTTGATAAGCTAAAGCTGGCCTTGAGGTAATAGTTCACTCCTACATGAACTCAAGGTGAAGTTTTATCATTACTACAGTAGCTTCAAACTCCATCTCGAGATACCTACACTCTGTAGTATTACTTAGCTATGCAAAATGATTACATGCTGAATATCAGATGTTATTAGTGTTGTTTTGGGATAATTTCCTGTGTGCTTATTGTGATGGCTCTGAATATAGTAAACCAGGTAGAAGCTTCACTGAAATCGTGCGTACCAAAATTAACAAACTGTACATACTTCCGAGTGTATGTATTCCCTTTAGAATCAGATAATATGTTCGTTTTCAGAGCTAAAAGCAGCCAACATAAATTTATGTTTGACATTTTCATGGAATTTGTCTTGTTTTTTACTTATTTTTGTATGATCTGCAAAGAGAAATGAGTGTCATAGAATGATCTATGCACATGATACAACTTGATGAACTTGATGCCCATCTTTTACTCTAACTAGAATGTGTGGTCAGCTAGCTTGAAGTAACAATGTTCCGTAACCAGTTGAACCAATACATGAACCATTTCTTATTAGGCAAGAAGCCTTAACATGGAAAGGACTCCCGACAGTCTCTTGACACTGATAGTTCATCCATCAGGTTGCATGTATGTACTATTTCCCACATGTATGTACCAGAGGGTTGCCATCCCACTTTTCTTCCCCACCGCTTCTCAGGGCTGCTCCTGAGAGCCGCCACCTTAGGCGTAGTTGCGCGGTTGAACTGTTGTCACATCGTCAAATTTCTGTGGAAGCCCCTGCATGCAACCCATCTCAAATCAAGGGAAGTCCATCTTTGCCGTGGAAGAGAATTGATATTTGGTCGCGTGAGTACATGGTAGCAGAGACACAGCTTCCATCTGGGTTAGACGATTCTTTGTTTTTTAGCTCATGTGGTTTTCTTTTTAGTCAACAACGAAGATCTGGAACTTGAACAACGTGGATGGGATAATGCTGTTATTACGTTCGGTATTATCATGTTGTAGTATATTATGATATTCTTGATATATTTTGAATTTTCGTAGTGAGTTGTGAATTTTATATGTGCATTGAGAAATTAAATTTAAGGACCCATAGCAACACACGGGCATAATAACTAGTAGGTTATAAAAGAGAGAAATGCTAGGGAGCAGCGATTTGGCTCCCGGGCGCGAATAGTCCTGCGTAGTGATTGGTCCACTCATGCATAGGGTGTTGTGCCGTTTGATTTTGGTGAAGGAATACATATGGGTAGAAATTTGGTTGCAGGTGCGTGAATCGTATGAGATTCAATAGGCCAGGGGTAGAGAGATGAATGTTGCGTGGGCAGGCCATTCCTGCACCGTCCGTACATAATGCCTCACGAAATTGCATTCTAGTAGTTAACAACTGCAAAAAAGGGAGTGAGTGGTACAGATTTATATCCGACGAGATTTTCCTTTTTGCAGCCTTCTGGTTTGTGGATTGGAACGACGGACGACGGAAAAACATGAGCAACCTCTCTCCCGTATAAAGCAATGGAATTTCTTCACGGCCCGGGGATAATTAAAATCAATCATGTTAGAGCATCTTTATTTGTGATTCCTAAATAAGTGTCGGCAGCAGCGCCTGGATTCAAAATTTTCATACATTAAAATTTAAGTTTTCTTTAAAAAATTCATAAATTTAAGAATAGGGCCGGCCCTTCCACCTTGGCTAGTCCCATACAATCAACCCCCAAAAATTAAAATTTTCTATGAAAAATTCACAAATTTAAGAGCATCTCCACCGGTGGTCTCGATAGTGTCCCTATAGCGATTCGGGGGCCGACCCTGTTTTTGGGCTCACACCGGCGTGTTTCAAAAACCGCCTGCGCAAGTTCGATCTCAATTGAAGCGCCAACAACCCCATGTCGGCCCCTTCGCAAAGAGCGCGAGTCGGATGCGTCGGCGCCTCGCGCCACGGGGGTTTTCACGGGTGGGGCCGCCTTGGCTGCCACATGAACGCACACTACTAGGATATGCTACAAGAACAAAAAAAAAAGAACATGTGTTCTCCTAATCATTTTGCGCAGATCCCGTATATGTTAACTTTCTATTATTTAAGTTTAGAAGATATCAATGTTGATTATGGCTAGCTTTGATTTTTTTTCTTTTGGACATATACCAGCTTGAAGCGGATATTCGCTTTGGCTCATAGGAGCATTTGCTCCCACTATGTGAATCTACATTTCGAAGTGTCAAAAAATTCTAAAGTAAAAATTTTTATGTATATCTACACATTTTATGTTCGTGCACAAGTTTTCAAAAGAAACTAAAAAAATTTGTGGCTCCTGCAAAAAAGATAAATTTTGATGCTATAACATGACTACGTAGGACATTTTTTTATTTTTTGTACACGCCACATAAAATATTGTTTCTCCATGAAAACTTATGCACTAACAAAGAATGTCACGATGTACAACAAAAAAATTATGTCAAAATTGTTTGATATCTTTAAAATTGTTTTTTAATTATTATATATAATGGGAGCATTTGCTCCTATGAGCCAAAACGCCACCTCCAGCTTGAAGCTGTTACTATCCATACTACTCAGGAATACCATAACTGCCTCCAGAGATAACATATGGTACGGTTATGATATTATTTCCACAAGCATGCACATCCAGATACTCTTGTTTTGACAAGCGCTGTTTTTCGGGTTCACGAGGCTTCTGGACAAAGATGGATCCCAGCATCAGCTTTTCACCCAGATGGCATTATCCTTGGAACAGACACACCTGAAGCTATTGTCAAAATTTAGGATGTAAAATGTCAGGTGAGAAAAAAAAATATCACTCAAATTGGCATCCATGCCATGCTCTTCTAATACCTGTACTATTAAATTAAACTAAATCTTTCTATAATATTGGGGAAGTGCATAGTAAATGGATTGGTTGTAGTGTGTTTCCATTTAGTGTTTTACGGTTAATTAGATTCCTTCTCTACATGAGTAATTAAGTAACTGGGATTGTTGAACTTTCATCAGCCCTTTGCCTCTTTGAAATCCAATCAGGTGGATATATAATTTATTGGGAACATATATGCTAACGACGTTTGCATATACAATTTCAGAAAATTGCTACCTATCTAAATTAGTAACCATTTCTCCGGTTCCTAAAATGCAACTTTGATGCACTAAAGGAGGTGATCCAAGATTTAATTGAGTCAGAGAATGAGATTACGGAGGCTAAAAGCATCTCCAGTCGCGTCCCCCAAACCATCCCCAAACCGTGCCGAATTGAGCGTTTGGAGGACGTGTTTCGTTCGTGCCGTGTTTGGGGGACATCGCTCCCTAGCCGCGTCCCCCAAACGGCGCCCCCAAACACTAAAAATACTTTTTTTTGGCATTTTTATTTCAATTTCCACAAACTAATACATAATTGGGAACGTGGTTTACACAAAGATATAGTTTGGAACATGGTTTTCCACAAACTAATACATAGTTTGAACCATGGTGGACACAAATATAAAATTTTGCAAAAAAAACTAAACCTAACTAGGCCGTGTATCGAAGGTTTCCTGTGTTCGCTGCTAAGAACGAACACTCGAGGGCACACCCAGTCACCCAAACTGGAAAATCCAGCGGGAGGATGGTGCCCTTGTTGGTTCTACCGATGATACGAACATCCAGAAACTTCTGTGCACGTATTCATTCGCTGCGAAGAAACAACACTCTTCATCATCAGTCGTCCTCCTCGTCGGTGTTGTCGCCGTGGTAGTCCCGGCGGCAGCGCGTCTCGTCGAAGACCTTGACGCTCATGTCCCTGTCGCCGAAGTAGGAGAACAGGAGGATGAAGCCGGCTTCGAGGCTGTGGTGGCGCGCGAACTTCTCCCAGCCGATGTTGAGGTACATCTTGCCGCGCGCGTCGTAGATCACGTCGACGATCCACTGGTAGTAGCCGCACGAAGCCTCCCGCAGATGCATCGTGCGCGGGCGGTCGTCGCCGGCGACGTACTCGGCGAAGGAGTCCGGCAGCCTCTGGATGCCGCGTGGGTCGCCCTTGAGGACGAGGACGAACTCGAACAGCACGCCCGGCTCCACGTCCATCTCCGACGATGAAGACGACGGCTTGGCAGGCGACGACGAGCGTGCAGCTCTGCCGCGGCCACGACCATGACCACGACGACGACCACGGCCGCGAGCTCGGCCTCCGCCTCTACCAAACATGGCGTCGACTCTTGTTGAGATGGTGGCGGCTAGGGTTGGGGAGAGAGGCGCTAGGGTTTGTGTGTGAGAGGGACGATGAGAGGCGTCCCTTTTTATAGGCCGGAGGGAGGCGGGGGAGCGGTGGCGCTTATTAACGCCGGCACGCAGAGCTAGGCGCGATGAGACGCATTGTTGCGCCTCTGCGGGAACTGCACCGTCGCTGCACGCCAATTACTTCCGTCGCAAGGTAGGCGACGGTTAGGTTAAAATTTATTGTGCCGCTGACGGGTCGGCCCCGCCACTCCCCGCCTCACTTTTCGGTGTGTCTGGCGTCCCCGGTGGGACGGGGACGGGCTCGGGGCGCCGGACACCGTATCGAAAAGCACCGGACAAAATTGGGCTTTGGGAGACGCGGCTGAAACCGTTTTTTGATCCGGCGCGCCCCAAATTGCTTTGGGGGATGATACGTCTCCGACGTATCGATAATTTCTTATGTTCCATGCCACATTATTGATGATATCTACATGTTTTATGCATACTTTATGTCATATTTATGCATTTTCCGGCACTAACCTATTAACGAGATGCCGAAGAGCCGATTCTTGTTGTTTTCTGCTGTTTTTGGTTTCAGAAATCCTAGTAAGGAAATATTCTCGGAATTGGACGAAATCAACGCCCAGGGGCCTATTTTCACACGAAGCTTCCAGAAGACCGAAGGAGAGACGAAGTGGGGCCACGGGGCGCCGCCACACTAGGGCGGCGCGGCCCAGGGGGCCCACGCGGCCCTAGCGTGTGGGGCCCTCGTGTGGCCCCCTGACCTATCTCCTCCGCCTACTTAAAGCCTTCGTCGCGAAACCCCCAGTACCGAGAGCCACGATACGGAAAACCTTCCAGAGACGCCGCCGCCGCCAATCCCATCTCGGGGGATTCAGGAGATCGCCTCCGGCACCCTGCCGGAGAGGGGAATCATCTCCCGGAGGACTCTTCACCGCCATGGTCGCCTCCGGAGTGATGAGTGAGTAGTTCACCCCTGGACTATGGGTCCATAGCAGTAGCTAGATGGTCGTCTTCTCCTAATTGTGCTTCATTGTCGGGTCTTGTGAGCTGCCTAACATGATCAAGATCATCTATCTGTAATGCTATATGTTGTGTTTGTTGGGATCCGATTGATAGAGAATACTATGTTATGTTGATTATCAATCTATTACCTATGTGTTGTTTATGATCTTGCATGCTCTCCGTTATTAGTAGAGGCTCTGGCCAAGTTTTTACTCTTAACTCCAAGAGGGAGTATTTATGCTCGATAGTGGGTTCATGCCTCCATTAAATCTGGGACGGTGATGAAAGTTCTAAGGTTGTGGATGTGCTGTTGCCACTAGGGATAAAACATCGATGCTATGTCCGAGGATGTAGTTGTTGATTACATTACGCACCATACTTAATGCAATTGTCTGTTGTTTGCAACTTAATACTGGAAGGGGTTCGGATGATAACCTGAAGGTGTACTTTTTAGGCATAGATGCATGCTGGATAGCGGTCTATGTACTTTGTCGTAATGCCCAATTAAATCTCACTATACTCATCATATCATGTATGTGCATGGTCATGCCCTCTTTATTTGTCAATTGCCCAACTGTAATTTGTTCACCCAACATGCTTATTCTTATGGGAGAGACGCCTCTAGTGAACTGTGGACCCCGGTCCATTCTTTTAATCGAATACAATCTACTGCAATATTTGTTCTACTGTTTTCTGCAAACAATTGTCATCCACACTATACATCTAATCCTTTGTTACAGCAAGCCGGTGAGATTGACAACCTCACTGTTTCGTTGGGGCAAAGTACTTTGGTTGTGTTGTGCAGGTTCCACGTTGGCGCCGGAATCCCTGGTGTTGCGCCGCACTACATCTCGTCGCCATCAACCTTCAACGTGCTTCTTGGCTCCTACTGGTTCGATAAACCTTGGTTTCTTACTGAGGGAAAACTTGCCGCTGTACGCATCACACCTTCCTCTTGGGGTTCCCAACGGACGCGTGATGTACGCGTATCAAGCAGATTTTCTGGCGCCGTTGCCGGGGAGATCAAGACACGCTGCAAGGGGAGTCTCCACATCCAATCTCTTTACTTTGTTTTTGTCTTGCTTTATTTTATTTACTACTTTGTTTGCTGCACTAAATCAAAATACAAAAAAATTAGTTGTTAGCTTTACTTTATTTACTATCTTGTTTGCAATCTCTATATTAAAAACACAAAAAAATTAGTTACTTGCATTTACTTTATTTAGTTTGCTTTATTTACTATTGCTAAAATGGATACTCCTGAAAATACTAAGTTGTGTGACTTCACAACCACAAATAATAATGATTTATTATGCACACCTATTGCTCCACCTGCTACTACAGCAGAATTCTTTGAAATTAAACGTGCTTTACTGAATCTTGTTATGCGAGAGCAATTTTCTGGTGTTAGTTCTGATGATGCTGCTGCCCATCTCAATAATTTTGTTGAATTGTGTGAAATGCAAAAGTATAAAGATGTAGATGGTGACATTATAAAATTAAATATTTCCTTTCTCATTAAGAGGAAGAGCTAAAGATTGGTTGCTATCTCTGCCTAAGAATAGTATTGATTCATGGACTAAATGCAAGGATGCTTTTATTGGTAGATATTATCCCCCTGCTAAAATTATATCTTTGAGAAGTAGCATAATGAATTTTAAACAATTGGATAATGAGCATGTTGCACAAGCTTGGGAAAGAATGAAATCTTTGGTTAAAAACTGCCCAACCCATGGACTGACTACTTGGATGATCATCCAAACCTTTTATGCAGGACTGAATTTTTCTTCGCGGAACCTATTGGATTCAGCTGCTGGAGGTACCTTTATGTTCATCACTCTTGGCTAAGCAACAAAGCTTCTTGATAATATGATGATTAATTACTCTGAATGGCACACGGAAAGAGCTACACAAGGTAAGAAGGTAAATTCTGTCGAAGAAACCTCTTCCTTGAGTGATAAGATTGATGTTATTATGTCTATGCTTGTGAATGATAGGACTAATGTTGATCCTAATAATGTTCCGTTAGCTTCATTGGTTGCTCAAAAAGAACATGTTGATGTAAACTTCATTAAAAATAATAATTTTAACAACAATGCTTACCGAAACAATTCTAGTAACAGCTATAGGCCATATCCTTATAATAATGGTAACGGCTATGGTAATTCTTATGGGAATTCTTACAACAATAATAGGAACACACCCCCTGGACTTGAAGCCATGCTTAAAGAATTTATTAGTACACAAACTGCTTTTAACAAATCTGTTGAAGAAAAGTTTGGGAAAATTGATATACTTGCTTCTAAAGTCGATAGTCTTGTTGCTGATGTTGATCTTTTGAAATCGAAAGTTATGCCTAATGAAAATCATAATAATAAAATTGTTACTACAGCAAATGCCATCCAAGTTAGAATTAATGAGAATATAAGATTGATGGCCGAATTGCGTGCTAGGTGGGAAAAAGAAGAAAATGCTAAAGAAGATAATATAGCTAAAGTTTGGACTATTACCACCACTAGCAATGCTAATGCTCCACATGTTGCTGCACCTCCTACTATTAATGGTAAAATAATTGGTGTTGGCAATGTTTCCACTTCTAATGCAAAGCGTGAAAAAGCTGCAGAAAGCTTGCTAAAACTACTGAAATTGCCTGTGATAAAACTGCTGAAATTTTTTCCAACATTGGGGACAATGATCCCATTGTTTTAGATTATAATGGTTTGGATTTTGATGATTGCCATATCTCTGAAGTTATAAAGTTCTTACAAAAACTTGCTAAAAGTCCTAATGCTAGTGCTATAAATTTGGCCTTTACAAAACATATTACAAATGCTTTCATAAAAGCTAGAGAAGAGAAATTAGAACGTGAAGCTTCTATTCCTAGGAAGCTAGAGGATGGTTGGGAGCCCATCATTAAGATGAAGATCAATGACTTTGATTGTAATGCTTTATGTGATCTTGGTGCAAGTATTTCCGTTATGCCTAAGAAAATCTATAATATGCTTGACTTGCCACCATTGAAAAATTGTTATTTGGATGTTAATCTTGCTGATAACTCTACAAAGAAACCTTTGGGGAGAGTTGATAATGTTCGCATTACCGTTAACAATAACCTTGTCCCCGTTGATTTTGTTGTCTTGGATATTGAATGCAATGCATCTTGTCCCATTATATTGGGAAGACCTTTTCTTCGAACTGTTGGTGCTATCATTGATATGAAGGAAGGTAATATTAAATATCAATGTCCTCTCAAGAAAGGTATGGAACACTTCCCTAGAAAGAGAATGAAATTACCTTTTGATTCTATCATTAGAACAAATTATGATGTTGATGTTTCGTCTCTTGATAATACTTGATATACACTTTCTGCGCCTAGCTGAAAGGCGTTAAAGAAAAACGCTTATGGGAGACAACCCATGTTTTTACTACTGCACTTTTATTTTATATTTGAGTCTTGGAAGTTGTTACTACTGTAGCAACATATCCTTATCTTAGTTTTGTGCATTGTTGTGCCAAGTAAAGTCGTTGACAGTAAGGTTCATACTAGATTTGGATTACTGCACAGAAATAGATTTCTTTGCTGTCACGAATCTGGGCCTAATTCTCTGTAGGTAACTCAGAAAATTATGCCAATTTACGTGAGTGATCCTCAGATATGTACGCAACTTTCATTCAATTTGAGCATTTTCATTTGAGCAAGTCTGGTGCCTCTTAGAAATTCGTCTTTACGAACTGTTCTGTTTTGACAGATTCTGCCTTTTATTTCGCATTGCCTGTTTTGCTATGCTTGATGGATTTTTCGATTCCATTAACTTTCAGTAGCTTTGTGCAATGTCCAGAAGTGTTAAGAATGATTATGTCACCTCTGAACATGTAAATTTTGATTGTGCACTAACCCTCTAATGAGTTGTTTTGAGTTTGGTGTGGAGGAAGTTTTCAAGGATCAAGAGAGGGAGATGATACAAGATGATCAAGGAGAGTGAAAGCTCTAAGCTTGGGGATGCCCCGGTGGTTCACCCCTGCATATTTCAAGAAGACTCAAGCGTCTAAGCTTGGGGATGCCCAAGGCATCCCCTTCTTCATCGACAACATTATCAGGTTCCTCTAGTGAAACTATATTTTTATTCCATCACATCTTATGCACTTTGCTTGGAGCGTCGGTTTGTTTTTGTTTTTGTTTTGTTTGAATAAAATGGATCCTAGCATTCATTGTGTGGGAGAGAGACACGCTCCGCTGTTGCATATGGACAAATATGTCCTTAGGCTTTACTCATAGTATTCATGGCGAAGGTTGAATCTTCTTCGTTAAATTGTTATATGGTTGGAATCGGAAAATGCTACATGTAGTAATTCTAAAATGTCTTGGATAATGTGATACTTGGCAATTTTTGTGCTCATGTTTAAGCTCTTGCATCATATACTTTGCACCTATTAATGAAGAAATACATAGAGCTTGCTAAAATTTGGTTTGCATAATTGGTCTCTCTAAGGTCTAGATAATTTCTAGTATTGGGTTGAACAACAAGGAAGACGGTGTAGAGTCTTATAATGTTTACAATGTGTCTTTTATGTGAGTTTTGCTGCACCGGTTCATCCTTGTGTTTGTTTCAAATAACCTTGCTAGCCTAAACCTTGTATCGAGAGGGAATACTTCTCATGCATCCAAAATCCTTGAGCCAACCACTATGCCATTTGTGTCCACCATACCTACCTACTACATGGTATTTCTCCGCCATTCCAAAGTAAATTGCTTGAGTGCTACCTTTAAAATCTCTATCCTTTACCTTTACAATATATAGCTCATGGGACAAATAGCCTAAAAACAAATGTGGTATTGAATATGTACTTATGCACTTTATCTCTTATTAAGTTGCTTGTTGTGCGATAACCATGTTCCTGGGGACGCCATCAACTACTCTTTGTTGAATATCATGTGAGTTGCTATGCATGTCCGTCTTGTCTGAAGTAAGGGAGATTTACCACTAGAATGGTTAGAGCATGCATAATGCTAGAGAAGAACATTGGGCCGCTAACTAAAGCCATGATCCATGGTGGAAGTTTCAGTTTTGGACAAATATCCTCAATCTCATATGAGAAAATTAATAATTGTTGAATGCTTAAGCATTAAAGAGGAGTCCGTTATCTGTTGTCTATGTTGTCCCGGTATGGATGTCTAAGTTGAGAATAATCAATAGCGAGAAATCCAATGCGAGCTTTCTCCTTAGACCTTTGTACAGGCGGCATAGAGGTACCCCTTTGTGACACTTGGTTAAAACATATGTATTGCGATGATAATCCATGTAATCCAAGCTAATTAGGACAAGGTGCGGGCACTATTAGTATACTATGCATGAGGCTTGCAACTTGTAGGATATAATTTACATAACACATATGCTTTATTACTACCGTTGACAAAATTGTTTCTTGTTTTCAAAACCAAAGCTCTAGCACAAATAAAGCAATCAATGCTTCCCTCTACGAAGGGCCTTTCTTTTACTTTTATGTTGAGTCAGTTCACCTATTTCTCTCCACCTCAAGAAGCAAACACTTGTGTGAACTGTGCATTGATTCCTACATACTTGCATATTGCACTTGTTATATTACTTTGCATTGACAACTATCCATGAGATATACATGTTACAAGTTGAAAGCAACCGCTGAAACTTAATCTTCCTTTGTGTTGCTTCGATACCTTTACTTTGAATTATTGCTTTATGAGTTAACTCTTATGCAAGACTTATTGATGCTTGTCTTGAAAGTACTATTCATGAAAAGTCTTTGCTATATGATTCATTTGTTTACTCATGTCATTCACCATTATTTTGATCGCTGCATTCATTACATATGCTTACAATAGTATGATCAAGGTTATGATGGCATGTCACTCCAGAAATTATCTTTGTTATCGTTTACCTGCTCGGGACGACGAGAACTAAGCAGGGATGCTGATACGTCTCCGACGTATCGATAATTTCTTATGTTCCATGCCACATTATTGATGATATCTACATGTTTTATGCATACTTTATGTCATATTTATGCATTTTCCGGCACTAACCTATTAACGAGATGCCGAAGAGCCAGTTGTTGTTTTCTGCTGTTTTTGGTTTCAGAAATCCTAGTAAGGAAATATTCTCGGAATTGGACGAAATCAACGCCCAGGGGCCTATTTTCACACGAAGCTTCCAGAAGACCGAAGGAGAGACGAAGTGGGGCCATGGGGCGCCGCCACACTAGGGCGGCGCGGCCCTAGCGTGTGGGGCCCTCGTGTGGCCCCCTGACCTATCTCCTCCGCCTACTTAAAGCCTTCGTCGCGAAACCCCCAGTACCGAGAGCCACGATACGGAAAACCTTCCAGAGACGCCGCCGCCGCCAATCCTATCTCGGGGGATTCAGGAGATCGCCTCCGGCACCCTGCCTGAGAGGGGAATCATCTCCCGGAGGACTCTTCACCGCCATGGTCGCCTCCGGAGTGATGAGTGAGTAGTTCACCCCTGGACTATGGGTCCATAGCAGTAGCTAGATGGTCGTCTTCTCCTAATTGTGCTTCATTGTCGGGTCTTGTGAGCTGCCTAACATGATCAAGATCATCTATCTGTAATGCTATATGTGTAGGATAATGTTGCATAGAAAACAAAAAATTTCCTATCGCGAACACGCAATCCAAGCCAAGATGCAATCTAGAAGACGGTAGCAACGAGGGGATGATCAAGACTAACCCTTGAAGAGATTCCAAAGCCTATAAGAGTAGGCTCTTATTGCTGCGGTAGACGATCACTTGCCACTTGCAAAAGCGCGTAGAAGATCTTGATCACGATCGGTTCCGGCGCCACGAACGGGCAGCACCTCCGTACTCGGTCACACGTTCGGTTGTTGATGAAGACGACGTCCACCTCCCGTTCCAGCGGGCAGCGGAAGTAGTAGCTCCTCTTGAATCCGACAGCACGACGGCATGGTGTCGGTGGCGGTGAAGAAGTCCGGCGGAGCTTCGCTAAGCTACGCGGGAGATATGGAGGAGAGGGGGGCGGCTAGGGTTTGGGAGGGGGTGGCTGGCCACTCAAGGGGGGCGGCCAAGCTATGGTCTTGGGGTGGCCGGCCCCCTCCCTTGGCCCCTCATTATATAGGTGGATCCCCAAGTGTTGGTGTCCAAGTCTTCGAATAAGACCCGAACCAAAAACCTTCCATAAGAGGGGGAAACCTAGCCCATCTAGGACTCCCACCAAAGGTGGGGTTTCCACCTCCCATATGGGGGGGTGGCCGGCCCCCTAAGGGGGAGTCCACTTGGGACTCCTCCCCCACTAGGGCTGGCCGGCCATGGAGGTGGAGTCCCATGTGGACTCCACCTTCCTTGGTGGTTTCTTCCGGACTTTTCTAGAACCTTCTAGAACCTTCCATAGAACCTTCCGCGACATTTTAATTCACATAAAATGACATCCTATATATGAATCTTATTCTCCGGACCATTCAGGAACTCCTCGTGATGTCCGGGATCTCATCCGGGACTCCGAACAAATATTCGAACTCCATTCCATATTCAAGTACTACCATTTCAACATCCAACTTTAAGTGTGTCACCCTACGGTTCGTGAACTATGCGGACATGGTTGAGTACTCACTCCGACCAATAACCAATAGCGGGATCTGGAGATCCATAATGGCTCCCACATATTCAACGATGACTTTAGTGATCGAATGAACCATTCACATACAATACCAATTCCCTTTGTCTCGCGATATTTTACTTGTCCGAGGTTTGATCTTCGGTATCACTCTATACCTTGTTCAACCTCGTCTCCTGACAAGTACTCTTTACTCGTACCGTGGTATTTGATCTCTTATTAACTCATTCATATGCTTGCAAGACATTAGACGACATTCCACCGAGAGGGCCCCGTAGTATATCTATCCGTCATCGGGATGGACAAATCCCACTGTTGATCCATATGCCTCAACTCATACTTTCCGGATACTTAATCCCACCTTTATAGCCACCCATTTACGCAGTGGTGTTTGGTGTAATCAAAGTACCTTTCCGGTATAAGTGATTTACATGATCTCATGGTCATAAGGACTAGGTAACTATGTATCGAAAGCTTATAGCAAATAACTTAATGATGAGATCTTATGCTACGCTTAATTGGGTGTGTCCATTACATCATTCATACAATGATATAACCTTGTTATTAATAACATCCAATGTTCATGATTATGAAACTAATCATCCATTAATCAACAAGCTAGTTTAAGAGGCATACTAGGGACTCCTTGTTGTCTACATATCACACATGTACTAATGTTTCGGTTAATACAATTATAGCATGATATATAAACATTTATCATAAACATAAAGATATAAATAATAACCACTTTATTATTGCCTCTAGGGCATATCTCCTTCAGTCTCCCACTTGCACTAGAGTCAATAATCTAGTTTACATTTGTAAAGATATAACACCTTGGCCTTCTGGTGCTTTATCATGTTTTGCTCACGGGAGAGGTTTTAGTCAACGGATCTGACATGCTCAGAAACGTATGTATTCTGTAATTCATTTGTGTCTCAACGCATCACTCATTTCCAAATGAGTCGGCATTAAATATGTTTGATCTTCTGGTGGAACCTTAATTCCGCGGTCTGAAATATGTCACTAATATTGTCACACACAATATAGCTTCAAAGTTACGACTGTCGGAACTACACCAAGTTCTCAAAGAACCTCTTGACTTTAACATCCTTTGTCATTGTCAAAACAATGACATACTCTGCCTTCTTTTGTAGAATCCGTCATAATATTTAGAACTCTTCTAAATCTAGCATAGACAACTTCTAGCTCATTGTGCTACCTTTCAAAACAACACTTAGTCTAATTTGAGATTGAAATTTTATTTTCATATGTGATAGAACAAATATCGGTGCAACATCTTACAGCGATTTGTTTGTCATTTCTCCATACAAAACTATATATATATATATATATATATATATATATATATATATTCTTGGTTCTTCTTAAGTACTTCAAGAATATTCTTACTGTTTTTCAATGATCATCTCATGAATCATTCTGGTATATGCTCATAACATTTTAGAGCACAAGATATCTGATTGTGTACATATTATTCGTGATCTAAAATCACTCATGTGTTTTTACTCATTGAGTGTCAGATACACTCAAGTCTTGTTAAAACTTCACATGACAAGAACATCTTCTTAATATTTCTATATTGAACTATTTCAATATCCATTCTATGTACTTTGACTTAAACTTATTTTGTGTTTCAATCCATCTTCATAGATTTTGACACTAAATATGTTTCAGTCCATATCCTTTCATTGAAGTTTAATTTTCAATGAAACCTTTTAATCAAGTATATAATTACATCATTTATAACCAACTATATGTCATCTACATAAGTATTATAAATATGTCTCAGCGCTCCCACTTAATTTCTTGCAAATGCAAACCTCTTCATCGTCTTTGATGAAATCAAAAAACTCTTTGACTATTTCATCTTGGTGAAGATTCCAACTCCGTGATACTTACTTCATCCAATTGAAGTTCGTATACCTATCTAGTATTCTACGGACTAGCAAAACAATTGGTTGTATCTTGTATACATACTTCTGTTAAGTAGTGTATTTTGCCATCCTACTAGCATATCTCATAAAAGAAATATGTAGTGATTACTAGAATAATCCACATAGACTATAAGCATTGCTACGAAGATCTAATCTTATCGTAGTCAACTCTTTGAACTTTGTCGTAAACAACTTTTCGACAAGTTGAGCTTCTTCAAGGATATTTCATCCAAGTCCATCAATTTCATAGATCCATTTACTTTCAAAAAGTATTCATCTATCTTGGATTTCATGGCGTATAGCCATTTTAACGGAGTCAGGGCCCATCATAACTTCTTTGTTTGTAGTTGGTTTATTATTGTTCAAAATCAATCCTTTGTCCACAAATCATTTATTTGATCACAAAGTAAACCATACCTACAAGGTTCAATATGTACTTCGATCTCCATGGCTAAAACACTTTGTAGTCATGGGAGCCATAATCGTCGTAGCCGCTTCCGAAACCAATTCCGATGCTGCGCTACTCTGATCATTATGCTCAGGTTCATAAACCTTATCAAATTATATTGTCCTCCCACTCAAAAACTTCACTAGAAACAATTTCTTGGAAATAAGAAACATTGACAAACACTTTTGTCTTTGTCTCGTGGGAAGAATTCCCAATTAAATCTCTGGGATAACCAACAAAGACATTCATCCGATTTTGGTTGAAAACTCTTAGACCAAAATTTAAAGAAAGGACTATTAAGGTTTATACCCATGCCATAACTCGTATGGTGTCATTTCAACGGATCATGATGATGCTCTATTCAGTGTAAAAGCGGTAGTCACTAAAGCATAATTCACAAAAATATAATGGCGTCTAATATTTTATCTCATCATTAATCCAACAAGGTTTGGATACATATCTCGGATACTATATCATCATTATGATACTCCAAGAAATGTGAGTTGTAGAACAATTTCATAACTCTCTTAGATGTTCGCTAAAACTCGTAATTCAAATATTTCCACCATGATCCAATCATAGATATTTGACTTTTCTATTACGATGATTTCTACTTCATGCTGAAATTTATTTGAATCTATTCAAATGTTTCAAACTTCTTCCTTATCGAATATATCCACATATATATATTCAATTCATTGTTGGAAGTTTTCATGAAGTAGAAGAATCTCCCGCACACAACTATGCTCAGTGAACCACATACATCATTATGTATTTTTCACAAAGTTTGTTGTCCGTTCAACTCTTGGCCTATGAACGGTATTTTAATCATTCTCTTTAGAAAAGATTTGCAAGCGCCAAATGATTCAAAAATCAAATGACTCCAAAAATCCATTTACATGGAGTTCTTTCATGCGTTCCTTTCTAACATGACCTAAATAGCGGTTCCACAAATAAGTGGAATTTAAATTATTTGCCTTATGGCATTTTAGCGTCAGTGTTATGTATGTGTGTTTCACCATTAAGATTTATAATAACTTATCCATCATACATGGAGTAATGTCATAATTTGAACAACTCATTGTTTTCATTTGACCAGAGCAAAATAACAATTATTAAGTTCTTTATTATAAATTCTAAGGGCTAGATAGAATGCCAACGACGAACATAATAACACTTTATTTTGTTCCAGACGTGTATTCCTATCATATTCCTTGTCAGTCACTTAGGCCATTGTATTGTTGTATTGTGTTGTTTTGTATGACACTTCATACCAACCAATATAGTACTAATACCCAAGAATTTCATAGTGTGACCTAACTAGGAATACAACCATAACATGTATATCATTTATATACACACAGGCTAGACTTTTCTAGTCTTTTCTTTCTTCTGCCAAAATATCTTTTGCAGTTTCTCTTTTAGTTTTCCTCATTATTCAGAAAAACACTTCAACATCAATAACTTCTAGGTTTGTTGGTCTAATACCAATAACCTTGAGGTTCTTATTTTTGAAGTTGATCATCATATGACAAGTGTTCTAGATTTCACTATTAGTAACTTTGTAATACGATGAACAATTTCACTCATAATTTTATCCATCAATTCATGACAACTTTCTGAGACCATGTCTGTACATGCTAGGCTCATAAAGTTTAACCTTAGTATTCGCATGTGCAAATCTGGCTTGCACCCGTTGTATGCACACGTAGAATCTATCACACCCGATCATCACGTGATGCTTCGATACGACGAGTCTTAGCAACGGTGCATACTAAGGATGATAACTTCATGGATATGCGAATATCGTTAGTGCCCCAATAGTTGGAGGATTGTGACGTCTGGCGTCTTCAACCTTCATACATTCCCATAAAACTTATGAGTTTATGTAGTCTCACCAAATTATATTCTATCATCTTGCAATAAGGTCTTAGATATCACATATATCTCATACCTTGATTATTTCTGAAAACTAAATTTTCAGCTCCTTACGTTTCAAACAGATTTGAACTTCAAGTTTCTCGGAGACAAGATAACTTTAGGTACTAATTGAAACCATAGCTTATTGAATCAACAATATGAGGTTTACTAAAAGTTTGCAATAGGACTTAATCAATTCTTGATTCTTTAACAATACGGTACCAATCCGTAAAGTTTCTTGTCAGATTTTAACAGTATTTCTATCTCAAGAACAAGACTAGCGCATAGTAGAAAACGGATGCCAATACTACAAAATTAATTCAAAATACTACTAAGACTATGTTTATGATAATTAGTTCATGTTCTAATCTAATTACTAATGAACTCCCACTTAATACAACATCCCTCATAGTTGTTAAGTGGTACACGATCCAAATCCACTACACCAAAACCGATCATCACGTGAGATGATGTAGCTTCAATGGTGAACATCAACATGTTGATCATATCATCCATATGACTCGTGTTCAACCTTTCGGTTTCCGTTGTCCCGAGGCCATGTCTGTACATGCTAGGCTCGTCAAGCAAACCCAAGTATTCCGCGTGTGCAACATGGCTTACACCCGTTGTATGTGAACGTTGAATCTATCACATCCGATCATCACGAGATGCTTGAAACGACAATGACTGTTACAACGGTGCATACGAGGGGAGAACACTTTATTATCTTGATATTAAAGTGAGGGATCATCTTATAATGCTACCATCGCGATCTAAGCAAAATAAGATGCATAAAAGGATTAACATCACATGCAGTTCATATGTGATATGATATGGCCCTTTAGTCTTTGTGCCTTCGATCTTCATCTTCAAAGCACGGACATGATCTCCATCATCAACGGGCATGATCTCCATCATCGTCGGCGTAGCGTCAAGGTTCATGGCGCCGTCTTCATGGTTGTTCACCTTATGTAGCAACTATTACAACTACTTTGAAATACTACTCAACATGAAATTTAAAGACAACCATAAGGCTCCTGCCGGTTGCCACAATACAATAATGATCATCTCATACATATTCATCATCACATTATGGCCATATCACATCACCAAACCCTGCAAAAACAAGTTAGACGTCTCTAATTTGGTTTGCATATTTTACGTGGTTTAGGGTTTTCGAGAGAGATCTAATCTACCTACGAACATGAACCACAACGGTGATACTAATGTTGTCAATAGAAGAGTAAATTGAATCTTCACTATAGTAGGAGAGACAGACACCCGCAAAGCCTCTTATGCAATACAAGTTGCATGTCAAACGAGGAACAAGTCTCATGAACGCGGTCATGTAAAGTTAGTCCGGGCCGCTTCATCCCACTATGCCACAAAGATGCAAAGTACTCAAACTAAAGATAACAAGAGCATCAACGCCCACAAAACCATTGTGTTCTACTCGTGCAACCATCTATGCATAGACACGGCTCTGATACCACTGTAGGATAACGTTGCATAGAAAACAAAAATTTTCCTATCGCGAACACGCAATCCAAGCCAAGATGCAATCTAGAAGACGGTAGCAACGAGGGGATGATCAAGACTAACCCTTGAAGAGATTCCAAAGCCTATAAGAGTAGGCTCTTATTGCTGCGGTAGACGATCACTTGCCGCTTGCAAAAGCGCGTAGAAGATCTTGATCACGATCGGTTAGGCGCCACGAGCAGGCGGCACCTCCGTACTCGGTCACACGTTCGGTTGTTGATGAAGATGACGTCCACCTCCCGTTCCAGCGGGCAGCGGAAGTAGTAGCTCCTCTTGAATCCGACAGCACGACGGCGTGGTGTCGGTGGCGGTGAAGAAGTCCGGCGGAGCTTCGCTAAGCTACGCGGGAGATATGGAGGAGAGGGGGGCGGCTAGGGTTTGGGAGGGGGTGGCTGGCCACTCAAGGGGGGCGGCCAAGCTATGGTCTTGGGGTGGCCGGCCCCCTCCCTTGGCCCCTCATTATATAGGTGGATCCCAAGTGTTGGTGTCCAAGTCTTCGAATAAGACCCGAACCAAAAACCTTCCATAAGAGGGGGAAACCTAGCCCATCTAGGACTCCCACCAAAGGTGGGGTTTCCACCTCCCATATGGGGGGGTGGCCGGCCCCCTAAGGGGGAGTCCACTTGGGACTCCTCCCCCACTAGGGCTGGCCGGCCATGGAGGTGGAGTCCCATGTGGACTCCACCTTCCTTGGTGGTTTCTTCCGGACTTTTCTAGAACCTTCTAGAACCTTCCATAGAACCTTCCGCGACATTTTAATTCACATAAAATGACATCCTATATATGAATCTTATTCTCCGGACCATTCCGGAACTCCTCGTGATGTCCAGGATCTCATCCGGGACTCCGAACAAATATTCGAACTCCATTCCATATTCAAGTACTACCATTTCAACATCCAACTTTAAGTGTGTCACCCTACGGTTCGTGAACTATGCGGACATGGTTGAGTACTCACTCCGACCAATAACCAATAGCGGGATCTGGAGATCCATAATGGCTCCCACATATTCAACGATGACTTTAGTGATCGAATGAACCATTCACATACAATACCAATTCCCTTTGTCTCGCGATATTTTACTTGTCCGAGGTTTGATCTTCGGTATCACTCTATACCTTGTTCAACCTCGTCTCCTGACAAGTACTCTTTACTAAATGCCGTGGTATGTGGTCTCTTATGAACTCATTCATATGCTTGCAAGACATTAGACGACATTCCACCGAGAGGGCCCAGAGTATATCTATCCGTCATCGGGATGGACAAATCCCACTGTTGATCCATATGCCTCAACTCATACTTTCCGGATACTTAATCCCACCTTTATAGCCACCCATTTACGCAGTGGTGTTTGGTGTAATCAAAGTACCTTTCCGGTATAAGTGATTTACATGATCTCATGGTCATAAGGACTAGGTAACTATGTATCGAAAGCTTATAGCAAATAACTTAATGACGAGATCTTATGCTACGCTTAATTGGGTGTGTCCATTACATCATTCATACAATGATATAACCTTGTTATTAATAACATCCAATGTTCATGATTATGAAACTAATCATCCATTAATCAACAAGCTAGTTTAAGAGGCATACTAGGGACTCCTTGTTGTCTACATATCACACATGTACTAATGTTTCGGTTAATACAATTATAGCATGATATATAAACATTTATCATAAACATAAAGATATAAATAATAACCACTTTATTATTGCCTCTAGGGCATATCTCCTTCAATATGTTGTGTTTGTTGGGATCCGATGGATAGAGAATACTATGTTATGTTGATTATCAATCTATTACCTATGTGTTGTTTATGATCTTGTATGCTCTCCGTTATTAGTAGAGGCTCTGGCCAAGTTTTTACTCTTAACTCCAAGAGGGAGTATTTATGCTCGATAGTGGGTTCATGCCTCCATTAAATGCAGGACGTGTGAAACTTCTAAGGTTGTGGATGTGCTGTTGCCACTAGGGATAAAACATTGATGCTATGTCCGAGGATGTAGTTATTGATTACATTACGCACCATACTTAATGCAATTGTCTGTTGTTTGCAACTTAATACTGGAAGGGGTTCGGATGATAACCTGAAGGTGGACTTTTTAGGCATAGATGCATGCTGGATAGCGGTCTATGTACTTTGTCGTAATGCCCAATTAAATCTCACAATACTCATCATATCATGTATGTGCATTGTCATGCCCTCTCTATTTGTCAATTGCCTGACTGTAATTTGTTCACCCAACATGCTATTTATCTTATGGGAGAGACACCTCTAGTGAACTGTGGACCCCGGTCCTATTCTTTACATCGCATACAATCTACTGCAATACTTGTTCTTTACTGTTTTCTGCAAACAATCATCTTCCACACAATACGGTTAATCCTTTGTTACAGCAAGCCGGTGAGATTGACAACCTTACTGTTTCGTTGGGGCAAAGTACTTTGGTTGTGTTGTGCAGGTTCCACGTTGGCGCCGGAATCCCTGGTGTTGCACCGCACTACATCTCGCCGCCATCAACCTTCAACGTGCTTCTTGGCTCCTACTGGTTCGATAAACATTGGTTTCTTACTGAGGGAAAACTTGCCGCTGTACGCATCACACCTTCCTCTTGGGGTTCCCAACGGACGCGTGTTGTACGCGTATCAGGGGACGCTTTGGGGGACGCAACTGGAGATGCTCTAAGACCACAAAATGGAGGAGCTCAACTGCTCGGGCCTGGATGACACCACCGAGGAATAACCTGAGCCACTATTCACAAAGAGGAGGAGCTTGACTGGTCGGACCAAGAGGATGTTGGATAACGTTGCATAGAAAACAAAAATTTTCCTACCGCGAACACGCAATCCAAGCCAAGATGCAATCTAGAAGACGGTAGCAACGAGGGGGTATCGAGTCTCACCCTTGAAGAGATTCCAAAGCCTACAAGAGGAGGCTCTTGGTTCTGCGGTAGACGTTCACTTGCCGCTTGCAAAAGCGCGTAGAAGATCTTGATCACGATCGGTTCCGGCGCCACGAACGGGCAGCACCTCCGTACTCGGTCACACGTTCGGTTGTTGATGAAGACGACATCCACCTCCCGTTCCAGCGGGCAGCGGAAGTAGTAGCTCCTCTTGAATCCGACAGCACGACGGCGTGGTGTCGGTGGTGGTGGAGAAGTCCGGCGGAGCTTCGCTAAAGCTACGCGGGAGTTATGGAGGAGAGGGGGCGGCTAGGGTTTGGGAGGGGGTGGCCGGCCACTTCAAGGGGGGCGGCCAGCTTGTGGTCTTGGGGTGGCCGGCCCCCTCCCTTGGCCCCTCATTATATAGGTGGATCCCCAAGAGTTGGTCTCCAAGTCTTCGAATAAGACCCGAACCAAAAACCTTCCATATGGAGGGGAAACCTAGCCAAGCTAGGACTCCCACTAGAGGTGGGAGTTCCACCTCCCATATGGGGGGGTGGCCGGCCCCCTAAGGGGGAGTCCACTTGGGACTCCTCCCCCACTAGGGTTGACCGGCCATGGAGGTGGAGTCCCATGTGGACTCCACCTTCCTTGGTGGTTTCTTCCGGACTTTTCTAGAACCTTCTAGAACCTTCCATAGAACCTTCCGTGACATTTTAATTCACATAAAATGACATCCTATATATGAATCTTATTCTCTCTGGACCATTCCTAACTCCTCGTGATGTCCGGGATCTCATCCAGGACTCCGAACAAATATTCGAACTCCATTCCATATTCAAGTACTACCATTTCAACATCCAACTTTAAGTGTGTCACCCTACGGTTCGTGAACTATGCGGACATGGTTGAGTACTCACTCCGTCCAATAACCAATAGCGGGATCTGGAGATCCATAATGGCTCCCACATATTCAACGATGACTTTAGTGATCGAATGAACCATTCACATACAATACCAATTCCCTTTGTCACGCGATATTTTACTTGTCCGAGGTTTGATCTTCGGTATCACTCTATACCTTGTTCAACCTCGTCTCATGACAAGTACTATATACTCGAACCGTGCTATGTGTTCTCTTATGAAATCAAACATATCATTGCAAGACATTACACTACATTCCACCGAGAGGGCCCCGGAGTATATCTATCCGTCATCGGGATGGACAAATCCCACTGTTGATCCATATGCCTCAACTCATACTTTCCGGATACTTAATCCCACCTTTATAGCCACCCATTTACGCAGTGGTGTTTGGTGTAATCAAAGTACCTTTCCGGTATAAGTGATTTACATGATCTCATGGTCATAAGGACTTAGGTAACTATGTATCGAAAGCTTATAGCAAATAACTTAATGACGAGATCTTATGCTACGCTTAATTGGGTGTGTCCATTACATCATTCATATAATGATATAACCTTGTTATTAATAACATCCAATGTTCATGATTATGAAACTAATCATCCATTAACCAACAAGCTAGTTTAACAGGCATACTAGGGACTTCTTGTTGTCTACATATCACACATGTACTAATGTTTCGGTTAATACAATTATAGCATGATATATAAACATTTATCATAAACATAAAGATATAAATAATAACCACTTTATTATTGCCTCTAGGGCATATCTCCTTCAGTCTCCCACTTGCACTAGAGTCAATAATCTAGATTACATTGTAATATACCTAACACCCATGGCATTCTTGTGTTGGTCATGCTTTGCCCTAGGGAGAGCTTTAGTCAACGGATCTGCTACATTCAGATCAGTGTGTACTTTGCAAATCTTTACTTCTCCATCTTCGATGTACTCGCGAATCGAGTGGTAACGCAGCTTGATATGCTTCCCTCTTGTGTGACCTTGGCTCTTGTGCATTGGCGATGGCACCCATGTTATCACAAGAATGATTAATGGGTCCAATGCACTAGGAACCACACCGAGCTCTACAATGAACCTCTTCATCCATACCGCTTCGATGAAGCCTCTGAAGCCGCTATGTACTCTGATTCTGTTGAAGACTTCGCCACCGTGCAATCGCTTCGAGCTTGCCCAACTGCATCAGACACCATTCAATATAAACACGTACCCAGATTGTGACTTAGAGTCATCAGGATCAGTGTTCCAACTTGCATCGGTGTAACCGTTTACAACGAGCTCTTGGTCACCTCCATAACAAAGAAACATATCCTTAGTTCTTTTCAAGTACTTCAGGATATTCTTGACCGCTGTCCAGTGTTCCATTCCTGGATCACTTTGATATCTGCTAGTCAAACTAACAGCATGTGCTATATCCGGTCTAGTACATAGCATGGCATACATGATAGATCCTACTGCCGAGGCATAGGGGATATTACTCATCCTTTCTCTTTCTTCTGCCGTAGCCGGTCCTTGAGTCTTACTCAATACCTTGCACAGTAACATAGGTAAGAACCCTTTCTTACTTTCTTCCATTCTAAACTTCTTTAGAATCTTGTCCAGATATGTACTCTGTGATAGCCCTATTAGGCGTCTTGATCTATCTCTATAAATCTTGATGCCTAATATATACGATGCTTCACCAAGGTCTTTCATTGAAAAACTATTATTCAAATAACCTTTAACACTGCTTAATAGTTCTATATCATTCCTGATCAATAATATGTCATCTACATATAATATCAGGAATGCTACAGAGCTCCCACTCATTTTCTTGTAAATATAGGCCTCTCCATGACACTGTATAAACCCGAAGTCTTTGATCACCTTATCAAAGCGTCGGTTCCAACTCCTTGATGCTTGCTTCAGTCCATAGATTGAACGCTGAAGTTTGCATACTTTGTCAGCATTTTTAGGATCGACAAAACCTTTGGGTTGTACCATATACAACTCTTCCTCAATGTCTCCATTAAGGAATGCCGTTTTGACATCCATCTGCCAAATCTCATAATCAAAAAATGCAGCTATTGCTAACAAAATCCTCACAGATTTTAGCTTCGCTACAGGTGAGAAAGTCTCATCGTAGTCAACTCCTTGAATTTGTCGAAAACCCTTTGCGACAAGTCGAGCTTTATAGACAGTAATATTACCATCAGCATCTGTTTTTCTCTTGAAGATCCATTTATTTTCGACAGCCTTTCGGCTATCCGGTAAGTCTACCAAAGTCCATACTTTGTTATCATACATGGATCCCATTTCGGATTTCATGGCTTCTTGCCATTTGTTGGAATCTGGGCTCATCATCGCTTCTTCATACGTCGCAGGGTCCTCATCATTGTTATCCACAATCATGACATTTAGACAAGGATCATACCAATCAGGAGTGGTACGTTCCCTTGTCGATCTGCGAGGTTCAGTAGTTTCCTCGTTCGAAGTTTCATGATCATTATCATTAGCTTCCTCTGTTTGCCGGTGTAGGCGGTACAGGTACAACTTCCGTCTTGCGCTACTCTGATCAACGAGTATAGATTCATCAATCTCATCGAGTTCTACTTTTCTTCCAGTCACTTCTTTAGTGAGAAATTCTTTCTCAAGAAAGGTTCCGTTCTTAGCAACAAAGATTTTGCCTTCGGATCTGTGATAGAAAGTGTACCCTATAGTTTCCTTAGGGTATCCTATGAAGACACATTTCTCCACTTTGGGTTCTAGCTTGTCCGGTTGTAACTTCTTTACATAGGCTTCGCAACCCCAAACTTTCAGGAACGACAGCTTAGGTTTCTTATTAAACCATAATTCATACGGTGTCGTTTCTACGGATTTTGATGGTGCTCTATTTAAAGTGAATGCGGCCGTCTCTAATGCATAACTCCAAAATGATAACGGCAAATCAGTAAGAGACATCATAGAACGAACCATATCTAAGAGAGTTCGATTACGACGTTCGGACACACCGTTACGTTGAGGTGTTCCTGGCGGTGTCAATTGTGAAAGTATTCCGCATTTCTTTAAATGCATGCCAAACTCATAACTCAGATATTCACCTTCACGATCAGATCGTAGAAATTTAATCTTCTTGTTACGTTGATTTTCTACTTCACTTTGAAATTCCTTAAACTTCTCGAAAGTTTCGGATTTATGTTTCATGAAATAGATATACCCAT
Organism: Lolium perenne; assembly: GCF_019359855.2. NCBI lineage: Eukaryota > Viridiplantae > Streptophyta > Magnoliopsida > Poales > Poaceae > Lolium > Lolium perenne. Next base: position 279,263,726 of record NC_067250.2, read on the forward strand.
ATCTACTCAGATCATCTGTGAAGGTTAGAACATAACGATAACCACCGCGCGATGCTACGCTCATTGGTCCACATACATTGGTATGTATGATTTCCAATAAGTCAGTAGCTCGCTCCATCATACCAGAAAATGGAGTCTTTGTCATTTTTCCCATTAGACATGCTTCGCATCTATCAAGTGACTCAAAGTCAAGTGATTCAAGTAATCCATCAGTATGGAGTTTCTTCATGCGTTTCACTCCAATATGACCAAGACGACGATTACCACATATAAGTAGAATTATCATTCAATTTAATTCGCTTAGCATCAATGTTATGTATATGCGTATCACTACTATCGAGATCTAACAGAAATAAGCCATTCTTTTGTGGTGCTCGACCATAAAAGATATTATTCATAAAAATAGAATAACCATTATTCTCAGACTTGAATGAATAACCGTCTTGCATTAAACAAGATCCAGATATAATGTTCATGCTTAACGCAGGTACATAATAGCAATTATTTAGGCTTAAAACTAATCCCGAAGGTAGATGTAGAGGAAGTGTGCCGACTGCGATCACATTGACCTTGGATCCGTTTCCAACGCGCATCGTCACTTCATCCTTCAGCAGTTGTCGTTTATTCTTTAGTTCCTGTTTCGAGTTACAAATATGAGCAACCGAACCAGTATCAAATACCCAGTACTAGAACGAGAACCGGTGAAATGAACATCTATAACATGTATATCAGATATACCTTCTTTCTTCTTTTTGACAAGGCCGCTCTTCGGATCAGCCGAGATACTTGGAGCAATTACGCTTCCCGGTGTCCCTTCTCCTTGCGATAATAGCACTCGACATCGTGCTTAGGGCCGTTCTTAGGTTTCATAGGAGGTGTGGCAGCTTTCTTGCCACCCTTCTTGAATTTTCCCTTAGACTTGCCCTGTTTCTTGAAACTGGTGGTCTTGTTGACCATCAACACTTGGTGATCTTTCTTGATATCAATCTCAGCAGCTTTTAGCATGCCAAAGAGTTCGAGTAACTCCTTGTTCATGTTCGCATATTGTAGTTCATCACAAAGTTCTTGTAACTTGGTGGCAGTGATTGAAGGACACGATTAATCCCCGATCTGTTAGGAATCACTATTCCCAAGTCATCGAGTTTCTTCGCATGCCCGGTCATGGCGAGCATGTGCTCACTAACGGAGCTGCCTTCTTCCATCATGCAGCTGAAGAAATGTTTCGATGCTTCATAGCATTCCACGGCCGCATGAGTCTCGAATATAGCTTTCAGCTCATTCATCAACTCATGAGGATCGTGGTGCTCAAAACGTTTTTGAAGATCGGATTCCAGACTACACAGGATGGCACACTGAACTTGAGAGTACCGAGTTTTCCGAGTTGCGTAAACAGCTTTTACTTCATCGGTTTCAGTTTCTGCAGGAGGGTCACCTAGCGGTGCATTAAGCACATATTGCAGATTTCCGCCAGAGAGGAAGATCCTCACATGACGGAACCAGTCGGTGAAGTTGCTACCGTTGCTCTTAAGTTTCTCTTTCTCTAGGAACTGATTAAAATTGATTGGGGACGCCATCTCTACAACATATATTTGCAAAAGTTTAGACTAAGTTTATGACAAATTGAGTTCAAATTTTAATTCAACATAATTAAAAATCTAAGTGAACTCCCACTCAAAACAATATCCCTCGCATTGTCTTAGTGATCACACGAACCAAATCCACCGCACCTAAACCCGATCATCACGAGAAAAGGTGTGATTTCAATGGTGAACATTCAAAGTGTTCATCATATCAACCATATGATTCATGCTCTACCTTTCGGTATCACGTGTTCCGAGACCATGTCTGTACATGCTAGGCTCGTCAAGGCCACCTTAGTATCCGCATGTGCAAAACTGTCTTGCACCCGTTGTATGTACTTATTGAATCTATCACATCCGATCATCACGAGATGCTTCGAAACGACAAGACTTGGTAACGGTGCTACTAAGGATGAACACTTTATTATCTTGAGATTTAAGTGAGGGATCATCTTATAATGCTACCGTCGCGATCTAAGCAAAATAAGATGCATAAAAGGATTAACATCACATGCAGTTAATATGTGATATGATATGGCCCTTTTGTCTTTGCGCCTTTGATCTTCATCTCCAAAGCACGGACATGATCTTCATCATCTTCGGGCATGATCTCCATCATCGTCGGCGTAGCGTCAAGGTCAATGGCGCCGTCTTCATGATTGTCCTCCATGTAGCAACTATTACAACTACTTTAAAATATTACTCAACATGAAATTTAAAGACAACCATAAGGCTCCTGCCGGTTGCCACAATACAATAATGATCATCTCATACATATTCATCATCACATTATGGCCATATCACATCACCAAACCCTGCAAAAACAAGTTAGACATCTCTAATTTGGTTTGCATATTTTACGTGGTTTAGGGTTTTCGAGAGAGATCTAATCTACCTACGAACATGAACCACAACGTTGATACTAATGTTTTCAATAGAAGAGTAAATTGAATCTTCACTATAGTAGGAGAGACAGACACCCGCAAAGCCTCTTATGCAATACAAGTTGCATGTCGAACGAGGAACAAGTCTCATGAACGCGGTCATGTAAAGTTAGTCCGAGCCGCTTCATCCCACTATGCCACAAAGATGCAAAGTACTCAAACTAAAGATAACAAGAGCATCAACGCCCACAAACCATTGTGTTCTACTCGTGCAACCATCTATGCATAGACACGGCTCTGATACCACTGTTGGATAACGTTGCATAGAAAACAAAAATTTTCCTACCGCGAACACGCAATCCAAGCCAAGATGCAATCTAGAAGACGGTAGCAACGAGGGGGTATCGAGTCTCACCCTTGAAGAGATTCCAAAGCCTACAAGAGGAGGCTCTTGTTGCTGCGGTAGACGTTCACTTGCCGCTTGCAAAAGCGCGTAGAAGATCTTGATCACGATCGGTTAGGCGCCACGAACGGGCAGCACCTCCGTACTCGGTCACACGTTCGGTTGTTGATGAAGACGACGTCCACCTCCCGTTCCAGCGGGCAGCGGAAGTAGTAGCTCCTCTTGAATCCGACAGCACGACGGCGTGATGTCGGTGGTGGTGGAGAAGTCCGGCGGAGCTTCGCTAAAGCTACGCGGGAGTTATGGAGGAGAGGGGGCGGCTAGGGTTTGGGAGGGGGTGGCCGGCCACTTCAAGGGGGGCGGCCAGCTTGTGGTCTTGGGGTGGCCGGCCCCCTCCCTTGGCCCCTCATTATATAGGTGGATCCCCAAGAGTTGGTCTCCAAGTCTTCGAATAAGACCCGAACCAAAAACCTTCCATATGGAGGGGAAACCTAGCCAAGCTAGGACTCCCACTAGAGGTGGGAGTTCCACCTCCCATATGGGGTTGGCCGGCCCCCTACGGGGGAGTCCACTTGGGACTCCTCCCCCACTAGGGTTGGCCGGCCATGGAGGTGGAGTCCCATGTGGACTCCACCTTCCTTGGTGGTTTCTTCCGGACTTTTCTAGAACCTTCTAGAACCTTCCATAGAACCTTCCGTGACATTTTAATTCACATAAAATGACATCCTATATATGAATCTTATTCTCCGGACCATTCCGGAACTCCTCGTGATGTCCGGGATCTCATCCGGGACTCCGAACAAATATTCGAACTCCATTCCATATTCAAGTACTACCATTTCAACATCCAACTTTAAGTGTGTCACCCTACGGTTCGTGAACTATGCGGACATGGTTGAGTACTCACTCCGTCCAATAACCAATAGCGGGATCTGGAGATCCATAATGGCTCCCACATATTCAACGATGACTTTAGTGATCGAATGAACCATTCACATACAATACCAATTCCCTTTGTCACGCGATATTTTACTTGTCCGAGGTTTGATCTTCGGTATCACTCTATATCTTGTTCAACCTCGTCTCCTGACAAGTACTCTTTACTCGTACCGTGGTATGTGGTCTCTTATGAACTCATTCATATGCTTGCAAGACATTAGACGACATTCCACCGAGAGGGCCCAGAGTATATCTATCCGTCATCGGGATGGACAAATCCCACTGTTGATCCATATGCCTCAACTCATACTTTCCGGATACTTAATCCCACCTTTATAGCCACCCATTTACGCAGTGGTGTTTGGTGTAATCAAAGTACCTTTCCGGTATAAGTGATTTACATGATCTCATGGTCATAAGGACTTAGGTAACTATGTATCGAAAGCTTATAGCAAATAACTTAATGACGAGATCTTATGCTACGCTTAATTGGGTGTGTCCATTACATCATTCATATAATGATATAACCTTGTTATTAATAACATCCAATGTTCATGATTATGAAACTAATCATCCATTAATCAACAAGCTAGTTTAAGAGGCATACTAGGGACTTCTTGTTGTCTACATATCACACATGTACTAATATTTCGGTTAATACAATTATAGCATGATATATAAACATTTATCATAAACATAAAGATATAAATAATAACCACTTTATTATTGCCTCTAGGGCATATCTCCTTCAGAGGACACCACCAATCAAGAACTTGAGGGTGCAGCCGGTGATGTCCTCATCCTCTCCTCCAAGGATGAAGAAAACGCCAGCAAGGGATGGCAAGAGGCTGGAATAATCAGAGCACTTGCCTAGGCACAATGATCTACCATACTGCTAATTCAGTTTATTGAATATGTGTCTTAATCTAACGTCAGCGTCTACAGAGATACGCAATGCAAGCTCCATTTCTGAATGTTTTTACACCGTTGTAACTTAAAATAGAGCATATTTCACTCTTCAACTCACGGCTTCCTCCAGGGAGCGGCGTGCCGCCGCGCCAGTCCTCGCTAGTATACACAACCGGGGGACCAACTGTCCTCTGCTGGTTGGTTCAAGTCGGGAGAGCAAATAGACCCGGGAGCCAGTTTGGATTTCCGGAAATGCACCGTACAGGCTGATGTGGTTGTAGAGAATTCTCTTGCAAATCAGTTTGTCCCTGTGATTTTAGGCCCGTGATGTCTCCACAGTTCTCCACCTCGGACCGTAACAAATTTTTGTACTAGGAAGTTTAATCGCAAGTATAGCTTTATTAGTTAAAAAAATATCACATGTAATATGCATTTCAGATCAATGTTTTCGATCTAGAGAACATCTTTTGATGTCGAATCATATATTCCCTCCAATTCATAACAATAGTTTTTAAGCATAAATCCACAATAATACTCCAATTCAAATTTAAGCTACAGTACTCCAATTTAAACTAAAATCATGACATTTGTTTTGGATCAAAGAGATTATGGTTGATGGCCAAACTTCGTCGCATACACTTGATTTGCCACATGTGTCACAGGTAGCGCATCAAAATTTTGACCGTCACATTAGGCATACACAGTCATTGTCAAAATTTGACGAAGTAATATATAATGGTTATCATTAGGAACCGGTGGCACGATAAACGTGTAGGCGACCAAACCATAGACGACGAGTACCATAAACGAGTAGTAGTATTTTTTAGGGTCATTAGGCGCACGTCTAGCGAGCACTCGCGTGCTCGTTCGTTAATCCTGACACACCCCTAAATAAGGAAAGTTAGTGTCCCTGACATGTAAAAGATAAAAAGAAAGATTCCCTGGATCTTATCCCGTAAGGATTAACTTTTCTTTTTAGATGTTCAAAATCATATAACTTTTTCACTAGATGTCAAAATTAGGATCCGCTTTCACCTTTGAATTTCTTGCGGTGAGCTCTTCAAAACTAGATCTCAATTCTGTATATTTTGGTGAAATTTTTTCTAAAGTAACTTCTATGTGCGATAAAGCAACTATAATGCGAGACGGCGCAACTTTAGTACGGGGCGAGAAATTTTGCTACATAGCTTAAATCTACATTCACAACGAAAGTTGCATCGCTGAATGCTAAAGTTGCTCAGCCAGCCATCAAAATTTATTCGGTGGGCACCAAAGTTGCTTCGCTGGACGCCAAAATTGGGCTGTCACAAACCAAATTTGCTCTGTCGAGTACCAAAGTTGCTCAGCAGGACACTAAAATTGCTCGGTCAGGCGCCAAAGTTGCTCTGCAGGGTTCGAAAACTACGTCGCCAGGTAGCAAAGTTGCTCTGCAGGGCACTTAAGTTTCTTTGTCACACATTGAAATTGCTTCGATGGACACCAAAATTGTTGTCGGGCACCAAAGTTGTGCCTTCGTGTACCAAAAAGTGTACATGTTCGTTGCACATCAAAGTTGCTTTGTCGCACACCAAAATTGTTTTGCTGCACAACACAGTTTCTCAGTCGTGCATCAAAGTTGCTTGTTAAAAATTTGGTCGAAACATATGAAAATGTGGTCTACTTTCGAAGCTCTCATCGTGGGGATTTTAGAAGTGAAAATGAATTGTAATTTCGCCATACAATTTAAAAGTGGCGATTTACACAAAAATAACCCTTTTCTGAAACTATATCACAGACTGACCCTCCGGGCAAACTATTTCACTCATCTAACCCTTTTGTGTGGCGTCCATCCCATGGGCGCCACACCTGGCCGAGTGGCGCCCGTGCGACCGGCGCCACACTCCCATCCGACGTGGTGCCCTCGACGCTGAGGTGTGCTCGAAACTGACGTGGCAGGATGTGTGGCGCCGCCCACATCGACGCCACACTTTGAAAGTGTGGCGCCCGTAGCAAGGGCGCCACACATCCACTTATGTGTGGCCGCGCGAGCCCACCCCAACCTGACCCAGCCATTCTCCTCTCTATGTTTCTTCTTCCCTCAAGAAGGCGCTCGGTTCTCTCTCTCTCTCCCCCCCCCCCTCAAATCCCTACTCAAATCTTTTGGATATCGTCATATCTGCCCGTGGAGATTGTTCCCAACCCGTTCCTTGAGGTAATCTCCTCCGTTCCCCTCCTTTTCATCCATTGATTTTGTGTATTTGGTTGAATCTACATGTGAAACCCTAGATGTGGATTTGGTTGATTTGATGGTGGATGTGGATTTGGTTGGATGTTAGGGTTGTTGAAGTAGGAGAAATGGTAGTGTGCTAGTTTGTATGGGTAGATTACGATGATTATGGTAACTAATGAACACATGTGTGTATGTGTTTTTCCCATTATGCTAGGGGGATGGAAAGAATTGTTCATATTCATCATGTGGACAAGGATGCTTTCTTGAAGGGAAACATAGAGCCGGACCCGGAAGAGGTTGACTTGGTGTTTGACCTTAGCCCTAGCTTTGCGGAGGTGGTAGCACAAGTGAGGGTTGAGTTGAATTGGAATGAGCCAAATGATGGTGTTGAGGTAGAGGGAAGACATAATGTGGGGTTTGGAATGCACACCCGTTGAAAGACAATGCGTATCAACTTCAAGCAACGTTGGTTCGTTTACCACGAGACGATGGCCGGGTCACAAGACAAGGCTTTGGAGTTGTTTGCAACCAAGACGGGGTGATGCTCATATCGAGTTTGACCTTAACCGGCCCTCCTCCCCCGTTCAAGAGAGGAGTCCACCACCCATGAGCCAAGAAGAAGCCACCCAATCTCCCATTGTCCAATCTCCCATTGCCACGGGAGGGACGTCGACTACAATAACCCGCTCACCGTTCGGGAGGCCGAGTTCTCCATCGAAGAACAAAGAGGATATGGGCTCCAAGGTTTTCTCCCTACTTGGACCAATCACAATGGCCGGAGTATCATGGAGTGCAAGTTTGGCCAGATCCGAAATGGAAGGTTGTGAAACGTGGAAGAAGAAAGACAAAGAGGTATCACGGCGATATGGATAGATGGGGTCATTCGGGAAACAAGTTATTCCAAGAGGCTCGCGAGCCAACTAATTGTGGATCATGCAATAGTAAGTGGCACAATAAAAGGAAATGTACATCCGGCAAAAAATCAAAGGGCAATGATGCTAGCACAAGCCAAGCGTCAAGTAGCCAACAAGCTTCAAACCAACCTCCAAGTCAACAAACTCCAAGCCAACAAACTCCAAGCCAACAAGCTCCAAGCCAACAAACCCCACGGTAATAAGCTTCAAGCCAACAAGCTCCAAGGCAACAAGCTCCAAGGCAACAAGCTCGTTCGCAACAAGTTCCAAGGCAACAAGCTCCAAGCCATCAATCAAAATGGCGACAAGCTCCAAGGCAACCAAGGATTCATGTAGGGCTTATTAGAGGTCGCCATGGTGGACGTCGGGGTACTAGTATGCTAGGATACCTAGCGGGGCCTTATCTGTATGTGTCTCCAATATATTAATTGTATTGTACTTTCTGTTTTCCTATTCCGTGGCTAACTTTGGTTTTTCAATTTTGTTTTCAGGTATGGCAACTTAACCCACCAAGGGGAAGGGGGGCGTGGGAGGGCAATGCGAAGGACGAGTCCGTTTGGGAGGAGGCTGTGAGGACGGTGCGGAAGAGGGACAAGGAAGAACTTGAGAGGAAGAAGAAGGAGGAAGAAGACAATAAGATGGCCGAGTGTGCCCGTATGCAAAGGGAGTATCAGCAATACATATGGCGCAAGAAGAAGAGGAATGAGAAGATCAAGGCCGAACGGACCGTCTATGGAGGGAAAAATTCTAACTTGCTCAAATAGCGAGGGAGAGGGCCAATAGGATGCACCTAGAGGAGGTGGCTAGGGAGGTTGAGCGCATCAAGGTGGAAAGAGCTCAAGCGGAAGCTGCAAAGATGGTGGAGCGCCACCATTTCTTCGACTCGGTGGTTCAGTTGGCTCGTGACATAAGGGAGAAGGAAGAATTGGCTGAAGAATCTAAGAAGAAGAAGGCGAGGGGGGAGGGAGCCTTTGCCACACAGTGATGTCCCTTTGACTATGTTCTTGTTGCCGAACCTTTATGTTGTCGAACCATGATGTTGTGTGAATCTTGATCTTCTCGAACCTTCATGTCGTTCAACCTTATTGTAATTGGAACCTTGATGTCGTCGAACCTTATGTGTTATTTGAACCACTATGCTCTGTCCTACATGTTCTGTGCAATGTTGTGTTCAAAACTGTTGGAATATGGTAGAATCTTTCATGGTTTAGCACAAGTCAATGTGTGGCGCCCATGGCATAGGCGCCACACATGCCAACTTATATCAACTTACATGCGAAAACATCCAGGGGCTCCGGACGCTTAGTCCTTAGTCGTTTTGGCGAGCCTGTTTGTGTGGCGTCCGTAGCATCGGCGCCACATAGTGAAGTGTGACGCCCTTGGCGTCGGCGCCACAGAAACAGGGTCGCCAAAACGGCTAAGTCCCTAGAGAATTGTCTTACAATATGTTTTGTGCAATCATAAGTGGATGTGTGGCGCCCTTGCCACGGGCGCCACACTTTCAAAGTGTGGCGCCGATGTGGGCGACGCCACACATCCTGCCACGTCAGTTTCGAGCACATCTCAGCGTCGAGGGCGCCACGTCGGATGAGAGTGTGGCGCCGGTCGCACGGCGACACTCGGTTAGATGTAGCGCTCATGGGAAAGACGACACAAAAGAGTTAGATGAGTGAAATAGTTTGCCGGGAGGGTCACCCGTAAGATTTGAGGATTTTTTAGGCGTTCTACTCAGCTCGTGCCGTGTCAATTTTCTCGGTATTTACACGGGGCGGCAAGGGACAGAGAAGCCGCCAGTTAGTAGGTGGGCGTCGCAATCGGCAAGGATTGAGGGCACATCGTCTTCGCCTCATCTTCTTCCCCAGCGTCCACCCTCCAGGTACGTCTCCCTCTCCTCCACCTCCGTCGTCCTCGTCTCCAAGATTCGAACGTCCCTTGAACCCATCAAGCTAAATTCAGACCCGCAATCTCTCCCCAATGACCAACCCCAATCCAAAGCTCAGCTCAATTCAGCCGCCCGCCTTTCCCACTAGCCATCAAGATCCATCCTTTCCCAGTTCTTTATATTCTACACCTCAATTTCGATCGAATTGCAGGTAGGCCATGGCTTCCACCGTCTCCTTCTCCCCGGCCAAGGTCCAGATGCTCCAGGCGACGACCTGCCACGGCCACGGCAGCAGCTTCGCCGTCCCGCGAACCGGGCCGAGGCCGCGTTCCGTGGCCGTCAGGGTCAGCAGCGAGCAGGAGGTCAGGGCGCCGTCGGGGAGGAGCATCGAGGAGTGCGAGGCCGACGCCGTCGCCGGGAAATTCCCGGCCCCCGCGCCCTTCGTTAGACCCAAGGCCCCCGAGGGAACTCCGCAGATCAGGCCTCTTGTAAGCTGCTGTTGGGTTTTGCAATGTCGCTTCTGTTTTACAGTGCAATTGCAAAAAAAATCTGAACAGTAGACCTGTTTGATGTGTCTGTGTTCAGGACATGCCGAAGCGGCCTCGTCGCAACCGCAGGTCGCCGGCTCTCAGGGCTGCGTTCCAGGAGACAACCATATCTCCGGCTAATTTGGTGCTCCCATTGTTTATCCATGAAGGTTGTCTTAAAATCTGCTTACTGGCTTGAATGGTCTGGACCATTTTGACAGTTCATTTATCTGAAGTTTTTGGTGATGCTCTGCAGGGGAAGAGGATACTCCTATTGGCGCTATGCCCGGGTGTTTCAGGCTTGGATGGCAGCACGGGCTTCTTGATGAGGTATGGAGATTCGAGAGTACTAGGACATGGCTTTTTTCTGAGATCAAAATTGGATTTGTTATGTATGTTGGATGAATCTGTTGGAGCTCTGAATGTGTTTGTTTCCTTGTGACTTGTACCAGTAGTCTTAGTTAGAGATCAACAGTCAGACCTGATATCCAAACAACAACTCTTATATGCAGGTATACAAGGCACGCGATGTTGGTGTTAACAGCTTTGTGCTCTTTCCAAAGGTTCCTGATGCATTGAAGGTATTTGACGAATATAAGTAGCTATTTGTCTCAACTAGTAACTGTGCCTTGAAAATGACTTTTACCCTTTGTTCATCCAGACTCCAACAGGAGAGGAGGCATACAATGACAATGGTTTGGTTCCACGGACAATACGCTTGCTCAAGGATAAGTTCCCTGATATTGTAAGTTTGTCCTTCATCCACCGTTGATTGTAGGTTGCATTATTGTTGGTAATATATTTGCTTATAATCTTATCACGGTTTTAGATTGTCTACACGGATGTTGCTTTGGACCCTTATTCGTCTGATGGTCATGATGGCATTGTGAGGGAAGATGGTAAGAAAAAGGAGCACATTTTAAGCTTACGCTCCTTAGGATCAGATTTACATAATATGTGATCTTCTTGCATGCTGAATTGTGATAACATAAGAAATATGCTGTCTACTTCAGAAATGGTGTTACCAATCTCTGAGTTCAAGACATGTTCATACATGTTCTTATTGGAGTTTCTAAAACTTTCGCTCCTTAGAATCAGATTTACATGATATGTGATCTTCTTGCATGCTGAATCGCTCATACCGTAAGAAAATGCTAGCTTATCAGTCAATTCCGAATCATAAGATGTTATAGTTTTTCTGAATTTGTATGTATCTAGACGCATTTCAGTGTGTCTGATCACTCATTTCAGTCCTTATGTAGTCCACATTGATATATTCAAACCATCTTATAATTCGGAATAGGAGTATTTCAGAAGTGGTGTTACCAATCTCTGAGTTTCAACACATATCCATACATGTTCTTATTGGAGTTGCTAAACTGGCACAATAAACAGACATTCAGCCATGCAACTATTATTCTAGTTGTAGATGATTATTGGTAGCATCAAGCTTGGTATTGGCTATGAGCCTGAGATGCTGTTGTGTAGAATATGCGGAACTCTTGGTTTAAGACATCACCGTGCATCACCTGCTTTGATTTTTCTAAAGAAGGTACCAAACTGTAGTCCTCGCCTCCTCGGCAATTACTGGTAGCTGCCACTCAGCTACTGGTTAGGAGCCCGAGATTCTGTTGTGTAGAATAAAGACAATAAACAACTCAGTCAGTCATAAGTTTTGCCACTTGAGATGAAACTTTATTTATTATTATTTTTCATTTACCTCCCATGATGGTGCACAAAATGTGTTTTGATGCAACAATCTCATTGGATACTTCATATATCATTTAAAATTACCTACAACTGGGTAGGTCATTTCTTGGTGTCAAAACCAGGAATCGGCTAGCTTGCATAGCTTTTTGTAGCCCTTGTTGAGTAGCCGGTAGCGCAAACTACTACTTATAGTGTGATTTGGATCTTCCATGATCATGCTCGTATTTGGAATATCGAATTACACATAAGAGCAATTTTCATTCCTATTGTTGGTCCAGATATTTGGTGGAGTTAGATATTTTCTCAAGGGAAAAGTTCTGTACTACAAACCTTTCTCCACCTAACTTTGAGTTTGTTTCTATCTTAATAGGTGTAATTTTGAACGACGAAACAGTTTATCAGTTGTGCAAACAGGCAGTTTCACAGGTCCATCCTTTCCCTTTATACTATGTTTTGTTTTTGATGGTTGAGTATGCAAGTGTTCAGTGACACAAAATTGTTTCTTGAACTAAACAGGCACGTGCCGGTGCTGATGTAGTCAGTCCTAGCGACATGATGGATGGTCGTGTTGGGGCAATCCGTTCTGCTTTGGATGCCGAGGGTTTTAATGATGTCTCCATTATGTCGTATACCGCAAAGTAAACATCTCTGTCATCCATGGCACAATTGTACTTTTGTTATCCTATATTTGCTTTACATTTTCATTTTTAATGATGCATCTGTGATATATGTCTGCGCAGGTATGCCAGTTCATTTTATGGTCCATTCCGAGAAGCTCTAGATTCAAATCCACGATTTGGAGACAAGAAGACGTATGGATCTGACACTGAAGCTACTATCTGTTTCCATCTGGTGTACAATTTAGTTGCTTATCATCTAAACGTTTTCTCCCTTTCTGTTCTTAAGCTATCAGATGAACCCAGCTAACTACAGAGAAGCCCTCCTAGAAACTTCTGCAGATGAGGCAGAAGGCGCTGATATTCTTCTAGTAATTCTCTCGGTTTATATAGTGTCATATTACCAAGATAACTCTTATGTATGTTGCTCCATAACCACGGTACCCTTTTGACAGGTGAAACCTGGATTGCCGTACTTGGATATAATCCGGCTTCTTCGAGATAATTCTGCTCTGCCGATTGCTGCATACCAGGTTAGTACATTCTGCTTGTCCACACTGATGTTAAGCTGTGCTTTTCTGCCATTCTAGCTGGGCTCCCACAGTAAACCAGGCGTGCGTTCTTTACTATTAAGTGTGTACTTGTAATGACCAATGAGATCATTTTAGCATTGGCACTGTAACTGTATATCGTAATTCATGCTCCATGCCCCAGAAGTACATTTTTCACCACTTTATTAATACCAGAGAATATTCCTCCATCTTCATTTTTTCTGATATTAAAACTCCCATCAATTATAGATATAGTTGTTTCAATCATTATGCTGCTGAAAGACTACTATCTTGTTATGAGTTTGCTATACTGTGACTATATCTGTCTATTTTCTATACTATATGGTTTTTATCTTATGTTCGGCCCTTTAGTTTTTTTGCCGGGTGTAACTTTCCCTTTGCTAAGATCAACATAACCGGATGTTTTTCTCTTCTCATTTTAACATTGCCGAATATTTATCATGCTACATTTCCCATTTTTTATTGCTAGTTTATAATCAGAGAAAGACGGCGTCCTTCTGAACGCATACGAGTAGAACATAGTCAATCATTGAGATGCCATGATTCTGAACAACTGAACAGTTGATCCTGCATGCATGAGTTCTGAACCAACCGAACCAAACACAACAATGATTGATTGTGTGATTCATTCAGGTGTCTGGCGAGTACTCGATGATCAAAGCTGGCGGTGCGCTGAACATGATCGACGAGGAGAAGGTGATGATGGAGTCGCTCATGTGCCTACGCCGCGCCGGCGCCGACATCATCCTCACCTACTTCGCCCGCCAGGCCGCCACCGTGCTGTGCGGCATGAGATAGGCCGGGGTCAACCCCGTTGAGTGGGAATGTGATTAAGGTGTAGTAAAGTTGAGGAACACATTTGACGTTTGACTTGAGGCACTTGAATAATACGTAATTGTGCACAGGATTGTTAGTTTATTTATTTTTTACTGAGAAGTACAAATTTTCTCCCGATAACAATGGAGGCGCCCTAGTACATGATTCTGTTCCGTGATCTTTGGATTACTACCTTGAAATTATTTGGCTGATTACTCTGCTGCTTATCCATTCACACGAAACTACACAAGCAAGCAAGAAACAGATGATGGAAATATGAAGAATGTGGAAGAGCTGCAATCCCAATCCGATCAGGCTGGTGTGACTGATGATGAGCGTGTATCACGACAGTCTCCCATCACAAGCATGATCACCTCATCGGTTCATGGGGTAGCGTTGATTTAAGAAATTCTAACTATTGTGCAAATGCAGCACAGGCCCCAACAGTAGATCGCAACGACTCAGGCAGTAATGCGTGTGTGGCAATCGTACTGGGGCACACACACACGCATCGGATCTCGAGTAATCGGAGAAATAAAATCTGATGGATGGTGAACGGCGGTAGCTGGCTCCAGAAGCTGCAGGTTTTTGCAATTGCAGTTGCAGTTGCAGAAGAAACGGATGGTGCAGCAATTACTAGGCCCCATCCGCCCCCGTTCCGTCCCACGTGAAATAAATCACGGGCCCCCAAAGATAAGTAATGAACTCGCCAGTCATATCATCCCGAGATTCACTGCACCTGTCGAGGCGATGGAAATGGCGACCCGAGGAAGGAGGAGACTTCCAAGTTCAAACGCAGCTGCCAGCTGCTCCAATTTACTCATCTCTCCTCGTTCATTCGTTCGTCAATGGCGTGAATGCTTCATCACTTGTTCATGGCTCATCACTTCGTCGGCATGGCGTACTACGCTGCTGGTAGCCTGGTACTGCTAGCATGAGTCTTGTGTCTGCTTGAATGTGAGGAACATCGTGCAATGCATGTGATCGCCGATCGTGCTATGCGCCTATGCATATGCAAACACGCGTCCCAGTGTTCCAGCCTGCAATTCGCTTGTAAATTTTCTCAAGCTAGGATATACGCTAAACGCTACTAATTGCGAAACAAAATTCAGATTTGAGGTGGCGACCGTTGATCAAACAGTGAAACATAAAAACGAATCAAAGAATCCACCACACGGTCTTGGAATATAATTCTGATCAAATAACGAGATAATAATAGAATAACACGGAGAAAATGGGAACAGAATTCTGAAGGAGAAAGACAGAAGCTACATCGAGGGAGAGATGTACTGGTGACCACTGACTGACGGGGGCTCGTCGACGATGAGCGTCCGGCCGCGGAGGCGGCGGCCGGCCGATCCATCAACCAACCAACTGCTACTACCTAGCTAGCTCTACGGCCCCGTCGGTGGCGGCGGCGACCCGTAGGAGACCCCGTAGACAAGATGGACCGGCGGTGGCGGGGACGAGTACGACATCCCGTAGACCGGTGGGAGCAGCGGCGGCGGTGGCGACCCGTATGACACGCCGTGGACCGGGGGCACCTCTGCTGCTGGCGGCGGTGGTGGGGACGAGTACGGCACGCCCTGCACTGGCGGGAACGGCGGCGTTCCTCCCGCTCCGCCGGGTGGAGAAGAGCCGGAGCCGCTTGGAGGTGGCGGCGGTGTCCAGGGACCTGGCGCTGGCAGGGGCAGCGGCGAGGATGGTGTCGGGGCGGTTGACGGCGCGGTGGGCGGCGTGACGTACCCGGGTGGCGGTGTCGCGGGCTGGCCTGACGGTGAGGACGCGGACGGCGGCTGGTACCCGGAGGACGGTGGCGTGTATGAGGGCGGCATTGCGTGCCCCGGGCTCTCGCCGGAGGTTGGCGGTGGCGGCGCTGCCGTTCCTGGCGTCGTGGAGCCGCCAGGAGGTGACGGGTAGGAGGGAGTAGCCGAGCCCGGTGGTGGCGGAGTCGACGGCCTCAGCGTAGGCGGGCGCTGATGTGGCGCACGCCCTCCCACTGGAGCGGGTGGCGTCCGGCCGCCGGGGCGCCTGGTCGGGGGACGGACTGGCACTGCTGTCGCCGGTGCCTGGCATTGCGCCCTGCTGCAGTCGAACGGGCTGGCAGCCACGGCGGCGCACTGCGCCGGCGGCCGCTGGGCGGGAGCGCCAGGGATGCAGTTCCACGCGCCGTCGGCCGTGGCCACGGGGCATCCGGGGCGGAAGCTGAAGAAGTTGTCGACGTAGGTGAAGTTCCTGAGGCTGGGCAGCGCGCAGACGGCGGGCGGGACGGCGCCCTCGAGGAGGTTCTGCCCGACGTTGAGCTCCCGGACGGCGACGAGGCCGGCGACGGAGGGCGGGAGCGGGCCCTGGAGGCGGTTGCCGCTGACGTCAAACACGGTGAGCTTCCGGAGCAGGCCGACCTGCGGCGGGACGCACCCGGTGAGGCCGTCGTCGATGAGGACGATCTCGTTGAGCGTGTCGGCCATCTGGCCGATGCTGGGCGGGATGCAGCCGCCGAGGCGGTTGTGGGCGAGGACGAGGACGGAGGCGGGGGAGTTGCCGAGGTTGGGCGGGATGGGGCGGGTGAGGCGGTTGGAGTTGAGGAAGATGGCGTCGAGCGGGCGGTCGAAGAGCGCCGGCGGGATGGGGCCCTCGAAGTCGTTGAAGCGGAGGTCGAGGTACTTGAGGGAGGGGAGGGAGAGGATGATGTCCGGGAAGGCGCCGACGAAGCGGTTGTTGCTGACGTCCAGCTCGTGGAGGAGGCGGAGGTGGAGGAAGGTGTCCGGGAGGACGCCGCAGAAGCGGTTGGAGTTTAGGTGGAGGAGGGCGAGGTCCGGGAGGCCGGCGGGGAGGTCGGGGGGGAGGAAGCCCGCGATGTCGGCGTGGTTGAGGTCGAGGCCGGCGACGACGAGGATGGCGCCGTCGGCTGGGTGCGGCGCGCAGTAGACGCCGTTGTAGGCGCAGACGTTGGGGCCGGCCCAGTTGGCGGTGAAGTTGGTCGGGTCGGAGAAGATGGCGGTGCGGCGCCAGGTCTGGAGCGCGATGTAGGCGGCGCGGAGGCGCGGGTTGGGGAACTGCCAGGACGGCGGCGGGTCGAAGGGGGATGGGCCCGGCTGGGACGCGGCCGGGGTGAGCGCGACGGCGAGGAGCGCCAGCGCGAGGAGGTGGTGGCGGCGGCCGGTCATGGCTGCGCGCGGCGGGGTGCGGCTGGCGGCGGCGGCGGCGGCGGAATGGGCGTGATGGGGAGAGGTTTAGCTCGGGGGTGGTGGAGTGGGAGTGTGAGTGAGGGAGCGTGGAGTGTACTGTGAAGGAGAGAGAGGGTGGCAGAGGGATCACATGGCGAGGGTTAACGCGGAGCGAGAAGCTCGAGGCAGAGAGAGTGTGCGCGAGCTGGGCCGGGCCGTGTTGGGTTTCCACGATTTATAGAGGGCCGGACCGTAGCCGTAGAGTCAATGCGCAATGTGTGAGATTAGAGGACGATATAGATGTGAATGGAACTTTCACTATAGAAAACATGTGAATTCTTTTTTCCTTCAAATTCAAAAAAAAATCTCTTTTTTTATAAATAGGCCGTCGATTTGGCATTGGATAAAAAGGGCAGGGCTCCTTTTTCTAGTACATAGTTCAAACCATTTTATCGACATGAGTGTTCTATATCAGATAAATTCTACATTAGCTATTTCCCGTTTGAACTGTACGACTTTTCCGTGGAATAACAGAAACGAAATACCAAAACAAAAAATTAAAGCCGAAAAAGGAATGTTTTGCGAAAAAGGACACAGAGCCGGCACGAGGTTATCCGACGGAATAGTCGTATAAGATGAATTCTTGTTCTCGGGTAATGTTGAATTTTCGTACTACTATTGTTGATCAGGATGGCCAATCTAGTAGGCCTAATATGCGACGCTATCAAACTGAACTGCCTAAGCAACACCATACCGCACTCCCCATTACACCAAGCACTCATACTAGGCTCGATTTAGTTGAGTTGCTTGACTTGTACTATGGGTTTGGCTATATCTTAGTCGCCCAAGATTTTCTTAACTCGGTCACTTGAGTAAAGTGCGACTACAGTTCAGAAATTCACTTCTCTACCACAAAAGTGAAATGAAGCACCTTTTGTGGGTGAGACTTGAGAAATTCTCACTCTCAGTTGAGATATAGCAAATCCCACTTTTTTTTTTTTTTTTGCATGATTTAGGGTGTTCTTGGTTCTGGCAATCATCCGCTTTCCCCATATCTGTTTTGACGGTATCCGTATTCATATTTATTTCCAGGGTTTTTGGGTTCGTTTCTGCTTCCAAAAAAATATAAAAGTAAATATGCCGTCAATCAATTGGAGAGGAAACCACGACCTATTCCAACACATATTCACAAATCATGTGCCACGGGAAATAAACCACAAGTCAATGGTTTTCATCATCTACATTGATCACCTCAATTCGTGCAAATTAAGGAGGGGACTAATCACTTAGTAGAATCCCCTTGTATTTTATCCATCATTGATCGTACTACTGTACTAGTGTCACTTCCATGTAAGTGTCCACTGAGATTCAGCCAATGTCCAACTTATAGTTTATTTAGAAATTTCTAGTAGAGGTATTTCTAAACGAGTTATAAGTGAAACATTGGCATCCCACGTATAGCTCTACTTCCATGCATGCCAATAGAAAGAGAAAATGACACTCCTGTCAGAAAAGAAAAAGGAGATGTCACTTCCATCTTTGCATGAACAAAGCAACTGAGTAACTTGTTTGAACTCCACGGGCGGGGCCTTTTCTCCTAGTATCATGACTGCTAATTTCACACAATATATATACTATACTAAACCTGAACTAACTTCTTTTTTGTGATAATTTTGAGTTTATTTCATGGGTACCTGTTTTGCTGACACGTGTATTCCTGCTCTATTTGCATGCTCATATTTCTTCTTCCTGTATGTCTCGGGGACCCGCAGTGATTTGGAAAATTTTGATTCATGTGTTGCCGACACTGGGATTCACTGATGGGCCGACTTGGTGTGTTTTTCTGGTGTGTGGCCGTAGCTATGATCTGTTGAGACACTGGTGGGCTATCATGACGATTTGTCGGATACATTTAATTTATTTTGGTTGGCACGTGATGGGCTGGATCATTATACACCGCTTTCACTGATGTCTCGAACCTAGCCACCAGAAATTTCTCGAGGGCTCCGAGGCGTATCGTGTTGGACGCACATGCTTTGCTCTGAGGTCTGAGCCATTTGGTGGCGGCGGCACCGGCGAACGGTCGCCGGATCGATGGCGGCGATGTCGTCTGGCGGCGGCGGACAGGGCACACGGCGGGGCGGCGCTACAAAGTGAGAGGGAGGGAATGGAGGGGTCGACGAGGACCATAAGCTCATCACGAGCGCGTCGGGGAGGTAGGGGAGGCGGGAGGTGGTCGGCGCGGCGAAGCTTGGCCGGCTGCAGGGAAGACCGGCTCGATTTGGCGATAGGGGCTTCCGGGCTTGCTCTGCTTGGCGGGGATGATGCGTACGAGGTGATGGTGCTTCCGAGTTCCGAGCGGCCCGGCGGAGCTCGGGGAGGCCGGCAGCCATGGCGATTTGCGGATGGGGGAAGCCAACAGCCGGTCGAAGATTCGATGCGAGGGTATGCCCTTCTCTACCTTTGCTCTTTCTTTTAGAAAAAATACTCCCTCATGGCCGACGAGGTTGTCTTGGTGCTGCCCTTGTCGTCGCTGCACCAACCGGTTGCTAGGTGACGGAACTCGAGTCGCCGGGATGCACCGCCGCCGCCGTCCGTGGTCATCCAAGCAGAGGGACGCGGAGATATGGGTCAATGGGTGGAGAGGGACGCGGAGGGAGGGCGAAGAGGGCCGCTGCAGGAGAAAGAGAATGCTGGGGCTTGGTCGTCGGGGCCGGTCGTCGCCGTGGTCGTCGTGTTCGTATGGTACGGGAGAGGAAAAGATCCACTTCCATGTGTCGCCCCCTTCCTCCCGTTCCTAGCTCTTTCCTAGCCACACCGACATTTCCGGGACTGAGACCACCCAGCAGCCGCCTCTGGCAAGATCGCAAATTGGCATATATTCAATGGGTACTGACCGGCCAGCAATAGAAGAGGTGTTTATCAGTGACATTCAGTAGTCTACAAGAGTCAGTGCACTGCTACATTATTGCTTCACGATCACATGCTTTCTTGATTGGTCGACATCTACTCAGGTAGTTCTTGATGCTAGCAGCAGTAGATAGTTCTTGATGCAGGCAACGGTAGATTTAATGCATGTTCATATATGTCCATGCACATGTCAACTGAAGAGGAAATTGTAGTGTACGTTGTCTATCAGAAACAAGCAATGCTCACTCTCGGGTAACAGAACAAAAGGGGTTATGAATTTTTGCTCTTTGTTTTGTCTCCTATATGGGATTTCGACCAGATTTATATGGGATTTGGGTGTTCTGCATAAATGCTTCAGTCTTGCTGTAGTCAGGGTCTTCTGCGAGGCGGGTGAATTTGGCTTCTTTGTCAATTTGAGGCGCTGGTACTGGCTAAGTTCTTCTCCATCTGCATCTGTTTTTGGTTTTTGTTAGTTTTAGATGAGGTAGCAGGATTTTGCCATTTAGACATTTTCCTGCTGTAGTCGGGGTCTTCTGCGAGGCGAGTGAATTTGGCTTCTTTGTCAATTTGAGGCGCTGGTACTGGCTAAGTTCTTTGCCATCTCTGCATCTGATTTTGGTTTTCGTTAGCTTTAGGTGAGGTAGCAGGATTTAGGCATTTTCGGGGTGAATTTTATAGACAAGTTTTGATTGACAATGTAGTGTTCTGCAGTAGATATATCTTCAATTTCTGGGATCCTAATGATTGCTTGGTTCTGTTTCTAATAACTTGTGTTTTCTGTTAAAACATAGAATGTTTTATGTGGAGTGGAATCCCAGCTTTTGTTTTGGTAATATGTTTTCTGTAAATATTTTGCAACTGCTATGGATTCACCTACTAATAATGTAGTCAATGTCATGTGGTTTTCTCTAGAAATCCTCGAGATGCAGGGAAGTTTGAAAGTTATGATACTATGTGCAAAAAAAATGTAGCATGTGGCTGATGCAGATTTATTGTATCCTCCATGACAAATTAGATACTTTGGGAGACTTATGTAACCTAAGTCTTGAATTTTATTATGGTCAGCATGCGCATATTTGGTTGTTGTTCTATTGCATGGTCATAGGCGTTTGGCGACAGTCATATGGTCGGTGTAAATATTAGTCCCTCCTTAGTCCTGATGATGATCGTGTTCGGGCCTATGATGCTTCCTTTAGCTTCCTACAATTTGACAGAATTGCTCATCATATAGTTATAATTAGAAGATCATATTCTCAATTTATCGCATATGCTTGCTTTTCTACACAATTCTGTTCCATTTGTTGCAGATTCAAGGATTTAAATTAACAAGATATATTCTTGATGGGGATTAAGTATTGTATCATTGTATTTGAGATTTTAAATGATCTGCCTGCCACTGTTCAGATCACATCTTCCTTTGCTAGAAGGTGAGCTGATTCTAACTTTCACCTCAAGTTGCTCCCGTCCTTGACCTTGTGAATTGTTATTTCTATAGGGTTCTCAAGTAATTTGTTCAAAATAATACAGTAGTCAGTGCACGAGAATAAGGCGTCACTGCATCAGGTAGCTGTATTCACCATAAGTTAAGTACTTATTTCTTGATTAACTTTTCTTTAATTTCCTCACAAACCTCTTGCTTCAGTTGCAGTTTTTTGTGCCATGCACACGAATTAAAGAGATCCTGTTTCAACGTATTACTCCACGGTATTCAACTACTGCCTGATTTCAAGATGATTTTTTTTGCTAGAAACAGGACAAGTATTGCTCTTACTTCAGTAGCAGAGGCCTCAAAACATCCCAAATAATTTTCCGAATAGCTTTTGTCATGTTCTCGAGCTAACTCGCTGGATCTGGTTAGTGCAGGTTCAATGTTTTTGTAAGCGTGCCTCCTATTTTATTTTGTGTTCAAGGGCCATAATCGAGTAAACATAGGCAAATGAGAGCTAAAATTTCACGTTTAATATCAATTCGACCCACATGCAAGTTATATAAGTATTTATTATATGCAATGCTATCGGGAGACCCCGCACTATTCCAGCTCTCTGTTATAAAATAGAGCACCATGTCAAAACTGACTTTGTGTTCTACCTGAACCATGCAGTTCCCAGAAACTTTTGGCTTCAGTTTCACATGGTTTGCAAGCAAGGTTCCTAGAAAGTTTCAGATATGTGTGTTTTGGAGGACCACATCGGAGGGCCTTCACTTTTTCATTGTAATAATCGGAATTGCATTCAACAATTTTTAAATATCTGAACCATGAACTGCCATCTTCTCATTGCTTATCTCTCCGTATTAAATTAGTCAAACTGTAATGTCAACATATGATACAAACCTTGCTTGCAGAGTTATTACAGAATAAACTTAGCTCTAATATTTGTCTTTCTTGGATTTACTTCTTTTTTATTGCATTACTACCTGTAAACTCTTTTTGATCTACTTGCATTAGTTTCTGTCTCCAATATATAATGGTCACTTCTACTTTGGTTTTCAAGCTAAGCCTGATTCCTTGTCCTGGATGTGCATGAGAAGGTGAGAACATGAGTTTTAACCTTCAGAGCCACCTGAGTAGCCTTGGCATTTCTGTACCTGCAAGGTTAAATCGTCATGCAAAGTTTTATTGTGATGTGCATGTATTGTGAAAGCTGAACAGCCGAGCCAGTTCACTACTTCGGTCCTATTAGTGTTCTGTCATGTTAGAAAAAATACAGTATTAAATTAAATTTCACTTCAGAACATGATCACTAATTTCTTTTTATTACTAAATAGACGGACATAACATCAAAAAAGTAGTCGAACTTGTGTATTTCCCGTTGTTGTGGTTATTTGTCTTCTTCAACTGATCTTTAGGAGTGCCTTATATATCGGAAATTCAATTTGGCTCCCGGGTGCGTATGCTCCCTTATATATCCACTACCTTCTGTAGGGGTTTGAGGCAAGGATTATACCCTGAAGTGTTTTTATTCCAAATCTATGCATGGTCAACAATTTTAACCAAAGTTATTGTCCTATTCGCATGTAATTTGTTGTTACTATTGTATTCCATTCGTGTGATTGATCTGTATGTATCTCATTAATGACTTAAAGAACAGTAAACAAGCAAAATGGAAAGGTGTGATGTATCAGTTCACCTCTTTTATTCATTACCAGGTTCATTCACCACCTCTAGCTGAATACTAAGACTTAATTGTGCATGATGAAAGGTTGATATGATTATCTGAATAATATTGGACTAATTTGCATCTCTGTCGGGTTTGGCTGTTGCTCACACTCTCTTGGCCATGAAGGTTTCAGTATAATCAGCGTCCCTTCTAATATCTAGAAATTTGAGGTGGTGCATAACTAAGATTTGCCATATTTCCAAAGATGCCCAGAGGCTCCTCTTAATGCAACCTTTGTTGACTCTGCCATGCTGGTATGATGTTTGTTATACTTGGCAAAATAAATTAGCAAGGTCCTTTGTTTGATATCCCATGTTTGCCCATTGTGCCCTTACATTTTTAAATTTACCATTTTTGCATCATGAGAGTACACCATTCTCTCCATGTGAGGATCTATTTGTATGCCTCAAAATTGGGGCTAATTCAACTCTATTGCTATAGGGTACTATTTGTACCAACAATTTTCATACACTAGCCACAGCACAGGCGCGGCGTGCCGCTGCGCTGTCCATTGCTAGTTGTGATCAATCAATCGACTGGAGGCCAGATCTAAACTAAGCGCTTCAATCGATAGTCGATCGTATGCAATACTTAAATAAGCTTGAAGTAGCAGTGGCCGATGCACGCGGCTTTGCACGATGAGCACTCGTGGATTATTTGAGGATTTCAAGGCACAGCTAGCACCCCCGGGACGACTTGTTCAAACATTTTTTGAATCGATGCTTCTAAACCAAAGTCTCAAAGCTTAAACTATTTTATTCATGCTTGTTTTTGAGTATTTTAGCCAAAATTCGGAGGGAAACCGTTACGGGCCTAGGGAGGCCACGCTAATATCCATATGTCTCTATAGTCTTATAGTCTATAGGGTAATCTTTTTCAAAAAGTGCTACTCCCTCCATACCGGTTTATAGGATTATTACGTATTTTGAGAAAAAAAGTACTAATTTGGTCAAGAAAATACAAGATATATATCACAAAAATTATATTATTAAAAACTTTTAAAAATAAGAATACAATGGTATAATTTTTGTGACATATATCTTGTATTTTGTTGACCAAATTTGTAATCAAACTTGTTTCACGAAGTACTCCCTCCGTCCCAAAATGTAAGGCGTCTAAGATTAGTCAAGAGTCAACATTTTTAAATTTTGACCAAATTTATACACAAAAATATAAACATTTACAACACTAAATCAATATCAATAGATTCAGCATAAAGTACATTTTCTTAATATGTCAATTCGATATTGTAGATGTAAATATTTTTTCTAAATATTTGGTTAAAGTTAGTAAAGTTTGACTTTTGACTAATCCTTATATGCCTTACATTTTGGACGGAAAGAGTACGTAGTAGCTCTGTAAACCGGTATGGACTATGAAAAGAGTATCTTTTATAAATCCGATGTAAAATTGCTCATAAGCCATCGAATTGATTGTTGCTCGGCTCGCTATGAATTTTCGAACGAACAACTTGTCTTGCGTTTTCTTGGTCCTTGTAATAACTTGCAAGCGGCAAGATTGCAGACAGATGAATCAAATGCGACTGTCCCATTATCATCATTTGATCATGGCAAGGCGATCAATGCAATGTAGTGTTGGATCGTGTCGAGGGACCATGGAATGGTGCGACGAGAGAGATGATGGCCAGTCGTACGTACGTGGAACTCGATCCCTCACATCGGTTGCCTGGCCCCACTTGCCATGAGGCAAGCCAACCGCTTAGTCTTTTTTGGAGACGTAAACCATGGAGTACTCACACTGTCACAACAAAAAAAACCTTTTTTTTGTAGCATTAGATGCTTGACATACATAGTACAAACTGTCTTCCTAACAACAAAAACTTCCATGCGAATAGATTTCATGGAAGTGTAATTCTGTGCAAATTAGACATTGGAAACATCATATGGTTTTTCATCATATATCCACTGCAACACGGTAGCAGACCTCGACGGTTTTAAATGCTAAGGCACACGATCTAATCGCCACACTGGCGCTTGTCTAGAAAATAAGCCGCTAGGGATAATTGGGTGGGGATTCTATAAATACATCTATTAGAGCATCTCTAGTGGAAGGTGCAAATTTGGACGTGTATATCCGTATATATACGTTTATATACACATTGCTAAATTTAACACCTCCCAGTTTTTCAGTGCAACGTGTATCAGGACGTGTAAATCAGGACGTGTATATTCCAACGGCTATATTTTCAAACGGCTATATTCCAACGGCTATATTTTCAACGGCTATATTTCTGATCTATATAAACCACCCCGACCACCTCTCTTCCAGCACATCTCTACCTGTGTCTTATCTTCTCACTCTTAGATTTCTCTATCGTCTCTCACGCGCGCAACACAATGAACACATCCTCTTGGGACATGAGTTCTTCGTCATCTTCATCTGGCGACGATGAACTCATACTTGCAGCATTTGCCGAGCGCGAGGAGGAAGAGAGGATGAACGCTCGACGCCACGGCGGTTCAAAGCATGGACGTCGAGCAATCGATCGAGGAAGAGATGCTGGATTTGTTCTTCTGTGGGACTACTACTTCAAAGACGTTCCTCGCTATCCCGAACATTTGTTTCGACGAAGGTTTGTAACTAGTACACTTCTCTGCGTTCGTGCATTTTTCATTTCCCCGTCTCATTTACTTTTTATACACAGATTTAGGATGTTCCGTGATTTGTTCAACGGGATAGCTGATGGTGTACTTGAGCATGACTATGATGGTTATTTTACGCAAAAAAGAAGTGCTTTTGGAGCTCTTGGGTTACATCCTCTGCAAAAGATGACCATCCATCTGCAAACAATCAACAAAGACACACAGCCAACATCAAATTAGTAACCAGAGAGTTCTTCTTGTACACATCAGGTTGTACATCAGTACAAAATCTGTAGCAAAACACTATCAAAGCACAACTAACTTAGCCCCAGACCACAATCGTGCATCAAATTGACATTGAGAAGCCCCAAATTGACATGGACATATACCAAATCGACATGGTGTTGCCATCAGAAACCCACCGGCGAGCAGCGACGAGCAACACCGTAGAGCCGGGAGGCTCCCAGGACTGCGGCTGGCCCTGGTCCCTCGGGCGACGGCCCGCAATGCTCCTAGCACGCACGTCCGATGCTGATGCAAGGGCGTGCCACCTGACCTATACCTGGTCAGAAAGGTGATGAATTGCTTTGACTTAGTTTCCTGCATGGCAAACACGTAAACATTAAATACGAGCCCCGATCGGCTCTTAGGTTGCTCTGTGGATCGGCTCTAAGAGCCGATTGCCCCATGACACACGTTGGATTTTACGTTAACATGGGGATCCTACCTGATCAAAACAAGCTAAACTAATCTACGATAGTCTAGGGTTTTCACCGTATAATCGGAACATCCTATGCGTAATTGAGCCTAGCAGATACGTAAAATGATAGGAAAAACTAACCCTAAAGAGGCCTAAAAACCAACATGAAGTTGATCCCCGGAACAATCCCTCTAGAATCTCGCTAACCACACCTTACGCACTACCGGATCGTTCAATCCGTTTATAAGGCATAACCATGCGGATATCAAACCAATCCTTGAAGAACAAGGAGCAACTACCACAGATTAGATCTACTAGCTAATGAACAAGCAAGATGCTGCCCTCACACCTAGTGTAGGTGTAAGGGCAGCCAGATATTGAGGGATAGCGTAGCTAAACAAGTACATCGTGAAAGTGACGACGTCAACCCCAAAACACCTGAGATAAGGGTGTTGCTCGCCATCAAAAAGGCTTCAGCACGAGCAACACCAAGAACGAATAAACCGATACTGCCTTGCGATCTAGGCAGCATGATGCTTACCCGGGAGAAACCCTCGAAACAAGGGGTGGCGATGCGCCTAGATTGATTTGTTGTGAACGTGATCGTCCTCCTTCTCGAATAACCCTAGATACATATTTATAGTCCGTAGACTTTCTAATTTGGGAATAATCCCAACCGTGCACGAGCTAAACTCTGATTTAATCCTAACCGACACGTATTCTACTAAAGATTACAGATACACGGGCCACTTGGCCCAAACTTCGTGTATAAGGCCGATTCATGTACATCTTCCATGTGTATTCTTCAAGCCCATCTTAATCACGGCCCACCTCCTGATCCGGTTGAATTCTGGTGATAACACATGCCCCCCTGGTTTTGGCAATGGTAATTCCAAAACCACTCTGGTTTTCTTCGTCGGGTCATGTCGTGGCAGAGCAGAACCGTTGCAGCATCTTTCATCATGATGCCTTGCCTTCTCAACTTCTCCGTGTGGGCACCACTTCCTCGGAAACTGCTGTGGCATTGAATCCCCACTATATCTCCTTTATTTAACCGCGCCGAACAGTTCGCCTCTTCATCCTCTTGCCCTATTTCTGACCATCGACACCAAGAAACCCCAATCTCAGAGCAATGTCTTCCTCCTCTTCCTCCTCCGCCTCGTCGGATCTCTCCTCCCAGTCCTTCTCCTCTTCGTCCTCCTCCAGCTCATCGGTATTCTCCGATTCTTCCTCATCTCGTGAGCCGACGCCGGAGTGGGGCTCGCTGGCGGCGCACGACATCCTCGCCGCATCGGAGTGGGACAAGGAGGACCACGAGCCCTACGTCTGGTCCGAGGACGACAAGTCCTTGACCAGCGGTGACGACGACCTTCAGTTCCTCGCCAACGGGGAGCTGGAAGCGATGAGCGAGGACGACTCGTTCTCCTGGGACGGCTACACTTCCTCCGAAGAGGAGGAAGAAGAAGACGACGACGACTCCCTCGAGGACTATCCGCCGGCGAAGCGCTTCCGCGCCGGATCGGATGATGACGACGACGACGACGACGAGGAGGAGGAGGCTCCCATATAGGGCTATGGGAGCAGCGACGAGGAGCTCACCGGCAGCAGCGCCGACGAGAGTTCTGACGACAAGGGCAGCGACGGCCCGTAGAGTAGGGTCTACTAGTATAGGTCTAGTAGTAGTAGATTGGCCAACAGGCCCTTCTTTTGTTCTTCCTCCCTTGAGCAATCGGCTCTGTCTTTGTAAGAAATCCTCTCATCAATGAAGAAATATTTCCCCATTAACTTTGCTTTCTTGTTAATTTTGCCGATTGTCAAGGTAAGTTAAGGTGCAAAGAGCCGATGGCAGTGCATCGGCTTTTCTTATAAAACGCAATCCAGCCTAGATTGTCGATTTAGTTGCCTATTCATACGATAATTGCAACCTCCGCCTGAGAAAATAAACTCAGATCCCTCAAATTGTCGTTCGAACAGGTCTAATTCAAGGCCATGCCACCTTTAAACCTCAAACGCACAGATCCTTCCCTTGAAAATAACGGTCTCTGGCCTGAAGATAATCTGTTGCGCTTATTCCTCTAGAGTCGATGGCTATGCATCGGCTTTTTGGTCTGAAGTCGATGTCCTTGCATCGGCTGTAACATGTAAATTTTTATTTTATTTTTTACCGGCCGATTTTATGCATCGGCCTCCATATTTCACTGTCCATCATCCCACATGCTTGGGAAATATTTCTTGAGATGTTGTCCATTGACAGCTACTGGAAACTTAACCCCATCCAACTGCTTGAGCATGTATGCATTACCCTTCAAGACCTGGTCGACTCTGTACGGACCGTGCCAATTAGGAGACCATTTGCCATATGCTTTATCTTTAGTCCCTAATGGCAATACAGCTTCCCATACTAGATCACCAACCTGAAACTCCTTTGGTCTCACCTTCTTATTGTATGCACGAGCTACCTTGGCTTTATTCTCTTTAATCTTCTCAAGTGACCAAAGCCTAAGTTCTGTCAGATCCTCAATAGTATCACTCATCAGGGCCGCATACTCTTCAGATGTTAGGTCGTTCTGAAACGTGACACGTCTCGATTCAGCCGTAATTTCCCAAGGTAATACGGCTTCTTGTCCATAAACCAGCTGGTACGGCGAAGTTTTTATAGCCCCATGACATGACATACGATAAGCCCACAAAGCTTCTGACAATATTTCATGCCAACGTCTAGGGTGCTCGTCAACTTTCCTCTTAATCAACTTGATGAGGCTCTGGTTGGACGCTTCAGCTTGCCCATTTGCTTGAGCATAGTATGGAGACGATCGGATCAACTTAATTCCCATGTCATCACAGAACTTTCTGAACTCTTTAGAAATAAAGACCGAACCTCCATCGGTCGTAATAGTCTGGGGAACCCCGAACCTATGAATGACGTGCTCCTTCACAAAATTGATAACATCTTCCGATTTTACCTTCTTCATAGGGACAGCTTCCACCCATTTAGTGAAGTAATCTGTGATGGCCAGAATCCATTCGTGGCCTCCGCTTGACGCAGGATGGATCTTGCCGATCATATCCATACCCCAACCTCTAAATGGCCAAGGCTTGATGATGGGATTCATTGCTGACGCAGGCACCATCTGCATTTTACCAAACATCTGACACGCTTGGCATCCCTTATAATACCTGAAGCAATCCTCAAGCATGGTGGGCCAGTAGAACCCCGATCTCCTGATCAACCATTTCATTTTATGAGCCGATTGATGGGTTCCACAAGCGCCTTCATGTACCTCGTGTAAGAGCCGATTCGACTCGGCTGTTCCCAAACATTTGAGAAGTAATCCTTCCACTGTATTCTTCTGTGAGCTGGGAAATAACTAACTTCTGTGAGCTGGGAAATAACTAACTTCTGTGAGCTGGGAAATAACTAACTTGGAGTCTCCAAATACTTCCACTTCTTCTGCACCGGCTTCTATAAGCAACTCCATACCTCTGCATATCGCTTCATACTCAGCAACATTGTTGGTGCAAGGGGTAGGTAACCTGATGGAGAAAGAATATGTTGCCCCCCGAGGCGATACGAGCAGTATCCCGATGCCACAACCGTCTTCACAAACCGATCCATCGAAAAACATGGCCCAGGCACGAACCGACAGAGCTGCTACATCCGTGTTGATTCGTTCAGCAATAAGATCGGCTAACGCTTGTCCCTTGACTGCCTTCGCTGGTTGATACCGGAGATCGAACTCTGATAGCGCAAACATCCATTTACCAAGTCGGCCTTTCAATACAGGAGCCGACAGCATGTGTTTGATGACGTCTGATTTGCATATAATGATAACCTCCGCGTTCAGCAGAATAGGACGAAGCTTGGTACAGGTAAAGAACAGGCAGAGGCACAACTTTTCAATCTCAGGGTACCTGGTTTCTGCATCCAACATCCTTCTGCTAAGGTAGAACGTGACCTTCTCTAAACCATCATAGACTTGCACCACTACTGAGGCGATAGAAGTATCGGCTACTGACAGATAAATAAAGAATGGTCTATCTTGCTGAGGCGGCACCAACACAGGTGGCTTCGTTAGATATTCTTTAATCTCGTCGAACGCTCGTTGTTGCTCTGCCCCCCAGTGAAATACCTCATCGGCTTTGATTTTCACCAATCCCATGAACGGCTCGATCCGTCCTGACAAGTTTGAGATGAACCTTCTGACGAAGTTGATTTTGCCGATGAGAGATTGCAGTTCTTTCTTTGTGGTAGGCGGCTTCATTGTGCGCACTGCCTCCTGAATCTTCAGGCCGATCTCGATTCCTCGTTCATGAACCAAGAAACCCAGGAACTGACCGGCCGTCACACCAAAGGCACACTTCTTGGGATTCATTCTTAGTCCGAATTTCCTAGTTCGGTCCAAAATACGCCGCAAGTCCTCCAAGTGTCCCTCCATCGAGACAGACTTAACTACCATATCATCGATGTAGATTTCCACCAATTTGCCGATCAGATCATGAAAGATGTAATTCATGGCTCGTTGATATGTCGCGCCGGCGTTCTTCAATCCAAAAGTCATGACCACATACTCAAACGAGCCCACTGCTCCTGGTACTCTAAATGCGGTCTTATGTATATCTTCTGGAGCCATAAAAATCTGGTTGTAACCGGCGTTGCCATCCATGAAACTCAACACTTTATGACCAGCTGCTGCGTTGATCAACGTTTCTGCTACCGGCATTGGCTACTCGTCCTTTGGAGTGGCTCTGTTGAGTTCCCGAAAATCCATGGCGACGCGCATTCGGCCGTCCTTTTTCTCCACAGGTACAACACTGGAAATCCACTCAGCATACCTGCACGGCCTGATGAAGCCTGCAGCCAACATTTGTTCGATCTCCTTCTTGACTGCTTCTAAAACTTCGGCCTTCATTTGTCGTGCTCGTTGCTGGAACGACCGAAATCTCTTTTTAAGAGGGAGCCGATGCTCGATGATGCTCCTGTCTAACCCGGGCATCTCTGTATAATCCCAGGCAAAACAATCTGGGTATTTTCTCAAAAGAGCTATCATCAGACTCCTCAGATGTGGACCCAACTTCTTGCTGATAAATGTTGGTCGTGGCTTATCCCCAGGACCAACGTCAATTTCTTCTAGCTCATCAGCCGATGTAAACCCATACCCTAGCTTTCCATCACCTGCTAGATCAACGCTGAACACAGGCGTAATATATGATAAGGGTAATATGGGCCGATTGCCTGAATCGGCCTCCTTTTTCATTGCACTGCTTGATGCGGATTTACAATTCATTTTTTGGGGCCGATCGCATGGATCGGCCTTGCTACACATATCTAGTAATTTTGATGCGGTTACACTGTCAGGCCAGTGGATAAGACCAGCCTCACCCCGTTTTTTGTAACCTCAATGCGCTCACAATCGTCCAGCCTTACTCCAGAGAGCGGCTCTTGGTCCACCGCGTCCCAAATACTCATGCCAGCCGTTGAAATTTCGGCTGTGTCATCTGCGTGGACGACCTCCACCTCATCGCCATCCCACTGTATCAGGCATTGGTGCATTGTGGATGGAATGCAGCAATTAGCGTGAATCCAATCTCTCCCTAGTAGGACGACATACGTGCTCTTGCTGTCGACGATGAAGAACGACGTGGGGATGGTTTTTCGGCCTACCGTCAGATCCACGCTTAGAACACCTTGCGCTTCTGATGTTTGGCCGTTGAAATCACTCAATGTGACGTTGGTTTTGATCAAATCCGCGCTAGAGCGTCCCAGGCGACGTAGCATGGAGTACGGCATTATGTTGACTACCGCTCCTGTGTCCACTAGCATCTTGTTGACAGGTTGTCCGTTGATATATCCCTTTACGTACAAAGCCTTCAAATGTCTGTAGCTTCTTTCTCGTGGTTTCTCAAAGACAACTGGCCGTGGACCGCAGTCAAGCTGCGCCACAGATGCCTCTCCTGAACTTGGAGCGCAAACTTCTGACGGGAGTATGAACACCATGTTGGCGCCAGCCGACGTCTTATCATCGGCTTTCTTTGGTTTGGGACGCCACTCTTGCTTCGGTGGGCGGCCCTTCTCATCCAAAGTTTGCTGAATTTTTGCGGCCAGATCGGGCCGTGCCTTCCTCAACGTGTGCAGGTATAATCTCTCGGCTTCCTCCAAGCTGCGTAGCCGCTGTACCCTGCGTTTCTAAGAATGACTGAGTCCATCAGGGCACCACCTTGGCCGGTGGTACCTATCTTCTTCTTCTTCATCGTCTAACTCCTCAGAATCTTCCTCTCGAGAGGACTCAGCTCGTTTGTTCCGACGTGGGAGAGGTCCTAGACGTTTGAACACTGACACATCTGCCGCGTATTTCTTCTTTGATCTACACTCTGGGCAGCTTTCGATTGTTGGCAATCGGCTCATTCCTGAGTCCCAGCAATGTTTAAAGAATTGGCAGTCCCAGTGACGGTCCATGTCCTCTTGCTCGTCTGACCTTCCCCTGGTGCGGCGCTCATACCTTTCGTCATCTCTATTATACTGACGGTACTTTCTATCATTTTTGTTAAGCCGATGAGCTAAGTTATCGGCTGTGTCATACCGTCGGCGTTGGTCATGTTGATACTCATATTTGTTGAGAAGGTGCTCTGAGAGTGGTCGCTGGTACCGCACGCTTCTCACTTGATCCTCGGTCACGTACCGTTTATCATCGTATCGGGGCCGATCGCGAGAACCGGCCTCCTCCTTGTCCTTGCCACGATAACGACTGCTCTCTCCTCTGTCACTACCAGAGTGGTATGCAGGCCCTGCCATGTTGATACTGAACACGAAATCTGGCTGGCGCCTCGCAGGGTGACTACACTCCACCATGTTGACAGCAGGGATCGGGTGCGTGTCCACTTTCATGGCGTACTGGCTGAAAATAAGACGGCCTTGTTCTATCGCCATTTGGATCTGCTGACGCAACACTTTGCAGTCGCTGGTGGTATGTGTGAACGAATGATGCCACTTGCAGTAAGGCCTTCCGCTCATCTCCTGGGCCGTAGGGATTCTATGGCCTTCTGGTAACTTCAGCTACTTTTCTTTGAGCAAGAGATCGAAAATTTGTTCTGCCTTGCTCACGTCGAAGTCGAACCCCTTCGTAGGACCTTGTGGTTTGACCCACTTGCAGGACACAGGGTTTGCCCCCCGAGCCCATTCAGCTACGGCCACTTCTTGACCTCCTGCCGAATCTTCAACCTCTTCTACCTCGATCAGGCTTACTGGGCGTTTGAATTTGTCCTGGTATAATTCTGGATGGTGCTGTTCATATAATGATAGTTTCTGCACCATGTGCGCCAGGGAGGTATACTCTGCCTGAGAAGCTATGTCTTTGATCGGCGACGTAAGACCTACCACTGCCAGATCGACGGCTTCTTTTTCACTCAAACGAGACAAATAGCACTGGTTCCTCACAGTTCTGAAGCATTGAATGTATTCTGACACTGCTTCTCCACACCTCTGTCGCACTTGTGCCAAATCGGCAAGGCCAACCTCGGAAGCTCCTGAATGATACTGTACGTGGAAATGCTCTTCCATTTGCTTCCACGTCCGGATTGAGTCTGGTGGCAGCGAAGTGTACCACCCAAAAGCCGATCCTGTAAGGGACTGCGCGAAGAACCTGACGCGTAGTTGGTCTGAAGCTGAGATCATGCCCAACTGTGCCAAATACCGGCTGACGTGCTCAATTGAGCTAGAGCCCTCCGACCCGCTGAACTTTGAGAACTCAGGGAGCCGATACTTGGGTGGCAGCGGTATCAGATCATACTCGTTTGGGTACGGCTTGGAATAGCCGATTGCCCTTCTTTTTGGTACCATGCCAAACTGGTCTCTCAAGATCGCGCTGATCTGGTCCACTGTAGGAGCTGCAGGGGCTGAATTCTGCTGATCTGCTGCTGTGGCGTACTTGGCTAGCCACGCCTGTTTATCGGCGTCTCCTCCAGCAATTCCTCCTGTAACTCCCGAACTTCCTCCTGCTGTTATCTGGTTCGTGCGCGCCAAATCGTTGCAATCTGGCACATATATGCACGTGTAACCGTGCGGGATTTCCTTAGGTGGCTCCAGCATGAACTGGTAATCAGCAGGATCGCCTCCAATCTTGTGGACGACGAAAGCCGGCGAACCACGCGGCTCTGGAGCTGTAAGCGCGAACGGTAATGGCGGTCTGGTCTGGAACGGCAGTTCTCCCTGGTGAGTTCCTAGGACTGGGCCTGAAGGGAGTATTGGTGCTTCATTATTTCCTGAACCACGCGGACCGCGACGCGCTCCAAAGTGTTCACCAGACTCTCAGAGTGCCGATGAAGAGAATGAGCTGTCATATAGTTAAGTTCTTGGCGCAGAGCTCTGGTGCGCTCCTCTGAAGGGGTAGACAGATCTACTCCATCAAGAGCACCATCGGGCGAGAACCCTTTCCACCTGATGCCATGTGAACGGGTTTTTGTGAAAGAGCCGATGAGATCGGCTTCGAGGACGGATTTGATCTCATCATACTTCTTCTTGAACTCCTCAGGCAGCTCTTCGTACTTGACTGGCTCGTCCGCCATCTCAGAAGAAGATGTCGATGCCGTTGTTGTTGTTGATTGTCCCACCGGGCGTGCCAGAATGTGTTGCCGTCAGAAACCCACCGGCGAGCAGCGACGAGCAACACCGTAGAGCCGGGAGGCTCCCAGGACTGCGGCTGGCCCTGGTCCCTCGGGCGACGGCCCGCAATGCTCCTAGCACGCACGTCCGATGCTGATGCAAGGGCGTGCCACCTGACCTATACCTGGTCAGGAAGGTGATGAATTGCTTTGACTTAGTTTCCTGCATGGCAAACACGTAAACATTAAATACGAGCCCCGATCGGCTCTTAGGTTGCTCTGTGGATCGGCTCTAAGAGCCGATTGCCCCATGACACACGTTGGATTTTACGTTAACATGGGGATCCTACCTGATCAAAACAAGCTAAACTAATCTACGATAGTCTAGGGTTTTCACCGCATAATCGGAACATCCTATGCGTAATTGAGCCTAGCAGATACGTAAGATGATAGGAAAAACTAACCCTAAAGAGGCCTAAAAACCAACATGAAGTTTTATCCCCGGAACAATCCCTCTAGGATCTCGCTAACCACACCTTACGCACTACCGGATCGTTCAATCCGTTTATAAGGCCTAACCATGCGGATATCAAACCAATCCTTGAAGAACAAGGAGCAACTACCACAGATTAGATCTACTAGATAATGAACAAGCAAGATGCTGCCCTCACACCTAGTGTAGGTGTAAGGGCAGCCAGATATTGAGGGATAGCGTAGCTAAACAAGTACATCGTGAAAGTGACGACGTCAACCCCAAAACACCTGAGATGAGAGTGTTTCTCGCCATCAAAAAGGCTTCAGCACGAGCAACACCAAGAACGAATAAACCGATACTGCCTAGATCGCGTAATGCGATCTAGGCAGCATGATGCTTACCCGGGAGAAACCCTCGAAACAAGGGGTGGCGATGCGCCTAGATTGATTTGTTGTGAACGTGATCGTCGTCCTTCTCGAATAACCCTAGATACATATTTATAGTCCGTAGACTTTCTAATTTGGGAATAATCCCAACCGTGCACGAGCTAAACTCTGATTTAATCCTAACCGACACGTATTCTACTAAAGATTACAGATACATGGGCCACTTGGCCCAAACTTCGTGTATAAGGCCGATTCATGTACATCTTCCATGTGTATTCTTCAAGCCCATCTTAATCACGGCCCACCTCCTGATCCGGTTGAATTCTGGTGATAACACATGGCCAAGCCGGCCACCCCACTGTCCACGGCAAGCGCTGCCACCCTCCAGGCCGCACCCGCCGCCTTCCTTTTCTCCAGGGCGAGCGCCGCCGCCTCCAGGCCGCACCCGTCGCCTTCCCTTTCTCCAGGGCGAGCGCCGCCGCCCTCCAGGACGCACCGGCCGCAGCCCCCCCAGCCCATCTCTCCGCGCCCGCCGCAGCACCACAGCCCATCTCTCCGCACCCGCCGCAGCACGCCAGCCCCTCTCTACGTGCCCTCCCATCTCCATGGCGCGCGCCGCCGCCGCATCTGGCGAGCCAAGCGGCCGCCGCATCTGGAGATGGGGGCCGCTGATGTCTACGGGAGCTTCTATTCTTGTAGATAGTGTTGGGCCTCCAAGAGCAGAGGTTTGTAGAACAGCAGCAAGTTTCCCTTAAGTGGATCACCCAAGGTTTATCGATCTCAGGGAGGAAGAGGTCAAAGATATCCCTCTCATGCAACCCTGCAACCACAAAGCAAGAAGTATCTTGTGTCCCCAACACACCTAATAGGTGCACTAGTTCGGCGAAGAGATAGTGAAATACAGGTGGTATGAACAAGTATGAGCAGTAGCAACAACACCAGAAAAGTGCTTTGCTGTCCAGGACTGGTGTATAGTTGATGGTGATAATATTGCAGGCAGTAGTAAAACAGTAAACAAGCAGCGATAGCAGTATTTAGGAAACAAGGCCTAGGGATCCTACTTTCACTAGTGGACACTCTCAACATTGATCACATAACAGAATAAATAGATGCATACTCTACACTCTCTCGTTGGATGATGAACACCATTGCGTAGGATTACACGAACCCTCAATGCCGGAGTTAACAAGCTCCACAATATTCAATGTTCATATTTAAATAACCTTAGAGTGCAAGATAGATCAACATAACCAAATAGATCACATCAATACCATCATAGTAATAGTTAACTTCACAATCTACAAGAGATCACAATCATAGCATACGCCAAGTACTACACGGTGCACACACTGTCCACATTACACCGTACAGGAGGAATAGACTACTTTAATAACATCACTAGAGTAGCACATAGAGGAATAGTGATACAAAACTCATATGAATCTCAATCATGTAAAGCAGCTCATGAGATTATTGTATTGAAGTACATGGGAGAGAGATTAACCACATAGCTACAGCGGAGCCCTCAGCCTCGGGGGTGAATTACTCCCTCCTCATCATGGAGGCAGCGATGGCGGTGAAGATGGCGGTGGAGACGGCGGTGGAGATGACTCCGGGGGCAATTCCCCGTCCCGGCAGGGTGCCGGAACAGAGACTTCTGTCCCCCGAATTGGAGTTTCGCGATGTGGCGGCGCCCCTGGAGTCTTTCTGGAGTTTCGTCAATTGGTACTGCGTTTTTAGGTCGAAAGGGGTTTTATAGGCGAAGAGGCGGCGCAGGAGGGCTGACAGGGTGGCCTCACCCTAGGCCGGCGCGGCCAGGGTCTGGCCCGCGCGGCCCTATGGTGTGGGCCCCCCCCGGCTCCTCTCCGACTCTTCTTCGGTGTTCTGGAGCCTTCCGGGAAAAATATGAGGTTTGGCGTTGATTTCGTCCAATTCCGAGAATATTGCCCGAACAGCCTTTCTGGAACCAAAAACAGCAGAAAACAGCAACTGGCCTTTCGGCATCTCGTCAATAGGTTAGTTCCGGAAAACGCATAATAATGACATAAAGTGTGAACAAAACATGTCGGTATTTTCATAAAACAAGCATGGAACATCAGAAATTATAGATATGTTGGAGACGTATCAGCATCCCCAAGCTTAGTTCCTACTCGTCCTCGAGTAGGTAAACGATAAAAGATAATTTCTGAGGTGACATGCTACCAACATAATCTTAATCATACTATTGTAAAGTATATGAGATGAATGCAGCGATTCAAAACAATGTAAATGCAATGAGTAAACAATTGAATCATATAGCAAAGACTTTTCATGAATAGTACCTTCAAGACAAGCATCAATAAGTCTTGCATAAGAGTTACTCATAAAGCAATAAATTCTTAGTAAAGGTATTGAAGCAACACAATGAAAGATTAAGTTTCAGCGGTTGCTTTCAACTTATAACATGCATATCTCATGGATAGTTGTCAATGCAAAGCAATATAACAAGTGCAATAAGCAAGTATGTAGGGATCAATGCACAGTTCACACAAGTGTTTGCTTCTTGAGGTGGAGAGAGATAGGTGAACTGACTCAACAATAAAAGTAAAAGAAAGGTCCTTCAAAGAGGAAAGCATCGATTGCTATATTTGTGTTAGAGCTTTGATTTTGAAAACAAGAAACAATTTTGTCAACGGTAGTAATAAAGCATATGTATCATGTAAATTATATCTTACAAGTTGCAAGCCTCATGCATAGTATACTAATAGTGCCCGCACCTTGTCCTAATTAGCTTGGACTACCGGGATCATCGCAATGCACATGTTTTAACCAAGTGTCACAAAGGGGTACCTCTATGCCGCCTGTACAAAGGTCTAAGGAGAAAGCTCGCATTGGATTTCTCGCTATTGATTATTCTCAACTTAGACATCCATACCGGGACAACATAGACAACAGATAATGGACTCCTGTTTTATGCATAAGCATGTAGCAACAATTATTTTTCTCATTTGAGATTGAGGATATATGTCCAAAACTGAAACTTCCACCATGGATCATGGCTTTAGTTAGCGGCCCAATGTTCTTCTCTAACAATATGCATGCTCCAACCATAAGGTAGTAGATCGCTCTTACTTCAGACAAGACGAACATGCATAGCAACTCACATGAAATTCAACAAAAGGTAGTTGATGGCGTCCCCAGGAACATGGTTATCGCACAACAAGCAACTTAATAAGAGATAAAGTGCATAAGTACATATTCAATACCACAATAGTTTTTAGGCTATTTGTCCCATGAGCTATATACTGTAAAGGTGAAGAATGGAAATTTAAAGGTAGCACTCAAGCAATTTACTTTGGAATGGCGGAGAAATACCATGTAGTAGGTAGGTATGGTGGACACAAATGGCATAGTGTTTGGCTCAAGTATTTTGGATGCATGAGAAGTATTCCCTCTCGATACAAGGCTTAGGCTAGCAAGGTTGTTTGAAGCAAACACAAGCATAAACTAGTACATCAAAACTTACATAAAAGACATATTACAAGCATTATAAGACTATACATCGTCTTCCTTGTTGTTCAAACACCTCTCTAGAAAATATCTAGACTCTAGAGAAACCACTCATGCAAACCAAATTTTAACAAGCTCTATGTATTTCTTCACTAATAGGTGCAAAGTATATGATGCAAGAGCTTAAACAAGAGCACAACAATTGCCAAGTATCAAATTATCCAAGACATTCTACCAATTACTACATGTAGCATTTTCCGTTTCCAACCATATAATAATTAACGAAGCAGTTTCAACCTTCGCCATGAAAATTAAAAGCTAAGAACACATGTGTTCATACGGACCAGCGGAGCGTGTCTCTCTCCCACACAAGCATTTATTCAAACAAAAACAAAAACAAAAACAAACAGACGCTCCAAGTAAAGTACATAAGATGTGACCGAATAAAAATATAGTTTCAGGGGAGGAACCTGATGATGTTGTCGATGAAGAAGGGGATGCCTTGGGCATCCCCAAGCTTAGACGCTTAAGTCTTCTTAGAATCTGCAGGGGTGAACCACCGGGGCATCCCCAAGCTTAGACTTTTCACTCTTCTTGATCGTAGTATATCATCCTCCTCTCTTGACCCTTGAAAACTTCCTTCACACCAAACTCGAAACAAACTCATTAGAGGGTTAGTGCACAATCAAAATATACATGTTCAGAGGTGACATAATCATTCTTAACACTTCTGGACATTGCAAAAAGCTACTGAAAGTCAATGTAATCGAAATATCCATCGAACATAACAAAACTGGCAATGCGAAATAAAAGGCAGAATCTGTCAAAAACAGAACAGTTCGTATTGACGAATTTTATTGGGGCACCAGACTTGCTCAAATGAAAATGCTCAAATTGAAAGAAAGTTGCGTACATATCTGAGGATCACTCACGTAAATTGGCTTAATTTTCTGAGTTACCTACAGAGAATTTAGCCCAGATTCGTGACAGAAAAGAAATCTGTTTCTGCGCAGTAATCCAAATCTAGTATGAACTTTTCTATCAACGACTTTACTTGGCACAACAAAACACAAAACTAAGATAAGGAGAGGTTGCTACAGTAGTAAACAACTTCCAAGACACAAATATAAAACAAAGTACTGTAGCAAAATAATACATGGGTTATCTCCCAAGAAGTTCTTTCTTTATAGCCATTAAGATGGGCTCAGCAGTTTTGGTGATGCACTCGCAAGAAATAGTATTTGAAGCAAAAGAGAGCTTCAAGAGGCAAATTCAAAACACATTTAAGCCTAACATGCTTCCTATGCAGAGGAATCTTGTACACAAATGAATTCATGAAGAACAAAGTGACAAGCATAAGAGGATAAAACACGAGTAACTTCAAGATTCTCAACATAAAGAGGGGAAACTTAATATTATTAAGATGCATATAACCATATTTCCCTCTCTCATAATAACTTTCAGTAGCATCATTGATGAAATCCACAATATACCCATCACTTAAAACATTCTTATCATGGTTCATATGCATAGAAGTATCATTAATTTTGGCATAAGGAGAGTTCTTTTCATTAATAGTAATTGGAGCAGGATTATTATCAAGAATTTGAACATGGTAAACAAGTTGCATATTAAGGGAATTGTTTTTGGTAACCCAATCATGACTATGACAAGTTTCATAAGGATAGTTAGAACCTATATCATAGCATTCTTTGTAATAATCATCAGAGATCGGAGGCACAGTGTCATCATAGGAAATAGAATAGTTATCTTTCACAGTCGGTTTATCTGTGTCCACACCATCATTGTTATTAGAAGGAGATGTATCAAGAACATAATGACCAGTAGCTAAAGGATTTTCAAACACCTCTTCCCCAAGCTTAGAGCTTTCTATATCATTATGGGAGGAAGCATGGATAGCACTGACACTATGGCAATTATTATCATCATCATTTTCAGAATTAATTTCCCAGAGATTTGCAATATCAAAAGTAGTGTGCTCATTCAAATCATGATTGCTAATGTATGTAAAGGGCATAGGAAGATCATCGTATTCAGATTCATTATCACAATAATCGTTAGGAGCAACATACTTACAGTTACCTAGCGTTATCTCATTCACGCGGGGATACGCCGTTACCTCTTTCTTTTTATTCTCCTTCTTCTTCTTCTTCTTCTTCTTCGTTCCTTTTTTCTTCTTCTTCTCTTCCTTCTCCTCGTTCCCTTCTTTAGGAGGAAGAGGCTTGAAGGGTGGCTTGTCCGCATAACCTGATTTACTTTCAGAAACAATAGAAGAAACTTGGGAGGATCCCTCCTTTTCATTAATTAGTTGAAAACACACAGCGGTCCTATCATATTTTGGCAAGGTGTCATCTTCTAAAATATTTTGTATGTAAGTATTTGTATGGCTATTATCAATGCAATAAGAAAAACACCCATGCAGGACATCATCAATATCAAGATCACTCATATGTAACAAAGAGATTTTTCTCGACAGTTCTTCACACCCCAAAAATAAAGTAAGTTCATCATGCTGATTAGGAGTAATTTCATCATCACAATACAAATTTGCAGCACTCATTGGGTTCAAATTATCATTGGAGGAGCATTGAAAATTAAAATGACCCACTTCATGGCAAACTTCACAAATAAAAGGATAGAGGGCACAAACTTTTTTACCAAGATCATCTAGAGCCCTAAACCACTTTCTAGTTTTTTCATTAGCATGATGGATAAAATAATCATCTTTGATTTGATTAATTCCACAAGGTCTATGTATTCCACAAAAATTAACATGCTTATAGGAAATAGCATTCTTAGGAGTCTGAGCATGCTTATTGCAATAATTAACAACAATTTCATTCTTCATGCAAGCCTCTTTAAAAGGTTCATGATATTTATCAAAATTCTTTTTAGGTAATTCAAAATGAGAAGCAAAGGCTTTATAAAGATTTGCAGCAACTTGAGAGTCAAGACCATAAGTAGCACTCATATTTCGAAATTTATCGGTATCCATAAAAGCTTCAATGCATTCATAATCATAATTTATACCTGACTCTTTACCTTTGTCGTTCTCCCATCCTTCAGCGTTGTCCTCAATCCGATCAAGAAGATCCCACCTAGCTTCAACCTCCTTGCTTGTGAAAGATCCCTCCGAACATGCGTCCAGATAGTCCTTATGTTGTCCTGAAAGCCTCGCATAAAAATTGTTAACAATAACATTACGGGGGAGCTCATGAATGGGACATTTGAGCATTAGTGATTTCAATCTCCCCCACGCTTGAGAAATACTCTCTCCATCACGAGGATAAAAGTTATAAATATAATTCCTATCAATATGCACTTCATGAGGAGGATAAAATTTAGAATAAAAGAGAGATGCAATTTCCTCCCAACCAAAAGAATGACTATTCTCCAACAATTTATACCAATGCGCCGCTTTACCAGACAGCGAAACAGAGAATAGCTTCTTCCTCACTTCATCCATAGAGATACCTGCACACTTGAATAACCCGCATAATTCATGCAAAAACAGTAAATGATCTCTAGGGTGGACAGTTCCATCCCCTTTATAGTGGTTATCCATAACATGTTCAATAATTTTCATAGGTATTTTATATGGAATACTTTCAGTAGGTGCATTTAAAATATCACAAGCATCATTAGAGTTATTGCATATGGGAGATAAAGTATTATCAGAGCAAATTTTCTCCCCTAAAGATGGGAAGCTAAAAATATCACAAAAACTAGCTTCCCCAAGCTTAGACTTCTCCATAGCATTAGCAGTAATTGCATTCATACTAATAACATCGCTACTAGCATGCAAATAAGGTTCCATAGGTTTTTTAATTTTCGCATCAAACAATTCTAAATCAGGAAAAAGATTAAAAAGCTCACCAATTTTGTTGTTGTTTTCCATTGTGCCTAACTAGTGTAAACAAGAAACAAAAAGATGCAATTGCAGGATCTAAAGGAAATAGCTTCGAGCACTCACACACCGGCAATAGTGCTAGGAAATAGCTTAGTAGTCGGGGGATGTGAATACCTTTTACCTTACCTCCCCGGCAACGGCGCCAGAAAAGTGCTTGATGTCTACGGGAGCTTCTATTCTTGTAGACAGTGTTGGGCCTCCAAGAGCAGAGGTTTGTAGAACAGCAGCAAGTTTCCCGTAAGTGGATCACCCAAGGTTTATCGATCTCAGGGAGGAAGAGGTCAAAGATATCCCTCTCATGCAACCCTGCAACCACAAAGCAAGAAGTCTCTTGTGTCCCCAACACACCTAATAGGTGCACTAGTTCGGCGAAGAGATAGTGAAATACAGGTGGTATGAATAAGTATGAGCAGTAGCAACAACACCAGAAAAGTGCTTTGCTGTCCAGGACTGGTGTATAGTTGATGGTGATAATATTGCAGGCAGTAGTAAAACAGTAAACAAGCAGCGATAGCAGTATTTAGGAAACAAGGCCTAGGGATCCTACTTTCACTAGTGGACACTCTCAACATTGATCACATAACAGAATAAATAGA
This sequence comes from Lolium perenne, assembly GCF_019359855.2. Classification (NCBI taxonomy): domain Eukaryota; kingdom Viridiplantae; phylum Streptophyta; class Magnoliopsida; order Poales; family Poaceae; genus Lolium; species Lolium perenne. Next base: position 279,307,698 of record NC_067250.2, read on the forward strand.
TGCATACTCTACACTCTCTCGTTGGATGATGAACACCATTGCGTAGGATTACACGAACCCTCAATGCCGGAGTTAACAAGCTCCACAATATTCAATGTTCATATTTAAATAACCTTAGAGTGCAAGATAGATCAACATAACCAAATAGATCACATCAATACCATCATAGTAATAGTTAACTTCACAATCTACAAGAGATCACAATCATAGCATACGCCAAGTACTACACGGTGCACACACTGTCCACATTACACCGTACAGGAGGAATAGACTACTTTAATAACATCACTAGAGTAGCACATAGAGGAATAGTGATACAAAACTCATATGAATCTCAATCATGTAAAGCAGCTCATGAGATTATTGTATTGAAGTACATGGGAGAGAGATTAACCACATAGCTACAGCGGAGCCCTCAGCCTCGGGGGTGAATTACTCCCTCCTCATCATGGAGGCAGCGATGGCGGTGAAGATGGCGGTGCAGACGGCGGTGGAGATGACTCCGGGGGCAATTCCCCGTCCCGGCAGGGTGCCGGAACAGAGACTTCTGTCCCCCGAATTGGAGTTTCGCGATGTGGCGGCGCCCCTGGAGTCTTTCTGGAGTTTCGTCAATTGGTACTGCGTTTTTAGGTCGAAAGGGGTTTTATAGGCGAAGAGGCGGCGCAGGAGGGCTGACAGGGTGGCCTCACCCTAGGCCGGCGCGGCCAGGGTCTGGCCCGCGCGGCCCTATGGTGTGGGGCCCCCCTGGCTCCTCTCCGACTCTTCTTCGGTGTTCTGGAGCCTTCTGGGAAAAATAGGAGGTTTGGCGTTGATTTCGTCCAATTCCGAGAATATTGCCCGAACAGCCTTTCTGGAACCAAAAACAGAACAAAGAACTCGGCCTTTCGGCATCTCGTCAATAGGTTAGTTCCGGAAAACGCATAATAATAACATAAAGTGTGAACAAAACATGTCGGTATTGTCATAAAACAAGCATGGAACATCAGAAATTATAGATATGTTGGAGACGTATCAGCCGCCCGCCGCGAGACTCCCCGCGCCTCCTCTGACCTCTTCTCTACATGCGGGAATAAAAAAGGGGCGAGAGAGAGAGAGAGCTTACCGGAGGGGAGTGGCCGCCGGCGAGATTCGATGGCTCCGGACGAAGGCGGGATGCGAGCGGGAGCAGAGCTGGGGAGAAGAGGTTCCGTTTTCACGAGCGTGGCTCGGGCGTGTTTACTTCCACGATGAGTAGGACGTGTAAAGCTTCCACGACCGTATACACGATCCACTGGAGACTGATTTTGGCCCAGAAACGTGTAAACGGGCTTTACACGTCCATATAGACCATCCACTAGAGATGCTCTTAGAATTCGAGGCCATGCATGTAGCCTAAGAAGCATCGGTTTTGCGCGCTGAAGCTAGACATGAGGAAGGCATATGACTGGGTGGAGTGGCCATATCTGGAGGCGGTTATGCTTCGGCTGGGTTTCAGTTCGACATGGGTCTCTCTGATTATGCGCCTCGTGACGACGGTATCTTTCTCGGTCCTTTTTAATGGTGTACCGCAGGAGGAGTTTCGACCTTCGAGGGGGATCAGGCAGGGAGATCCCATCTCCCCCTATTTGTTTATGTTGGCAGCAGAGGGCCTTTCGTGCCTTTTAAAATCACAACATCAATCATCAGCGCTTAATGGTATTCAGGTGGCAACAACAGCCCCGGCTGTAAATCACCTCCTTTTTGCAGATGATAGCCTGCTGTTTTTCAGAGCATGTCATGAGGGAGCTGTGGAGGCGAAAGAGGTGCTAGCAAAGTACTGTGATGCATCAGGTCAGCGCATTAATATGGATAAATCTTCTATCTTTTTTAGCAAGAGATGTCCAGGGGCTATTAAGGAGAGTGTCAAGAATGAGCTCGATGTTCACAGGGAAACTTTGAGCGATAAATATATTGGGATGCCATCAGGAGTGGGCCGTTCCAAGAACGGGGCTTTCAAATATTTGAAAGACAAGGTTTGGAAGAAGGTGTTGGGTTGGTTGGAGCAACTGCTGTCTGTGGGCGGGAAGGAGATCCTTATCAAGTCTGTTGCACAGGGCAGTGCCAACCTTTTCCATGTCCTATTTCAAGTTACCTAAGGGGTTATGTGATCATATCAACGCTATGCTACGGAAGTTCTGGTGGGGGGAGTAAGGAAGGAAAACGGAGAACGAGCTGGGTATCATGGGAGAAAATGACTCAACCGAAGCATATGGGAGGACTAGGGTTCCGCGACATTGAACTCTCCAACCTCTCACTTCTTGCACGCCAGGCTTGGCGCCTTCTTCAGGAGCCTCCTCATTGAGCGCAAGAGTGCTAAAGGCGGTATATTTCCCTGGTACGGATATTCTGTCAGCATCGCTGGGGTCCCATCCGTTCCAGATATGGAGGTCAATCCTGGAAGGGCGTGATACTCTGAAGCTAGGTTTGATTCGCAGGATCGGAGATGGTTCCACTACGGATGCCTGGAGCGACAATTGGCTACCAAGGGATACTCGGCTTACTCCGATTGCACCGATCAAGGCCGATGCTCCGGGCCTAGAGAGCGACTACATTGTTCGCAGTACTGCTGCGTGGAACGTGGAGAAGCTACAGGAATTTTTCCTCCCTATGGACGTTGAGGTCATTAGAGTAATTCCTTTATGTATGCGAGTCCAGGATGATTTTTGGGCTTGGCATTTCGAAAAGTCTGGGGTATTCTCCGTAAGATCAGCATACAGAGCTTTGGTTACGGTTAAGAAGGCTCGAGAGGATTATATTGAGCGACGACCGGCGGCGTCGTCGTCTCAGACGGAGGGAAAGGAGTGGACTGACCTGTGGAAGTGCAAAGTACCATCTAAGGTGCGAATTTTCCTGTGGAGATTAGCCCACTGCTCCTTACCCACCGGGGATGTTCGCCACAGAAGAAGTATGGCTCCGAATCCTTGCTGCTCGATATGTGGTCAGGAGGACTCATGGCGCCATTCTCTCATCGAATGTAATATGTCGCGATGTGTTTGGGCCCTGACTGAGTCATCCATTGTGGAGCACATTAGTCTGACGGCTGAACCTTCTGCGAGACAGTGGCTTTTTGTGATGATGAAATCTCTCAGCCAGGCAGAATTCGTGCGCATGGTGGTCACCCTCTCGGCGTTATGGCATGCACGGCGGAAGGCGATCCATGAGGAAATATACCAGAGCCCTTTATCAACACACTCCTTCATCGAAGCATTTATAAAGGATTTGGGAGAATGCGGACATAAAAAGGAGAAGGTCTCGGGAGGCGCTCAGGCGACGGGGCCGCGCTGGTTACCGCCTCCGGCGGGTCAGTACAAGATCAATACCGACGGAGCTGTTGCCAAGACGAGAAGCAGGAGTTCGGTTAGCGCGGTATGCTGGTCGCCAGAGGGTGTCTTCCTAGGGGCGTCAGCAGTGGTGTATGATGGTGTTATGGACCCGGGGTGTTTGGAGGCGTTGGCCTGCCGGGAAAGCCTGTCGCTAGCGGAGGACCTAAACATTGGTGAGGTGATGGTTGCCTCCGACTGCATGGAAGTGATGCAGGGGATCATAGGCTCTTCGCTGGGGCGGTTCAGTCACATTATTAGGGAAGTTCAGATGATGGCGACGCGAAGAGGAGGTGTTTCCTTCCGCCACGAAGGACGGAAATCGAACACCGACGCACACAATATTGCTCGTATGGCGACGACGCTTGCTGTTGGGCGCCATGTGTGGTTAGGTTTACCCCCTTAGGGTTTTGCTTTTCATGCAATGAGAGAGGTCCATGCATCTTAATGGACTGTAGTTTACCCTCAAAAAAAAAAAAAACGAAAGGCAAATAGTGTAGGGGCAACTGACAGGAGGTGAGGTATGACTCCGATGCGCCCTTGCATAACGGGCACCCAACACAATTTGTTCAAACTCGTTTTGCTAGACTATCTTCTGTCCATAAACCTATTTTAGGTACCAATCCACGTGAAGAATTCCATCTTGGCGGGGCCGAAATCTTTCAAACCATTTGATTCATACTGGCGGATGTAGCCCTTAAGAATTGTTTCTTAGAGTATCTCCAGTCGCGTTTCCTAAACGGTATTCGCAAAACCGCCAGATCGGCCGTTTGGGGGTCACCGCTGCTTCGTGCCGCGTTTCGGGGACACGTGTTCCTAGCCGCGTCCCCCAAACATATATTTGGAAATTTTAAATCTAAATGGTAATTGAAAATTTCATTGAAATTTAACTATATTTACAAAGTTTGAATCAAATTTATCTAAACGCGGTAGTAGTACCTGAAGTATCGGTGATCGTTGTCAGGGATCTCGTTCCTCCAGCGATCATCGGCGTCGGTGGCCTCATCCTTCATGGTGCCGCTAGGGCTAGCCTCGTCGCCGTCGGGCATCAGGTCGACGAGCGTCGCGCCGGAGTAGCGGATTGATGCTGCGATCACGTCCGCCGATGCTTCCCTCCCATGTCGTGTGGTCCCTCACTGAGTCCAACCACGCCTTGTTGTCTCCACATGTCAGTGGGATCGTCCAGACTCATGAGGAGCCGCTGCTGGCAAAGGTAGGCGGTCACCGCCGAGCCGTTGTCGCCGTTGACCTCCTCCTTCACCTCCGGCTTTGGGCGGCGGAGGCCACTTTTGTCGTGCGCCTGTTGACACAACTCACGGATTGTGACGCCGCGTGCTGGGTCGCGCCTTGCCACAGGCGTCACAAGTTCCTCTTTCACCTCACGTTTGGGTTAGGGATAGGGGAGACGCGATGGCAGGCAGGCGCAGTTTGCGCCGAATCTGAGTAAGAAGATCCTCTTGGGAGTCACTGCCTGGCTAGTGATGGCGATAACGGCGGTGATGGCGGGTACTTGATCCAGCCATGGATCACCACCGCCGGATCACCTCGATGACGGCCGCCTTAGAAGAGGTGACGGCCACCCCAGATGTCGGTGCAAACCTGTTGCCTGGCAGTGCGTGCTGCGGAGCCAGAGGCGCGGGTCGGGTCTTGTTCGCCGGTCATGGCCCGACTATGCGTCGGTGGCTAGCCGGGGGTGCCACGGCTAGGCCCTTGGCGGGGTCTTTGGCTAGTGTCCCGTAGACGCCCTTAATCCCACTGCGTCGCGGTCCGCCTATTGGATACGGGGACGCCTGGTCCCCGCGTCGATGACAATATGCTCCCGAGGTTCAAGGCACCCCGGTTCTCCCGAACCCGAGAGTGAGTAGTACACATATGAATATGGGCTATACACACACACAAAGGAATATGTGAAGTACATATAGTTTTTTCGAAATGGAGGCCTAGCCCCAGAACCCGACAGTGAGTAGTACACATATGAATATGGGCTATACACACACAAAGGAATATGTGACATGGGTATACCCTTCGGGTACCCATTATTAGTATACCTGGTTCGGTTCGGCCCAATATTGAGAAGGCCCAACAAGGCAACCCGAAGAAGTAGTCGACTAGGACTCTTGTAAAACCCTAGGCTGGTTGACAACATAGCTCCGCCTATGGCGGCACCCTGTAAAACATATGATCATATACTGGATTGCTAGCAGCACGTAGGGATCCTCCACCGAGGGTACCCGAAGCTGGGTATGTCGTGTGCCTAATCTCGCTCCCGGAATCTCCATCATCGCTCTCTCCTGAAACCCAAGTCTACAATACGTAGGCATTGGCGAGGTGATCCTTCGTCAATTGGCGCCGTCCATGGGGAATCGCGGCGCTGGATTTCGTTATCCGGGCAGGATCCTTCATCATCGACAACCCTCCAAATTTCGAATTCGTCATCAACATCTACTTCGATTGTGATCAACGTGAAGAAAAATTCGGTTCGGTCGGCGACAATGCAAAGGATCTGCGTCAAATCCATCGGCAAAGATGCCACGAGAAGACACGGAATACAAGGCTGAGCGGGTTATGACTAGGCTACAATGCGCCGCAATTCCTGCACCCACAGGTTCAAGATCCGATCGATTTATACCAAGAAGCAAAGCTAAGTACTACTCCGTATTAACTACTCTTACGTTTACAATAGCGTCATTATATCTTTGATCTGTTTATTAGTACTGTTCAGCTAACCACGCAGAGATCAATTACTTTTTGGTCGAGTCACGATTTCCATTGGTTTCATCAGTCTTACCATAGACGAACTCCTCACGACGGAAGAACCAAATAAGTCATCGACTGGGCACGTTGAGTGGGCTACATCATGCGCCGTGTAACTACGTTTGTTAAAACTATTGCTAATCGCACAACGTCACGTGGAGTAATTCAGCTAAGTTTAATTTTATACATTTGTTTTATTTGATTAAAAAGAGCATTAGATATGCATGTTGTTATGGGCTAATCATCTTTGCACAAGATATACTTGATTGCTTTTATTTTGCATCGGTGAATTATCGGGCCACTTAGCAATACACTTGGTCCGCATCACGGCGTACATCGGCTTTGGAAGAACCGACATGTCCATCGACCACGAAGACTACGACATCGACACCATCCGCCAGAGACTAAACACCCTCGGGGGCTCGCCCGTCGTAGACTCGCCGATTCACTATGTCTGCCTTATCAATTGCGTCCATCGCACGACATGTTTCCTCGACAACTTCACCGCACCCGATTAAAAAGCTAAGTTTTCCTCTTCCTCCAAGATTCAATTATTTATTTACTTTCGCCACACCCGAATACTCGGGGGCTGCGCCATTACATTATTACAACAAATTCACCCAAACACTCGGGCTGCACCATTACTTCGTTACCACAAATATACTCGGTTACTTGGTGAATTTCTTTTCTTCGGCTCTGGATATATCTTCTCCGGCTCAGTGAAATTATTTTCTTCGGCTCAGTGGAATCATTTTCTTCGACTTAGTGGCTTTATCTTCTTCGGCTCAGTAGATTTATTTTCTTCGGATTACTGGATTGATTTTCTTTGGGTTATTATTGGTTCACTTATACAATATTACCCTATGCGTTTTCGGGTCAATGGATACATTTTCTATGGTTATTACTGAAACTATTTTCTTCGAGTCAATGGATTCATCCTCTATAATATCAAGAGACTCACCTTCTATGGTTATTACTGGATTCTTCGGGTCAATGGATTCATCCTCTATGATATCGGTGGATTCATCTTCAATATATGATTCATATTTGATGGTGTAATCTTTAATATGGATTGATCTCAAGTACTTCATCTCGGATTTCATCTTCAGTATTTCATCCTTAATGGCCTTCTTTCGGTGACACGGATAATACTCGGGGCTCGACAACGACTTCGCCCCGAGTAACAACTGTGACACGACGTCTAAGCAACAATCATGACATCACCCCGACAGTGCTCGGGGGCTCGGCTATCTCTTCATCAATAATTTGGTGGCATTCACTTTCGCTATTCGGTGGTTTTTTACTTCGGCTCGACTTTTTCGCTGCACTCGAGGACTTCATCGCGCATCGGCTCCGTCTTGCTCAATAAGCTAAGTGTTCCTTTATTTCACATAAAGTTGATTATCATTTACTTTCGCCGCACCCGAGGCTCGGGGGCTGGACGGCATATATTCACTTTACATATCATCGAATCCGAACATCTGACACCGCATGCGAAAAAGAGAGTCAAAGGAAAAGATAGAAAAAGTTTGTTTATTTGTGCTGGAGAAAGCAAATTTTAAAGTATATAAGTTCTTGAGCGTATGTCCGGATGCGCGCACCTGACCATAGCCTCGGGGGCTACTCCCATCGGGAGCGCTGGCCGCGCACCCGACGAAATTGTCTTCAGGGAGGAACCCGACGAAATCTTGAGAGAACCCGATGAAATTATCTTTAGGGACAACCCGACGAAATTGTCTTCAAGAGAGGATAGGGCCCGACCAAAAATTTCCTGAAGGAGGAACCCGAAGAATTGTCCTCAGGGAGGACCCGAAAAACTGTTCTGAAGGAGGACCCGAAGAATTTTCCTCAGGGAGGACCCGAAGAATTATCCTCAGGGAGGACCCGAAGAATTATCCTCAAGGAGGACCCGAAGAAATGTTCTGCAAGGAGGAACCCGAAGAAATAAAATTCGATATAGCAATTCAATATAGGAGCATCAAGATCCTATTCGACAAAAGATAGCAACCCGAAGAAATGGTTCAACAAGAAGAATGGAGCATTCCATCAGCCAAACAAAAGGCACTCGACAATATATTCTCGGAGCGCGTCCGCCGCGGTAAAAACTCCGAATGTCGTGACTTGTTGATGACGCGTGAAGCACACGTTCGTTGGGAACCCCAAGTGGAAGGTGTGATGCGTACAACAGCAAGTTTTACTCACTAAGAAACCAAGGTTATCGAACCAGTAGGAGATGAAGGCCACGTGAAGGTTGTTGGTGGAGGAGTGTAGTGCGGCGCAACACCAGGGATTCCGGCGCCAACGTGGAACCTGCACAACACAATCAAAATACTTTGCCCCAACTTAACAGTGAGGTTGTCAATCTCACCGGCTTGCTGTAAACAAAGGATTAAACGTATGGTGTGGAGAATGATGTTTGATTGCAAAGAACAGCAGAGAACAATGATTGCAGTAGATTGTATTCAGATGTAAAAGAATGGACCGGGGTCCACAGTTCACTAGTGGTGTCTCTTCAATAAGAAATAGCATGTTGGGTGAACAAATTACAGTTGGGCAATTGACAAATAGAGAGGGCATAACAATGCACATACATACCATGATGACTAATATGAGATTTACTTAGGGCATTACGACAAAGAACATAGACCGCTATCCAGCATGCATCTATGCCTAAAAAGTCCACCTTCGGGTTAGCATCCGCACCCCTTCCAGTATTAAGTTGCAAACAACAGACAATTGCATTAAGTACTATGTGTAATGTAAACAATACAAATATCCTGAGACAAAGCATTGTTGTTTTATCCCTAGTGGCTACAGCACATCCATAACCTTAGAACTTTCTGTCACTGTCCCAGATTCAATGGAGGCATGAACCCACTATCGAGCATAAATACTCCCTCTTGGAGTCACAAGTATCAACTTGGCCAGAGCCTCTACTAGCAACGGAGAGCATGCAAGATCATAAACAACACATATATGATAGATCAATAATCAACTTGACATAGTATTCCATATTCATCGGATCCCAACAAACACAACATGTAGCATTACAAATAGATGATCTTGATCATGATAGGCAGCTCACAAGATCTAAACATGATAGCACAAGAGGAGAAGACAACCATCTAGCTACTGCTATGGACCCATAGTCCAAGGATGAACTACTCACACATCAGTCCGGAGGCGATCATGGTGATGTAGAGTCCTCCGGTGATGATTCCCCTCTCCGGCAGGGTGCCGGAGGCGATCTCCTGAATCCCCCGAGATGGGATTGGCGGCGACGGCGTCACAGTATGTTTTCTCGTCTCGTGGCTCTCGGTAATAGGGTTTTCGCGACGGAGAGAATATATAGGCTAAGGGGCAGAGTCGGGGGAGTCCCGAGGGGCCCACCCCCTAGGGCGGCGCGCCCCCCTCCTTGGCCGCACCGCCAGTTGGTGTGGGGCCCCCTTGGCTCCCCTTCCTTTCCTCTTCGGACTTCTGGAAGGCTCCGTGGAAAATAAGACCCTAGGCTTTTGTTTCGTCCAATTCCGAGAATATTTCCTGTGTAGGATTTCTGAAACCAAAAACAACAGAAAACAGGAACTGACGCTTCGGCATCTTGTTAATAGGTTAGTGCCGGAAAATGCATAATAATGATACAAAGTGTATATAAAACATGTGAGTATTGTCATAAAACTAGCATGGAACATAAGAAATTATAGATACGTTTGAGACGTATCAAGCATCCCCAAGCTTAGTTCCTACTCGCCCTCGAGTAGGTAAATGATAACAAGGATAATTTCTGAAGTGACATGCTACTATCATAATCTTGATCAATACTATTGTAAAGCATATGAGATGAATGAAGTGATTCAAAGCAATGGTAAAGACAATGACTAAACAACTGAATCATATAGCAAAGACTTTTCATGAATAGCACTTTCAATACAAGCATCAATAAGTCTTGCATAAGAGTTAACTCATAAAGCAAAAAATTCTTAATAGAAGATTTTGAAGCAATACAAAGGAAGATATAAGTTTCAGCAGTTGCTTTCAACTTCAACATGTATATCTCATGGATAATTTGTCAACACAAAGTAGTATGATGAGTGCAAATAAGCAAGTATGTAGGAATCAATGCACACAGTTGACACAAGTGTTTGCTTCTAAGATAGAAAGAAGTAGGTAAACTGACTCAACATAAAGTAAAAGAAAGGCCCTTCGCAGAGGGAAGCAGGGATTACTCATGTGCTAGAGCTTTTTATTTTGAAAACATGGAAACAATTTTGTCAACGGTAGTAATAATTCATATGTGTTATGCATAAAACATCCTATAAGTTGCAAGCCTCATGCATCGAATACCAATAGTGCTCGCACCTTGTCCTAATTAGCTTGGATTTCCATGGATTATCATTGCATTACATATGTTTCAACCAAGTGTCACAAAGGGATACCTCTATGCCGCCTGTACAAAGGTCCAAGGAGATAGACCGCATTTGATTTCTCGTTTTTGATAGATCTCAACTTGAGGACATCCATACCGGGACAACATAGAAAACAGATAATGGACTCCTCTTTAATGCTTAAGCATTCAACAACAGATAATATTCTCATAAGAGATTGAGGATTAATGTCCAAACTGAAACTTCCACCATGATACATGGCTTTGGTTAGCGGTCCAATGTTCTTCTCTAACAATATGCATACTCAAACCATTTAATCATGACAAATCACCCTTACTTCAGACAAGACGAACATGCATAGCAACTCACATGATATTCAACAAAAGTGTGATAGTTGATGGCGTCCCCAGAAACGTGGTTACCACTCAACAAGCAACTTATAAGAAATAAGATACATAAGCTACATATTCTTTACCACAATAGTTTTTAAGGCTATTTTCCATGAGCTATATATTGCAAAGACAAGGAATGAAATTTTAAAGGTAGCACGCAAGCAATTTACTTTGGAATGGCAGAGAAATACCACATAGTAGGTAGTTATGGTGGACACAAATAGCATAGGTTTTGGCTCAAGGTTTTAGATGCACGAGAAGCATTCCCTCTCAGTACAAGGATTTGGCTAGCAAGGTTGTTTGAAGCAAACACAAGTATGAACCGGTACAGCAAAACTTACATAAGAACATATTGCAAGCATTATAAGACTCTACACTCTCTTCCTTGTTGCTCAAACACTTTTACCAGAAAATATCTAGACTTTTAGAGAGACCAATCATGCAAACCAAATTTCAACAAGCTCTATGGTAATTCTCCACTAATAGGTTCAAACTACATGATGCAAGAGCTTAAAAATGATCTATTTGAGAGCTCAAAACAATTGCCAAGTATCAAATTTTTAAAATAATATACCAATTACCACATGAAGCATTTTCTGTCTCCAACCAAATAGCAATGAATGAAGCAGTTTTCAACCTTCGCCATGAACATTAAAAGTAAAGCTAAGAACACCAGTGTTCATATGAACAAGCGGAGCGTGTCTTTCTCCCACACAAGGATTGCTAGGATCCGATTTTATTCAAATAAAAACAAAAATAAAAACATACAGACGCTCCAAGTAAAGCACATAAGATGTGACGGAATAAAAATATAGTTTCACTAGAGGTGACCTGATAAGTTGTCGATGAAGAAGGGGATACCTTGGGCATCCCCAAGCTTAGATGCTTGAGTCTTCTTGGAATATGCAGGGATGAACCACGGGGGCATCCCCAAGCTTAGACTTTTCACTCTTCTTGATCATATTATATCATCCTCCTCTCTTGACCCTTGAAAACTTCCTCCATACCAAACTCAAAACAATCTCATTAGAGGGTTAGTGCATAATAAAAAATTCACATGTTCAGAGAGGACAAAATCATTCCTAACACTTCTGGACATTACCCAAAGCTACTGAAAGTTAATGGAACAAAGAAATCCACTTAACACAGTAAAAGAGGCAATGTGAAATAAAAGGCAGAATCTGTCAAAACAGAACAGTCCGTAAAGACGACTTTTTTCTAGGCACTTAGCATGCTCAGATGAAGAAGCTCAAATTGAATGAAAGTTGCGTACATATCTGAGGATTACTCATGATTTTTCGCAGATTTTTATGAGTTTTCTACAGAGAGATCTACTCAAATTGGTGACAACAAGAAATCTGTTTCTGCGCAGTAATCCAAATCTAGTATCAACCTTACTATCAAAGACTTTACTTGGCACAACAATGCAGTAAAATAAAGATAAGGAGAGGTTGCTAAATTATTAACAACTTCCAAGACACAAATATAAAACAAAATTGCAGAAATAAAATAATGGGTTGTCTCCCATAAGCGCTTTTCTTTAACGCCTTTCAGCTAGGCGCAGAAAGTGTAAATCAAGTAACATCAAGAGAAGAAGCATTGCTTGCGCACAGTTGACGTGGGCGTAGTGGCTTCCTTGTGACGGTAAAGCACTCGTCTGTTGGGAACCCCAAGAGGAAGGTATGATGTGTACAGCAGCAAGTTTTCCCTCAGTAAGAAACCAAGGTTTATCGAACCAGTAGGAGCCAAGAAGCACGTTGAAGGTTGATGGCGGCGAGATGTAGTGCGGCGCAACACCAGGGATTCCGGCGCCAACGTGGAACCTGCACAACACAACCAAAGTACTTTGCCCCAACGAAACAGTGAGGTTGTCAATCTCACCAGCTTGCTGTAACAAAGGATTAGATGTATAGTGTGGATGATGATTGTTTGCAGAAAACAGTAGAACAAGTATTGCAGTAGATTGTATTCGATTAAAAGAATGGACCGGGGTCCACAGTTCACTAGAGGTGTCTCTCCCATAAGATAAATAGCATGTTGGGTGAACAAATTACAGTTGGGCAATTGACAAATAGAGAGGGCATGACAATGCACATACATGACATGATGAGTATTGTGAGATTTAATTGGGCATTACGACAAAGTACATAGACCGCTATCCAGCATGCATCTATGCCTAAAAAGTCCACTTTCAGGTTATCATCCGAACCCCTTCCAGTATTAAGTTGCAAACAACAGACAATTGCATTAAGTATGGTGCGTAATGTAATCAATAACTACATCCTCGGACATAGCATCAATGTTTTATCCCTAGTGGCAACAGCACATCCACAACCTTAGAACTTTCTGTCACTGTCCCAAATTTAATGGAGGCATGAACCCACTATCGAGCATAAATACTCCCTCTTGGAGTTACTAGCAAAAACTTGGCCATAGCCTCTACTAACAACGGAGAGCATGCAAGATCATAAGCAACACATAGGTAATAGATTGATAATCAACATAACATAGTATTCTCTATTCATCGGATCCCAACAAACACAACATATAGCATTACAGATAGATGATCTTGATCATGTTAGGCAGCTCACAAGATCCGACAATGAAGCACATAAGGAGAAGACGACCATCTAGCTACTGCTATGGACCCATAGTCCAGGGGTGAACTACTCACTCATCAATCCGGAGGCGACCATGGCGGTGAAGAGTCCTCCGGGAGATGAATCCCCTCTCCGGTAGGGTGCCGGAGGCGATCTCCTGAATCCCCCGGGATGGGATTGGCGGCGGCGGCGTCTCTGGAAGGTTTTCCGTATCGTGGCTCTCGGTACTGGGGCTATTATCGACGGAGGCTTAAGTAGGCGAAGAGGTAGGTCAAGGGGCGTCACGAGGGGCCCAGATGGCAGGGCCGCGCGACCAGGGGCCAGGCCGCGCCGCCCTATCATCTGGCCGCCTCGTGGCCCCACTTCGTTTCATCTTCGGACTTCTGGAAGCTTCGTGGAAAAATAGGACCCTGTGCGTTGATTTCGTCCAATTCCGAGAATATTTCCTTACTAGGATTTCTGAAACCAAAAACAGCAGAAAACAACAACTGGCTCTTCGGCATCTCGTTAATAGGTTAGTGCCGGAAAATGCATAAATATGACATATAATGTGTATAAAACATGTGAGTATCATCATAAAAGTAGCATGGAACATAAGAAATTATAGATACGTTTGAGACGTATCAAGCATCAACATCATAATTTGTTCTAATAATAGAATCAAAAGGTAACTTCATTCTCTTTCTAGGGAAGTGTTCCATACCTTTCTTAAGAGGGAATTGATATTTAATATTTCCTTCCTTCATATCAATAATAGCACCAACAGTTCGAAGAAAGGGTCTTCCCAAAATAATAGGACAAGATGCATTGCATTCAATATCCAAGACAACAAAATCAACGGGGACAAGGTTATTATTAACCGTAATGTGAACATTATCAATCCTCCCCAAAGGTTTCTTTATAGAATTATCTGCAAGATTAACATCCAAAGAACACTTTTTCAATGGTGGCAAGTGCTAGCGTGTAGTAGCTTCCTTGTGACGGTAAAGCACTCGTCTGTTGGGAACCCCAAGAGGAATGTATGATGTGTACAGCAGCAAGTTTTCCCTCAGTAAGAAACCAAGGTTTATCGAACCAGTAGGAGCCAAGAAGCACGTTGAAGGTTGATGGCGGCGAGATGTAGTGCGGCGCAACACCAGGGATTCCGGCGCCAACGTGGAACCTGCACAACACAACCAAAGTACTTTGCCCCAACGAAATAGTGAGGTTGTCAATCTCACCGGCTTGCTGTAACAAAGGATTAGATGTATAGTGTGGATGATGATTGTTTGCAGAAAACAGTAAAACAAGTATTGCAGTAGATTGTATTCGATTAAAAGAATGGACCGGGGTCCACAGTTCACTAGAGGTGTCTCTCCCATAAGATAAATAGCATGTTGGGTGAACAAATTACAGTTGGGCAATTGACAAATAGAGAGGGCATGACAATGCACTGTTGACTGCCAAAACCCACCGGCGGGCAGCGGCTGTCAACACTGTAGAGCCGGGAACAACCTAGAGCTGCGGCTGGCTGAGGTCCCTCCGAGCGACGGCCCGCAAAGCGCTTCTGGTCACACGTCCGATGCTGGGTGCAAGGGCGTGCCACCTGACCTATACCTGGTCAGGAAGGTGATGGAGATGCCTCGCTTAGTTTCCTGCATGGCATACACGTAAACATTAAATACGAGCCTCGATCGGCTCTTAGGTTATCCTGTGAATCGGCTCAAAGAGCCGATCCACCCATAATTCGTACGGGGTGCACGAATATATGGTGGTCCTGCTTGATCAAGATAAAGCTAATGAGATCTACAACGATTTAGGGTTTTCACCGCATAATCGGATCATCCTACTCCAGGTTGGGCCTCGCGGCCACGCACGGTGATCGTAAGCCGATCCTAAACAAGGCCTAAAAACCAACACAAGGTTGATCCCCGGAACATCCTGTTTAGGGCCAACGAACGACACCCTACGTGCCGCTGGATCCTCCACCCCTTTGTAAGGCCTAACTATTGCAGATATTAAACTAATCCTTGCAGAACAAGGAGCAATCGTAACGGATCAGATCTACTCAATGATGATCAAGCGGGGTGCCGCCCCCACACCTAAGATAGGTGTGAGGGCGGCTAGATATGCAAGGGTTGCACTACGCTAGCATGTTACGCGAGGAACTATGCTAACCCTAACAAATCTATGATAACTACGTTGCTCGCCATCAACAAGGCTTCAGTACGAGCAACGCATGAACAACGTGGAGCTTGTGCTGCCTAGATCGCTAGATGCGATCTAGGCAGCATGTCGCTTACCGGATAGAAACCCTCGAGATGAAGGAGTTGGCGATGCGCCGAGATTGGTTTGTTTGGGTTGAACGTGAGTTGTTGTTTATTCCATAAACCCTAGATACATATTTATAGTCCAAGGGACTTTCTAACTTTAGACGTGCACCTAACCGTGCACGGGCAAAACTCTAACTAATCGACACGTAACCTAATATAATACAGATACAAGGGCAAACTAGCCCAAACTCAGCATAACAGGCCGATTCACGTAATTCTTCCATGTATATTTCTTCAAGTCCATCTTGATCGCGGCCCACCTCTGACTCGGTCAAATTCTGGTGATAACACATGCCCCCCTGGTTTTGGAATTGGTAATTCCAAAATCACTCTGCTTTCTTTCGTCGGGTCATGTCGTGGCAGAACCGTTGCAGTATCCTTCATCATGATGCCTTGCCTTCTCAACTTCCCCGCGTGACTTGGCAGTTTTTTTTTCTTTAGGCACCACTTCCTCGGAAACTGCTGTGGCATTGAATTTCCACTATATCCCCTTTTATTTAACCGCTACGAACAGTTCTCCTCTGCATCTCCTTCGCATTAGCACTCCAAAAGCCCTCCTGCGCCACCATGTCTTCTTCCTCCTCTGCCCCATCGGATCTTGCCAGCCAGTCCTCCACGTCCCGTGAGCCGACGCCGGAGTACAACCCGGCGGAGGTCTACGCGGCCAACACCCGCCGCGCCATTGCGGCCGGGGAGGAGTCTAGCCACGACTTCTTCATCTGGTCAGAGGACGACAAGTCCCTGACCGACGGGGAGAGCGACCTCTGCTTCCTCGCCGTTGGGGAAACGGCGGAGGAGAGCGACGACGACAGCTTCTCCTGCGACTTCACCTCTTCCGAGGAGGAGGAGGAGCAGGAAGAGGAGGAGGAGGACACCTCCTCCGACGAGCCGCCGGCCAAGCGGTTCTGCCCCTGGCCGGGCAACCTCAGCGATTTCGACAGCGACGATGATGCTGACGAAGAAGATGAGGACAATGAGGGCCCGGTCGGCGGCCACTGGAGCGACGACGAGCCCGCCGGAAGCAGCGCCGACAGCGGCGACGATGGCGACGACGAGGGCAGTGACGGCCCGTAGATAGGACCTCTAGAATAGGGCCAGTAGTAGTAGATGGGGCAATGTATCCCCTAGTATTTCCTTTTGAGAGCAATCAGCTCTTCATGTAAGAAATCTCGCCTATCACTGAAGAACTTTTCCCCAATTTGATTTTGCCGATTTCTTCTGAGTTTAATTTAGTCGATTCCTTCTCATACTGATCTTGCCGGTTCGCCCCCTTTGCCAATGCGTAATGAGCCGATAGCAACGCATCGGTCCTTTGAAATTCACCCTTCCCTTCTTCAACTGATGATTTTCTAAATCTGGTGGATAATGTAGAATTCTTCAGGAAAACCTTTGAATCCTTCCAACCAAACCCAATGGTCCTCTTCAATACTCATCATTCGTGAAGAAGGTTGTAATGAAAGATCAGCCGATGGTATCCCAATCGGCTCCTTGAACAGAACAAGACAGAGTATCCACCAGGCCTGCTGCCCCCCGAGCCTTACTCGAGGCGAGAATGTCAGAGAGAATGCGCCAAAGCCGATCCCCTTTCTTCCCTAGACAGCCGATATACCCCTTCTGTCAACACGACTGAACTAGTATCAAAGGTTGGAAATCCTCGACAAGAAGGTTCAGAAACCCGGATCGGCTCGAAGCAGCTGAAGAAACTTCCATTGTTTTACTCCTGCGAAGAAGCAGAAGGCGCCACAGTTGGCCTGGATATGGTGGAGATTCAGTAAACCTCGCATAATTCCACTAGAGTCGACGGCTGCGCATCGGCTGCTTCTCAATTCTAAAGTCGATGCCCTTGCATCGGCTATCCAAATTTTTTTTTATTGGCCGATTTTCTCCTATCGGCCCCCAATATTTCATTGCACACATGTCCTCCTGCATCCGTTCCCAAGTTCATCGTGTTTAGGTGCCCCCCGAGCCGAATCTGTCAGGGCATGGCAGATATCGGCTCTGTAATTCATACGTCGGCTCCGGTAGGAACAAGGACGAACACAAGCAGAACATGTGGTGAGGATAATTTTGGCCGATTGCTGGGGTCGGCCTCCATGATGATTGAAGCATTGACTGAAGGTTCTGTAATGTCCCCTCAAAGATTTTTGGGGCCGATCACAGGGATCAGCCTCGCCATGTTTGATCATCGCTTCGCTTCAGCTACATGGTCAGGCCAGTGGATAAAACCAGCTTAACCCTTCCCTTCGTCACGTCGATGCGCTCGCAGTCGTCCAAATTGATACCTGAGAGGGGTTCTTGGCCTGCTGCTTCCCATGCGTTCATGCCAGCCGTTGAAATTTCGGCTGAGTCATCGGCCTGGACGACCTCTACCTCATCTCCATCCCACTGTATTATGCATTGGTGCATCGTGGAGGGAATGCAGCAGTTGGCGTGGATCCAATCTCTTCCTAGCAGAACAGCATAAGTGCTCGTGCTATCGACAATGAAGAACGTTGTAGGGATAGTTTTCCTTCCTATGGTCAGATCCACATTCAGAACACCTTGTGCCTCAGACGCTTGGCCGTTGAAATCGCTCAATGTCACGTTGGTCTTGATTAGATCTGAGCTAGAGCGTCCCAGCCGACGTAGCATAGAGTACGGCATGATGTTGACTGCCGCTCCGGTGTCCACCAGCATCTTATTTACAGGCCTCCCATCGATATATCCTCGCAAGTACAGGGCCTTCAGATATGCATGTAGCTCTTTTCTCGTGGCTTCTCAAAGATAACCGGCCGTGGGCCGCAGTCAAGTTGTGCCACGGGTACCTCGTCTAATCCTGGAGCACTGAACTCCGAAGGGAGGATGAACACCATGTTTGTACCAGCCGGTGTTTCATCATCGGCTTTCCTTTGCTTGGGACGCCACTCCATTTTCCGTGGACGACCCTCTTCATCCAGGGTTCGCTGAACTTTCGCAGCCAGATCAGGTCGTGCCTTCCTTAACGTATGCAAGTACAACCTTTCGGCTTCCTCCAGGCCGCGTAATCGCTGAACCCTGCGCTTTTGTGAACGACTGAGTCCGTCAGGGCACCACCTTGGACGGTGGTACCTGTCTTCTTCTTCTTCTTGTCCCTCGTCTTCGGAATCCTCGAGATCTGCCCACCGAGGGGACTCAGCACGTTTGCTCTGTGGCGGGAGAGGCCCTAGGCGCTTGAACACATACACGTTGGCTGCCTCCTTCTTCTTCTGGTTGCATTCTGGGCAATTGCCGATTGTGGGCAATCGGCTCATTCCTGAATCCCAGCAGTGTCTGAAGAAGGGGCAGTCCCAGTGCCTGGCGTTGTCATCTTGCTCCCTTGATCTTTCCGTGGCACGGCGCTCGTGCTCCTCCTCATCGCGATCGTGCCGACGATGGCTTCTGGCTTCTCTAGCCAGACGATCTCCTTCATCATCATAGCTGGACCGTCGGCGTTGGTCATACTGACTCACATATTTGTTGAGGAGGTGATCAGAGAGGGGTCGCTGATATCTTATGTTCTTCACCTCTCCCTCTGTGACGTAGCGCTTGCCATCATGATGGAGCCGATCGCGTGGAGCGGCCTCCTCTGTGTCCTTGCTACGAGAGCAGCTGCCCTCGTCTCCATCTTTGCCAGAGTGGTTCCCAGGTCCTACCATGTTGATGCTGAACGAGGATCCTGGCTGGCAACCTTCAGGGTAAGTGCACTCCACCATGTTAACGGCGGGAAAGGGCTGGGTGTCGACCTTCATGGCGTACTGGTTGAAAATTAGACGCCCCTTTTCTATCGCCGCTTGGATGTGCTGACGCCATACCCTGCAGTCGTTGGTGGCATGGGAGAGCGAGTTGTGCCATTTGTAGTATGGCTTTCCGTTCAGCTCTTGCACCGTGGGGAATTTGAGACCTTCAGGAATCGTCAACTGTTTCTCCTTGAGCAGGAGGTCGAAGATTTGCTCAGTCTTGGTCACGTCAAAATCAAATCCCCTGGGTGGGCCTGGTGGCTTTACCCATTTGCAGGGCACGGGGGTTCCTCCCCGAGTCCATTCAGCCACTGCTACCTCTTGGTCTCCCGCAGGAACTTCGTCTTCCTCTGCATCGACCAGGACCACTGCACGCTTGAACTTGTCTTGGTACAGGTCCGGGTGGCGCTGTTCATATGCCGATAGTTTCTGAACCATATGCGCCAGTGAGGGATAATCTGCTTGGGAGGCCATGTCCTTGAGCTGTGATGCAAGGCCTGCTACTGCCAACTCGACTGCTTCCTTTTCAGTTATACGAACCGAATAACATCGGTTCCTAAGATTCCTGAAGCGCTGGATGTATTCTGTCACAGTTTCTCCGCGCTTCTGACGTAGTTGTGCTAGATCGGCAATGCCAGACTCGGAAGCCTCTGAATGGTACTGCATATGGAACTGCTCTTCCAACTGCTTCCAAGTCCGGATGGAGTCTGGTGGCAAAGAGGTGTACCACCCGAAAGCCGATCCCGTGAGGGACTGTGAGAAGAGCCTCACGCGTAGCTGATCCGACACTGAAGCCGGTCCTAGTTGCGCCAAATATCGGCCGACGTGTTCGATGGAGCTGGAGCCATCTGATCCACTGAATTTGGAGAAATCAGGGAGCCGATATTTGGGTGGTAGCGGGATCATCTCGTATTCGTCGGGGTACGGCTTGGAATAGCCGATTGCCCTCCTTTTCGGCACCATGCCGAACTGGTCTCTCAGTATAGTACTGATCTGATCCGCTGTGCTGGCTGCAGGAGTTGAACTCTGAAGATTCGCCGGGGTGGCGTACTTAGCCAGCCATGCTTGCTTTTCCAGCTCTGAGCCAACTGCAGGAGCTGGGCTCTGGAGGTTCGTCGGGGTGGCGTACTTAGTTAGCCACGTCTGCTTCTCAAGCTCGGTCGCTGATGTTCCTCCTGTTTTCCCAGAAGTCCCTGATGTTGTGGCCTGGTTTGTGAGTGCCCAGTTACCACAATCTGGCACATACATGCACGTGTATCCGTGAGGGATCTCCTTAGGCGCCTCAGGCAAGAACTGGTAGTCACCAGGGTCACCACCGATCTTGTAGACGACGAATGCCGGTGAAGCCGGCGCACAGTGCTGCCAACGCATATGGCAGCGGTGGGACGGGGAGTGGCAACTCTCCTTGATGCGTCCCGAGGGCTGGTCCTGACGGCGAGTACTGGTGCCTCATGATCTCCTGGATCACGCGAAGAGCGACATGCTCCAACGTGTTGACCAGGTTCTCAGAGTGACGGTGTACCGAGTGAGCCACCAAGTAGTTGATCTCCTGCCGCAGGGACCTGGTGCGTTCCTCTGACGGGGCAGAGAGGTCTATCCCATCGAGTGCACCTTGCGGTGAGAACCCCTTCCATCTGATGCCATGGGAACGGGTTCTCTGAAAAGAGCCGATGAGGTCGGCTTCGAGGGTGACTTTGATCTCGTCATACCTCTTCTTGAGCTCGTCGGGCAGCTCCTCGTAGGTGACTGGCGTGCCGTCCGCCATCTCAGATGTAGATGGCGATGTGGTTGATGTAGAAGCTTGTCCCACCGGGCGTGCCAGAATGTGTTGACTGCCAAAACCCACCGGCGGGCAGCGGCTGTCAACACTGTAGAGCCGGGAACAACCTAGAGCTGCGGCTGGCTGAGGTCCCTCCGAGCGACGGCCCGCAAAGCGCTTCTGGTCACACGTCCGATGCTGGGTGCAAGGGCGTGCCACCTGACCTATACCTGGTCAGGAAGGTGATGGAGATGCCTCGCTTAGTTTCCTGCATGGCATACACGTAAACATTAAATACGAGCCTCGATCGGCTCTCAGGTTATCCTGTGAATCGGCTCAAAGAGCCGATCCACCCATGATTCGTACGGGGTGCACGAATATATGGTGGTCCTGCTTGATCAAGATAAAGCTAATGAGATCTACAACGATTTAGGGTTTTCACCGCATAATCGGATCATCCTACTCCAGGTTGGGCCTCGCGGCCACGCACGGTGATCGTAAGCCGATCCTAAACAAGGCCTAAAAACCAACACAAGGTTGATCCCCGGAACATCCTGTTTAGGGCCAACGAACGACACCCTACGTGCCGCTGGATCCTCCACCCCTTTGTAAGGCCTAACTATTGCAGATATTAAACTAATCCTTGCAGAACAAGGAGCAATCGTAACGGATCAGATCTACTCAATGATGATCAAGCGGGGTGCCGCCCCCACACCTAAGATAGGTGTGAGGGCGGCTAGATATGCAAGGGTTGCACTACGCTAGCATGTTACACGAGGAACTATGCTAACCCTAACAAATCTATGATAACTACGTTGCTCGCCATCAACAAGGCTTCAGTACGAGCAACGCATGAACAACGTGGAGCTTGTGCTGCCTAGATCGCTAGATGCGATCTAGGCAGCATGTCGCTTACCGGATAGAAACCCTCGAGATGAAGGAGTTGGCGATGCGCCGAGATTGGTTTGTTTGGGTTGAACGTGAGTTGTTGTTTATTCCATAAACCCTAGATACATATTTATAGTCCAAGGGACTTTCTAACTTTAGACGTGCACCTAACCGTGCACGGGCAAAACTCTAACTAATCGACACATAACCTAATATAATACAGATACAAGGGCAAACTAGCCCAAACTCAGCATAACAGGCCGATTCACGTAATTCTTCCATGTATATTTCTTCAAGTCCATCTTGATCGCGGCCCACCTCTGACTCGGTCAAATTCTGGTGATAACATGCACATACATGACATGATGAGTATTGTGAGATTCAATTGGGCATTACGACAAAGTACATAGACAGCTATCCAGCATGCATCTATGCCTAAAAAGTCCACCTTCAGGTTATCATCCGAACCCCTTCCAGTATTAAGTTGCAAACAACAGACAATTGCATTAAGTATGGTGCGTAATGTAATCAATAACTACATCCTCGGACATAGCATCAATGTTTTATCCCTAGTGGCAACAGCACATCCACAACCTTAGAACTTTCTGTCACTGTCCCAGATTTAATGGAGGCATGAACCCACTATCGAGCATAAATACTCCCTCTTGGAGTTAAGAGTAAAAACTTGGCCAGAGCCTCTACTAATAACGGAGAGCATGCAAGATCATAAACAACACATAGGTAATAGATTGATAATCAACATAACATAGTATTCTCTATCCATCGGATCCCAACAAACACAACATATAGCATTACAGCTAGATGATCTTGATCATGTTAGGCAGCTCACAAGATCCGACAATGAAGTACATGAGGAGAAGACAACCATCTAGCTACTGCTATGGACCCATAGTCCAGGGGTGAACTACAACCTCATCAATCCGGAGGCGACCATGGCGGTGTAGAGTCCTCCGGGAGATGATTCCCCTCTCCGGCAGGGTGCCGGAGGCGATCTCCTGAATCCCCCGAGATGGGATTGGCGGTGGCGGCGTCTCTGGAAGGTTTTCCGTATCGTGGCTCTCGGTACTGGGGGTTTCGCGACGAAGGCTTTAAGTAGGCGGAAGGGCAGGTCAGGGGGCGTCGCGAGGGGCCCAGCAGACAGGTCGGCGCGAACAAGGGTGGGGCCGCACCGCCTACCCTCCTGGCCACCTCGTGGCCCCACTTCGTTGACTCTTCGGTCTTCTGGAAGCTTCGTGGCAAAATAGGACCCTGGGCGTTGATTTCGTCCAATTCCGAGAATATTTCCTTACTAGGATTTCTGAAACCAAAAACAGCAGAAAACAAAGAATCGGCTCTTCGGCATCTCGTTAATAGGTTAGTGCCGGAAAATGCATAATAATGACATATAATGTGTATAAAACATGTGAGTATCATCATAAAAGTAGCATGGAACATAAGAAATTATAGATACGTTTGAGACGTATCAAGCATCCCCAAGCTTAGTTCCTACTCGTCCCGAGTAGGTAAACGATAACAAAGATAATTTCTTAAGTGACAATGCTACCAACATAATCTTGATCAATACTATTGTAAGCACATGTAATGAATGCAGCGATTTGAAACAATGGTAAATGACATGAGTAAACAATTGAATCATAAAGCAAAGACTTTTCATGAATAGTACTTCAAGACAAGCATCAATAAGTCTTGCATAAGAGTTAACTCATAAAGCAATAATTCAAAGTAAAGGTATTGAAGCAACACAAAGGAAGATGAAGTTTCAGCGGTTGCTTTCAACTTGTAACATGTATATCTCATGGATATTGTCAATGTAAAGTAATATAACAAATGCAATATGCAAGTATGTAGGAATCAATGCATAGTTCACACAAGTGTTTGCTTCTTGAGGTGGAGAGAGATAGGTGAACTGACTCAACATTAAAAGTAAAAGAAAGGCCCTTCGCAGAGGGAAGCATTGATTGCTATATTTGTGCTAGAGCTTTGGTTTTGAAAACAAGAAACAATTTTGTCAACGGTAGTAATAAAGCATATGAGTTATGTAAATTATATCCTACAAGTTGCAAGCCTCATGCATAGTATACTAATAGTGCCCGCACCTTGTCCTAATTAGCTTGGATTACCGGGATTATCATCGCAATACACATGTTTTAACCAAGTGTCACAAAGGGGTACCTCTATGCCGCCTATACAAAGGTCTAAGGAGAAAGTTCGCATTGGATTTCTCGCTTTTGATTATTCTCAACTTAGACATCCATACCGGGACAACATAGACAACAGATAATGGACTCCTCTTTTATGCATAAGCATGTAGCAACAATTAATGTTCTCATATGAGATTGAGGATATATGTCCAAAACTGAAACTTCCACCATGATTCATGGCTTTAGTTAGCTGCCCAATGTTCTTCTCTAACAGTATGCATGCTCTAACCATTAAATGAGTGGTAAATCTCCCTTACTTCAGACAAGACGGACATGCATAGCAACTCACATGATATTCAACAAAAGAGTAGTTGATGGCGTCCCCAGGAACATGGTTATCGCACAACAAGCAACTTAATAAGAGATAAAGTGCATAAGTACATATTCAATACCACAATAGTTTTTAAGCTATTTGTCCCATGAGCTATATATTGTAAAGGTGAAGAATGGAAATTTTAAAGGTAGCACTCAAGCAATTTACTTTGGAATGGCGGAGAAAAACCATGTAGTAGGTAGGTATGGTGGACACAAATGGCATAGTGGTTGGCTCAAGGATTTTGGATGCATGAGAAGTATTCCCTCTCGATACAAGGTTTAGACTCGCAAAGTTATTTGAAACAAACACAAGGATGAAGCGGTGCAGCAAAACTCACATAAAATACATATTGTAAACATTATAAGACTCTATACCGTCTTCCTTGTTGTTCATACTCAATACTAGAAATTACCTAAACCTTAGAGAGACCAAACATGCAAATCAGATTTTAGCATGCTCTATGTATTTCTTCATTAATAAGTGCAAAGTATATGATGCAAGAGCTTAAACATGAGCACAACAATTGCCAAGTATCACATTATTCAAGATATTATACCAATTACCACATATATCATTTTCCAATTCCAACCATATAATAATTTAACGAAGAAGAAACTTTCGCCATGAATACTATGAGTAAAGCCTAAGAACATACTTGTCCATATGCAACAGTGGAGCGTGTCTCTCTCCCACACAATGAATGCTAGGATCCATTTTATTCAAACAAAATAGAAACAAAAACAAACCGACGCTCCAAGCAAAGTACATAAGATGTGACGGAATAAAAATATAGTTTCACTAGAGGAACCTGATAATGTTGTCGATGAAGAAGGGGATGCCTTGGGCATCCCCAAGCTTAGACGCTTGAGTCTTCTTGATATATGCAGGGGTGAACCACCGGGGCATCCCCAAGCTTAGAGCTTTCACTCTCCTTGATCATAGTGTATATCATCTCCCTCTCTTGATCCTTGAAAACTTTCTCCACACCAAACTCAAAACAAACTCATTAGAGGGTTAGTGCATAATCAAAATTCACATATTCAGAGGTGACACAATCATTCTTTATACTTCTGGACATTGCACAAAGCTACTGAAAGTCAATGGAATCGAAAAATCCATCAAGCATGACAAAACAGGCAATGCAAAATAAAAGGCAGAATCTGTCAAAACAGAACAGTTCGTAAAGACGTATTTTTAACAGGCACCAGACTTGCTCAGATGAGAAAACTTAAAATTAATGAAAGTTGCGTACATATCTGAGGATCACTCACGTAAATTGGCATAATTTTCTGAGTTACCTACAGAGAATTTTACCCAGATTCGTGACAGCAAGAAAACTGTTTCTGCGCAGTAATCCAAATCTAGTATCATCCTTCTATTAGAGACTTTACTTGGCACAACAATGCAATAAAACTAAGATAAGGAGAGGTTGCTACAGTAGTAAACAACTTCCAAGACTCAAATATAAAACAAAAGTACTGTAGTAAAATAAACACATGGGTTATCTCCCAAGAAGTTCTTTCTTTATAGCCATTAAGATGGGCTCAGCAATTTTAATGATTCACTCGCAAAAAATAGTATTTGAAGCAAAAGAGAGCATCAAGAGGAAAATTCAAAACACATTTAAGTCTAACATGCTTCCTATGCATAGGAATCTTGTAAATAAACAAGTTCATGAAGAGCAATGTAACAAGCATAGGAAGATAAAACAAGTGTAGCTTCAAAAATTTCAGCATATAGAGAGGCATTTTAGTAACATGAAAATTTCTACAACCATATTTTCCTCTCTCATAATAACTTTCAGTAGTATCATGAGAAAACTCAACAATATAACTATCACATAAAGCACTCTTATCATGAGTCTCATGCATAAAATTATTACTCTCACATAAGCATAATCAATTTTATTAGTTGTAGTGGGAGCAAATTCAACAAAGTGGCTATCATCATATATAGGAGGCATATTGTAATCATAAAAGAAAATTTTCTCCTCAATGCTTGGGGGACTAAAAAGATCATGCTCATCAGAGCCAACTTCCCCAAGCTTAGAATTTTCCATAGCATTAGCAACAATGGTGTTCAAAGCATTCATAGTAATAACATTCCCATTAGCATGCATATAAAGTTCCATGGGTTTTTTAATTCTTTCTTCAAACACATCATGTCCTAATTCAAGATAAAGTTCATAAAGATCTCTCATATTTTTGTTGTTTTCCATTATGCCTAACTAGTGAAATAAAAACATGCATGATATTAAGTAAAGTAAAACAAGTAACTAATTTTTTGTGTTTTTAATATGGAGAACAAGATAGTAAATAAAGTAAAACTAGCAACTAATATTTTTGTATTTTGATATAATGCAGCAAACAAAGTAGTAAATAAAATAAAGCAAGACAAAAACAAAGTAAAGAGATTGGATTGTGAAGACTCCCCTTGCAGCCTGTCTTGATCTCCCCGGCAACGGCGCCAGAAAATATGCTGCTAGCGTGTAGTAGCTTCCTTGTGACGGTAAAGCACTCGTCTGTTGGGAACCCCAAGAGGAAGGTATGATGTGTACAGCAGCAAGTTTTCCCTCAGTAAGAAACCAAGGTTTATCGAACCAGTAGGAGCCAAGAAGCACGATGAAGGTTGATGGGGGCGAGATGTAGTGCGGCGCAACACCAGGGATTCCGGCGCCAACGTGGAACCTGCACAACACAACCAAAGTACTTTGCCCCAACGAAACAGTGAGGTTGTCAATCTCACCGGCTTGCTGTAACAAAGGATTAGATGTATAGTGTGGATGATGATTGTTTGCAGAAAACAGTAAAACAAGTATTGCAGTAGATTATATTCGATTAAAAGAATGGACCGGGGTCCACAGTTCACTAGAGGTGTCTCTCCCATAAGATAAATAGCATGTTGGGTGAACAAATTACAGTTGGGCAATTGACAAATAGAGAGGGCATGACAATGCACATACATGACATGATGAGTATTGTGAGATTCAATTGGGCATTACGACAAAGTACATAGACCGCTATCCAGCATGCATCTATGCCTAAAAAGTCCACCTTCAGGTTATCATCCGAACCCCTTTCAGTATTAAGTTGCAAACAACAGACAATTGCATTAAGTATGGTGCGTAATGTAATCAATAACTACATCCTCGGACATAGCATCAATGTTTTATCCCTAGTGGCAACATCACATCCACAACCTTAGAACTTTCATCACTTTGTCCCAGATTTAATGGAGGCATGAACCCACTATCGAGCATAAATACTCCCTCTTGGAGTTAAGAGTAAAAACTTGGCCAGAGCCTCTACTAATAACGGAGAGCATGCAAGATCATAAACAACACATAGGTAATAGATTGATAATCAACATAACATAGTATTCTCTATCCATCGGATCCCAACAAACACAACATATAGCATTACAGATAGATGATCTTGATCATGTTAGGCAGCTCACAAGATCCGACAATGAAGTACATGAGGAGAAGACAACCATCTAGCTACTGCTATGGACCCATAGTCCAGGGGTGAACTACTCACTCATCAATCCGGAGGCGACCATGGCGGTGTAGAGTCCTCCGGGAGATGATTCCCCTCTCCGGCAGGGTGCCGGAGGCGATCTCCTGAATCCCCCGAGATGGGATTGGCGGTGGCGGCGTCTCTAGAAGGTTTTCCGTATCGTGGCTCTCGGTACTGGGGGTTTCGCGACGAAGGCTTTAAGTAGGCGGAAGGGCAGGTCAGGGGGCGTCGCGAGGGGCCCAGGAGACAGGTCGGCGCGGCCAAGGGTGGGGCCACGCCGCCTACCCTCCTGGCCACCTCGTGGCCCCACTTCGTTGACTCTTCAGTCTTCTGGAAGCTTCGTGGCAAAATAGGACCCTAGGCGTTGATTTCGTCCAATTCCGAGAATATTTCCTTACTAGGATTTCTGAAACCAAAAACAGCAGAAATGAAGAATCGGCTCTTCGGCATCTCGTTAATAGGTTAGTGCCGGAAAATGCATAATAATGACATATAATGTGTATAAAACATGTGAGTATCATCATAAAAGTAGCATGGAACATAAGAAATTATAGATACGTTTGAGACGTATCAGCAAGTCAAGCATATCATAGAGTTTCTTAGGCATAACAGAAATACTTGCACCAAGATCACATAAAGCATTACAATAAAAATCATTGGCCTTCACATTAATGATGGGCTCCCAACCATCTTCGAACTTCCTAGGAATAGAAGTTTCAAGTTTTAATTTCTCTTCTCTAGCTTTTATGAGAGCATTTGTAATATGTTTTGTAAAGGCCAAATTTATAGCACTAGCATTAGGACTTCTAGCAAGTTTTTGCAAGAACTTAATAACTTAAGAGATATGACAATTATAAAAATCTAAACCATTATGATCTAAAGCAATGGGATCATTGTCCCCAATATTCTGAAAAATTTCAGCACTTTTATCACGAACAGTTTCAGCAGTTTCAAGCAATTTTGCACGCTTTGTATTAGGAGTAGAAACATTGCCAACACCAATTATTTTACCATTGATAGTAGGAGGTTTAGCAACATGTGAAGCATCAACATTACTAGTGGTGGTAATAGTCCAAACTTTAGCTACATTATTCTCTTTAGCTAGTTTTTCTTCTCTTTCCCACCTAGCATGCAATTCAGCCATCAATCTAATATTTTCATTAATTCGAACTTGTATAGCATTTGCTGTAGCAAATGACTTAATATCTTTATCTTCATTAGGCATAACTTTCAATTTCAAAAGATCAACATCAGCAGCAAGACTATCAACCTTAGAAGCAAGAACATCAATTTTATCAAGCTTTTCTTCAACAGATTTATTAAAAGCAGTTTGTGTACTAATAAATTATTTAAGCATGGCTTCAAGACCAGAGGGTACACTCCTACTATTGTTGTAAGAATTACCATAACCATTACCATTATTAGAAGGATATGGCCTATAGTTGTTACCAAAATTATTCCTATAAGCATTGTTGTTGAAATTAGTATTTTTAATGAAGTTCACATCAACATGCTCTTCTTGAGCAACCAATGAAGCTAAAGGAACATTATTAGGATCAACATTAGATCTACCATTAACAAGCATAGACATAATAACATCGATCTTATCACTCAAGGAGGAGGTTTCTTCGACAGAATTTACCTTCTTACCTTGTGGAGTCCTTTCAGTGTGCCATTTAGAGTAGTTGATCATCATATCATCAAGAAGCTTTGTTGCAGCACCCAAATTGATGGACATAAAAGTACCTCCAGCAGCTGAATCCAATAGGTTCCTTGAAGAAAAATTTAATCTTGCATAAAAGGTTTGGATGATCATCCAAGTAGTCAGTCCATGGGTAGGGCAATTCTTTACCAAAGATTTCATTCTCTCCCATGCTTGGACAACATGTTCATTATCCAATTGCTTAAAGTTCATAATTCTACTTCTCAAAGATATAATTTTAGCAGGAGGATAATATTTTCCAATGAAAGCATTTTTACATTTAGTCCATGAATCAATACTATTTTTAGTCAAAGATAGCAACCAATCTTTAGCTCTTCCTCTCAAGGAGAAAGGAAAAAATTTCAGTTTTATAATATCCCCATCTACATCCTTATACTTTTGCATTTCACAAAGTTCAACAAAATTATTAAGATGGGCAGCAACATCATCAGTACTAACACCAGAAAATTGCTCTCTCATAACAAGATTTAGTAAAGCAGGTTTAATTTCATAAAATTCTGCTGTAGAAGCAGGTGGAGCAATAGGAGTGCATAAGAAATCATTATTATTTGTGCTAGTGAAGTCACACAACTTAGTGTTCTCAGGAGTACTCATTTTAGCAATAATAAAAATAAATAAAGCAAAACCGAATTAAATAAAGTAAAACAAGTAACTAATTTTTTTGTGTTTTTGATATAAAGAAAGCAAACAAGACAGAAAATAAAATAAAGCAAGACAATAAACAAAGTAAAGAGATTGGTTGT
This sequence comes from Lolium perenne, assembly GCF_019359855.2. Lineage (NCBI taxonomy): Eukaryota > Viridiplantae > Streptophyta > Magnoliopsida > Poales > Poaceae > Lolium > Lolium perenne. The sequence continues at coordinate 279,338,379 of NC_067250.2, forward strand.
GAGAGACTCCTCTTGCAGCGTGTCTTGATCTCCCCGGCAACGGCGCCAGAAAAGTAGCTGCTTGTGACGGTAAAGCACACGTCCGTTGGGAACCCCAAAAGGAAGGTATGATGAGTACAGCAGCGAGTTTTCCCTCAGTAAGAAACCAAGGTTATCGAACCAGTATGAGATGAAGATCACGTGAAGGTTGTTGGTGAAGGAGTGTAGTGCGGCGCAACACCAGGGATTCCGGTGCCAACGTGGAACCAGCACAACACAATCAAACTACTTTGCCCCAACTTAACAGTGAGGTTGTCAATCTCACCGGCTTGCTGAAAAAAAGGATTAAACATATGGTGTGGAAAATGATGTTTGCTTGCAGAAAACAAAACATAATGATTGCAGTAGGTTGTATTTCAGATGTAAAAGAATGGACCGGGGTCCACAGTTCACTAGTGGTGTCTCTCCAATAAGATAAATAACATGTTGGGTAAACAAATTACAGTTGGGCAATTGACAAATAGAGAGGGCATAACAATGCACATACATATCATGATGACTACTGTGAGATTTACTTAGGGCATTACGACAAAGAACATAGACCGCCATCCAGCATGCATCTATGCCTAAAAAGTCCACCTTCGGGTTAGCATCCGCACCCCTTCCAGTATTAAGTTGCAAATAACAGACAATTGCATTAAGTACTGTGCGTAATGTAAACAATACAAATATCCTTACACAAAGCATTGATGTTTTATCCCTAGTGGCAACAGCACATCCACAACCTTAGGGGTTGCTGTCACTTGATACGTCTCCAACGTATCGATAATTTCTTATGTTCCATGCCACATTATTGATGTTATCTACATGTTTTATGCACACTTTATGTCATATTCGTGCATTTTCTGGAACTAACCTATTAACAAGATGCCGAAGTGCCGATTCTTGTTTTCTGCTGTTTTTGGTTTCAGAAATCCTAGTAACGAAATATTCTCGGAATTGGACGAAATCAACGCCCAGGGTCCTATTTTGCCACGAAGCTTCCAGAAGACCGAAGAGTCAACGAAGTGGGGCCACGAGGCGGCCAGACTACAGGGCGGCGCGGCCTAGGTCTTGGCCGCGCGGACCTGTCATCTGGGCCCCTCGTGCCCCCTCCTGACTTGCCCTTCCGCCTACTTAAAGCCTCCGTGACGAAACCCCCAGTACCGAGAGCCACGATACGGAAAACCTTACTGAGACGCCGCCGCCGCCGATCCCATCTCGGGGGATCCAGGAGATCGCCTCCGGCACCCTGCCGGAGAGGGGATTCATCTCCCGGAGGACTCTACACCGCCATGGTCGCCTCCGGTGTGATGTGTGAGTAGTCTACCCCTGGACTATGGGTCCATAGCAGTAGCTAGATGGTTATCTTCTCCCCATTGTGCTATCATTGTCGGATCTTGTGAGCTGCCTAACATGATCAAGATCATCTATCTGTAATTCTATATGTTGCGTTTGTTGGGATCCGATGAATAGAGAATACTTGTTATGTTGATTATCAAAGTTATATCTATGTGTTGTTTATGATCTTGCATGCTTTCCGTTACTAGTAGATGCTCTGACCAAGTAGATGCTTGTAACTCCAAGAGGGAGTATTTATGCTCGATAGTGGGTTCATGCCTGCATTGACACAGGACGATGTGAGAAAGTTCTAAGGTTGTGTTGTGCTGTTGCCACTAGGGATAAAACATTGATGCTATGTCTAAGGATGTAGTTGTTGATTACATTAGGCACCATACTTAATGCAATTGTCTGTTGCTTTGCAACTTAATACTGGAAGGGGTTCGGATGATAACCTGAAGGTGGACTTTTTAGGCATAGATGCAGTTGGATGGCGGTCTATGTACTTTGTCGTAATGCCCAATTAAATCTCACTATACTCATCATGATATGTATGTGCATGGTCATGCTCTCTTTATTTGTCAATTGCCCAACTGTAATTTGTTCACCCAACATGCTGTTTGTCTTATGGGAGAGACACCTCTAGTGAACTGTGGACCCCGGTCCAATTCTCTTTACTGAAATACAATCTACTTGCAATCTTTGTTTTACTGTTTCTTGTTTTTACGCAAACAATCATCTTCCACACAATACGGTTAATCCTTTGTTACAGCAAGCCGGTGAGATTGACAACCTCACTGTTTCGTTGGGGCAAAGTACTTTGGTTGTGTTGTGCAGGTTCCACGTTGGCGCCGGAATCCCTGGTGTTGCGCCGCACTACATCCCGCCGCCATCAACCTTCAACGTGCTTCTTGACTCCTACTGGTTCGATAAACCTTGGTTTCTTACTGAGGGAAACTTGCTGCTGTACGCATCACACCTTCCACTTGGGGTTCCCAACGAGCGTGTGCTTTACGCGTCATCAAGCTAAATTTCTGGCACCGTTGCCGGGGAGATCAAGACACGCTGCAAGGGGAGTCTCCACTTCCCAATCTCTTTACTTTGTTTTTGTCTTGCTTAGTTTTATTTACTACTTTGTTTGCTGCACTAAATCAAACTACAAAAAAATTAGTTGCTAGTTTTACTTTATTTGCTATCTTGTTTGCTATATCGAAAACACAAAAAAAATTAGTTTACTTGCATTTACTTTTCTTATTTCATCATGTTTCCTTTTAATTTTACCACAAAAGACATACCGGTAGGACGTGGGTGTATAGTTGGGAGAAATAATATAGAAGAATTTTTCAATCATGTTAGTACCATTGAAAATTTTGAAGATAGACACTTGGTAGACCTTGCGCCTACTTATGAAATTGCTGCCGCGCATTTAGTTACTTTGTTGGAGACTAAATTTGTTAATCTTAATCCTATAATCCAACACATGTTTCTCACACTTGGTGATATGGAAGAAGGGGAAAAGAAAGATTTTGTTTTAGAAACCCTTCTTAGAGAATTTGGTGGTCTAGCAAGAGAAGCTAGAAAGGTCTTTGCTAAATTTAATATGCTTGGTTCTCATACTAATTTTGTTAGTCTCCTTGAAAAGATGGACATGGATAGAATAAGATACACTAATAATATTGATGATGGTGGGGAGATCAAAGCACCAATACCATGTAAACTCTTAGCTATGAATGATGCACTAGAAAATAACTATGCTTGGCTTGTTCCTGAAAATTTGTTTGATGAGAGTAGCACGCCTAAGACTAATGAAAAGGGAGATGCTAAAACTTATGTATCAAATATACTATGCCTAGTTGAGAACGATTCACACCCCGCTGAGAACACACCACCCTTCGATAATACTTGATACACACTTTCTGCGCCTAGCTGAAAGGCGTTAAAGAAAAGCGCTTATGGGAGACAACCCATGTTTTTACCTACAGTACTTTGTTTTAATTTTGTGTCTTGGAAGTTGTTTACTACTGTAGCAACCTCTCCTTATCTTAGTTTTGTGTTTTATTGTGCCAAGTAAAGCCGTTGATAGAAAAGTAAGTACTAGATTTGGATTACTGCGCAGTTCCAGATTTCTTTGCTGTCACTAATCTGGGTCCACCTCCCTGTAGGTAACTCAGAAAATTATGCCAGTTTACGTGCATGATCCTCAGATATGTACGCAACTTTCATTCAATTTGAGCATTTTCATTTGAGCAAGTCTGGTGCCATTTTAAAATTCGTCAATACGAACTGTTCTGTTTTGACAGATTCTGCCTTTTATTTCGCATTGCCTCTTTTGCTATGATGGATGAATTTCTTTGATCCACTAATGTCCAGTAGCATTATGCAATGTCCAGAAGTGTTAACAATGATTGTGTCACCTCTGAATATGTTAATTTTTATTATGCACTAACCCTCTAATGAGTTGTTTCGAGTTTGGTGTGGAGGAAGTTTTCAAGGATCAAGAGAGTAGTATGATGCAACATGATCAAGGAGAGTGAAAGCTCTAAGCTTGGGGATGCCCCGGTGGTTCACCCCAGCATATATCAAGAAGACTCAAGCGCCTAAGCTTGGGGATGCCTCCCCTTCTTCATCGACAACATTATCAGGTTCCTCCCCTGAAACTATATTTTTATTCCATCACATCTTATGTGCTTTTTCTTGGAGCGTCGGGTTGTTTTTGTTTTTGTTTTGTTTGAATAAAATGGATCCTAGCATTCACTTTATGGGAGAGAGACACGCTCCGCTGTAGCATATGGACAAGTATGTCCTTGGTTTCTACTCATAGTATTCATGGCGAAGTTTCTCCTTCGTTAAATTGTTATATGGTTGGAATTGGAAAATGATACATGTAGTAATTGCTATAAATGTCTTGGGTAATGTGATACTTGGCAATTGTTGTGCTCATGATTAAGCTCTTGCATCATATGCTTTGCACCCATTAATGAAGAAATACATAGAGCATGCTAAAATTTGGTTTGCATATTTGGTTTCTCTAAGGTCTAGATAATTTCTAGTATTGAGTTTGAACAACAAGGAAGATGGTGTAGAGTCTTATAATGTTTTCAATATGTCTTTTATGTGAGTTTTGCTGCACCGGTTCATCCTTGTGTTTGTTTCAAATAAGCCTTGCTAGCCTAAACCTTGTATCGAGAGGGAATACTTCTCATGCATCCAAAATACTTGAGCCAACCACTATGCCATTCGTGTCCACCATACCTACCTACTACATGGTATTTCTCCGCCATTCCAAAGTAAATTGCTTGAGTGCTACCTTTAAAATTCTATCATTCACCTTTGCAATATATAGCTCATGGGACAAATAGCTTAAAAACTATTGTGGTATTGAATATGTAATTATGCACTTTATCTCTTATTAAGTTGCTTGTTGTGCGATAACCATGTTCACTGGGGACGCCATCAACTATTCATTGTTGAATTTCATGTGAGTTGCTATGCATGTTCGTCTTGTCTGAAGTAAGAGCGATCTACCACCTTATGGTTAAGCATGCATATTGTTAGAGAAGAACATTGGGCCGCTAACTAAAGCCATGATCCATGGTGGAAGTTTCAGTTTTGGACAAATATCCTCAATCTCAAATGAGAAAATTATTAATTGTTGTTACATGCTTATGCATAAAAGAGGAGTCCATTATCTGTTGTCTATGTTGTCCCGGTATGGATGTCTAAGTTGAAGAATAATCAATAGCGAGAAATCCAAAATGCGAGCTTTCTCCTTAGACCTTTGTACAGGCGGCATAGAAGTACCCCTTTGTGACACTTGGTCAAAACATGTGCATTGTGATGATCCGGTAGTCCAAGCTAATTAGGACAAGGTGCGGGCACTATTAGTATACTATGCATGAGGCTTGCAACTTATAAGATATAATTTACATGATACATATGCTTTATTACTACCGTTGACAAAATTGTTTCATGTTTTCAAAATCAAAGCTCTAGCACAAATATAGCAATCGATGCTTTTCCTCTATGAAGGACCATTCTTTTACTTTCAATGTTGAGTCAGTTCACCTATTTCTCTCCACCTCAAGAAGCAAACACTTGTGTGAACTATGCATTGATTCCTACATACTTGCTTATTGCACTTATTATATTACTCTATGTTGACAATATCCATGAGATATACATGTTACAAGTTGAAAGCAACCGCTGAAACTTAATCTTCCTTTGTGTTGCTTCAATACCTTTACTTTGAATTATTGCTTTATGAGTTAACTCTTATGCAAGACTTATTGATGCTTGTCTTGAAGTGCTATTCATGAAAAGTCTTTGCTATATGATTCGCTTGTTTACTCATGTCATATACATTGTTTTGATCGCTGCATTCACTACATATGCTTTACAAATAGTATGATCAAGATTATGATGGCATGTCACTCCGTAAATTATACGTGTTATCGTTTTACCTGCTCGGGACGAGCAGAACTAAGCTTGGGGATGCTGATACGTCTCCAACATATCGATAATTTCTTATGTTCCATGCCACATTATTGATGTTATCTACATGTTTTATGCACACTTTATGTCATATTCGTGCATTTTCTGGAACTAACCTATTAACAAGATGCCGAAGTGCCGATTCTTTGTTTCTGCTGTTTTTGGTTTCAGAAATCCTAGTAACGAAATATTCTCGGAATTGGACGAAATCAACGCCCAGGGTCCTATTTTGCCACGAAGCTTCCAGAAGACCGAAGAGTCAACGAAGTGGGGCCACGAGGCGGCCAGACTACAGGGCGGCGCGGCCTAGGTCTTGGCCGCGCGGCCCTGTCATCTGGGCCCCTCGTGCCCCCTCCTGACTTGCCCTTCCGCCTACTTAAATCCTCCGTGACGAAACCCCGATGCAGAGAGCCACGATACGGAAAACCTTGCGAGACGCCGCCGCCGCCGATCCCATCTCGGGGATCCGGAGATCGCCTCCGGTACCCTGCCGGAGGGGATTCATCTCCCGGAGGACTCTACACCGCCATGGTCGCCTCCGGTGTGATGTGTGAGTAGTCTACCCCTGGACTATGGGTCCATAGCAGTAGCTAGATGGTTGTCTTCTCCCCATTGTGCTATCATTGTCGGATCTTGTGAGCTGCCTAACATGATCAAGATCATCTATCTATAATTCTATATGTTGCGTTTGTTGGGATCCGATGAATAGAGAATACTTGTTATGTTGATTATCAAAGTTATATCTATGTGTTGTTTATGATCTTGCATGCTTTCCGTTACTAGTAGATGCTCTGGCCAAGTAGATGCTTGTAACTCCAAGAGGGAGTATTTATGCTCGATAGTGGGTTCATGCCTGCATTGACACCGGGACAAAGGTGTGAAAGTTCTAAGGTTGTGTTGTCTTTGTTGCCACTAGGGATAAAACATTGATGCTATGTCTAAGGATGTAGTTGTTGATTACATTACGCACCATACTTAATGCAATTGTCTGTTGCTTTGCAACTTAATACTGGAAGGGGTTCGGATGATAACCTGAAGGTGGACTTTTTAGGCATAGATGCAGTTGGATGGCGGTCTATGTACTTTGTCGTAATGCCCAATTAAATCTCACTATACTCATCATGATATGTATGTGCATGGTCATGCTCTCTTTATTTGTCAATTGCCCAACTGTAATTTGTTCACCCAACATGCTGTTTGTCTTATGGGAGAGACACCTCCAGTGAACTGTGGACCCCGGTCCAATTCTCTTTACTGAAATACAATCTACTGCAATACTGTTTTACTGTTTTCTGCAAACAATCATCTTCCACACAATACGGTTAATCCTTTGTTACAGCAAGCCGGTGAGATTGACAACCTCACTGTTTCGTTGGGGCAAAGTACTTTGGTTGTGTTGTGCAGGTTCCACGTTGGCGCCGGAATCCCTGGTGTTGCGCCGCACTACATCCCGCCGCCATCAACCTTCAACGTGCTTCTTGACTCCTACTGGTTCGATAAACCTTGGTTTCTTACTGAGGGAAACTTGCTGATGTACGCATCACACCTTCCACTTGGGGTTCCCAACGAGCGTGTGCTTTACGCGTCATCATCACTCTCCCAGATTCAATGGAGACATGAACCCACTATCTAGTATAAATACTCCCTCTTGAAGTTACAAGTATCAACTTGGCCAGAGCCTCTACTAGCAACGGAGAGCATGCAAGATCATAAACAACACATATATGATAGATCAATAATCAACTTAACATAGTATTCCATATTCATCGGATCCCAACAAACACAACATGTAGCATTACAATAAGATGATCTTGATCATGATAGGCAACTCACAGGATCTAAACATGATGGCACAAAAGGAGAAGACAACCATCTAGCTACTGCTATGGACCCATAGTCCAAGGATGAACTACTCACGCATCAGTCCGGAGGCGGGTGATACGTCTCAAACGTATCTATAATTTCTTATGTTCCATGCTAGTTTTATGACAATACTCACATGTTTTATATACACTTTATATCATTTTGATGCATTTTCCGGCACTAACCTATTAACAAGATGCCGAAGTGCCAGTTCCTGTTTTCTGCTGTTTTTGGTTTCAGAAATCCTACACAGGAAATATTCTCGGAATTGGACGAAACAAAAGCCCACAGTCTTATTTTTCACGGAGCCTTCCAGAAGTCCGAAGAGGAGACGAAGAGGGGTGACGAGGCGGCCACACCCTAGGGGGGCGCGGCCCCACCCCTGGCCGCGCTGCCCTATGGGGTGGGCCCCTCGAGCATCCCCCGACTCTGCCCCTTCGCTTATTTATTCTCTCCGTCGCGAAAACCCTAGTACCGAGAGCCACGATACGAGAAAACATACTGTGACGCCGTCGCCGCCAATCCCATCTCGGGGGATTCAGGAGATCGCCTCCGGCACCCTGCCGGAGAGGGGAATCATCACCGGAGGGCTCTACATCACCATGCCCGCCTCCGGACTGATGCGTGAGTAGTTCATCCTTGGACTATGGGTCCATAGCGGTAGCTAGATGGTTGTCTTCTCCTCTTGTGCTATCATGTTTAGATCTTGTGAGCTGTCTATCATGATCAAGATCATCTTATTGTAATGCTACATGTTGTGTTTGTTGGGATCCAATGAATATGGAATACTATGTCAAGTTGATTATTGATCTATCATATATGTGCTGTTTATGATCTTGCATGCTCTCCGTTGCTAGTAGAGGCTCTGGCCAAGTTGATACTTGTAACTCCAAGAGGGGGTATTTATGCTCGATAGTGGGTTCATGCCTCCATTGAATCTGGGACAGTGACAGAAAGTTCTAAGTTTGTGGATGTGTGGTTGCCACTAGGGATAAAACATCAATGCTTTGTCTAAGGATATTTGTATTGTTTACATTACGCACAGTACTTAATGCAATTGTCTGTTGTTTGCAACTTAATACTGGAAGGGGTGCGGATGCTAACCCGAAGGTGGACTTTTTAGGAATAGATGCATGCTGGATAGCGGTCTATGTTCTTTGTCGTAATGCCCTAAGTAAATCTCATATTAGTCATCATGATATGTATGTGCATTGTTATGCCCTCTCTATTTGTCAATTGCCCAACTGTAATTTGTTCACCCAACATGCTATTTATCTTATTGGAGAGCCACCACTAGTGAACTGTGGACCCCGGTCCATTCTTTTACATCTGAAATACAATCTACTGCAATCATTGTTCTCTGCTGTTCTTTGAAACAAACATCATTCTCCACACCATACGTTTAATCCTTTGTTTACAGCAAGCCGGTGAGATTGACAACCTCACTATTAAGTTGGGGCAAAGTATTTTGATTGTGTTGTGCAGGTTCCACGTTGGCGCCGGAATCCCTGGTGTTGCGCTGCACTACACTCCTCCACCAACAACCTTCACGTGGCCTTCATCTCTACTGGTTCGATAACCTTGGTTTCTTACTGAGGGAAACTTGCTGCTGTACGCATCACACCTTCCTCTTGGGGTTCCCAACGGACGTGTGCTTTACCGTCACAAGCAGCGGGCATGGTGATGTAGAGCCCTCCGGTGATGAATTCCCCTCTCTGGCAGGGTGCCGGAGGAGATCTTCTAAACCCCCCGAGTTAGGGTTGACGGCGGTGGCGTCTCTGGAAATGTTCTCGTATTTTTGGCTCTCGGTGCTAGGGTTTTCACGGACGAAGGAATAAATAGGCGAAGGGGCAGCGTCGGGGGAGCCAGGGGCTCCATCCCCACATGGCGGCGTGGTAGTGGGGCCCCCGCGCCGCCCTATGGTGTGGGCCCCCTGCTGGCCTTCCTCGACTCTTCTTCGGTCTTCTGGAACCCTCTGTGGAAAATAGGGCCGTGGGCTTTTGTTTCGTCCAATTCCGAGAATATTTGTATACTAACTTTTCTGAAATCAAAAACAGCAGAAAACATGAACTGGCACTGTGGCATCTTGTTAATAGGTTAGTCCCAGAAAATGCATAAAAACATTATAAAGTGTGAATAAAACATGTAGGTATAGTCATAAAACTAGCATGGAACATAAGAAATTATAGATACGTCAGATAGAGGGTTTAAAAAACAATACAAATGGAAATGGTTGAAATAAGGATGATTAGGCAGTGAATTTTGATGACATGACACATTTTGTCCCTATGAATGACAAAGCTATTATCGGGACTAGATGTGACAAAAAAAAGGGAATGATATAAATGTTGGAACTTGGAGAACAATGATGGGCTCTCAAATGTGGATTCTACATTAAAAAGGGTGCTTCATTCGAGGATAAAATTATAAATTTCATGATATAAAGGATATAAACACACCGGTATGTGCTGCGCCACAACAAAGCTAAAAATTACATACAGATTTTGCAAAATGGCGTCAAGAGTTAAGATCCACCTGATTTCACACCCTATCCCTTATGGGCCTTATAGAATGTTTTTTGGATGGTCCTATGGAGCAAAGCAACCCAAATATTCATTATTCAGTCAATTGTTTCATTACCACAATGGAAACTGGTTTCTTCGTAAATAAAACATAAGTTGACTTGGAATATATAGGATGACATAGAATAACATGGGAGTTTTCATGGTGGAGTTTTGAGTACACATTACTCGTGTTTTGTGAAATCTTACAAAAAAAACTAATTTGCTTGTTTTTATTTGCCATTGAAACTGAAAATAGATGATTAGGGGTGTCTCAAGTGACGTGCTTGAGTAGCGAGTGTTTAGTTGTTAGTAGGGGTGTGTACACTGGCCTTATGACAAACGTCCTCATACACTATGCAAGAGTTTACACAATGATGTTTTTAGTAGGTTGGGCCACCTCGTGCGATTGCAGCGCAATCATATGTAGGAGAGCATCGAAGAGGTTGAGCATGGACTCTAGGATGAAATATTCCTAAGGGCAAAGTCAAGGTCCCACACAATGTTTGTCCAAGTCAAACAAGTCTCCTCGGATCCGAGACTAGAACCCAAGTGGAGCTTTAGCCCTCTCCCCTTCTTGTGTTGATGTATAAAGTGAATGATTCCTCCAGCCCCTTGGGGGTATATATGTAGACAAATAGGGAAGGGTTCATTGGCAAATGAGAAAGCCTATGCTTCATGGTGGTAGGTAGAATAGGTACAAAGGTAATGTTCAGTCCATAGTCCATGAGGAATGCGGATGAGAGAGGAGATGGTCGTGGTCCATGGTGAACTAGCCTCATTAGGCTTCCACCTAATGGGTTTCTTGCTTCACGGGCTCCATCTTTGACTTTATCTTTTATCTCTTATTTTGATCCTCGAATTGTAGACCATTCCATGACTGGCGATACTTGTTGACGAGTTTTGTCTTGATTTTGCTTGAATTTTAACCACGTAGGTGTTCAGTAGGCTTGGGGGTCCCATTAGGAAGGACTTTCTTATTTCTACAACATTATGTTTCAAGATGGATTATGTACCTATGACACATCTTCCTCATAATTGGAAATTAGTCAAAACCCTTTTCCTCTTGCCCCAAAACCCCATTTCATTTCTTGAACATTGCATCCCTCACATCTTACCCATGACCCCTTCACATCGATCAGAAATCATAGAGCGTAAGAAAGACAATGAATGCAAAGGAACAAGTAGAAGAGTAGGTGAAGAAATAAGGCTTGTCGCTGTCAAGCCCTAAGGATGGCGACCCAGCTTCAGGGAGGAAGAACAAGGTGCAGTCCAACCACCTCTTATTTTGTCTCTTGTAGGAAGGAACAAAAATGGTAATAACAAATATCATAATACATAATATACTTGAGTATAAGACAATGAATGAGAATAAGGTTGTATGGGAGCATGGCTCTAGATCTAGGCTTTTGAGTGAAACATGTGATTTTAGTTGTGGCAACTTGGTATTTGAAGGTGTTTCATCGACCCAAAAACTCATATGTTTTCAAGAAAAGCAAGGTCAAGCCTTTTCTATAGATCTAAATTTAGACGGAACAAAACCGATGAACCCATTTATGAGCATGTATACATTTAGAAGTGAAGTCAGTAAAGGCAGAAATTGGGCTATGTACGGGAGGGTTTTAAATACCAAACAAGGGGATGTGGAAGTGGAAAGGCTTGAGCAAAAGGATGATGAGGTGGTGAATTTTCAAGACGTGACAAATTTATCCTCTCTGAATGATGAGGTTATTATGGAGACTACATGAAACAAGGCGAGCGGTATATATGTTGGAAAGTTACAGAACAAGGATGGACACTTAAAGGTGTATGGTGAAAATGGTTCCTGATTATAGGTGAAAGATTATAATTATCATGATGTAGAGGATATCATTGATGTATATCATTTTCTATTTGCACCAACTAAGGGAGATAGGGAGGAAAGTGAATTGATCATATCTCAAATAGTGCAAGCATGTTTTATCCTTTTCTATGAATGAAAAGAAGGTGGAAACAACAATTTGTGTTCCCAAGAATGAGGGTGTAGACATTGATGAGGAGAAATTTATTTAGGAGGAGATTTGGTTGAGTGAGGCCATATAAACCATTGTATAGATTGCCGGTTTTAAACATATAACAAGTGGACGTTCATGTGGAAATGGTTGAGGAAAAGGATGATGTGGTGTGAATTGTGAAGATATGCCACATTGGACCTCTCTAAATGTTAATGTCGTAGTATTAAGTCTATATTGGATAAAAGGGAGTGTAAATGTTCGATATGAGAGAACAATGATGGGCACCGGAAGGTGGATAGAGAAAATGGAACCTCAGTATAGGAGAACATGTGATAATTACCGTGATAATGAAGGATATCATGTGCTAGTACCATTTTCGACTTTTAGTAACTACAATGATTGGGAGGGAAATGCATTGTTCAATATCTCAAACAAGTCATTCGTGTTCAATCCTTTGATATAGATTGAAATCAAGGTGGGACAAACAACATGTGTACTAGTGAATGAGGGTGTACACATTGAAGATGATAAATAAGTAAAGTCGGAGATTGGATTGGGTGATTCCATTGGTACCATTGGTCGAATGGAGGGTTAGAAAAACCATACAAGTGGACATGTATGGAGGTAGAAATAGTTGAAAAGAGGATACTGAGAGGCGGTCAATTTTGAAGACATGACACATTTTCACCCTCTAAATGATAAAGTTATTACTAGGACTAGAGGGGACAAAAGGAAGTGACATAAATGTTGGAAACTCAAAGAATAATAATGATGGGCTCCCAAATGTGGATTGTAAATTAAAAAGGGTTCTTTCATTAGCAGATAAAGTGATAATTTTCATGATATAAAGGATATAATTGGTAGATATCCTCTTCTATTTGCATTAATGCAGTAGTATTTGGTGCGTTGCACTAATTTAAAAATTGAAATTTTAAATTTGGGGCATCAACCCTTGCTCCACGGGTAAGTTTGCCACGGTTTGGTCCCCGGACCCTATGGATTGCCTTTAAAATTCAATTTTAGAAAAGATGAAAGAAAATGATAGAAACGTAAAATTTAAAATCCTTCGAGGTGTAGTTATGTTACTTCATCTAATTCTAACGCAAAAAATAACAAACCTAAATTTCAATGTATTTTTAAAATAGACATAATGTTTCGCCAAAATGGCTCAGGAATTTTTATACGATATCGGATGAAAAGTATGTACACAAAAACTTACATCCGGATTTTTTTTTAAATGGCGTCAAGAGTTAAGATCCACCCGATTTCACACCCTATCCCTTGTGGGCCCTATAGAGCGATTGTTGGATGGTCCAATGGAGCAAAGAAGCCCTCATATTCATTGTTCCCTCAATTGTTGCGTTGCCATAGTGGAAACTGGTTTCTTCGTAAAGAAAACATATGTTGATTTGGAATATATAGGATGACATAATAACATGGGAGTTGTCATGGTGGAGCTCTAAGTACACACTACTCGGGGTTTTGTGACATCTTACAAAAAAAATCTAGTTTGGTTGTTTTTATTTATTGTTGAAATTGAAAAATAGATGATTAGGGGGTGTCTCAAGTGACGTGGTTGAGTATCGAGTGTTTAGTCATTAGTATAGGGATGTGTACACGTGTCTCATGACGAATGTCCCCGTACACTATGTGAGAGTTGAGGCAATGATGTTTTTTTAGTATAGGTTGGGCCGCCTCGTGGGATCGCGGCTTAGTCCTATATTAGGAGAGCGCCGAAGGTGTTAAGCATGGGCCCTAGGCCAAAAATCTTCTCGAGGGCAAAGTCAAGGTCCCACACAACGCCGGGCTGAGTCAAACAAGTCTCCTTGGATCCAAGACTAGAATCCATGTGGAGCTCTAGCCCTATCGCCTTCTTATATTGATGTATGAAGTGAACGAATATTGCACACCCTTGGGGTATATATATCAGTATAGGGAAGGGTCATTGACAAATGACAAAGGCTACGCTTCATGGTGGTAGGCAGGAGAAAAAAGTAGGTAATGTTTAGTCCATAGTCCACGAGTAATGTAGATGAGACAGGAGATGACTTAGTACATGGTGAACTAGCCCCATTAGGCTTCCATGTAATGGGGCTCCTTGCTTCATGGTCTCATATTTTAATATATCTTTTATCTATTATTTTGATCTTTTAATTTCTGACCATGCCATGACTAGCGGTACTTGTTGACCAGTATTGTCTTGAATTTTCTTGAAATTTATCCAAGTATGCGTCTAGTAGGCTTGGGGTCCCATTAGGAGGAAGTTGCCTCTTTGTACAACATAAACTTTCAACATGGAATATGTAACTCTGAAACATCCTTCTCATAAATGGAAATTTGTCAAAACCCTTTTCCTCATCGCCAAAACCCCATTTGCTTTCTTAACATTGCCTCCCTCACATCTTACCAAGGACCCCTCCACATCGATCAGAAATCATAGGGCGTAAGCAAGACTATGAATGCAAAGCAACAAGTAGAGGAGGTAGGTGAAGAAATCGTGTTCGTCGCCATCAAGACCTAGGGATTGCGCCCAAACTTCTGGGATGAAGAACGAGGTGCAGCGCAACTACATCTCATTTTGTCTCGTGCATGAGGGGACAAAAATGGCAATAACAAATCTCATAATATATTATCCTTGAGTAGACGACAAGGAAAGGGGAATAAGGTTTTATGGGAGTGGCGTCCTAGATATAGGTATTTAGTGAAACGTGTGATTTTAGTTGTGGAGACTAGGTATTTGAAGGTGTTTCATGGATCCAAAAACGTATATGTCGCACAAAAAAGTAAGGGCGGGCTTTTGCCACAGATGGAAATTGAAATGGAACCAACAACCAATGAACTAATGTATGATGAAATAGACATTTATGAAGAGAAATCAATAAAAGGCAAAGATTGAGTTATGTACCGTTAATTATATAGAGGGTTTTAAATAACGAACAAGTGGATATGGAAGTGGAAGGGTTGAGAAAAAGGATGATGAGGTGGTGAATTTTCAAGATGTGACACATTTGTCCTCTCTGAATGATGAGGTTATTATGGAGACTACATGAGACAAAGCGAGCGATATAAATATTGGAAAGTTAGAGAACAAGGATGGGCGCAGTAAGGTGGATGGTGAAAATGGTTTTTGATTAGATGAGAAAAGTTATAATTATCATGATGTTGAGGATACCATTGATGAATACATTTTCTATTTGCTCCGACTAAAGGAGATAGGGAGGTAAGTGATTCATTCATGTCTCGAAAAATTCACGCATGTTTTATACTTTGCTACAAATGAAAACTAGGTGGAACCAACAACTGGTCTACCATGAATGAGGGTGTAGACATTGAAGAGGAGAAATCTTTTCATGCAAAGATTGCGCTGGATGAGGTCATATAAACTATTGGTTTGATTGGGGGTTTTAATATATAGAACAAGTGGATGTTCATGTCGAAATGGTTGCCGAAACAGATTATGTGTTCATGAATTGGGAAGACATACACATTTTTCCTCTCGAAATGATAATGTCGTAGTATTAAGACTAGAGTGGACAAAAGGGAGTGATATAAATGTTCGAAATTAGAGAACAATGATGGGCACCGGAAGGTGGATGGTGAAAGTGGTACCTAAATATTGGATAAAATGTGATAATTACCATGATATGAACATATTATGTGTGAGTAGCATTTTCTACTTGTATTGACTTACAATGACACTGTCAACACCCGGATTTTTAAGTCCAGATGCCTATTATGCCATTCCTCGCAATCCCAGAAATATTGTTTTTGCGAGACATAATAGATTGATATCACAACACATCATTCATTACATACCATAATCGTTATACAAAATAAAGGATCACATGATCCAGTCTTATTACAACATAGGGGATCTAGAGATCCAAATACAAAACACATAGCGGAAGCGAAATAGTAGCGGTCTTGGTCCATTTATTCCACAGGCAACTGTTGACGTCAGAAGTGATCCTAGTTGTCGTAGACGTCCTGCTGTCCTTCTTCCGGGTTCTGATACTCCTCTTCATAGTCTGGCCATTTGAATAGCCAGGGACACAGCCATGAGTACTTTAAAGTACTCGCAAACTAATACTAAGGTAAAATACTATCAACTATAGTAAGGGGGTTCTAAGCTCTAGTTTTATTTGCATAAAGCCAGTTTTATTTCATAAACACTTTAATAATCAAAACTCTTCATTTGCTTAACTAACTCAAGTGGGAACATTAGTGTCATTCCCACAACTCAGTTGTGATTCCAAAGTCAAAATCACCTTTCAATTCAAATCACCAGTCACCATTCATATCTTTAGAAAAATTCTGATGACGGAACAGTATGGCCTTTCCAACTGTCCATAACCGCGGACGCGGCTATTCGAATAGGTTAAACTCTGCAGAGGTTGTACACTTGTGCCACAACAACTGCAATAGTTAAATCGAGGGTAACTGGCCCTGATTTACCGTCTGTGATATGCGAACTACCAATCCTAACCTTTCATTTACATACCCTAGTATAGGCATCTCTCCCCATGAGCTTGGCCTCCCGGTGAAAACAAACCGTCAACCCGGGAACTGCACAGGGCTTGGGTAGGACATTCACCTCATTTCACGTCATTTCACTTTCAATGGAGGCAGCCTCGGCATAACCCCTATGACGCTTGTTCAGAGGGAACCCATACTAAAATACATAAGTTTCCAGCTAAGCCTTACCCAGATTCAGGTATTGTGGGGGTACTTGTAAAATTGGAATGGTATCGCATCCGAACCCAACCATCAGATTTTGGTAAGTTTCACCAAATCATTCACAAGTCACATTCACCTTCAAAAAGCTTTCAATAGGATGACTCTTCATTCCAAGGTTTTCAAAGTCATTTCAATTCACAAGTTCCCAACTAGAGTAGTCACTTTTAATCTTTAGCACTAGCAACTAGTTATGAGGGGTGCTAAATAGCTTATGGCTCTCTAGGCTAAGGGTGATGCTCTTGTACTACTCTATAACTAAACCAAGTGAATCATAAATCAAAAGTAACTTTGATAAATAAATAAAATACAAGAAAGCTTGTAAAGTAAAAACTTGGGATAGGACCATAAAGTAAAATGTAATGGTGCCTTGCTCTTGGATAGCTTTGCATATGGGAACTTTGCAAGAGTGTTAGCTTGCCTTGATTGGTGAGGTGATCAAAGTTTTCTTGCTCTTCTTCTTGGTAGAATACCTCCTCCTCTTGATAGTCTCCGGTACTAGCGTCTATAAACGAATACGAGGATACAATCACCAAACAATACTTAAGTACTCTTAATTAGCCTTAGTGGCTCACACAAATGATCTAGCATCACTACTTAACATTTGTTCACAAATTATGCTAGGGTTTCCTTATTTAGTATTAGGAAAATAATTTCCTCTCATTGAAATGTGAATTAGGGTTTCTAGTTAATTCCTTGGAGAAATAATTTCCTCTTATTGAATCTTCTTAAGATCTAATCTTCTCAAATAACCAGGGATGATCACATGTTGACCAAGGTCAACACTTCACACTCATTATTTGAGAAAAGTGATTTAAATGAGATTCATCATCTCATGTGATTTTAAATAACCATTGCAATTTAAATATTATATTGATTTTAAAACTCCACAAGTGAGCAAGTATGAGCCTAAGCAATTAGAGGTTAACACATTACTTCATAACACTTGAGAGAATGATTTAAATGAGGTGCTATACCTCATAGATTTAAATTCCTAAAATTTGAAATAGTTTAAATGGGCTAGTATTGACTACATAGCCAATATTTTGCTTCTGGCCCATGATCATGTACAGAACCTATGCTATATTTTTACATACTAAATTAGAGTTGGCTAAATGTGAATTATTGCAATTGGATTCACTTCAAAATTCAAATTGGTTGATTTTTAAGATTTATTTGAATACTGAAAAGTCTCTATTTTGTTATTTTTGCTATTCAAAAACTACACAAGGTATGGGGTTGAATCCAATGGGGTTGGATCAAGAATTTCATGGGCTTTCAAACAGTATAAGGTTGGTCAAAATTGGTTGAGTAAATTCGAAGTTATTCGAATTTGAATGAGGCATCTGCAAGCAAAATTGACTAGACTTGATTTATTCGAATTCAAATTTTGGACCTAGGCGGGAAGGTAACTGAGCCAAAACGTTTAAACAGCGAAGGGGCCAGCCCAGTAACATTTCACACGCCACGGGCCAGCTGACAGGTGGGGTCCAGGTGTAAATGACTTACTTCAACCGAAGCGGTACGCGTGAGTGGTGGCCGTCGGATTAGAAGCTAGATCAACGGCTGAGGGTGGTCTTCTTCTCCGGCGAGAGGAGGACGTACTGGCGGTGGAGGGAGGGGGTCGGAGAGCTTGCCGGCGTTCCCGCGAGTCAGTGCGAGGTGCGAGGCGATGTTGTCGATGGTGAGGAAGCTCCTGGTGGCACTGGCGGAGCTTGGCGACGCTCCAGTTGATGGCGATGGTCTGCGGGCTCCGGCGGCGATGATCTTGCAATTATGGCGATGGAGGCAGTAATTGGACTAGCTATCGATGTGGGAAGAACCAGTGATGAGAGGGGATGAGATTGTGTGAAGAAATTGTGCTCGGAGCTCCTCTATTTATAGATGGGGAGGTGACACCGCGGGTGCTGTGAAGGGTCGACGGCGATGATGGTGCTGCGGGCTGCGAAGGGGCAAGCTAGGGGACACGTCGTGTAGGCGACGGCTAGGCGGAGCTAACGCGCGTGATCGCACGCCGAATGATGGTCTGAGGCGTGCTAGCGACGGTGGCGTCCTCGCAGTACCGGCGCGGCAGGGGTTGGATCATTGCGACGGTGACAAGGCGGCCGCAGGCCAGCGAGCGTGTCTACGCGGTAGAGGTGAGGGTGGTGGTGCTTGACGCAGGCGTAGGGAATGCAGGGGGAGGACGAGGGCGACGGGTCACATGGAGCTCTGGCGCGCCCAGTGCACGCTCACCGCGTGCCTGGCATGCCATGGCATGGTACTGGGCGTGCCTTGCCTGGCCAATGCCGTGCAGGCTCGCGCTCCAGCCGTGCATGGTTGTGATCATCACGCGCAGGGGCATCTCCAGGACATGATCATCACGAGAGAGGAGGGCCAGAGATGAGTGGTGCGTGTGTGTGTGCATGGGCACGGCATGGACAAAGTTCTGCCATCTCCTTGCTTTAATCGACCATGGCAAGTACTGGGCTTGGTGTAGGAGTGATAGGGGAGCAATGATCAACCAGAATCAAAAGTGGTTTAGGCTAGAAACTGCTGGGTAAAGAGGTGTATTCCAATTCCAGAATTGTGCCTGCAAGGTGCTCGACACAATGGCCGCATGAAACTTCTTTTCAAATTTTGAAATTCTTTTTGGTGGATCTCCAACATATAATCAGAGAGGAAGAATGGTGGTGGTGGTGGTTAATTTGATGAAGATTTGCAAGATTTCAAATTTGGTATGATCTTCTCATAGTTTCAAAGTCTCCACTTGTCCAATCTATTCTGGTCAACCTGGTCAACATCAGCACTTATGGTCAACAGTAAAGTTGTTCACTTTCACATGGTCTTGGATGACATGGCAAGAGTTGACCAAGTTTGGTTTAGAAATCAAAAGATCCAGGGGTGCAAAGTGGTGAAGAAATTATAAAGGGGCCATATGACCATTATCATATGTATGTTGGATTTGAGATTTTCTTTGATTTGAATTTGGTTTCTTTGATGCATTTGAGTTTGTTATTGATATATAAGTGTTTCACAACCAAGAGAGCAAGCAATGGGGGCCTTGGTTGAAGATTTGCAAATTTGGCTAAGTGTATGTGAGTTGATTTTGGGGATTTTCTTCCTATTTGATTTCTCTCTTTTTGATTTGATTTTTCTTGACTCTAAAGTGATTCTTATTAGTTTAGAAACATTTCCAAACCATTGAAACCATTCCAAAAGGTCTAGACCAAAGATTTGCAAAATTGGCCATAACACATAAGAGGTGATGTGTCAATTTTTCTTATACTTGTAAATTGTTTCCCTTGCTTTACTTGGGCATGGGTTAGGGTCAATTTAGGGTTATATTAAGTTTAGATATGGTTTCACCCCATTTGGTCAAGGTTTAAAGGCATAGAACAAGAAGTGGGTATTATGGCTATGTGTCACATATGCCTTTATGCATATGTTGCATTTGATTTTTAATTTGACTTGGCTTGACCCAATTGGTGTTGTTGAGTGTTGAAATGGTATATAGGAGTGATCCCACCATTCCCAACAAGTCCTAGGGTCAATATCCTCAAATTCACAAATTTGCATTTTTCTCTCATATGCCTCTATGGCATTTTTAGTTTCTTTTTATTTTCTTTTGTTTCACTTGGATTTGGTTTGATAAGTACTAGGTAAGGTGTATGAAGGTTTTCCAAACCTATAAACAAAGTAGAAGAGCTTAGGGTAAAGATTTATAAAAATAGCCATAGGCACATATACCTTTTTCTTATTTAATTTCCTTCTATTTTATTTTAACTTGGGTGATTAAAAGAGGGGTGAGGTTTAGGGTTTAAGATTATTCAAAGTACTATGACAAGCAATCATGGCAATAGCACAAGAATTAATCAAGATTACTATGGATCAAACTTAATTGAATAAAAGTTTTAGTTAGTTCCAAAATTTGGAAAAAGGGAAATTCATTTGTTTTGTTTTGAAATTCTTGGGATGTTACAAACCCTTCCCCCTTAAACAAATCTCGTCCCGAGATTTTAAGAAAAGTTAGGTTCCTAAGAGAGATTGAGAAATTTGATTAACAGGAAAACATACTTGGCATGGCCTGGGGTGCTTCCTGAGCTTCAGTGGCAGTCAGGTGGTAGAGGCGGCCGTTGTTGTTGTCCTGGTTCCTTCTTCCTGCGAAGCGGCGCTGTTGCTGAGCAGGTGCTGCGGTATTGGCGGCAATCTTGGCAAGCTTCTTGGGGCACTCATTGGAGTAGTGAACCACAACTCCACATTCATAGCAGTTCACAGTTGACTTGTCCTTCGGGGTGACGGGGGTGGCATTGCTTCCAGTTCTCGGGGCAGTATTGATGTTGTTGGTGTTCCCATTGCTGTTGTTGCTGTGGTTGTGTTTGTTGTTGCCTCCGGTCTTCGGGGGTCCTCCGTTGTTGTTGGGGTAGTTGGGGTGATAACTCTGAGTAATTGGCTTGTTGTTTCTTGGGGTGAATCCTCCGGAGGAGTTGTTGCGGTACTTCTGGTTATGGTGGGGTCCACTCTGGTTCATCATTCTGCGCTTGCGGTTCTCGTTGGCTTGATGCAGCTTCCCTTCCATTTGGATGGCTGAGTCCACCAGGGCTTCCAAGTCAGCGAACGGAATGTTCACTAACACAGTTTGCATCTCGTCATGCAGTCCATTCAGAAATCTTTCCTTCCTTTTTCTCGTTGGTCTCGGTTTCATCCGGGGCGTACCTTGACAGAGTGAGAAACCTGTCGCGGTATTCCACCACGGACATCCTTGTTTGAGTTCGCGGAACTCGTCTCTCATCTTCTTAATCAGTCCTTGGGGCACATGGTACTTGCTAAACTTCAGCTTGAATTCTTCCCATGTCATCATCTGTCCCGCATTCATTGCACGGGCACTTGTCCACCAGGCTCTGGCAGGTCCTGACAGGTAGTGGGTGGCGAACAGTATTTTTCTGCGGCTTCAACTCCCGCAACTTCAAGGTTGTTCTCCATCGTCTGGAGCCAGTCATCCGCATCTAGGGGCTCTTCGGTCTTGCTAAACATCGGAGGGTTTGTGTTCTGAAAGTTCTTCAGCTTCGATCCAGGGTGATCGTGGTTTCCATGGCCTTGATTGTTCTGGGCTATCTGTTGCAGTGCAGCAATGTTGGCTTGGCGTTCAGCTCTTTCGACTTCTCGGTCTGCCATCATCGTCTGTAGCAGTTGCATCATGGCATCCTGGGTGGCGTTGCGGGTTGGTGGGGCCATCTGAACATTGAGGTAGATGATAAGATAAGAGGGAACTTTCTATGGTTTGTTTTGTTAAAGTTTAAACAGTTCATAACTTAAAAATTTGAGTAGTGTTGCAGGGGTAAAACCAACAACACTTTTTCATTCATACCAAGCATCACAAATTACGAAGTTAACACACCGTTGGTTTGAAGAACCATTCATTGCTCTACGATACAAGGGGGATCCTGATACATAACTCACACCTACGAAAGTGCTTTAATGATACTACTCTTCTGGGGGATTCTTCGTCTTCACGGGTAATGTGCTTGGCGAAAGGCGAGGGCGTGGTCCAAATCCCTGCGGGTTTGGTACAGCCTGAAGTCCCGGTGTGCTACATAGTAGTTCACCCCCGTGTGTGGTGGCATGGTCATCGATCTTCCCATGGAGTCATGTCTTGGGTAGTAGATGAAGCGAGTGTTCTTGATCTTGTTCTCATTTTGTCCACACAGACGGGCAATTGCTTCATGCATAGCTCTGACTAGTCCTTCCTTCCAAGTGTTTCCCGTTACCGAAAACCATATGGTTTCCCATATCGGGGCTCCAAGCTCTCTTCCTAGATCAACAGAAACTTCCCACCGAGGTGGTCCTCCCAACTGATTATTGAGGGGTGTTCCGAAGAACTCGGGATACGGGCGTCCTAGATATTCCACTAGTTGCTTCAAATCCTTTTCGAACCTTAGGTCGCCTCCGTGACCAAGCTGATAGAACTCCCATTTGTACTCCATCTGTGAGCAATTAGGATAAGTAAGTTAATGAAGTGATCAAGTGTGCACAATTTTATGTAAACTTACCAAGAAAGGTAGAGCATGGGTTTCTTATTTTGGAAAAGATCTCAAGGGTAAGAGTGAGAATAAGTTTCATAACTATTCACTTCATTGGTTTTTGAAACTAAGTTTTTCAGACGTCCATTCTAACTAGGGTCTCCTAAGGTCAAACAATGGCTCTGATACCAACTTGTCAACACCCGGATTTTTAAGTCCAGATGCCTATTATGCCATTCCTCGCAATCCCAGGAATATTGTTTTTGCGAGACATAATAGATTGATATCACAACACATCATTCATTACATACCATAGTCGTCTTACAAAATAAAGGATCACATGATCCAGTCTTATTACAACATAGGGGATCTAGAGATCCAAATACAAAACACATAGCGGAAGCGAAATAGTAGCGGTCTTGGTCCATTTATTCCACAGGCAACTTTTGACGTCAGGAGTGATCCTAGTTGTCGTAGACGTCCTGCTGTCCTTCTTCCGGGTTCTGATACTCCTCTTCATAGTCTGGCCATTTGAATAGCCAGGGACACAGCCATGAGTACTTTAAAGTACTCGCAAACTAATACTAAGGTAAAATACTATCAACTATAGTAAGGGGGTTCTAAGCTCTAGTTTTATTTGCATACAGCCAGTTCTATTTCATAAACACTTTAATAATCAAAACTCTTCATTTGCTTAACTAACTCAAGTGGGAACATTAGTGTCATTCCCACAACTCAGTTGTGATTCCAAAGTCAAAATCACCTTTCAATTCAAATCACCAGTCACCATTCATATTTTTAGAAAAATTCTGATGACGGAACAGTATGGCCTTTCCAACTGTCCATAACCGCGGACGCGGCTATTCGAATAGGTTAAACTCTGCAGAGGTTGTACACTTGTGCCACAACAATTGCAATAGTTCGTCAGGGGTAACTGGCCCTGATTTACCGTATGCAGTACGCGAACTACCAATCCTAACCTTTCATTTACATACCCTAGTATAGGCATCTCTCCCCATGAGCTTGGCCTCCCGGTGAAAACAAACCGTCAACCCGGGAACTGCACACGGCTTGGGTAGGACATTCACCTCATTTCACGTCATTTCACTTTCAATGGAGGCAGCCTCGGCATAACCCCTATGACGCTTGTTCAGAGGGAACCCATACTAAAATACATAAGTTTCCAGCTAAGCCTTACCCAGATTCAGGTATTGTGGGGGTACTTGTAAAATTGGAATGGTATCGCATCCGAACCCAACCATCAGATTTTGGTAAGTTTCACCAAATCATTCACAAGTCACATTCACCTTCAAAAAGCTTTCAATAGGATGACTCTTCATTCCAAGGTTTTCAAAGTCATTTCAATTCACAAGTTCCCAACTAGAGTAGTCACTTTTAATCTTTAGCACTAGAAACTAGTTATGAGGGGTGCTAAATAGCTTATGGCTCTCTAGGCTAAGGGTGATGCTCTTGTACTACTCTATAACTAAACCAAGTGAATCATAAATCAAAAGTAACTTTGATAAATAAAAAAAATACAAGAAAGCTTGTAAAGTAAAAAACTTGGGATAGGACCATAAAGTAAAATGTCATGGTGCCTTGCTCTTGGAGAGCTTTGCATATGGGAACTTTGCAAGAGTGTTAGCTTGCCTTGATTGGTGAGGTGATCAAAGTTTTCTTGCTCTTCTTCTTGGTAGAATACCTCCTCCTCTTGATAGTCTCCGGTACTAGCGTCTATAAACGAATACGAGGATACAATCACCAAACAATACTTAAGTACTCTTAATTAGCCTTAGTGGCTCACACAAATGATCTAGCATCACTACTTAACATTTCTTCACAAATTATGCTAGGGTTTCCTTATTTAGTATTAGGAAAATAATTTCCTCTCATTGAAATGTGAATTAGGGTTTCTAGTTAATTCCTTGGAGAAATAATTTCCTCTTATTGAATCTTCTTAAGATTTAATCTTCTCCAATAACCATGGATAATCACATGTTGACCAGGGTCAACACTTCACACTCATTATTTGAGAAAAGTGATTTAAATGAGATTCATCATCTCATGTGATTTTAAATAACCATTGCAATTTAAATATTATATTGATTTTAAAACTCCACAAGTGAGCAAGTATGAGCCTAAGCAATTAGAGGTTAAGACATTACTTCATAACACTTGAGAGAATGATTTAAATGAGGTGCTATACCTCATAGATTTAAATTCCTAAAATTTGAAATAGTTTAAATGGGCTAGTATTGACTACATAGCCAATATTTTGCTTCTGGCCCATGATCATGTACAGAAACTATGCTATATTTTTACATACTAAATTAGAGTTGGCTAAATGTGAATTATTGCAATTGGATTCACTTCAAAATTCAAATTGGTTGATTTTTAAGATTTATTTGAATACTGAAAAGTCTATGTTTTGTTATTTTTGCTATTCAAAAACTACACAAGGTATGGGGTTGAATCCAATGGGGTTGGATCAAGCATTTCATGGGCTTTCAAACAGTATAATGTTGGTCAAAATAGGTTGAGTAAATTCAAAGTTATTCGAATTTGAATGAGGCATCTGCAAGCAAAATTGACTAGACTTGATTTATTCGAATTCAAATTTTGGGCCTAGGCGGGAAGGTAACTGAGCCAAAACGTTTAAACAGCGAAGGGGCCAGCCCAGTAACGTTTCACACGCCACGTGCCAGCTGACAGGTGGGGTCCAGGTGTCAGTGACTTACTTCAACCGAAGCGGTACGCGTGAGTGGTGGCCGTCGGATTAGAAGCTAGATCAACGGCTGAGGGTGGTCTTCTTCTCCGGCGAGAGGAGGACGTACTGGCGGCGGAGGGAGGGGTCGGAGAGGTTGCCGGCGTTCCCGCGAGTCAGTGCGAGGTGCGAGGCGTTGTTGTCGATGGTGAGGAAGCTCCTGGTGGCAGTGGCGGAGCTTGGCGACGCTCCAGTCGATGGCGATGGTCTGCGGGCTCCGGTGGCGATGATCTTACAATTCCGGCGATGGAGGCAGTAATTGGACTAGCTATCGATGTGGGAAGAACCAGTGATGAGAGGGGATGAGATTGTGTGAAAAAATTGTGCTCAGAGCTCCTCTATTTATAGATGGGGAGGTGACACCGCGGGTGCTGTGAAGGGTCGACGGCGACGATGGCGCTGCGGGCTGCGAAGGGGCAAGCTAGGGGGCGCGTCGTGTAGGCGACGGCTAGGCGGAGCTAACGCGCGTGATCGCACGCCAAATGATGGTCTGAGGCGTGCTAGCGACGGTGGCGTCCTCGCAGTACCGGCGCGGCAAGGGTTGGATCATTGCGACGGTGACAAGGCGGCCGCAGGCTAGCGAGCGTGTCTACACGGTAGAGGTGAGGGTGGTGGTGCTTGACGCAGGCGTAGGGAATGCAGGGGGAGGACGAGGGCGACGGGTCACGTGAGCTCTGGCGCGCCCAGTGCACGCTCACCGCGTGCCTGGCATGCCATGGCATGGTACTGGGCGTGCCTTGCCTGGCCAATGCCGTGCAGGCTCGCGCTCCAGCCGTGCATGGTTGTGATCATCACGCGCAGGGGCATCTCCAGGACATGATCAGCACGAGAGAGGAGGGCCAGAGATGAGTGGTGCGTGTGTGTGTGCATGGGCACGGCATGGACAGAGTTCTGCCATCTCCTTGCTTTAATCGACCATGGCAAGTACTGGGCTTGGTGTAGGAGTGATAGGGGAGCAATGATCAACCAGAATCAAAAGTGGTTTAGGCTAGAAACTGATGGGTAAAGAGGTGTATTCCAATTCCAGAATTGTGCCTGCAAGGTGCTCGACACAATGGCCGCATGAAACTTCTTTTCAAATTTTGAAATTCTTTTTGGTGGATCTCCAACATATAATCAGAGAGGAAGAATGGTGGTGGTGGTGGTTAATTTGGTGAAGA
Source organism: Lolium perenne (assembly GCF_019359855.2). Classification (NCBI taxonomy): domain Eukaryota; kingdom Viridiplantae; phylum Streptophyta; class Magnoliopsida; order Poales; family Poaceae; genus Lolium; species Lolium perenne. The sequence goes on from NC_067250.2 coordinate 279,365,304, forward strand.
TTTGCAAGATTTCAAATTTGGTATGATCTTCTCATAGTTTCAAAGTCTCCACTTGTCCAATCTATTCTGGTCAACCTGGTCAACATCAGCACTTATGGTCAACAGCAAAGTTGTTCACTTTCACATGGTCTTGGATGACATGGCAAGAGTTGACCAAGTTTGGTTTAGAAATCAAAAGATCCAGGGGTGCAAAGTGGTGAAGAAATTATAAAGGGGCCATATGACCATTATCATATGTATGTTGGATTTGAGATTTTCTTTGATTTGAATTTGGTTTCTTTGATGCATTTGAGTTTGTTATTGATATATAAGTGTTTCACAACCAAGAGAGCAAGCAATGGGGGCCTTGGTTGAAGATTTGCAAATTTGGCTAAGTGTATGTGAGTGGATTTTGGGGATTTTCTTCCTATTTGATTTCTCTCTTTTTGATTTGATTTTTCTTGACTCTAAAGTGATTCTTATTAGTTTAGAAACATTTCCAAACCATTGAAACCATTCCAAAAGGTCTAGACCAAAGATTTGCAAAATTGGCCATAACACATAAGAGGTGATGTGTCAATTTTTCTTATACTTGTAAATTGTTTCCCTTGCTTTACTTGGGCATGGGTTAGGGTCAATTTAGGGTTATATTAAGTTTAGATATGGTTTCACCCCATTTGGTCAAGGTTTAAAGGCATAGAACAAGAAGTGGGAATTATGGCTATGTGTCACATATGCCTCTATGCATATGTTGCATTTGATTTTTAATTTGACTTGGCTTGACCCAATTGGTGTTGTTGAGTGTTGAAATGGTATATAGGAGTGATCCCACCATTCCCAACAAGTCCTAGGGTCAAGATCCTCAAATTCACAAATTTGCATTTTTCTCTCATATGCCTCTATGGCATTTTTAGTTTCTTTTTATTTTCTTTTGTTTCACTTGGATTTGGTTTGATAAGTACTAGGTAAGGTGTATGAAGGTTTTCCAAACCTATAAACAAAGTAGAAGAGCTTAGGGTAAAGATTTATAAAAATAGCCATAGGCACATATACCTTTTTCTTATTTAATTTCCTTCTATTTTATTTTAACTTGGGTGATGAAAAGAGGGGTGAGGTTTAGGGTTTAATATTATTCAAAGTACTATGACAAGAAATCATGGCAATAGAACAAGAATTAAGCAAGATTACTATCGATCAAACTTAATTGAATAAAAGTTTTTGTTAGTTCCAAAATTTGGAAAAAGGGAAATTCATTTGTTTTGTTTTGAAATTCTTGGGATGTTACAGACACGGAGGGAAATGCATTGTTCAATATCTCAAACAAGTCATTCATGTTTAATCCTTTGATATAGGTTGAAATCAAGGTGGAACGAACCGTGAATGAGGGTGTAGTCATTGAAGAGGATAAATAAGTTAAGCCAGAGATTTCATTGGGTGATTCCGTATGTACCATTGGTCATATGGTGGGTTAAAAAACATACAAGTGGACATGGAGGAGGAAATAGTAGAAAAAAGATGAGGCTGTGAATTTTGAAGACATGACACATTTGGTCCCTTTGAATGACAAAGTCATTACTAGGGCTAGAGAAGACAAAAGGGAGTGATATAAATGTTTAAAACTTAAACAATAATGATGGGCTCTCAAATGTGGATTCGAAATTAAAAAAAGGTTTCTTCATTAGAGGATAAATTGATAAATTTCATGATATAAATGATATTATTGGTAAAATGTTAGAAACATCAAAATTTAAGATCCTTTGAGATGTACTTATGTTACGTCATCTAGTTGTAATGAAAAATAACAAACATGAATTTTGACATATTTTGCAAAATGGCGTCATGTTTCAGTAAAACGTCAGCTGACAAAGTTTTTTATATGAAAATGTGTCAGAAAAGGTTACATACGGATTTTGCAAACTGGCATCAATATTTAAGATCCATATGTTTTCACACACTATCCCTTATGGGCCCTATAGACCGGTTGTTGGATGGTCCTATATATGGAGAGAAAGATCCCTCATATTCATTGTTCCCTCAATTGTTTCTTTACCACTGTGGAAAATTGTTTCTTCGTAAATAAAACATATGTTGATTTGGAATATATGGGATGCCAGAGAATAACATGGGAGTTTTCATGGTGGAGCTCTGAGTACACACTACTCAGGGTGTGACATCTTACAAAATAACCTTGTTTGCTTGTTTTTATTTTATGTTAAAATTTAAAATGGATGATTAGGGGGTGTCTCGAGTGACGTGATTAACTAGTGAGTGTTTAGTTGTTAGTAGGGGGTGTGTACACTGGCCTCATGGTGAATGTCCTCGTACACTATGTTAGAGTTCATACATTGGTGGTTTTTAGTATAGATTGGGCCATCTCATGGGATCACGGCTTAATCCAATGTTAGGAGATCATCAAATGGGCTGAGCATGGACCCTGGGCCGAAAATCCACCTGGGGGAAAGTCAAGGTCCCACACAACGTTGGTCCAAGTTGAACAAGTCTCCTCGAATCCGAGACTAGAACTCAAATGGAGCTCTAGTCCTCTCCCATTCTTGTATTGATGTATGAAGTGGATGAATCCTCCACCCCTTTGGGGTATATATACAGCCATATAGGGAAGGGGTCCTTGACAAATGAAAAATGCAATGCTTCATGGTGGTTGGTAGGATAGGTACAAAGGTAATGTTTGGTCCATAGTCCATGAGGAATGTGGATGAGAGAGAAGATGGTCGTGGTCCAAGGTGAACTAGCTCCATTAGGCTTCCACCTAATGGGATCCTTGCTTCACGGGCTCCATCTTTAATTTTATCTTTTATCTCTTACTTTAATCTTTGAAATGCTGACCATGCCATGACTAGCGGTACTTGTTGACCAGCATTTTCCTTAATTTTATCCATGTAGACATCCAGTAGGCTTGGGGTCCCCATAGGAGGGATCTGCCTATTTCTACAACAATAACTTTCAACAACGAATAATTAGCTCTAAAATATCTTTCTCATAAATGGAAATTATTCAAAACCCTTTTCCTCTTGCCCAAAACCCAATCTCTTTTATTAACATTGCCTCCCACACATCTTACCCATGACCCCTCAACATCACTCAGAAATCATAGAGTGTAAGAGAGCACAAATGTGTCAACAACATTAGATCATACACATCCAACCATTAGATCATATATAGAGAGCACAAAAGGAGCACATGGTGTTAGACATTTTCGTTTCTCCCCGTTTCAAACTATTCCCTCCGTTAGCCGTTCCACGAGAATTTTCCAAATGTGTCAACAACACCACGGTGCATCCAAACCGTAGCATCTTTTTTTGCCAAAACAACAACAAATACACGGTCACGGTGTGTCCTTTTTTCGAGTTGACAACGTGTGGATCTCGCACCACATTTTTTTTAAAATCCCGTGGCCTGCACACCAATGACCGTGGCCGATACAAATGTGTGAAAACAAGTAAAATTTTCACATCTCCAGACATATGCTTCTATCCACCGTGCCCGTGACAATGTGTCAAAAGGTGTAAAAAATGCTAAATGAGAACACGATGGATGGTCACCACCGATGCCGATACAATGTGTGAATTCACGTTAAAAAAATAACGGTTGTTCATTTCCAGTGGTTCACGGTTCAGAGCTGATCAACTACGGAAACAATTACATTTGGGCATTTAGTCCTGCAACTCAAACCTTTTCAACTGCATTTGCATTGTTTGGACACAGCTCTCGTTAGGAATTAGCCACTCAACACATGGACCGCAACGTAGTTCCATACCTTGGCGAATCGTCACCGTCTGCCGAAGAGAAGATTGAGCAGCCGCCTACCGATACCACGGTCCAAAATGTCGCAGAAATGAGCATTGACGACCTCCCCGATGGAGTGATTGCAGCTATACTTGAAAAAGTTGCAGCTTCAGCTCGTTTGCCCGCCGACTTCCTATCCGCAACAATGACGTGAGTTTATTATTGTTAATTTATTTTATAACCCCCCACCCCCCACACACGGACGATCAATAGATACATGGTTACAATCCGCTAAACGCAGGTCCAAGAGGTTCACAGAGACTGGAAGGAGCCGTTCTGTCCTCAAAAAAGTCAGTGCACGTTGCTTCGACTTCAGCGCGAAAAAATGGTCGGATGGGCCAAAAACATTCTTGCAAACATGCGCTGAAGCAGGCAACCTTGATGCAGCATATATCCTAGGGATGGTATGTTTACATTTCGCCATGTCACCGTCTAGTTTTTCTTCACAAACGTTGCAGCATACATCTTTCTTTAGCACTTTTTAAATAAATAACCCCAATTTTTTGGTAGATCACGTTCTACTGTGTCAAGTTGCGTGCGGATGGCGTTGCAAAGATATCATTAGCCGCAACCGGAGGGCACAAAGATGCGATCTACGCTATGGCAGTCATCATGTTCAACGGAAGCGGTGCAGGCGAGGAAAGCAGAGACATACATGGGGCCACCCATCTGTGTGCACATGCGGCAGCCCTAGGACATGTGATCGCCCTAAGAGAGCTGGGGTTCTGCATACATGATGGATACGGTATCGAACGAGACACACAAGAGGGTCACAGACTCGTAGCCCTTGCTAGGGCCCGTGAGATGGCCGAAGCCCTCGACGATCATGGTTCTCTCTTGGGCCCAACAGAACCAGGTAAGGGGGGCCAACCTACCATAGCAAACAAGTTTATGGTAGAGTGGTTCAGAGCTGGAGATGAAACACAGATCGAGTCGGGCAACGGGGACGACGTGTTACACATGTGCTCGAACCGCCTTTGCGGTCGGCAAGAGACCAGAATTAGAGAGTTTCGACAGTGCTCCTTGTGCGCCATGGTTCAATATTGCTCTCAAGCATGTCAGGCGCGGCACTGGAGTCAACACGCAGCAACCTAAACGGTAGTTTGGCACAGAGCAGACCGCACCGTTTTTATCAATGTATCGATCCGTTTGTTCTCTGCATTACCTACTTTCTGCCCTAGGGCTATCCAACAAGCTATGTAACAGTTTAAAGTTTATGTAAACGCATTTGTAAGGCAGACTAATCGCCTGTTACAAGGACTTTTTCAATTGCCTTGATAATTGACATAATACAGTGGTAGAGTTCATTTGGCTAATAGTCTTTAAAAAATTCAACAACAAGGCAAAAAACAGAATGACATACAAACTGAACCACACTGATTAATTTTTGCATCCACCTAGTTTTTTAGATCGTGGGCAGTCCTTCCGTGTGGCAGATTTTTTTCACTAAAGCCACCCGTGCCGAAGACAATGTGTGAAAACAGGTAAAAACTACACATTGCACACGGTGTGGTGCTAGCACCTGCCACAGGCTACCGTCACCGGTGCAATGTGTCAAAAGCAGTAAAAAGGTATAAAATTCCACACAACGGGTGATCACCACCGTTCCAGATACAATGTGTGAAAACAAGTAAAAAACGACACTTTACATACGGTATGGCGCTGGCACATGTCAAAGTCTACCGTCGCCGATCCAATTTGTCAAAAGCACTAAAAAAAGCTAAAAATCCACAAGACGGGTGGTCAGCACCGTTGCCGATAGAATGTGTGGAATGATGTAAAAATGGTGTGGGAAAGTTGTGGCAGCATTTTTCGTGCATGCGATCACGGAGCTCAAACGGCCGTTTAGTGAAAGTGCTCCTGGGTATTTGATCTGGACATGAGTTGAATCAGAACTCCTTATATCCAACGGCTGCCACCCTGTGCATAGCTACCACCCTTGGTAGAAAATCCGCGTCGATATATATATATATATATATATATATATATATATGTATGTACATATATATCCATATAGGGAAGGCGTACTTCAAAAATAACAAAATCTACGCTTTATGGTGGTAGGTAGGATATGTTAAGAGGTAATGGTTGGTCGTCTGTAGTCGATGAGGAATGTGTATGAGAGAGGAGATGGTCATGGTCCATGATGAACTTCCCACATTAGGCTTAGAACTAATGGGCTCCTTGCTTCATGGGCTCCATCTTTGACTTTATCTTTTATCTTTTATGTTGATCTTTGAACTTCTGACCATGTCATGACTAGCCATACTTGTTGACCAGTATTGTCAATGTTCTTGAATTTTATCCAAGTAGGCATCCAGTAGGCTTGAGGGTCCCAGTAGGAGGGAGTTTCCTATTTCTCCAACGTTAAATTTCAACATGGAATATGTACCTCTGAAACATCTTCCGCATAAATGAAAATTAGTCAAAACCCTTTTCTTCTTGCCCCCAAAACCCCATTTTCTTTCTTAAAATTCCTCCCTCAAATATTGCCCATTGCCCATCCACATCGATCAGAAACCATAGAGTGTAAGCAAGACTATCAATGCAAATAAAGAACTAGAGGAGGTAGGTGAAGAAATCAGGTTCTTCCCCATCAAGCCCTAGGGATGGCACCCCAGCTTCTAGGAGGAAGAACGAGGCAAGGTGCAACCGCCTCTCGTTTTGTCTCGTGCAGGAGGAGACAAAATGGTAATAAATCTCATAATGTATAATATAGTTGAGTAGAAGACAAGGAAAGGGAAATAAGGTTGTATGTGAGTGGATTCCTAGATCTAGGTATTTGAGTGAAACATGTGTTTGTAGTTGTGGAAACTTGGGATTTAAAGGTGTTTCATTGATCCAAATTAAAACTCATAAGTTGCCAAACAAAGTAAGGGCAAGCGTTTGCTATAGATGAAAATTGAGATGAAACTAGCCACCGATGAACCTATTTATGAGCATGTAGACATTTACGAAGAGAAATCAGTAAAGGCGGGGATTTGATTATGTAACATTAATCATATAGAGGGTTTTATATACCGAAATTGATGTGGAAGTGGAAAGTGTTGAGTAAAAGGATGATGAGGTGGTGAATTTTCAAGAAGAAACACATTTGTCCTCTCTAAATGATGAGGTTACTATGGAGACTATGGGAGACAAAGCAAGCGATATAAATGCTGGAAAGTTAGATAACAAGGATGGGCACTTGAAGGTGGATGGTGAAAATAGTTTCCGATTATAGGAGAAAAGTTATAATTATTATGATGTCGAGGATACTATTGATGAATATCATTTTCTATTTTCATCGACTAAAGGAGGGAGGAAAGTGAATTGCACCGACTAGAGTGGAAAAACGCAGTGATATAAATGTTGGAAATTAGAGAACCATGATGGGCACCGGAAGGTGGATGGTAAAAATGGTACCTCAGTATAGGATAAAATGTGATAATTACCATGATATTAAAGATATCATGTGTGAGTAACATTTTCTACTTGTATTAACGAACAATGAAAGGTAGGGAAATGCATTGTCAATATCTCAAAAAATTCATTCATGTTTAGACACTATCTAGTAGGTAGATACATACAATTTTTTACAAAGTTGAGATACTTTTGGTGAGATGGAGGGAGTATATAGGATGACATATGATAACATGGGAGTCTTCATGGTGGAGCTTTGAGTACACTCTGCTCGAGTTTTGTGACATCTTACAAAAAAACTAATTTGGTTGTTTTTATTTTCTATTGAAATTGAAAAACTGATGATTAGGAGGTGTCTGAAGTGACATGATTGAGTAGCGAGTATTTAGCCATTATACACTCGATTTATGACGAACGTCCCCGTACATTATTTAGTCATTAGTAGGGGGTCTGCCCCTGCTCCACCCTGGTCCGACCCTGATCCGCCCTACTCCACCCCGGCCCTGGACTTCAGCGACATGCTCCGCCTCGGCTCCTTGTCCTCCACTGACCATGAACGTTGTCGATGTGTTCCACCCTGCCATGGATGCCGCCGTCGCTAGAGCCTCCTCCCTAACTCCCGGTGGCGATGAGGACTCGATGGAAAAAACTCCTAGCGGTGTGGGGGGTAATCGCAAAACAGCCATTAGATCTAGATCTAGGATTTAAGAAAAAATACCCCGTAGCGCACCGTGAGAAGTTAGCCGTGGAGCACCAAATGGTGTTCCACTCGTGTAACTATTAGCAGTAGCACGCTAGCCGTGACGCACACATAGTACACAACTAGTAGCAAAATGTGTTGTGCCACGGGTAACCTTTTTTCTAGTAGTACTAAGGAATATATGGAAGAAAGTTCATTGTTCAATATCTCAAACAATTAATATCGGTCAAATCCTTTTCTATAGGTAGAAAGCGTGGCGATACCAGGAAGTGATGTACCCATGAATGAATGTGCAGACATTGAAGAAACAAATAAGTTAAAACTGAGATTATGTTAGGTGAGGCCATGTGTACAATTTTCCAAAAGAAGGGTTAAAAATATACCATACAAGTGGATATGGAGGTTAGAAAGAGTTGATGAAAAGGATGATGAGCTGATGAAATTTTAACATAATACACATTTGGTCTCTGTGAATGCTAAGGTTAATAATGA